>NW_024871460.1:1548750-2775000 GCF_019054845.1 Dipodomys spectabilis | reverse complement strand
AATGCTTAGGTGAGAACCTTATGTGTAGGTAAGTTTTTATAAATTTAAATATTACAAAGACACAAACTCTAGGTATTGTAACATGTATATTTAAAGCCAATGTGCAACAATGGACTATTTGATTTTAAATAATATGCTTTGTAATGTGAAAGTTCAATACTTTATATGACAATATATAATGGAAAAATTCTCCCCATCTTGGTGTTTATTTCAGATCAAATGATATGTTATTGATGAAATAAATAAAGGTAGAAAGTCCACTCAGGGCACTGTGAGAGTGTCTGGAGACCAAGTCTAGGACAGAATGGGTTCCCTAAAACTAAGTAGCAAGAAAAGCCCATTGCTGTGGAGACAACTCTCTCAATGAAGGGCTGAGAACAAAGGGGAAGCATAAGAAAAGCCTTGGGATTCTGACGAGTAATTGGAAGCCTGGCAGAAGCACTGCATGAAATCAACCCATTATTTTTTTTCCTTTTCAAAATTATCCCAGAGAAGTTATTTGGGTCTTAAACTTTTTTAAAATAAAATTTAAGAAACACAGTATTGTAATGCACATGACAATATTTTATCAAACCCTAAAAATTAGCATAAACTTAAGCTTTCTCATAGTCAACCGATCATTGCAAGTTCATTTTTCTCTTAGAATTCATGAGAAGCAGTAAAGAGAGGGCATGTGGTTGTTAGAGAGCATCGACCAATTTGCTCTCTTTTAGCCTATGGAATTCCTTATTATTAATTACCTGCTAAGGAATGGCGGACCACAACAAAGATGGAGGCGCTGGCTTCACCATGGCAACATACAGTCCAGTGCATTCTGGGACACGTCGCACGCATGCAGTTCCGGCCTGTTTGTTTGACATCACTTCTGCCCCGGGATGGCGGCGCGCACAAGTCTCTCTCCTGGTGTGGAGATCTTAGGGCGGAGGAGCTGCCGCCCCTGAGAGGCCTCCCCGCGGGCCTCGGAGCGCTCGGCCGCGCCGGCACCATGGAGAGCGAAGGCGGGAGCTCCGCGGCTGTTCTTGCCGTCGTGACTGAACGTCGGTTTGCCCAGCGATACCGGGAATATCTGGAGCAGTGCGAGCTCTTGGATCGCCGGCACCGTGTGGCAACCATGGCCGGCGGCGCCGTGGCGATCCCGGTGCTGGGGGACACCCTCCCCGAGCCGCACCTGCAGGAGCTGAGGACTCGCGTGGGCCCGGGGAGCACTTGTGTGCCCACGCGGCTCCCGCATCCCGCCCCTTCCAAGAAGGCCTGGGGATGTTCGCCTGCCCAGAGACTGTGTCGTGAGTTGAGATGCTGGGCTGAGCGCCGGGGAATGACATGGTCAGCCGAGTTAGAGGCCGATTTGCCCCGATCTTGGCAACGGCATGGTGACCTCTTGCTGCTGAATGGAGACTGTTTCCGAGCCAAGCCATGGGAAAGTCTGGAACCAGAACTCTGGGAGGTTGTTGCCTCGGCCCTTGGTGTCCAGCGTTTGGCCAAACGAGGACGGGTGTTACCTGATGGCACGCGAACGCCAGCAGTGACACTGTTGCTAGGTGACCACGGCTGGGTAGAGCACGTGGATAATGGTATCCGTTATAAGTTTGATGTGACTAAGTGCATGTTCTCCTTTGGAAACATCACCGAGAAGCTGCGGGTGGCATCGCTGCCCTGTGCTGGGGAAGTGGTGGTGGATCTCTATGCTGGGATCGGTTATTTTACATTGCCTTTCTTGGTCCACGCTGGTGCTGCTTTCGTCCATGCCTGTGAGTGGAACCCCCACGCTGTAGCTGCGCTGAGAAATAACCTGGAGCTCAATGGAGTAGCAGATCGGTGCCAAATACACGTTGGGGATAATAGGAAACTAAAACTTTCAAGCGTTGCAGACAGGGTAAACCTGGGGCTGATCCCCAGTTCAGAAGAAGGCTGGCAGGTAGCCTGCCAAATGCTCCGACAGGAGACTGGGGGCATTTTGCATATCCACCAAAACGTGGAGTCTTTCCCAGGAAAGAATCTTCAGACACAGGGAAGCAACCAAATGGAGAAAGAACACAGGCCATATCCTCAGCAGATTATCACCAGCGAATTGGAAAATGGAGATTCCAGGGATTCTATGGGAAAAATAACATCATCAGCTACTAAGCCAGAGTGGCAGAAGTGGGCAGAATCTGCAGAAACCCGAATTGCCAGTCTTCTTCAGCAGGTGCATGGAACACTGTGGAAAACACAAATCCTGCACATCCAACCTGTGAAATCCTACGCTCCACATGTGGCTCATATAGTGCTGGATCTGGAATGCCGCCCCTGTCCTGTAGTTGGTTAGAGGAGGTACATCCAGTAACTCAAGGGATCCATGTGAGTGGCCCTTCATGCTTCTGTTCAGGATAAGTTCTCACCCCTTTTATTTCCTGGTGGTGGTGGTGGTGTGTCCTGTTAGCAGGCTCTAGATCACATCAAATTATCAATGAAATTGGGCACACTGAGCAAGTATTTGAGAAAACTAGTGTGGCTCATAAGAAGCTCATTTGTGCAATCATGAACTGTGAATTCAATGCCTTAGGTATGCAGTTTTGCTATTCATTTGGTCGTGGACTTCCTTATTTCCAAATAAGGGAATTTCTTTGGAAACCCCCTGGTGAACAATATTAAGGACCATAAAAGAAGATATAGCAGGGCTGAGAGTGTAGCTAGTGATAAGAGTGGTGGAGACAGAAATAGGATCAAAAGTCTGAATGCTCAGAAAACGAGTCATCCTTGGGCAGTTTGGAACTGAGGAGGTAGTGATATATGTGTTGAAGAGGTATGCGTTGTCATGAGGACTAAAAGGCACTATGTGTAAACTCGCTGGGAAATGTTAGCTCTCATGTAGAAAGCAGCCTGCCTATTTCTATGTCTCTGGATGCCTTCCTGTGTTTTCCCTAATCATTTCCTTAGCTACATGCTTTCTTTTCACTTGTGTGCTTACAAATCACTGTATTCAAACTAAAATGATAAGGAGGGCAACCTGGGGACTTGAGCCAAAATGGGGAAAATGAATCAAGAGAGCAACATTTGAGGATTAAGGATTAAGGATTGCCTTTTTGACCTAGGTTGTAGATAAGGAGTTGGTGTAAGATACAGCTGGTCAAATTCACTTGAAGGGGGCTGGGAAGGTGGCTCAGTGGTAGAGTGCTTGCCTTGCATGCATGAGGCCCTGGGTTCGATTCCTCAGCACCCCATAAACAGAAAAAGCCGGAAGAGGTGCTTGGCTCAAGTCATAGAGTACTAGCCTTAAGCTGAAGAGCTGAGGGACAGCACCCAGGCCCAGAGTTCAGGCCCCATGAAAAAAAAAATCACTTGAAGGCAGTGGAGTTTTTTCATAATTACCTGCAAGATTACTCAATCATTTGATCACACGAAATTTCACAGAGACCAGAAACAGTGTCAAAATAGTGTCTACAGATTACTAGGTTACTATAGGTTATACTATGAGGACAGAAAAGAATACCATCAATATCCAGCATCTGTTGACACAGTATCAAATACAGTGGATGACTTCCAAACAGCAGAGGAATAATCTCTACAAAAGCAACAGGAACACTGTCAAAAAGTGACAAGGTATTAGCAGGGTATGGTAACACATGGCATAAGTAGGAAAAATGAGGTGCTGAGCAGGCAGGCCCTGGAGAAAAATGCAAGCTCTATGTGGAAAATGGCTATTTGAAAAAGGAAGTTGGGGGCTATGACTTAAGTGACAGAGCACTTACTTAACAAGCACAAGACTGAGTTCAAATCTTAGTACTGCCAAGAAAGTTTGTTACCTCTACTCCTTCTCTTGGCAGTATCTTAGTACTCAGAACAGGTCTGATCACCAGCCTACATTAACATTTACTTTTCATTTATATCCTAATATTCATTAAGTTCTGCTTAATTACCACCTCAAAAACAATTCTAGCTGATCTTTACAGTACTCATACTATTGGAGTATATGCCTTGTTTACCAATCCCTACTCTTCTCACCTGCACCTGCATTTGCCACTTTAAATACATTGTTGTGTGTGTATGTGTGTAACTCCAGTGCTTGTTTCTCATTTCTCTCCCACTAAGGAAGCTTAAGTTCAGAGACATGATTTATAAAGCTTAACTGAGTAGTTTTACCTGAAATCTTGAGAAACAGTGTCCTCTTACTAAATTTCTGTATTAATACAGCCAAAAATCAGATTTTGTTAGAGAACAGTGACTTGATGAGTATCCACAGAAAATTCAATCTAGGTTTTATACATCTGCCATCTAAAAACTGAAAGCTACTAAAAGCCTTTTGAATTGTTGAAGATAAATGAAGACATGATTTTTTAAAAATGGTTTTTTGCTGGTAGTGGTATTGGGTTTGGATTCAGGGCCTTACCACTTGAGCTACACTCCCCGTCCTCCTCACTTTTCAGATAGGGTCTCATGATTTTGCCTCAGACCTCAGTCATCCTACCTATGCCTCCCAAGTAGCTATTTTGCCTCCCAAGGCATGTTTTGAAAGAAAATTTCACTTTTTTGGTCCTAGCTACTTTCAAACCACAATCTTTATTCATCTCCCTTATATCTGAGATTACAGGCTCAGTTTGTTATTTTTGAACACAAGTATTCTATGTACAGAGTTGGTGCATTGGTATGAATATACACATACACACACAGAGCTCTTAATAGACTTGAGGTAAACATATACCATAAATTGTGCAGCATTTGAGTCAATGTAGAAACAAGCAAAGATTGGATTCAGTATATTGCAACTATTTCTTTAAAAGCCTATTTTTTTGGGGGGGGGGGGTGGTCATGGGGGCTGAACTCTGGGCCTGGGTGTTGTCCCTCAGCTCTTCAGCTCAGTGTTAGTGCCATACCACTTGAGGCACAGCACTGCTTCCAGCTTTTTCTGCTTATGTGGTGCTGAGGAATTGAACCCAGGGCCTCATGCATGCGAGGCAAGCACTCTACCACTGAGCCAACTTCCCAGCCCCTGAAAGCCTATCTTTTAAGAATTCCTGGGGTCCTGAAAGCCTGTCTTTTAAGAATTCCTGGGGTTCTGAAAGCCTATCTTTTAAGAATTCCTGGGGCCGGGACCCAGAGTTCAGGCCCCATGACTGCCAAAAAAAAAAAAAATCCTAAGCATTTTATGTTACTTCAACAGTATTAAAGGTATTATTTTAAAATACTTGCCATATAGTTTAGTTACACCTTCACTTTATAAATGAAGAAAGTTTTAAAAAGACTTACTGGGCAGAACTGCCTCACACATGTCATCCTTAGCTACTTAGGAGGCTGAAAGAGAGCCAAGGTTTAAGGTAAGCCCAGGTATACACACCAAAGACCTCTGTGGAACTTTCAGCTGCATGGGAAAATATTGGGAAGAATGCAGGCCCAGGCCACCAGGGCAGAAAGTCTGCAAGTTTGTGGTGACATGTACCTGTCATCCTGGCTATGACAGGTAGCTCTTATTCCTGGGAAGGGAGACCTTATCTCAAAAATAACCATTGCAAGCCAGGCAACAGTGTCTCATGTCTATAATCCTAGCTACTCAGAAGACTGAGATCTGAGGATCTTGGTTTGAAGCCAGCCCAGGCAGGGAAGGCCAAGAGACTTATCTCCAGCTAACCACCAGAAAGCCAGAGTGTAGCTCAAAGTAGTAGACTGTTAGTGTTCCTTGTGCACAAAAGCTCAGGACAGCAGGCAAGCCCTGGATTCAAGACCAACAATGACAAAAAAAAAGCAAAAAAAAAAAAATGAGTGAAAAAAGGTTGGAGTCGTGATTCAGCCATAAGAGTGTCCATCTAGCAAGCATAAGGCCATCAACTCAAACTGTAGTACTGCCAGACCCAATAAATATAGAGACTTGTTTGAAGTTCTAGATAAGAAAGGATGCTTATATCACCACCTGAAAGATCTTGGCCCTGACAGAAGTTAGCCTGAGTTAGGAACCCCTTTAAAAGGAAGCCTTCATAAATTTTGTCATCTTGCTCAGCGGCCATCTAGTTCTCATAGTATCTTTCGTTAATCGTTATGTATTATAGTGAGCCTACAGACACTCTTGTAATATCTGTTCACCAAATTAAGATTAGAAACAATACAACATTGATGAGGACTGAAGCATTTGTTCGTTTTAAAAAACTTTTTATTTAATGTTTGCATTTAACTTTTTAAAAATAAAAAATAGAGGAAAACCATTGAACTACTTTATTTTCCATTTTGCACAATCACAATATAATGGTATTCACCTCCTGTGTCCTCTGTCATATTCTTGTTTGAAATTAGTCCTTGTGAACCTTTTTTTCCATAATGGCTTCATTCTTTCAGCTTGAAATTCCACTCAGGGCTGAGTAAGAGATGAATTGAATAGCTTATTTATATCTATAATTACCCAATTAGTAGATAATTTGCATAGGTCTTCATAATTCTCTCACCTTTTACCAAGTTTGTTTTCCTTTGGGAATTTTGCTATAAGTACAAAGTTATTCCCCACAGACACAGTTTAGGAAAACAGACTAGATTTGAGGTGAATCACAATGAGGGCATTGCAATAAACCAAAGTACAGTAGGGAATTGAACTAAGATGTGATGATGGCATTAGAAAGACACTGTGAAGACAGAGCCTACACTGATTCAGTGTAGAAGTGGCTGTAAGTAAAAGAAGAAATCAAAGATGCCAAATTTTTACCTTACAACTTTGGATTCAAATCTTAAGTTTAACTCTTGGCAGTTTGGGGCTTACTGGCAACCCACTGCTTACTACCTTTATGATCTTGCAATTTATCTAAACTCTAATTTTCTTTGTAAAACAGGTGTAATACCCGCCACAATAGGCCAATGCAAAGACTCCATTAAAAGGTAAAACCCTGGACACAGTACCTAGCATATAGTAAAAGCCCTAGATAGATGGGGAGAGGGAAATGAAGTTTTGTTTGTTGTTGTTTTTTAACAAACATGGCTGAAGAGTGGGCGCTGCTGGGTGAAGGGTTCAGTTTTTGCACTACTTACAGAGTAGGACTACAAGGACTACCACGCCTGACAGAAATGTCCTGTAAGAGTTGGGTAATTCTGCTAAGGATCTCCCCCTATGGAGGGGGTGCTGGTAAAGGATCGCACCACAGGAGGCGGACAGACACTAGCCTGCAGGAGACTCTGGACCCGGAGCCCTGGGGAGCCAGGCTTTCTGCTTCCTATTGAAGAAAAGAAAAAGGAACAACAACACGGACAGGCAGGAAGAATGGACTCACCGGCCCCGAAGAGGAAGAGACTGTCCAGGTGCGCCGGCCTCAGAGACGCGGAGGCATGGGTCGGGCGGGAGGCCCCGGGGCCGTGCCGGCCCTCTGCTCTGCCTGCCGGCACAGGGGTGGAGGCTGGAAGGGAAGCGTGCACAGAGACGAAAGGGAGGCTTACCTTGGCAGCGCCCACCGCACGTAGCCCAGCGCCACGTGCGACGGCCGCCCCACGCAGGCTGGCCGTGACGCCGCCGGGCCCGCGGCGGAGCCGGTGCTGCCGGGCCGTCTGCCCGGGCTCGGCGCGGCCTCCTCAGCCTGTCGGGCCACTCGCTGGGCGCTAAGCAAACCGCGAATGCTTGCCCCCGCGTTAGCGCCGGGACTCCCGCGCGCGCCTCGGTGGCGGGCGGAAACCATGGCAACGCTCCGAGACTGTGCGCCCGGCGCGACGACGGCCTGAGAAGCGCCGGATTGTGACGCAAGCAGCGGCGCGGGCTTCCCGTTCTCGCGCGACCGCGGGCCCAGCCTCCGGGCCTCGCCACCGCAGCCAAGGCCGAGGCAGGCGGGGTCAAGATGGTGGCTCCGCGGGCGGGGGAGGCGGTGGAGGGAGGAGGAGCCAGACCATAGCCAGCCGGAAACACCGACGCCCGGAGACCTCCCGGGGAGCCGCCGCCGCCGCCCCAGCCTCCGCCTCCGCCGCCTGCTCCAGCTCCGGAGACGCGGGCGGGCGGGCGGGCGGGCGGCGGGGCGGGCCGCCAGAGAGGAGAGGAGGGCGGCGGGGCGGAGCCGCCGCCGGAGCCCCCGCCCCGCCCGGCCGCCGGCCCGGGCCCTGCCCCGCGCGGCCCTGCCCGGCCCGCCCAGCCCCGGTGTGGCAGCGGCTCACGGCGGCGGTGGGGCCCCCGCAGCAGCAGGTGCGGATGGCCCGTCAGCAGATGTGGACGGCGCTCGAGGTGGCGCTCCGGGTGCCCTGCCTTTACATCATCGACGCCATCTTCAACTCCTACTACGATTCCAGCCAGAGCCGGTTCTGTATCGTGCTCCAGGTCCTCCTCCGGCTCCTCGGTAAGGCGCAGCGGGAGCCTGCGGGCCGCCACGGCGTCCGCCCGCCCCGCCTTCCTCCGGGGAGGGCCGGGAGTCGCAGTTGGATTCCCCCGAAGGCGTTTTGTGGTGGGGGGAGCGGGGGGAGCGGTGCTCGTGCCGTCTCGGGGCTGGCATCCCCTCCCCCCCGGCCCCATCCGGGGTTCGGTGTGGCGGATACGGGGACGAGGAAAAAGCGTGCATCCGAGGGCACGCGGCGCTCGCCCTGCTGATGCTCTTGGGGATGACTCACGGCCGTGCCCTATGCGACAGCCTTGGCAAAACAGCGACTCTGGCAGTCCCGGGCTGGCCGTGTGAGACCTTGGATTTGTGCCAAGGCTCGAGCCTCAGTTTTCCCTCCACACGTTGCAGAGTGCTGGTAGGTTGTCATTTCTACTGCAATTGCAAACCCCACACGATCGCGGAATGTTTGTGGTCAGTGACATCCAAGCCCAGGAGACGGGATTTTGAATGTCAGACCTTGAAACCATTACCCGTAGTCCACGTGAGGAAGCTTATACTAATAACCAGCCCTAAAATCGAGTGAAAGAGGAGCTGCTGAAAACGATTGAGCAATTTTGTCTAGAAAGTATGAACCGTTCGCAAAAAAAGGCTGTAACTCCTAGTTTGATGTACGTGGATGAAATGTTCAAAGCTTTTTGTATTTTGTATTTTCATCTCCATCACTCCAGTGGGAAGCAATTGTGTCAGTTTTTTTCTCCAGTAGTTGCAACTTGGCAAATTTGTTTGATGAGGTAATTCTTGTAACCAGTCTCTGGGGGGCTTCTGCTTTTGAATTGTAGCTGAGAGTGGGTTGATAGTAAGATTCTTCTTTACTAAGCCTTTCTGAATTATAAGCCATCTGTTGCTTTATTCCTACCAAAAAAAAAGGAGTAGCAATAAAGACTGGATTTATTCTTAGCAGAAAATAACAGTATTTGGCATTTGTCTGTTACTTCACTTCCGTGGAACATTTTCAGTTGCATTGTCTAATTTAACCTTAGACATCCTACAGGCCAATGGTGGTATTCTTATTTGTATAAAGGAAGAAACTGAGGTTTGGACAGGTTGTTTCGCTCTTGGTACATAGCTAGTAAATGGTTGCCAGAGCCTGGATTTAAAAATGTTTTGACACCAAGTATGGTTTACTTTCTGCTCAGTATGTTGAAATACAGCTACAGAATGGAACTGAAAAATGTGGACATGATTTTTTTTAAGGACAGGAATCTTTAGTAATCCATGGATAGTTAATTTCAGTCATTCTTCCTTTCCTCTGTAAAAGCCTGAGAGCCCCAGGATGTCTGGTAGAAATGGGTGGTGTTTGAGAAGAATGTGTATGTTCATTCCAGCAGTAGTGTACCTCTGCCTATGAATGGTCTCATGGCATAACTGCAGATTCTGAGAACCCCTGGAGACTTGTTGATTAATGCAGTGCTCTGCTCTGAGGCTAGGTAGGCAGCTTAAAGGAAACAGCATTTTTCTTAATGCATCATCTGAAGGTGAAAACATTTAACAAAGTAAAGTTTACTCCTACTCTCTGTATTTACTGTTGAAGTAAGTCATAGTTTTGTATTCTGATAGCTTGAAAAAACTTCAGCCATTAACTGTATTATGTCTTGGTTTTCTTTTGTAATTATGAACGATGATGGTATTTCTTTCATAGGACTTAGGACACTTCAGGCTATTCATGTTAGTATTAGTAAGCTCAGTCACTTTTCAAAAATATTATATCCTTCCATTAAGACCATACTTTGTTACATTGCCTTTTTTTTTTTTTTTCTTTTGGTCTGTCGTGGGGCTTGAACTCTGGGCCTGAGCCCTCTTCTTCAGCTGAAGGCTAGCGCTCTACCACTTGAGCTACAGCACCACTTCTGGTTTTCTAGTGGTTTATTGGAGATAAGAGTTTCATGGACTTTCCTGCCTGGGCTGGCTTTGAAATGCGATCCTCAGATCTCAGCCTTTTGAGTAGCTAGGATTACTAGCTAGGATTACAGGCGTGGGCCACCAGCTTTACACAGTCTTTTGTTAGCCCAATCTCTCAAACATTAGGCCTATTTAGTAAAGGCAGTAATTACCAAAATACTGGCTTAAAAATGTTTCTTTCAATATAGTCACAGGTCAAACTTTATGAGAAGAAAGTATTTTCCAAGTCTGTCAACTGATTTTTCCTGTGTTGTGCCAATGTAATTGGATGCTATTGTTTTTGTAAGAGTAAGAATGTGGGGGAGAGCTAAACCCCCCAAAAGCAAATAGAGTGGCAGGTGCCAGTAATAGAAACTGAAATTGACTTCCTGCTTTGTGTCTTAAACTTACAGACTTCTCATTGTCGTTATGTGTGAATCTCAATACTTCTCAACATTTTTCAAGCACTACTGATTTTATATGTAATGTTTGAAGTAGTTACTTACTCTGCCTTCTGACATGGTTCATCTATACTTTCATTTTGTGTAAGACACAACTTGAGATATCCACAGGTCAGAAAGTAAAGCTTATCATATTGGAGATCCAAATAAAGGTTACAATACATGGAATGTACATCAAGACATTTTTTAAGAAGTGTTAAGTGCTACATGAAACTCGGTGCTGAGCAGTATCATGCTGAAATAGCAAGTTTAAGTCCAAGGCAGAAAACACAAGCTTGGGAGTTTGTTTTAATAGTATTACTCATATGGTGGTAATTTGTTGCGGTGGCTAAGGACTTTGTAAACATAAAAGAGGGCTGGGAAGGTGGCTCAGTGGTAGAGCGCTTGCCTTGCATGCCTGAGGCCCTGGGTTCGATTCCTCAGCACCACATAAGCAAAAAGAAAAAACTGGAAGTGGCGCTGTGGCTCAAGTGGTAGAGCGCTAGCCTTGAGCTTAAGAGCTGAGGGACAGCGCCCAGGCCCAGAGTTCAGGCCCCACGACCTGACCCCCCCCCTCCAAAAAAAAAGTAAACAAAAGAAATCTAAGAAATTACAAGGGAAAATCTGATAAATTTGAGTGTATGAAGGTGAAAAACTTCTTTACCTAAAACTTTTAAACAATTCTTAAAAACAACAACAACAGATTGGGGGAAAAATAGCTGTCATAGTCTCAGTAAGTGTTCTCTATCAATAAAAAAAAAAAAAAAAAATATATATATATATATATATATATATGTACTTTCACATGAAATGGGTCTAGCCATTCACAGCAAACAAAATGCTTATGATGGTCAATAAGCAAATGTACTTAGTCGGATTTATAATAAGGAAATACAGTTAAAACAGAATTTTGCTTATTAGATGGTCTAGAGTTCAAAGTATGATCAGAAAGTGTTTTAGCAATGGTATTTATCCATTTAGATAAATTTATACAATTTAACTATGCAGACTATATAACATAGGTTATCCTATAGTTATGGGTTAAAATAGCTATAATTTTGATAGGCTATAAGTTTTACATAAAACCACTTGGCCCTATGAACTGACATCTACTTGTATACCTTTGGACTCACAATTCCAGTTGTAGGGGATTGGGCCTAGAGATTATAGTTGCACAGGACTATGAACAATGATAGATTCACAGCATTACTGGAAATAACAAAACATTGAACTTCATACTTAATATAAATGTATAATAGAAATCTGCTTTAGATCTAATTACAAGACTGAGAATTATTTTTGGAGCTGAATAATATTTGGTGTAGAAAGATGTGACCAAACCTTTGAAGTAAGCAGTCAAAAGTTGAGCAGAAGTAATTATGGATGTCAAAGGGGATGGCTTTGTCAACAGTCGCATTATCGACAATTTAGGATAACTCTGTGTTGGAGGAATGCTGGATTTTTAACATCCCCATCCGCTGCCCCCTAGATAGATGTCTGTAATGCACACACACACACACACACACACACACACACACACACACACAACTCAAATGTGATCATTCACTTACTCATATGGAAAAGAATTATACACTATAGTTACTTAAATATGAACAACCAGTTCTAACATGTAAATGTGAAATGTTGGACTTTGAATATGTAATATCTTGTTTTCAATCGTAAGTGAATTCTTTTAGAAATATATGAAAGCAAATGTATAAAGTTTGATAAATTGGTATTACATTTTAAAACCTCTTGCCAGCTGCCAGTGGCTCATACCTGTAATCCTAGCTACTCAGGAGGCTGAGATCTGAGGATCGTGGTTTGAAGCCAGCCAGGGCAGGAAATTTGTGAGACTCTTATTTCTAGTTAACCACCAAAAAGCTGGAAGTGGAGCCTTAGCGAAAAAGCTCAGGGATAGTGATAGCATTCAGGCCCTGAGTTCAATTCCCAGGACCCTCGCACAATGTAAAACCTCTTATGCAATAAAATATGCATTGATGGGGCTGGGAAGGTGGCTCAGTGGTAGAGCGCTTGCCTTGCTTGCATGAAGCCCTGGGTTCCATTCCTTATCACCACATAAGCAGAAAAAAAAAAGCCGGAAGTGGCGTTGTGGCTCAAGTGGTAGAGTGCTAGCTTTGAGCTGAAGAGCTGAGGGACAGCTCCCAGGCCCAGAGTTCAAGCCCCATGACCGGACCCAAAAAAAAAAAAAGTGCGTTGATTTATATATGAGTGAATGCTTAACTATTTGCTAGGCTGTACAGGAAAGTTTAAGTTGTTCGGCCTCTTTACTGCTAGTAAGACAGTGTAATGATGTAGTTTTTCCTACCCTCACAGTCTAGGATGCTTTATATCTGCTCACCAAAATGTGTGTAAGGATCTCTCCCCACCAGCAGCCAATTCTGAATAGATTGTGCAGAAGCCACTAGTGGTTGTCCTTTAATTCAGCTCCATGCTTTGATGCCAGCTACCTACCCTCATATTCCTCAGATTAAGGGCTTGGTCCCATAGAACTGCCCCTGGACTCAGATACCAGTCATGACACAAGTTGAGGCCTGAATTTCTAACTTAAAGGATGTCATTTCCTCTTTGCTTTCTTCTTTGCAGATCTCTTAATGTGTAAGATTGTAACACAGAACCCAGTGAAACTACTTATATTTGCTCTTTTATTATAACTTTCTTTAACAAAGGATACAGGAACACACATGGAAAAGACAGATGGGCAGGAAGGGGGGGGTGGAGTGAAGATGAGAGGAAGGGGGGGGGTGTCTGTGCCCTCTCTTTACCCATCAACCTCCAGGAACCTCCATTGGTCCTGAACTCAGAACTCAGTCTTTTAGGGGGTTTGGGGGCAGCTTTATTTTTTATTCATACATGATTAAGTCATTGGCCACTGATTTAGGCACTCAATTTAATCACCCTCCCCCTTCCCAGAGAAGTGGTTCTCCTGGCAACCAGTCCCCATCCTCAGCCATCTCATTGGTGTCTTATTGACACACAAGAGAGCCTTTATAACTATTTCTTTTTTTTTTGGTGGGGGGGGCGGGATCTGGTCGTGGGCCTAAACTCTGGGCCTGGGCACTGTCCCTCAGTTCTTCAGCTCAAGGCTAGCGCTCTACCACTTGAGCCACAGTCCCACTTCCGGCTTTTTTTTTCTGCTTACGTGGTGCTGAGGAATTGAACCCAGGACCTCATGCATGCAAGACAAGCACTCTACCACTGAGCCACCTTCCCAGCCCCCTTTATAACTATTTCAAGGATTTTAGGAACTGTTAGGAATCTGGATGAGGACCAGATACATACATTTCACAATATTACAGATGGCAAAGACAAAAACTAGAAAAACAATTGGTTAACTTGTCATTTAATACCTCCTTAGGGTTCGTTTGTTTTTTTTAATCTATGTTCACACACTGTTAATAAAAATGCCTTCGTTATAATCTTGTGAAAGTGTATACCTGGATGGCCCGGATGTTTCATTGTTTCCATTTTACTGAAAATGAAAGTATGAGAGTCCCTCCTCCTTTTCCCCTTACGGTATGGATATGTAGCTGTGGCTGCAAATCCTGATCCATTCTAGTGCTGGACTTACAGCCAGGGGCAGCACACTCAGTTTAGAAAACCTTCCTTTGTGGCATAAGTTGTCTAGTATGCCAACAGATTCACTGCATCTCAAGACATTTTGTTTACTTAGTCTTAAATTTCTTCTGTTACAGTCTCCCTGGGGAGTAAGGTTAGTAATAACATTTATTGCTGTGCTTCCTCATCTTTACTGAGTTAGAAATGTTTTCCTACTGCCTTCTTTAGGTTGTTTTAACTGTACCAAGGGATCTGGAGAATTCTAAGTACCATGTCTTCTTTCCTTCTAATTCTTAGACATAAATTTTCAGGAGAGGTTAAGAGTACAAATGGACTTGACATATGGAAGAGTGAATAGGTGGTGCACTTCTGTAATCTCATCAGCTGCGAGGCTGAGCTGAGAAGGTCTTGAGTTTGAACCATTCTAGGTTATATATGATTTGAGGTCAGTTTAGTTTATATAGTGAGACTTTTTTTTTAAGTAAACACTTCATTGTATAATATGCAATGTTTTTTTCCTTTCTCTTTGTTACAGTAATCTACATTGAAAAGATCTTGAATTCATGAATTGGGTTTATATATAATGAGCTCCTGAATTGGTTTTGTCACTTGCTTTTTTTTTTTTTTGGTCATGGACCTGAACGCTGTCCCTCAGCTCTTCAGCTCAAGGCTAGGGCTCTACCATTTGAGCCAGTGTCAGTTCTGGCTTTTTCTGCTTATGTGGTGCTGAGGAATCGAACCCAGGGTCTCATGCATACAAGGCAAGCACTCTACCACTGAGCCAACTTCCCAGCCCCAGCACATGCTTTTTTGAGAACTACCTTGAAACCTTTAGTGGAACTCTATATCACTGTAGAGATGGACTGAAATCTTCATGTTGCAGTTTCACCTAGCTCTTACTCTAGTGTCCAAGTGATTTAAAAAAAAATAAAGATAAAGCAAGTCACTTATAAACATCAATGAAAAGCTTTCCCTCAGCTTAATTTCCTTGGACCTATAGGATAAATACCAAGAAAGTTTCATGTGTAAAGTTGTGAAGAGGCATGGGAACATGGATAATCTTAGTACTCCCTACAGATCACTAAAGAAAAATTACTTTGGAGACTTTTACTTGGGAAGTTGATTTTTATTTCCTGTGAAATGAGAATTGATTCTCTCCATAGGAACATGACTAGAAATGAACAGTAGAAAAACTTCACCTATTTACAAACGTAGACTAAGAATTAAAACAAGTGTATGTATACTCTTCTTGAAGTGATTTCTCTTACATGTTGGAAATACAATTTTTTTTATCTTTAAGTAGTTGTACAAAGGAGTTGCCATTGAGAATATAATTTTAATCAGGAAAATAGTATTAGGTTGTTACCTGGAAGGCACACCCAGACAGACTTGTAGGTTGTAATCTCAGCACATTATATAGTCTTTCTTTACTCTGTTTTTCCTTTGATACATTTGCACAAATAAAAATGGCACATTTTATCCAAACATAATTCTAATTTTCAAGTCATCCTTTTATTTCTATGTAAGAAATAAACTTCAGGAGGAAAAGTGCAGAATAGAAAGACTAGTTATAAAAGTGCCACAGATGTCATGAATGGCTACTGGTGGAGATTAGCTTACCATTTTATGAGTAGCAAATTGGGTGAAAAAGTACAGTAGCTGCTTGCTTCTCTCCCTTTCAAGTAGTGAATAGAGCTAATGTTACTTTGATTTGGTTTTAATTAATCTATGTAAAACACTTAAATTGGGTGTCAGTGGTTCACACCTGCAATCTAAGCAGCCAAGGAGGCTGAGATTGAGGAGCTCATTGTCTACACAAGAAGTCTACACATTAGACTTCCTGACCAACGTGTGGTGGCACATGCCTGTCATCCCAGCTTTGACAGGAAGCCTAAGATAGATTGCTATCTTTATGTGTACCTGGGCAGGAAATGAGACCCTATCTCAACAATAACCTGCACAAAAGAGGTCTGGTGTCATGACACCAGTGGTAGAGCACCTATCTCAACAAATATGAAGTCCTGAGGTCAAACCTCAGTACTGCTCCTCCAAAATTAATTAAGCTTTGTGTCAGGGAACATAATTCTTTTTGCCCTCCCCCCCCCCCCAGTAAGATTATATAGTAGATTACATAAAGTGGACTGAATTGTATTTCCTTGTTACTTTGCATGGAAAAAGCCATTTTCTGTTGAAAGAGCCCCAGTTCTGTTTGGGAGATGACTGTGTGGTTTTTAGCTTTTTTTATTTTTTAAATAAATGACCTGATATGTTGGCCAGTCTGTGGGCAAAGTCATCTCTTGAAGGAACTAGTTTTTTTGTGTTTTTTTTAATATGCAGCTGGCTATGAAATGCTCCTGCTGCAGCTTGTAGCACCTTTCTTGAAACCTGCTGATACAAAGTGGCTAGCCAGGTGTTTTGTTTGTGGCATCTTCTGTATTCTAGATACGTTTCTCAGCTTTGCCTTATCCTTTCATCGGTTTCATTTTTTCTGTTTTTATTTTGTTTTATATTGCCTTTAAAAAAATCCAGATGTGATGGAAACATAAATTATCTCAGTGAATACTAATTGAGTTACTTTGTGGGATCCTCTACAAAGTAAGGCCTTTGCTGGCTATCAGGGAAGCATCATATACATAATAGAGTAGATGATGCCTTTCAAAGAACTACAAGTGACAGTGTCTGGTGGTAGTTCTGTGGGTATGCTGAAGGAACAGTTACTAACAATGAAGGCAGGTCTCAAAATGGGTAGGAACTGAGCAGTCAGGAATGGGCAGGTAGGGGGCATCACTCTAAACAAAGGAATATAAGTATAAGCACATGTGATTATGGTATAGAAATGTATGTGTTTGTGGAGACGTTCTAGCACATTGGTGAGTGTGTAAGAAAGAATGTCACTCTAAAGAAAATTAGGTCCATTAGTTCCAGAACATAGTTTAAGTCCATAATAATTTCAGAACCATGAAGAATAAGAGTTGAGAAATGAAGAAAGACATTTTGGCTTGCCATATGGATTTAGATGAGTTAGTTGCTGACATTGAGCAAAGAGAATTAAAAGTGTTAGCATTTGACCACCAACTAGAAAAGTTTGAAGATTAAGGGCCCCCAGCATCTTTAAGCGAATAATAATAATAATAATAATGAGATCTTCAGCTGGAGCTGGAAATCTTAAGAACAAGCTGGTTTTGATTCAAGGCAAGTTAGACTTCAGATGTTGTTTTGTAGTTAAATGTAAAAGTGGAACTAGGTGAATATTTTGATGTCATCCCCCAAGTTGAACCATTGGCTTGACATTGTGTTTACTGTGTAATCAATCTCACTTCAAAAATATGAATTTTTTGGCAGAGCACAAAGTAAGTTTGGGGCCAGATATATGTCATCATCATGCTGCTTACAGCAATTCTCACGGAGCAGAAGTGCAGGTGTCATTTGGTTATCTGACTGTTGACAGTGATTACCTCGTAAAGGCACAGATACATTACCATCTTTTTAACATGGCTTGTTTTTCTGAATGTTATTTTTTAATTGAAGAATGAAATGATTATTTCATTATTTGATTATATTTGATGGAGTAATGTGAAGGAAAAGGGAACATAGAGGACATTTCTGAAATTTGAAGGAAAGTATGCTGAGAAAAAAGGACCTCACAAGCAAGTTGAGCCCTTACAGAATCTATTTACAGAGCAGAAAAGCAGGAGCTGGCCTGAGTTCATAGTGAAACTTAAACCTGATTTCCTAAAGAACACACACGAACACATGTTTCCCATTTGGGTCATTATTTTTTCAGTGGAATTACTTCGCATTCCTTAGTATTTGAATGGTATCTTTTGAGTTTTAAGGCTTATTAAAAAAAAGGTGCATGTGGCTGAGAATGTGGCCTAATGGTGGTAGAGTGCTTGTCTAGCATGCATGAAAGCCTTGGGTTCGATTCCTAAGTACCACATAAACAGAAAGAGCCAGAAGTGGCACTGTGGCTTAAGTGGTAGAGTGTTAGCCTTGAGCAAATGAAGCTCAGGGACAGTGCGGAGGCCCTGAGTTCAAGCCCTAGGACTGGCAAAAAAAGAAAAAAGAAAAAAGTGCATGTCATTACAAATATTGTCCTGCGGATAAGTTAGTATGTTGTGCCTGGACCTACAGTATTATACAATTACTTCGGAAATTAGAAAAACGAGTAGTATTTACATATAAAATGTTTTGTCTGGCCTCATACTCTTGACTTGATAAAACTTTATTGATCCTTAAGTGTAAATTGTCTCAAGGCTTAACCTCCAAAACATTGGAAATACTCATAATTAAAGAAAATCATAACTATTAATACAAACACATGCTTCAAAACATTTCATTCAGTAACCTTTTCTTTTTCCTTTTTTTCTCCTTTAGGGATATTTGTATCCAGTATTGTTCTGATCTTGTCACAGCGATCACTTTTCAAGTTTTACATGTACAGCTCAGCCTTTCTGTTAGCTGCAACTTCAGTGTTGGTGAATTATTATGCTGCTTTGCACATTGACTTCTATGGTGCCTACAACACATCAGCTTTTGGGATCGAGCTGCTTCCTCGGAAAGGGCCCTCACTGTGGATGGCACTTGTCGTTCTACAGCTAACATTTGGAATTGGATATATCACACTACTTCAGATTCAGTCCATCTATTCACAGTTAATTATTTTGGATCTGTTGGTTCCTGTAATAGGTTTAATCACAGAGCTACCATTACACATCAGAGAGACTTTAGTTTTTACCTCATCCTTGATCCTCATATTAAATACAGTGCTTGTCTTGGCAGTGAAACTTAAGTGGTTTTATTATTCTACACGATATGTTTATCTTTTAGTGAGGCATATGTATCGAATTTATGGATTACAGTTATTGATGGAAGACACATGGAAGAGGATTCGTTTCCCAGATATACTTCGAGTCTTCTGGCTAACAAGAATTACAGCCCAGGCTACAGTGTTAATATACATTTTAAGGATGGCAAATGAAACTGAGTCCTACTTTATTTCTTGGGATGATTTTTGGGACCTCATTTGCAATCTTATAATTAGTGGATGTGATTCTACCTTAACTGTACTGGGCATGAGTGCTGTAATTTCCTCAGTAGCCCATTACTTGGGTCTTGGAATATTGGCCTTTATTGGATCAACTGAAGAAGATGACAGGCGGCTTGGCTTTGTAGCACCTGTTTTATTTTTTATTTTGGCTCTTCAGACTGGTTTAAGTGGGTTAAGGCCAGAAGAGAGACTTATTCGCTTAAGTAGAAACATGTGCCTTTTATTAACTGCAGTCCTGCATTTCATCCATGGGATGACAGACCCTGTATTAATGTCTCTCAGTGCCTCCCATGTGTCATCTTTTCGTAGACATTTCCCCGTGCTGTTTGTCTCTGCTTGCCTGTTTGTCCTTCCTGTTTTACTCAGTTATGTTCTCTGGCATCACTATGCACTAAATACATGGTTGTTTGCTGTTACAGCCTTTTGTGTGGAACTCTGCTTAAAAGTAATTGTTTCTCTCACTGTTTATACATTATTCATGATCGATGGCTACTATAATGTCCTCTGGGAAAAGCTTGATGATTATGTCTACTATGTTCGTTCAACAGGCAATATTATTGAATTTATATTTGGAGTAGTAATGTTTGGAAATGGGGCTTATACTATGATGTTTGAGTCAGGAAGTAAAATTCGGGCTTGTATGATGTGCCTACATGCTTATTTTAACATCTACTTACAAGCAAAAAATGGCTGGAAGACATTCATGAATCGTAGAACTGCCGTGAAGAAAATCAACTCGCTTCCTGAAATAAAAGGGAGCCGCTTGCAAGAAATAGATGACGTATGTGCAATCTGCTACCATGAGTTTACAACATCTGCTCGTATTACACCTTGTAATCACTATTTCCATGCACTTTGCCTTCGGAAATGGCTGTACATTCAAGACACTTGTCCAATGTGCCATCAAAAAGTATACATTGAAGATGATATCAAGGATAATTCAAATGTGTCTAACAACAATGGATTTATTGCACCCAATGAAAATCAAAATCCAGAGGAAGCTATAAGAGAAGATGCTGCTGAATCTGACAGGGAATTGAATGAAGATGACAGTACCGATTGTGATGATGATGATGAAGATGATGTTGATGATGTTCAAAGGGAAAGAAATGGAGGAATTCGGCACACAGGCGCAGCAGCTGAAGAACTTGTTAATGATGACACTGATTAAAATAGCATTTACTAATCATTGAGGTATTCGTTTAAAATTCAGTTCATCCAAAATGAAGTAATATGCTTCACTTCAGTGTGTAACCAAGCACAAAAAACAGTATCAATGTTGAATCTGTGAATGGTTTTCCGTTTACTGTGATGTGCTACTGTAAATATACCTCTTTAATTACTTCTGGTCTCTTTGGTGACCTATTTAAATTTGTGTACATTATTGTACATAGAATAAAATGTTTTCACGTTTTTATGACAAAATTTGAACAAATAGCTTTTTAATAGATGTAATGATCATAAGGTGCGTCAACTGTGCCAAAGATTCCTCAATGAAATTTTATCATGTATCCAACTGTGGGCACTAGTTTTTCTTAAGAATGAGTGGGAGGATAAAAGTGTAAAATCATGAAATCACACAAAAGTCAGGTATAAAATATTTTGGACTAGAGGAGAAAGGTTACAGAGGTACCAGTCTTCTAGAAGTAATTTAAATTTTGAAATTTAAGTAGCAATATAGTTGATCTGAGTTCAGAAGTCACAAGTCAAAGGCAGAAAGAATTGAGAAATAGGCTTGTTTCAACTAAACTTTGGTATAAGCCAGGATGTGCTGTTGATATTTGTGTCATAAAATTGTCCTCTCAGACTTGTTGAGATTGCATAATAAAAATAGTGAGGCATTAAGTGATTTTTAAAAAATTGGATTGTTTTGTGGACAAATAATGAGGGGAGGAGGGTTGGTGCAATGATACATCTTTAGAAATCTCCCAGAAAATTCTCTTTATTGAATATGCAGTTTCATCATGAAATTTCATGTAATGGAAAATAGAAGACATACAAGTTAACATCAAGAAAAAAATACTTTAGTGCTGTTGTTGTATAACGTATTGGCTAATTCCAGTGGATCCTCATCTCTTACTGCTGACATTATCTCCAGTATTTGACTAAAAAAAAAAAAAAAGATAGTTAGCTTTAGCTTCCATGAAGGTCTTCTCTTTTAGGTCTTCGCACTTTTAACAAAGTATGTTGAAAGTAAAGTTTTCAGCGGTATCAATAGATAAACTTCACTTATTTTACCATCAATTAGTTCTGGAGCTCACCTCTATATAAAACAGAGCCAAGATCCAGGTTCAAGTAAATTATAAAACTGGCCTACATTATGTATAACACAATCGTGGTAGGTTAGCCCAGTAGAAATGAGTCCTGGTTTAGTTTAGCTTCATTTCCATTTGTAAGAGTGTAGTGATGTGACCCAGAGGGATAGCACCTAGAGTTTGCAAGCCACTGCTTTAGTCCTTTACATGAACTGGGAGCACAGTGACAGTAAATGTAAAAAAGTGAAGAGGGCAGTACTTGTCCTGTGTTTTGTTCCTTACAAGACAAAATAGTCCAGAGGTCCATCTTTCAGTTTCCTTGCCTAAAATAATTAACAGTATCTCCTAGTAGTATTATAGAGGTGTAGTATATTTTTTATATGTGAAAGTTCTAGTCCAAATTAAAACTTTGAAATACTGTGTTAAGCTTTTGGTTCTTCTAAGTATGAACACCTAAAGGAATTAAGAGTGGAGATTAACTGAAATTTAAAAAAATTATAATAGTGACATGGGAGTATATGCATACTTGCTAGCATACAAACCCAATTACACTAGATGTGTGCTATCTGAAAAAAAATATTAAAAGCAAATCTAATAGTAAACCATTTTTCCTAAGTAAACTTAGAAGTTTTCTTCTATGGATTCTTAAGCTGGTGATGCTGTATAATTTAGAAATGCATAATGGCTTTAAGACTATATTGTAAGGAATAGTCACTTTTTCATATGTAGAAACTTGTTTATAAGTCTTGGTATCGAATATAAAGTTTATAGCTAGTTGCACATCTCTTTTGCATCTAACCTACTTATGTAGCTTTCATGGTCTAGGGCTACAGTTACTCTAAAAAGAATTTAATAGTTTTTGTTTAATGTGGCACTCTTAGACTGGGCAAGTTTTGCAAGATCCCCTTTGGAGTCTTTCCTCACACTGGATAACCAGTTATACCTTAGGGAAAAAAAAAAAGAGCACTGTTGTGCTTTGAATCTTTTGGTGTCCTGATAAAATCTAAACTATTAAAGTCAGCATACAGGAGCCCTAAGGACCTGGCCTCACTTTGCCTTCTCAGACTTGACTTACATATACTCTGTATACCCTACTTTCTCCACACTAAGTTCATTGTTCCCCTGGAGCCAGCCATCCCTCTGTAGAGTGCCTTTGCTCAAGGTGTTTGGCTCAACTCCTAGCCATACTTAGTAAACAGCTGAAATGTCACCTTAGTAAAGTACTTTCAGTTCCCTCAGGGCAGACAGTTGCTATGTTTAAGGTCCCAGTAGTAGATTTCATACCTCTGCAACAGTTGCAAGATCTTGGACTCTTGTCTGCCCTCAGCTTGGGGAAAGCCTGACAGTCTCCAAGGGCCTGGCACAGCTGTGGGCAGGTGAGCCACAGGCACAGTGCTGGTTTTTCTAGGTACCTTAGTAACTTTGGAGCTCCTGACATAGCAGGAGCTCCAGAGAACTTATGATCTAAATGGAGGGATGATCTTTATACAAATAATTACAGGTAAAACTGCTAGGAGAATGGGTGTGATAATAATGAATTTGTAAGTAGGAGTTAACTTGCCAGTTAGCAATTAGATCAGAGAAATATGTGTAGGAAACATTTACATTTTTCAGCTTTTAAATGTTCACTTTTCCCAAACTATACCTGCTTAGCTGACTTGAAGAGTAAGTGTACATGATTGTAATTTCATAGTTCTTAACAGTCTTGCATTTAAAAAATCTTGAAATTTTGCCTTGCAAAGGTACGGCAAAAGTCAACAGCTATAATTTTATATAACATTACGACATTTGAGTATACTATTGGCAGCTACTCCTAAGCCACTGCTGGCAAAATATCAGTTTCTCATCTTAATATCCTCGCAAAGCTCTAAATTACTATTAAAAATTGCTTCTTGTGCTTGACTTTGTTACCTTCATTTCATAAGCTACCAGAAAGTAAGCTCCTCACTAAGGATTTTTCAGTGTTTGCCAAAGCCAGCAGGGTAGCATGGTATTAAAGGAAAAGAACCTCAATTTTATTTTTTCCTTTTGGTAGTATTGGGGTTTGAACTCAGGTGGCCTCATGCTTGCTAGGCAGGTACTCTACCCCTTCAGTAATGCCTCCAGACATTTTTTTGCTTTATTGATTCAGGTAGGATCTCGGGTTTTTGCCTAGCTGGCCTGGACCAAGGCCTTCCGCGTAGCTAGGATGACAGGTACATACCATACCTGGCTTATTTGTGGAACTGGAGTCTCAACTTTTTGCCTGGGCTGGCCTCAAACCATGAACCTCCCAATCTCCATGTCCAAGTATCTGAGCTGCCGTACTTTTTTGCATTGCTAAATTTATGGTATAGCTTATCTAATAGTCATTTTTCATTAAAATTACTCTTAAAGATCGTGCGTTTGGGAGAAACTATAAACAGTCCAGTATTTTCATGGATATGTTGTACTTATTGGAAACCACAGTGGACTGATAAAGTACAGACTTACATTACCTGATTGTATGAACAAAATAAATTGGATATATGCCACTAAAATTGTATAATCAACTTTTTCTGTTTAAGATTCTTTTTCAGCTCTTTGACAGATGAATGATAACCTCTCCACATGTGCTGTACATTGCCACAGAACAACTCTGAATTATTTTTAGGAAATAGAAAGTTCTGCCCTCTCACCCCATTTCCCTCCCGCCTTTTTTGGGGGTTGTGAAAAGAAAATCCTAGTACCTGTCATTTTGTCCCAAGGCTTAGAGAAATGTGTTACTGGATTTGGGTTGCCAAGTGATTTAAAATGCAGATAAAAGATCAGCCACCGGGAGGTTTAGAAGAACAGAGCTCAACCAGGTCAGGTGACTGACAAAATGCACAGCTTTTAGGTCTTTTCCCTCCTATGAAATGACCAATGGCCAGCTCATACCACATAGCATATAAGATAGAGCAATTCATGTGTCACTCCTCCAAATCGTTACTTATTGAAGTGGTCTTTGACCTGAACTTGAACTTGGATCATAGTGATGTGTCAATGCAGGGTTTTTTAAAAAAAAATTTATTTTATTTTATTTTCAATTCAGGTTTATCAACTCATGTATTAGAAATGACCCGAACTTGATTTTGGATTTCTCAGAACTTCTGCCCCTTGAATTCATTCTGTAAGTGACGTGGTGGTTTTAAATGATTTTGAAGATTGAAAAAGCAAGACACTTACATTATATGGCAGGGTTCATTTCTGTCTTTTAAACAATGCCCGTTTTCCCACTTCTTTTTGGTAGGAAATGAAGTTTTTATATATTTTGATCCAGCATGTGTATTTTTGACTCCACACCAAGGTGCATCTAGTTAGGCAGAAAAAGAAATATTAATGGGTTTACACTTTTCTTTTGGCAGTACTAGAGTGTGAACTCAGAGCCACAAAGTTAATACAAATGAGCTCTACCATATGAGTCACATCCACAGCCTTTCTAAGCTCTAGTTATTTTTCAGACGAGGTCTTGCAATTTTGTCTAGGGCTGCCCTTAGCTTGCAATATACCTGCCTGTAGCTCCAGCCTCCTTTACAGCCGAGATCACAGGCATACATCAGTATGCCCAGTGTATTTGTTGCAGGGTGGTGGTAAAATCATGCTAAATTTTTGCCCAGGGCTGGCTTCTAACCAGGATCCCCCCTTCTCAGCCACCCTGCCCAGAGGCTTCCTATGGCAATATAACAAAACATTTTTTTTAAGCACAAGATAAAATTCTAGGTTGCATATTAAATACTTCCCGACTTTTTTTCTGATAACAGTGTATGGACATATAGTTGGCTGAGTGTGTGCTTAGCAAGCATGAGGCCAAGTTCAATCTCAAGTATCATACAAGAATGGGAACATAAAAACATTTAACGTGAAATTTCTCTCTTGCCTCCATGGAATGTGAAGCCAGTGCCTTTGGATACTTATTTAATAGTCACAATAGCTCACATATTGTATAAGCACTGCACCTTTAACAAAATCATTTTGTTTTCATGACTACCCAAGGATTTAAAAATAATTTAGAGTGGCTCTGTCTGGACTTTGCCAAATGCCATGGTATGAGAGCCTTGAATTAAGGTGCTTAAATAGTTTTAGCTTTTAATCTTGTTTTAAGAAGTATCACTAAAAATTTTACATTAAGACAATTTAGTTTAAATTTTTGTAGTGTTATAGAATCAAGCCATTATAAAGATGGTGTTGTATAAAAGACCTGAATAAATCATAACACGAACTCTGAGGCTAGTAGACATGTTCATTTATTAATATCTACAACCTCTTTGGTTATCAGATCTGACATGCTATTTTAAAATTTTTTTATGTTTAGCCAAACTTCTAATATTGGGGAAAAAAACTGTATAAATACTTCACTAATAACAATCCCCCAAATCTCTGCTACTTGAACCATGTCCCAGCTCTGTACATACTATTTAAAAGTACTTAACAGCTGGGCACTATTGGTTTACACCCATAATCCTAGCTACACAGGAGGCTGAGATATAAGGATCATGTTAGAAGCCAGACTGGGCAGGAAAGTCTATGAGCCTCTGATCTCCAGTAAACTACCAAAAAGCTGGAAATGGAGTTGTGGTTGATGTGGTAGAATGCTAGCCTTGGGCACAAAAGCTCAGGGATGTATATCACCCAGGATCTGATTTCAAACCCTAGGATCAGCACACACAAAGTACTTAACAATACCTTTGAAGTCAAATTTTCTTTTCTAGCTTTTTTTTTCAGGGTGGGGGAGATTATAGTTTAATATGAAACTTAAAGGTTCTGAAAATATCAACTTACCAGTCTCAATCATTAACTTTTCACTAGGTATTGACTTCAGGACTTCCAAATTAGCTTCAGTTTTCAGTGAGCTTTAAAAAGAATATTTATCTTTTAAAAATAGCATTTAGTGAATAACTTTTAAAATAAAAACTTTAGAACAAATTTCAAAACCCCATATGTAATTTTGTTTTCAGTATATTTTCAAAAATTTCTGCACATTTCTTATCCTTCACAGATCCCAGATTTAGATCAATTCTGACAGGCTTATTAATTACTTCAGTAACTTTATGTACCAATCTAAGTAAAATTTAATTTTTTTGTGTGCCAATACTGGGGCTTGAACTCAGGGTCGTAGGCACTGTCCTTTAGCTTTTTCATTGAAGGCTGGCACTATATTGCTTGAGTTATAGCTCCACTTCCAGCTTTTTGGTCTTTTAACTGGAAATACGAGTTTTGTGTTTCCTGTCCCGAATTATCGCAATCCTCAGATCTCAGCCTCCTGAGTAGTGAGGATTACAAGTGTGAGCCAGCAGCATCTGGTTCTAAAATTTAACATTTAAAAAATTCCTTTGCATAACTTGAGTATTCAAAAAGCTGTTAACTTTCATTTTCAGCCTGGGACAGTGGATTACGGCCCTCCTTTTACTCTAGTAGAATCACTGTTTGCACCCTGCCATGGTTTCTTAGGGAGGAAGAACTTCATTCCTTCCATCTGGCCTTGGCCTCAAGACTAGCTTTGGGCCAATGAGCTGATATGACTCCTGGCAATGTGCCCTTCTAAGGCTTGGATGGCATGGTATCTGAGCAGCATGCACTGATAACCAAGTATTTATTACCTCTTCAGCCTAGTGCCCAGATGGAAAACAGAACCAATGGCAGAGAGTTCAGCCTGTCTGCCAAACTCAGTTGACCCCAGATCTACAAGTGTGGACACGCATGCCTTCTGTGATGCCAGTGAGCTGCAACAGCTACTACATATTGTAGCAGCTAATGTCCTTACATTTTAAAGAAGTTGATGTCAAAATTCACCTAATTTTTTTTTTCAGAAATTTTAGTTCCCAGCCAAAGTGAGCAGGAGGTAGTGACTCCCACTTCATGCCCCCATATGTATACACACAGCCTGCTTCACTCTCCAGAGTCCACACCATTGGTTTACTTGTGAGAAGTGATAACCTATGCTGTGGGTCACTGTGGTACTGAGGTTTGAACTCAGAGCCTCAGAATTACTAGGCAAGTACTCTACCATTAAGCTACACTTCCAGCTCTATTCTGGGCTCATTTTTTAGATAGGATCTCACTTTCTGCCTAGTTTCAGTTAAGTAGAAGGGTTATTGAAAACTACCCAGGCTGAGGCCCTGAACCTTGATTCTCCTCATCTCAATCTCCTAATCAGCTAGTAGTACAAGCATAATAGCTAGGGTTAATTTTTTATGTACAGTCTATGGCTTGGGGCAAATGAGATGTATCTATCATTAGACATACATCCTCCATTATTATGAGTATAGAGGGAGTATCCACTGATATACAGAGTAGTTTCCCTGCCTAAAAATCCTCTGTGCTCTATCTTCCTCTCTCCTTACTGTGGAAACCACTGATCTGTTTGTAGTCTTTTCAAAATACCTTCATCCAAAATAAGAAAAATAAAATAGCATATCTTGGTGAAGTCCGTAGACACTGTTGCCCCAGTCACAACACAGCAGAAAGCAGACAAATTATATATGACTTGTGTTTAATTGCTAAATGACTTAAATGTGCCTATGGAGAGAAAGACAAGAAAACCAATTCATCTAAGAAACAGATTCTAAGAACTGGGTACCTAGAAACTGGGATAAGGCAGAGAATGGAAACTGAAAAGTCTAAGGAAATGATAGAGCTTCATAATTATCTGTGATTGAAAAAAAGAAGAGCATAAATCAGAGTAGCTAGACAATGACTACCATAGTGTAGGTGCAGGTATGGGCCTAAAAACTACAGCTGATTGCTTATTGAACATCAAGGATCTCTCTCTGATCCCACTCTGCCCCAGAATACTGTCACATTTATAAATCCCCACCCCATTTTTTCCAGCAGGAACCAGATAATCCCTGCTTGAGAAACCAAATGAACCCAGGAAAGATGTCTACAAAAGGATACTTGGGAATCTCTGATGGAAAAGTCACATGGTCATCTGGGCTAGCCAGATGGACTGTTCAACAGAGCTTCCAAATGTAATTCCACCCCCTCCCCCCAATCAAGAGACAGTAAAGGGCTGCTTGACATTGAAAAAAAAGCCCCCATAAGACAAGAGTCCAATAGAGGAAAAAGGATCCAAAACAAAAGCACTAACGCAATCAGGAAGTAACTTTCAACAAGGATTCATGTCGTTAGAGAAAAGAGAAGATACTGCATCTGTCAAGACTATATAAAAGAGCTTTACGGATGAAAACAAAGGCTGATTTTTTTTTTCATTTTAAAAGACTAATGTTTTTTTGGAAAGAGAAAAATAGAAGTTCTAAAATAAAAATATCAATCTGAATTGTTTAAAAAAAAAGAAAGCGACTCCAGGTCGTATGGTATGAGCCTGGTATGAGCTTCCAGCTAGGAAAGGTCAGGAGGAGAGTAGCACAGGTGATTAAAAAAAAAAAAACACCAAACCATCGCAACACAGCTTTGTGAAATTTCTGAATGGCATAAGATAGAAAACTGAGAGAAGCACACTAGAGCACAGGGAAAGGGCTGTTCAGTCACAGCCCATCATCAAACTGAACCTTAGAATGAACAGTGAGGGGACAGGACACAGTCCCAGTGAAAATGCTTTCTTACCTAGAATTTGATGCCCAGAAAAGCTGTCAACCAAAAGTGGGTTTTCCTTTCCTTTGATTATAACTATCCAAGCAAACTACCCAGGATGAGTACGATAAATTCCCCAAACAATGCAAAACTCTCAAAAAAGTTTACTTCCCATAAAAACTTTCTCAGGAAACAAAGACAAGTATTCTAACAAAGCAAGCCAAACCAAGAAAATCAGACTGAAAAATAGGAGTTCTATCATGGAAGAGACACTAGTCCATACTGAAGCAAAAAAGACAAAAAGTCAGGCAACTATCAGACTAACTAGATGGACTTCCTCATAGAGGAAGCCAGAATAAGATATTTTACAGAGCTGAGGAATGTGAGAGAGTACTTTTTTTTTGAGACTAGGTCTCATTATATAATAGTGAAGTGTGGCCTTGAACTTGAGATCCTTCTGCCACTACCACCTCTCAAGTGCTATATGAAATGTAAGCATGGTATATACCACAAAGGTCAGTCAACAATATTATATAGAATTAATGATGAAAACGCTGATGGCATATAAAACCAAAAGTTTGAAATAACTACATACTATACTAACGGCCACCTGCAACGGTAATTAGTATGGTATGTACCTTAAAAAATAGGATGAATTAAGAGCTAATCGTATGTGTGTATGATCTAGACATGGGGCCACAAACAGAACAGGGACCCTCCTGAAAAAGCTGACTCAGGGCAAAAGATAATTGCTTCTAAGTGTTTAGGTACTACTTGACTTTTTAACCATTAGGCATTCATTCCTTTGAATATTAATTTACCAATTAAGCCATTAATTTATATATGGAAGAAGCATCTAGGACACTGTAATAGTAGTAATTCTCAGATTTTATTTCCCTAAGATCTTATAAATAGTATAATCAGAAAACTGATCATAATAAAGTAAAAAAAAACACAAGGGAGAAATCAAGTCTTCTATTTTGTGACTTATTTAATGGGCTGCATTAACATCCTATGGAAAGACCTGTTGGAAGCTCTTATATATCTGATAGAAAACAAGCCTAGCCCAGGGACCTAGCTGTGCTGGCTAGCTGCACTGGGTACTGGAGGTTTAGTCTGGCATTCCAGCAGAAAGGTCAATGAGCAGGGAGTCAAAGGGCAGGTTTTCACACTTGGAGTAACTTCACACCTGTTCCTTAACTTCTGTGAGCCTGTTTCTTTGTGTACAGAGATATATAAATGATTGTGGTAGAACCAACTTTCTCCCATGGTCCAGCATAGGTGTATATGCATTCACAATGTTGTGAACATGTACATATGTTTAATTGGATAAAATGACCTGAGAATAGATTGGATTGCTAAGAAAGCTAGCAGCTGCCATCCACACAAATTGTTCCCATTATCAGAAAGTATAAAACTTTCAAGCTTTGACTTGTAATTATATTGTACTGTTTATTTTTGTAAGTAAAGAATAACTAAAATTCTCAGGCAAGGATCAATGCCAAGCACACATAAAAACTTGTAATAAAAATGTTAACCCACCAGGAGCTGGTGGCTCACGCCTATAATCTTAGCTACTTAGGAGGCTAAGATCTGAGGATTGTGGTTCAAAGCCATCCTAGACACTAAAGTCTTTTGACACTCTGATCTCCAATTAACTACCAAAAAGCCAGAAGTGGAGCTGTTGCTCAAGTGGTAGAGCACTTGCCTTGAGCAAAGACTTAAAAACAAAAAACAAAAAAAAAAAAGCTTAGGGACAGAGACTAGGCTCACAGCTCAAGCCCTAGCCACAGCACCAAAGACAAAAACAAAACTACCAACAACTCACTGTAAACAATGTAAGAAATCTATTTAATATAAAAGTTAAGCAAAAAACAGAAACAGCCTAAGAACGTACCAACCATTAAACCCAATATAAAGGTCCAAGTCAATCAAAGCAGCTGCTGCTTCCTTGGTACCATCAAAGGAATGTACCTAGAGACAGAGGCGTTAAGTTGATTATTATAACTCCTTTAAATAAATAACTCCTTTAAAATTCTAACATCAGCATGACTTCCTAAGCAAAAGGGAGATCTGTAAGGGTTTTGGATCACAAGAGTTTCACATGTGGTAGTCCCTGCAGTTTTTAGGTTCAAGTCATTTCCGGTCACATCTCCATTAATGTAGGCAAGATGCCCAGTATCCCTTCTGCAGTGGTTGTGTTGTTGTTGGCACAAATACCACCACAGAACCTCCAGGATAGGCACAGGGTGGGGGTGGGGAGCTATGGTCTAGGCAAAAGCAGGAAGCAAGGTCAGAAACGTGTTGACACTATTTAAATTATATTGCCAATTTTACTGAAATTTTCTATGAAAGGACATTTGTTTCTTTTCTAAATTGAATAGCAGTAAGAGGCAAGTTTTAAGAAGCTCTCTACAGAGGCAAGAACATTGCTTTAAAATGTTGATTGTACTAAGGCAGAGAGGAGTAAATTGCTATTTATCACCTTTGGAAATGCATAAATTCAGGCGTAATTTTTCACATTTGGGGTGTTATTTATGTAATCAACACCATTAATGAACATTAATCACCAAGACAAGTACTTTTATTGGGTGGGAGAAGGTGGTACTGGGATTTTCGGAGCCACACTACGCAACCACCCTGACAACTCCTTCATACTTACCACTCCACCCACACACCGGTCTCTGTTTCTTTTCATTATGTCTGTGAATTCAAAACAAAGAACTTTTAGCTAGTAGCCAGAGTCCTACAAAATGCTTAAATTCTAGATGAGATACTACTTTTAACTCACCCAAAAATTCAGCATGTGAATTTCGACAATGAAGAAACATTGGTAATTTTGTTTGTTCTGACAGTTCAAATTGTTTTTCAAAATATCTGCATAATGCAAGCAAAATTTCCACACTGAAAATTTTATTTTAGCATGAGAAAAACAAGTCAGATAAGTTTTTAATTAAAGGAATTTTATTCTCTAGATATATCAGTATGAAAACCCCTGAATTCAGCATTAAAACACATCAGGCTTAGCAGGGGGTTTTCATAACACAACTTCCGAGAGGGAAACTTCATTCTGGATTTACTAAATCATTCTCTCAACTGTAAGTAGGTACCATTTTACACTGATGGTTAGAAGAGCTTCACTAGATTTGTTTATACTCATTTGTTATAAGAGGGGGTTTACTGATACTCCAATAATAATTACTCTTAACTAGCTTCCTGACCAAATCTCAGCAAATGAAGCAGACATCCATCCACAGAATTTGAGAGATACCTGAAACATGCTGCCTTCAGCATGCGAGGGAGGGGTTGCTACCACCACTGACATCCAGGTGAGAAGCTGGAAGCCAGGCAGAGCCTGACTGTGATACTTGGCAACCCAGTTTTTTTGTTTTTTTTTGGTGGGGGGGTTGGTGGCTTTCTTTTCTTTTCAATATTGTTACAAAATAAGTTATTGCCATACAGCAAAAAAAAAAGAAAAGAAAGAAAACTCTGAAAAAAATGAAATCTAGGACTGGAGTGTAGATCAAATTGTAGAGCACCTGTCTAGCAAGTTTGAAGGCCTGAATTAAAACTACAGTAGTAAAAAAAAAAAAAAAAGATGAAAAATAAACAATGGCCTGAACATGCTAATGTTCTTGGTAAAATGTTTCCAAATACCACATAATATTCCTCACTTGATCATTAAAATAACCTACGATAGGACAAGAGCTGGTTTCTGAGAGGTATAATATTTGTCCAAGATCACTGAGGACAGGCAAACTTGGAGCCAAATCTTGAGAGATTTAATTCCAACCCCAGCCCAGATGACCCCAAACAGTTAAACTCTGAGGAAGCTTCTCCCAGGTCCCAGAGTACAGTGACAACATCCAGCAGACAGACAGAACGGCTGGGTGTTATGTTTGGCTTTTCATTTTAACAGTGTCCCCTTGTTCTCGTCAATGGTCATGTTGAATTAGCTGAACCCAGGACAACAGGTAGCTTACTGTTTTCTAAAATGGCTTTACCTCTTCTAAATCCTGAAATTTGTGAAAACATTTATGTAGCTTAAATGTTCTTTTGCTGTATTTTCCTATATCTGAACTTCTGATGTACTGAGCTATTTTCCTCTAGTACTTTGTACTCTTGGAAATGCTAACTTTTAAAATTAGAAATGGAAATGTACTTCATAAGAAAAAGTCTTCCTAAATTAGTTGGCCTAACAAACTTAATATCTGGGGTTTTTAATCAACCTTTCAAATTCTGTGGAGATATTTTCTTTTAAGTACTGGCCATGTTGCAGTGTAGGAAACATTAGTGATAACTTGGAAGAAAGGATCTTACAAGTTATTACAACTACCAGTTCCATAATTAGTCCAGTGTGTGTCATCATTGTGTAACTCGGTTACTTTTTTTTAACTAAGTTTTTATTATGAAAATACAGAGGGGCTACAATTACATGAGCAAGGTAATGAGTACATTTCTTATCAGGCATTGTTGCCTCCTCCTTTGTTTTTCCCCTATCATCCCTTCCCTCTCATCTCCACAACTACTGGCCTCCCAAACTGTAAAGTTCATTTTCCACATTGTAACTCAGTTTCTATGAGGCTCCTGGCTGCAGTAGGGAATGCTCTCCACCCTGAGCTCAGCACTTCAGAATGCCATTTCCCCACACACAACTCCGTGGACCAAGCCAAAGGAACCGTCACACATTTATAGAAACTAAGAGCTTGCTATCTTAGAAGAGGCAAAGGAAAATTTATAAGAATAACAAAGCAACAGTACATGTGTGTAATTTTTACATAATTTGAGAGAATAAGGTCTCCAAGTTCAAGCTAGCTAAGTATCATTTGGAAAGCCACATGGGGGAAAAAAACTCATAATGATACAAATTGAGAATAACTAGTAGATAACATTAATGGCTTTTCTTTAAGGAAGAAAATCTCACCGTGGCAACTAGAAATAACAACACAAGCTGCAGGACAGGAATTGGGATCTATCATGAGACTTTTCTGCTTGCTTTACTTACACTTTCTTTCAGTTCATAAATGAAAATTATTAAGTGAAACTGGTTCTTTACCTGAGTTAGATCTGCTTGTTTTTACACTGTGATTTGCTTTAGGCTGAATTAAAATTTAGTGACAACACTAGATTAGGACATGGGCTTGGAAAGGTCAGTTTCAGAGTAGCAATTGCTACTACCTAGGATGGAGGTGAGCCAAAAGCTGGCTGAAAACAAGGATGGCCTCCATCTCCTCTCTATGGCTGCCCTCCATCCTATTCTTCCTCTTCAGCATCTACTTCACAAAAGGCTCATGAGAACCAGAGTCTAGCCTCCACCTGATCACAGACCTTACTCTCCAGAATATCTGGAGCTTCAAGTCTAGTTTATGACCAACTCCAGCAGTAAACCTGCTCCCTGTCATAATGGATTTCAGCTAGGGTGCACAGACAAGAGTCCATTTAAGATGGAGCAATGGAGGAGGGGGATACACTTCTAGCATATATAATTTGAAAAAAGAAACCCAAGGCATAAAGTTATTGACTTAATCAAGGGAGGCACACAAGCTAAGGGTTCAGTTTAGTGGAAGCAGGGTTGCTTAGCATGAGTTAGGCCCTAAGTTCAATCCCCAGTACAGGGGAGAAAAATTCAACAATCATTATTATCTGGATATTAGAAGATAATTTGATCCAATTTCTCCTTCATACATTAGAAAGAAGGTTGTTTATTCTCAAAATCTCTTTAGAGACAGAACACATACATATTTTGTATACTCTTGAGTTCCCAGAAGTTGCTGGCACAGAGTACTCAATAAATATTTGTTCACTGAATGAATAACTAAATTAACTTAGAAGGAATTTTAAAAATATTTCTGGCTGGAAGGGTAGCTCAGTCAGTGGTAGATGCTGACCTAGCATGAGGCCTTGGGTTGAATCTGCAGCACATAAAATGTTCATGTTTTAAATTAAGACTCTACCCTAATTTTTCTGTTTAACTACATAGCACTGGACCACCAGCAGGACAGACTATAGTAGGACATCCTCAACACTGTGGGCTTTGGATTTGCTCAGAAGTTACTATCTTAACATGGCTTGTATGGAAGGATTCTTTCCGTTCCAAGTGAATATTATCCACTTTCTAGTAAGAGTAAAAATTGTTTCTTGCTTTGGTTATTGACCCTTATAGTCCTCTAAATATCCCTTGCTTTTACATCATATTCTCAACTAAGGTACTCTATCCAGGTATGTTAAACAATGAACTGTTTCTTTTCTTTTTTTTTTTTATGGTCAGTCATGGGGCTTGAACTCAGGGCCTTGGCACTATCACTTGGCTTTTTCACTCAAGGTTAGTGCACTTTACCATTTTAAGCCACAGAACCACTTCCAGCTTTCTTATGGTTAATTGGAGATAAGAATTTCATGGATTTTCCTGCTCAGGCTGGCTTCAAAATGTGATTCTTAGATCTCAGCCTCCTCAGTAGCTAGGATTACAGGCATGAGCTACTGGCACCAGGCTCAAATGAACTGTTTCTATCCCATGAATTATATACAATGAAGCATGGACTTTGTTTCATCTAACTTTTGATACGCACAGGGGAAAACACAAGCATCCTAATACTTAGTCTAATGATATGCTCAATTGATGTTATTTTTTAAAAAAAATTACTCAGAATTTACAATAATTTCTAAAATCAACAAGTTTTCTTACTTGAGCTGAGTATCTTTGGGACAAAACTGAAGTCGATCAAAATCTTTAAAAGATAAGAAAAGAATAATTACTCAGGATAGATACAGAACTACTCAGTTATTCTAAACACAGTTGTTTTAAGTGGTTTGGTTGGCACTTACCAAGTCCACATTCCCCTATTGCCACAACCTTCCCTTTATTGTTTTCAGCAAGACTGAGCAGCTCCATTAGGTAAAGATCAGGGTTATCCTTTTCAAATTCACTACATCTCGTAGGATGACATCCAACTGTACTGAAAAACATATCTAACACAAAAATCACACCTTGGGGTTGTTTGCAGCATGTTTCTATTTAACATGCAAAAATGCAAATAACTTCAGCTGATTTTCAACTGCATAAATGATTCAAACTACCAGAATTACATCATGCTAATCATGTAAGAATTTATGGATTACTGTAACAAAGTAATACATGAATATGAAAATTGCCTTAATGTGTTAATAAAATCATCAATTCAATTCTTTCCACAGCTTGATATTTGCTGAGCATAACAGAATAGAAAGTGAAACAACTTTTTGAAATGTCATCATCTAATTTTATCTTTCATCATCACATTCATGTGACTGCTGTAATTCATGGATTTAATATCACAGTTAAAAAGTATTCCCCATGAAAAAGCTAAAAGCAGGGGGTGACTTTAAAGGAAAGGCTTTCCTTACTTGTTTTAGCTCACTTATTTGAAGACTAGATGTTTTAGCAGCCTTTACTATATGGAGCAAGTGAGAAAATCAAAATGATTTTGAAAGTGTGTGTGTGGGTGGGGGGGGGGGGGGGAGCGGGGAGTAGCTCATTGTAGACTGGATAGCATGCAACAGGCCCAGCAACAAACAACACCAAAGGTTTGTGTAGGTTTATAGGGACCCACACTTGAATACACAGAGGTGGTGTGGACTCTTTCTCAAGCTCTCCCACAGATATCTATAGATAAAAGAAGGCAGCCCTATAAACCTATGAGGACACAAGCAAGATATGTGAAGAGGAATGGAAAAGGGCTAATAAGGGAGATGATGGTAACTTAAAATCATCAGCTTGGTAATGAAAAGAACAGAGAAAATATTTGTTTATATTTTGAAGACCTCTGAGAAGGTGATTGGTTTTATGTCTTTAATCACTAAGAAAATGTGTCAGGATATCATAAGTGTGTATTTTAGAAGGATTTCTATAAAAGATTGGTTTTAGGGCTGGGAAGGTGGCTCAGTGGTAGAGCGCTTGTCTTTCAAGCACGAGGCCCTGGGTTCACTTCCTCAGCACCACATAAGCAGAAAAAAGCTGGAAGTAGCACTGTGGCTCAAGTGGTAGGGCGCTAGTCTTGAGCTGAGGAGCTGAGGGACAGCGCCCAGGCCCAGAATTCAAGCCCCACAACAACAAGAAGAACAAGATTGGTTTAATAAGATTTCATATATAAAAGGAACATATCTGTATTTTCAAAAGTCACATGTAATACAGGCATTCCCCAGTGTATATACAGTACATTAGGCATAGGAAAAAAGTTAAATGCTAAATGAAGTGTTTTATAAAACTGGCATTCTTTTAAGAATTCCAAAAATTTTAAGATTTTAAGTAAGTGTAAAATGCATGAACATTAAAGGAGTATATGAAGATTGTATATTACATTGCTACTTGCATTCCTGGGGCCTTACTCAGTATCTGGTCTACATGATCATCATTTAATAAAGCAGGCTGGAGATCAAGCCCATAAACCCAGCCACTTGGCCATCTGAAGCAGGAAGATCAAAAGTTCAAAGTTAGTCAGAATACAGCAAGACTTATCTCAAAAAAAAAAAAAAGAAAAAAGAAAAAGATCAATAAATTAATCCTTTATAGCATAAGTTTAAAAGGAATAAATAAAAACAACTTATATTTAAAATATATTACAATATATGCCTAAAAGTTGCACGCGTGTGTGTGTGTGTGTGTGTGTGTGTGTGTGTGTGTGTAGAATTATAGGTGTAACTGGCACCTACTCAAATTCTTAAGTTATACACATGGATTACTTTTCCTCACTTGACTGAAATATTATATGAGAAGGTTTTATCAAACACCTCACACACCAATCAGTCCTCTGAAATTTGTCATCTTAATCATGTCCTGTTTAAATCAGGCCATTTTCCTACTGTTTCTACAGTCAGGTTTCATTGAATCTGTACCTGAAGTAGTTCTCAGACTTCTTCAAAATTATTTAATTCATTTTTTTGTTAAAGTAATATGAGGATACCATTTGTTTGTGCCAACTGAAGTGCATCTTTACTGTCTTGTAGATTTCCACCTGTAATCATAAACTGAAAGAGAGAAAATAAGCTGACTTCAACACATCAACAATTCTTCCAGGTCTTCCCACTTCTTTATTGCAGAATGCCTGTTCTCTGTCAAAGCCTACCTTTCCTTTAAATGTCAGGTCATGGCAGACTGATTAAAGACTCGTAAGTTTACAATTCAGTTCATCTAAATCAGTAATTCAATAGTGTTGATTAGCTTGGTAGTTCTCCCAGTGTGGCCCAAGAAAAATTGCCAGGATATACAGGAGGTCAAAACTACTTTCAGAACAATACTTAGGCACTGTTTGTCTTCATCTCTCTCACTCTGCCACATTAGGTCTTCTACAAGCTGCTGGACATGTGATACCACAATAGACTGACCACAGAGATGGATGAGAAATTCCACTTGTCTATGAAGCTAGTTATTATAACAAGACTTAAAATAATCCCTCTTGTTTCTAAAGTTGGTTTTGGAAAATGCTTACATAAAATAGGAAAAAGTTTTCATAAAAATATACTACTTATGTTATATAATAGTTTATATTTTTAGTTTATATATATATTTTTAATTGCTTTAATTTCTAATATATATCAGTAGACATAGCCCAGATAACTAAAGCTCTTGAAGACTGTGGAAAGGGTCAGAAAATGAAAAGTATAGTGACAAATTCACTGGAGAGAAGTTATGGCTCTTGGTAAATATGCATTTTCTAAAGATACAGCCTTGTCTGTTTGTGCTAGAACTGGGGCTTGAATTCTAGGCTTTATGCTCTCCCTCCACTTTTTCATTGAACCATGCCTCCATTTCTGGCTTTTTGGTGACTGGAGATAAGAGTCATATGGATTTATCTGTCCCATATGGTTTCTTACCGAGATTCTCAGTTTGCAGCTTCTTGAATAGCAAGTATTATAGGTGTGAGCCACTAGTGCGTAGCTTGATACACACACACCACACACATTTTTAAAGCTTACTTCAAATATCTTAGTAAGTTATAAAGAAGAATTCATCCTAGGCACATACCTAAAGAGAACACACACACCACACACATACACACAAAAGTGGAATTGCTAGATACGATGGCTCAAGCTTATAATCCTAGCTACTCAGGAGGCTGAAATTTGAAGATCATAGTTCAAAGCCGGCCCTGGCAGGAAATTCTGTGAGATTCTTACCTCCCATTAATAACCAAAAAAAACAGAAGAGGAGGTTTGGCTCAAGTAGTAGAGCACTAATCTAGAGCATAAAATCTCATGACCCACATACACACATAAAAATGTGGAATTGAATATTCTTTTATAGCAACTTAAGCCTCTACTATGACTAGACATTGCACATCTACCAGGGAATGTAAGTCATAATTAAATCCTCAACTGCTGTGGAACACAGGCTATAAAACAGTTGTAAAAAAACAAAACAAAACAAAAAAACTTTGTACTAACATGACCTAGTTCTTTAGAACCAAACAAGCTGCCCACATCTAGTACTTAAATTATGTTAAACAGTTGCTGAGCAAGACTACTTTTTACTTTACCCTAACAAGGGAAGAAGTAAGGGCCAGATGAGAGGGTCTGACATACCCCCAGTGGACAAAGAGGATGATGACAGGACAGTGGTGGTGCACTGCACCTGTGCTCTACCTTTAGGTTAGGTATAGAAGCAAATGCTCTGCAGTCCACATTTTCTTTCCCTTTCACTCTACTAATGAAGGGCCAATATTCTTCCTTTTTTACAAATGAGAAAGGTAAGATCTGGGGAGATAAAATATCCCATGTATGAGGATATGAAGGAGAAAGCTGGGGCTGGAAGCCATGCTTGTCATGCCACAACCGTTCTGCAGGTCACCTGCATGAACATGATACATGAATATAAAATGGATGCAGGTCCAAGTAAAATTCCCCTCGGTTCTGTCATTCCATGAATGTGTGCCTGGTTAGAAATGTTCAGATGAAAGTACTCACGGCTGACACAGAAAAAGTTAGGAGCTTGGAATTCCAGAGTTTGCAGCAAAGCTCTATACAAAGTGATTTAGCAAGTAGGGAAAGACTACATAATGGGAGAACTGTGTCCCTTTCATCCTTTGCTATTACCTATGAATAATAGCTAGGACACATTTAGAGTTGGAGGCTATGGAACTCATGAAATCAGTGGTGTCATTTTTTTAGTGCTGAGGACTTTCACTTTATTTATTCATTTATTTACTTACTTACTTGTTGTCAGTCATAGGGCTTTAACTCAGGTGCTGGGTGCTGTCCCTGAGCTTTTTTTGCTCAAGGCTAGCACTCTACTACTTTGAGCCAAAGCACCACTTCCAGTTTTCCTGTGGTTCATTGGAGATAAGAGTCTCACAGACTTTCCTGTCCAGGTTGGCTTTGAACTATGATCCTCTGATCTCAGCCTCCTGAGTAGCTAGGATTACAGGTGTGAGCCACCAGCACCTGATTGGACTTTCACTTTGGAAGTAATAGCTGCCATGGGTCTTGAAGCCATGACTTCACCCCATTTTTGTATGTGTAGACTAGCTTGCATTTGAAAACCAATTTAAAGAAAAATCTATCTGACCAATTTGACACTGAGCCAGTTAATATTCATTTACTCTTTAGAACTGTCTAGAAAAACAGCAAAAATTTTTATTGCTGTGAAAATTACAGTGCTATTAAAAATAGTAACCATAAGGCAAACTTAGTGACAGGTGTGTGTCTATTTGATGACTGCTTAATTTCAATAAATGATAAATCATATTGTAAATTTTTAATTGTCTCATAAGAAGCTGGACACTTCAAATAGATAAAGTATTTTAAATATATTTTGTTACCTATAACATTTCTGATGTTTGTGTAACTTGTTACCTGTGAACAGAGTAGTTTGACATTTTATTTCTATTATCTTGCTTATATCATATTTAGAAAATATTAGTGAATGTACTTGGATTAATCTCTGCAGAATTTTAACTAAAATTTATTATTAATTTTTTTTTAAATAACAAAAAGCAGATGTTACCTTTTTAACACCAATCTGGACAGCTCTCTCTATTACATCCTGCAAATCATCTGTATAAGATAAATCACATGGTAAGAAAACCTGGAATAATGAACTTAGTTATTATTAGTAAATGAATCTAGTTAATTATTCCCAAAATAAAAAGAGACAATCACATGTACTAAATCAAAGTATAATCATGTGTTTGAAAAACACTGTGACATACATAGTAAAACAAGAACTAGCAGTTTTTTAAATTAAGGCTAACTAGACAAATACAATATAATTAAGTGTATTTTTATTTTGTTGACAAAAAAGTGAGAGTTGGGGCTGGGAAGGTGGCTCAGTGGTAGAGCGCTTTCCTTGTATGCATGAGGCCGTGGGTTCAATTCCTCAGCACCACATAAGCAGAAAAAAAAAAGCCAGAAGTGGCACTGTGGCTCAAGTGGTAGAGCACTCGCCTTGAGCTAAAGAGCTGAGGGACAGCGCCCAGGCCCAGAGTTCAGGCCCCACGACCGCCCCCCCCCCCCAAAAAAAAGTGAGGGTCACAAAAATCATGAGGTTCAAGCTAATGAGTAGAAGGTACTTGCCTTGAATTTGGAAACTGATTTGTTCTTTGTGCCAGTAACAAACTTAGGGCCTTGCATTCTTGTTTGGCTTACTCGTGACTGGCACTCTACCACGTGAGCCATCAAGTCCAGCATTTAGCTCTTAAAGGGTTGATAGCTAACCTTAAGTGATAACTAGAAACGATTTTGTTTTCAGCTGTTTTCTGTTACCCTGTAAGAGGGCACCTTGTGAAGCAGCACACTGCCTATATGTTAGGTCTCTAAAAAGCTAGGCCGCTGGAAAGAACAAAAAGCAAGATAAGGAAATAGACACATTAATCACATTGCTATTTTTCATTACCTCACCGAAAATGTTTAAAAAAATGCTATAAATTTTCCACAGATAAATAACAGGGATGGATTAAAGTTCTGTGTGAGAGATGTGGGTCAAACAGTAGATCACCCACCTGCCCTGTGCAAAGTTCTGCGTTCAATACCCAGAACAAAGAAAAAACAAAAATCACAATTTGTAGTTTGCTGCAACATGTGCCTTATAAATGCCCATAACTATGGTTTATAAACATAGCTTGTTTGTACTTCATTTCATTTTTATCTAAAATGCATAATGAGTTATTGTACATCCCAATTTAAGGATGAATTAAACTTTTCAAGGTTTCTTTAAAGTAGAGAATTTATCTTCACAGAGGAACACTTTACAAACTTAAGAAGAGAAACACTTACCTTGGTGCTTCTGAACCCCCCTATAAATTCCTCTGAACATAGGATCTGTTAGGTTAATACCAATATCTGCAGAAAGTAAACAGAAAATAACCAATTAGTCATCAAGAGTCTTTACTTGAAGCTTCTGTTGATGATGTTTCCATTCCCACCCTCATACATGATCACCTCATGTAAGTGCTGGGCACTTAGCAGCAACTATGAAACATTACAATTAGCTCTGGTATTAAAGGACATAGAAAAGGAACTTCCAGCCTGTCTGGTGGTGGGCTCACAAAAGGCTTACAGAAACAATTCCTGACCTGACTCTACTACTTTGAGTTTCTCAATGGGACAGGGTACACTGCAGCCAGCCAGCAAAGCCTGCCCTGGTGAAATAGCTGGAGGGAAGCAAGAGGAAGGAAGTGTCCAGAACAGGCAGGACCCAGTAATGTTACAGACATTGTGTTTACTGTACCACACTGGATACAAGAGCAAGTGCTGATGGTGTTTAAGCAGAGAAACAAGATTTACATGTGGGTATCTCATTGTGGCATCTTTGCAGACAGTGGGACAAGCAGAGTTAGTCTGTCTCAATGAGAACCTGGGAAAAGTTCATACATGTGATTAGAAGAGACTGAATTAAAGTAATGGAAATGGAAATACAGGAAGCACAATCATTTACTTATTTTTCTTTTTTCACCATATACTTAGGAAGAGCACCTCTATGTCAAATACTGTGTAAGGAGTTAGGAGACAGAAATCAGTGTGATCCAGCACTTGGTACCCACCCTTAGGAATGTATATGCTACATGGAACTATAAATAGAATGTGCTATAATGTGCAAGTCATCATGTTTATCTTCATCATCTTCCTAGAACCTAGTATACCTAGAGATCTTACAGAAGGTGTGCTGTCCACAGGGATTTAGTCTGTAAATAATGACTATGCACCTGGGAACAAATGGGAAGGGCAATACTGTTTTGATAGGGATGATGAGAAGATGTCTCACCTCTCCCTCTAACCACATAACTCATCTCCAACATTTGGCAATGTCTGTAAACTTTTGGGGGTGTCACATCTAAAAGGAGCATTACTGGTATCTAGTGGTGAAGTCATGAGTGTTCAGGAAAACCACCCACAACAAAGAACTATGTGAACAAAACAGTAAAATGGGGGCTCTTGTTAAACCTTTCTGTTTAACCTAAGAGAGCACAGGAAAAATGAAAAAACCAAACTCTGCTCATCATGCTGATGCCCTTATATCTTTGGAATGTTCTACATTGTGTCTTTCTCTTACTAGTTCAAATGCTTGAAATACTTTCTCCACTACATATGCCTCTATATTTAAGGTAAATATGCTTGAGGCTGGGCATGGTGGCTCACCTGGAATCCTAGTTACTCAGGAGGCAGAAATAAGGAAAATCACAGTCTGAGGCCAATCTATGCAAAAAGTTACTAAGACTCAGCTCAACAAATAAGCATGGCTTGGTGGTTCTCTTCTGTAATCTCAAATACATAGGAGATAGGTTGTGTCTGAGACTGACCGAGAAAAAAAAATGTACAAGATCTTATCTGAAAAACAACTAAAGTAAAAAGGGATGAAGCATTGTTGGGCCCTGAGTTCAAACCCCAGTACTGCCCCCCCCCCCAAAAAAATCAAACAAATAAACAGTCTTCAGTTTTCAGCAATAGGAGAATCTCCCAATTCTTGTAGTGGGGGAGCAGCTGCCTCCCACTAGACTTCAACATTATTTCTATTATTAAATATTGCTATATTCTCATTGATTCCTTCTAATCTGGACCCTAGGACGTACTGCCACATTTCGGAGACCTTGAAAAATGACTGGTAGTTTGGATAAACAGAGAGATAGTAAAGAAAGTATTTCAAGCATTTGAGCTAGTAAAAGAAAGGCACAATGTAGAAAATTCCAAAGATATCAGGGCATCGGCAGATGAGTGAGTGATGTACCTCTTTTGTATTTTTTGTTTTTCTTTTTTTTGGGTCCGGTCGTGGGGCCTGAACTCTGGGCCTGGGCGCTGTCCTTCAGCTCTTCAGCTCAAGGCTAGCGCTCTACCACTTGAGCCACAGCGCCACTTCTGGCTTTTTTCTTTTTGCTTATGTGGTGCTGAGGAATCAAACCCAGGGCCTCATGCATGCAAGGCAAGCGCTCTATCACTGAGCCACCTTCCCAACCCTTGTTTGTATTTTTTGATGGCACCAGGGTTTAAACTCCAGGTCTCATCCAGGCAAACACACTATCATTTGAGCCATACCCCCAGTCCCTTTTGCTTTAATTACTTTTTTGATAAAATCTTGCATTTTTGCTCAGAACCAGCCTTAGACATGATTCTTCTGCCTGTGGCTTCTCATAGAGCCCAGATAACAAACACACGTCCCCATATTAGGCTTATTGATTAAGATGGGTTCTTGCAGCAAATACCTACAAAAAAGTTCAAATTGACTAAAAGGAATTCAATCTATGAACAAGTTCTAAGAAAGACAGTAAGATAGAAGAACTATCATTATGCAGTTATGGAAAGAAAATGGGCCTTGGAGTTAGAACTTCTGACTTGGCTAATTATTAATTGACTAGTCTTAGGTCTTGCTGAGCCTCAATTTTCTTACTAGTAGGATGAACATTCTTTTGGGCTATGAAATATATCTCAAACCCAGAAATGTAGAGGTGAAGAAATTTTGTAGATCGAAGGCCTATAACATGTCATTATCATTATTACTGAGCACAGATAGCATCATACAAAGATTGTAGCATGCTATCACCAAAGAGAATCTGGGCTGACATTAGCTACCTTCCAGACCGTCTCATGTGGTCAATGCTTCCATCCCTGACTGCAGCATCAAATAGCCAAAGGTGGGCCAACCTGTTTTGTTGTCAAAATCCTATTTAACTTGTTCAAAAAGTGCAGATCTGTGATGAGTGTCTTTTAAATTAAAACGGTTCCACTCAGAAGTATGCTTACTGACAAGGAAATTCAAAAGTAAACAATACTGTATGAAGCCCAATTTCTAGTCAGTTCCAGACAACTAGAGTAAAGAGTCTAAAAAAAGACAGATGGGGGTTGGGAGGAAGTGGCAGAAAGGAAAACAAAGTGGGAAATTGTACTGTGCTTCTGATTAGGGAATGAAATTGAGGGATTCGTACATTTCATGGTATGTCACACTATGTAGATGAACATGTTTCCTTTTCGTTAATTTTTTAAAATAGATACCTTTGCTAAAAACTACTTCATTTATTATGTGCTTATGTTTTTCAAAACAAAACAGAGGAAACTTGTTTGCACTGTTAGCAACCAAGAGAAAAACCACACCTTGCAAGTAAAGCCTGTTTGAACTCAAGTGAACCATGTCCAGGTGACGGTCATCTATGATTTAGAGATACAAAGGGACAGCAAATAAGGTTATTTCAAATTTTGTTGGTCTTTCAATATAATTTCATGTTTACAAGAAATACAGGGGACTACAGAACAAGCCAAATGACACTACTATTGGCAACAGACAAATCAAAAATTAAGGGCATTTTGTGGGACAATCAGTCCAGTTCCTTCAGCAAATCAACACCAGAGGACAGAAAAAAGTGCTAGAGCAAAGAACTGGCAGACTCCTGCCTGCAGCCACTGCCTTTTGCTTTGTTCTGTTAAGACAAGGTCTCACTACATAGCCTAAGCTAGCTTCTTACTAGTGCTCCTCCTGCTGCACCTCCTGAGTGTTGCAAGTTTGTTAATGAACCACCACACCTTGTTCCCACTGCCCCATTGCGTTCAACTCTAGGCTAAGAATGATTTTACATTTTAAATAATTGAAAAAAATAGAGTATTTGTGATGTGTAAAAACTATAAAAAGCTTAAGTTTTCATATCCACCAAGTTTTATAGGAACATGGCCATACCTATTAGTTTACTATTACCTATGGCTATTTCAGAACGCCAAGGCGTGAGGTAAGAAAACACAAATTGCTTTCCCTAAGTATAGTCTCATGTCCAAACACTCTCCATACCTCACTGACACCAGATATGTGAATGTCACCCTCCCTACCTCCTGCACAACCAATTCTCCAACACTAGCTGGATGTTATAGTTTGGATCTCAAGTAGTCCCCAAGACCTCAAATGTAAATGTGTTTTCCAGAGTTGCCCACGAATAGTTCGGCTTTCCAGCCTCTTCTACGTTAGAAATGGAGTGTAGTTTGGAAGGGAAACCACTTCTTGTGCAATTGGAGGAAATGGAAATGTAGAAACCATACAATCTGGGGATAGTCAACTGTTCCCATCCAAAATCTATGGCTGGTGTCATAACAGTGTTTTAATTTCCCATCCCAGAGTTCCAGGTAAAGCTCGTTCATGGACCAAACTTCCACAGATCTAATATGGTCTTTCAAAGTTCTGTTCATGACTTAATGTAGTAAGTTAATAAGCCAGTGTTCACAAGTAGTTTTTTAAATGGCATGGAATAAAAGACTAAATATCAGATTAAGTTGTAATAAAGATGGTATGTTTAGTATGACTCATTTTGTTTTAAAGAAAAAATGTTTGTTTTAATTTGTATAAATTTATTAAAATGAATGATATACTTAAACATTTAACAGTTACATTGAGAACTGAAAGTGCAAATGAAAGAAAATTATCCTAATTATTAATCTCAAGAAAGTTACCTTTTTATCTTTATCAGTTTTTTTTTTCCCCTGCCAGTCCTGGGGCTTGAACTCAGGGCCTTGGCACTGTCCTGCACTTCTTTTTTTGTTGTTGTTCAAGGCTAGCACTCTACCACTTGAGCCACAGTACCACTTCTGGTCTTTTCTGTTTTTGTGGTACTGAGGATTCAAACCCAGGGCTTCATACATGCCAGGGAAGCACTCTACTACTAAGCCACATTCCAAGCCCTCTTTTATCAGTATTTAAAAATAATTTTAGTACTAAAGCCACATACTCTCTTTTACCCATTTGTTCATATTCCTTTGAATAGTCATTTTACTAAGTAAGACCCTGGCAAACAAAGAAAAATGCTAGTGATTGCCTTAAAGAGTGTTAGTATTGAGGGATAGGCAGATACATACTTAATTTCAAATAATGTTGTAGAGGGTATAGTTATAAAGTCTTTAAAGAAAAGCCAGGCAATAGGGAAGTCTGAATGACATTAAAGGCATAAGGGAACACTTTGGCCCCAAATTGCTACTCTAAAATGTGTCAGAGTAAGAAAACAGTGTAAGTAGTGTTTATTGGACACAAAAGGGATAAGGCTGGAAAGTGGGCAGGGCCAGATTGCAGAAAGAAAGCCTTTGTATGCTGCTAAGACAATCAGCTATGCTGCTAAGACAGCAACTGAAAGATCTGAAGCAAAAGAAGTTTAGTTGATTAAAAAAAATAATATAAGGGGCTGGGAATGTGGTTTAGTGGTAGAGTGCTTGCCTACCATGCACAAAACCCTAGGTTTGATTTCTAAGTACCACATAAGCAGAAAAAAGGCAGAAGTGGTGCTGTGGCTCAAGTGGTAGAGTGCTAGCCTTGAGCAAAAGCTCAGGGACAGTGCCCAGACCCTAAGTTCAAGCCCTTGGACTAGCAAATCACCATCATCACCATCACCATCATCATCATCATCATCATCATCATCTGGAACCTGGAGGTTGAGGGGGTAGGGGGGCTAAAGAGACATGATTTGAGGTAGAGAATTAGCTTTATACTACAAACCTTTTTAGAGAATCTTAATGGGAGTATTCCATGACACTTTATTCCATCTCTCCTCCTAATTACATTACAGGATTAGGGTATTCTTACAACCTTCCAGGAATCTCCAGGCCTCACCCCTGGCTCTGTCACAGCCTTTTTAAAGCTTTATTTATAATCACTAACATTGTCCCTCCCATTTGTTTGACTACAGCTCTTATCCAGTTTGGAAACTAAAGCAATTCAAGATACAGTTTCACAGTATTCCCAATTTTTTTTTTGAGGGGGGTGGGGACACTGCTTTACTTTCTGGAGTGTCAGACTATACAAGTGTCTAGATGATGTCTCTACCTGGACGTCATTTAAGAGTTCCAAACAAAACTAACCCCAATGTGTCTGAGTGGCTTTCCTATATACTGCCAAACCGGTTATGCTTCCAGTTCATGTTTATTTACTTTTGCATTTGCTCAAATCTGGAGCCACCAATGCTCAGGTCTCTCCTATGCCTCACTAAATCTCCATTTAACTACCAGGGTTAGCATACTAAGGCAGATGTAGGATCGCTTTCATTTCCCAATCTGTAAGTAGCTGGAAACGCCACAAATATCCTGCCCAGCTTCATCCACGACTATATCCCGGGGTGCAATCCTGGCTTATAGCTGGCACTCAACTCTAACGAACGAATGCTTCTTGGGGAAAGGCTTCACTTTATGGAGAGTGAAGCTAAAGCGAGACAATGGAGTCCAAGTCACCTCCCAAATGCCAGGCGTTACCAGGCCGCCCAGGTGTTCCTGAGTGCCGGTCGGCTCCCACTCGGGGGCCCGCCGCCGTCACCTCCCTACACCCGACCTGCCGAGCAAAAGACGGCGCTCCCCGCTGTTTTCGTGTAACCCGCCCCGTCTAACCAAGCGTCCGTCAACATCCCCGCAGGTCTGGGGCCGTGCCCGCCCAAAGGCGCGTCCTGGAGGCCGAGGTAGACAGGTCTCCGGAAGCTGTCTTCTCGGTCACGAGCCGGCGCGGAGGGCGCAGGGGGATTCGAACCTGGGGCCTCACGCGAGCCGGGCGAGGGCTCTTCCCAAAGCTCCTCCTCCTTTCCCCACCGAATGTAACGCAGACATGGAGGAGAACACAAGCCACGACCGTCCGGCTCGTCAGTCTCCGCAAATAAACACACGCGAAACCGGCAAAAGGCGCCTCTTACCGACGAACCTGAAGCGACTCATGACGGCGGCGCAGGCTCCACCCCGGCGGAAGCGGAAGCGGCGGGCCCGCCAGGCCCTTCCCGCCACTCGCCCCACCTTTCCGGCCGTCCGCCCCGCCCACTCCCCCAGCAGTCCCTGCGGCCGCCGGAGGGACGTCGGGCCGCGGCCATGGCGTTCTGCGCGCCGTCGGCCTACCTGACCCACCAGCAGAAGGTGCTGCGGCTTTACAAGCGGGCGCTGCGGCACCTGGAGTCGTGGTGTATCCACAGGTAGGAGAAGGGGACCCGGGGTTCGGGCGGCGAGGTGGAGGCCGAAAGGCCTGGAGGGAACCAGGCCGCTCAAGGGCATTGGGGACGCAGAGGGACGGTCATCACTGCCCCTCAGGACCCGCCCCTGGACCCGGGTTCGAATCTAGACTTCCCCGCCCGTGGCTGCTGGACCTCGGGATACACCTCGGGATATGAGGTGTAGGCCACACGTGCATTCATTTTCCATGCAGTAAAATCTACGCAAGGCCCAGCCCTGCGGGTTCCGTGATTACATAAAGTAAGGAAAAGGGGGGTCCCGCGCTCACAGAAGAACGCTTTCTTCCCGATCCTGCCTAATACTTACAGTGACAGTGGGTACATTCTTCCTTTTCTTAGACCGCAGGACAATTCAGGAGTTAGGGATTATCTTAGCTTTATTTTACGGATGACCACACTGAAGCATAGCATACAGTCAGGATTAAAATCTAAGTATCCAGGGGAAAGAACCCCAAGGCGCGATGCCTCTGTGCCTCTGAACATTTAATATTTATTGAAATGGATAAAAATTAAATATCCATCTCTAATGCATCCTCATCGCTCCCTCTCCCCTTGGCTTTTCTCAATTTTAGCTTCATCTAGTCCTCCTTATTACCTTTGCATCTTTTTCCCCTTCCCCCACAACTCTCAATCCTCGGGAGACTTGTCTTAGAATGTGGTCTTAAAATACGTAGACTTCCGTGGCCTAAATGCAGTGTAAAATAACAGTGACAACCCAAGATGTGCGAATATCAGGCCCCAACCTTTACAGAATCTTAAAACTTAGTTCCAGTCAGAGGGCTTTTGAGGAAAAAAAAACCAAAAACGTGGAAAGCTGAGACCTGGAAGAGTTGGAGAGGGTACCCTTAAAGCCCAGGATGCAACTTGGTAATCATACTTCTCTTTGCTAGTCAGGAGGATGACAGGTAAAAGGTTGTACAGTTGTGGGTTTCTTCCCTGAATTTTTTTTTTTTTTTTTAACTCGCCTACATGGATCACGGGATTTGCAGTTCAGTTTCTATACTGGATGCCAAATAAGTAAAAGTCAATGGATATGTGGGTGCGGTGGACATGTATACTAATAGATACCTGGGAGAATTATTAATCTTACAAAGGAAGTTAATCCATTATGGATTTAAAAATGCTACATCTGGGAATATTAAAGCAATAATCTGAGAAGAAATGTTAAAACTAGTTACTATGAGTACAATGGCACAAAATTCTTGTCTCCTCGATAACGTTCTCAGCCATTGCTTGAATTTCTCCCACCTTCCTAGAGCTGTTCTCTGTGGTTCCCAGCAAGGCTCTCTGTAATGCTGTGTGTACTAGAGGCACTCCCTTTTAATACTGGGACTTGAGTTAACCATCTTTGCTCATTTGCTTGTAGAGCTATATTTCCCATTTGTTAGATCATTGACTCTTCTCTAACACATTATCTAAATTCCATTAAACCAAACTCAACCTTTTCTTTCCTCCATTCTGACTCTAAGATTTTTTTTTTTTGCATAGCATAATGGTATTATTAGTAATTCTTACATTAAGCCCTAATCCAGAATTGTTCTCAAAGATATAGTAATTACTCTCTGTGCAGTTAACACACAGGCTTATAAAGCCATGTGTACCCAGGTGGCTCACACCTGTAATCCTAACTACTCAAGAGGCTGAGATCTAAGGATCACTGTTTCAAAGCCAGCCTGGAGAGGAAAATCCATGACTTTTCTCTCCAGTTAACCAGCAAAAAGCCAGAAGTGGATCTGTGATTCAGTTGGTAGAATATCAGCCTATAGCAAAAGGCCAAGGGACAGTGCCCTGAGTTCAATGTTCAGTGTGGGCACAAAACAAATCATGTTTTTTTCAAAGTTTTCCATCCCATAATTATAATAATTACATAATTTAGCCTTTGCAATATATCAGGTACTGGTATGAAAAGTGTTTTGTGTTTTAGAATGTCGAGTCTTGATGACAACCTTAGGATGGAGGCACCGTTACTAACATAAAGAAAAGGAGCCCGTTATCTAGAGAAATTAACTAACTTACTATGAGCTAGTGGTAGAAGAGCTAAGATCGAACCCACCTCATAACTTGGTAGGTCTAAATATTTTCTCATGTATCCTGCCACTGCTATACTGGCTGTCTTTGTGCCTAGTCATCTGTGACCTGGACAGTTGGCAAAGCTTCCTAACTTATGTCTGCCCACAGTTTCTTCAGGACCAGACTGTAACTTGACTAAGGTCGGGCTGGTAGCATCAGAATCAGGATTCAAACCCAATTCTGTATGACTAGAGCAAAACTGTCCACAATGTTCCTCCTCCCTTGTTATTCATCTTTGTGTCCCCAGAATTTAGCACAGTACAAAATGACTGAATGTTGAATGAACCTGCAGAAGCGATAGCTTTTCTCTTTTACTAGTTCTCTTTCTCTTTTTAAGTCATCATTCCTTCATTGTAGTATAGGGAGTTATTATTATTTTGCTGCTGTTTGGAAAGCTGCAGAACAAGCATTATAATGATGTGGCCTCTCTGTTGCACATTTGTGGGGGACAGCAGAAAGTTGCGCTGCTCATCTAGGTGGCATTAGTGGGAACTTGGCTCCTGTCAGCCTAGGCACTGGCCACTTGAGTAGATAACATTTCTGATCTCCCACAATCATTTGCCTTCAGGGAAAAATACCGGTACTTTGCTTGTTTGCTGAGAGCCCGGTTTGAAGAACATCGGAATGAAAAGGATATGATGAGGGCCACACAGCTGCTGAGGGAGGCGGAAGAAGAATTCTGGCAAAATCAGCACCCACAGCCATATATCTTCCCTGACTCCCCAGGGGGCACCTCCTACGAGAGATATGAGTGCTACAAGGTAGGTGAGGACTGCAGTGGCCACTCTTCCATAGGCAGACTGTGTGTCTCGGTCCAGACCTCAGCCTTGTATCCTTCACCCTTTGTGGGGTGACTAGACTTCTTTTCCTCACAGTTGACATACTGTTATTTCAGGCATCAGCTTTTGCTCAGATACCATTAAGACTTTTCTCCTTAAATTCAGCTTTGAGATTTTGTACTGTAGTATTTTTGGCAAAGCAAACTGCTAAATTACTTATTAACTCATTTGGAGACTTTAAAAATAATCAAGTTGGATTGGTACTTGGTATTTCTTGAGAAACTTGCTATTTCCAAGTAACAGAAAACCACTCCTTGTGTTTAGAAAACACAGGTGGAGAGGAACGATCCCAGCTGTCTCTGTTCTGTCATTTTTCATCTGTAGAATCATTCACTTTAAGGCATTCTTCATCTTCAGTCCCGGCTTATTATCCTCTCCGACTCCTTAGTCAGAGTTAGGAATAATCCAATAGTTGCAGTAGTTATAAAAATACAACTTGATTTTTGACTTCCATCTCCTGAGCAGACCTGTCAGTGATATATAAAGGAATACTGTGGACTGACCCCATGATTTGCTCTTGTGGCAGGTTCCAGAATGGTGCTTAGATTACTGGCATCCTTCGGAGAAAGCAATGTATCCTGATTACTTTGCCAAGAGAGAGAAATGGAATAAACTACGGAGGGAAAGCTGGGATCGAGAGGTACGTCTTTCTGTCATTGCTGTTCACTGTAGAGCTCAGTGAGATCCTGCCCATGTGCTGAGGTCCAGGTCCTGCCCTGGCAGGTGCTTGGCTCCTTACCAGAATTAATGTGTGTTCAATTTAGTATTGCCCATCTTAAAAAAAAATCAGTGAAAAGGTGTTCCCTGATTGTTTGGACTTTTCTGTTCTCTCATTTGCTTCTCATCTCCTTCTTCTTAGTCCTTTGCCTGACCTTCATGTACGTTAATACTCCTTAGAAGCCTTGGGTCGTTTTTAGTCATCTTAATAGCTCATTCTGACTATGGTGTGAAGAAATAAGTTGGAGACAGCAGGAGGAAAAGTAGCAAGTGAAGTCTGTGGTCACTGTGACTAGCAATAGGGTCGAAGATGTGGAAGCAAATAACCTGCAGCATGTCATTAGCATGTGAAGTTTGGAAGGGAGGGTCCCCGTGAGGGATAGCAAGGAACCAAAAATGGTTTCCAGGTTGTCGGCTTCCATGTGAGGAGTTCGGCGGTAGTGGTTGGGATAGGGAGTCCTGCAAGGGGGGTGCGGGGGTGGCAGCAAGTGTCAGGTACAGTGAAATGAAATGTTGGAGGATCCTGTCAGTCAGCAAGTGCAGTGCCATAGTCAGCACTGGGTGTAGGAATCTGGTGTAGAAATAGACATATGTGCGTTTTCAGTTGTTTTTAAAACCACAAAAATGAATGCAATCCTCCATATAGTAGAGAGAGAAGAAAAGGAGAAGGGATTTTCCTCCTTAACGGAAGACAGCAGATGTAGATGGATGCATTCGGGCTGCAGGTGTGTGACCACTTGTTTTGTTGTCGATATTGTTGTTCGGCATACATTAATTTTATGGGGGGGGGCAATAACATTGTATTTCCACAAGTATGCAAATTAACTTCGAGTTTTAATGAACTCAGAGAAGCTGATGTAGGTGGGCACCGCCTGTATGAAAAATATGGAAAGTGTTAGCTGAGGAGAGCATGAGCTTGCTGGAGAAAACTAGGTTGCTAGGCAATGGTGAAGGCCCTTAGAAGTTGACTGATTAGTGTGGAATAACTCCCATTTCTTTCAGTAATTTTTTTTCCTCTTTAGCAATACTGAAGTGTTTGGATGCAGGGTTAAAGATGGATGGCCCAGTTTGTCCAGAGTAAGAGAGGACTTAAGGTTATTCAAAAGTGAGTGATTGACTGGATAAAGAAAAGAAATAATACCACCCTGTGTAGGGCATACTTGTAATCCCAGCATTCAGGAGGCTGAGGGAGAATGACAAGCTTGAGGCAACCTGGCTACATGGAAAGACCTTGTCTAAATATTAGGAATGGTGGTTCTTGCCTGTAATACCAAGCTAGCTGAGAGGCTGAGACACTGAGATCAGAGGGATTGACATTTGAAGCCAAACAAGATACTCCATCTCAACACATAAAAACCCTATTTGAAAATAACAAAAACAAGCTGGGCAACGGTGGCTCACACTGTAATCCTAGCTACTCAGGAGGCTGAGATCTGAGGATCGAGGTTCAAAGCCAGCTCTGGCAGGAAAGGCCGTGAAACTCTTATCTACAACAAACCACCAGAAAACCAGAAGCGGTGCTGTAGCTCAAGTGGTAGAGTGCTTGCCTTGAGCTGAAGAGCTGAGGGACAGCGCTCAGGCCCAGAGTTCAAGGCCCATGACTGACCAAAAAAAAAAAGAAAACAAAACAAAAAGAGCTGGAGGCCTAGCAAGCTAGGCCCTGAGTTCAAACCGCAGTACAGAGAGAGGGTGAGGGAGAGGGTAAGAAAAAGGGAGAGGGAGAGAGAAAGTAATAGCCAGGGGGCGTGGAAGCAAATGAGCAGGAAGGCTGGCAGATGTCGGATAATGGGGTATCTGAAATCCTAAATGGGGAAGGCATGCCTGGTATAGGGATGTTGGCTGCTGGAAATCCCTGGCCAAGGTGTAATAGAAGAAAGGTCACCGTGGCCAGGGGAGCCGTGTTTTGTAAGAAGTGGTACAACCTCTTGAAGTTTCAAGTGGGTTTTTCACTCCACAGCTGGTCACTGGTGACCTCTGCCCTCTGAAGCCTTCCTGTCCTCTTCACTACTGTCAGCCAGCACCGTGTGTAGAGGGAACTTCAGCTTTTTTAGGTATCCTGTTAGGGATGTTAGGGAATTTGCCAGAAGTGATGATGGTTGGGCCAGGTAGAATTGAGTGCCTTTTCATATGTGATTTCCTGTTGCTTCTTGCCCTAGCTGCTGTAGGGGTACTTACAGTTAGCATCCCTAACATTTATGAGCTAAGGTTTCATGAAGAGTATTGAGTTGAGATACAAAAATGTTTTTCTGGGGGGACCAGTAAAGTTCCAGGGGAACTGGAAATGTAATTGCATGTTTTCGTTTAAAGATTAAGAGGGAGGAGAGTTCCCACTTTGCTGCTTTAAAAAAGGAAAAAGCAGATAGGCGCTGATGGCTCACACCTTCAATCCTAGCTGTTTAGGACGCTGAGATCTGAGGATCATGGTTCAAAGCCAGCCTTGGCAGGAAAACTCTTATCTACAATAAACTACTCAGAAAAAGCCAAAAGAGGTGCTGTGGCTCAAGTGGTAGAGCACTAGGTTTGAGCAAAAGCAGCTCAGGGCCAGCGCCCAGGCCCTGAGTTCAAGTTCCAGGACCAGCAAAAAAAAACAAAAAAAAGGAAAAAGCTTTCCTGTGGGAGTAATTCAAATACACAAAAATGTGTGTGGTGAGCTTCCTGCGGGAGCTGACATGTCGCACGGCAGTGGCGGGGGGGGGGGGGGGGGCGGGGGTTGTTGGGGCTCACACTCCCTCCGTGTTCCTTCCCCGTCCCCCTTCTAGGTCAAGCAGCTGCAGGAGGAAACACCACCTGGTGGTCCTAAGACTGAAGCTTTGCCTCCGGCCAGAAAGGAAGGCGACTTGCCTCCACTGTGGTGGCACATCGTGACCAGACCTCGGGACCGGCCCGTGTAGACACATGCTCTTTCTGCTAGCAAGTGGCAACGGAAAGTATGTTGGCACACATACACTTGCCCTAATAAAAATGCTGAATGTGGTCTGCCAAGCTTGTGCTGTCCTTCTGTCATGTGACTGCTTGTGTCTGTGGTATTACCATGTATACCAGGTAAAGAAAACCAGTCACATGTCATAATATTAATAGCACATGTGGTCAGTAAGGGAAAAGTAGCCAAATCAGGTAAGACATTAACTCAGAAGCCAGAGCTGAACAAATGTGAGGTTGAAGGCTTAGTACCACAATACTGAATAGACAAAGCTGAGAAGGGAAAGTGAGGGCTTGGAGCCCCTCTTTGGTTCATTGCATTAATGGGATTTTAGTTTTACGAAAAGAGCAGGTGATGGCTGGACACTGGTGACTCACATCTCTCAGGAGGCTGAGATCTGGGGATTGTGGTTCAAAGTCAGGCCGGGCAGGAACGTCTGAGAGACTTATCTCCAATAACCACTAGGAAACTGGAAGTGGCTCTGTGGCTCAAGAGGTAGAGCACTAAGCTTGAGCTAAAGAGCTGAGGGACAGTGCCCAGGCCCAGAGTTCAAGTCCCACGACCGACCAGAAATAGAAAAGAGCAGGTGGTCTGAGAGGCAGCACATCCATAGCCACCAGTAGGTGGCGCTCATGCTGGCGAGGAAGTAGAGAATGGAAGTTGGCTGGCTGGGGCTAAAAGGGAAGAAAGTTGGTGACCCCACTTTGGATGTAGTTGTCCAGTTGTGTTACTTCCACGGTAGCCAGACTGTTCACAGACTTAGAGGTAGCGTGTGACAGAACTCACAGTGATCCAGTAAGGGTTTATTTCGTTGTTTTTTTTTTTTAAAAGGTAAGACATTGTAAAACTATCACCAAAATCAGCTGGCTTTTTCCCTTTATTTATTGTTAATGATTAGATCAGGCAGTGCTTGTTCCCGGAGCTGATGAGCATCATAAAAGATTTTGTTAGTTCTGTCTAAATAAGCTCAGTCTGAGTCTCAATCCCACTTCTGATTTTAATAAAGACTTGAAATAAGGGGCTTTTTTTTTTCTTTCTAGTGGTCTTTATTTATAATGTAGGCAGAAGCAATTGTTACAATGTAGAAGGGAGACACATCACGCAAGTGTTATTTATACAAGTGTAGAACGAAAACCTGCCCAGGAGAGGTCGACTCTCAGTACAGACTAGCAACTAAAACCACAGTAATTTACCTTTAGAAAGGATTTCTTTATTTTTCAGCTGTGACACTGCTTTTACAATATGCAAAAACACAAACAGAGCTACCCAAGGTGTTTTGTCACATTTCTTTCTACATTGGAATTGGCAACATTTTATATTAAATTTATTCAGATTATACTAACGTTTAAAAACTAAACGAGTGAGAAGCTGTACCAAGGTACAGTTACATCCATTTATTTCCAAGATTTAAAATATCATTTTTATCTATTGTAATTACCTTGTAATGCTTTCTGCATTTGCAGAAAGCATCTCGAGCATCATATGCACAATGCATCAGCTACTTTTAGTCATCAAGATTGGTGGGCTACACCACAGGCACTACTGCTGCTTCCAGTCTGCAGAAGGAGCTTGTTTTTCAAAGAAAAAAAGCTTAGTTTCTAATCATCATGCCTTTGCTTTAAAGCCGTAACATAAAATGTCCTTGAGCAATCACAGCAGTGTTAAATGTTAATATATAGAACAATGACTGTACCGAACATTACTCACATCCAATGTGGTTAAGTATTAAAGCATAAGATTACGTCACAAGATTAGCACCAACAGAAATCTGTAGGCATGGGGACCCACCGCGGTCTTCCTGGAGAGGCTTAGGCACAAATGTGCAGTCAGTTGCCTCACTGCTAAAGGACTTGCTCCTTTATACAGCTGTCTCCAAATGTAGTCCCTTCAAGGCTACAAATCTCTGTTGACTTTAAGGGATGGGCATTATAACAAATTTAACTTCCAGTTAACAAATGTCAAATCCATTCCAAATAAACAGCCTAGAATACAAAAGGAAAAAAAAAGACAGTATAGTGGTCAGATTCCCAGTGATAATAAATAAATCCTCTTCAGTGTTTAGTAGGAAGCCAATTGACTGCCATCGATGGGAGGAAGATAAGAAAAACAAGCCCCAGATTGGTAAACACATTGGCAAACTGCTAGACTTGAGCTGGTTGTGAAGTATACTTGGAGTTTCTTCAAAATAATCTGGGCTTCCCAAGCACCCAGCCTGCTGGGCACAGTTAAGTAAAAGGCATTTGTTCTAAGGATTCCCTGCTATCACTTTTTAAATGTTTTCATACTTTATAAATTGCCTTACCCTTTTAGATGCATTTGGACTCCATGGAAGTGAGTACATAGACTAGAAGCTAAGTGGGAAAGGATTCTCCACGTACCCGTGATGGCAGCATGCGTGGGACTGGAGTGGGTGCTGTGTGCAGTCAAAGAGGAATGGTGGGAGAAAGGAAGTCCTTAAACACCCTACAGAAACAAACACTGCAATCCAGTATGGCTTATTCGGATGCATTTACCATGAAGCTACTAGAAATTCAACCTACCAGGCTACTCTTAAATGTAAAAACAGATCGGCTATGTTGACAGTGTGCCCCTCCCACAGCCCTCCCCCCCCCCCCCCAAGACCATCTACCATTTCCAGAGTTCTCTCTCAATATTGCTCATCAATGGTTCACTCCTGCATTTCCCAACCAGAACATAGTACATTTCACTGAGGATTTTTATCCCTTACCCATTTTGTTTGTACATTAAAATAACTTGATTTTGCTCCTAAACTAGACTACTACAATGCATCTACAAAAGCTTGCAGGGAGAAAAAAAAAAGTATAGTAATCCTTTTCTGAAATTAACTACTTTGTGGTTCCCTTCCCCCCGCCCTCCCCACCATATGCATTTAAAATTTTACAAAGACTTATAAAAAAGTTAAATGGAATTTGGCACCTTCAGAAAAAATCAAAAGGGAAAAACTAAGATTCAAATGTGCAGAAAGAAAATGCTCAATATTTACAAATCAAAGATCAAGGTTATGTCAGTTACATGTGTTGCTTTTCATTCTTATCTAAAGATGTTGAGTACTTTTCAAAAGAGCTGAATTCTGAGTTGCCTACAAAATTTTTTTTTTTGTTTGATTATACATTGGAATGGATTGAGACAAATTAGGTTTTATCAAAGAGTTTGTTCCCCGGGGCAGTATTTCCTGGGAGCCTAGGAGACCTAGGAGAGGCGTGGGGCTGATCGATCATTGGTTGTGGTCTTCTTCAGCTTCACACCCCTTCGGATGGCGTTCAGCATGTCTTCTCCTTGGGGAGCATCTCTCGGGCTCAGGTCTGAAGGGTCGCTCTCCGGACTCCGGCCTGGGGAGACAGTGGCACTCGGGGGATCCCGCTCCTGATCTTCAGCTTCACTCTCTGGAATCGCCTGTCTGTGCTCCTCCGGGATACTGGGCTTTGGGCCTGGAAGTGGAGGGTTGATGGAGGCTTGCCCACTCCACATGGAGGAGGGAATATTGGTAGTACCCGGGGAGCCCTCACCCACAGAAGGAGACTCGGGGCTGCGCTCACCCCGCTCCTCTGGCCCATCTGGCGTGGCTGGCAGGACCCCGGGCAGGTCTGGGACAGTGGGGGTTTTGACAGGGATCACTGGTGTTTTGATGGGGATGGGACCCGCTCCAATGGTCCCCCGGCGGACAGAAGGCTTGGTGGAAGGGGTCCGTCGGATGGTTGCAACCCCTGGGGTGACCATAGCAGGTCCTAGGGTGGTGGGAAGGCCAGCGGTGGAGGCTGGGCGCTTGGCTTGGAACATCCGCCGGTAGGACTGGCTGATGTCACTGTTTCTTGGAATGGTGGAGGATTTGTCAAAGTCCTGCTGCTCCGCCTCCTGGTCACCACTCACGGAGAAGTAATCGTAATCTGAAACTGAGTATGGCATCTGATTAGACAGATGCCAGGGAGCAGTTCCGTTCTGATTCTGTGCTGGGAGGAAAAAGGCACACAAGGCAGGGGTACACACACGTTCTCATCCTGGTCCCCCAACACTGCTGAAGTATTTCACCAAGAATTCCCCAGAAGGGACCTTTATTCATGTGTGTACCTGGGCACCTACAACAGCACAGAGCACTGTAATAGCCATGGAGAAGCTGTTAGGATGCAGAGAGGGTGTGAAACTGCCAGGCTGCAGCAAACTATCTCCCAAATGTCCAGGAGGAATGAGGGGGATGAAAGAGGAGAAGAATCTGTCCACATCCTCAGGGCTCAATGGGACATGAGAAACAAACCTCAAGTAGGCTAGCACTGCCTTAACTCCCTGATAACTGGGTAGACTGAGGCTAGAAAAAGAACGGAGCTGGCTGGGTGTAGTGGCTCTGGACTGTACTCCTAGCGGGTGTGTGTGTTGTGATTAAGAGGTTCGAGTTCAAGGCCAGCACAATCATAAAAGTTTGTGGATCTTCATCAATAAATAAGAGAATCACAATCCAGACTGGCCTGGGCATAAAATGAAACCCTATCTTGAAAATAAGCAAACCCAAAGAAGGGGTTAGGGGTATGGCTCAAGTGGTAGAGTGTCCACGTAGCAAGCATAGGACCTCCAATTCAAACTCAAAAAAAAAAGCAAAACACCAGTGGAGCTACTGGCAGAATGTAGACTGAAAATTAAAAAGCAAAGTCTAAAGTGCTTTTCACAAAATGTCAAAACAAAAATGAAGATGTTATAAATGGCAGATATCCCTCAGCTCATTTCAGAACCACCATGCAACCCTGGTGAAAATGAGAAAAGGGGCTAAAATCCAGGCCCCCTTCTCCTGAGGCAGTTTCCTGACCACCCCAATCACCTCTCCAAAGCCTTCCCAGATGACCCAACAGTCCTGAAGCCAGTCTGCCGGCCAGGGGCAGGGCTGTGTTTAGAATGGCTGCTGGCTTGCAGCTGCCTACAGGGGTAAGGAGTGGAGGGGAGGGGTGGGGGGCTGCCCGTGATCCCAACTGCCAGGCTGGGCATCCGCACCTTGGGAGGGAATGGTGTCCTCGGAACAGCATGGGGTGGTCGTCTGCGTGCTGTAGCCGCTGGAGCACTGCAGCGAGTCCCGGCTGCTCCTCTGAGTGTCCAGCTGCAGGCCCCGCGACAGGGCAAGCGCCAGCTCCTCACACGCTTCCATCTCCTCACCAGGCTGCAGGGTGGAGGAGAGAGAGGGACAGGGCATGAGAGCTGGGAAACCTCACACCACGGCCTCAGCTGTCCACGCACGGCTCTGGGTTGGGGTCCTGCTATCACTCTTGTTCTGTTCCTGCCAAAATGATACTTCTGTAGGCCTGGAGGGCTATTGACTTGCTTATATCCTCTCCGGGTTCTAGAAAGTTCTGCCTGTCTGATTCCCATACAAAGCTTTTCCCTGGAGGACTTCTGAGGAAGAAGTCCAGTCCAGCTCCCCTAAGCTGTAAGCTGGGCCCCCAGTATCTGGCCAGCAGCCGCCCCCCCCCGCCCCCCGCCAGGCTAGGTGGATCCAACGAGTAAAAAAGAACAAGAGTGTCACCCTAGTGGCCGCCGACACGGTCATGCTACGTGGTCTCTGCGCCTCCTCCACAGCTGCCGCTGGGCCTCCTGCAGTAGAGGGTCCTCCCCCGCTGGGGTCCGGCTCCCGCTTCTCTTTGCGCCGCTGGAGGGTATTCACCATTGGCTGGTCATAGGGTCCTGGCTTAGCCCAGTCCTAAGCAGAACAGTGCAGTCAGGAGCCCAAGCCCTGTCCCCAAGCTCCCCTCAAACAGCTGCCCACAGAAGGCGGCTGGTCCTTGGGGATGCCCACAGCCCCTCTTTACCCACCCACCGCCGCCACCCAGTCCAAAAGGCAGGAAGGGAATGCCCTCTGGGGGGCCCTAGGTGCCTCTCTTTTTCTCATCTCCCCAAAGATGAAAAACCCTCAACAATCAGGCTGGTAACAAGAGTGGCTTAGTCAACAGCTATGTAACAGGTGGCTAAAGCGGCCACCAAGGGAGAGCTGTCCCTAGGGGCCAGGCCTGGCCTTCTGTGTGGAAACCCAAACCATCTCACGAGCAACCGGAATGACTGTGATGGGAGGAAGGCCGCCAGGGCCAGCAGAGCAACGTCAGCCACTCCCTACAGCTGACTCCACCTTTGAGAAAGTGAGCATCAAGAGGCAGGCTAGAGGCCTGGGGCAGAAAGGGAGAGCTCCCGGGGTCCTGCCCAGACTCTGAAGGTATCTGAGCAAGTCAAACCCGGCTCTGAAGGCTCTGAATGCTGGAAACCTAGTGGCCCACTTCGCAAATTAGGCTCAAATGAAGCAGAAGAGCCCCAGAGCATCAATAGAACTCACTAGGAGAGCATTTGAAAACTTTGTTTTGATAGGAAAGCCAGCATGTTTCAACATAAAGTTACCAAAACAAAACAAGAAAGTCTTCCTATACTTTCAGGAGAAAACATGACAGTCCATTTACATATTGGGCTGTGATTCTGTGACCCCCCGCCCCCCCCCCCCAGCAGAAGACTCACTGGAGGACAAGTCTGAGCTGCGTGGCTGAGTAGAACACTCTAGACTCTTAGATAAAACTAACCAGCCAGGAGGCCCAGACGAAGAAACCCAGCAGGCTTCATCCAATCCTTCCAGGAAGAAGGGGGGGGGGGGGGGGAGAGGGAGGGCTTCCCTGGTTCCCTGGGAGCTCAGACTCCCTCACTGCAAGGCAGGGGGGATCTGGAGCTCAAACTGAAGAAAAACTTCCCAGTCTCCACTCCATGTGGAAACCGCCATGTCGGAGCTACAAACTACTTTTTGGCTTCTTCAATGGGAATTTACTGAGGGAGAGGAGTTATGGAGAAGAAGGCAGAGTGTGAAAGGAGGTGGAGGGAAGAGTCCAAGGGAACACGGCGGAACAGAAGAGGGGTGAGCACAGAGGCAATGAGGGGCAGAGAAGGGGGAGGGAGGGAGGAGAGACACAAACCTTCCAGCTAGGGATCTGAGATGACGGGAACATGCCGGGCCCAATGGTGTAATAATGAGCGCAGTCTGGAAGGTGGAGAGAGGTGACCCGAGGGAGCAGACGGGAGGCAGGCAGGCAATGGGGGAAAGCGCCTGCACCCACGGGCCCTATATGGGACTCACTTGATAAACTAAAGTGAGAAAACCCATTAGACAACTGGAAACGAAACAAACAAAAAGGGGGAAGAAAAGGAAAAAAATTAATACAACAGGATGAGTGTGGAGACATAAGATGGCATTGACATTTGGGGCGAGGGGGTGGGGGGAACCCCTGAATAGTCACAAAGGAAACAAACGCTGGGGTTCTGATCGGAGATGGTCCATGATGCACGAGAAAAAAGCTGGAGTACAAAGAATGCACACAGACTTCGCACCAAGTAGAGAGTCTGTCGCTGTCTGACCTGTGCTTTAGGAGAGTTTAGACGCAGACCAGCAGCCTCGATTTTTGCAGTGTTTCTTGGTGGCTCTTTTTTTTCTTGCATTATTTCCCAAAGCATAATTTTACGGTGATAGGAATCTGCTTGTCTCGTTGTGCAAATTAAAAAATTCAGAAGCTTCTCAGAATGAATCGGTTTGTCCTAGTTTCATCAAATGAAGCTTCTTCAAATGAACGGGCTCACCCAAAATCATTACACCGTTTAGAAGCAGATTCCAATCAAGGGTAGGGGGTGGTGGTTGCAAACTAAAAGGCAGATAAAGCACACAGCTTCTAACACAAGTGAAATGTCACATCCAACAGTCTTGTGGGACACTTGGGAAGGGAAAGGGAGAATGGATCTGTTCTGGAAGAAGCCTTCACACCTCCACGTTCCCCGTACCCCTTCCTCTCCCTCGGTTTAAATACCCAGGCCACTGTTTACCAGCCAGAAGCTCATTCAAGAAAAAGCCCTCATGTGGCCCATTTCCACCCTCTGTCCTTCATCTAGGCGATTCTGAGTTTCCACACTCCTATGGCTCTGACAGCCCACGGTGTGGGCAGCAGGAGAGGGGAGGGGAGAGCAGCAGTGGCCCAGGAGGCTGCGAGCCCTGCTGATCCGTCACCTTCTCTGTGGACACCCAGGCGCCCATGGTGGAGCCTGAGCTGACAGAGGTGGGGGAGCTGCACTCGCTCACTGACTGGCAGGTTTCCGAGGCTTCGGAGGAGGCCGAGCTGGATGAGTTCTGCAGCAGGGGAGGGAGCACACGAGGGGACCAACAAACCAAACCACACACCACCAAAAATCATCGTAAATTAAAAAAAAGGATGGGGGAGGGAAGGGCGTGCAGGGTGGGGGAGGGAGGGGAGACAGACATATACACAGAAGAAGGGAAGGATGAGAGAAGCAGAGGGTTAGGGTTATTTTGTCCCAAAGTTGTATGCACACAGAGCTTCCAAGCCCTTGAAAAGCATGAACTCCACAAGCCCTAGACCGCTGGACTGTAGGTGCCCAGGATATTGTGTGTGCTTGGCACAGAAGCATCTTCTCAAGGCCCTGCTACCTGTTCATATGCTGCAAGCCTGGCTGCTAGGGAGGCTGGCCCGTCCTGTCTCTTACATGTGCAGGTAATTTAGGAATTGCACGAAGCTCAGATCAGGCATCTGCTGCCCATCTATCTAGATTTTGGCAGCCTCTTAGCCTCTCCAGACTTGAAAGACACATATGAAGGGCTACTGCTGGAGTGTTGTGGGAATTGGGGACGGCATCCTTGTGGTTAGTGCAGTGCTTCTGATGGCCAGTAGAGGGCAGGGTGAAGCCTCTGGAGAAGCCCAAGTAGAGAAACTTGCCCAGCTAGCTGCTAGGTACCACACCCTGGTCCCCTCAGTCTCCCGATGGTGGGTGGATAGGGCTATGGGACTGGCTTCCTGGCATTCGGCCAATTAGGAATCATGACATCTTGCCTTTCTAGTCCTGGACCTGGTATGTTCCACAGGGGATAAGCACCAATGACTATTTTCTGGCCATCTGGGTCTCCTGACTGCCACTCTGAGCACCTAGCCACTTGTTTTCTGCTTGTCATTGAAACCTCTGGCTTCAGCCCCGTCTGGTTTAATAAGCTGGGCCCTTCTGTGCTGAGATTTCCCTGTAAGTGTTCCCAGGTCAACTGGCAAGGAGGCCAGGTCTCTGTTCTTATTCCTTTTATAAACCACAGCAGAAACCAACCACCGTTTAGCTCCCCATCCTGCAGACATGGAACAAAGCACTCAACACTGCAAAGACAGGGGACAAGCAGATGGCCATCCTCGCGGGCCCCTGAGCTTGGTGTTTGCTGAGCGGCCTGGGATCTGTAGTTGGAGGATTTGAATATAAGTTCAACTTCTGCCACTTCCTGGCTAAGGACCTGTGATCTGCCATACTCCTACAGTGATCAAGAGTATCAAGTACATAATTTTTCTGCATTCAGGAGGTGACACCTATTGGCTAATACTGATCTGTACAATTCCTTCCATTTCCCCTCTACCTTATGGCTATAGGTAGCTATGTCTTTTTTTGGTGGGGTAAAGGGTAATACTGGGATTGAATTTAGGGACTCATGCTTCCTAGGCTAGCGCTCTACCGCTTGAGTCACACCCCAAGTCCTTTTGCTTTGAGTTTGCTGCGCTTTTGCCCAGGCCAGCCTCATTCTATAGTTCTCCTAATTACACTTACTGAGTACCTGGGATTACAGGCACGCTTCACAACACACAACCCTACAATATCTTTATATATATATATAATTTGTTATTAAATTCTGCAGCATCCCTGAGCTTATTAAAACTATCCTAGGCCTAGGGATATCATTCAGTGGTAGAGCATTTGTCTAGAATGTGAGAATTCCTAATGTTCCATCTCAAGCACCAACACAAATAAAACCAAAACTGCCCTAGAGATGCTAGACAAGCAGATGCAAGCCCACAGAGGTTGAAAAACCCTAAGTTGCCACCTTCTGCTTCTGCCACATTAATGGAGGAGGAAGTCTCATTCAGGGTCTGTACGCAGGATATGTAGATGCACGTATGATGTGGATAGGAAGGTCAGAGCACTTTTCTTTGTCAGAAAGGGGTGCCAGTGCTCTCTACTAGGTTAATCTGCAGTCCATTAAAAGCACACACATACAATTTACACTGCACACTCGAGCGGCCTTTGAACAAATGACAGTCCGGCTCTCCTTCAGACCCTATCTGCACTCTGCTTGCGAGCCAGAAGATAGTTTAGTGAAGCACATTAACAGGGACAGAGCCCGGCCAAAGCACCTCCACAGGGGCAAGCACATCAGAACTAGAGCGGCAGCATCTGGCTCAGGGCACTTCTGTGGGAAATTGAGTCTCTAAGGAAGAGTGGGAGGTGCCACAGTCCCCCAGCTGGCTGAGCAGTGCTGAAGAGCTCTTAAACTGGGAACCTCTGGGCTCATAATATTAGGGGACAACAGGATGCTCTGGTTCTCCACCAGGGGGCACCATGGAGCACGCTAGTTGATGGCACCACACATTCCAGCACTACGGTGCTCTTTTTACTACGTGTTAAGAAGGGATGATAGGTGCGCTGGTATTAAGGAAAAGATCAGCTGGCAGGACACATGCTGATACTCATGAAGGTCATCCGATGCCCTGCCTAGCTTTGCCTCCTGTAGTAACTGCAGCACTGCGCTGGGCTGGAAAGACCGAAACCAACTGTGAATGGAGAGAGGGCCTATCTCCCCTTCTCTCCAGGATCCAAGTGCCAACAGTGGTATCTGCAGGGGCTCATTCAGCACTCCCTGACAGGGACGTGCGGGTGTTGGGAAAGGGTGCTGAGTTGGGCTTCAGGGACGGGATCTCAGCCATTCAAGGAGAACCTGAGTGCAGGGCAGCAGGGGCGCCTTATCACCACATCCCGCCAGACGGACGGCCTCCGGCCCTCCTCCAGACAGTCGACTTCTGTGCGAAAACTCCCCCAAACGCAGTCCCACCATGGTTTGGATCAATGCCCAGCTATCCCTCCCCCTGAGGAACACCTCCGAAGATGAAGGTTAAGCCAGAGGTGTCCGGAGTGAGAGCCCAGGGGGGTGACACGTCCGGGCCCTGCACTGAGGGACGTCAGGGCACCCGTACCTGGTTGGTGGCCTCGGGTGGCATAGGGGAGGGCGACTTGGACTGGAAGGCATCCTGGGAGATGAATCCTGAGTCGTGCGAGGAGACGCTGGACAGCCGCACGGGCGCCTGCTGGGCCAGGTTGGAGCTGCGGTAGCGGTAGTGTGAGCTGGGCGAATGCGAGTGGGAGCCGCTGGATCGGGAGTCGCTGCTGTTGACACTGTTCAGGCTGCTGTGGGGGGGCAAGCGCAGGGTGGCAGGCATGGAGGGGGGGAGGAGAGAGGAAGGGAGAGGAAGGGAGAGGAAGGGAGAGGAGAGGAAGGGAGAGGAGGGGAGGGGAGGGAGTAGTGGAAAGGAAGAGGGGATGGTCAGCAAGGAGCAGAGTGCGGAAAGCACATCACATCGTGTCATCAGCTCTCTGCCCTGGAGAAGCAGCACAAACACCAGACTAGACTGTTTGCAAAACAGCAAATCCTTACGATGGTCAGTGAAACATTTTCAGGTAAGCAATGGGAGACCAGGTCTTGGGATGTTCAAATTAACCGTCTTCAGGACGGAAGCTGATGATTCAAAAAAGTCACTGGTCCCCACCCTTGCCACGTGGCCCACTAGGAAGCTGGGAGCCTGGCATCTGTGGCAGCAGAGGCGGGGCTAACCGCATCTCATCTGCCTGCAGAAAGCCTCACCCTGGAGCAGCACCTACTAAGACTTCAGCCAATGTCCCCAGAGGGACCATGTGGATGCAGAAGACCAACTGAACACAGCCAATCAGTACTTATGGACTCCCTGAGATAAGGCTGTTTGTTCTAGCCTAGCCTGGGTAAGACCTTGGTAAAGAATATCAGCCCATCAACTTGGTTCATTGCTTCCAAATGCCTTGTGCCTTGACCACCACGATGCTTCATTATGGCTTTACCCTGATCCCAGATACCGCTCTGTTAAAGTATCAATGGTTCCAGCCTAACGGCACAGCTGGTAAGAGGCAGGCAGCCTTCAGTAAGGAAAGGTAATCAATGCTAAGCCCTTTGCCTCAGAGATAAAATGGCAAAGGTGACACGCACACTCCCTGCGGGTGAGCATTCTGCCTGCATCCCACCAGCCGTTGTCAGAAGCATGCTATGTGTTCTGCGTAATGACTCAAGTGATTTAAACAAACCAGGTCTGTGGAAGCTGGATTTGGAAGTGTGTAGTTTTCGGCTCTCAGCCCTGCAAGAGACCCTATTTTGTAGCTAATGAGGTCGTGGAGCACGGTCCAGACCACAGGGAAGGTTGTTCACACACACACAGGAGAATATGGAGGGAACCACTGCTGTGGGGGTAAATACTATGACTTCAGGGGCCTGCTAAACAAGCCAGCTCATGTCAGTGTGCACCCTGATTTCTATTCCCACTAAGACTAAGAGGAAGGAAAAATACCATGCGACGTGTTTCACACTCAGGAGACACACTTTCCTTGGCTATTAAGAAAACAATCTCAGAATGAAGCTCTGCCTCTGTCTTTCTTCAGAAACGCACAGAGCCCATGAGAGATGAGACGACTCCAAGGCATTGTTTGGGCAAGCACAGGTACAGTGCTGCCATGAGTTTACTGAGCATGCTTGCGAGTGAAATGAAACACACTGGGATATCAGAGGCCGATCCACACACGGACTGAGCACAGCAACCAGCTCCTTCCTCCCAGTGCTGATTCACAGGAAGTGGACTTTCATTTGGCTTTGAAAAGTCAAGTAAGATATGAAAAACAGGTGTCCTACACCAGAAAAGATAAGTGAAATATGGATTTGTTTCCATCATTCAAGAAGAGAATATACTTTCCTGGTCAGCAAGTCAAGAACAGCCACCTAATAAAACCACTAGCTAATAAGGGTCTTGCAGGTGGCCGGCCTATTCTAAAAGGCTTCTGTACCCACAGGTAACAGGACTAGTTAGCAGAAAAGCCCTCCATTTAGTTTACAAAACTTTGAGATAACAATACTAGGAGAAAGGAGGGCATACAACCATTGTTATTTCTTTGCATTTGCTCAGACAAGAGTAAAATCGACTTACTTAAGAGTCAACCTTGATTTAGGAGTGTAAGTCAGTTGTGCAGTACTTGTCAAAGATGTATAGGCCTTGGGTTTGATTCCTTGCAAAACACACACACACACACACACACACACACACACACACACACACACACACACACACACACACACACGCGCGCGCGCGCTCATATAAAGGAAAAAAATCAACTTTGGTCTACCTTCTTTAATTCTTATCATTTTTAAACTGCCAAATAGGAACATCAAATGTAGTGTTACAAGACTGGAAAATTCCTGCAAGTGATGGCCACCTGGTTCTGGATACTGCAGAATGAGACCCAAACCACAGGTATTCTTTCAGTGGGTCTCCTGGTCACTTCTTGTTTGCAACACGTCCTTCTCAGAGAGAAAGACAGATTTCACTGCTCACATTTAGGACAAAGAAAAATAACCTGGCCCCGATAGCAAGAGCACACACTGGCTTCACCTACCTGCAGACGCTTGATTTTCTGGACATTGTAGTACTGGGGGAAGAAGGTGGTGTCTGATAGGACCAACTGTAATCAGAGCCTTTCAAGTCCAGAATCACCTGAGGGGACAGAGCCAGCTGGGTAAGCAATCTCCACAGCTACCTGGACATCCAAAGCTGCCCTCGTGGGGTAAAAATCAGAAGAAAATGCTACTTCTTTTAAATTGAGAAACCCATACTACCCAATCCATCCTTGAAATCCTTTCTGTGGGACCAGCAAAAGTAATTAATAGAGGGAAGAGAGGGAAAAGAAAAACCATAAAACATCAGTGGGGAGACAGAGGGGAGGGAGAGACAGGGGGAGGGATGGAGAATATGAATATATTTTCTGTGTGCTGGTCATGGGGTTAAAACTTAGGACCTCATCTTCTTGTTTGGATTTCCTATTCAGGGCTGGAGCTCTACCACTTGAGCCACACCTCCACTTCTATAGGAGAATGAATTATAATGTCCAAGTAACTACTCACAGGACCTATTTGTAGGATTTTGCAGGATTTTTGCAGGATTTTCACCTTGTAATATCATAAAGGCAGTAATGGTTTATGGACTCCTTAAACTTGCACTCAAAAACACTTGATGTTCAATGGTTACTTCTGCCCTATTTGGCCAGGGTTAGAAACCTGACAACCTGACTGGATCAAGTCAGTTTTTTCCACAAATTGTTTTTGCGCCTGTACCCTGTGCTGGACAAAGAGCCACTTGAGTATAAGCTGTAAGGTCCACCTCTCCTTCACAGAAGAGGAGCTCCACCAGAGTCTACTTATTGAGTGAATGCACACTCTGCTCTTCAAGAAGCAATTTCATAGAACACACCACTTCAAAACTTATCTTCTGGGCTGTCTAAAAAGAAAAAGGCATTGTATACAAAAGGCTGAAGCCAGCCTGTGATTTTCTCAAACATGTCTCTTCCAACCAGATACAGAACTAATGTCACACTAAATAAAGAAAGAAAGAAATATTAACGAAGATGAACTGGGGTAATGGAAGTCTATGTGGAGAGCTCAGAACGGGGCCTGACACACAACCTAGGTGTTGTATAAATGACTGGTTATGATTACCATATATTATAATGTCAAGGTCACCTTGAAATAGATAGGAGTTAAGATGTGACAGGTGCCACAGAGAATACTCAGAGCCTTGAAATTTCATCTCTTTGATTTGGTTCCGAGTGCTCGCTCCACACCTCTTACCTGTTCACTGGAAGAGGGCAGTTTGTGAGGGTCCATGGTCAGGCTCTTTAGATCTTCTGATATGGTCTGCAGGTGGGTGATTTCCCCTAGCATTGAGATTTCTTCTTCCTTAAGGAAAGTAATTGATGACATTATTGTTATGAGTGATTCTCACTTCCTTGTCATATTCCAACCACTTTACTTAGGGTCACTGGTAACTGCACAACATGTCCACCTTTGGAAGTGTGGGGAGGGAGGGGGGGAGGAAATCTGCTGAAGGTCCACTGAAATACAAAGGAAAAAGAAGCTGGGCACTGTGGCTCACACCTTTAATCCTAGCTACTCAGGAGGCTGAGATGTGAGGATGAGGATCATGGTCCAAAGCCAGCCTAGAAAGAAAAACCTGCAACACTTGCAAACTCCAATTAATCACCAAAAAGCCAGAAATGGAGTTGTGGTTCAAGTTGTCAAGTGCCAGCTTTTTTTTCTTGGTCCTGGGCCTTGAACTCTGGCCTGGGCCTGAACACTGGGCCTGAGCTCTTTTTGCTTAAGACTAGTACTCTACCCTTGAGACACAGAGCCACTTCTAGTTTTTTCTGTCATTTAGTTGGAGATAAGAGTCTGATGGACTGCCTGGGCTGGCTTCAAACTGTGAGCCTCACAACTCAGCCTCCTGAGTAACTAGGATTACAGCCACCGGTGCCTGGGCTAGAATACCAGCTCTGAATGAAAAAGCTAAAAGAGAACACACAGGCTCTGAATTCAAGCCCTAGTACTAGTGGGGGGAAAATAACAAAAATAAAAAAATTCAGTCATCACCAGAGTGACGTGACAGGGAAGGAGCCTGGGGTCCTCACGGAAGTGCCAGACTTCCAGATGAGCTGGGATCAGGCCCTCAACACGGGCTGTCTCATAGCATCACATCGCACAGCCCCTTCCACAGGCCTAAGAGTCAATGCCTAATATGATCTGGGGCTATTTGGGTCAAAATGTTTGTGACAGTACATGTGTGTCCAATAGACGTTAACTGTCCTCTGCCCCATTTTGTTTTTTAGTTCCCCACACCCCACAATCTTAACAGAAGAATGGAAACATTTTGGTCACCTTCTTTTTGGTCACCTTCCCAAAGTGCCCAGCTGCGACCGTGGCTAGGCAAGAATGGTCCAGAGAAAACTTTTACATTCGGGGGTGGGGGGGGGGCAACTCACATTTAGAGATTTTTGCCAGGGCTGGGAAATGCAGGCCAGCAACTTGATCATTGCTCCAAAAATGCCAGCTACACAAGTTTTCCATTGCAGCATGTGTACAACTTACTTAAAAACTAAATTCGATACGACTAAAGATACTTTTTAAAACTTGAAAAAAAAATAAGTCTGAATTGATTCAGTGAGGCTCTTCTAATTGTTTTACTTAGCCTGGAAGTCTCAAAAAAAAATCACCTGGAGGTAAGTTTTAAGCACTTTGCTAGGTCTTCTTGACTCGGTTGTTTATACAAGTCAATAGCTGTATCTGGGGCTGAGACCAGTGAACAGGAATGCACGCTTCTGCCTGACATCAGCACCTTGCAGGCAAGCGATGTTCTACAGATGCAACTCCTCCAGCACCATTCTGACACCACAGACTCTCAATGCCTCAGTGATAGCTACACACATGGAAGATGGAAGTCCTGCCCCCTCTGCACAGAAGTTCACGTTTCTGGAGCTCTGCATCCACTTACTATCACTGGCCGCAGCATGGAGATGAAGGTGCAGAACCGACCTCGCTCTTCAATCAGTGCCTTGCGGACAGCCTGCTTTTCTGTCTCTTCCAACAGGAGATATTTATCATTGACGTCTTGGAGAGCACTGTCCAACTGAGGCTGGATGTCCCCTCTCCCTGCAGATGAAACAAAGCCACAAGGGGGGTGTGCTGAAATATCTGTTTCTGGAATAATCACTCGTCCTCTCTGGGGGCCTTGTTGGATCATTTTCCAGGATTGTAAAAATTATCCCAAAAGATTCAAAGTGCCCATTTCCCTAGGATCAGAATACGGATCCAGTTTCCAACACTTAAACGGTACATTTTTGTAGTTTATTCATGACAAGAGGACTCTCCTGGGGCCGCTCTCTGACTCATCGCCTCTTATGTCCACACAGCCTTCTGCCAACCCAGCCTTGGGACACACAGCCAGTGCTGCTATTTCCTTTACAACCTCCTGAAGAGACCAAGGATGGAGGAACAAGGTGGGATCCTGTGGATGTTTCCAAAAATGAACACAAGTTGGCTTTGCTGGTCAACCTCAATGAAGGAGCCTTGGTTGGAGAAGGTTCTATCCCTGAAAACAAAGGTGAGATATCCTTGCCTCTGTGGGCTCTGAAAATCCTTGGAAGTTCACTAAACTATCTCAAGTACTCTTCCATAGAACAAGCCTTGTGACAAAAGACTTATAGTCAGGTCTCCACTGGTGACAAAACAATGGTGGAAAGTACATCAAGCTTATTGTTTACCCACCTGGCCATGTCTACAGACCCTAGTTATACAGAGATGACCATTTCTAGAGTTTCAGACAGGATGTTAACCTTTCTAACAATGCTGGGACATGAGGAGCAAGTTGTCTGTGTAAAGAAAGTTTTATTAGAACACAGCCATGTGCATGACAGAGTAAAGTGTGGTGACTAAGACCAAGCTTATTTGTTCCTTTGCAAAAGTGTGTTGCACTTGAAAATAAACATGGGTGAATAGGCACTGTGTCTAAGGGAGTAGTTACAGCAAAGCTCATCTGTAGGGGTACAACTCGGGGGCAGGGTCCCCTCTTGAGCTTCTATGCTTGGCTCCCTCTGAAGGGAGCTAGAGAAAGTTTCTAAACTCCTTCAGGATAGTGTTTTCACCTTTCCCTGAATAGCTTCCATAACAATGCTGTGCTTGAGAAACATCTGTATAATAATGTCTAAAATACACTGTGTTAGCCAGTAAATATAGTATGTGCAACGTTGTATGTTACACAAGTCTCCCTATTCCAGGTGAATGGTAAACGTATGATGTAATTCTAAATAATATATAGTATCTAATGCCATAGAAGAATTTTTTTCTGTCAGTATAAGCGATTTAACTTGGGCCTTCCTGATTCCAAGGCAAGTGCTCTATCACTTAAGCACTCTTCCATCCCTGTCGTGTGTGTGTGTGTGTGTGTGTGTGTGTGTGTGTGTGTGTGTGTGTGTGTGTGTGTGTGTGTGTGTGTGTGTGTGTGTGTGTGTGTGTGTGTGTGTGTGTGTGTGTGTGTGTGTGTGTGTGTGTGTGTGTGAGAACCAGAGGCTTGAACTCAGGGCCTGGGCACTATCCTATTTTGCTTAAGGCTAGCACTCTGTGTACCACTTGAGCAACAGCTCCAGATGTTTATTAGAGATAAGAGTCTCACACATTCCTGCCCAGAATGGCTTTGAACCACAACCCCTCCTTCTTAGGTAGGATTACAGGCCTGAGCCAACAGTGCCCAGCTTGTGTGAGATAGGGTCTTGTTTTAAGCCTAGACTGGCTCAGACTGCAATCCTACTGTTCACACTCCCACTCCTCACAGGAATGACAGGTATGCACGAGATAATGGCTGACATGGAGTCTTACAAATATCTTTGTCCATGCCAACCTGAAACTTCAGTCCTTCAATCTGGCCCACCCTCCCCCTCCCCACACTCAGACTAAGTAAGGAAGATTTCAGGCTTGATACCTAACCACCAACGAATTTCACCAAACAGTTATGTAAGAAATCTACTGGCAAAGTTTCTGCCTGTGTTGAGGCAGTTCACTCAGCACCCAGAGACTCCCCCCACCCCTGACACACACCCCACATGATCCTCCATCATTTTTCTTCAACTTCTTTGTAAAGGACTTGGGGGAAATCATTCCTATACATTAACTGGGCCACCAGAACCACTGGCTTTAATGTTTTTAGTGGACAGAAACCTTGAAAACACACTCTTGGATTCTCTCCCAGCATTTCCCAGGAGGCAAGCACTCTTGTGAAATGTCACCCACCTGTGTAACCCAAGCCTACACAGGGAAGGCTAGGCCATCACCAGGCATATGAAAATTGAGGATTTTTTCTTCATCTATTTTTAAATGATGGCTGTGCAATAGAACCCACCTGAACTGAAAATATCCAAAACAATCGCAATGGTTACAAAGTTCAGAATGCTGTAAAATAGTCACTCTTTATTTGCAATCTGTAAAACTGTGGCCAATTACACTGGATGTGGCCTCACTGGCTGAGGCCCCAGGGCTCAGGTTCAGCCTCTTCTGTTCTGTCTTAACAGCAAATTAGGAAGAGCTACAAATCAAACCAGGACAGACAGACAGACAGACAGACAGACAGACAGACAGACAGACAGACAGAGATAGATAGATAGATAGATAGATAGATAGATAGATAGATAGATAGATAGATAGATAGATAGATAGATTTGTACTTTCTTTTGTTTTTGAGACAAGGCCTCCTAGTTCAAGCAGGCATTAAGTCACTGTAGTCTAAACTGGCTACAAGTTCCTCTTGCCTCACCTTCCTAAATTCTGGGATTGCAGTCATGTATCACCATACCTGGCTTCAGAAGTTATTTGCTTCAGTAAAGGAGCACAGAGGGAAGCAGGGAGAGACAGATTTAAACACATAATGTTTGAATATGCTTGAATATTCATTTTATAAGAGGATAGCCATAAGCAATGGGAAAGTTTTGTATCTCTTTCACAAGTTACAGACATCTGTCAACTTGTAATTAACCAAGAGTTTTGTGTCAGGTGCAGCAGATACACATGTATAATCTCAGCACTTGGGAGGCTGAAGTTGGAGGCTCTTGAGTTCTAGACCAGGCTGGGCTACATAGTGAGATCCTATCTAAATAAATAAGAATAAATAATATATCTACATTAAAGATGTATCTACATAGGAAATCAAAGTGAATGTGTTATCTAATTTGCTAAGTATAGAGCTATATTAGTCTATGATTATAGCAGTTATTTCAAAGATGCATTATGTTATAATTAAAGAACTTCAAACCGTAGTATCCAAAAATACATATAATCTGTAAAGAGTGCTCTAATTCTGGTTCTAGTGAGAATATTCCCATTGAAGAATCTAATCTAAAAACACAATGATTATTTCTTAAACTCATTCACACAACATATAATTATATTTATTAAAAAAACAACTTCAGAAGAAATTATTTTCTGTCCTAATTATATGTATTATTGTTTTAAAGATGTTGCCATGTTTGGGGACCACAAATCCCCAACCGTATTGGTCCTAGTTTAATAAGAATTGTCTCTCTAAAGAGTGACATTCATCAAGATGCACTGTACTTAGAAGTCAATTTGTTGAATGGTAACTCTTGAACAATTAAAGGATGTGTGGCGGGGGGGGGGGGGGGGGGGGGTGTCTTGAACTCTGGGCCTGGGCGCTGTCCCTCAGCTCTTCAGCTCAAGATGAGAATTCTACCACTTGAGCCACAGCACCACTTCCAGGTTTCTGGTGGTTTATTGGAGATAAGAGTCCCATGGACTTTCTTGCTTGGGCTGCCTTTGAACCGTGATCCTCAGATCTTAGCCTCCTGAGTAGTTAGGATTACAGGCACGAGCCACCGGTGCCCAGCAAGGGTAATTTTTAAAATACGTATTTTTATTTTTAAAAAGTGTTGCCTCTCAGTATTTCCAGAGGATTGGTTCTAAAGCCTCCATAAATACCCACAAGTTCCTTCTATAAAATGTCAAGCTTGAATATAACCAACACACATCCTCTCATATACTTTAAATTATTTATAATAACTAACATGATAACTAATACTACATAAATCATTCTTATACTATATTGCTTAGGGAATACTGACAAGAAAAAAGATTTACCAAGGCTCAGAATAGATGAACAAAATTCTTGTTTCCTGACAATGGGACTTAAATTTAGGACCCAGGAGCTATTCTTGAGCTTTTTTGCTCAAGGTTAACACTCTAACACTTTGAGCCACAGCTCCACTTCTGCATTGCTTGTGGGTAACTGGAAATGCAAGTTTCACAGACTTTCCTATTCAAACCACAATCAGAGCTCAGCCTCCTGAATAGCTGGGATTACAGGCATGAGCCACCAGCCTCTGGCTCAAATATATATATATATGATCTGTGTTTAGTTGGATCTGCAGATTTGGAACCTGAAGGCAAGGAAGTCTGACTCGTAAAGGCCTATTCATTTCCCTCCTGTAAGCAGTATTAGACCTGAACATTCATGCTCCTCAAGCAGTCCTGGCCATTCTTGTCATCCACCTGCTTCCCCCCGCCCCCAAACATACACACACTCCCCTGGTTTCACCTTTCTACCTTCCCTGTGGAGCAGGCCACCAGGTCTCATGTCTTTGCTTAACATCTACCATAGAGTTGGACTGACAATCTTAAAGTGTCAATCCAACTATCTTGGACTAGCTTTCCCAGAGCAGCCCCAAAGTAACCAACCAACCTACCTACCTTCCTACCTTCTTTCCTTCCTTTTCTGTCTCATTCTCACTCTCTCTTCCTTCCTTCCTTTGTGTGTGTGTGTACACACAGGTCCTGGGTGTGTGTGTGTGTGTGTGTGTGTGTGTGTGTGTGTGTGTGTGTGTGTGTGTGTGTGTGTGTGTGTGTGTGTGTGTGTGTGCGTGCGTGCGCACAGGTCCTGGGGTTTTAACTCAGGGTACTTGCTCCCACGTGGCTTTTTCTGCTCAAAGCTGGTGCTCAAGAACTTAAACCACATCTCCATTTCACCAAAATACTTCCAACAATCAAATATGAGCACTCTTCTTCAGTAGCTCCCACCGCTCTCAGGAAAAGCTCATTGCTCTAACTTCACAGGGCCCACCTTGCACAGTGATATGCTTCCCTGCTGGTCCACTCCCAACCTCAGCCTTCTGAGCCATTGTCTCCCTTTCTTCCTCCAGGGCTGAAGCTGTCCTATCTTCATGAACAGGGTCCTTGATTCCCAGGTAGGCACCTGCCTGGAGCCTGCCTGCTCATCCTGCAGGTCTCTGTTCATCCTCCAGGTTGGAGGGATGTCCTAGAGCTCCCTTCCCTGACCGGGACCCTTACTTGACCTTAGCTGCCATTTCATCTATTTTCCCCCAGTGATTTGCTCAAGGTCACTTTGGCCTCCTTAATTCCAATTAAATTGGAAAATCCCCGAAGGGGAGAACAAAGTTCCAGGAGGGCAGAACCAGGCAGGTTCTGTATCTCCTCACTCAGCACGCTTTTCTGGGAGACAGCAGGTCCTCAAATATCTGTGAACGAACGGGGCACTAATGGAATAACTCAAGCAGAGCTGGCTCACTGGGCTCGATCATCATGCTCTAAAATGGCCTAACACGTTGGGACCAGCAATTTCCAGAACTGCCAAGCAGCCAGACAAAGGAAAGAGGGCTTAGATGCCTTAGATGGACTTTGCAAGCAAAATTCCTAAGCAAAGAATTGGTTTTTACCTGCTGGTAAAATCCAAGTCATTCTTGGGAAACCCACCTCTCCCTCCCCTACCCCAGTTTCTACATGAGATTGTCCTCACAATGGGAAACTCTCAATCAGCAGCCAGGAGGCCCTTATAGACCAGGAAATAAATGACGGTTCTCTATAGAAACCACACTTAGACAAAGTGTTAGCAATAGGCAAAGTGTCAGGGGACAAATCAACACCCTGGAAGTTTGGAATATATATTTCAGTTAAGGAGAATTGACAATGTTTTCTGCAGTAAACGTTCCATATCAACTTCCCAACGTCTACACTAGATATCCCTAAATCTGCATAAACATTCAAGGCAGGCATTAATTACCTTTTTCCAGTGTTGGGAAATAAGACTGACACAGACCATGTATCCTGCACAGGACCACAACGGCCAACTGAGCCACTTACTAGGCTCAAGTAGAACCCAACCTTAGATCTTTTCTCCACCAGAAGCCCATATTTATATTGGCTAATCACAGCAAACAAATGCAAGATGGCAGAAGCTCATCATCCCTGGTCTTCTGATAAGAGCCCAATCAAAAAGCTGATCTAGGGTAATTAACATCATCAGGAACTGTCCAGCCTCCACTCTGCAGCCCACACTGTGAGTTTCATGGCTGTGCCAGAAGCAGATAGGAAAAAGCACCTCTGGCCTGCCTGGAGCCAAAACTGCTGCCAGGGGCTAGCAAAAAAATCAGAAGGCATTTCTTTGGGACAGACACTGGAAAAAGTGATCAGAATCTTTTCAGTGATTCCCATTTGCCCTCAAACACATACAAACGCTCTATTTCATTCTATTTGTTCAGATTTCTACTCCTCACAAATCAGAATGTGGCTGGCCAAAAAATGGTGTGTTAAGAGTTTAATGAGTAATTATCTTTTATCTTCTTTTCGTGGTCCAGAAACTAACAGTACATCAAACAACTGATGCCATTCAAAACTGAGTGAAATGTACGATATAAACACTGACACGGGATAGAAATACTGAGCTACACCGTGTAAATGTTGAAGTGGACATGAAATGTGACACTGGAGATTCAATTTTGACTAGTAACTCTCTTTTCCCATCAGAAAGGTGCTATCTTCTTATCCTTATCCAAGTCATCTACTCTTAATACCCTTTGGCAGGTTTGACTGATTCTCCAAAGGGGGCAAAAACAACCACCACAAATCAAAAGAAAGATGTGCTCAAATGGCATGCTTTGCAGACAAACAATTTCTATTATTCGTTCAGTACTGTACCTTAGTATCCCTTTACCTATGAGATATGAATACGAATACCACCTAGTTGATATCAAAGGATTCTTGCTGTTTGTTGCATAGAGTGTTTCAAACTTCCCTGCTGGCTGGCTCTGAATGATAATCCTCTGGATCTCAGTCTCCTAAGTTGCTCAGATCACAGGTGAGGGCCACCAGCGGGTGCCTTCCTCTTCCTAATTCAACTTTCTAGAGTCTGCTAGGCACTTCCTTCTTCCAGGAAACTTCACCTTCCCTGGAAAACCAGTCCCTTCCTTCCTAGCTGCCCCACCCACCCCCCATAGCTCTTTGTCCATATAGTTTTTTTATCTATAAGATGTGAGAATGGTGTGAACTAATTTTTAAAAATACATATTTGGGCCCACACCATGAAAGAAATCAGTGGTCCAAGCAAGTTGTCCTTTGTGATTCTTTCCTGTTTTATGTTTGGTCAAAATGAATGCTGAGAAAAGCACTCAGCTCCTGCTGTGACTCCACACTGTAAAGTGTGGCCTCTGAACACAGCCAGATGCAAGTCCCAGTTGCTGAGTACAGGGAAAACTTTGTCCCCAAGTCACATACAAGGTACTCAAGCGGCCAGGATGGCAGAGAGGAGCTCTGCAAAGGGAGAGGCTTCACAGTTGCAGGCTTCCAGGGGAGTCTGCTTGGCTTGAGCACTGCCACCTCTGACAACTGTTTTCATCCTAAATGCAGCAGCGCCATGCAGGAGCTCCCTGGGCTCCTGATGGTCACCCTTGATCTGAGAGGGAAAATCCTACTAGTTGGCTTCTGCCATGTTGGAGGGTCTGCCAGCTGTTGGTATTTCCTCATCTGCCTTCAGCCTCTGGCCACAGTCAGACCTTCCCCTCCCCTCTGACATCTTGTGGGAAGAGGGTGCCCTACACCAGCCCTCTTCAATAATCACAGGAGCGGGGCCTGGAGGGGACTCAGACACAAGGCAGGGCAAAGGGCGCACTGGACTGCAGGCTTTAGGGTCACTGTGCATTGTGTCAGTGGGTTTTGTAAGCATGAGTGAAATGCTGTGTGGATATGTGTGTGTGTGTGTGTGTGTGTGTTTGTACACACGTGACTGCACGCACTGGACATAGCCAGGGATGCTTAAACCACAGCTGGCAGGAACACGGTCAGTATATATGGGCCTTTTCCCAGATAGCAAGGATGATACAGTAAGTTGGGATGAGTTGCATGATCCAGTTTGGGGTCTGACTGCACATGAGGCCCTGTGATGGGGCCATCCTGGAGGCAGGTGGGTGGAGGCAAGGTCCAGGACAGCTTAGTAGCTTGGAGGGTGTTCCACCTGGGTGAAACGGAAACCTGCCTCAAGTCTGTCCCTGGAGCATAAGCCATGCTGCCCATGAGAACCCCTCTGGGACATGTTGACCCTTCACCGGCAACTATACGAGTATCCTGTGTGCCCACCTCTGAACCCCAAGCTATGCCTTTTGCTGATGTTCATTACAGACCTGAGAAGCCCAGATTAAACCCCAGATTTCAGGGAGCCCAAGTCCCTGAAGGAAATAGGTTATGTCCTCCCAGGCAAACATACCTTCAAGGAGTTGTAAATTCCTTTCATTGTGGAATTTACAACAGGATGCTGAGGTTTAAGGCTAATAGAGCTATTTGGTCTAAAGAAGAATTCATTGTCTATCATTTCTTTCCCACTCTCCTTCCCCCCCTCCCTCTCTCCTTCTATATATGCATACATACATGCATCATATATATTCCCACTTTCTAAACCACACCTTTCTCTTCTTACCTCCTTTTTTTTGGTGGTGCTAGGGAGTGCTAGAGCCTGGTACACAGGAAGCCACATCCCCAGCTTAAAGAACATTGCAACTATTATCAAAGCTCCTTACAATGGAGATTTCTATATTTGTTTTGAAGCCAAATCTCTTCAGATCACCAGGCTTTCCTTGTGTCCTTATGTTCCCGCTACTGATACAGCACTGTGGATCGGCCTCTGAAACCTGTTCTCATCAACACAAGGAACTAAACCAAAGGAAATGTCTCTCAAGGGTGTCTCTTACTAAAGATGAGGCAGAATCTGGAGATACAATGCCAAAGGATTGTGTGATTTCTCCATTCATTCCAAATTTACCTACCGACTTCAGTTCAAATAAGTAAGATGCTCTGTTCATCCCATGGACCAACTCATGCCAGCATCTCAGAAAGGGCCTCATAAAACTTGAATAAAGCAGCTAGCCTCCAAAGTGCCATATTGTGTGGTTGATTTATATAACACATCCAGAAGAGGCAAATCGAGACACAGAGCAGTAGGGGGGGGGGGGGGGGATGGGATGGAATAGGAACTGAACATTGAGTAGGTATGAGGGGGGTCATTGGGGGTAATAAAAATTAGGTAATGGTGATGGTTTCATAATATTGTGAATATAAAAGCCACTTTCAGCTGATATGGATGTTACCTCAGTAAGCAAAAATGTGGGTGTGTCTTACCTTTCCCCCAAAATGTTTTCTAGAAACTGTTCAGGTGGTTTCATAATCACAACACCAAGAAGGGATTGGAAGGGATTTGACATCACAAGGGGATGTAGAGGCAGAACTGTGTCCCCCAGGACAAGACAGCAGCCATCCCGGATGACTGAATCCAATTCCAGTAAAATGCTCAGAGGACAGGCTGCACACTTAGGCAGGAGCGTCACAGGGACACTCAGACAGACCTTCCCTCCCGGCACAGAGAACAGCACAGACTCCAAAGCAGCTTGCAATTCATTGGCATGATCGTCCACAGTGGGGGCCCACATTCACCCAGAGAATCATTATGAGCAGTGAATTTAAAGATCTGATACGTTTAAATGAAACATTTCACAAACTCTGCTGGAATAAGAAATACTTCTGAGGCTTTAAAAAAAAAATGAATGTTTGGTTTTGGAAAGAACTGTAAGGTCCTGTGCAGACAGAAAAAGATTTTTTAACTTTATATAGCCAAATATGACTTAGGAATTGTATGTGTACACCAGTTCTGAAGCTTGAACTCAGAGCTTCTTGCTGTAGCTTGACTTTTTATTATGATTTCTTTTTGTTCAGTGCTGATGCTTTAACAACACTTTAGCCAAACCATCACTCCAGCTTATTGCTGGTTAACTAGAGATAAGAGGCTACCCAGGCTAGCTTCCAACCGTGATCCTCAAATCTTAGCCTCCTGAGTGGTTAAGATTACAGGTGTGAGTCATTAGCATTTAGAAATTATTCTGAGGAGTTAGTGTGATGTGTGTGCAGCACAGGCATGCGCATGTATGCATCTAGTAGATCCATACATTCATGCATACTTAGGTATATATGCATAAATGTATTGATTTCATTGGTATTTCTTCTTTCCACGAGTCTAATTCTGAATCACAAAGATGCAACAGATTGAAGAATGTAGTACTAACACTTTTGGTGAAACATCCAAGAAAGGAAATTATTAAAAGACACACGCAATTTTCTTAAAGCTACAGGAAATTAAGTAGGCACAATTGATTGTTCTGAACCGGAAAGAAAACTTGGGTAAACCCACAACAAGAGCCATACTGTGACCAGCCACCAGAGATTTGGGATGTAGACTTACCCAGAGCATCCACTGTCAAGAAGGCGCACGGTGAGAAAGTGCAGGACACATAATTGACACAAAAAGGAAAACAATATAGTCAAACTGGTATTCCAGTAGCATCAGCCTTACCTTTTGGTCACGTATTGGACAGCCTATCAGACAATCAGACCCACACCTAGCAGGAGCTGCACATTCAAGTTTCCCTTTCCTGTCTGGCTAATATACTTCCCTTCTCACTTGAACAAAAATTGTCTTCATTACTATTATCACTCCTAAAGACTGAGAGTTTGTTTAAAAAGAAAATATACCTAGAACATATCTAGAAAAGGCCAATTCAGATACCTTGGCAAGAAAACCTTTCAAGTGTGATTTTTTTCATAAATATCTACAGAATCCTAGGGAACAAAGCTTAAGGTGACACACACCAAAAAAAATGGAGGGGAAAAAATGTTGGGTACTGGTGGCACATGCCTATAAATCCTAGCTATTTAGGGAGCTCAGATATGGAGAATCCTGGTTCAAAGCAGGAAAGTTCATGAGACTCCATCTCTAATTAACCAGCAAAAAAGCCAGGCTAAAAACATGGCCCAAGTGGTAGAGTGCCAGCCATGAGTAAGCATGCTGAACAAGAATGAGTTCAAGCCCCAGTTCTAGTAATTGTATATTGAGACAGAAGGCTTTATCACAATTTTAATTATAATTATTTTTTGGTACTATGGATTGAACCCAGGGTCCTGCCCATATTAGGCAACTTACCTTCTACAAGGCTACATCCCCAAACCGTGTTTTATTTTTTTTATTTTTTTTGCCAGTCATGGTGCCTGAACTCTGGGCCTGGGCGCTGTCCCTCAGCCCTTCAGCTCAAGGCTAGTGCTCTGCCACTTGAGCCACAGCACCACTTCCAGCTTTTTCTGCTTATTTGGTGCTGAGGAATCAAACCCAGGGCCTCATGCATGCAAGGCAAGTACTCTACCACTGAGCCACTGTCCCAGCCTCGCCCCCCCACCCCAACCATGTTTTAAACTTAAGAGGATAATAAGGAGGCTGGGTATGTGGCTCAGTGGTTGATCACTTACCAAACATGCATGAACAAATAATGATGATGATGATGATGATGATGATAATAATAATAATAATAATAGAGAAGTTAGTTAAGTGATTTCATACAGAAAGGTTACCAAAGAAGGTAAGCAACTTAAAATGTCTCTTATTTCTGGTCTCTCTTACTTCCAGCTGGTCCTCTCTTACTTCCAGCAATGAGCTAACGTGAGGCAGCGGCAGGAAGGGGACTCAGGTGACACCACCCGAGCGGAGATCATTCCCCACTTCCTGCTTTGTTGTCTCTACCTGTTGATAAGGACCTCAGGCCCAGAGGAGAACTTCCCTAAGCGTGAGGACTGCCTGTCTCCAGCCCAGCCAGCACACTCACCCAACCAGGTTATAGCATATCCCAAGTTGCTTTAAAACATGTCTGCTGGGGGATCACCTACACGTGTGTGCTCAGTGTGGCGACTCCGGTCCCTTCTGGAATGCTATGTTCATTTCCCATAAGATATAAATATGAGTGGGGGGGTGGGGGGGAGGAGAGAGGGCGTGGAGAGTGAGGGGGATGGGAATGCACCTAGGTATTTTAGGGAAAGGTAACATAATTAAAAAAAAAAAAAAAAAAAGTTTTCTAGCTGTCCTGAAGTAACTAGAAAGCTATCCAAAACACTACAAGCAACTGAGCTGTCCGATCCAGGGGACAAGAGAACACACTAGGCAGGATAGGATATGGGAATTGAGGCCCCTGGATACATATGTGGTTGTGGTGGAAGAAATAGTCATTTTAGAAACCAAGAAACCGCACAACTCAAATGCCAATTGTTCTCAAGCTCCATTTCATGTGCAGTACAGCCCAGCACCCTGAATGTCCAGTCTTCTATCCAGCCTCGAGAGCAGTTTGCTACCACCCAGACAGCCTGGGCCCATGCTAAGCAGGCCTGACTCCCACAAAACTGCTTTTCATGGCACACTGTGATCAACCTATCAGGCCTCACCCAGAGGGTCAACGTTCTGCTAATTGCGCAGCTCTAAAGACTTCCAAGTGGCAGGTGAGGACTCTGCCATTCAAAGTCATCAGAGCTGTCCAATTAGATAAAGGGGTTCTCTTGCCTCTGGAAAAGAATTACAGAAGAGCTAAGAGAATACGGCTACTTTTCTTTTTTAACCTCATCCTTTTCAGCAAATTCCCCAAGCTTTTCTTAGCCCACACATTTTTCCCTGAGGCTACCTCTCCAAGCCCATTAACCTCTCCTAACTCAAAGCTGCCAAGCTGTCAATGAAGTGCACCAACCTGTTCTTCACAGGACCTCATAGAAGACGGTAGCCATTTTAAATTCACAAACGACACCCTAAAATGTTACTGGCTACAAACCTTATTATTAACCAGGCTCCAGCTCTCAGGTGGCCTTGTTAGAATTTAAATTTGAGATAGACCAGATCAGAAAAATAAGCCCTAAAAGAAACTGCTAGATTCAAGAGGGAAAGAAAACCTGATTATAGGTGCAAATCCTGCCTTTGTCTTAAAATGGACTCTGTGAGAACTGAGGGAAAAAAGACACTTTTTAAATGTTAAAACTTACATCACCCCTCCCCTTACACCAGACCCTCCACTTTTCCATCCCTCCCTCCAGTATTTGCTTTTAATTCCAAATAAGAACTGCTTGTTGAAGGGCTTCGTGATCTTTTCCTAATAAAGTTGCTGGCCCAAATTAACATTAAACATCATCCAAGAATCATCTGGAAGGAATGTCATCTGCTCCAGATCAACAGTGGGTTCCTACATTTTAGGTCTCTCAGTAAGGTGCTAGGAGAGCCTGTTAAGTGGATGTAGCTTTCTCTCCAAATTCCCATCTGTGTGGGAGGAGTATAGGTGGGTTAGGTGATATTAATGGGCAGAGGCAGGAGGAGGGACATTGTGGTTTCCCTTCCAGGTGAACTGAGCTCTATCTCAGCACGTGAACACATGTGAAATCCCCCTGAACAGCACAGGCGCGCAGTTCCCACAGCAGCCATTTCTAGCACGCTCACAAGACTTAATTGAGGGTTTCTGAGATTATAGGCTATGAATGATGGAGGAGAAAAAAATGACATAATTTCTGTGATAGTTACTAGAGAACATTTGCATAAAGGCATCCTTGTACTTGCCTAAGGCTTGTAAGAAATATATAGGTTTCATTACAAAGCACAGTAGGCATGGAAACTGTCAGATTGTGAAGACAGAGGTTGGGGAAGGTTCAGTCAAGTACCACTTAGCAAGAATTCGGAATCAATGCATCTGCACCACAAGAACTTTAACTCAGAGAGACCGTATCTGTTCTCCAGGGCATCCTGCACGAACAGGCTCTGAATCCAACACTTTCTGCCATGGACACACCCAGCCTGGGTTCGTTGCTTTCAGTCACAGTATCAGTAATAGAATTTTCGGAGTTACCTTTTTTGGCTTTCTTCTGCAGTTTCAGCGTATCTGAGGACTTCTTTTTTATCTCTTGGCGAGCTTTCTTATATTCTAAGAGAAAATAGAATATTGAATAATTTTTATTGCTTTGGTTATTCAACAGATGATTTTTCCATAGCAGCCGCCACCTTGATCCCTGGAAGCATAAACTCTGACATGTGCAGCGAATAGCTATATCCAAATACACTATGATGAAAATCTCAACATTTCACAATGAAGAGGCTAATAGACAGACAGACAGACAGACAGGCAGGCAGGCAGACAGACAGAAAGACAGTCAGATACACACACACACACACACACACACACACACACACACACACACACACACACACACACACACACACACACACACACACACACACACACACACACCAACAAAATGAACTATGGTTTCTCCCTACCAGGCCTCCTTGAGGGAAAATGTCATTATTTAAAACACACACCATGTCCCAGTATCCACTGCCACCATACTCGCTCTGACTCTTGACTCCTTCACCGTGTAGAAGTCCACCCAGAGGAGGGCTGAGGTCCACTGTCAGCGGCTTTCTCTTCTTTTCGGAGGACTCCTCCGTCTTCCCTGACTCTCTGTATGGCTTTCTCTCGGACTAACTCACCTCCCCATCGCCTCAAATTCAATGTAACAAAAGTCACATCCTCCTACTAAAGCATCCCATTTTCTAATTCTTCAACCAAGCTCAGGCTCATCTTGAGGAGGCCCGTTCTGTGTCCTGCACACAGCTCTCTCCTCCTCCTAGCAGGAAGCACCATTTGCTGGGCTCCTCTTTCTCCCTGTACCCGCTGAGGGTACTCTTGCATGGCTGCCGCTGGGGTCTTGCGCCAAGTTAAAGCTGATTTCATAAAGATGGAGGAAGTGCTTTCTCACAAAGCCTGGATGTTGAGACTCTGGGCCCCTGTGACCTGTCTAGACAGAGGCCATCGAGGCAATGTACTTAAGACCTCATTCAGAGAAGGAATTCACAATGACTTCAATAAGGAACGAGACTTCCTACAGTCTCATTGGCCTGTGCAAAGGGAACACAAAACAATGTCACTTGCAAGTGTATTGCAGTACTATTTCCTCTGCAGATGACACCCAGCACCATCTTACACTGTCAAATCCCTGATAACTAATAAGGCATTATGCCTTGCATAATGAAAATGGCTGGTTCCCATCAGCTGATTCAAGGTAAGCCAGTATCATTAGAATCCTAACATTCAAAATACCCTGAAATGCCTTACGCGTAAATGTCTGCTTTTGTAACCTGCCGTTTCATTTCACATTAATTCAAGTGACTGCAATGCTACTAAACAACAAGGATATTAGCTGTGAGAAAGAAAGAAAGAAAGAAAGAAAGAAAGAAAGAAAGAAAGAAAGAAAGAAAGAAAGAAAGAAAGAAAGAAAGAAAGAAAGAAAGAAAGAAAGAAAGAAAGAAAGAAAGAAAAAAGAAAGAAAGAAAGAAAGAAAGAGAGAGAGAAAGAGAGAGAGAAAGAAAGAAAGAAAGAAAGACATCCAGGGCCAGGCATGATGTCTCAGGTGTATGTAATCCTAGCTTACATAGGAGGTAGAGCTTAAGAGATCACAGTTGGAGGCCAGCCCACAAAGAAGTTTACAAAACTCCTTCTCAACCAGTAAGTGCGTATGATAGCGCACACCTGTCATCCCAGTTACATAGCAAAGCATAAACAGGATGATCATGGTCTAGGCCAGCCCAGAAATAAAGTGAGACCCTATCTAAAAAAAGAATCAACGTATAACAAGGGGCTGGTGGGGTGGCTTAAGTGGTAAAATGTGTGCCTGCCTAGCCAATGTGAGGCCCTAAGTTTAAAACCCAAATATCATCAAACAAACAAAAGCCCCCCAACCCTCCGTCTTGCAATGTGACCACTTTCGAAGCCTTGTCCCTGACACTGACTAAAACACCCACGGAAGAAGCAGGGACAGGGAGAGTCCTGACTAGGTGACACCAATAAACCCAGCAGAAGCACTGAGCCACACCAGCAACCCCACAGCTCCAGAGACCATAAGGGCTATGACAGGCCAACCTCATGCCACACACCTTTCGCATGGTCCTTGTCCAGCTGGTTGGCCACTTTCTTCCATTCTTCCATCTGCTCTTGAAGTGGGTTGATCAGACAATCAATCAGAGCACTTTTGGCCCCAAGAGAAAGAAAAGAAGAAATTAAAACAGATACTTCCTGTTGTCAAGACTCCTATCTGGTTGTCAAAACATGCTTAAATTGCAATTCTTGGAGCAAGTAAAGGTAAGATAAGCCAACATTCCCACTGAAATCCCAGTTCCTGGACAGCTCTGCTCTCAGTATGCTCAACTCCATGACTATTCATTAAGGAGCTCTACAAGTGGGACTGGCTCGAGTGAGCCCTCTTCTCATTTCTTCTGCTACACTGCAGAAACATGGGGCCCACAGCCACCAACAGGAAGTCCCAAAGGGCTTCCCAATGTCCTGTATAAAAACTTTGAGAGGCTGGGGAGTTGGCTCAGTGGTAGAGCGCTTGCCTTGCATGCATGAGGCCCTGGGTTCGATTCCTCAGCACCACATAAGCAAAAAAAAAAAAAGAAAAAACCCGGAAGTGGCGCTGTGACTCAAGTGGTAGAGCGCTAGCCTTGAGCTGAAGAGCTGAGGGACAGCTCCCAGGCCCAGAGTTCAGGTCCCACAACCAGACCCCCCCCACCAAAAAAAAAAACAACTTTGAGAGTAAGGGCCAAGCACTGCTATTTTTTAAAAAGGTCCAAGGTTCTGATATGCAAGCAAGACTGAGAGTCATGAAGGTACAGTAGTTGGGGCACAGCCTGGAGAAAAAGAAGGATGAACAACAGATCTGGAAATTTCTTAGGCTGTCCTCTGAGCTTCTGGATCATCCAGGAAATACAGGAATCTCCAGGTATACCCTCTTTTCTCTGTGGACTCTCCCAAACAGGACTATAGGGGCACTACTGCATTAGGCTGATCTAATTGGAGAAAAGCGATCCATTTCCTTTGAGCATCTCGTGACTTCAAATTACAGCTGTTCCCAGCTGGGAAGATGGCAGGGAGGGTTCTGTGCCCTACCCCTCCTCTCTCAGTGGGGCAAGAACACAAGTCGGTGTGTAGTACATGTCCCTCTTTAATGCACAGTCGCTCCTTCTAAGAGGCCCCTGCAACAAAGGTGAACAAATGCAGCCATGGTACACACTGGACACTATGTGGAAAATGAACTATACAACTTGAGGGTGGAGACAGGAGGGAAAAACTGGGAGAGAGCGAGGGAAGGGGGTGACATTGTCCAAAAAGAAATGTACTCATTATCTGTCACCCCTCTGTACATCAACTTTATAACAATAATTTTTTTTAAAAAAAAGGAAGAGGCGCCTGTAGGGCAGGAGGCGTAGGGGCTCTTAGAGCAGAATACATCAGCTCCGCACTTTGTAGGAGGCAAAGAGAGATCAAGACCAGGGTATGGAGATGACCCATGGGGAAGAACAGACTCTCAGGGTCAGGGGTCTCCGCTGGTTCTCCACTGTGCGATCAGTGCTAAACCAGCGCCTGGCACGCAGATGCCCAACACAGACTCTTTCAGTGACTGAGCTGCATCAGGAAATGGACTGTGCACCGTGGAGATTTAAATAATGGGCGAGGCCAGTGCTACTCATGGTGAAGAACACTATACTATGACTGATTCCCTCCCCTGAAACCAGCAAGTGGGTCTGGGATCTGGGAAAAGCATGCTTCTCACCTTGAAAACTGCCTGAGCTTGGTTTCTATGCTTCTGTGTCGCATGCACATCCTGGTGAGCGCCGAGCCGATCTCCCTGGTACCACCTGAAAAAACAATGGAGACACAAGTCAGGGACAGCTATCCCCAAGACTTGGAGAGTTTAACCACATGTAAAACATAGAAGCCACTGCTCCAACCTGGACCTCATGGACATGTATATCCATGTGTAAACATACACATATGTGATGTTTGTACATTACCACAACTAAGGTTACTCTTCCTACATATGACATGATCTGATAGTTTCATTGCTGTGCTGGTCCTGGGCACTGTCCTCCAGCTTTTTTACTCCAAAGTACCATTGTACCATTTGAGCCATGGCTCCACTTCCAGCTTTTGTGGTGCTTAATTGGAGGTAAGAGTCTCAAAGTCTTTCCTGCCCTGACTTTAAACCATGTTCCTCAGATCTCAGCCTCTTGAGCAGCTAAGAATACAGGTATGAGCCACAGATACCCAGCCATGACCTGGCATTTTCTAATCTACTTATTTTTGTAATGCGGGTGAGTCAGAAATCAATTTTACCTATCAGTGGGATTTGTAGATTGAAAAAAACACAAAGACTTCTTTGTAGGGGCTGGGAAGTTGGCTCAGTGGTAGAGCGCTTGCCTTGCATGCCTGAGGCCCTGGGTTCGATTCCTCAGCACCACATAAGCAAAAAGAAAAAAGCCGGAAGTGGTGCTGTGGCTCAAGTGGTAGAGCACTAGCCTTGAGCTGAAGAGCTGAGGGACAGCGCCCAGGCCCAGAGTTCAGGCCCCACGACCGGACCAAAAATAAAAAAAACTTCTTTGTAGAAGACAATCAAAATACTACCTGATATTTAGGAGAAAGAGGTCCTCCATCCCCATTTCTGGTCAAACAATGTTCAACATTATTTAGAATCGCTTAGGGACCACTCTAGTTCATTATTTCAAGATATGAGTTCTAAAATACAAGTGATTTAGGGAACAGCAGGGCTAGCACAAATGGAAGGCCAGGACGTTCTGGAATCGGGGTTGGGTGACGCCAGTGATAAAAAGTCTTCAAGTTCAGAAAATGTGGGAGGAAGCTGAGGCATGGTTTGATTTTCCCGAAATTCTTGCCACATGCTCCCTCAGGCACACCCTTCTCCAAGATTATTCTTCAAGTTCTTCTTCCTCTCCTCCTCTTACACACAAGGCTTGAGTCAGCATTTACTGGGGGGGGGTGGGGGGGGAGTTAATTGCAGCCTCAGATGCTAATTGCACACCCAACACTGGAAGGCACAATTAGAAATGTTAGGAAAACACCAGCACTGTGAGATCAGTGGAAAGTGTCAATAAAGCACTATTTTTAACAGACAAGGCCTTTCAGGGGAGGGCACAGGAATTCACAGCAGGTTTAACCAAGTCAGACCAACAGGAAGAAGAAAAAACCCTATCTTTTTAACACACTTTTAATATGGGCTGTATTTTGTTCTGCTCTTTCTTAGAGAAATATTGACTTATAGTTTCAGTCTGACCAGTTTTCCATTTTATTCTGTAAAGCTAACAGGTTTCTACAACTCAACAACAACAACAACTATTATTATTATTGCAACAAATTCAATAATCAAATTTCTATATTTTATTTTAGCCTGAAAAATAAAAAGAAAGTAATTTTCTCAGAGAAATTCTGCTACTCCTCAAAGTCAAGGATTCCCAACCTGAACACTACTGACATTTGCTGTGGGCTGCACTGTTACATGTTTAGCTGCATCCTTGGCCTTGACCCACTAGAAGCCCATAGCAAGGTCCCCTGCTGTTCCCTTCAGATTTATGACACCTAAAATGTGTCTCCAGATGATACCAGGTGACTGCTGAGAACCAGTGCCTCAAAAGAATTCAAGCAAGAAGTGCCAACAGAGGCTGCCTTTTTAAGCAACTACAAATCTTTTTAAAATGGTGTGCCCTTCTTCCTGGCACCTTCACCCAAAGCCTAAAGGGTAATTACTGGTGCTGATCTCAGCAACGCCATCTACCACTGATCTTGTCTGTACCAGGGACAGCCGGAAGAGGGCGCTATGCTCACATGAGCTACTTGCCTTCATGACCCTTCTCCAGGTTCTTGGAGCTTTTATTGCTTATAAGCAAGGATGAGGAGCGGTTTATCCCCAGGGAAATATCTTCCTTTTTTTTCTTTCCTGGGCCTTCATTTGATTAAAAGTTAATAACATGGCCACACAAGAAAATTGGCACACACATTCATTGCTGGTAGGACTATTACTTTCCTGGAGGGAAAAATTCAGTAGCAACTATCAAAAAATGCTTTAAGAATATGTATCCTTTTTGATCCAGCAATTCTAAAGCCTGGAAATTTTACCTGAGGTAATAATTAAGGATGAGAACAAATTTTTACCTCTGAGGGTAGTCATGGAAATATTGTTTATATTATTTTTTAAACCCTAGAAACAAAATCCCATTATAGGAATCTAGTTAAATAAGCTACAGCACACAGCCACTCAATAGACTAGTGCATAGCCATTTAAAATGCTAGAGAAATATTCACAGCCATGGGAAGATGTGCCACTGTGTGGTGCTTCAGGTTGTTTGGGTAATAGCCAAAGTACCTTGCACACTTAAACTCATTCAACCTTCACAATATTCTCTGATGCACTGGTATTACTCTTATGCCCAATTCATATTCAAGAAAAGTACCTCAAATAAAAGTGCCTCGAGTTCTATGTCTGGTAAGGAAAACTCAAGCAAGCTCCATCTTCAGAGTTGGTGCAATCCATGCAGACAACGATGAAAAAACACTAAACTAAACTCACACATATACACACTAGTTTGGGTATTAGAATTTTGTACAACCAGCTCTCAAATTTTGGTTCCTGACACCCAAAGCTGTTTAATTATTACCATAAGGTGAACGCCAACCTGGCTAAGGTACTACACAGAGCTCAGTGAGGGGGACTAATTGGCTTAAAGCCCAAGGAAATGGGCATGGAATTAGGAGGCTGGAAAGGATCCAATCAAAGACTGATTCCCGCCCCCCCCCCCCCACTCCATTTCTCCACCCCAGTATCTCAGATTATTTTTCAAAGATTTATTTCATCCTCAGGAAAACTCAGGTCTTTCCTCCAAGCAGGGGAACTATGAAACAGTCGTGCAATTTTTTTTTTTATCACAATGTATGTGATATACCAGTATTCTGCTTCTGCAGAACAGGAAGCTCCATAGAAGGCAGGAAATAAACACACAGACACACACACACACACACACACACACACACACCCCAATCCAAACAGCAGTATCTCTGTCCAACTGGCACAAGGGCAGGAGGCAGATGACATCCAGCACCCAGGGCTGGAATCTGCTGATCTCAGAGTATCATGGGTACCCTATTAATAGGTCTATCTGGATACGGGCTTCACAACCTCTTCTTCTCTCCTGACCCATGCCCCAACAACAACAACAACAAAAAATCAGTAGGTTTGAATCAGAGGAAACTGGCTGTAGCTACAAAGAGAAAGAGAAGACATTTGGAAGAGATTCAACTTGACAGTGAGAATATTTATGGAATCCAATGGCGGGGTTGAGACACTTGACCACTTGTGACCGGGAATAAGGTCTTATTTATTTCTGAGTTTCCAGCACCAGCACTGGTGATGAATGCAGCAGTCAAAAAAAAAAAAAAAACCTTTAGCATTCTGAAAGTAAATCATCAGCCTGCTTGCTCTTCTCTGGAAGCTGGACTAGAGATTGGTTTACCTTTTGTTTATTTCCTAAGTTGGGTATTTTTATGGGAGTATTGAAATTCAAAGTAGGTATGAGATGCTTCACCTTAGAAAAGGTCTATATGGATTCATGCTCAGTCTAGAGAAATGATAAGAGTATGTGTTTTCTCGTGCTGCTGTAACAAATTATCTACAAAAGTGGTAATGCAGATGTGTTGTCCTATAGTTCTGGATGTTAAAATGGGTGTCATGGGCCTAAAACCGAGGTGTTGACGGATCCTTCTGGGATCTTTTCTGGCTTCTAAAAGCTGCCTCCATTCTTTGTCTTATGGCCCCTTTCTCAATCTTCAGAGCTAGAGTTGTGGCATCTTTTCTCTCTGACTTCCACCTCTGCTCTTATGTCTTCACTCTCTGATTTTCCTTGCCACCTTCTTCTTATAAGAAGCCTTGTCATTATACCCAGCCATCTGGATCAACCCAAGGATAATGGCCCTCCTTGCAAAATTCTTGACCAAATCACATCTGCAGAGGGCCTATTGATGTGATCTGTACCTATTCACAGGTCCTGGGGATTAGGACCCAATCACCGTTCCAGCACCTTACTCTGCCTAGCCAAGATGAACAAGAGTTATGAACTTGAAGCCCCGTGGTTGATGATGCAACACCCATTCAAGCTAAAAGGATGCTAACCCTGTCCCCTTTGGCAGAAGGTGGTTCCGGAATGGGAAAAACACATGGAGAGAAGGGGGCTGGGGAGGCTGCCGGGTAAACACTGATGTTAAGAGAAACACATCAAAGAGACTCACAAAATACGAACAAGAAAGCAAGGTATCTGGCCACTGCGGTACACCATCTTTACAGCTGTGGGGCCTTAGGCTTATCCTATGGCAGATGATAGGGAGAAACTCTGCAAGCTCTTTCAGCCTTCCCACAGAACCATCCTCTCCTCCTCCCTGAGCCTTGGCCTCCTATTCTGCAGCAGCATTCACTTCCTTATTCGCCAAGCTATTTTGCTTTGATTCTGTTTCTTGTCAGTAGAAATGAGAAGAGGAAACTGAATAATATCCTCTTGTACTTCCTACCAGAACCAGGAATCAATCCATTTCCAAAAGAAATGTCATTCTGTCTGATGCCCAGGGATGCACAAACAGTCTATGGCCAAAGACAATTATGTTCAAGGTAGTACCTAGCAGAATTTCCTCCCATAATAAAAAAAAAAAGTTAAAAAAAAAAAAAACTTAGCAGAGTACCACAAAAAATAGTGATCCAAATGGGTTAATCTGCCAAGGAGACAACTGACAGAAATAAACTAAAAAGCATGGAAGGTAGGAGGGAGGGTGGGGATGTAGCTCAAGTGATAAGAGTGCTTGCCTAACAAGTGCAAAGCCCTGAGTTCAAACTTCAGACATAATTAATAATAATAATAATAAGCTGGGCACCAATGGTTCACACCTATAATCCTAGCTACTCAGGAGGCGGAGATCTGAGGATCTCCGTTCAAAAACAGCACAGAAGTCCATAAGACTCTAATCTCCAATTAATCATATAAAAAGCTGGAAATGCAGCTGTGGCTCAAGTGGTAGAGTGCTAGTCTTACTCCACAGGAGCTCAGGGACAGCACCAAGGCCAGAGTTCAATCCCTACGACTAGCAACAACAACAACAATAATAATAGGAAAAATATCCCAGGAGCCAGACTATCAAAGAATGAATGTTGGGGCATATACTATGCATTTGCACATGGAGACCCTAAATTCCACCAGTGCTTACCTGCTGAGTATAGTATTAGCTTGGGTAACCAAGTGCACCAAACCAGCTGGCTTAAATAACTAAAATATTCCTCATAGTTCTGGAGGCTCAAATTCTGAAATCAAGATGTCGGCAGGACCAAGCTCTTTCTGAAAAGCATAGGAGGGACACCCCCTACCCCCCTTCACCCACACCCACGCTCCTTGCCTCCTCCTTGCTTCCATTTCTAGTAGCTCTGGCAATTCCAGTTGGCACCTCAGCACTCCAATCTCTGCTTCTGTGGTCCTAGGCCCACCCCCTCCTATGTGTCCTGTGTCTTCTCGGGTATTCTGTGGGGGGGGGGGGGAGTTCAGGCCCCACAACCGGACCCCCCAAAAAAACAAACAAAAAAAAAAACCACCTCACTCTAACCTGACTGCATTTGCAAAGACGTGCTGGCACTTTCACAGATGCCAGGAATTAAGACTTCACTCTATCCTTTGGGAGGGAGGAGCACCACAATACAACCCATAATAAGGATCTACCACTCAGCCAGGAGCAAAGTGATTCCAAAGGCAGTGAAGGCTGAGCCTCTGAGGTGACCCGGTACAGGGCACAGGATCTGCACGGCTACCTGAGGAGGTCGGCTCTACCATGCGGTTTATCAATGAAGACCCCGGAAGCCCTGGAACCCTGCAGTAAGCAAAGGGGCAGGATGTGCAGATGCAAACCCTGCTGCGACAGACACTAAAACACTTTCCTGCTACGACAGGCCAGAGACATCCCCAACTGAGCACAGACACACTGACGTTTCATGCATATTTTCTGGCAAGTGAGAAGGAAATCAGGAGGGTCAAGGCTACCACCAATCACTGCGCCTTCCTCTCCACAGTGAGAAGTGGCTAACCCCCACCGACTTGCCACCAGCTCCAGTGGGCCTGCAGAGAAAGGCAGGACAGTGGCAGCCATTGAGTGACATTGTCCTGTCCCTGCAAGCCGCCTCATTTGCAGCCTTTCCATCTCCCCACTCAGCAGGGGCCTAATGGGCCTGCGGTCTCCTGCCACAGTGTGGGCAGGTGGCAGCAGGAAGACTGAAGGCCTCTCTGTCAGGCTGCCTTCTGTGGCAGGGAGGGGCATGGCTCCAGGAAGCAAGGTTTAGAAACTGCTTTGGTGAAGCGCAGGGGTACAATAAGTCACTGTGTGTCTCAGCTGTCCCTCGGACAGCTGATACTGTCGGAAAGCTAATGAGGACTCAGACAGGCACTGGACAGGAAAATGCTCTCTGGAACCTCTGCAGGGTTGGAGACTGCGTGAGATGGGGGGTCTCTCTACCTCAGCTCTGTTGATTGTGTGTATGTGTGTGTGTGTGTATGTGCGTGAGCACACACGCACATGTGTGTGTGTACACATGTGCATACATGCATGCATGCTAATATTAGGCCTTGACCTCAAGGCTTGGGTTTCTTAGCTTAAAGTTGGCACTCTACCATTTGAGCCACATTTCTGGCTTTTTGCTGGTTAACTGGAGACCAGAGTCTCTGAACTGTCTGCCTGGGCTGGCTTCAAAGCACAATCCTGAGATCTCAGCCTCCTGAGTAGCTAGGATTACAGGTGGGAGCCAAGGGCACCTGGCTATCCCTGGCGATCTGCTGCCATTCTGAACTGGTTCATTCTTTGTTGAACAGAGAACCTTTTTTTGGGGGGGGGGGGGGGTTGTCAGTCACAGGACTTGAATTCTGGGCCTGGGCGCTGTCCCTCAGCATTCTAGGTCAAAGCTAGCGCTCTACCACTTGATCCACAGTGCCACTTCCGATTTTCTGGTGGTTTATTGGAGATAAGTGTCTCATGAACTTTCCCTCTGGGGCTGATTTTGAACTGGGATCCTGAGATCTCAGCCTCCTGAGTGGCTAGGATTACAGGTGTGAGCCACCAGTGCCCGGCCAGAGAATTATTTTTATATCCTGGGCATTGTAAGACATGTCACAGCATCTTTGCCCTCTACATTGCAGCCACCAGGGACACTCATCCCTCTGTGCCCCTTTCATAGAAACCAGAAATGTCTCCAGACTTCACCCCACATTTCCTAGATGGCCAACTCATCTCTGTTGGGAAGCTCTGGCCTGGGGAAACTGGTGCCCTCTTCCTGCAAGGAGAGCAGGATCTGGGAAGTCAGGCATTTCCCGGTCACAAACACTCATCCTAGGAGACAGGCTAGCTATGAAGTCTGCTGACACCCCACCCCCCCTCACCCCTGCCCATTTCCCCCAACAAGCACAGACCAATAGGCAACTGGTGTTTCCATAATGAAGAAAATATCCCATTCATAGCTGAAGGAACATTCATCTAAACACACAGCCTTAGGGACACTTTAACTGGGGCAGCTGATATTCCAGTCCAAAACACGAGACACACACAAATAATTAGGGAAGAGTTTTTGAGAACCCAGAGCAGGCAAGATCGAAGGCTGTGGAACATCTCCCTCTCCCCACCATTCCCCATGGTGCTGTAAGACACCTTAGAACTTGAGGTAACCTCCATCCACTAATGAGGATGGACTTCTAACTGGACACCGTCACTGCACACAACCAGCCCCAAGGACTGAAGATCTGTGATCTCTAACACAAAACAGAAGCCACGCAAGCCTTGCCTCCCTTCACCTCGGGGAACACTCTCTGCCGGCCAGTGAGCAAAAACAAGAGTTTGGTCGTGTGCCCTCTGCAGGTAGCCCACCGAGACACCCTGGGAGAACTGCTCCCTTGGTTACAAGTTGAAAAGATCTGTGAGAGGCACATAACCACCACATACTCCAAACACCCTAAATGTGAGTCTAGGTCCCCCTATGGCATTTTTACCTGTTTGTTTCATCTACTCCCAAACTCATGTATTGAGGTAAGTAATGCCCTTCCCCACTAACCTTCAAAAAGAGTCTGGATTCTCCCTAGCAGCTCTCTTCCCATCTCTCTCCACTCCATGCCACATACAACTTACAAGCTTGGTGATACAGGACATCACATAGCCTACAAACCAGTTTCCATAGCATTTTCACAATGCCCAATCCCAAGTGTTGGCACAAATTCTTTGCTATCTCCCAAGTTGAGAGGAGAAGAAGTCAAGAAACTATAAAGGGTTAAGAGCCATTAATGTGGCTCACAAACTGATCGTGTGGTCCTGGGCAAGCGTCTGACTTGCTGAGACTCAAATGTTGATGGTTGTACTCTTAAAAACTGAGTGTGCTGCCTGCTGTTTCAAGTCAAGTTTGCTGCACGTATCATACCCCAAACATACCATCTATCAGCATCTATGATCAACTGAACGATCATCTATCATTCAGTTCTGTGTTGCTTGTACTGAACCCAGGGCCTCACATACGCTAGGCAAGTGCTTTACCCACTAAGCTAGACCTGCCACCTCCAGAGCCTCATTATTCTGTATGTGTGTGTGTGCGCGCGCGCTGGTGCTGGGACTTGAACTGAAGGTCTGGGTGCTGCCTCTTAGCTTTTTCACTCCACTTCTGGCTTCTTTTTACTGGTTAATTGGAAATAGTTTCACCAACTTCCCTGTCTGGGCTGGCTCTGAACTACAACCCTTAGCACTCAGCCTCCTGACTCAGCTAGGATTACAGGCGTGAGCCACTGCTAGTACTCAGCTCCTGCTTATTTTGTAGAAACAATCTATCTTGATTTTCACACTTTTATCCCAATGGTTTAGTGGCAGTTTTTCAACTGGCACTGAGTGCAGGCTTGGGAGGATATACAACTGACTCCTGGACACGGCTGTCACCTGGGTGGGAGATCTATGTCCCTATAGTAGGAAAGCCCCGGCTGTAAGTGTATCCAAGGCAGCAGGACAGAATCGTTCCTTCTCCCACACATGTCAGGAGCAGTCCTCAGTGCTGGCCTGGGAAGGTTTCCTGAGAATTCATTGACAGTCAATGGTCCAAACTGGAATGTGTAGTGCTGGGACCTCTTGGGCCTCCGTCACTCAGGCAGGAGGCTGACCACACTGTGCTCTGCACATACTGCTTTTCAAAGTGGCTCTGGCTCTGAGTCTTCCTCTGCTGTTTAGTCTTATATTGCAGCATTCCAAACAGCTGTAGCACTAGTTTCCTTCTAGTCAGGAAGCTACAGCAAAGTTGGCATTGAAATGAGTGCTCAGGACTGTCATGGGACAATCAGAAGCATTCTGGACCATTTCTGCAATAGTCTCAGCAGACTGTGGTGTTCGGGTTTCTACAGGTAAGGCAACAGTCTCTCTCCTCCCTCTCAAGCCTGTCCTCAGAGAGCCCGGAAGTCTTGAAATGTCAGGTGTCTTCACCTTGACAACAGCTGGAGGCCAGCTTGGGCACTGCATCACAGAAGTCGCCTCAGCGTGCATCAGCTGCCACTCTGGCTGGGTGAGCGGAACATGGCTGTGTATACCATCTGCTGCCTAGGAGGATGTCAGAAGGCTTGCACTGACCCCAGCTAAACCAGCTCTGCACATGTGAACACGGACACACACAGAGTGAGACTCAGACTGGACCATAAAGCTGAGCCCACACACACACCTTCCATCATCTCCTTGGCCTGTTTCTGGATTCTTTTGCTTTACAGCATCAAGTGCTGAGTGTATAGGCTTTGAAGGAAGGAAGGACAGTGTGACAGAATGGCATCTGAGTGAAAGCCTGGATTCTAATAGTAAAGAGCCTAAAAAAGTTCAATGTGACTCTCTACCAAATGAAGATCAGGCTCTACATCTAAGGCTGAGACTAAGGGGAAAATCCAAAAGGTGAACAGCTAGAGCCAGACCAACCGAACAATGCATGTAGGTTTGGGTTTTTGTTATTGTTTTGGGGGTATGAGTGTATTATACTGGTACTGGGGCTTGAACTCAGGGCTCAGGTGCTATCCCTTAGCTTTTTGGCTCAAGACTAGCACTCTACCACTTGAAACACAGCTCCAGTTCTGATACTGTGTGTGCTTGTGTGTGTGTCTATCTGTGCACGTGGGCGCGAGTGCAAGCACATATTTAATAGGAGAAAGTGTCTCACAGCTTTACCTCTCTGAGCTGGCTTCGAATGATGATTCTCGGATCTCAGCTTCTTGAGTACTCTAGCTAGGATTACAGGCAAGAGTCACTGGCCACCTGTCAGAGGCTCTGTAAAATGTGTTCCACAGATGACCTTCAAGCCAAGAGCAGAGACAGGACAATATTCCAATTCTCAACTAATACTTAGGAAGTGCTTCCTTGGTCTAATGAGTGTTCTAGAAAGTAAATAGACAACTGTTGCTCCCAGAGTTAACAGTTCATCTCCTAAAATTGAAAATGATGGATTTTCACGGTGACCTTGAGGCTGGAAGGTACTTGGCAGTGGCAGAGCAGCAGCTCCTTGGCTGCAGGAGCGTGCCCTTGCCATGGTTTCTCTTATTCAGGGAAGTCCTCCAAGTTCTCCAGCCATACTTTGCCAGGCAGCTGGTTTATAGGAGGAGACCACCACTTTCATTAAGGGGCAAAGTACTCGCTCCAGATAAGAGTGTGAAAAGCAAATTAATAAACTGTATTTCTTCTGTCTTGGTCAGAATTTTAGTTTTATCCTTGGGCACATGAAGGTAACAACTGGGAAAAGATAACATCCTTTTGATGCCTTCTGTTTAATTCCAGGCAGCGGAAGGAGTGAGGGCGAAAGCCAGTTTCTGGTTTTTCATGTCATTAGACTGATTGGCCCTAGGACCCATCCGTCCTAAGCCAGTCACTGAACAGCACACAGTGCCTATGGTTTCCAAACTATCCAAACTCTTTGGCATGCACAACTTGGATTGCTTGAACATTCTTGCAACAAACGTATAATCTGGTATGAAGGAAACCAAGATGAGAAACTAGTACTTTAAACACTTAACACAGATTTTCAAAAATAAATCATCTACCCCTACAACCACCCAAGGAAGTGTCACTTCCCTTAGACCACAATGGCAATTCTAACAACAGTTTCGATCTTCAAGTAAGGGGAAAACGTGGAATTTCCTGTTCAAAAAAACCCCAAACTGTTTTACTCAGCTACTGTATATAGCTGAGTGTGTGATGGTGGCCCAGCTGGTGTTTACAGACAGCTAATACCGGGCAGTCAGCAAATGCTGGGAGGGTCAGTGTCCCCATTTCTGGATGGCACTGCTGTGCCCACACTTGGGCTGGAAGATCAGATCATGTGAGCTGTGATCAGATGACAATCTTCCAGCCAATCTCCCACTCCTCAGTTTTTCCCACTTCACGACTTTTGCAAAAGCAGAGGAAACACAACCACACACAACCCTACCACCATCTGCCGGCATCAGCCCAGTGGGCACTGTAGCCACCAAAACCAACAGTCCTCCTCCTTTGCTGCTGTTTCAACACAGTGAGAATGATGCCAGGGACACACAAAACCACATGTACAGGCACACAAACACGCGTGTGTGTGTGCACACACTCACTACAAAAAACAGAAGAGGAGCAAGAACGTCTTGATAGGGTATCATCTGGGAAATGCTCAATGGCTCCCCAACACCTGCTACTGTGAACCCCCCTAGGTAGGGCTTGCTCTTTGCTGGAGGTTGCCAATTCATGCCACTCAAGTAGATGCAGCCTGATGCAAAAACCACATGTCGTTTTTTCCCTAGTTCACAAAATTTAACTGTCAAGAGATAAGCTGCTCACAGTAGCTGCCTCTGGGTCTTATCTCCCTAGCATTCTTCACAGCACATCAGATAAGGTAGCAGGTGTCCTGCCGGTTATGAGATCCAACAGGAGCTGTAGCGTGTTAAGGACCAGAGAAAAAGCTATCTTCAGTAAAGGGATGGTCCCACAGAGGGAGCCTCCAGCTGCTCCTCTACCTAAGCCCCAGCTTCTGCTGCCCACCAGCAGACTCTCTATTGAGACTCCTTTAAAGCCTCTTATACCTGGAATCAGGTCACACTCTTAAGTTCCTGGCCTGAGAACCATTCTGCTCCTCTAAGGACTCCTGTGCATCCGTGACCTATACCCCAATGTGCAGACCATGTAGCAGGAAGAAATCATACAATGGAATTTTACTCATCTCTCAGGAAGAATGACATTACGTCATTTGCAGGGAAATGGATGGACCTGGGAAAATAAATCATGCTAAGTGAAGTAAGTCAGGATCAGAGAGACAAAGGACCCATGTTTTCTCTCCTATGTAGCAGTTAGATCTAAATTATAAATATATGTAAACATGTACAGGGTCAATATGTACTTACACACAAATATAATCATTAAGTATGGTATATGCAGGGGGAGGATTCCAATGGTATAATTCTCTTGATCTATTAACTTATAGTTTAACAAAATGAATGCTAGGACGCTGGAACTTGTAGTGGGGGGGGGGGGTAGTAGTGAGAGAATAGAGGATAGATGGAGGGGGAAGGGTAAGTAATGCAATCATAATATTCAATGTATACAAATGAAAATGGCACCTGGAAAACTGAAGGGATGGAAGAGATGGGGAGAATTATGAAAGGGACAACAGTGATCAAGATGCGCTGTATCCATAAGCTGTAATACTGAATTGAAACCCTATTGTACAAGGACTTAAGAGATAATGATAAAATAAACCCTGCTACTTCCTAAATCATTAGGAATGGCTACCACTTACTAAGAGGCAGCAGGGTCACAGGCTCTCATAGGAATGTGGCATGTAATTGTTGAAAAACCTCATTACACTCCTCTCTGAGGGATCACTGCAATGTGGCTATCTTGATCTTCACTTTATAGATGAGGACAAAAGGGGCTCAGAGGCATTCAGTGATTTGGCCCAAGTCACACAAAATTCAGGACTGGCATCCAGGGCTGAGTACATAGTTCAAACTTTTAACTACTCCCTTCTTGGAGACATTTGGCTGTTGTTGGTGTGAACTGCCAACAGAAATACCTAGCAGACACAGAAGTCCTATCTATAACTAGGGGACAAGAAGAATCTTCCCATCTGCACATCTGCTTCCATCAGCTTGATCTAAAGCATACCACCTTTCCTTGCTGGACCTGGAACAGGCTAGTGGGTCCACAGTCAAGGCTCCAGGTCAGGGTGGACCTGCACCATCAGGCACTGACCATATTCCTTTATTCAGGGGCACTGTTCATGCTGTTCATTGATGCAGATGACCCTTTCATCTTAGTTGGAATTGTACTAAATCTTTTCTTTAAATGTGACCTCAGTATAACAATTACTATATGTCTTTTTTTTTTTTTTTTAAAAAGAGGGTCTTTAATTATATCTTATAAATGTGATTTGCTCAGCACATGAAATCTTGCAAAGGTCGAACTGCATACATGAAGGTTTAGAGTGATAGTCTTCAGTTGTCAGAAGCCATTGCTGAGAGAGGGAGAAGAAATAAAAAGTGTATCCTTAAAACAGTCTTCCAGTCCCACCAGATTTGCATGAACACGGGACATTATGAGACTATCCTGGTGACCTTGAGGTTAAACCAAATTAGATTCCTCTGAGAGCTGGCTATAACTGTGACAAAAATTTACTACATAATCCCCACTGCTCTTTCTCTTCCTGCCCTTCCTCTCCCACATCCCCCCCCTTTCTCCTCACACCCACCTTAGCAACTGTGTATTCCTAACAGGATGCAGATAAGGAAAACAACTATCAATGAACATTGCTCAGTCATCAATTAAGCTCAAGAGGAAGCTGCCAGAGGCCTAAGGGTTTGAGGGATGGAGGATTGACCTTGTGTACTGACAGTAAGCAAAAGAGCCAGGGAAATGCAATGACCTCCCCTGCTCTATCAAGGTCATGGTCCAACCCCAGAGAACCAGTTGGGTCTGATTTATTGCCACTGGGAAGCAGCTGCCAACATCTGTTCATTCAGTAGGCTCCAGTGTTTCCTCTCACTGTTCTGGGGGAAAGATTGGGGTCATAATTCTCAACTCTTTAGGTCTAGGCACAAAGCTAAAGCTATTTGTTCCTTTTTTTTTTTTCTTATGCGTTATTCTCAGATAAAACCTCTTATCTCTTGGGCTAAGTATGATGAAGTGGTCACGGAAGCCTGCAGCCTTGTGCTGAGGGGTTGTGTGACTGGAGTTAAATGCCATGACAAGCTGGCAGTACCAGCCACGCGTGCAGGTGTCGGCGGGGGGGGGGGGGGGGGGCTGCATCCCCTGTACTTGAATACTATCGCTGATAGGAGAACAGATACTACTGGGTTCACAGCCCAACCAAATCTGAACTCCCTGGAGGGAGCAAAAAGACGTTCTTTATACACATGCAATTTACCCACGCACCCCTGCTGCTTGGCTGTGTGAAAACCAAGTAAGTGAGGGTTTAAGACCCAAAGGCAGCAAGCTCCAGAGCTCTAGAAGGACATCAAGAGCTAACCTCTAATCTAATTACAGACAGAGCAATGCTGGGATATTCTGCCTATCTTTCAAGTAAAATTAAATAACTGAGAACCTACTGGGTGCAAAGCATTATTAACAATGGGATAAAGGTTCTTAGTGTGAGAACTTGCACAAGAGAAAAAAATAATAGCAAAACAAAGAATCAAGTCTTTTATTTAAAGATATCGAATGACATAGACCTCAAAAGTCCCCCAAAGGATGGAACAGAGTCCATTAAAATGTCCCCAATACTCAGAACATGTTTTTTGAGAAGATAATTATTAACTCTCTCAGGAAGTGCTGAGTCCCTTTCTATGCTATTAGAAAAGCCTTCCAGGGAGCAGATGTGTTGCCATGACAACAATCACTTGGCTGTGGATAAAGAAGGAGGGATCTACTGAACAGTATTATCAACAATAAGCCCTGAGGTTTCTTATAACCACTCTCTACAGAATCTTTATGAAGCACCTAAGAGTTGGAGAACCTAAGGTGAGTGAGAACCAACAGGTGATCTAGCTTAGTTTGACACTGGAATTTCCTTCTTCAAGCAGAACTGGGCTTCACACTCAGGACTCCATACTTCCTAGGCAGGTGCTCTACCACTTGAGCCATATTTCCAGTCCTTGAGATTTTTTTTTTAATCACCCGTGACTCAGGTGAAACACCTCCAGACAACCCAGGCTTAGTAGCAGAGGGTAGTATGTTTCCTCGGGAATGCTAGAGGGAAGTCAGAGGTGTGGGCGCCTGCAGGGCCAGGCTTTGACAGGGATGTTATGAGACAGGCTGAACAAAACAAGGAAGATGGTAGAAACCTGCTTCAAGTATGCAAATCATCTGTAAGATGTCAGAAGCTCTGTGAGAACCGGGGCTGTAGTATGTGACATCACCACTGAGGGCCCATGGCATCCCACTTCAAGGGAGCCTGGGATCATCAGCACCCACCCTGCTAGGAGAGGATCACCAGCTTGGGCAGTTCCTCCTCTTGCATCTCATTATTGCTGCTTCTGTGGCTGTTGTGAATGAGCTGTTTCAGGAGTGAAACCACCCATCCATCAGCTTCACTTTATTACTTAAAGCTCAGCCCAGCAATATGTCTGGTGCATCCTGATGTCCTGCACTTGTCTACATTGTGTAATGATCCCCTGTATATCTGTGCTGGGCATGAGAGATAGGAAAGTCGACTGGCAGTCAAAGTCCATGGGCCACCAGACCAGTCAGACACCCTACATGTGGCTAGTGGCACGCTACATTGTGTGTCAGGATAGAGAAGGGGACCCAGATGAAGAAGCACAGAACCTTCTGGGCTCCCTAACATCCGTTTACAACTTTCTCTACTGGGTCTGAAGTTGTTTTTGCTGCTATAACTCAGGCCTTGAGCTGACAGCTCGGGGACAGGACTGAGCCTTTCACAACTGTCTCTTTGCGCAATGTTCTGCTTCTCTTTTGAAAGGAGTATCTTCACTTGTCATTTCAAATTTTGAAATCCTTTCTAAGAACAGGGATCAATTAGTAAACATCAGATTAAGTCAAAGAAATCCCATACCTAAGGACTAGCCTTTCAGCTAATCTCTAGCCTGTCACCAGTCCTCATATTTTCTCAATCAGGACTATGTAAGCAGTGTAGCAACAGCTGGAAATGCCTGGTGTTCAGAGAACAAGGTTGGGTGTACAACTCTGCCACACAGGAGCAGCGAGCGGCTCCAAGTGCATGCCTAAGGTTCTCGTCAGAGTCATTCCCAGAATGCCAAGAAAGTGACTGTCTCCCACAAAGGCTGGGGTTGCCTTTCCTTGATGTCTCATGAAAGAAGCCAGGGGCTGCCATCAAGAAGCAGGGTCCCCGCCCCTTGCTTCCATGGCCAACAGATCTGGCTCCAGGAGAGAGAGCAGGGCTGCCTATTTGGGCCAAGGGTAGGCCTTTAAGTCCAAGAGCTATTAACTCCTTGAACTCATTTACTTTAATCATCCTGGCTAAAAAATTTAAAAGTTCAGTCCTTTCATTTCCTATAAGAGAACCACTGCAGCTGGGGAAGTTCTTGAAAAGCTACCTGATGGAAGGCTGTAGAAAGGATCTCACGAGGAAGAGGTGCTGTGGCTCAAGTGGTAGAGCACTTGCCCTGAGCTGAAGAGCTGAGGGACAGCGCTCGGGTCCAGAGTTCAAGCCCCACAACAGACAAAAAAAAAAAAAGAAAGAAAGAAAAGAAAAGATCTCACTAAATCCAGACATTGAAATGTTTGCAGCAGTAAAGCTGTCCTTGGATGTGAGATGCTTCACTGAGACAAGAGGGGACATATAGGGCCTCTGTGTAGTCTGTGGTCCTCCACCCTGAGCCAAAGCTCCCCAGGAAGACTCCTGTGTCTTTCCAACTGGACCAGGCCTCTCAAAATTACAGCTATTCTGAAATTTTGAGCCCTCAGAGATCAAAGAAAGTCATGTGACCAAACCTATTGCCTGGTTTCATAGGCCCTGCCTGCAGTAACCTGCTGCAGAGTAAGCTAGCTCTTTGGTTCTGCTGCTCATGACAACTGGGTGTGGTAGGAATGAAGAATCCAGTCTTCTTCAGAGGGGAACACAGCGCAGATACCATAAGGCTTCCAAGAAGTGGCCTGGCCTTTTATCTTTTATCTCACTTGACTCTACTTTGGGGAAAGGATTCTTTACATAAGTCTCACATAAAGAAATACTGTATAAAAAGAATCTTTTCTAGGCAGATTCCTTAAATTCTTCCTAAAGTGACATTCTCCGTAGTCTTAAACTGTCTTTGGATAGAGAAGGTAAGAAACGTGCTCTAGGTCCCAATGCCATAATTTCTTTTTTTATTTTTCAGTCATGGGGTTTGAACTCAGGGTCTGGATGCTGTCCCTGAGCCTTTTTGCTCAAGACTAGCACTCAAACACTTGGAGCCACAGCTCCAATTCCACTTTTCTGGTGATTAATTGGAGATAAGAATCTTAGGGACTTTCCTGCCCAGGGTGTATTCCAACTATGACCCTCAGATCTCAGCCTCTTGAGTAGCTAGAATTACAGGCATGAACACCAAGGGCCAGCATGGCCATGACTCTTAAATGATGAGAGTTAGGTTTAGATAGGGTTTTGTGTCTCCAAACCCCATACCCAGTGCCAGACCCCACTGCTTCTGTAACTTCTGTAACAGGATCTCCTGGGGCTGCTGCTTGACCTCCACCCCCATGTACAATCTTTCACAAGCAAACAGAAGAGTACCCAAAACACACTCTAGTAACTCACAACACATCTGGTCTTCATTTGTGCCAATGATGAGCACCTGCCACATGATCACAGGATGAACTTCCATGATGGGGATAACATAGCCAGGTCCCAGCACCAACTTCTTCTTAATCCCCAGTGCTTTGAAGCCACACTTCCCTGCCATCACCAGAATGGCAGGGAGGACCAGGAGCCCAAGGTGTGGCAAAGAGACAGCAGGTATGGGGTTTTTCACATGTGACTTCCACACACAATGAACACTGCTGCTCACTTTCCTGCAGAGCAATGAACACAAGCCTTCCCAGACATGGAGAGAAAAGAGGAGACAACAAATAGGAAGAGCACCCTTAAAAAGCACGCTGAAATGCACTTGTAAGAATCCAAGGGGAATGCACAGCACAAGTCAGACGATGTCTGACTACCTCCTCTGTACAGAAACAAAACGGTGGCATTTTTAGGATAGAAAGGATGCAGAGCCTGAGGATAAAATGCTTTGCTCCCAAATGATGTAGACATATGTTGGCTACATTTCCTTGTAAATGATTAGCAGGAGGAAATTAATATTCATGAGAGGAGATTTCACCTGAATTTCACAAAGATGACATCTATTAAAGTTAACAAACAAGGAGGCAGAGCTGTAAATGTTCTTTTTAAATAGGCATCTGAGAGTCTTCACAGGAAACGAAATTGTCACCAAGTACCAACACACACAGTCTACGTGACAACATCCTGGCAGCCTCCTAGTACATATTCTTCCTCTCTGCTGCCTCCACCTCCATGCTGGCTCCCAAGTCCCTTCAAGACCTCATTGGTGTCACCCACACTGAGCAGCATCCCTGAGCTGTGCCCCCAAGGGCCCTCCTTGGATTCAGGCCAGATCTCTGTGGCACTGCAACCATCGCACAGTACTGTCACTCTCTTTATTTTGTCCCCTTTGGAGACTAGACTTGTTGCAGGCAGGGCTCCCCTCCCTTAGCACGGGGTCTGGCATGCAGCAGCCCCCAGGAAATATTTGCAGAGTGGTGAAAAAAAAGAAAAGCAAAGTCACTAGGAAATAGGGGAGGAGTATCATTAAAGCCAGTGGGGATGCAGGGGATGCAGCCAATGTGTGCAACAGGGTTGGTTTGTCTATTCAGCCTCCTTAAAAAGAAATCGTAAAGGCTTTTGAAATCACTAGTTGGCTGGATGTGACTGTCACAGATTGAGAGACTCTTGGAACAGAGGGCTACTGGGTCGTGCGGCCCTCATCCTCATCACGTCTCCCTGAAGGGCATAAGCTGCAGGCCTTTTTCCAGCCTGAGAACAGCAGCAGATTAGACCAGAATTTTCTCTGTCCATCACTTCAAATTTACTCCAGCTTGTCATCTCCAAAGACACTTGGGGTCAGGCTTCCTACCCAGAGATGGGCTCTTTTGTCCTGAGGAAGATGGGAGGTAGAAGAAAAGCAACTGCTGTACCATAGAAAATCTCAGGCATTCATAGAGGGTGGTGAAGTGACTCTTAACTCCACAGCACCGAGCAATGACACAGCACACAGGAGATGCCCAGTATTATAGCTGGCCATTGACCAACATAACCCACAGGGATTTCTGCCGCAGGCCTTCCCATTCTTCTTAAAGGCCTCATCACCTGATACAGGGAAGCATGCAGGATAGATTCACCTGCAAAGTGAATGGATTCAACCCATTTGCTTCCTAGAGAAATAGAATGAAGCCTCCAGAAATAGAATGAAGCCTCCCTCTGCCCCTCACCCCCACCCCTACAGTCTCTGAGAGCAGATGTTACAACCCTAAGCTCAGCTGTCCTGTTCACACAGTAAAAACACACCCAAGAGAAAGAAAACCAGAAGGTTCAAACACCTTTTGTTCTTCCTGCATGAAAAATTAAATTAAAAAGCAAGAGTCCTGGAATTTCAATGTCTCCCCGAGCTCTGTCAGAGCATATGAAACTATATCCAGAATTGCTGAACAGGGAGTTCAGTTTCTCCCAGCACTCGGCACTCTGGTCAGAGGCCATCCTCTCCTACATTCCAGCTCCTCCCAGCACCTTCTGGAGAATCAAGATCAGGGAAGGCCAGGAGCAAAACAAGAAGAGCTTCCAAAAATCCTCCACCCAGCAGCAAGATTACCCTTCCCATGCACCCCTTTTTTTCCCACTCCCTAGCAAGTTCACAAAAGAAAAGAAATAGTCAGGCTACCGCCATCACCATGACTCTGACCTTTAAATGTTTAACCAGGGATCAACATCTTAAGGGCCAGAAAAAAAAAAGGGCAGGTGATTAGTTTTCACCATGAGTCACAATATCCTCACAATGAAATAATTCAATTAAATATTTAGTGCCTTGTTCTGTTTGAGGCATTGTGGATGACAGCCTTTCTAGGCCCAGCCATGATCTCAGGCAGCGGTAGGGAAAGTAGAACCCCAAGAGGGAAACTGAACACCAAAAAAGCCAGGTCAGACAGGAACAGCACTGTCACCACAGAGCAGAGTTCTGAGGACTCCTAGACTGCTGTGGTCACTTTTCCCAGAGAATCCTTCATCTAGACTGGAAGTCAGGAAGAGTCTCCAGTGGTTGTCAGTATTTGAACAGCACATTGTAGGTCTGGGCTTCCTCTCACTTAAAATCCTACCAGATCTTGCCACAGATAAAGAAATTGTGACCTATGAGCAACCCAACATTATTCAGCCTCAAGAAAGAGATCCTTCCATTTGCCACAACCTGGAGATCATTATGCTAAGTGAAATAAGCCAGATACAGAAAGACAAATACTGCATGATCTCACTTATACATGGAATCACCTTCAAAACGTAAAAGTGGAACAGGGAGAACGAGAGAAAATTCAGTGGTCCCCAAGGCTGGGACCAGGAGGCAATGGAGAGATGAAGATAACCAGATGTAAAGTTCTAGGTGTAAGATGAGTGTCTTGCAATCCAATGCAAGTATTAGGACTATCCTTAATCATGCTCCATAGTACTCAGGATGTTTACCAAAAGGTGCTTATTAGTACACATGCCACCCCCAAAACAAGGGGGAGAATGGCTACATGAGATGACAGATATTAATTTTCTTGACCACAGTAACCATCTTGCTATGTATAGAAATTTAAAAAAAAAAAAAAACAGGCTCTGGGGCTCACGCCTATAATACTAACTACTCAGGAGGCTGAGCTCTGAGGATTGCGGTTTGAAGTCAGCCTAGGCAGAAAAGTCCCAGTGAGACTTTTATCCCCAAATAACCACCAAAAAACAAGAAGTAGAGCTGTGGGTCAAAGTGGTAGAGCACTAGCCTTCAGCAAAAGATTCAGGGACAGCACCCAGGCCCCAATTTCAAGCCCCATCACTAACAAAAAAAATTTAAAAAGAAAGAAAAAAGAGAAGAAGGAAGAAAAGAAAAAATACATACAAAAAATAAAGGAAAAAAATTCTGCTCAACTGAGTCAAGAAAATAAAGAGAGAGGCCTAGGACTAGGGTGGAGAGCAGATGATCTCCCTTCTCTCGAAGAAGTAAGAACTATCCAACCTATTTGCTTTTATCAGGCCTTCTGGGAGGATTAAATAAAGTATTCAAGTGATACCTAATCCAGACAATTAGTTTGAATCCACGGGACTGCATTAATAAAAAAGATTCCCACCTTTCCCTTGTGGCAGTTTCAGAACTCAGTTGCCCTGATCCAAAGCTTTGACTTCAACTTTATCTGTTGTCATGGGAACACCCACAAATGTTTATCTTCTTAGGAAGACCACATGCCACTGAAACAGCCTGTGTTCCCATTTGCATGCACACATTAAACCTGCCCTATTTCCCCCAGACATCTTCCATTAAGGTACTTATCAGTCACTCCAGTGAGCAGCAGCACAGAGGCTAAAGTGGCTGGAAAATGTGGTCAGGCTGGAGGTTGTGAATGCCACATTTTCTTATAAGCAAACAAATAAATCTGGTACTCCAAATACCCTGACTCTCACCCAAAACAGTTAATGAATTCATAAACTGGCTCCAAAGGGTGGAAGTTGTTGCATCTGGCTTAAAAAAAAAATGAAATAGCACCTAAACTACCAGAGCATTCCTAAAACAGATCCCCCCCCCCCCCCCCCACACACACACACAGTTGCTCTTCCTTTCTCCTTCTTAGCCAGCTCATCCAAGATCAACCACGCTTCCTGGGGAGAGGGGGGTGGGCTGATCCTACAACCTGATCACACTAGCTAAAAACAAAGTTTTCCTCTTAAGTCCTGTTTTATTGGAGCATGAATTCACAAAGGCTCGACAATATGCCATAAGCCTTCAGAAGACAAAAGGCAGGAGACAGCCCTCCTCCCATGACCTGAACCACAGAACAGGTGAGCCAAGTGCATGGCAATCAGAGGGCAAGCACACACTTTGTTTTTCTTCAATGTAGGGCAGGGATATTTTTGGAAGATTCTCAGTTCTAGTTGTAAAAAGAGAAATGGGGTATGGCATAGATTTTTCCAAGAGTATGTGTCCAGATATCTAGATTGAGGAGAAGGTGTAGACTCAGGAGGGCTAGTGTAGAAAGTCCCTTTCATTCCCACCCCCTTCCCACTCCCCCCCACCCCCCACACACAATGGTCCTTCAGAACCATAGCTGGCAAGTTAGTTAAGAGGGGCAAGCTAATAATGCAAGGAAAATCTGCAACCTGAAGCCCAGGTAACCTCCATGCTGGAGTCCCACTCAGACATGGAAATCAAAAGGCAGTGGTTTGGTTTGGCTGAGTCTAAGGTACCATAGGGATAGCCAAATATTCTCAAACTGTGCCAGCCACACTGATGATGGTGACATAAAAATCCATCCAGATAAATGGAGACAAACCAGCAAAAGCCTGGAAATAGGAATCTGAAGCTGACTCCAGTGACATGGATCTGGCTGAAGGTGGGTTGGGCCCAGGCCAGCAATGAATGCAGCCACCAGGGTGTTTGTTACCGTCACAATAAAATGGAAGACACAGCAGATGCCTAGAAGTTTCCCATCACTAGTATGTTTCATGATAAATGCTCTAGAAAGACATTCCCACATTGCCCCAGCCACAGACAACGACAACTGTAGTAACACATGGTTGTGGGCATACAGATTACCAATCCAAAAATGTACATCTTCCCTTTTCAGGACATGGGTTTTCTGGACAAGTTTGTGGGTGTGGGAGCTAGAAAGGAGAGTAATAAGAAGATATTGGGCAAAGAACTGACATCCTTGAGTGTCAGCCTCTGGGCTATTCTTGTCTCAGATCTCTCTCACTCTTTACACAACTCCTCCATGACTCTGGGTCTTTCTGAGCCTCAGTTAATTCATCCGTAAAGTAGAATTCTCAATGCACTGTATAATCTTTCAGTAAGGGGTATCTAAAACAGATCACAAGAGAACAGGCAGTAAAAGGCAAAGCTTTCCATGGAGCAAAGGTTTTTTTGGACAAGAGCCAAATGCTTCTGGTCTATGGACTGAACCAGTCAGAAGAATTGTGGCTCACTCTTGAAGACAGAACCACAGTGCAGGGAAATGAGTGCATGGTTGAAAATTTAAGGGTCACAAAAATTTTTAGAAAGCAGCTCGAAATTTCAAACACAGACTTTGAGTTCTCGAACACAGGCAGCTTTCATGGTAAGGGACAGCTGGAGGAGAACACTGGCTGGTGGGGGCAACTCTACCCCCAAACGGTCTAGTATGTGCTCTGAGAGAGAATGCCAGTTAAGCTGCAGCTTTTCAAAACTGCTGTGAATGGGGCTTAAATGTTCCAGCTGAAAGTTGGCTATGCTGTCTTCTTCAAATGCACCAGATTCGTCTTATTATTCCTCTTCCTCCCCCCCTTTTTTTTTGTCAGCAGTGGGGCTTGAACTCAGCCTGGGCCCTGTCCCTAAGCTCTTCAGCGCAAAGCCAGCACTCTACCGCTTGAGCCACAGTGCCACTTCTGATTTTCTGGTGGTTAATTGGAGATAAGAGTCTCACAGACTTTCTTGCCAGGGCTGACTTTGAACCACAATGGTCAGATCTCAGCCTCCTGAGTAGCTAGGATTACAGGCATGAGCCACTGGCGCCCAGTGTCGTCTTATTTCTTGATGAGCCGGCTTCCACATGACTGCAAAATAGGAAGGCTACACCTCCATGCTCATGAATGTTCCATCACATATGTGTGTTCCCACCCTGCTATGTACCACTTGCCTGACATTCTGGAACTTAAGTATAGTACATACTTACATGCAGTAGGAAATTCTAGAGTCTCAGCAAGGGAAGATACCAGGGCCAGGTCATTTAGCCTTGGCATCATGTTGAAAGGGGTTAGAATGGTGAGATGGAATGAAATGACAAAACAAAAACAAGACCACAGTGAGGGCAACAGGCTGCGGGTCCACAACTGAGGAGTCTGTGAGTCTTAGGAATTACTTCCTTTGTTTCTTATGGTAGTACTGAGGTTTGAGCTCAGGGCCTAGGTGCTGTTCCTTTTTTTCCACTCAAGTTTGGCATTCTATCACTTGAGCCACAGCTCTACTTCTACTTTTATGGGTCAACTGGAGATGAGAATCTCATGAATTTTCCTGTCTGGACTAGCTTCAAACTGCAACCCTCAGATCTCAGCCTCCTAAGTAGCCAGGATTACAGGCATGCGCCACTGATTCACAGCCTGAAGAGGTGTTATTTCTCATTACAATGAGCTGTTTTGATGCTTCTCCCTGCCATTCTTCTAGGAACATTGTACAGCACAACACTGAGAGCTCTGGCCTGGATGTTTGACCTAAAGCATAATCACATAATCAACGTAGCCCAAGTTGAAAGATCCTTGGTAAAGCACTGAACACTAGAAATGAACAATCTCACCCCTAGAGTGAGAGGAAGATGAGGGATGGGAGATCTAGCAAATCAACAAGAAGGTCTGTTTGGAGATATTTAACCAGCTCTTGCAAGAAGGAAGAGACAGGGATGAGGTGGTTAAAAATGATAGGGTTGGGCAAGGATGGATCAGAGGCCTCTGCAAGTTGTGTGGGCCTCCTGACTGCAGATTCTTTTCTCTGGGCGTCACCCTCACTTCTGCTGTAGCAGGCAGGAGGGTGGGCAGAAGGATATCATCTCCATGGTGATGGTCAGAGTCAGATGCATGCTGACCTAGCACAAAGCAAGGTCTCCCAAGGCAGCTCTGGGTCACCGTGGCCTTTGAGTCAGCAGTAAGCTCCGGTGTCCAGCCAAGCCTGCACATGCAGGGTGAAGGGAATCATGTCACACATTATTGCCACATTCCTCAAGTCCTTCATGCACTGTCATCTATGAGAAGCTGCTGTGTGGTCCAGGCCAAAGTATGTGCAAAAAAAAGAAAAAAAATCCTCCCAACATCTCCAAACAAAGCAAGGCAGGACTTCTCTCCTCTGAGACCTGGCATTTCTCACTCTACCCCAGAATTTCCAGGACTCTGTGAAGACCTAAACCCACCTTCTGCTATGAAAATAACTCAATTACATGGCTTAACTGGTGCTCAATAGATATGGGTTGGGTATAAAAGAAAAAAAAAAAAAACAGGACATAATCATTATATTATCGAACTCCTACAGAGTGCCACTATATGCCTGAGACACTCAACAGCTCACCATTTCCACAACCTTCCAAGCCTGCCTTTACTGTTACAAAGCACAAAGGTGAGGCTGTGGGGGGCACAGGGGGTGGGGGAGTCATCAAGGCAAGGAAACAGACGGAAAAAATATGTCATGGTCAGGATTCAAACTAGGACTGTCAAATTCTAAATCTTTTGTTCCCAGTTCCTCCTCTGTAAGCAGAGCCACACTGGAGAAGGAAGAGGTGATGTGGGCTCAGAGAAGTAGGGGAGAACCCCAGGAAGGTGTCCACGGAATTTGGAGAAGAGGGGTCCTAAGGATCGTGGGGTGACTCAGGGAAAGAGCAGAGGAAGGAGCGGGAGAGGCCTTCAGGGCAACCTCATGTGTGTGTAATTTCACAGGCCACAGGGAGCGCAGGAAAGCAGCTCAGGAAAGCTACAGAAGCTGCACTGCAGGAAGAAAACTATGACACCCTTGTTTCCCTGTGAGAATGTCCTATAGAAGGAAAAGCGGCACCTGTTCCACCAGGAACAGAAGCTTCAAGACTTGCAAGAAGGATGATACCTCCCATTATAAGCTCCAATACTGAACTCCTAGCTGTCTGCCACCCCGTCACCCTCCCAGATCATAGTCCCCAGGCCACAACACCAATTATCTCTTCCAATTAAGACAACACCACAGGACACTCTATCCAATGAGACAAACCAGCAGCAGGAGGCTTCCCCAGCCCCGGGCTGGCATTTATGACCTATTAGCAGGAAGATCTGTTCCTGTTCTCCACAGCTTACCTGTGGAACCAGAGCCCCCAGCTGCCCTTCTGCCTTAGCAGGTGCTCTGGGAAAGGGCAGATCAGTAACAATAGCAGTTTCCAAAAGTCAGAGCTTGCTCCCCTCACACTGCCCTACACAAGGCTTTCAGGATGCTAAAGTCAATAGCACCATCCTCAATTGGGAACTTACCCATCAATGGCAGTCAACATCCATTGTATAGGTGTTTTATCAGCCAAGCAACTGCATGCCTTTGAGTAAGAGCCTAGAGCAATCCAGAAACTGCAAGAAACACTGTTTGCTATTTCATTTAATCCTCATCAGCCTTCTGAGGCCATCTTTTTGTTGCCTAATCCTTATTCTAAAGACAGAGAAACAGAGACTAAAAAAAAATTCTCCATAGATAGGCAGACGGAATTCAACCCCAAGTGGTATCCACTACTTCTAACATTACATGAAAGCATTCTCGTCATATAACCCTAAACCCCCAACCCATGGTTTCAGTTACCTGAGGTCAACTGTGACCCCAAAATACTACTATACTACAATGAAGAATTTAGGTGTTTCAAGGGAGAGGTAAAGAGAAGAGAGAGGGACAACATTCATACAACTTTTTTTATACTGTATTGTTATAACTGTTGTATTATTTGTTGTTAATGTCCCTATGTCTAATTTATCAATTAAACTTTATCATAGAAGTGCATGTGTGGTTAAAAAAATTACAGTATATACAGTGTTCAGTAATAGCTATAGTTGCAAGTATTTTTAGCATGTATTCCTTGGAGACAAGGGAAAACTACTGCAATTTTATTCACTAAGAGACTCATGGGATAAGGAGGGCAGTGGGCTAAAAATGTAATCACATGACAATATTGCATCTAATGACAGATCACATATGACAGTGGTCTCCTAAGAGGGTATCACCAAAGGTCCAGTAGCCATATTAGTTTGTGTAAGTATACCTCTGCACTGCTCACACAAAGATACACTAACCCATTTCTGTCAACATACCCATTGTAACAAAATGCACACAACAGTGGGGCAGAACTGGGCTGAAGCTCAGCACATGCTAATTCACTTTCGTTCTTTCAGCAACCTGATGAGTGCGTTGTATTTATGAATGAGAAAACTGAGGCTCCAGGAGATTGTCAGAGCTAAGAAATTCTAGAGCTAAGTGCCACAGGCCTGACTTCACCTGCCAGAAGAGTAGATTCTTTCTCCCACACACCACACAAGGCTTGCCTGCATCATGGAAGAGCAAGAGGTCTTCTCACAGTTAATCATCTAAACAACAAGTGCTCATCACTTTAATTGCAATCTTTTAAAAACACATTACGTGCATGCACTATGGCTTCTTAAACAGAGCCTACTGCCGAAGGCTGCTAATTCACCCTTTGGAATAGGGAGGTGGAGAGCTAGGGCCCCGAATGACAGAGGCACCTGCCCCTGCATGCTCAGTCTGTCTGCGGCTCCCTGAAGTAACAGAAAGCCATTCCTCTTTTTTAAATGCCCCAAACTTTTCAATTAATGGCCTTCAATGAACATGGGGAAAGGAAGTTGCGCCCCCATCCCTAGCCTCTGTCCCAAGGAGAAGTCATCTTCAGAGTACTCTGTTTGCTCCCTGAATCCAAAGAATCTATGGACTGCACACTCCTCACTCTACATCACCCAAGGCAGCTGGGTTAGATGGGAGCTATCATTCTTCTTTGAAAGCCATCTGTCAACAAAGTCACCAACAAATAAAGTCATCTGCAGGCCTGAGCTACACAGGCAACCACACTATGTGGAGACAAAGAGGAGGGTCAGGAACAGATAGAATCAGAGGAAAGAAGGAAGAACTGGAGGAAAAGGTCACTGGTCTTTTGTTGTTTGTCATTACTTCAATTGCTTTCATATTCAGCCTGTCAGTTCTACAGCCATTTGAAGGGAAGGGTATGCAATAATTGATCCCCTTGGCATGGGAACATAGGAAGTGAAATTCAGAGAAAACAAGCCACATAACCAGATGGCAGAGACACCTGTGACTCAGTGGGATCCAAGGGTTAGATGTAAAGGCTCTCTAGGCAATACTGTACAGGCTGCATTTTAACAAAGCAAGATCCAAGCTATTCTCAAGCACTGTAAGGTTTAAAGAGCACTTGCCCTAGAGCACAGATTTTGGAGTCAGCTCCAGCTACCTAACTTACCTGCTCTGTGACAAGTAGCCAGGTAGCCTCAATCTGTCCAAACTGTCTCATCTATAAAGCAGTTCCTGCTTACAGGGTTGTTGTAACAAGTACTGTACATAAAACATGCAGCACAAAATGTGATACAACAAATTAAGTGTGTGTGTGGGGGGGGGGGGAGAGAGAGAGAGAGAGGGAGGGAGGGAGGGAGAGAGGGAGAGAGAAAGGGAGAGAGAGAGAGCACACAGTTCTCTCTGCCATTAACACTTAAAGCTAGAACCCAAGTTGCCAAATCCCACCTCTCATTCCTTTCTTCATTCTGGACACCTTTAGTCATAGTATTCCAAAACCTGTTTGATATATTATAATGTTCTACCACTGATTAGTAAGTTATTTTTTTCTTTTTATTTTATTTTTTATTGTGAAAATACCGTACAGAGGGGTTACAATTACATGGCCAAGGTAATGAGTACATTTCTTATCAAGTATTGTTGCATCCTCTTTTGTTTCCCCTTCCCATCCCTTCCCATCTCCCCCCAACCCCCTGCACCCTCCCCTCACTAAGTTATTAAATATAAACTTTAGCACAGTAACATTACTGGAATAAGGCTACTAACTACTCTTGGAGCCAAAAGTACATTGTGTAAGAAAAGGAAAATAATGAATGTTAATAGTATTTAAACATTTCCTCATCCAGTATCCCAAGGTCTCACCTTGCTCCCCGCTCCCCGCACAAACATAGATACACACAGCACCAACGTCAAAGGCAGGGCACAAACTGCTGTGGGAAGCTGGGTCTGGACCCAGGCGAGGTCTGCTGGACTTTGATTCTAAACAGACTGCCATGCCTGGGTGCTCCTGAGGACAGCCAGACATTAAGCCATTACTGTGACCTAAGAGTCTCCTGAATGATACAAAATGTCCTTTGCTCCAGAGCTAGCAAACACAGTGACCAGCTTGCACAACAAGGTGGACCTGCTAGACCTTGAAGGGCACGTACACATGGGTGCAAAAACGTCAATACCTGTACACAGGTCTTATACTGCCTTGGCTGGCATGTCCTTGTCCTTCTTTTAGCCATGCTGTTTAGGACTGAATGGTGCATTCACCATGTACTTACCCCTCCTGCAGTCATGGAGGACTCCTCTGGCCATCATTTCATCCAAGGTTGAGCATCTCCATTACTAGGATGCCTTGACACGCACACAGCTCTGCCCACTCCCTAAAGCTATCATTCAGGTTTATGACAAAGCCCCCAATTTGCCAGCTCCAGTCTTTCCACAAGCCAAGTCATGTTTGGAACCATTCGTTGGCCAACTTCTGCCAGGGATCTGAATCCATCATGCTCTTGGTGGCTATCTACTGCTCACAGAATAAAAGCCACAGCCCTTCAAAAGTTGAGGCAGCAAATCTCAGGCTCTCAGGCTCCTTCTACAACCTGCTCACACAGCTGGATCTGCTGCCACAGCTGGGCCAACAAAGATGAGACTTGGGAGGTACTGGTGTTTGTCTGGTTTATTAGTGTTAATAGAAATCCAACAGAACAGGGAGGAAATGGTAAGACAAGTATCTGAAGCCTGCCTTGTAACACACAGACCTACAAATAGAAGCCAAAAAGATATAAGATGGATCTTGCTATGAAACAAGTTGTGGTCTCTTCTTAGACATCAATACCGTGATAATCCTGGTACTGCATGCATTGATCAAAAATACAAATCCACTGTTGCTACCGTGTGCTATATGTTAGGCCTAAGGTGGTCATGTCTGTACTGAGCAGTTATCCTTTCTTCTTGTCAAGTACCTTAATCAACACAGTATAAGAACTGAGATAGCACTTGCATTGTAGTAAGAATTATCAAGTACTCTAGAGGTGATTTTAAGTATATGGGAGGCTATGCACAGTTTATAGGCAATGACTAGGCCATTTTATACAGGACATTTGACCATCCACAAGTTTTTATATCAATGGTATAACCTGTATCACCTCTGTAGGATAGCAAGGGAGGATAATGTGGCATTCACACTCAGCTTTCTTGGTAACTCAGGGAAAGTGGTCAGACCTCTTGATCACAAATAAAGTTGAATAATTTCATCACACACCTGGGTTCAGGACTTGGCTATGATTCCTATTTCTAAAAGGGAATAAGGCTTGCTCTCAGTGGGTAAAAATTTGCCAGAATAACTGGTTTATAAAACAATACTTGCTGATTCTAATTCAATGTTATCTTAAATTTGGCTGATGGTTCTAGAAGGTCTCCTAGAAGATCTGAGCAATGAACACAATGATGGAACAGACAGAACTAGCCTTCAAGGGCATAAACATAAGTACTTCTCACACACTGCCTGCCATGATCCAAACCCAAGTTTATGTATAAATGTAAAAATTCACCACAAAGAGAGAACAGCAAAGATCTTTTCCACATAGCTTCCTCTGAGACCAGTTAAGAATAACAGACCAGTCCTTATGTAAAATGAGAGACAAAGCTCAGTACTAGTGGCCTGCATCTGTAATCCTAGCTATCCGAAGGCTGAGACATGAAGGATCACAATCTAAAATCACCCCAGGCAGAAAGGTCTGCATGACTCCAGTTCCAAAATAATTAGAAGAAAGTTAGGCTGAGGTGAGCCTCAAGTGGTAGAATGCCAGCTAAGCAAACAAAGGGAAGTAAGTTTGAGGCCTGTTGCTGTACAAGAAAGAGGAGTGGGAGAGGTGAGAAGAAAAGGAGGAAAAAAAGGAGAGGGAAGGAGAAGAGGAGGAGGAATAAGAAAAGAAAGAGGGGCTGGGAAGGTGGCTCAGTGGTAGAGCGCTTGCCTTGCATCCCTGAGGCCCTGGGTTCGATTCCTCAGCACCACATAAGCAAAAAGAAAAAAGCCGGAAGTGGCGCTGTGGCTCACGTGGTAGAGCGCTAGCCTTGAGCTGAAGAGCTGAGGGACAGCGCCCAAGCCCAGAGTTCAGGCCCCACAACCTGAACCAAAAAAAAGAAAAAAGAAAGAAAGAAAAGAAAGAGAAAGACTAGAGGGAAGGGATGAAGATCTACTTCTCCCTTTCTTTCATGCTTCCCTCCCTTCTTTGTCCTCCCAAACCATACTGAATAATGAAATACAAAAATGATGAAAGCTTGATCTACCACCAAAGTATTGAGATAATTACAAAACTAAGTCATTTGTGTTTGACGTTTTTTAGGTGATCAGATGATTAGAGCAGAAACCTTCAAAGCATTTTCTCTTCTATTGTTTAAAAACAAAAAGCAAAAGCCAGAAACAATTAGCAAGTAGCTTGCACCCTTGGTACACAAAGGATGGTCCCTTTGTCCACATCATCAGCATCACCAGGGAGATGGATAAACAGCCTCTGGGGCTGAGAGAGTAGCCCCATAGTAGAGCACTTGCCTAGCAAGCACCAAGTCCTGAGCTCCATCTGCAGCCCTACAAGGAAACAAGACAAATAACAACAACAACAAACCATCAAGTGGAAACTAGACAACTTGAAGAAACTCAGACTTGCTGATTCAGAGTCTAAATGTGCATTAGAATCTGGAAAGCATTGTTGAATGGTTTAACTTTAAAAGAAAGGCAGGAAATGATTTTAAAACACATCTATCAAATTTTAAAACAGGCCTATCATTATGATGTAACTTTAAAAGAAAGGAAATGATTTTAAAACAGTCCTATCATTAGGACTTTTGTTTTGTGCAAAGCAATGAACTGTCCCCTGGCTTTCCATCATTTACTGCAAGGGATAAGTGAATGTTCTTCCTGGGTTTCTGTAAGAGTTAATGCTGAATGTCTAACTCAAAGCCTAGAACATCAAAGGTGTACAAACTTCAATTTATTTGCTCTCCAAACACCACTTCCTTCCTCCCCCTTTCTTCCCACAAGTAAACCTCGCTTTGTGGTTTAAAAGATAAAAGAAGACTAGGAACAACATGTGAGAGGAAGAGGAGGAAAAAGACAAATACAGAGGACAAGAGTCAAATGATAGCGGTAACTCAAGTTCACCTTGGAAACTAAACTTTTAGGATAAGAAGTGTGGATGCACAGCCTGCTGGTATGACCCAGGTTCAATCATAGTCACAAAACTATGGATGTATTCGTCTATGTTTCTGAAGACTTGGAACTTCTTTGCCTCACAGCATGGCTATCAACTTTTATGTAATCAGAGAACTTTGAAATGCTTATGGTCGCCCAGCCACATGCCCAAATACCTCAAACTGCTACAATTCTCCCTGCCTGCCTCCTCCCTTAGACAGCAATAGAAATTCTTGTCATAGGTGGTCTAGTCTAATCAGTGGTTGTCATATGTCATATCTTTCATAGGCCACACTAAGTTGCTAGAACCTACGGAAATTGGCTCAATCATCTTTATTCTCTCTAGAGCACAATAAGATCTAGCAGACAACTGATGTTGAATTATTGCTTTTGCAAGGATATCCTGAGCTATTTATTGTCTCTGATGCAACTGCTGGATTTCCAGATGGAGTCAATTGACACGACTGATTCTATTAGATGGTCATCATATTTTCTATCTGGTTGCTAAACAAAATAGCAACAAAGATTACCTCTCTCTAATAGCTCTTCTAAGCCAAATGCCTTTAACATACACTAAGGATTGGAATATAGTCTTGAAGAAGGTTTCTAATAATCAGCTATCTAACTTTAAAACAAGGAATTACTGGGGACAGTGGCTCATACCTATCCTAGTTACTCACAAGACAGATAGGGAAAGTTGCTCATTTGACTCCATCTCAACCAATATTGAAGTGTGCTGGTACATGTCTGTCATCCCAACTACTTGAACAAAATATGAGACCCTACTGGAAAAATAACTAAAGCAAAAAGGATTATGTGTGTGGCTTAAGTGGAAGAACCCCTGCCTAACAAGCACATTACTCCTCCTAACAAATTCAATGGCAGTAAAGACAAGCAGTAAAGACCCATGAGAGGTCTGTTCAACACATAGCTCAGGCTCAAAGCAAAAGTCCAAAGGGCATGGCCTTCTTCCTTCCAGTCAGATTCCTATAGGTTTATAACCCCAGCTACCTCAGACACGTTTTTTGCAATATGCTTTGAGAATATTAGAATATGTAACAACTGTCTTAGGAACTTACTCCCCCCACCCCAATTTTCCAAAGCACAGGGAAAATGACATGATCATTTTGACAGCTGTGACAAATGAAGCTTTATTTGCCTGAAAGCCTGGCCGTCTGTCTGTGATCACAGGGGTCACATGATCCCACTGAGGATATACACCCAGCTTTCTCTTCAGAGTCTGAGCAGATGAGTTCAGAGTTTGAGCAGACGAAAGATCTTAAGAGTTTCTTTACAAACATCATCCTCAGCAATCACTATTAGCCTGGGCACCTTTGGTGACAAAAGGAGTTCTTTTTCCCCACCATAACCTTGCACAATGACCTCGGAGCCTCTTCAGTGGAACCAATGGTCAGCATTTATCATGAGCTGGAGCCAAGTGAAATTGACTCTCTTAATGGCATCATCTTTCAAGTCTTAGTTATACCATTTAAAATGCAAAGTATAAAAGTGAACTAAGGAAAAAGACTTTCCTCTGGCATCCATGGCAAGGGCAAATGGAAGAATTTCTTTTCAGCCTTCTGCTATTTACCCACAACTGACCCATCCCCTTGTTCCATACCCTGCCCCCCATTCACAGAGTTAGACATTTACCCAGGACATCAGGAAACCTGGCCCTACCTACAGCCAAGGAACACCAGGCCCCGGCCAGTCACATACTGGGCCGCCACATTTGCTTGTGCTTTTTGGAAAACTCCAAATTAAGAGGGCTTGATTTATAGAGAGTTTATTAATTCAATTCCATTCAGTGAAAAGCAGTGAGGTTGGGTGCAACTAGGGAGGAAGACCAAATGCTTAGGAGTGTGGCACTGAAGAATATGTGCAGTCAAGCTCTGGGGTGAGGAGTACACAGAGAAACATGAGCAGGGCGAGAGGGGACAAACCCTGAGAAGACTCTTCTCCCCAGGAAGGAGCAAGCACAGCATGCGGTCATGAGGTGGGCAGCTGTGATGGGCTTGGTATTTGACAGTAGGCAGATAAAAACTAAGCCCTGGAAGTAATACAGGAGGGTGGGGGCTGAATCACTTGCAAATCCTTGGCCTTGGCCTTGGCTCAGCTGTCATTTCATGCTGGGGCCTGCAGGAAACAGGTGGCTATCTCCATCCTTGCCCTTTCTATGTCCCATTTTGAGTCTCAGATTCTTCACCCACAGGCAGCATGCTTCTTGGGGGTGCGGGGGATAATATGTGGGGGATGATCTGCTCCCAACAAATTAAGAACTACTTTTCATAGTTATGCTTGCAATTTATACACTTCCTCATTCTTGAACTCTATGCAAACTACAAATCCAGGTGTATAAATCGTTATTCAAACATGGGACTAAATAAAACTAATCTTGCCACCAGAGTGAACCCCCTTCTACAAGACTTACAGAGCCCCTTAGAGAAGTAAGGGAAGGCAGCCAGTGAGGCTCAGCTCTGTAGAGAGGTCCATTCATTCCTGCTGGACTCGAACGCATAAGAACCATTCACTGTGGGGGGAAAGGGGGGTGTTTCTGCCTTTTCTCATAAGATTTTATAAGCCCTGGATCTTTTCAGAGCAGTCAACACTGATTTCATTGATTCCACTGTCTTAAAGGTGGAAAAAGTACCCTTTGATTAAAAAAAATCAAAAAAGCTTTCACCCTAATTCTTTCCCTTTAGCACCAAGATTCAAGGAATTTCAAATTCAAAACAACAAAAGCTGTGGAGTTGGGACACTGCTACTCAGCTGTCAGGGGTCCTCTCCCCAGCCTGTGGAGACCACAGGCTGAGTCCATATGTGCTTGCCATCCAACCCACTTCACAAAGAGACTCCACCTTCGAGTGCAGTAATGCTGCTGAGCAGAGCTTCAAAGGAGGCCCAAGTCACCCCAAAATAAGCTTGGAATGAGAAGAGTCCCATCGGAAACAGGAAGGAATCAAACACAGACATTCCATCTCCGGATCTCCCTCCCCACCGGAGATCCCCGTCCTGTGTTCCATGGCCAGGAAACTGGAGGGTTTGTGACAGGATAAGCAGACACCTGTTCTCCCTGTGTCCCCAGAGCTCCAAGAGAGGAAGAAGGGACCTTGAGCTCATTAAAACCATCCAAGTGTGACGCTGAACTGTCTCTACAGTGTTTCCCAATTAATAACTGGCCAGGCTTTCTGGGACACCCACTACAGATCAAGTGCCTGCCACTTCAACTCCAAGAACAGGAAGGTGACAAGAATGGTAACAAAAGAGGAGGAGGCAGCTTCTCTTCCTCACCAGCAATGATCACTGTAATGTTGCACAGCAACAAATGGAAAACATCATTTTGGAAATACAGAAGCAGTTCCCCAGATGTAAAGAATTTTAATTAACTGGGAAGGTCCACTTGACTTCATGAAAAGGCTGACCTCAAGAATATTTACTGCACATTTTAACAACCATTCTGTGTGTGTGTGTGTGTGTGTGTGTGTGTGTGTGTGTGTGTGTGTGTGTGTGTGTGTGTGTGTGTGTGTGTGTGTGTGTGTGTGTGTGTGTGTGTGTGTGTGTGTGTGTGTGTGTGTGTGTGTGTGTGTGTGTGTGTATGCCAATCTTAGGGCTTGAGCTCAGGCCTGGGTTCTTTCCCTGAGCTTCTGTGCTTAAGGCTAACACTTTACCACTTGGATCACAGCTCCACTTCCCACTTTTTGGTGGTCAACTGAAGACAAAGAGTTTCACGGTCTTTCCTTCCCAGGCTGACTTCACACCACTATCCTGAGGACTCAGCCTCCTGAGCAGCTAGGATTATAGCCATGAGCCACCAGCACCCAGCACAATCATTCTTCTTTTTTTTTTTTAATGCCTGAATAGGAATGATCTAAGTTAAAATGATACAGGCTACCTGCTTTAAAACTGTTCTTACAACGAAAGTACCAAACAGCTTTAAGAGACTGGGTGTGGCAGCACAAGTCTACAATCCCTGCTACTCAGGAGGATAAAGCAAGAAGATCATAAGCTCAAGACCAGCCTCAGCAAATAGCAAGACCCTGTCTCAAAATGGGAAAAGAAAAGATTTAGATAGTTTAATGACAGAGTGCTTGACTAATACACTTATGGCCCTGAATCTGATCCCTAGAATGAGGGGTAAAGGGGTTCATTATAAAATAGTAATACTATTTTCTTGGCAGTATTAATTCTTCATTTAGATTTCCAGTAGTGTGACAGCTGTTCCTTTCCAAATGTTCACAGACTTGAAATCTGGAAACCCTCACCTAGGAAGACCTTTGCTACATTTCTTGCCTCAAAAACTAAAAAATCCTAACAGTGAAAAACAGTATACAGACAGGCTGACAGGAGCAGATGACATTGGGCTAACATTTTGAAAAGCATCTACTGTGTAATGGTGCTTTCCCACAGAGTTTGCACTGGCTAGAGCCTCTCTAGCTACAGCAGAGGCTGTTCTGCCATCATTCGGACAAGGAAACTGAGTGGCTGGTTCTCCTGGGGTCTCACGGTAGGGAAGTCTGGCTAGACAGAACCCCAGCTTGCTTGGTTCCAGGCTCCCTCTTTCTCACCCTCCTACCTATTTCCCACCAAACAGCTAAAATGAGACTATGAAATGCAGCCTCTCCAGTCCTATAGAAAACTGCCCTGTCAGATATGGTGGTTGAATATTCTTTTAAGAAGCCTGAAACCAGGAAGGATTTTTAAAAAGTGGTCTCTGTACACCTAAACAATTTCATTAAATCATTTTTTCCTCAATCTTGTGACTAAAGACTGAGGTCTTTTCTTTAGAGTGTAGATCGGGCTGGATTTCTGTGTTCTCCAAAATCATACCCCAGCTTCACGACCCCACAAGGCCAAATTCACAAATGAAGGGTCCTTCTGGAGTTTAACTCCCCCTCTCCCTTCAATATTGACTTATCTCAGCCACATCTAAAGCAGGGATATTTAAAAGAAGGCATTTTCAAATCTGTCCAAACATACAAATTTGAGTTGTCAGAAAAACTTCTTCTCACACTTGAATTTCATCAGTTTATGTGTTACTTTATTTGATCGTGTAATTACCAATTGAAGTGCAGTAACAATAACAAATAGGGTAAGGAGTGGCACAAAACTTACCAGTAGGCCCAGAACTAAAGGGCGGAAAGCAAGCAGCCACAGCTCCTGGCTACCTCAACTGAACCACAAAGACAGAGTAATGGCAACTACCTTAGTCAGTGGGCTCAGCAAGAGCCCCTCTCCCTTTGCTCCCCCACTTTATTAAGCACCTTGGAATAGACAGTAGATATTTCTGTCAGAAAACAAAACAGACAAAGAGCTGAGACCATCACAATAAAAAGGGTTTAAATCAGACCCTTTCAAGCCTAGGACTTCTCAGCATCAATTCCTCTGTAGTTAGTGGAAAACCATCCAGGAACTAACTAGTTAAGAATGTACAGAAAGCACCCAGTCCAGGCTTTGAAATATAGAGATTACCCAATAGACATGAGCTCTTGGCCTCATGCATTGTTTGTACCACTCCATCAGCGCCTAGCAACATGCTTTTATGTAGAAGACTTTGAGGAAGGGAGGAAGGGAGGAAAGGAAGAAAGAAAGAAGGAAAGATAGATGGATGGACTGATGATACAATGACAGAACTGTAAAAATCCTTCCATTTAATGTATTGTTTGGCCTCACTGGTCCCCAGACATGAATCAAGAAACTCTATCTTGAGTCAGTTTTTCTCCTCTGAAGGTGAATGAATTCTTTTATTAAAGAGCAAGGAGCAAATAGAGTAGAACAAAAAAGGAAGGGAGAACAGTGGAAGAAAATCAAGAAAGTATTAGCTGTAGGTACTAAACAACGAAACCGGCTCCCAATGAAGAACCCCGCCCCCCACTTCCTTCCAGTTGTAGTCACTGAGAATAGGAATACATTCAAATGAACATGACTTCTTTCAGCGCACAGAGAAAATTATCAGGCACTAAATCCAGCACAGAGGCAAATTATTGACTTTCAGTTTTCAGTAAATAATAAGTCTCAGAAGGAAAACGGTTCCAGAGTAACAGCCACGTGGGGCTCAATTTCAAGCGCTTTTAGCATTTCACGAGGCGCATGGCTGCGTAGAAAGATATTTGAGCTCCACGATGAGGCAGGTGCACGAATACACGCTCTCCATGGACAACGTGACAGGAATGGAAAGCAGAGCGGAAGAGACAGCCCTGAGCTCAGCACATCTGCAGTGTGGCTTACCCCAATCAATCAATCAGCACACACAGCTTTCACTCACTCTGTAGATTTTTCTGCTTACAAAAGCTGCAAAGTGTAAAGACACATCCCAAACCTAGGGCGAGGTCACTGCACTCCACAAAGAAAAACAGATCCATTTTATATCTTTACCTTCCTTTCTCAATGCAGTTAACTCTCATCCTCCTCTTACACTCTCCCATCAACCCAACTAAGCTTATAATTACCATCAGATCCCTAAGGTTTCTCCTCAATGGGGACATATTCCTGATCCCCACTCAATCTGGAAGTGCCAGTCTCTTGGATGGCCCCATTTTTCGCCCCTGTGTTCTTATGGACAATATGAAAACAGCCAACTGTCTGTTTCTCTGAAACCTGTTTCCTCATCTGTGAAATGGGAACAGTAGAGCCCATCTTAGACAGCTGCTGTGAAGTTTAAAAAATCTACAACATGGAGCTGGGAAGGTGGCTCAGTGGTACAATGCTTGCCTTGCATGCATGAGGCCCATGCATGAGGTTCGATTCCTTAGCACCACATAAGCAGAAAAAGCCAGAAGTGGCGCTGTGGCTCAAGTGGTAGAGCACTAGCCTTGAGCTGAAGAGCTGAAGAGCTGTGGGACAGCGCTCAGGCTCTCTACAACAATCTTAACCCATCCTCCACAGTATAACTTCTCAATCCATGGAAGCTGCTCTTGGGATTCTTCATGGGGAAATGGGAGAGAGAACCGGACACTGGTGGCTCACACAGGTAATTCTAACTACTGGGGAGGCTGAGATCCGAGGATCAAAGTTCAAATCCAGCGTGGGCAGGAAAGTCCATGAGACTCTTATCTTCAATAAACTACTCAGAAAAACTGGCAGTGGTGCTCTGACTCAAGTAGCCTTGAGCACAAAGAGGCTCAGGGACAGCACCCAGGCCCAGAGTTCAAGCCCCATGACCGACAAAAAAAAAAAACAAAAAACTAATAGGCTGTGATATACCTTGGTGTTGAAGTGGTTGCCTAGCATGCGCAAGACTCTGGGTTCAAATTCCAGCACCACAATAAATAACCCAAGGGAATATAAACATATAATAGAAATGCCTGCACATCCATATTTACTCTGGCACAGATCTCAATAGCCAAATTATGAAACCAGTCTAGGTGCCCGTGGAAAAGTGAATGGATAAAGAAAATGTTGCATCTATACAGAGTGGAGTATTATTCAGCCTTTAAGAAGAATAAAGTTATTATCTGAAAGGAAAATAAAAAAGAAATGGAGCTAGAGGTCATCTGGGCAAGTAAAATAAAGCCAGATTCAGAAAGACAAATACCACATAGTTTCTTTCCTATGTGGAATTACAGCCATAAATGCAAACCAAAAGTTACGAACCTAAATATCTGGGAGAACCATGCAAAGGGGAAGTTGATGGGGATAAAATCAAAGTACATTGTATGCATGTATGGAAATATAATACAATTTATTTTGTAAGTGGTTTTAATGAAAATTATGTAAATACATACTAACTAAACACTTAAAATTAACATGTTTCTAAAACTATACAGTTTTACAGCCTATAAATATATTTAAAGTAGCACACATTTATACACCATTGTGTTTGTGCCTATAAATACTGTAAGTACAATAAAAGGTTAGGCAATTCCAGATGGTGAAAGGACAGGTTGTGTTTTATATATTTAAAAAAGGATATAAGGGGGGCTGGGAAGGTGGCTCAGTGGTAGAGCGCTTGCCTTGCATGCCTGAGGCCCTGGGTTCGATTCCTCAGCACCACATAAGCAAAAAGAAAAAACTGGAAGTGGCGCTGTGGCTCAAGTGGTAGAGCGCTAGCCTTGAGCTGAAGAGCTGAGGGACAGCACCCAGGCCCAGAGTTCAGGCCCCACAACCGGACCAAAAAAAAAAAGGATATAAGGAAGAAAATTGCTCTACATCTTAAATTTTCTGTATGAAGTATTTGTTCACTTTAAAATTAGAGAAAAGTAATTATTTAAAAGTTTGTGGACCACAGTATGAGAAGATGAGGCAGACAAAGCATTACAGAGATGCCCACCAGCCTGTTTCCATGGAAAACAATGGAAGTCACAAAGCATTCTCTTCATGGCTGATGCAGAACACTGAGAGGAGGGGCAGAGTGTCTCCCCTAAGGCCCATAGTTTGAGCTACCTTAATGCCTTCAGTCATTTCCTGGTCACAGGGGCATCACTCATTGTCATATATCAACATTTGGGTCTAAGGAAAAATAAAAACACTCAAACCTCAAACCACATTTAAATGCATGAGCAGCACACGAGGGTCTTGTGGCATTTCTGGTTTCCTTGGCAACCTTATCTCTGCCTTCTTCCATCTCAGCTAGATGATAATATCTATGAACTTTCCAAGTCCCAGAGGTCAACTGGCAGCTCAAGAGTAGTAGTACCTAGTAGAATAGTTAATTTGCGAAGAAATGATGTTCTAATTAATTTGTTCATTGCAACTTTATTCTACAATGGATTTTAGAAAGCAGTCTTGAAACATTTGCCATTGAAATTCTAGACATATTACTAGAATCTAATTTTAGCATCATATAATTTAATCTTTTTTTCACTAGCTGAAAGGAAGGAGGGAATCACATTTTAGACGCCAGTTTTGCTAAGCAGTACTATAAACATTTACCTGCTTTTTCTACCTTGCATCCCTGAGCAGCAAGTGGTAGTGGGAGATGGTGGTGGAATCTAGACCTAATTCTAGTATGCAAATATCACATTGCAAAATGACCCTCTAGGGGCTGGGGCAATACCTGGACATCTGAATACTACAAACCAAACATTCTCAAGAACCCAGTAGATCATTTCAAAGGGCATGCAGAAACCTAAGGAAACCATTTTTATTCAATAAATTTTAAAACTTTATACAGTTTATGTTTATCACTTAAACCATTTTTCTAAGAACGTATCTGCCTAAGTAAACAGGACAAAGTTCCAATCACAGATTATTACAAACTTGGCATTGATGGGTCTCTGAGATCAAATGTGAAAAAGACAATTGACCTCTCAGATCAGTAAGTCAAAACCACATTTTTCAGTGCAGAGGACAAAACAAGGAGGCCCATCATTTGCAGAGGGGCTGGCCTTGTCTTCCTGATGGCCTCCCAGAGCCATCTTGAGATGAACTTAGAATCAAAGTGGTACTGATCTAGAAGAATACAACACTGCACTTCCACCGAGGTAGCCTGGGCTTAAAGCACACCAGTTTATTAAGGCTAACTCTTAACTACCCTCTGCAAATCTCATTTTCTCAACTTAAACTCAGCCAGACCTTCAATATTCAGCCCAAAATGTTTGACCTAAACTCTTTATTATCAGTCCTTAGAAGGCAAAAATGACCATTGCTACCCAATTACCAATTATTTAATATTTAAATAGTCTAATCTCTCAATCAAAATAAATGTTCATACCTGCTGTGATGATTCACACTGGCAATTCCACCCACTTAGGAGGTGAAGCTCAGGAGCATAGCAATTTGAGGCCAAACTGAGTAAAAAGTTTGAGAGATTGAAGCTTGACCAATAAAAAGCTGGGGATAGTGGCTCATGCCTATTATTCTAGGCACACAGGAAATATAAATAGGTGAATCACAGTCCCAGCCAAACTGGAAAAAAATAATAAAAGGAAAAAGTACTGAACTATCAAAAATACACACACACACACACACACACACACACACACACACACACACACACACACACACACACACACACACTGGAAAAAAATAATAAAAGCAAAAAGTACTGAACTATCAAAAATACACACACACACACACACACACACACCTACCTATATTCCCAAATAAACAAAACTGTCAACCTAATTAGGGACAGGCAGCAAAATCCTTGATTCTTTTCAGGGTAGTATGGTCACTGACTCTCACCCTATTCCAAGTTCTCTAGGAACTGCTGATGCAATTGAATTTCATTTGTTCTGGCTCTATTCTTCCCCTTGTCTCCACTGCAGATATGTCTATTACAAGTATTTTAAATTAAGTTGATTTAATGAATAGTGAGAAGCTTTTAAAACCTGTATTTAACTCACTTTCTTTTAAGGCAGAGCTGGACCATGTAGAAACCTCAGCTTGTCTAAGACCCCTTCAGAAAACCAGGAATCAACTTTTGTACCCTGCTTCCTTTCATCTCAAGGCCACCATTGTGGATGGCCTCATCAGCTTTTTCTTGTAATTCAACGGTGGCTGCTGTCTCTTCCTGAGTCAATTAAATACGAAGCCCTTCATGATCTCATTAGCCAACAGCTAATCAGCATCATTGTAAACAGGGATCATTTTTTTTTAATCTCCGAAAGTATTTTCTCAGGCCACAAAGAATAACAAGCCTGGGATTTCTCAAATTCTCTTTGGATGAAGCATCTCTTATACTTCTGCTGACTTTGATTTAAAGGCAGGCTCATTTGTAATTTCATAACTTAGACCACCTCCAAGAAATACAAGGGCAAGATCCATCAAAATCTAAACTAATACTGAGAAAAGAAGATATAATAATCCAATGTGAGAAAAACAAACTTCTCTGGTGCTTTATAAGATTAAACACCTAAGACTAACTGATATCTAACACATAGTAGGCACCTTTGTTCAGCCATCAGCACAACCATGTTTATTGCAGCACCGTTCACCATAGCCAAGGTATAGAATCAGCCCAGATGCCCCTCAATAGACAAATGGGTCAAGAAAAATGTGGTAAAAATACACAATGGAATTCTACTCATCCAGTGGAAAGAATACCATTCGTAAAGAAATGGAAAGACCTGAATAAATTATGGTAAGTGAAGTAAGTCAGGCCCAGAGAGATAAAAGATGTATGTTTTCCCTTATATGTAGAAGCTAGACTCAGCTTATAAACTTGTAAGTAAATATGTTGCGTGGTATGCAAGTGTATACAAATGTATTAGCTGAAATACAGTAGATTCAAGGGAAAACTCAAATAGTGTAATTTCTTCAGAAGTCAAAAATCATAGCTCAGCAAAATAAAACACCAGGAAGTGGGTATGGGAAAGGGGTGGGGTGGGGTCAAAAGGAAGGTTGTAGAGAAATGAAGAGGAGGAGAGGGGGAGAATGTAGTCAAGAATCCAATGCATATCCTACAAAATCAAGAAGAGTGAGGGTAAGGGTGGTTAGGGGAAGGATGGCTGAGAATGTTGAAAGGGGTGACCTTGATCAAGATATATTGCTTTGTTAACCCCTTTGTACAATGACTTAAAAATAATAATAAAAATAGTATCACCAATTTTTCACTAAATAAACATGTCGAACCTACTGGATCACAGTGAATAACTATTTTCCTCAAAGTTAAAAGTATCTGTGCTACTTCCTGGAGATGCATTACTTTGAAAGGCTTGGGGTCTCTGCACCAAAACTAGCAGGAAGCTCAGGGATATCTCCCAAGTAGTCCTCATAGCCACCCACTGTTCCCCTGAGGCCTAGGAAACAAGAGGTGAAAGCCACCCTCACCTCCAGCAGCAACCGTCCCCGCAGTGAATAAAAGGACATTTCAATGCAGAATAGATGAGGAAAAGAGAATCCAAGGCCGTATGGTCACCACAAAACAGCCATCATGGCAGTGAGTACAATATGGTTTTTGGGTTTTTTTGGGTCTGGTTGTGGGGCCTGAACTCTAGGCCTGGGCGCTGTCCCTCAGCTCTTCAGCTCAAGGCTAGCACTCTACCACTTAAGCCACAACGCCACTTCCAGCTTTTTTTGCTTATGTGGTGCTGAGGAATCAAACTCAGGGCCTCTGGTGTGCAAGGCAAGTGCTCTACCACTGAGCCACCTTCCCAGCCCCGTACAATATGTTTTAAAAATACAAAACAAATGGGAACCCATCCTATTTCTGCAGTACCCTTGAAGGCCATGTCTGAATTCATTAAGTATGGATGATATACCAGAGCTACCCTCAAGGAACTTCAACAATATCGGCCTCTCCAGAAGTTCCCCAAACCAATGCACTATGATTCACCTTCTCAAAAAAAAAAAAAAAAAGCTACTTTTCTACCATTTGAGAGCCAGCCACCTGTCATTTTTCCTAGGGTGAGCAAACCACGCTAATGGACCAAGTCTGACCCAATGCCTGCTTCTATAAATAAAGTTTTACTGAAATACAGCCAGCCTCAACCCCTACTATTATCTATAGCCCTTTCCTCCTTTCCCTCCTTCTTTCTCTCCTTTCTTCCCTTCCTCCCTCCCTCCTTCTTTCTACCTACAACAGAGTTGGAGTGTTGCAACAGAAATGTTAGGGCCCTTGAAGTTTAAAACATTTACTACGGGGCCTTTTACAGGCTTTTTCCCTAAATGGTACAAAGCATCTAAGTCTCTAGAGAGGTACTTGTAAGAAGAGGTACTTCTTCTTATCAGCAGGAAACAGCCCCTCCAGAAGAAACCACTGTGTGGAACAGTAGACAAAGGAATCAGGGGTTCTGAGACAGGATCTATGCAACCCCCAACTTTCTTGCCTGTCTCATGACCCTGACCAGCCTGGGCACCTTTGCCCAGACAATGAAGAGCATTGGTGCCTCTTTCACAGGCTGTCAAGAGATCAGACAGGATGGCATCTGACCACAGCCTTTAGTGCTGAGGACTGACCAGCAGTTACTAGAGCAAGAAGGTTGTAGCATGTGAGTCACTATGCCACTCATCCTCAGTCATCAGGGCCCCCAAGCACTACAGGCCTGGGAGGCTCACAGAGTCTGCAAGCTTGCAATGTCCTCCCCTTGCTGAGTAACAGAAAGTACAGGGTCAGGACTTCAAGTTCTTGTGCTTGGGGCAAAAGGAACTGTTCCAGATTGGACTTTCAGTGCTGGGTGTAAGACTGTCCCCAGGATATGGAAAAGACCCAGAGTTTGGCCAGCCAGGCCCAGTCTCCAAAATAAACATGTTTTCTCTAATTACCAAGATGCAGCTGGAACAGGGTATCCCCAGACAATGTGTCCAGCCACCCACAGGCCGGCTAAAGTTCAAAGAACTTACGTTTAAAAGGACTGAAATCACACTACTCCTGTTGTTTTTATGCTGTTATGATACTCATACATGCTGGGTATGACTCTGGTCCCAACACACAGCAAAGACAAAGGCCAGATGGTCAGACTCTGGTACAGGGTGGGGACCTAACTGCCAGATCTTGAGACTATGCTAGACCAGGGGTAGCCTTGCCTCCATACGCCTCTCTCCTGTCTGCCCTTTCTTCTCTGACATTTGCAAACCAAACCCACACACAGCCTGCCATTGGTGCACATACCACCCAATATATATATACATACACATATACACATACATACACCTCACATTCCTTTGTGTCAAGAAAACTGAGTCAAAATATCCAAGTTTCCTGAGGTAAGCAGAGTAGATATCAATTTCATAATTAGGGAAACTGAGGCTCCAAAAGAAGGGATAGCCTGACAATATGGATGAGAGCTCCCTGACTTAGCTCTAATTCCCTGTTTTCAGAGCCCACTCAGTAGTTAACATGGGTATTTGGTTACCAAGTATCTAAGTCTACACTCAAATTGCAACTCCTCTACCTACAGGCCACAAGGACCTAGGACAGATATTAGTTTCTCTGCATCCAAATTCATTTACTGAAGAAATGGAAATCATAGCAGGGCACCAGTGGCACATGCCCGTAATCCTAGCTACACGGGAGGCTGCAATATGAAGATCATGGTTCAAAGCCAGTCTGAGAAAGAAAGTCTGTGAGACTCTTATTGCTAATTAACCAGCAAAAAGCCAGAAGCTGTAACTCAAGTGGTAGAACACTAGCCATGAGCAGAAAAGCTCAGGGACAGTGTCCAGAACCTGAGTTCAAGCCCTGGGACAAGGAAGGGAAGGAAGGGAGAAATGGAAAGCATAACTAACCTCAAAGGGTTATCATGAAGCCTCAGTGACTTAATACAAGTGCTTGGAACAGTACTTGGCATGAAACAATTTTTCATTAAATATTGTTCTCTGCTCTTTGCTGAATCTACCACATCCAATCTTTGAACCACTTTTTGCCTTTTCATGCCCAAAGTCATTTCACAAACATAGATTACAGCCACTTTTAACATTATGACCTGGGACAGGAAAGGCCACGTCCTTGGGATGTCAGTATTAAGGCCTCAGCCAGCAACAAACAGCCCTTTCAAAAGGGCATCTGGCTTCAGCTGATAACATGACACAAAGCAAGCAGAGAGCTGGTCACATGTAGAGGTCTAAATGGAGAACCAGAGTGATGTCCATTGGAGTACATTTTCTACCCAGCACATTACAACATGACTGGTGCTGACCTGCTCTACCTTCCTTAGTGACCAAATACTGTCCAAATGGCCACATTTTGCCATCTATTACTACAGTTGGGCGTGTGTCATATTAAAAAAATAAAAACCTGCTGGGCACCAGTGACTCACACCTGTAATCCTAGCTACTCGGGAGGTTGAGACCTGAGGCTCAAGGTTAGAAGTCAGCTCAGACAGAAAAGCCACCATGAGATTCTTCTCTCCACTTCAAAAACTAGAGGTGGAGCTGTGGCTCAAAAGTGGTAGGGTGCTAGCCTTGAGCAAAAAGAGCTCAAAGACAATGCCCCACGCAAAAAAAAAAATCCCTAAGTCTGGAGGCATGGTTTAGTAAAGAGTGCCTATTTAGTAAGCTTGAGGTTCTGAGCACAGAACTCCAGGACCCTCCTCAAAACAAAATTCATTAGATTCTATCCTCTCAGTAAAGGTTGTGCACAACTCCAGACTGCAGAAAGACCCTTTCCTGAGAAGCCACAGACCAGACAGAGAAACGGGTGTGAAAGGCTTTCCGAGAGAAGCCCAATTTCAGCTTTTCTGGGACCGTTTCTGCCTGCTGGAAGTCTCCGCTGACACCTAGCAGGAAAACGCCCTGCTTCCTCCTGTGGGACAGAAAAATGCATTGAAACCAGGCCCCAGTCCCAGATGAGGGGACCCAGCTTCTGGCAGAGGCACCACACCCTCCCTGCTACAGGGAGAGGGAGAGTGTTTCTGCTTCTCTTTCAAACTCAGGCTTCCTCAGCAAGATAGAGCATCCCTTCCCGGTCAAAGAGCCCCCCTTATGTCATTTAATTTTCCTTAAAGGGCTTCTTCAAAACTCAGTTCACAGGTCCCCTCCTTCTCCTTTTCCTGGCTTGTTTCACCTATTTCAAGCGACCCCTTAAAGATCTTTCTAATCTGCCCCTCCCCCCATTCAGAATCACAAACTAAAAATTAGATAAAACCCAGCTTCATAGTTATTTCAGGACATTAGCAATACTACCCACACAGAAATATAACACAAACTATATGAGTCATTTAAAAATTTGTAGTGGCAACATGTATGCAAAAAGAAACAAGTAAAAGTCATTTTAGAAAAGTAATTCACCGAGCCCAATATGTATACTCTATATTGTCATTTCCATATAAAACCAACATAGAAAAAAGAGAAGGTAACAATGTTCGATAGGAAATGTATTCATTGCCTTACTCATGCAACTGTAACCCCTCTGTACAATATATTTACAATAAAAATATATACAAAAAACAAAAACCAACATAGAAATGATTCAGATATTTTAACTCTTTTATTCATATTTGTCTTTGAGATCCAGTATATCAGCAAGGCAAGATAGTACATGCCTGTAATACCATTACTTGTGAGGCTGAGGCAGGAAAATTGTTGAGCTGGAAGCCAGTCTGGGCTACCTAATGAGACCTTGTCTCAAAAAGGAAGCAAGAAGAAATCCAGACTGTCTTTTCCACTGGAAAATACATTTCAACGTGGACCAGTAGTATTCTGGCCACAGACACAGTGACCACTAGCTATAGATGCAAGGTGGGGTTCCAAACTGTTGCTGTGGGAATGTTCAAGGTGCCTTCAAACAACACACAGGAAAGGAAGGACGCTAGTTTATCATTTAGCAAAACCTTTCCCTTCTCAGGACCACAGAAGGTATGCAGAAGTCCTGCATTTCTCCATAAACTTGCTAGAACAGGAAGGAACTTGCAGGAGTTCAATGATGGGGACACGGGGACCCAGCAAATAGATCATAAAGGAGTAGCAGAAGGAGGGCTGAAATATACACGTTGAGGGTTCTCCAAAACTGAAATATCAAGCACACATTTACTATCTCATTCTCTTTGTCAGTTTCTCTGTGTGTGTGTGTGTGTGTGTGTGTGTATCTGTCTCTCTCTCTCTCACTCACACACACACACACACACACACACACACACACACACACACACACCAATTATCAATTGGGTCAACTTGCCTGTCTACAATAACTAATTTTAAATGAAGACTACCACAGAAAGCAGCACAGCTCTGTTTTTCCAAGTTAAGCTCCACATTTCTGAGATCTGGGGACTTCAGCAGCCTCACCAACTTGTCCCTCCCGAAGGGGCACAGAAACAAAAAATAAGGAAGCTATTCCCAGCATCTTAAGTAGGAATGAAGTACAAAATTATCAGTATTGCTCTACTCAAAGAGGCCTTGAAGATTCCTCTACCCCACCTTCTACTCCCAATGGATACACTTTAAGACATTGAACCTCTGTAACTTTCAGAAATAGACAGTGGCCTGTAATCACAGTCAGCAAGAGCTTCTCAAGTGTGGTCTCCTTGTTTCAACAAACATTCACCTAAATTTAGTACAAGAAAATTCTTCTCTTCTTGTGATAAGTCAATGTTCCCTCTGCAACCTTACGCTCTGCCTTACCTGGACCACCTGTATTGAGTTATCTGTCCAGTTCAGAGTAAATTTTCAACAGGAACTGGCTGATTCAAACTCAAAGCACATTTATTCATTTTTGGCCCAGACACATGAGGCTGGCTACGTCTGTAATGCACAGATAGGAAGGGAATTGGACAAGAGTATCAGATAAGAGAGCCCAGGACAACAAATTTCTGTGCCACCAAGAGGATAGTCCAACAGCCCTCTGTGGGATGATGGTTGGGGACAGTGCACAAAATTATCAGCTCAAAAGCTATCCCCAAATACAATGTGCAGTTTAGTCCGCCATCTTGAAACAAAGAGTGGAGCAATAACTTATGGTGTGCCCTTCTGTTAGTTTTTTATCCATTACAACTATGCAGTATATAACAAGGGAAGAGGGAAGAGTGTGCTATTTTTTAATAGGCTTTCATAACTTGTAGTTTGAATAGTATCTTCCTCTTTCTCCTAAGTTATTCAACATGTGTGACTATCTGTGAGGACACTGGAGACTTACAATGGATGTCAACACCAGTGATTTACTAGTTACTTAGAAGGTGCTGAAACTCCGTAAACTAATTCCTAACCCCCTAATGCTCATCAGGAAGCAGCCCTATATCATGGCAGAAACAGCATCTTTCCTGTCATAGAATATCAACTACTCACATTATTTATATCTTAGAGCTCACTCCAGAGCTCCCTGTGGGAGCTGAAGCAAGACGGTTGTTGATAAAACTCTGAGTATGAGAATCTTTGTCAAAAATATTACTAATCTATATGTCTCACCCTATTGTCTTATCTGGCTCATTTTAAAGTACCACATCATTAGCAAAGAAAGAATTCAGTTAGGAGACACATAAGGAGAACAAGGAATCTCATCTACTCTCTTACAGCCTCTTCTAGAACAGACTGGCTGCAAATGTAAGGTGCATTCATAAATTCTCCAGGCAAAAAAAAAAAAATCTTGGCAGTCCAAAGACCTGGAAAATAATAAACTGAAATTCTGGAGAATTATAAGAAAAACCAGTTTCATAAAGTTCAAGAGAAACACCAAAAGGCTCATAGGGAACACTACGGTGTAAATAGTGTTACGTCAAAAAGACTGACCTAACCTAGAGCCATCACAACTAGTGGGTGACACTAGTGAGATCCTTCCCAGGTCTTGGCTGCCTTACAAAGGGGAAATAAATGATGATTCTTTGAAAAACAAAACATGATGTAACTATACATAACTAGCCAAGGTAGACAGCCCTTGACAGTGCATTTACATTTCTCATCAAACCAATGAAGCATTTTCTGCCTCTTTGGGGAAGGAAGAAGCTAAGGCCCTGGTACCTTTAACAATATGCCACAAAGTTAGAAAGTAACACAAGGATACTGGGCTCTAGTTTTTCAAGAGCACACATTCTAATGATGAAATAATAATGCTTAAAACTCAACGAAGATACTTGGGTCTTCGTCATAAAACTACTATCAGGTTCAGAACTTCTTGCTCACTTAGTGCACCAGCCACAGGCCACAGAGAACAACATGTAAAATGATGGGCACAGGACCATTGTGATGGCTGCCATCACCCCACAGTGGCTTGGAGACCTATGGGGTTGGCCAGAGGAGTCTGCCAGGTGTACAAACCAGGTCTGCTGACCCTCCAGGAGAAGCTTTTGTTCTCAATGTCACTGCAAACGGATTTCAAGGCAACATGTTACATGCTAACTCCAGTTTGAATGTGATTTGTACTCCAAGGGTGACATGCTGAAGGCTTGACCCGTAAAATGGCAATGTGAAAGGGGGAGGGACCTTTAAGGGGTGGGGTCTAGTGGAAGGACCTTAGGTCCCTGGGATTAGGGGAACTCTCAGAGGACCCTGAGTTAGTGCTCATGACAAGCTAGGTATTATTAAAGGATCACTCTGTCTTCCTGTCAGGCATGTAATCACTTGTCTAGTACATGCTCCTGCTGTTGCATACCATCTACCACAAGGTCCTCACCAGAGCTGAGCTAAGTTTGAACCACCACAGCCACAAGCTAAGTAAATCTCCCTTTAAAGTAGTTACCCTAGCCAAGCACCAGAGACTCATGCCTGTAATTCTAGCTTCTCAGGGAGATGTGAGGGTTAAAGTTCAAAGTCATCCTAGTGAGGAAAGTGTGTGACATTCTTATTTCCAATAAACCGGTGGGGGGGGGGGGGGGGGAATCAAAACAACCAGAAGCATAGCTGTGGTTCAAGTGGTACAAGTCCAGCCTTGAGTGAATAAGATAGTTAAGTCTGTCTAGGCCTTAGAGCCTAGCACCTGAGTTCAAGATGCAGAACTGGCGCACAAAAAATACAAAAAATAAAATAAAGTTAGCCAGATTTTAGCATTTAGTTGTAATCATGAAAAACAGACTGATAGATCAACTCTTCTCTCATAGTCAACCAAAGAGAATGGTTATTTCTGAGGTTCTTGGACTTTGGACTTCCTCTCACTGGGTTTAAGTATATGGGTGAGATAATACAAGGCCTAAACTTTGAAAATACTGCAGCATATAAAGGGGAAGGGATGTTGGAAAATAATAGCAGACTTGATAATGGATAAACAGGGGTTCACTGCAGTATCCTTTAGTGTGTGTTTGAGACTTTCCATAATAAAGTTTAAAAAACAAAGCCACAGAAATGAGAACAGAAAGCTATTTTTCCTCTGTCTCAGCACATGTGTTGTTAAAGACAAAGTCAGCAAGAAGCAAACAAATAAAGGCTCCAATTACTTAGTCACAGATGGACTGGCTATAACAGGAGTTACTTCCTTCTACACCAAGCAATAACAGAGGGTACACACAAAGGTTAGGCAGCAACACGGTGCTAAGGAGAGTCTGGGCGTGGCTGTGGGCCCACTCCATGGCTGTTGTGGACAGGGCAGGCGCACACAGCTCTTCCCTGACTCCACAGTGAAACCGGAGACATACAGTACCCCAGCTCTTCTATTCAATCACCTGGGAATGACACTGTTGATTCATTTCTTGTCAATGGAGCCCTTCTCTATCTGCAATGGATCCATTTGGTCTCCTTCAAGTATCTATATTGAAATTCTAACTCCCAATGGGATGGTATTCAGGGGTGGGGCTCTTGAGAGGTAAAGCAGTCCGAAGACTTGAGGCCTAAAAAAATGAGATTAGGATCCTTACAAGAATACAAGACAAAACCCCCAAATCACAAGGAAGATGATCTACTCTACCATGTGAAGATACAGAGAAAAGCAAACATCCACCAACAGGGCAAAGGCCCTTACCAGAAAGCCAGCCACCTGGAACCTTAGAATTCCGGCTTCCAGAACTGTGAGAAATACATTCTTGTTAAGTAACCTAGTTTATGGGGCTTGGGGGCTAGAACAGCCTGAACTGAGAAATCAGCTTTGCATTATTTCAAATGAATGTGAACTATGTTGTTTGTATGTGACACTAATAATCCACCAAGTAAACCCTGATAAGCAATTCCTTGATGAAAATTTAATTCTCCAGAAAATCCTGAGAGTCATAAATGATCAGAAATAAAATGGATAATTTCCAATGAAAATGATCTTTATGCCCTGTTCAAAACAGTCATCTAAGCAAGTAATAGCTAGTGATATCATTTACACAGTAATCTAAGAGCTCAGATTCTGGGTATTGAGAACAAGTTTATTAAGTTTTCTCCCAGGACATTTTATCTATTTCAGCCAACTTGTACTTCATGAATCAGTCACTCACACACACACACACACACACACACACACACACACACACACACACACACACACACACACACCTGTACAATCAATGTTAGGGAGTAAGAAATACTTGAATTGCAACATGTACATACATGGCCATTCTAGGCTTATTCCAGAAAAACCTAAAGTCACATGAAGCTGCTGAGCTCATTTTTCAAGAGATTAAAGGCTAAGAATTACAGTTTGGCTTCTGTTGGCAAATAGCTAACATATTTCAACTGCATTGGTCCTACTAAAGTTTGGAGAAATTCTTGGGAGGAAAGAAGTCTAGGTAAGATCCTTATAGCATTGAGGGAAACAATATGAAATACTGGCCTTCATCCTCAATTCTTTCCCTCACTACACAGGTGGGACAACACATGGGCTGCTCAACTCACCTAGGTAACATGAAGACACTCGTGAAAGGAGGGCATATTTCTATGAGGAACAATGAAATCAACTTCTAGGAGAGAGAATTATATAGAATTTCAAAAAAGTCCACATAAAAAAACTAAACAGGCATTAAACATGCCTATAAACATTGTAAGGAGGGATCCTTCTTCCATCTCTTTCTTTCCAGCTGTTAAAAACCAGAGCTTTTGATTCATTTCCCAATGGAAGATGAACAACAAAAGCCAAAATATCCAAGTTATTCTCTATTTGTACATACTCCAGGGTCCCACCTCTCAAAATGTGCCAGGTGGCCTAGCCATTCTAACCAGGGGGGTCTTATAGCCATAGCTGTCTCGGTAACATCCTCAAACTGTAAGACAGTAGACACATGCACCCTGCAGAAACAAACTTTTGCAGGTCCTTCTCCAGCTTTGCCTCAACTGTGGGAGATGAAGGACTACACAGTGGACCAGGGTCAGGATGCAGGGCAGCACAAACAATCATCCAAGCCAGCTGGCATAGACTGGACCACAGAAATAAGGGCCAAGAAAGGGGTTCTGTTAGAACCCAATCAAAGTAAAAGAAAGAGGGAGGGGTGAACACTGAGATTAGTATTGAGAATCTCTCCCTCCCTCTCGCTCTAAGCTGGGTGAAGGCAAGATCAAGGCAATGAACTAAGCAAAGCCTTCCTCCTTACCACCACACAGATTTTCTCACACACCTCTAACAGAAAGAAGTTCTTCCCACTTGCCTGGAATGAGATCCTCCTGTGCCTAAATGAAGCTCTGACTTGGAGAGGGGTATATGGTCAGGTTTAAACTGAGGGCCTCATGCTTGCTAGGCTTGCTAGGCAGGTACTCTACCACTTGAGTCCTTTTTGCTTTTCATAAGGTCTTGTCTTTTTTTGCCTGGTGCTGGCCTCAAACTGTGATCCTCCTACCTGTGCCTCTTACCTAGCTCGGGTGCACCACCATTTCCATTTTTTTGTTTGTTGAGATACGGTCTTGCTAACATTTTGCCTGGGCTGATCTAGATTTGTGATCCCTGTTCTTCTCCCTTCCCCATCTCTTTTTTTTTTTTTTTTTGTAGGTCATGGGGCTTGAACTCTGGGCCTGGACGCTGTCCCTCAGCTCTTTAGCTCAAGGTGAGCACTCTGCCACTTGAGCCACAGTGCCACTTCCAGTTTTCTGGTGCTTGATTAGAGATAAGAATTTCATGGATTCTCCAGCCCAAGCTGGCTTTGAACTGCGATCCTCAGATCGCAGCCTCCTAAGTAGCTACGATTACAGGCGTGAGCCACCATCGCCCGGCTCCCTTTCCCATCTCTTAAGTAGCTGTAACTAACAAATTGTTTAAATAGGGATACAGGTGACCCATTGCAACAATGAGATGTACAAGATGTTATGTCGAAAAACGAACTTTACAACTTTGGTAGGGGGGTAGAGGGGGAAAGATTTTAAAAATAGAAAAAAAAGTAGCTGTAACTACATGCATGATTCACTATACCTAGTGGATCATATTTCTATGAAGTGTGTGCTAAATGCACATGATGTGAATGGTTTGATTCTGAACGTGGTACAATTTTTTGTCGGGTCAGTAGGGATCCTTCTCAACTTCTCTATCCTTCTCTTCCTCAGGCATCTCCTTCCTCATGATAGGCTGGCTCTCTATTATATAAAGTGCTCTCTACATGACTCCCAGAGCAAAAGGATGCCTTGAAGGCAGTTGACACATGTGCACAGTCCTACACACATGTGCATACAAGCAAGTCATTTGGATCATTCTGAGCATCATCCTTTCTGGGCCTTAAGCCATTTTCAATTTCTAGACAAGAGTATTCAATAAACAGTGAAACCCAGGCTCAGCCTGGCAGCAAAGTGCCAGAGGGAAGTAGGAAGCCTATTCATTAGTGAATTTACCAGTCAGAACCTTCATCCTTGGGGAAAGGACCTGAGTAAGAAAAACTCGCCAACACATTCAGTTATTCTAAAAATAAACTGTCTTTTGTTTTTTGCAAAATCTAAGGGTAATACTGGAAAATAAAAAGCCTGAAACCACAACCCAGAAAACCCATTACCCAGAAACAACACCAAAATTACATATGTCAGATTATTTCCTTCCAAGAATTTTTTTCCCTTGCAAACAGATGGATTGTTGCAAACAGTGCATGGCTGCACAATCTAATTATTCTAGCATCTAGACAAAGAGGAAGTTTCATGATCCATTTTTTCCTACCCTTAAAAAACAAGAGCTAGAACTGGCTCTGGCTTACTCAAAAGGAACCCACAGCTGGGATTATACAGGATTATGACCACCATGCTTGAAAACTAGGTGGACCACAGGGGCAGCTAGGCAGGTCTGAGTGAAGCTAGGTGCAGCCACTGCTAGAAGAGATGCATCCCAGAGCCTTCCCAGCCCAGGTGAGGCAAGCTGCCATCTTGTACAAGCTACTCCCTAAAAACACTCCTTTCTCAAAGGCAGCACTATGAGTGGCTCATCAAAATTCCTCAGAGCTGCTATGGTAGCAACCTTCCCCAGTTGTGCTCAGTACACACTCTGAACCTGTAGTACTTTGCTGCATGTAGCTGTTGGCATCTCTGGCTCCACTCTTCACCAGAACTGGGGCTTACTCATTCTCCCTTTTGTGCTTTGTGTCTAGCACAGGGGTGACCAAGGAATGTTTGCTGAATGGATGGGCTAACCCCACCCATTAGAACAAAAGAGCAGCCACTTCACCTTCTCTTAGGTTACACACAAGTCTCATCTGCAGGCTCTGTGCTTGAGTCTGAAAATGGAAGGAAAGTTAAGACTTACCTCAGGGCCCCCCACCTGGTAACTGTGTTCAATTTGGTGTAATATCGAGTACTTCCCAATGCGAGGACAGTGAGGCTTCTGCTCACACTTACTGTTTTTAGCTTCTGAGAACCATTGGGAAGTACTTGGTATTACACCAGATTGAACACATTACTCCAGTACTTCAGGAATACCAATATCAGTGCTGCTCACAACTGTATTCTAGAGCTTGGCACATAGCAGGCATTCAAGACATACTTTGGAGTAAGGTACAATATGCCAGAGGCAGCAGGGATACAGTGTAGACAGAGATTGGTCTCTGTTGCCAGGAAGTTTTTCATCTAAAATCATGGTTCTCCATCTGGGGAAGCTACCAGTTGGTAGCACTATTTTGGGAGGTTCTGGAAACTTTGGGAGGTAGAGTCTAAATGGAGGAATAGAACCCTGGAGGTGTGACTCTGAAAGTTACAGTAGTCCCCAGTGTCTTTGTCACTGTGCTTCTGTCACCATGAGGTGACAACCATGAGCAGCTTCAGCCACAGGCTCCCACCAAAGGCCTCACTCAAGGTCCAAACTCATGAAGCCAGCTAACCACAGATGGAGCATTCTTTAAACTATGAGCCTACACTAACTCTTTCTCCCCTCAAATTGTTTGTGTCAAATATTTGGCCATAGTCACCCAAAATGTAGTTCCAGACAGAAAATGGAAACTACTATTGTCTTTATAAATGCTGGGGAAGAGAGGAAGACAACAAGGTAATGGGTTTTTTTGTTGTTGTTGTTGTTATATCTCCTCCCTACCTCAGCTTTCCCATACCTGACAGCACTCTACATGGTATGACAGACATTCGGGTGTTATCTGGCTAAGGACAGCAGCTGCTCATTGGGCTACTTGGAGGAAGTGATGGTTTAGAATGGCTTATAGCAACATCTCAGTCATTTGGCCATTGCTTAGTACCCTGTCTCACCTCACAGAGCCTAGGAGTCACTGTGAACATACACATCACACATGATTGGCAGGTGCAGTGCAGGTGGGGACACCAGGAGAGGGCAACTGGACTGGTAGGAAGAGACCAGTGCCTGCAGGGCCACCCTTCTTAGGTCCCTATGGGTGCCACCCATGGCTCTGCTGTGCTTTTCCCAGGAATGGTTTCCTAACTTAGAACCGCAGGCCTAAATTCAACCTGTCATTATGGGACAACCAAGTCACTGTCCTAATTAAGGTTGCTGGAGACACAGGCGTGGTCTCCTCCTTCCAGCCAGGCCTGTCTCTAGATAAACTCCTCCACCACAAGTGCCAGAGGCCTGGTTCTCTGAGCGCTTTCCACTGCCCTTTCATTTGGTGATACCCAGGCATTCAAGTCTGAACCCAACCATTAAGGCTACAAAATCTCTCTCTAATCGTTGGGAGGGTACAGATCAGAGCTGAGGGGCACGGAAGATTAGAAGCCACACTAAAATTGAGCCCTTCATTTCCCCCTTAGGTTCTGAGAAGGCGTAGGACCACTAGGTTGTATTGTGACCAAAGTCATCCATACTCACAACACTGCCTGGTTTCACGGAATCTCAGGCAACAAGCCTCCTCGTCTGTCAGGAGACCTGGCTAGTCTTAATTCTGCACAATCTGAAGTGGGATCATTTTAAAGTATTAATCACTTCAAGCCCCTAGGATTGTTTCCTCCCCCTATGTTCACAATCACTCTGTAGACGCTACTTCCTAGAATCAATTCTGCAGTGGACCCTTTTCGTCCCCACATGCCACCACTTCTGAAGTCATGGCTGGCAGGATTGCTTTTTAAGTGCCATATAAAACCAACGTGGAGTTGTTGGGACAATGTTTTTATTCTTATCTCATCTTACTGATATAGACACTAAGCAGAGAAGGTAAACAACTCACCCAAATGCAAATGCTGGTAGACAAAGTAATGTTTCGGGTACTCAGCATTTATAGGATTTGAACATGTGTGTAACTAAGAAGCAGCACTACCTGGCTACATCATACATGTAAGACCTATAGTGCCCAAGGCATGACTGTCTTTGGGATTCTTTAAGATTTCTTGGCTTAACTCAGTAATCTGTTCCATAGCTAATTCTGCCCTCATCCTTCAATTTAGTCTACAGACCTCACTTCATAAAATTTCACATAAAATTAATTCATTCAGTCTCACTTCTGAGTTTGTTTTGTCTCCATCCCCTCCCTCTGGAAATCTTCAGTAATTTTCTGCTACTTCTCTTCTCCCTCTCCCTCTCTTTTTCCCTCTCTTTCTCCTTGTTTTTCCTCTCAGCATCCTACAAGGTTCTGACTTTCTGAGAAAGCCTAGCAATGAGAGAGGTAAAGTCCCACTCTGTCACTTATGATGCTTTGGTTTGGGACATATTACTTTGTGCCTCAATTAGTCCATGTAAAGGTATCAGAATCTATTTCACAGAGTTACTTTGAGACTTCAGAGCTTACACGTGCAATGTACTCATTAGCATCTAACACAGTAAATGCTCTATAAATATCAGTTATCACTCTAGTGACACTGCATTATAACAATCGACTTATCTGTACACATACTTGATTAAACTTGGGAACTGGACCTGTTCTCTAGTGTATCCTCAGGGGAAAAGCACTATGGCTAGAAGAGCTAAAGAAATACATGCCAGGGAAATGAATGAATAAATGAATGCATAATTGTATGTGTTACATATGGAACATATTATGCTCTGGAACTCAAGTGGTAACACAGTCATGTAAACCATCAACTCTAAAACAATGTTAAAGAGATGTTCTAGTGATGTGCTGCACAAGTATAATAGAGGGAAAATTTAATTTGGGGAGGAAAGAACAATACTAATTAAAGCAAAATATAAAAAATGAAAGGAATGAAGACATAAGGACCAAGCTAAAGCAGAGGATTAAAGTACATGATCTTCCTAGGAATGGTGTAGACTATAAGGAATGTTCAGCATGGAAGTAATGGGAACTCATAATTGGGATCCACAGATAACCCTGAAAAAGTAATGGAAAAGTGGACGAATACACACCTTTGCAGGGAGGAGGTCCACAGCTCCCCATTAGTTCCTCAATGGGGTCTGATGGCCCAAAAGATGAAGGGCCCCTGTGGCAGGGTGTCTAGTTGGCAAGAGAGGAGAACAGAAGGAAAAAAGTAAAGGGTCATCCATGCAGAGCAAGCCCAGCTGGCAGAGAGCTAAAATGCCAATTGGCACAATATACACTTTCTCATGTGGCAACAGAGTCATGGAGGGTTTTCCAACAGAGAAGTTGAGTGACCAGATTTGAACTGCAAGGAAGAAACCCATCAGGCGGAATAGAGGCTGAGGAGTATACTGATGAGGAGGAAGACCAGTAAGCACTAATAAGCTCCCCCCAGTAAACACCATGGAGTCCAGGATGGCAAGATGAAGAAGGCAGTAGGAGACCAGAAATCAATTTTCCATTTAAGAATCAAGAAAAAGTTCAAATGAACCCCAAACAGGTAACAAGGCTTACTAGTTCTAGAACAAGGAAGGAATAAATAAAAGAAGCGGGCTGGGATAACCCTGAGGAAAGCATTACTACTGTTCCACACCAATGAATAAACAGCGACTTAAGTTCATAATTAGCAAGGCTACATAGCTACTGTGCTCTACGGTAAGATTCAAAGTCTCCAAGGCTTTCATCTCCACTTAAACCAAAATGGTGTCAGGTTCTAAAACCAAGATAGCCGTAGAACTGGACAGTGTCTGAGGTGCCACTAGATAATCACTACCTATGCTGCTAACAGCAGCTCAGTGGGTTGAAGGAAGACAATGTTTTTAGGTTTGGGTTTTTGTTTCTACTTGTTTCTTGTCACAGGCACAATTAGTTCGACATACCCCATCTTGTCTGACAGGCTGTACTCTGGTCTTGAATCTACAAATGTCCTTGTAAGAATGACATTGTAGACAGGAAATGTGCCAGATCTGTTTCAATCCAAAACCCAGAAAGCTGGGCTTCCACATCTCAGCTCACAACTGTAAGAAAGATACACAGACACACCTCCATTTTGTGAACTGCCCTTTCTCTTTTATTCTCCTTGTGGGTTTGCGAATGGATTCTTCATTTTGGGTAAACAAGAGTCAGGCAAAAACTTCCAAGCAGCCATTTTGTTCAGTCTGAACAATGGCAAATAGACCTCCAAGGTTAGCCTCATCCACATATATCCTAACACTCTTTAATAACATGCCAGACTTGATAAGAGAGAGGGAAATCAATAACTCTGAATGTATCCAGAAAATAAAAATATGAAAAGTAATGAAAAAAATGTTGCAGTGCCGAAGTCAGTGCATCTGGCAAGCAGTCAGAACAACTGCCATTCTGAAAAGAATCTCCATTCTAAACTATTTCTTCAGGATCTCACCCAACACAAGCAAATCCCACAAAGCTTATCTACCAAGATTTCACTCACTTTGCTCATGCAAAGTGAAAGAAACACCCAATGGTGCACACAGGCCCTTTCCCACACATTTGTGCCTTTTCAATGATGAATGAACACAACCTCTCTTGGTTTGGGCAAATATTTTATTTTATGGTTCCAAAGCCATTGTCAAGCGAGTTTACCACCACTGGATTTCCTTTTGTTCTACTTGAAATGCTGGGCAAAAATAAACCTCTTAGGAACAGCAGCAGCAAAGCAAGACTCCCCACTGGCTGCACACACCAAAAGTGCAGTCCTCCAGAGATCATGATTGCATGGTACAATTAGAGGAGGTTTTGCCCCCACAGCTTTGAGTTCTACTTCCTCTATAAATACTTACTCATTTTCTAATTAAACAAACAATTAGTAGAAAGCACAGCCTGAGAAAGTGCGTAGGTGTCTTCCTCAAGCTACACCAAGAAATTGTCACAAATGATGCTAACCAAGGACAGAATAAAACATGTTTGACTGTTAGTGTTTGCACAAAGTAAAATGATCATATATCCTAGAACATATAACAAAACAGTTCTCTCCCAACTTGAAATGCAGTTCTTAATGACAGACATTCTAAAGGGAAAAGCAATTCATTTCCATATAGGCTAGAGTTCCTGGGGAGAGGGACAGCTTGCTAGGGAATACAAGCAATTCAGTTGTTTTTGTTTGTTTGTTTGTTTTTACAAGATGCAATTCATTGCACAAGATTCTAGCCAGAAATGAGTCAAAATCAATGTGCTAAATGTTTCTAGCTGTTTTTCACTAATTCTCATTGCCTTTACATACACATACTCAGACACAAAAGGGAAAGTGAGGACCTTCATAGGTCATGTGCTAAATCTCCTCGTTCCATGTGATCAAACAAAGTTTATTCTTTGGGGTTTAGATCTAGTTTAAAAAATAGATTAGGGTAACAGTAGAGTCTCTCTACACAATGTACAGGCAGACGGTACTAGCATCTTGCTGCTATTCTGCTAATAGTATACGAGTATCTCTTCACAAGGATATGTCTGGAGGCACAGGCTATTTTTAAAGTCATTGATTTAAAAGTTTAAGTGTGTTTATTCATTCATTCGTTTAGCAAATGATTATTTACCAGTTACTATAGAGACAGGTATATATGCAAACGTCTTCCCTCTTAGAGCTTTCTTGCTAGGGAAAAAACAGACAGAGAAAGCCAGGCAAACCAAGAGCCAAAGAACAGAGCAAAGCACAAAAAAAAGGAAAAGGATGCAAAAGAGGCTGGAGATACTTGGGCTGGAGTGGTCAGAAGACTTGTCTGCAGTGACATTTGAGTTAAAACCACATGAAGGCCTGGGGTAAAGCACTCCAGGCAGAGGGACAGGCACAGTGGACCTGGTATTTATCTGTGCGGCAAAGCAAACAAGATGATAAATGGTGACAAAGGGGAGAGAATTCTCACTTTGTTCCACCTGCAAGAGTCTCAGGTCAACTAGTCAGCCCCTATTAACATTAATACAAATAAATGTATGCTTGAACGCAACAAACTGAGGAACTTCAAACCAACCACAAAGACAAAACTAAATGCAAGAATTGGGCTCAGGGTCAGTATCATGTGTACAGCACATAGGGCTAACCAATAGCTTTCACTATTACCTCCTATTTGGATGTTTGTCTTGAGAGTAATGAAGTTGGAAGTTAAGACAAGCCGTAGAAAAAAACAGCTCCTGGCCAGGCACCAGTGGCTCACACCCGTAATCCTAGCTACTCAGGAGGCTGAGATCTGAGAATCATGGCTCAAAACCAGCCCGGGCAGGAAAGTCCATGAAAGTCTTATCTCCAATAAACCACCAGAAAACCAGAAGTGGCACTGTGGCTTGCTAGCCTTGATCTGAAGAGCTGAGCAACAGTGCTCAGGCCCAGAGTTCAAGCCCCATGACCAACCAAAAACAAAACAAAACAAAAAAACAGCTCCTAATTAATAAGAAACCAACCTCCTCATCTCTAAAGTGGTTACATTACAGAGTAAAATTCCAAGCACTAGAGGGAAAGGGAGGTAAAATGGGTTCAGCTGGAGAGTCTGTGAATACACACAGCTATTAAAACACACAGCTATTAAATAAAAACAAAAGTCATAGGGGCTCTTTGCTTGTCCCTCATCATTAGTACATGAAGTCAGCCAGACTGTGGCTAAAGCCTTCTGAAACATTTGTCCTTTTTGTTTTTTGCAGAGAAGCACCTTTGTATTCCTGCTTTGACTCTAACCAGTCTTTCCAAATTGCTCTTCATTCACAGTGGTCCAGCATGCCAGACTAGGCCCCCATGACAACTCTCTACACCACATTTCAGAACTCAGAGCTCTCCACTGAACCCTCCTCCAGACCCAAATCCTCACCTCACCTGACTGTGACCTGCTCCAAACTCCCTTTCTTACTGCTCCTCACCCACTTCTCATTTTAGGCCATCTCCTCACAGGTCATCATCAGCTTCAAGCTCCCACTGCAGTGTTCCTCTTGCCTGAGTATCTCACCTCTTTCTAGCCAAATTAAACCAGTACTCAAGGGCCAGAAATGTCTTGTTCCTTTCTCTCACGGGCCTTTTAGAACTCAAAGCACATACAAAGAAGATTCACAGCAGTAGCAAGTCAGTTGGAAATGCTCAAAATAGAAATTCAAGAATAGCTCTCCCAGGATAAACACCAGACATCATTTATATACTCACGAAGCTGACCCGTATTCCTAAGTTAAATAAGCAATGTAGGGCTGAGGGTCAGTGGCTCACACTTGTAATCCTGGCTACTCAGGAAGGGAAGATCTGAGGATCACAGCTCAAAGCCTGCCAGGCAGGAAATCCAAGATTCTTATCTCCAATTAATCACCCAAAAACTGAAAGTGGAGCTGTGGCTCAAATGGTACAGCACTGGCTTTGAGCAAAGAAGCCTAAGGACTTTTGAACTTGAACTCAGCCCAGGCCCTGAATTTAAGCCTCATCAGGGTTCATGTGCAACACAGAGCAACTAAGGAAGAGAAGATTGAAAAACACATTCTGATTGACACTATGCATATAAGACAACAACAAAACAAACAAGAAAGACATCATGCAGTAATCTGGTCTCCCATTTATTGTCAGGAGAAACAACCAAACAGACTATACTTCCTTCCCTTCTTAAACTCCAAGAACTAAATTCTAGCACTTCACTCTAGGCCAAGCAAGTAGGGCCACCCTAAGCTTAAGAGTGAAGTTTTTGTGCATTCTTCACACTGGTCTCGTATTGGTGAGCTATATTTGCAGTGTGGCTGAAATACATAATGACAGTACAGGAGAGACAAAGGAAAAACCACGTGAAATGAAATAACAGACCGAAGAGAAGACCACACACATATTCATAGTGAATATCGCTCTCCAAGGACATCACTCTAAGGAGCAATGCACAACTAGTACAGCACACGCATGACCCAGATGTGGGCCCAACAAGCTAAGGGAACCAGAAACAAGGCTACAATCCCCAAATCCCCTGTGAAAGTCCCCAAGGGAATAAAGGAGGAGGGAGGGCTGCTTTCTGCCAGTGCTATTTTAAGCATCATGACTTCATCCCTGTTTGCCCGAGGCAGCACAGATGGACCGTATCAACTTGCCCTACTACAGAGGAAGGAGACCTGGATATGAAGCTGCATGTTTCTCTTGCCTCATTGTTAGAACATCCTGAAGCTGGGGACCACGGCATCAAGCAGAGGAAATCTCCCTCTGTGTGTCTCCCTCTCTTTCTCTCTACCTACTCCTCGTTTTTCTTTTCAATGCTAAGAATTGAATTTAGGGCCTTGCAAATGCTGGGCAAGCACTCAACCAAAGAACAACATTCCTGACCTCTGTTTCATTCGGTTTGTAATTCCTAGAAGTATTCACAAATATGGCTACATTTCATGGAACCACCTTCCAGACCTACCTGGAAAATGGCACCAGAGGAGCTGCTGATAGGACCATTAGACTTTTTGGGTCTGGTCAGTGACACCCAACCGTTATGGCCCTTCTTCTCTGGACATAGGAGGAAGAAGGGAACAAGCCCAGGATTCAAGCTGGTAAGACAGACTGAGAATCCCAGATTATGTCATTGCATGAGTCACCTCTGCGATACAGGGCTTCCCTGAACCTTTCCAAGAACTCAGCAAACTATATGGTAGAAGGGACAGACATATGATAGATTATATTTATTAAATGTCTTCTAAGCACAGCCCCTTTTAAGGAAAGTCCTCTTACCATTCTTAGTATTTCTATTTCAGAAGAGAGGGAAAAGAAGTTCAGAGAGGTTGTCCAATATTCAGGCTGAAATGGAAACATTGTAAGATCCAGAATAAACCACCCTCTGCTTCGTGGTGGGTCTGTAAAGGGCTTTTCTCTCCCCTAAGAGGAGGCCTGAAGACCTGTGCAGACCTGATCCTCTAGTCTACCCAACATGTCCATCTCCCCTGTCATTTGCCAGCAAGCATCATATGGAAGAAAGGGATGAACATGGATGGAAAACCCAGAGTCCCATCCTAAAACTGCTACTTCCTTCAGTCTTAAACTAGAGCAAGTCCCATCACCTTGAGCCCTGCTCAAGCCCCCTAAGTATAAAGGTGTACTCAGTCCTGCCTCAGTCTCAGGGCTGGAAACCATGTGCATCCTCAGCAGGTGTACCACATATGGAGCCATAGCACTGGTTCTGTGGGTGTGTTCATGTTTTAATTGTAGTGAAATGTATCTAACATAAAATTAACCATTTTAAAATAAACAGTTTGGTGGCATGCATGATGTTCATAATGTTTTGCTATTCTACCTCTAATAATTCCAAAATATTTTGGTGGCTCCAAAATGACATCCACCTACACTCATAGCCTACCCCATGCTCATTTAACAGTCAGTTCCCATCCTCCTCTCCTCCAGCCCCTCATAAATCTAATTCTAGGAAACTGAATCTAGTAACCATGAATCTGCTTTCTAGCTCTAGGTTTATCATTATGAAGGTGATAGAACTATACAATGAGACCTTTGTATATGAGTTTAGGTTGCATGATGTTTTTGAGGCTCCTCTAAACTATGGCATGCAGCAGCATTTCACTCCTCTTATGGCTGGGTGATATTCCATTGTCTATATATGAGCATGTGTTCATCTTTTTCACCAATGATAGAAGGCTGGGTTGTTTCTGCCACTGCTATGAACATTCACTTAGCAGATTCTCTCTCTCTAAGCCCTATGATACTTGAGATGTACTGCCTTCCTCATTAATTTATCACATTCTAATCCTCCCACCCTGCTTTGTTATAACAAAAATGGCAAAGAATTCCCAAGGCAGAGTCAGACACATAAAACGCTTGTGAAGAAAGGAACAAAAAGATGTTCATCAATGATTTGATTTTAATTACTCATTACCAACCATGCCTATCAGGACATTCTCAAAAGTGGACATTACTTCCAACATGCATGTTAGATGTAAAAGTATAAAAGATTAAATTCTTTCAAAAGCAAAAGGCACTGTAGGAATGCAGAGGGCAAAAGGACACAGGGAAGAATGAGAGCAAAACTCTTCATGAAGGAGCACTTCCCTTCGTGCCATCTAATCCGGTGACCCCAGAGGGCTTTTTGTACAAAACCACTTTCATCAAGCCAATGTTTCTCTAGCATCCAGGGGCATGCAGTTCAAAAGCCTCGTGGGCAATGGTGAGCACGTAGCCACTTGGCACACCTTCCTTTGAGGTTCTAAATGTCTGGCTAGATGGACAAAGTGCCCAGATTCAGACTTTTATCAATGCCACCACTAATAGCATCATTGTTTGGCTTCCAAGAATAGTGCCTATCAAAACAAAAACAATCAACTCCTTCTTGGCGTGTGAAGCATCTTAAGCTGTCATAAAAAAAAAATCTCCATTTTCTCAAATTCTTTCTCCATTTAAGGTGTGGATTCAGTATAAAGTGAGTCTAATCACAATGGGCACATGGAAGGGGCAAAATACAACCTCTCCCAAGAGTCCCAGTCTATGGGCATCAGTCAGCCACAGGCACCAAACACGCGCTGATTAAAAGAATCTGGCACAACACAGTGTGTCATGTCAAGTACTCTTCACCATGTACATAATAAAGTCAGTCAGATGAACATTCTCATACTGTGTTCCCTATGGGAGGAAAGGCAAAAAATAGACTACTGAAAAATGTAAAGGGACTCAGCATGCAATGGAGGAAAGCATGATCAGAGTAAGATGCTCCTGCTGAACAATGCCAAAGCCTTCCTTCTCATGTTTGCCAGGATCACCTAGGGTTAATTTATGTTTTGTCTTCTCCAATCAAGACTCTCAATGCAGGAATATAGAAATCATGATGAAAAAAAAGGCTTTTTAAAAGATGGATCCATTTCCACATTTAAATTTTACCAAAGTCAAGGAAAAGGCAAGTGAATAGCACACTTCCAACCCTCTTCCACTCCTCCCATCCTCCCAAGGTATTTCACTATAAATGAAATCAGGAGAATTATTCCAGAAAAGTCCCTGGTTCTACTATCCTCAGCTCTGCCAATGGTGCACAAAAGTAGACACAAAGAAAACACCCAGGTAGTGCACTCATGGTACTCATAAAACTTTCTGGATGTGCTCTTAAATTTTAATTTCATGTATTTGTACAAATCACAAAATATTATTTTCATTTTTTTCCCCAACTACTTGAACATCTTTTTTAGCTCATGGTGCAGTATCAGGCTCTTTGACACACAGGCTACCTTTTGCCTATTCCTTTGATTATTTACATATTAATCCCTCGGAAAACATTGTGAAAAGCTAAGAATCACATTCAAGTTTTGGAGGAGGAGGGGGGAGTTGTTTTGGGTTTTTTTGTTTTGTCAGTCATAGGTCTTGAACTCTGGGCCTGGGCGCTGTCCCTGAGCTCTTCAGCTCAAGGCTACCACTCTTACCGCTTGAGCCACAGTGCCACTTCTGGTTTTCTGGTGGTTTATTGGAGATAAGAGTCTCATGGACTTTCATGCCTGGGCTGGGCTGGAACCGCTATCCTCAGATCTCAGCCTCCTAAGTAGCTAGGATTACAGGCATGAGCCACGAGCACCCTGCTAGAGTTTCAGTTTCTAACACATAAAATGCCAAGAATGGTCCACAGAAGGTGAGGTTCCTGAAAGCAATTTTACCACTGGATCAGACCACCCTTATTTGTGACAGAGAGCAGGAAAACTCCATCACAGGCTCTAGCACCGGACAGGAAGAGAGAGCCTCTGGTGGGTCAGGCAGCTTGGACAGGGACAGGGACAAAGTCACATGGGTTACACAGAGCCTTGTCCCCTTCTGATGTCAAACTGCCAGGAGCTATTGCCAGCCCACCAGCTGCTGCCTCCACTCTCAGCTAAAAATGGCTGAGAAAGAAGCCCAGGAAAACTGAATGGCAGGGGACACAGTGTGGGAGGGAACATCACTCCAACTACTCCAAGGAAGATGTAAGGAGAGTAGCGGGGGAAAGGTCATCTATTCGCCAAAATTAGGGTACTCAGCTTCCAGCATCCAGTGTAACAATTCTGTTTTACTTCTGGTACATAATATGCCTATTGCTCTAATAGTATATTATGTATTACATTCACGTCTTTGAAAGAACACTGAGGCTCTGACCACCAAAGTACTCTTTGAGAAGAAAACTCACCATTCATTATATATATGTCAGAGACCACAGTGCAGGGTTCCAGATAGTAATTGTGCAGGTGTAAATGCAGGACAGGTGCTCTGGTAACCCAGGTGAGGCTGGGAGGAGCCCTCACATCCACACCACTGCTGCCAGGCCATCGCTGCTCTGCCATTCTCATTTGAGTCTTCATTCATCCAACGTCACAGAGATCCTCTATGGCTGGTTTCCTTGCTCATCACACCTAAGCAAGGTGATAACCCATTCAAGGCCACTTAGGAGGAATAGAATGACACAGCCCAGCATGGAGAACACTTCAAGGTCCTGGTGTTAGAAGCCGAAAGAAAGAGTACAGAGCTCAGCTTCCTCCTAAGTAAAAAGAGGGCTCCTGAAACTTCGTACTATGAAGTTTAGAATGACCTAGGGAAGTTTAGAATGACCTAAGAGACATGTTCTTTTTGGGGGCCTGTGGGGGATCTTGAACTCAGGGCCTAGGCTCAGTCCTTTAGCTTTTTCACTCAGGGCTAGCACTCTACAATTTGAGCTATAGCTCCACTTCCAGTTTTCTAGTGATTAACTGGGCTGACTTCCTGCCTGGGCTGGCTTCAAACCATGATCCTCAGATCTCACCTTAAGAGTATCAAGGACAGCCATGAGCCACCAGTGAGTGCCTCACAGATTCTTCATAAAAAGACAAAGCAAATGAAGAATCCTAGAAATGTACCTTTCACTCTCATTGCAGCAATAGCAGAGAAGTTCTGGCCCCAGGACCACCCATGGCAGCTGGCTGCACACCATCACAGAGCAGGAAGGCACTGCTTGCCATTCCCAGTTTTCTTTCGTTTTTAGGTAAGTCTTTTCAGATGCTCATGTGAAAATGGACCTGTCCTAAATCTAGTTCCAGTTATTTCCATGACAGAAATAACAAGAGAGGCAGAGAGGCAGAAGAGAGCTGGTGTCAGGAAGGGATGACCAGGATGCTGGGTGTAGTATAAAGCCAGCTGCCTGGCCCAGTTAATTCAAGAATGACAGCAGGTCTTTTCACAAAGGAGGGGAACAAGGTGGGCTGAGAAGTGACCCAGATGGGACATTTTCCTTCAGCAGCCACATATGCACATGTGCACACTAGACACAACACTGAACACTGTAATGTGAAACAGCCTCTCAAGCCAAATCACACCCCTAATTATATTCCCGAAGAAAAAAATAAAAGGCTTTAATTTTTTTTTTATTTGTCTTTTATTAACCTAGCATCTCCACCCTTCCTTTCCTAGTCAATAGCCCTTTCAGGCCATCTTGATTCTTCTCCTAATTTTTCTATAGTCGTGAACTGACAACAGAGTAGGCTGTCTAGCCCTATGTTACTGCTCTGTGATTTAAGCCTCATGTTTAAGCTCACAGCAGTCCTGCTGAAAGTAGGCAAAAACCAACAATAACAACAAAACAACTTTCTTTATACAAATACATCTGGTGAAAAAGGAAATGGTCCACAAATCATATAAACAGTGAACATGAAATCCTCACTGAAGAACTTAAGAGCAGAACAAGATGGATGGTTCATGCTTGTAATCCCAGCTTGTTGGAGACAGAGGCAGAAAGATCACAAATTTGAATCCAGCACCAGAAAATAAAACAACAGCAAAAGGGTTAGGCATGTGGCTCTAGTGGTAGAGGATTTGTCTAGCATGGGTGAAGCTCTGGACTCAATCCTGAGTACTGAGAAGAGGGAATGAAGAAGGAAGAAAGGGAGGGAGGAAGGGAGAAGGAGGGAAAAGAAAGGAGGAAGAAAGAATTAATTAGGAGCAGAAATAAGGCTTTTCAGTAGCTTGTTGCTTATTACCAAATACTAACTTTATGTACATATACATATGAAAGTTGAGCACTGTGGCTCAAGTGACAGAGCACTAGCCTTGAGCACATAAAGACTCAGAGATAGTGCATAGGCCCTGAATTCAAGCCCCACAACCAAAACAACAAAAAATTTCAATTACCTTCAAGCTATGTGCACAAGATACACATAAAATGATTTCCTTGTTTACACTTGGATTCTATTCCCAAGATACCTCATTAGGTATATTCAAACATTCCCAAATCCAAAAGAATCCAAAATCTGAAACACTTTTGACCCTAGGCATTTTGGATACAGGATATTGAACTTGTACATACATGTATGTATGTGTTACATGTATGTATGTACACACACAGACACAGACACACACACACACATACACACACACACACACACATACACACACACACACACACACACACACACACACACACACACACACCTCTTTCGGCTCTAAACTCAGAAGGGAATTCACAGAAGAACTGGCTTCTGGCATCCTGAATGGAAATGCAACCACATAGGTGGGACAAGCCTCGACAAACAAATAAACAATACATTCCTTTCTAACACAACAGAACCAACTGTCATATCTAGGTCATCTTCTCTAGTAGCAAAGCCCACAGGATACAGGGCAGTGGAAATGTCAGAAACAATCTTACTGAGATGGTCAGCTAATGGCTGAGCAGGCACACTGAGGGCCCCAGCCATATATTGTGCTGTAGAAAGCCACAAGGCTTGGAACAGTAGCTCAGCTCACAAACAACGGAATATGTTCTGTGCACTATTAAGGGACCATGATAAGCCATGACCGCACATGGGGAAACTCAGTACATGGTTGCTTCCAACATTATCCACATCCCCATCACCAAAGCAAGCATGAACTCTGTTTTCCTTGAAGAAGAAAAGCATGACCCAGCCCTTGGAGCTCCCAAATACTAATCATCTAAACCAACAGAATTATGGAATCAAGCACAGAACACTCTCACTTGGTTTGCAATCAGGCCAAAACTTGGGAGACCACAAATGCATCCCAAGAATGGTAACTACCACAGTAAAGCAAAAACCTTTCATTATTTTTTTCCCTCTAGACAGACAAACTGGAAAGTACTTTGCATTCTCTTTAGAGTCTTATTTTGTAGTATCTGGTGCCACAGCCATTATACACCATCTCTAAAAAGGCTTTGTTGAGCATCAGAATGAGACAGCTGGGTTACTGGCATGAGGAAATGTTCAATCTTGTCATTTTGCAAAAGGAATTCATATCCATAATTAATGACGCCTTTGTCCATGCCAGAAGGAAAATTTAAAGGCTCAACTATGCTTAAGTAAATTCTACCCAAGCCAACTGCAATACGCTTTTATAAATTATAGAGCAGCAGAGAAGAACAAGATCTTGGAAGCTGTAATTTAAAAAAAAAAAAAAAGCTTAACAACAAGGCAGCCAAGTTTCAAGAAAGAGAGTGAATTAGAAGCATTAATTTCTAAAAGAATAGTAGACCTTCTTTCTCCCCAAGGAAGAAACAGCAATCAACAACTTAAAGAAAGAGTATAGATATGATCACTACATGTATATAAAAGATTCAGTAACTCCTTGTTCCCAAGTGTATAATATGTGTGTGTGTGTAATATACATCCACATATATATCATATACACAATATTATGGATATGTGTGATCATTGCAAACTAAGTTAAAAAAAACTAGAATTAACTATAAACAAAATGAAAATAGCTTTATTGGAGAATCAAAATTGTCAAAGTAAGTCTTTAAAGAAATACAAAGACCTTACAGTATGTTCTCAAATAAAATAAAATAAAATTTAAAAAAAAAAAAAAAAAAAAAAAAAAAAGAAATACAAAGACCATACTCGTTATCTTGCCTATGTAATTGTAACTCCTCTGTACGGTATTCTCACAATAAAAAAAAAAAAAAAAAAAGAAATACAAAGACCAAATTGGTTCCACAGCAGTAGCAGAAACTAGACACAGACAGGCAGAGCAGATGGGGCAGGAAAGGCCAAAGTGGCATCAGAAGTGAGTGTGAAGGAGAGGGAGGAATCTCTAAATGACTGCAAAAGCCTGTGATCTGACAGTAAGTCGACAGTGACACAAATAGTCACATGACCTCCTTTCAGCTCCACATCTCACAGCCAATCACCATAGTGTGCTAAACTATACCAACTCACTGAGGTTGGTAGACAAGGGCAGAGTAGGCCTAGAATAGCTTCCTCATCCTGGCTGGGTCAAGACCCACTGTCCATGAGGGAAGCAGCTCCACTGCCAGAACCCCAGGCATTCTCTTCACACTTATCACTGGAGTTTTGGGGAGAGGAATAGAAGGAAAATCCTGCCTATTATACTCTAGAAAAAAAAGAAGTAGACATTTCTAGTAGAGTGTAAATCTCCAGAGTTTCATATACAAATTGTAGCAAAAATGGTGGTTCCTCAATCATGGACTATCCGATTTCTTAGCTATAATTTAAAACCTTCTTAAATGAACCAACCTCTTCTCAAAGGCCTTGAAAAAAGCATAGCCCTACTTCTGTTAAGCTGACCAATCAAAACACCTGAGAGGTCTAGCAAGATAGGTGTCACTCATGGGCCACTGTCCAGTGATTTACATAACTGCAAGATGGCCAGAGCCAAGGATGCTGCCCGATAGATACCCTGCAAGGCACAGGCTACCTCACTATAAGGAATGATCTGGTCTGAAGAGGTGAAGAAACTGGTCTAAGTTCTAAGACCTAAGGCAATTCTGATTGACCACTAATGTGGAAAAATCATGGGGCTAAAGTGTCACACAGACTCATACACACTCTAAGCTTTATGGCCTTACACTGCATAGCCATATTATTTCAACAAAGTCCCATCAGACCACCATGCCGGTTTCTTTTTTGCAAATTCAGTTTCTACCACCTTTTTCAATCTCCCAGGCAGAGGACCCAAAGCCAAGGATGGGCTGTGGGCCCCACTACCTGTGACTGGAAAAGGTTCTGTTGCCTTACTATTTCCAGAAAGCACACACTCCCAGTGTTTGCTTTATACAAGCACATTTGGAAAAACAAACATGCAGAACCAGCAGCATCCATCTAAACAAAGACGAAAGCAATTTTACTCTCCTTCAGTACCATTAACAGGAGTCTGACATGTGCAGGGAGCCTGGGGCTCAGGATTACTGTCATCTCCCACATGTACATGCTCTAAACCCACCTGTAGCCAGTAAGTACTGGGAGGTCAGGGGGTGCATTTTCATGGTTCATTATTCCCTCTAGTTCCGGGACAAGCAATACATCTTGCACTGGGTTTAAATCGTATTATCCAAATGAAGTACCGCCTCTACACAGCACAGATGGCAGTCACGTGCTGAGATGGCAAATCAAGGGCTGGGATCTGGGCATGAAATCCCAGGCTCTCAGTCTGTATCTATGAGAGGTTCTGGGAGCAGGATGTCAGGAAGAAATGCAGGCTGGCTTTATAGGCAGAGCTGGAGTTCTTTTGTCTGCCATTAAACCCTCTGACAAACCAGTAGGATCCAATCAGAGTCAGCAGGTCAAGACTCAAGTCAGCCTCAAATGCTCATCACTGTTAGAGAGAAGCTCTTGATGGCTTGGAGAGAGGGATTTTCACCATGTCCTCCACAGTTCTTTTGTACTTGATCAGCTAGCTCTGGCCATCTTTGGAAAACTGTGTGCTGCCCCACTTCTGACAATCTCATTAAAAGGATGCACGTTAAGGCTCTCTTTCTGCCTTAACTGAATCAGTATGCTTTATATATTGTTTGTAATTAATCAGTTTCTGCCCTTTTCTTTAAAGGAAGGAAGACACCGCATTGTATTGAACAGTGAAATGTGCTCAAATGTGGCTCTAAAGGGAAATACCATCTAGTGGCTGGTTATTAGTTTCCATGGTAACCAGGGTCCCTGGGCCCTGGCACACACAGCAGGAGATGCTGCAGATCGCCACAGCAATGTCTTTTACTAGAAAGAAGACTTCCATGCAGAGGGTAAACATTTGGGAGTCAAAGTGTGTGTGTGTGTGTGTGTGTGTGTGTGTGTGTGTGTTTGGGAATCAAAGTGTGTGTGTGTGTGTGTGTGTGTGTGTGTGTGTGTGTATTTGGCAATGCAAAGAGAAGCTTGGTTATTCCTAAATAATAAGCTTATGTCAACTGTAAGAAATGATGACATATAAGCAAAAAACAGTCCCCCCTCATCTTAAAGCTTAAACAACACAAAAATCACTTCCATAAAAAGGGAAAAATGAGAATGGAAGTGGAAAGCTTCTTGGGAAAACCAGATGACCAAGGATTTCTTCTAAACAAATAAACATGTTTTATAAATAATAAACCAAGAACACGGGATGGGGCCTTTTTGTTTTTACTGTCCTCAGAGCTATGTTTATTTTCCACTTGCACAGTGCTAACCCAAGAGGGCAAAGCAGACACCTGGTTAGTGAGGCGGCTGTGAGGAAAAACCATGAGACAGAAAACCCAGGGCTGGAATTTCCTGCTTCTCCATATTAGATGGCCCTGGGCAAGTGGCTTCACTGCTGAGACTCAGCTGGTGCAGTAAAAGTGAAAAGAATGCACTAGATACTAGTTGTGCCACATGGGGAATAGGAGGAAAGCTGAGTGTGGTAGACTGTAATGGTACCCTATTGATGAGGCAGAGACTGGGAGGATAAGATTCTGAGGCCCGCTTAGGCAAAATGTTCTCAAGAACCCCACTGCAACCAATAAAGCCAGGTGTGAGTGGCTGGCACTTACCATCAGCTATGCAGGAAGCATATATAGAATTGTGGTCTTAGCCAGCCTAACCATATGTATGAGTCCCTATTAGAAAAGAAAAGCAGTAAGGAGTAAAGGTATGACTCAGTTGGTAAGTACCTGCCTGACAAGCACAAGACTCCGAGTTCAAAATCTAGAACTCACTCACATACTCAACCTCCACCTCTCTGTGATTCTGTGTTTGTCTGTCTCTCTCATATACACACACACACACATACACTAACACACACATAAACACACAAAGAGCTCAAGGTTCATTCTCACTTAAGCTACTAAAGCCAGTGTTATAAAACTCAAATTTCTTTTCATCGGGAGTATTCACTGCCATGTTCTGGGTGACAAAAGACCTTCTAAATACTCTTTACTACCTGAGTGATTTCCCACTAACCCTTTTTTCCTGTCCCCAGAGGTCATATTCCCATGTTAAGTCGAAATTAAGAGTCCTAAGTAGTTTTTCACATTCCGTGCATATGTTTCGGCTGGGAATTTATCAGGGGTAGCAGAGAGAAGGCATCTACACATTTTGTCAAAGCAGACCCATCCTAGAAAAATGCTAGAATGACATTTGCAAGGGTCTTCAAGTTCACATTTACATTCCAAATGGTTATTTTTATCTGAGATAAGCAGATCTGGCTATATGACAAATGATCTTGCACTAGAAAGCGTCACTAAAAATAAAAATCTTGCTTCCCTCTGTATGAACTAAAATAACCGCATCCTTTCCTAAGAGTTAGTGTTTTACCAAAAATGGCTACAATGGTTTGTGTGGGCTGGGGAAGGGAGTGGTGATGGGCTACTCTAGAAGACAAAGGTAAAGACCTTGGATGGCAGTTGGGCATTGGTGGCTCATACCTGTAATACTAGCTCTGAGGAGGCTGAGATCTGAGGATCACAGTTCAAAGCTCACCTGGGCAGGAAAAGTCCATGAGACTCTTACCTCCAATTAGCCACCAAAAAGTCAGAAGTGGAGCTATGGATAAAGTAGCAGGATACCAGTCTTGTCTTTCAGGGATAGCATCCAGGCCCTAAATTGAAGTCCCAGGACTGGTGTGTGTGCACGCACACACACACACACAAAAAAAAACTAGTATGGAAAGGGCTGGCTGGGGGAACAGCAGCAGAGGCAGCAATGATTCTTGGTTATGAACAAAACACATGGAAGCCCTGGGAACTGAAAAGATGGAACTGCTGAACAAATGAGTTTTGTTATGTCACCTATCAACTACCTAGTAACACAAATAACCACACTGCACACACATCTACTCAGTCACCCAGAAAAATACACATCTCCCCCATGTTCAACTCCTCCTCCTTCTTTTCCACTGGCTGCCCATAATCCACCAGCACTGACTAAGACAGAAAACAGCCCACATCCTAATCCATGTATCATCTGGACAAATACAAAGTTACAAAGTAAAGTATGAAACACCAGTGAATGGAGCATGAAGAAAATGCTTCTCTCAATGAGCGGTGACATAATCCTCAATATGATGGACACGATGTGCCTGAATGTGCCTGCCATCCCTGCCACAGGGTCTAGAGAACTGGTACCATCCCGCTTAGATATCTAGGAATCGTGTTGGTTAAGTGGGGTTCCAGTGAGTTTCAGAAAAGCATAGTTAAAAGGGAAACACTACCCACATAGGAACACTAACTAACATAGGAACACAACTAACAACTTGTCTGTGGCAACTATTGCTACCCAACCATCAATTAGTAATAAAGACCTCTTGAAAAATGAGACAAGATACAGTTACTAAGCATCAGTTTTAACATGAACATATCAGTAGACTAGGAAAGAGGGATTTCACTTGGTCACTGGAAACGCTCAGTTCACAAACTCCAAATCTCCCAGAATCCATGTATTTGCCTATCGAAATAAACACATTTTCAACCACCTCCTAACTCCATCAGTCAAAACAAGGAGAAGAAAATTTAGGCATTTTGCAAAAATCTATAAAATAAAAACACCAATAGATGCCTTTAGATTCCTTTGTTATTTCCAGGCCTTATTTGTAGTATGATTTGTACAAATGTTAAAATTTACATGCCACTCTACTGTACTAGACTCAACAATTAAGTCTGAGTTCCATAGAAAGCACAATGCCCCTCCCCCCCATCAAAAGAAAAAACTCTGAAAACTTTACATCCATGGGCCTTGTTAAAAAAAAAAAAGCTGCTTTATCCTTGGCAAAATGTGTAAGACTCAATGTGTTGAAGTCATATGAATTAAAGCAGGTTCAGTTACATTATGGTGGATGTACCCCCATTGTGGCATACACAATTATGGACCCAACCAAGACAGCATTCTATTTTTTTACGTCACCCCTTCTGTATAAGAGGGTCAGCAGTAGTGAAGGGGCTTAACTTGAAGCTGTGTTTAACATGGTAACAACCAGAGGTTTTAGCTCTATCTCATAATTTATATACTTACATAGGCTACCAATAATATATATTGGATTTTATTTCATACTTTTAAGATTGAACCCACATGACTATTCAATATAAAATGTGCATATGCACGTGTTTATAGGCACACAGACAGCTGAACTGGGAAGGCTTGAGGAGCTGAAAGAAGTCAAGGAGGCAAAGGCCCACCTATGTGGAGTTCTGCTACCAGCACAGCCCAGCAAAGGCCAACGTGCATGGAAACTGCCATCCTGGAAGAGAGAACTTGGTTTTCCCTGTCTGCCTTTTGCTTCTGATTGTTTTGTTTGTTTTTGGCATTTTAGGCAAGAATCCGCTACATCTAAGTTCCAAGCTGTAATTACTTCCTCTAAAAAGAGCAAAAATCACACTAAGAGGATTGTCACTCCAAAGTCCAATCAACAAAGGAATGTTTGTTTGACATAACCCAGTGTAAGCATCATTCTTCATGTTTGTGTGTGGCAAAAGGACATTTCTGATGAGGAATACAGATCCACATGGAGGCAAAGCTGCTTCTCATTCCGGCCCCATGAGGGTTCAACAGGTAGTAAGTAACCTGTCAGCTGACTTCAGAGCCCAAACACATGGACTCATTTTACTCATTTTCTTATTTCATAGAAAGTCTCTCCTGACAACCACCCTTGAGTTCACAAAAAATAAATGTATCTACGAGGAAGCAATAAGTGAAAGGCTGACCTGGCTTACAGGCTATGCCTTCGTTATAAAATGGTCTTCTCAAACATTTGCATGCACTCTTATTGCTACTCTGAAGAATCTCTCTGAGCACTTTTACCTAATCACTACCTTCCCATGAAGTTTTAATTCCACAGGTACATGTGTGCCTGTTTACATATTATATATAGGGCTATATATTACCCAGGCTTATCTAAACTGGTTAGAAGGATTTTGTGTTGCTGACTTTTTTCAGTATTTTAGAATATTTGCATATAGATACATAATAAGATGTTTTAAGGATGGGACCTGAGTCTAAACACTAAATTTATTTATGTCTCATATTAATCTATCTGAGCATGACCTGAAGATAATTTTATATAATGATTTCAGTAATTATATCTATAAGACTAAGCGTTTCGTGGTATGGAATTTCCCACCTGTGATGTCATGTTGACACAAAAACTTTCAGACTGTGGAACATTTTGAATTTTAGATTACAAATTAGAATCTGTATTTTCAGAGAGAAAGCTCTATCCTATCCTTGGGACCCAATTTTTAAATCCTTAAGAATAATACCATGCTTACCGAAAATACACAAAATGAACATGCTTAAGAATTATAATTGTTTCCATGTATCTTTTCACCTAGTACTCCATTTCCCACATGTCTGCCCAAAAGTCCTACAACCCCTAACCCAATGCCTCAAAACCCAGGCCCCCAACCAAACCAATCTTTACCACAGTGCTATGCATCATAGACCCTCAACAAGGCTTTGTGCCACAAAACACACCCTTCAAACAACTCATAACAAAGTAAATTTCCTGTGACGGCAGAACAAGCCTTCATAATCCAAAAGCTAGTTGTGACATCAGATGGCTCACTAAGATTTTTAAATATTAAAAATCCAGTCTCAGATACTCATGCCACAGTTAAGTGCTCACTAGTCGCATGTGCCTAGTGGCTACTATACTGGGTAGCACGTACACTGAAGGAAACTCTACTGTACAGAATGGGCCTGGCCCAAACTAAAATGGCAGACTCACCCCTATCAGCCCTTCAGAACATGCAAGTCCTGGCCTAAGATCTACAACTAAGAGCAAAGCACATTTTAAAAAAAAGCAGGGAGAGTACAACCACTTTGTCTTTGCCCAGACCCTTTCCCATGTTGATCCACGGCAGTGAGAAATTTATTTTTAAAGCTTTGTTCTTACTCTCCACAACCACCTTCAATACAACAATGAGACATTTAAAAACATAATTACTACCAGCAGAGCTAAACATGCTTAAGGCTTTCTGAGAATAATTCATGAGAATCAACATCAGGAGGTCAAGTTCACAACCCCAAAATCAAACTCTGTAGTTTTTCTAGTCATCTTCAATCCAGCATTCCCTATATCCATACCATATTAGAGACTGCAGCTGCTGGCCTCTGTGTGTGAGCAAACAGGAAGTGTTTCTTATGATAATGTTTTAGCAACTCAGTAATTGTTTCTTGGGTACCTATAATGAGACACACTCTGGAAAATCAGAGCCCAGGAGCCTCCATGACAGAAATATGTAGGCCATAGGTAAAATGAACCCCAACAGTTAGACGTGACAATACATGTCTATAATCCTAGTTAATTGAGAGGTATATAAATAAGTCTAAGGCCAGTCTGTCCAGTTAATGAGACCCTATGTCAGAAATAAAATACAAAATCCAAAGGGCTGGGGGCTAGAGTCCTAAATCCTCAGTATTGAAGATAAAAAAAAAAAAATGGAGAGGTGTTTTATGCTAGTTTCCTATTTCTCAAGTTGTCTAATAAAACTCTGGCTTGAGAAAAATCATTATAAAAATTAATATACTACCCTTGAATCTTTTGAATCAATAAGCTTAGTTTTTAGAAGAAAAATTTCAATCAAGCTTGATTCCCACAAGCTCTTTCCAGTGAAAACAGTAAGGACAGTAACTAAGAATAATGAAGCCGAACTTGCAGAAAAGAACACAAAGACAGTTTCTGATCTATGGCCACAGGTAGGTGGAGTGTAATTCTACACCTTTCTTTAATCAAATGGTTGAATTTGACCACATTCTTTTAAGGTAGTATTTCAAAAATATTCAGTTCAAAGCCAGGTCTACAAGAATGGTCATTTTAATAATTTTTAATTAAATTTTTTCCACTTTAAGGCTAAAGAGCTTTGTAAGTAGAAATAGTGAGGCTCTAATTACAGGAAAGTGTTCTAAACTGGAACAGCAAAGTCTGTTCAGAGGTTAAGAACTATTGAAATCTTAAAGAAGCTGGTTAAAGTAAAACTCAGGGGTAAACAGAACCAGTGTAGTTGGAGCTTAGAAAATACTTTCAGCACTCTCTGTCCTACAGAGGAAGCTTCCTTCCCTTCTCCCACCTGGCCAGGCACAGGAGGCCACCTTCCACCCACCTGCCCTTCCCATGAACTCCTCAAGGAAGAATTGAGCCCTTTCTAGTCACAATGAAATATGAAGACACACATTCCACTGCAGCCCTTGGGGAGGGGTCACCAAGATTCAAATTCTGCACCCTCAAATGGAATCCAACTAAGATGACATCCAAGTGGCTTTCTGTACAAGCACCCAGAGGAGACAAGCTTCCTTATCAGGATCTACATGGGCCTTGTGAGCATGGAAGTTGCCATGCATATTTGGTCACTCATTCATTGATATCTGCACCTGCTAAGACAGATGTGTACACCTGCCACAGCATTGGGGGTTTGGGCTTCTCAGAAAGGAAGACCTACCTGGTACCTATCTTGGAGTTTCATAGAGCAGCGCAATGGGAAAATGGCTCCAATAGCAGCATATGCCCCACAGCCCTACAGAAGAACCCTGTGCACTTCCTGTGGGAAGACAAAGGTTTCACAGGCCAGGAGGCTTTCAAACAGCTGTTGGAAAACAAGCAGCAGATTCTCAGCATATAGAGAGGCACAGAGGCATCCTGGAAAGGGAATTCTAAGCCGTGCACAAGTGCAAACACAAGGGTTAGTGGTCCTGTGAGTTTAGGAACAGTTAGTGATTCTCTATGCGTGGAGAGGTGGGCTGAGAGGAGAAGCCACTGGACAGGTGGATCATGGTAAAATGGCACAAGGTGTCATATGCCAACACAAACAAAACTTGCCAGAGAACAGTCTCCCGGGAAGCTTTTAAACATCAGAGATCCTCAGATTTCATCCAAATTACAGAAACCTGTATTAAAACAAACTGCTTGCATAGTAAAGAGATGTCACCAGATATGCAAATGAGTGACTTACCAAAATGCACACTGAAAATATGTAATGTAACACTAACAACATGTATACTTTTTAAAGACTCAAGCTTGCTTTACCAAGCATGAGTCATAGAGATTTTCTTCAACCACCCTGGCGATCCATGATTATGGGTTCAAGTACAGTGTGACCCTTAATGGCCATCACAGTTTCAACCTGCACCACCACACACCTTCTCCATGTCCGGGAGGAGCCTTTTCCATAGTTGAAATCAACCCAAATGCCCATCTCTGTTTCCTACTTTTCTAACCCTCCCTTACCCATTTTTCTCCAATAAATGTTGCTTCCTGTGTCCTGACAGCAAAACAATGAAAGGGATGACAGTGATCAAGATGCATTGTACTCATAAACTGACATGTTGAATCCCCTTTGTACAACTACTTAAATAAAAGAGAACAAAATAATAAAAATAAAATGAAACTTTATTTCATTTTATTTAGCTCCAAAGATAACATGGGAAAGGAAAATCAGACTGCCCAATTTCATATGTACTTCATGAATTTAACAAGACTAAGGCAACACTTAATAGATTATTAGAGCCACAAAAAAAAAGAGAGAGAGAGAGTTCTTGGGATCATATAAGGCCCCGTGTCCTCTTACAGGTGAGAAATCAAAACCCAGAGAGATGTATAAGGCACCCAGCTGGCATACCCACAGCCAACCCAGGCTTCTCAACTTCCAACCTAGTCATTTTCTAAGTTTTGCATGAATTGCTTCATTAATGCATCTGAGATCAAATAAGCTTTAAAAGCAAACATATGAAGTCCAGGGATTCCTTATTCAGAGAAGCCCTATTTAATGGCCTAACTTGTGGTGCCATTTCACTAGCTGTGTGACCCTGGTCAGTTTAGATATACTTCCTAGGTCCCCATTTTACCACTTAAGTGGAAGTAGGTCATAAGCACCTACTCCACAGGCTGTGTAAGAACAAAAAGACTTAACAGCAATCCTTTTTTTTTTGGTCCGGTCGTGGGGCCTGAACTCCTGGGCGATGTCCCTCAGCTCTTCAGCTCAAGGCTAGCGCTCTAGCGCTTGAGCCACAGCGCCACTTCCAGCTTTTTTTTTTTTTTTTTTTTTTTGGTTATGTGATGCTGAGGAATCAAACCCAGGGCCTCAGACATGCAAAGCAAGCGCTCTACCACTGAGCCACCTTCCCAGCCCCCACAGCAGTCCTTTTTATCCACAGCTTCACTTTGCAATTATCCATGGTCAAGGTGGTCTCAAAATATGAAATGGGAAATCTTGAAAAAAATTCATTAGGCTTAAAATAATCTCTACTATAGTATATTATTACAATTGTTCTATTTTCTTATTAGTTGTTGCTAATTATGAATTAAACTTTATCATAAGTGAGTGTGTGAGTTTGTGTGTGTGTATGTGTACATGTATAAATCTAAGTATATAGGTTTCAGACATCGATGGGGTTCCTAGAATATAGCTCTAGCATATAAGGGGTGAAAACTCTATATGCAAAACATGTAGAACACTATACTTTAAAAGCGTGGGGTTATTAAAGATGATATAGCTTGCTTGGGATCCATTTCCTTCCTTCTTAAACCCTTAAACCCCTCCCTAAGATAAATTTTCAAAGTTATAAAGGTAATTATAATGGCACACAGAGGCAGATAAAGTGCAAGTCTCACAGCACTGTGCTCTTCAAAGACTCTTGATGACGCAAGTGAGAGAGGCAGTGGCCAGGCAAAACCAATGCTGACTCAGGTAGCATGAAGTACACTGTCCTCCAGTGAAACACAAAGCAAGTCACTGACAGCTCAAAGCTCACACCAAACGTGTGGTACTCCTATTCCCAACACAGGCCATGCTGCTTTGCTTCTTGAATTTTTCTTTATTTTTTAAGTAACACTGACAAAAGCATGACAACCCACAAATCGTGGGATTTTATGTGGAGCTAATGCTTACAAGTAACTCTTTTTGGCCAACAATCCAGAAAAAGGGGTGTACTTTGATATCTCTCCCAACTTATATATACATTCTAGAATATAAAACCAACGAAATAGGGGACTGTATCTAGTACTGATATACTCAAATTCCATTATAGTTGAATTACTCATCAAAAGATACATAAACAGCTGACTTACACATTATTTGGAAACCAATGAACAGAGTTCTAATATCTTTCAACATTCTGTTTAACATAAGTACATACTAACTAGACTGGTTTTTCCCTTCTAGTGTCTAGTGACTAAGTAAATATAGATGTTATTTTCCAAGTAAATTTTCTTAATAACTACTGCAAAAGATTTGCTGGAAAGGACAAAGATGCTTCGGAGCGATTTCCCTTAGGAAACAATACAAAATGCTAATATTTTGGAAACCAGAAATGTGTGAGCTTTTAATTCTGGATACTTGCCCAGAAAAGATGTGCTTAGGAATAACTGCAAAAGAAGCCAGAGGAATGGCCAGCAGGTGCAGGGAAAAACACTCAGCATCACTAATCACTAGGGAGATGCAAATCAAAACCACAACAAGACAGCTATTATTGAAAAGACAAAAGGTAAGAGGCATGGTGAAGATGTGGAGAAAGAGAACCTTTGAACATTGTTGGTGGGGATGTAAATTTGTGTGTCCATTATGGAAAAACATTATGAAGATTCTTCAAAAAAATTCCAAAAAAGAATTACCACACAATCCAACAGTCCTTCTATCAGATATAAATCCAAAGTAAATGAAATCAGTATGTCGAAGACATATTGTCGTCCCCCTCCATGTATCAGTATCCATCAATGGATAAACTCTGGAATACTACAATGGAATACTACTCAGTCATAAAAAAAAGAAATACTGGTATCTGTGGTAACATTCATGGAATCAGGTATCATTATGTTAAATGAAGCAAGCCAGGCACAGACAAACAGGTACCACATGATCTCACTTCTTCTACATGAGATCTAAGAAATGTGATCTCACAGAAATTGAGAGTAGAGTGGTAAATACCAGAGGCTGGGCAGAACTGAGGGAAGGCAGAGACCTGAAAAGTTTGATCTGTGGTTATTCAGTTCTATTTAGAAGTTCTGGTATGCTGCTGCACAGTAGACCCATCACCATTCAGAAAGCTTCTTCCAGTTTCTTTTCCCACAAGTAATTGCTATTTTCCTACCCTTGAGCTGTGAGCACTTCCAGGCTACCCAGTTTTCCCACCAAGAACCACCCTAGAAGCAGTATCTTCAGAAACTTGGGTTTTTACCACAGGAAATGATATAAGATCAGGCAATACCTTTCTAGTCCATCCTTCAGGATCTACCCAATAATAAAGAGTAAAATTCAAAAGCATAAATCCCATTGTCTCAGAAATACAAAGGCCACCACATATCTAAAGTTCTTTACAATAATGGAACTGCGTTTTAGAAAAGAATTTTTAAAGAGATATACTCTGGGCCAGGCACCAGTGGCTCATCACTGTAATCCTAGCTACTCAAGAAGCTAAGATCTGAGGATCATGGTTTGAAGCTAGCCAGGGCAGGAAAGTCTGTGAGATCCTTATCCCCAATAAACTACTCAGAAAAAGCTGGAAATGGCACTGGGGCTCAAGTGGTAGTGCTAGCCTTGAGCACAAAGAAGCTTAGGGACAGCTCCTAGCTTCCTGAATTCAAACCCCAGGTGGGAAGGGGGAGGTATAGTCTGATGGGCCTTCTAGGAAAAAAAAAGTATATATATATATATATATATATATATATATGTATATATATATATATATATATATATATATATGGCTGATAAGCCCAATCCCAGACACTGCTGAGTTAGAAGAAAAATTAAAAATTAAAGCAGACCATTCATTAACAGGGTAAACACTGCCTTGCATGCTAGATTCTTCTTTGGGGTTAGATTTTCTTTAAGTTGCTTTAACAGACACATAAGCTAAGTGATAATTTCTGAAAAAAAAATTTTTAATGATACTGGCTAGGAGCTGTGCCACTGGCTAAGCTGTGGATGGACAAACCACAGCTCTGATATCTCTGTCACACCTTCCTAGGGAATGTTTAGAAATACCACTGGCATCTTAGACAGGAAGAAAAATAGTGTCTCCCCTGAGGAAACATCCCCAATTCCCCAAGCCAAGTTAATTGCTCACTTTTCTGCACTCCCCTGGCACTTTATCTACCGCTATTACCATACCACACACATGACTTGCACATTGACATTCTTTAGTTACATATCACATTCTCCCCACTCAATTGCAAACCCCCTCCAGGACAAGTAGAATAATGTATTGATTTTTGTGGTCCCATGACAATAGTGCAATAAAAGGAGTTAGCTGGAGTTTCTGACATACCACCCTCCACATAAATCCATTCGAATACTTAATTAATAACCACTATGGCCAAAAGATATCTAAAGACACCCACTGGAGGTAACTGCTGGGTGTTTCAAAGAAACTAAACTCTCCTGCAACTGGAAACAATCCCATCACTTGCTCCCAATACCCAAACTTTTCAGGGTCACTATGACAATGAAGAGAACAGGTATGAAGCTATGAATAGCAGTGAGGAGACTCAGAAGTATAAGGCAAGCAAAAGACACTTCAGAAGGGAGAGGCTGCATTGGAATGAGAGGGAAAGACCTCTTACAGGGATCACCTACATCACTAGTAATGCTGAAATTCTAAAGATGGAGCTGAGTCCAGACTATACATATTCTACTTATTCCTTTCATGTGTTTTGAATATCTTTGTATTCACTAAAACAGTTCAGTCATTTCCTTCTGTTCATTTAATAGACATCAATTATGTTCTGGGTACTCCATTTGGGGGGAGTTCAGACGTAGAAAATATAGTCTCTAGCTCAGAGGGTCCGCAGTCTGATGGGGGAGACATATAAAAAGATATGGCACAGGAGATCCTGTACTTATTACAATAGGGTTCCTTGTTGATGGGAGCCCAGCAACATGACTATGGTTCATCTCTAGTTCTTCCCATTCCACAGAAAGATGGTAGGACAGCCTATGCCAGGGGTGGAAAGCGAAGTGCAAGTCAAGGCAAAGCTCATAGCTCTACCCCTAGCAGATCATTAAGGTGATTAGAACCACATAAGGCTACCACAGGCAGGAACAACAACAGTTCCTTTTCTTTATTTTTAATTCATCTTCCCATGTGCTTTCTTATCTAAGGAACTAGTCACAACTTCTAATATGTGGAACCCCACAGTTTAAAAAAAATGAAAACTATGAGTCAGCTAAGCTGTGATAACTTAAGCTGTATCTTCTTATGAAGCCACCCATGGGGACGAGCCCACATGCTGGGATTAGTTAGTGCTGGAAGGCAGCCCGCCATCTGCTTACCACGTGTGTTGGTGGCCATGTCGGCCACTTTCTGAAAGGCATCCAAGAAGGCAGCTGCTGCTACTACTGTTGTCCTACAATGTAAACAGATAACAAAAGCATGAGGAATGTGTCACACTGGCAACCTCATTACAGCTCAAGGGCTAAGACCTCCATTGTGGAGTGAACACAGCCTTCCAGGAGAGATGATTCAGCTGCCTGTGGATAGCCAATGGCCTGCTGGCCCTGCTCTTTCCCAGTGCTCTACACCCCAAAATGGCCTGACTCTATTAATGACCACCTGGAAAAATCTACAAACGAGGAAGATTCATGTTCCATGAAGAAGAAAAATAATTGTTAAAAAAAAGTCAGGCACTGGTGGCTCACACCTATAACCCTAGTTATTCAGGAGGCTGAGATCTGAGGATTGAAGTTCAAAACCTGAGTAGAAAAGTCCACGGGACGGTGGGAGGGGGAGGGGGGGTATGATTGGGTGGGGGGGATGGGGGAGGCTGGGAAGGGAGGTGAAGGGTAAACAAAGGAGGAGGCTGCAATGCTTGGTAAGAAATGTATGCATTTTCCTGCCCATGTAATTGTAACCCCTCTGTACAGTATGTTCTCAATTAAAATAAAATAAAATTAAAAAAAAAAAAAGAAAAGTCCACGGGACTCTTATCTCCAATGATCAGCAAAAAGCTGGAAGTGGAGTTATAGTTCAAATGATAGAGCACTAGTTTTGGGTAAAAAAGCCCTAGGTTCAATCCCAGTAGACCCCACCCCTCCACACACAATACACAAAAAATAATAACATATGTTTCTTTTGTTTTTTGGTTTGGGGGGGGTTATCAGTTGTGGGGCTTGAACTCTGGGCCTGGAGCTGTCCTTCAGCTCTTCAGCTAAGGCAAGCACTCTACCACTTGAGCTACAGTGCTACTTCTGTTTTTCTCGTGTTTTATTGGAGATAAGAGTCTCACAGCCTTGCCTGCCCGGGCTGGCTTTGAACCGCAATCCTCAGATCTCAGCCTCCTGAGTAGCTAGGATTACAGGTGTGAGCCACCAACTCCCTGCAACATATATTTTTTTAACAAGTGAAATTAACTTTAGAGTAGGAAAATAAATACGTATGTATACATGCACTCACACAAATGGGGAAGAGATTATGGAGCTCAACAATTCATTGTAAAGAAGGAAGACTGCGCTGGGAAAACCACGAGTTCCTGTTGGAGCTGTGACCTATGTCCCAGCAGCATGGTAAATACAACCATCTGAAGGAAAAGCGTCTGGCAATGCACCTTGTCTCTACAATTCCCAACTACGATGAAACTAAGATGTAGTTCTTCCAACCCTAGGATTCCCTTTCACTTCACAATCTGAATTCCTAAAAACCAAGAATGGAGAAAAGTATTGTCCTCACATTATGTCCTAGAAAAAAAATTGTGTTTTTTTTTTAAATTCTTAACAATCCCTTGAGGACTACCACACGCGTTGAGCACTTCGTGGCCTGCAGCTTCCTAGTTATGACCCATGATGTCAAGCAATTAAGTGCAGAGAGTACTCTAGGCCAAACCAACAGGCCCCCATCTAAATCTCAAAGGCCATATAATGGAACATAGAGCTGATGCCAGTCTTCAAGTATTTCATCTATGAATCTGGTCTCTACTAAGCATTCCTAAGAAAGCAGTGTTGTTGAAGAAGAATGAAAATAAGGACTAGAAAGAAAGGAAGAGGGGCTGGGAAGTTGGCTCAGTGGGAGACTGCTTGCCTCACATGCATGAGGCCCTGGGTTCAATTCCTCAGCACCACATAAACAGAAAAAAAAAAAACAGAAGTGGCACTGTGACCCAAGTGGTAGAACACTTGCCTTGAGCTGAAGAGCTGAGGGACAGCGCCCAGGCCCAGAGTTCAGCCCCCACAATCGACAAAAAAGAAAAGAAATGAAGAAAAAGGAAAGAAATAGTCTAAAAACAGCAACAGTGGCTATAAAATAACAGGTTTTTGGAGGACACTAGAAGTGGTTCCTTAGGAGCAACTTCAAATGAGGCCTCTTCTTTCCAGGAGAACAAAAAAAAAATTATGTTCAAATTAAAAAAAAAAAGTTCATGCGCATGTGCACACACACGTGCACACACAGACTGAATCTATTTTTTAAAGAGTTGACACCAAATGCAAACGCTGGCTTTATCAAACATCCTGGGATTTATAAATAGCTTATTCTGATTTACAATTAATATCTGACACAATGGCTGGATTTATTCTCATTCAGTTCAGTGCCAATCACCCAGATTTCATGAGCCATCTGTAGAGGTGCCTTGAATATTAGTCACTGGAGTTCTACTGCAAATTAGGATAGTAGTCAATTTTGAAGAATTAAGAGCTTTTAAATGACAGTTGTACTGCACTTTCTGACAGGAGACACAAGACATCTCGGCCTTCTCTAAGGGGACAGAGCAAGATCCAGAAACTTACAGCAAAGGAGTGCTTCAGCTTCAATACATCAACACATATATGCTGCTTCTGCAGTATTAACTTTATCCTCATACAAAATTAAACACTTACTCTCAGCCATGTGCTTCTATGTTTTTTGGTTAAAAAAAAACATTAAATATACCTTATACTAATGGGGATAAGGCTATATTAAGTTTTACTTCCTCATCAGTAAAGCAGGACTGACAACTGCATTTACCTCATGGGGCTGTGCGATCAAGACAAATTAACATATGCCTGGCACACAAGGGAAGTATGAATGTGGTGGCTCACGCCTGTGATCCAAACTACTCAGGAGGCTGAGATTTGAGGATCACGGTTAAAAGTCAGGCTGATCAAGTGCTAGTAGCTCACAAATGTAATTGTAGCTACTCAGGAGACTGAGATCTGAAGATTGAGGTTCAAAGTCAGCCCAGGCAGGAAAGTCCATGAAACTCTTATCTCCAATTACCTAAAAAAAGTCAGAAGGGGAACTATGGTTCAAGTGGTAGATCACTAGACTTAGCAGGAAAGTTTGCAGCATTCAAACCCCAGAACCAGCACAAAAAAACAAAACAACAACAAAAAAAAAACCTTAAAAGAATCAAATTGGTTCCATATAAAATCATACCCTTGAACAATGCCTAACTTTAGCAAAAGAATATAACAAAATCCAGCATTCAAACCATAAAAACCATAATGTTTATAACCCATAAACAGGAGAAAAATCATGCAACAGAAAAAGATCAATGTTTGTGAGGGGTTGAGAATGGGCAGAGGAAATGACTTCACTGAGAATGGGCAGAGGAAATGACTTCACAAGAGCACAAGGAAAATTTTGGGGAGAATGATTTTTGTTATAATTACTGCGATGTATACTTATGAAAACTCAAAGCTATTTAAAAAAAAAAGTCAGCCTGAGCAGGAAAAGCCATGGGACTCTTATCTCTAATTAAACACCAAAAAGCCACACATGGAGATATGGTTCAAGTGGTAGAGCACCAGCCTTAAGTAAAAAAGCTATGGGACAGGGCCCAGATACTGAGGTCATATCCCACTAATAACATAAAATATATATAATAAATAACACCATATAAGTTTCTATGTGAATATTTTATATATATATATATATATATATATATATATATATATATATATATGTATCACTCTCAAAATTTCTGCAGAAGGAAGCAAAACAGATAGGAGTCCAATTTAACATCTAGGAATTAGGGGTCAGGACATATGGCTCATAAATGGTAGTGTCAATCAGAACCCACGTGTGCTTCTCTAGATGTGATGTTTCCAAAACTAACTGCACAGTTTATATCTGGTCCATTCTACCCCATCCTTGTGTGGTAGAACATAAGCTTCTACTTACCTTAGCTGTGACTGCAGCTTTCCTGCCTTGTTTATGAAATCTTCCCAAACTGGATAACTCCCCTACAAAAAGAAAAAGCCATCAGTAAGTGTCACTGCGATAGACATCTATGATGATGTGAACAAAATACCCAATCCCAATTATGCAAGGATGAATCTGTAGATGCTTTTTCTGCAATGCCTATGATACACTACCCAGACTATACAAGCAGTTATTGGTTGAAGAATGGATTCAGAATGTGTTAGGTGCCTGTAATCTTGCAAGTACTATAGACACTATCTTCATAGAATCTAAGACATACACTTGTGAGTCAGTAGATGGTTGATCCAAATTTAATATGTAGAGAACATTTAAGTCTCCATTCTGAACCACCTGCTCATGCAACTTGACCTTGGATGGTCTCATCTTTGACCCACACAGCAGGAAGGAGGGAAGCAGACTGACCAAGATTCCTCCATGGCATGAGTAACATGGTTCAATTATCATGATCTGATCTCAGAGTTGGAAAGTTATCTAAATATAGCCACTCAGCTGCCGGTTTAACCCTCACATCCACATACAAACAATATGGCAATAGGTGATTCCCCAGCACATGTAAGCCAGCAAAGAACTCATCACTTTCCTGGGCAGCATATACCAACCGTCCTGCTCTGAATGTTCATGCAGCTCTACTTCCCACCTTCTGGGGAGTCATTGTTTCTGCTTGAAGTCTATCCAAAGTCCAATCCCAGACCCAATTCTACTTCTCCAGGAAACCCTGCTGCACATTTCCTCCTCTAACTCAGCATCCTAGAAACCCCATTACCTCTCTCTCTCTCCTCCTCCTCTGGGTACAGCACTCAAGACACAAAGCCGAACATGCAAATGCAATTCTAGCCAGGGCACAGATTTACACATATTCTGAGGTAGAATAGCAATCCACCCAGAGGTAGCACAGAAGAAACCAGAAGGGCAAACATGATTGGAGATGTGGCGTTTGTTGGTGAATCATTTATGTAGAGAACCATCACCAACAATTGGCAGTGACGACAGTAGAAGAGAATATCAATGTCAAGAATCATGACAGGCTGGGCGAGGTGGCTCATGCCTATAATCCTAGCTACTCAGGAGGCTGAGATCTGAGTATAGCGGTTCCAAGCCAGCCCAGGCAGGAAAGTCCATGAGACTCTTATTTCTAATAAACCACCAGAAAACCGGAAGTGGCACAGTGGCTCAAGTCCAAGCCCCATGACTGACAAAAAAAAAAAAAAGAATCATGACAGGATAAAAGTAACACAGGCCTCCTCTTGATTTTGTTGTCAAGATGAGGAGAGAATTTTTTATTATTATTACAAAATCCAGTCAAAACCATCTAGAACTACCAGGAGCTGGTGGCTCACACCTGTGATTCCACCAATTCAGGAGGCTAAGATCTGAGGATCCTGGTTCAAAGCCAGCCCCACTGGAAAGTCTGTGAGGCTCTGATCTGCAGTTATCCACTTAAAGGCCAGAGTAGAGCTGTGAGATCACATGGTAGAACACCAGCTTTGAAAAGGCCCAGGCCCTGAGTTCAAGGTCAAGTTCCAGTCCACACACACACACACACACACACACACACACACACACACACACACACACACACACACACACACACACACACACACACTGTCTAGAACTGCAACCAAGTTAAAATACAATTTTACCTTCTTAATGGTTTTTCATGAATATTTACTTACCCTTATAGCGTTGTTTCTCAACCTTGGCACTAGTTTGGTCTGGGTAATTCCTTGTTGTGGGGGCTACTGTATTATAAGATAGTTGTTGGTATTGGGGGGGGGGTGCTAGTTTGCTCACCAGAGACCAGAAGTCATTTAACCACTTGTTGTGAAACCCAGTATATCTAAACATTGCCAGATGTCCTTAAGGGGCAAAAACACCTCCAGTTAAGAACCTGTATCTTACAGGGCATCTAAATAAATTCATTTCTTTTATTAAAGAAAACATTACCTATAGATTCGTGATCTGTTCAGTATTATTACCTCAATTCCCTTTTTTCCTATTACATGACATTATTAAAGTCTTTATTTTGAAAACAACATGCATAGGAGGAATGCCTTGTTTCTATGAAATTGCCTACAGACATGGATTCTGTCTGAAAACATACAAAGGGGCATCCAGAAAGCTTGTCTTACCAACTGCTAACATATGGACCCAGTGGTGTTGCTTTCTTCTTTGTATTTCCCTCTATGGCTAACTAGAGTCGGTTTGTTTTGTTTTTAGAAGGCTCATGTATCATTCTAATGAAAACAATAAAATCATTACATTACAATTTTTTAAGTTCAAATTAGAGATTCTGGCAACAACTGCAAGAGGAATTTCCAACCCACCAAGCCCCTGAGTTTGCTCCAGATGCGCTGTCAGCTACCATCTATCCGTTCAGCAGTTGTGCATCTGGGATCTGTGGGGCCCAAGAGCAGGTCTCGGGCATTCCTCCCGTACATAGCCATTTCACCTTCATGAGACACCAGCCTGCATCAGAACAGGGGTTCTGTCTGACTGGCTCCTGGCAGAGGCACCATGACAACTCTACCTGAGAGCTATCAACCAAATACTCAAGCATAGGGTTGCCCACCACTTGGCCTCCATCCTGTGTTTGGGTTTCTGCAATCCAAGAGCAGAAACATATGAAAACTTGAGAAGGCTAGGGCCACCATCAGGGTAGCAAAAGGATGCTCAATTTTGTTTCGTGTGTGTGTGTGTGTGTGTGTGTGTGTGTGTGTGTGTGTGTGTGTGTGTGTGTGTGTGGACTCTACTACTTCTGATCAGGGTAGCAAAAGGATGCCCAATTTTGTTTCGTGTGTGTGTGTGTGTGTGTGTGTGTGTGTGTGTGTGTGTGTGTGGACTCTACTACTTCTGAGCTTAAACTTAGGGCCTGAGTTCTGTCCCTAAGCTTTTTGTTCAAGGCTAGGACTCTACTACTTGAACCACAGCTCTACTTCTGGCTTTTTGGTGGTTAATTGGAGATAAGAGTCTGGCAGTCATTCCTGTCTGGACTGGCTTTAACCATGATCCTCAGATCTCAGCTTCCTGAGTAAATAGAATTATAGGTATGAGCCATCAGTGTGATATGAATATGCTTACCATTTTCTGATCAAGCTCAGAGATGAGCAACATTCCTACGTCTACATCTGAGTAACTAAAGGGTTAATTAAAATGACATGGGAGACCCAGGCCAGGCCCTCTTCCTGACCCACAAGACTTAGGGGAAGACTTTGGAAAACTCTTAGAATGAATCAGAATATACCTACTTTTAGCCAAAGGTGGCATAATTTTCGACCCCATGGAGACTGACAAAAGAATGGGCCCTTGTCACCCAAGCACCTGTCACCCCCACGCAAGGAGGCCTAGAGAAACCCAATGACTTAAAAGGAAACACAGGTTTATTGAGATGTGCTGGATTGGCCAGAGGCCTAGAGAGGCAGCATCAAGCCCTGAATTCTATTCACAGTCTTGCCAGGAATTTGATGGGGAAAATTTGCCCATTTTCTTAAATTGATAATAATTAAAACAATCTCATCACCCTTGCCAATAATCACACGTATTAAACATTGAAGGAATACATGAAAGAAATAATAATTTGACAGTCTAAACTTATGGATTGAACCTTAGCTCTCTTACTTGTGTGACACTAGACAAATGACTTGTGGGGGCATTATTACTTCACAGCATTGATGTGAAGAACAGATGGGGTCATTTCTATGTCACAGAGAGATCTGCATTCCCATGTTTACTGCAGCAGTCTTCACAACAGCTAAGACATGCAAACCAATCTATGTCCATCAATTGAGGACCAGATAAAGTAAGTATGGTATACCTACACAATGGAATACTATGAAGCCATAAAAAAAAATCCTGTCACTGAAACAACATGGATGAACATGGAGAACTTAACAGCAAATGAAGTAAGCCAGACACCATATGGTCTCATGTATTTGGAACCTAAAAAAGCTGACCTCATAAAAAGTAGAATGGAGGTTGCCAGAAGTTGAGGGATATGCAATAGTAGCTAGATAGGAGAGGAAAAGTCTAGAATGGGAAAATAAATATAGACACACAGCAGATAAGTGATTGTGTGGGGCCAAGCGGGTGGAGGAGAGAAATGCTGGTGAGGAGGTGGAACTCTGAAATGACTGCCAATGGTTATGGAAGTTCTGTCTTAGGTGATGACAGTGCTCCAATTTTGAGTGTTGTAACAGTTGTACAACTCTGTGAACACACTAAAAACCAGTGGGATGTACACTTGAAGCAGATAAGTGCATGATGTATAAATTATATCCCAACAAAACTGAGATGTGAATAAATAAAGGAGGTCATACGTAAAGGGGCTTAGTGCAGTGTGGCTGGTAGACACAGGCAGAGACAATGGATGGATCCAGAATCTATAGGCTCTGAGCCATCTCATTCGGAAGATTTATTGGCTAAAAGCTTTCTAAGTCAATGATTCCATCCAGGCCTGGCTCCCTCACTCCTACTCATGGGTGCAAAACCAGGTGAGGCAGGAAGCACTCTACCTGTCACTGTTAGTTCCCCATGGTCAAAACAAGAACTGTCTGCCATCCTAAGCAAATGGCAAGGTGGAGTACTCAAATGGCTGTGCCTGGGAATGGCGACAGCTAAACCACTCAGGAGAGTCCTGATCTTCCCCCACCTGGAGCTTCATTTCAGTCTTTACCAAATTAGCAACAAAAGGAGGGTCCCCCCCTCTCATCAAGGGGTACAGCACACAGCTCCCCACCCACAAACACCCACTCAGCCACAAGAAGGCTGCCAAAAGCAGCTCTCTCCAGACTTAATGCTATTTGACAATTTATCAAAGACTGTCAGGCCCACCTGTTTTAGTTAATCTATAATTTAATGGATTCTCTTAGAAGAAATCAACTTCTAAGAACAGAAGACAAAAAGCTCCTTGTTGAGAAATGAAAAAAAAGAATGTGTAAATGTTATTAAAACTGAAAGGCAAGGTGATGGTGGGCTGTTCCATATTTTTTTTATAAGTTTCTGTCAAGGCAAAAAAAAAAGTTTCTACCCACCTGAAAATAGCTTTACTATGACAATTCAAAAGCTTCAAAGATGTGAGACAGAAGGGAGGAAGTAACTTCCAGGATTAAGAAGCAAAAGATCCTAGCTCTTCAGAAAGCTGAGGTCTAATGATCAATGTTCGATGTTCAAAGTCAGCCCAAGGAAGAAAGTCCATGAGGCTCTTTTCTTCAATTAACCAACAGGAAGGTACAAGTGAAGGTGTGAAGGTGTTATTCGAGTGTTAGAGCACCAGCCTTAGGCAAAAACAAACAAAAACTACAAGTGAAAGTATGAAGCACAGCCCTGAGTTCAAGTCCCAGTATAAGCATTAAAAAAAAAAAATGTTGGCAATCAACAAAGTAGACCAAGGACCAAGAGAAGCCTTCAAGGGCAACATCAAGAGTTGAACCACAAAAATGGATGGCAGAAGGACCAGAGTGGCCCTGATTCATTCACCTGGCCAGGAGTATAAAGTCCAAGCCAGCCCGGTGACAGGAGAACCTGGCCTCTGGGTTACATTCCTGGCAGCAGCCTGGTCCCCTCAGGGAAATAAGAAGAATAATGTAATCTTACTTCATAAGAAAAAAAGAAGTAAGAAGAATAATGTATTCTTACTTCATAAGAAAAAAAAAAAGAAATAGAAAAGCTTCCTGAATCTCTTCAACTCAAGAGTTTGGTGGGGTGGTTGTTACTGCTGTTGTTTTTGAGGAAGAGGGGACGGCATCTAAACCAATCTTGCCTTCCCAATCCTCAGGGAGGAGCTCTGGGGAGCTCCCTAGCTTTCTCTACTCATGGGGACAACATCTCACCATGCAGGACAGAGAGCAGGCAGGCACCAGCTATTCCAGCTTGAGGTTGCTTGCCTTGGCTTGGCTTGGCTGTATGTGAACGAAGGCCCAGAACGGCATCCCACACACAGCACAGAGGATAAGCTGTGTGTAACTCATCGGCGTGGCTGTGAACGAAGCTCCATAAATAATGCAGCAACTGCCTCTCCCAGCCTGGCCCCGCTGTGACGGAGGAACCTGCAGATAGCTGAGGAAATGCCCTGTCACACTGCCACCAGGGAGCAGAGGGGCCAGGGACCCTGGCTAGAGAAGGGGCACTTCAAAAGGCCCATGAGGATCCTCACAGCACAAGAGACCAGGCTCAGCTGGGAATAAAGTGACTAGCAGGTGACAGGCTACATATAGGGAGTTGGGTTTCAGCTCAAAGGCCTTTGTCCTACCCACTGGCTGGCCTATCGATACAGCTGAGAAGAATCCAAGCAACACAAGCTACCTGGTCAAGCATCATGAAGCATTAGCACTTTATATAGTCTCCAGGGCCCAAGGATCTATAGCTGTACTTCTCAAACTTGAACTTCCAGGTCCAGCCCCTGGGGATCTTGTAGAAGTACAGAATTTGCTTTGCTTGGGATGAGGTGGGACCTGGTAGGTAGATGGGACCAGGTAGCTGCTGCTGAGGATTCCAGCTTCACATACACTCTCATTACATGCTCTGCAGCTACCCTGACAGGCAAGTGCTGCTTACATATGAAGAAACAGAGGCACGGGGATGGTAGTGAGAGAGTCTGTGCTAAATTTGGACCCAAATGTTCCTGATTCTGGAGAGTCTAGGCAGCCAGAGGACAGGCCAGCCTGGGGTTCCAACCCAGGGCTGCAGAGAGTGACACAATCAGACACCCTCCAAATCTGGCTTTACATGTGCCTCAAGTAGAACAGACAACAAGACTACCAACCAGTCAAAATGCAAGGGCCCAGAGAGATAGGTGCCACACTAGAAATGGTCAGGATCTTCAACCATAGAAAACAGAGGCACAAAACAAAAGGAAGCTTCTTTGTAAAAAACAGTCCAATAGAAAGCTTAGGGGACTCATGAGCGCTGTCATTTGTGGTTTGATGATGGGTACTTTTACCTCATCTCTATGTTCTCAGTGGACACTGGAACTTCTCCTGGGCTGCCCACCAGCCTTGCCACCATGTCCCTCCCTCAGATTTGGAGAACCTTAGCAGGGTGAGCAACAACACCCTCCCCTTCTTCTAGGTGTACACCTAGATGAGCTCAGACTCCAGGGAGGTAGGTGCAAAGCAGGGGAGATGCCCAGCCCCTTCCTACCCAAGGCAAACATCTTGAATGTCTCTGAATCCCTTGTTTCTTCAAGCCCAGGGTAGGAATGGCTCAGTTTCCAGAAGGAGGAGTGCAGAAGGAGGGACAGGCTCATGAATGCCTGTCACAAGCTTTGTCTCTCCAAACCACCCTTCCCCACCCAGGCCTGCAAGATGAAGGGCTCCTAAGATCCTCAGATGAAAGGCACGTTAGGGTAAGCCCATCCATCATAAACACCAGTCCTGGGCTTTTCTTCTCTGATTGGAGCTTGCCTAATCCACTAATTATCCCTGTCCATCAAGTGGATGACAGCCTTAGGGATAATCAATGGTTGCTTCCTGGCCCGCCCACCCTCACCCACTTGTCCAAGTGCACCAGCAATAAATATGCCTATGCAAAGAATGACTGGACCACAAAGGGTGCTCCCTACCCAGCCATCCCCCTCAGCCTGCCCCATTTGTAACTCTAAGACTCTAATTAAATCAGAGCAAGAAGCTTTCCTCCAACCACATCGCTAGGTCTGATGCCCAGACTGTTTTCTGACGTGTGGATATGCTTCCTCTTAGAATAATAATAAAACTAAACAAATACACCCACCCTATCTTCAAAGTTGTTTCAGTTTTTAAGGCATGCTACCAGTTAGCATGTTTTTGTCTACCATGAGCTACCCAACAGGGTAGCCACTAGCCCCCTAGCTATTGAAATGTAAATGAAGATGAAATAAAATGGACTATCCTGTTCCTTAGCCTCACTGAAGGGCTCAGTAGCCACATGTGTCCACAGTACAGACCTACACTAGATTTCATCATGGAAGGTTCTATTGGACAACACTGACCATCCAGCACAATCTGCATCTAGGTCTCTGGATCTATTTTGTTTGTTTGTGTGTTTGGAGACAGGGTCTCACCACGTAGCCCAGGCGGTCCTGGAACTAAGGATCCTCCTGCCTCAGCCTCCTGAAAGCTGGGATGGCAAGCAGTGCCATCACGTGGACGGCACTGGAGGCTAATGAAGGCTGTCACAGCTACCCAGAGCTGGCTTGAGCCCAAGGGTTCATAAGAAGGGCACATGGAAGCCTCCCCAGAATGACAAATATCTGCCTACTGACCTTTGCCCACTGAACAGGGTCCAAAGCTACTGCTGTGTTTGCTTATTCCTGTCTGCAAATATCCACAAGAAATAGTAACCCATGGCGCCTCACAAACCTGTCCAACATTGTCCTGTTCTGTTACTTCACACATGCATGCACACCCATGCTCACCACACTTCTCTCTCTTGGAAGAGACCCGTCAAACCTACTTCAGCCTCTTAAGAGACTAGTGTCTCCTGGGGCTGACCTCCTGAGCTTCCCAGACAGACATACATACTTTCTGGTTGCATGGGCTGGAGGTTCTGCTTCTCTGACTGGATACCCTCTAGTCACCTGTGAATTCTACGCAGGCAGGTGTAGTGTCGAGCACTCATCAAACTCTTTTGGGGCCAGTGTTGGCCATAGTGTTCTCTGGGCACCATGTGCTTAGCCATGGTCCACAGAGATTCCCATATGAGGCAAAGATAACCCAGGCTGCCAGAAATTATGCCATACTGGCCAGCAGAGAGTCAGAGGCCACTGATGTCACCAAAAATGGTGATAACTATGTTCATTTCTATAGCCATTGCCTGTGTATACATGTGTGCATGCATGTGTGTACATGTGTGTGCATGTGCAAGCAACGTGCATACATCCATGTAATTCCACTGACTGTCATGGAGCCTGGACAGAGAGCCCTGATGGATAACCATGTTCAAGAGTTTAGAAGGACCACTGTGAACTGTTGGTTAAAAACATGACTCTAAGTGGGTGCTGGTGGCTTATGCCTATAATTCTAACAACTCAGGAGGCTGAGATCTGAAGATCACAGTTCAAAGCCAGCTCAGGCAGGCAGGAAAGTCCATGAGAGTCTTATTTTCAATTACCTATCAAAAAAAGCCAGAAGTGGAGTTGGGGCTCAAGTGGTAGAGCACTAGCCTAGGAGACAAAAGCTGAGGGACAACACTCGGGCCCTTAAGTTCAAGTCCCAGGATTGGCACCCCCCCCCCAAAAAAAAAATGACTCTGGAGTCAGTTTGCACAACTTCAAATCTGCTCATCAGGTGACCTTGAATGAATTACTTAACCACCTGGTGCCACCCTGTCTCACTCTGTAAATGATGCTAATGGTTAGTTCCTATCTCAAAGGATGGTTACAAGACTCTGTGAAACAATAACCAGTGCTCAGAATAGTGACCAGTGCTTACACCTCAACGCTGCTTCCATGAGTCACTGCACAAAAGCCAGGCTCCCTGATCAGGACATTCAATGAGTATCTACCATGCGCTGGCCAAAAGGCAGCAAAGAGGATCTAAGAGGCCGACATTCTAAGTCTAGTAGGAAAGCTGAAATAGAAATACCAATTCCCTTAGCCCTGGATGGCTGCAACAGACTCCAAGTATAAAGTATTGGCATGGAGTTGGTACCAACTAACTTCCCAGGTATGGCAATGCTTCTCCTGGCTGATGATGGATAAAAAGGACATTTTTCTAGCAAAGAAAGGAGGGAGGAAACAGTCTTTCCAAAAGAGAATTAGTGAGAAAGGAGAAGCAAACTGGCCACACTCTGCAGGAGCACAGGACTCATCTCATCCACCAAGAATATTCTAGGTACATGCATCGTGGACTGGGATGGGAGATGAGAGACAGTTCTTCCTCTATGAGCTGAGGAAGGCCTCAGTGGCTCAGGCTGGTCCCAGGCACCCTCAGTCCCCCCATTTCTCCCTCTGGCAATCCCAGCAAGACCTAGGTGTTTACAAAAACTGAGCCCCACCTTGGAGCTACACAAAGTCTCTAAACCTGTGCTTTGGCACACTCTCTAAGGCCACTCTTGACTTTCAAGGGAAAAATAAAATAAAATAAAATAAAAAACCTTCCCATACAGTAAGAGTTGAGAATCACCACAAGAGGAGAGCGTGTGTCCCCTGAGCCCTTGGAAGCTGGGGTCTCAGCAATTTCTCAATGCTAATGTCCACATCTAGCTCTTTCCAAAGTAATCCCAGGATGAACGCTCACTCATAGGAATGTCAGCTGAGACACATTCTTCCTAAGGCATTTGGCTATAGGTTTCAAAAGCTCTGAAAGGTGCATTCCTTTGGACCCAGGGCAAATCCTTCTGGTTAATCCATCATTGTAAATGAATGTCTAGCTGTGAGGATATACTCACTGCGGTGTTGCTGATAATTACTATGCAACACTGGACCCAGCCTAAACACAGATGAGTCAGGAACCAGATTCTCCGCCGTAGGGCCTTTGCACATATTCCTTCCATGCCTGGAATTTCCTCCCGATGGTCTATCATAAACTCGCTAACTGATCTACTGAAAAACAGCCTCACTGCCCTGCTGTTTCCCCATTGCACGGAAGCCTCTCAGTGTACAAAAGTCAGCTCATCCCATCTGTCTATCTCTTACCTGTCACCCCTATTCCACCAGAGCCTAAGACCAGGAAATGTGACCACTCTGTTCAGTGCTAAAACACAGCACTCCAAATAAATGAGCTGTGCACATCCAAGCCAATGCTGCATTGTACTACAACTGGGCCCTGTGTGGCTTGTTACTCCACTTGGGGACTGTCAAGGACAGGAGGCCCTCCGGTAAAAAGAAATCTCACCCAGCCCAGGCCACGCAAACCTTGGTTTCAAAGGTATGACCTCTTGTGAGCAAGTACCATAACCCATTTTGTAATCAGTGCTGATGGGTGACTTAGTTTTTACTTAATTGAAGGTTCTAGTTTTTCTTCCATTAACTTTATATAACTTGCATAATCTCTGAGAAGTAATCCCTCATGAAATGGTCTCAAAACATTTGCTAATTTTTTTTCTTTCAGAAAAAAAAAAAACTGCCTCCTCAGTGTCTTAATTAGAGTACCTCTAATTAAGGCCAGCCTAACATCAAAGAGGCCAGGTTCCCAGAGCCCCAGGTTCCAGGGGACTCCACGTCTCCTTGTGATTGCAAAAGGACACAGTCTTTCCAAAGGCTGCTCAGGGCTTGGCCACCAGCTCCTCCTGGCTCTGCTCCCCACTACCAGCTTCCTATTGGGGTGTCTGAGGTAATTATTCAATCCCAAGATCACATCCTGCTGTGGCTCTGGCTTTGAAGGTTCAGTAAACAGTCACTTCAAAACAAAGAGGGCCCATTAAACCCAACTCAAAGACTTCCTTAACCACTGCCCAGCTGCTAGGAGCAGAGCCTGGCTCAGAACTGAAAGCAAGGTCGCCTTGGGAACTAATCCCAGCCTTCTAGCCTCTGGCCCCCCTTTCTTGTTTTGCACTCAGTCACATGGGGTGCAGAGCCCTCACTGGGGTGAGGGCTTGACAGAGGGGACTCCTCCAGCAAAACAAATTTGTGTCCTGTGGCTGGGGGGGGGGGGGGGGGGAGGAAGGGGAAGGGGACACACAACACTCCATGGGGCACTGACTCCATGGGTCAACTGCCAACAATTCCAGGTCAGCTTCTGGGTCATCTCCCTCTAAACTGGGACAAGACCCAGTGAAACTTCTTCAAGAAGCTCAGATGAGCACAGATTTTCTCACACTGGACCTGGCATATCCTGACTTGTGAAAGTGTAGCTAGAACACTCATCATCAGAGAGATGGAGAAAAGAGAACCCCAAAGAGAAAGCCAGCTGGGAGGAGGGGGGCAGACAAGAACAGGATCCCTGGAGTGTCACACTGCCCAGGCTCAACTCCTACCTCCACTTGGTTTTCCCATCTGTGAAGCGGGTGCTAGAACTATTAGTGTACAATGGAGACTGTTAAGCACTTAAGAGTGGTGTCTGGTGGTATCAGGAGTGTAAATGCTTACCTAATAACTCATCTAAATTTGGTTTTCAAGTGGGTGTCACCTAGAACAAAAACCTTCCACTCTACCCTCCTACCTCACACTAGAACCAGAGGTGTTCCCAGGATCCTACAAAGTCCTGGGCAATCCTCTGAACCACCTGCCCCATACAAGTGCATTTCCACCACCCAGCAGAGCCCAGCAGGCATACTTATGCATACTCTGTTTTCTCAAATTATCTATATGTTGAGAGCCGAACGACACTGCATGCTCGTCTCTATGGTTATCATCCAAATGAAGATGATGCTCTTCTTGAAACACCTGAGTGATGCACTGGGCAGGGCACGTAGCTAGGAATTACAGGTTGCCTGGTCTTTGTCCAAAATGCTCAGAACCAGAAGGCTGATTTCGGAAAATTTTGGACTTTGGAAATATTTACATCAACCTTACTAGCTGATCATGCCTAATAGAAAAATCCAAAATACCTCAAAATCTGCAGCTTGTTTGATTGTTGCGTCAGTGGTGATTTCGGGGATTTTAGCTTTTCGGATTAGGGATCGTCAACTCACACTGGGGTAGCCTGGACAGATACGAGAGCATCTTTTTGATTCTTACTCCACACAGAGCCCCTTGCATATACCTCCCCATTCAACCTTTTGTTTTTAATGGCAGGATATCTTTTCATCTGATTATGGGCAAGAAAAGGGTGGCAGAGGAAGAGAGAGCCTTTAGCCTTGCGGTTCAGAAACTCTCTTTGCTTTCCCTATAATCACAGAACTTTCCTGACCTTACTGACACTGAAGTATTGTCCTTAAAAGTATTATCTTCTTGCCCCATTTTGCATGGAAAGAAAAATCAAGGTTCAGAAAAAGGAGTAACCTGCCCCGATAGAGAGAGAAGGTGGCAGAGCCAGGCTTCGAAGCCTAGGGGCAACCACTTTTTAAGGTAAAATGTGATAAATACAAGGTAACTCAACAAAGAATACAAAAATGAGCCAGGCACTGTTGCTACCGCCTATAATCCTAGCTACTTGGAAGCAAACATCAGGAGGAGCTTGGTTCCAAGGCTACTCTAGACAAAGCAAACTAGCCCCCTGGGCTAGATGAGCATTAGAATGAACTCAAGGGTGAGTGACTACACAAGAAGAGCTTCTACATTTCTACAGGCTTCATTGCACGCTGTAAATACAGCTCTGCAAAAGGGCAGGACAGCATTAGCCCTAAGTGGAAAAGATCATAGAGTGCACAATATTCCATTCCCAAATCGACAGGACAGAGTGGTCACAGCAGCTAAGATTGCGGCCCATGTGTATTGGGCACCTTAGATCCGTTCACAAGTCATCTCTCCTTTCAGCATCCTCACAAGGACCCATACATTATATTCATCAGACCCATTTTACAGAAGAACACCTGAGGCTCCGAGAGACTGAATAGTTTAGCCACTGATTCACATCAGTTCCCTTTGACTCAAGGTCAAGTGTAACTCCAGAATGCCTGGCTTTCAAAAGTGCTTTAATTCAGACTTGGAAGAGACGAAGAGCACACTGAAGGCTGAAACAAGACACGCTACACTTAGCTAGTACACTTCTAAAACCCTAATGTCCAAATGCACTATGCTAATTCAAACAGTACCCCCAGGGGAGCAGGTTTCTCAGTGTTTTTAGGAACTTATTGAGGCCTTCCCTGTAACAAAAGCATCCACCCAAAAGGGTACACTCAATCTCCTCCTCTTCCCCACTTCTCCAGCCCCCAGAGAATACTGTTGAGCGACAAGTGGCACGAGTCCCCAGACTATACCTGCCACCCATCTCCAGCACGCAGGAGCTGTCAGCACTGAGAAAACCAGGACTTTCACAGCTGCCCAATTCTTTGAGGCAATGAAAGCAAATAAAAAGACACACAGCTCAAAAGGCACTCAATAGGGTTGGTTTTTTTTTCTTTTTTTTTTTTTTTTTTACCCACTTAAACTAGACAGGAAAAAAGAAAAACCACTTAGAAACCAGGAGCAAGGCCATCTATGGTTTTTTCAGCAAGCCGGTCAACTTTTCCAAACAGATCTGGATTTTCAAGGGCTCTGCAGACTCAGCCCCAACCAGAGAGCTATAGAAATATGATGAAACACAGAAAGCTCTGTCATACATTGAGTTCAAGGTAAGGGGCTGTTGGAGGAGTCCTGTGAACTCTGAGTGAACTTACTTTACACCTCTGGGAGCTGGTATAAGAGGGTACTAAGATGGCACAGTAGCTCAGCCTCTGAGATCATGGATACCAGGCTCCTGGTCAGTCACTGAGAAGACCTAAAGACTTCATGGGAAGACAAGAATGATGGTGGCAGGCTGGTGCCTGATCCCAAGATTTATGTGTCCTCTGCACAACAGGGTAACAAGAAGAAAGGGATGTGCCTAGCCTGTTGGAGAAGACTGGAAAGTGGAAAATGGAAGGAAGCCACCCCATGTGGACAGATCTTCACCTAATGGTCCATACAGGTGACAGCTGATCAGAATAGCCACACCACAGGAGTCCTTACAATGTGTCAGGTCAAGCCTATTCCCCTGAACCAGCTCTACGAAACATAGAGGAAGGTGCTGATTCTCATGTTCTTCCTGGGAACTTAGGCAGGTGACATGCTGTCTTCTAGAAGCACATCCACACCCTTGAACATCTTAGGCTACAGAGCTTCAGCTCCAGGGCCAAAGAGGCCAAGGTCTGAATATCAACAAGTTACAGAGGTGTGGGTTTAGAGTAGGGAGGGGAAGATCCTGAAGGCAATTTTGAGAAGTAAAGGGGAATTCACATGATCTCATTTTTCCATACCCAATCTGAATATCTAAATGGTCTCACTACAGCAGGAATCTTACCAGCTCCCATTTGTCTTTGAGAAGATGGAAGAAAAATTCTAGACACAAATAACAGAAGAAGGGGCTGGGAAGGTGGCTCAGTGGTAGAGCGCTTGCCTTGCATGCATGAGGCCCTGGGTTCGATTCCTCAGCACCACATAAGCAAAAAGAAAAAAGCCGGAAGTGGTGCTGTAGCTCAAGTGGTAGAGAGCGAGCCTTGAGCTGAAGAGCTGAGGGACAGCGCCCATGCCCAGAGTTCAGGCCCCACAACTGGACCAAAAAAAAAAAAAAAAAAAAACAAATGACAGAAGCATCTAGAGGATCAATAGTTTCAACCCTTTTACCCTCCGAGTATTTTTTTTTTTATTTTATTTTATTTTATTTGAAAACATACTGTACAGAGGGGTTACAATTACATGGGCAGGAAAATGCATACATTTCTTACCAAGCATTGCAGCCTCCTCCTTTGTTTACCCTTCACCTCCCTTCCCAGCCTCCCCCCTCCCCCCCCACCCAATCATACCCCCCTCCCTCCCCCCCACCGACATTGTAAAGCTGGTTTTGACATGACATTTTGTACTTCTCATTGTTGCAACAGGTCCACCTGAATCCTTAAACAACTTGTTTGTCCCCGTCTCCTCCACATGTTATACTGACATCAAATATAGTGAAAGCAGGGGTTACACTGTCCCTCCGAGTATTTTAACAACCTCCAATGAGGTAACCAATCTGACAGCTACCATTTTTATTTTCTCCTTTTCCCTATCACCAACAGGCAAAAGAAATAAGTCAAAGGGTAAGTGGTAAGCTGAGAAGGAATAGCCTGTGTGGGATATATTTATACTAAAAATAATTGCTGCTTATGTGAAATGCAAACCTTGTTAGAAATGCTGTCATTACTTGCTGAATTCATAGTAGTTTAGTGCTTGTAATACAGCTGATAATCAATACTGCCGACGTTAGAGTACACATTACTCTAGAAAGAAGGGAGTGACTGTTAAACCAGGCCATGCCAAACTCAGCCTCCCTTTCATGCAAGCTGTGAAGTACGAACAAGCTCCTCTTTCCATTTGGAACATTATGAACTATGGAATACAGGACAGAGAAAGATTTAGGCCATCAAGCAACAAGTTCGAAATGACCTATTAAACAGGATGTGTATGGGATTTCCCTACCAAAATACTCAAGATCAAAAGCAACTTCTTTCCAAATCAGGACAAAATTTGATCCTAAAAACTGAAGGGAAAAAAAAGACTACTGTACATAGACCAGGCCTTAACACTCTGAACAAGCACCACCCTAGATGGTTCACTGCTTCCCATTTTATGACATCTTTACTTTGCCTTCTTCTTTCACTGGCCCAAAATGAGGAAGCTATAAAACCCTGACCAAACACAACCATTTGCTAAGAGAAAAGCCAACAAGGAGGCCCATCTGTCCTTTACAGGGCTCTGCTTGTCTTGCCTTTGTGCGGCTGTCACCATTCAGAGTGGCCTAGCTCCCTTGCAGAACCTAGTCTTTGGCTAAGGATTTGGTGAGGGTTTTTATTATCTCCCTAGAGAAAATTTGGGGCTCTTTGTTTTCTTATGTTGCTGGGAATCAAACCAAGGCCCTGCACATTGCTAGACAAGTACTCTACCACTAAGCTACATCCCAGTTCTCAAAAAGGCATTCTTCTGAAGCATCAAAGGCAGGTCCTACAGGGATAGGCAGCCTTGCCCAGCCAGGACTGCAGACCTTCCTTATCACTGGTCACCATTCCTATTCATATTCTCAGTCAGGACAAGTGAAAGGTCTGCTGCTAGGTGCTAGGGGCTCACTCCTGCGATCCTAGCTACTCAGGCGGCTAAGATCGGAGGATCATGGTTTAAAGCCATCGTAGGCAGGAAAAGTCTGTGAGAGTCTTATCTCCAATTAACCAGCAAAAATACCAGAAATGGAGGTGTGGCTTCAGTACTAGAGAGCCAGCCTTCAGGGAAGAAAGCCAAAGGAGAGCCTAAGGCCCTGAGTTTGAACCCCAGAATCAACATTAAAAAAAAAAAAGGTCTGCCACACAGTAGGCCCTCAACAAACCTCAATAAACACCAAGGACGGGAACCTCTCTTCTGACAAGAACTTAAATTAACTCAAGGGGAAAAAAAGAAGAAAGAAAACTCAACCCTGAAATCATTAATCCCACACTGGACTCATATCCACATTCTCTATCTCATGACAAGTGAGGGGAAAAAAAAATCTCATGACCTGGCTTGGAACCACCGAAAGATTTCCATGGAATTCAAGAAATCCTTTTAGCAGTTCTATTTTCAGGCAGAACTTAGGACAGGGGATGGGTGGCAAACAGGCATGGGGGTGGCGGGAAGGAACTACACAAGGCTTCTATTCTGCTCTGTACAGACAGGTGCTGGTAAGAGGACACCCTGTGGAAGGCAGCATGTGGTGTGGTGCACTCAGGTGTGGCTGGGTGTTTTTCACCCCAGCCATATTATGTAAGTCCAAAACACACTGTCCTGACCCAGGACAAAGTACTCCCTGTAGCAGGTCTAGCCATCTGCTGACATGCTGACACTTAAGCAATAAGGGGCAGGAAAATATTTGATTTTTAGCATCCTCCTTTAAAAAAAAAGCAAAGCCAATTTAATTATTAAAAGCAGCCAGACATCCCCAGGATGAGTGGTCCTGTCCTCAAGTTTGGCCAGCTAAGTCTCCTAGCCTTAAAAGCTCCCTAAACCTTATTAGATCCTGGTTTAATTACTTTAAAGCAACAACACTCATCTGTTTACAATATTTAGCTCATTCAGCCCAGAACTGGACTACAAATCCCCCCCACACACACACACAACAACAACAACAACAAAAATAAAATTCTAGGACCTCTTTCACACTATCAATAATCATCTCCACACCAAGCAACCATGGCCCTTCTGTTGGAATAGTTGTCTCACCTTTCCCTTGGGACCAACTCAATCCAGACAACTTGATGGGTGGGTGATTTCCGTGGCTGGGAAGGGAAGCAGCCACTAAGTGATTCTGCACACATTAATCATTAGTGACCAGCACCCAGCACAGTGGAAGAGCAGGGGGAAAAACAAAAAACACCAGGTTTGCTCTCATCAAGGAACTGATAAGTTATTTAACAGCTGCTGCTTACGTTTCATGGCTAGAAATCCAAGTGGAAGCAAAGTAAGAATTTCTTCTGCATGCTACCCCTGAAAAGGGTAAAACACATGCCCCCAACAGCCAAGGACAAGAATCTTTAGAGGAAATTACAAAAAAATCTCTCTTGCGTTTTACGTCTTAGAAACCTTTGGTTATAGAAGATGGATGATACCAAGCCTGGAAATTACTCATTTTCTGTTTTCTCCTTTTTTTTTTTTTCCTTCGAAGAGGAAATTGACTCCCTTCCTGTACTGGTGTACATTTTGAAGAACCAAATGCTACTTAGAAAACCATTTTCTTTATCCTTTCCTTGTCTCAGTTTAAATATTATTTCTATAAAAATAACCTGTAAATGGCATTCCACATGGCTTCTTCCTCACAACAAACAGAAAAGGGACCAGAGACTTGATACATTCACCAAGAGAGTTTAAAGGAAGAAAAAAAAAATACTATTACAAAGCCAGCTGGTTTCAGATACTGAAAACTAACTTTTAACAATGGTAACTTCATACATCCACCCATTAAATAAACTTATCCTACATGACCACGTTTACTAGCATTTAAAACACCACTGGTATCTGTCTCATGCCTGAAATCCTACCTACTCAAGAAGCTGAGATCTGAGAGTAGCAGTTCAAAACCAGCCCAGGCAGATAAATCTGAGCCTCTTTTTTTTTTCCAGTTAACGCAAAAAGCCAGAAGGGGAGCTGTGGCTCAATTGGCCCTGAATTCAAGACCCTCTACTGGCATAATCATCAACCACTGAATCACTAGAATCTAATCTACGAAAGTAGTTTAAGAATACTGTAAGAATATTCACCAACTGAATAGTGAGCAATTGTATTATACATAAACAATCATGGCAATTGGCCACCACAGCTTTATTATTCTTCTCCCTAACTCCCCCAAAGTCTAAAATTCTACAGACCCCAAAGCATGGTTTAGTCTTGTACTCTATCCACTTTGCTTTTAACATCTTTTGCTGCCAAAACAAAGCAAAACAAACAGCAAACCTTTCAAATAAATACAATGCTGAACAAACCTACTACGCTCAAAATGAAAGAAAATATATGGTTGGCAGTGGGAAGTAAATCAGAAGCCTTTATTTTTAACTGGAATCTTACAAAGGGGGAGAGGGGAAAGCCAGCTTGGCACCCTGGAATGTCTGAGCAGAGCACAGTGCCAGGCCACCAGAGGACAGCAGGTAGGTAGAAGGCAGGACAGCCCTTCCTGGGGAAGGAATTACCTGCTGAAGGACTTAGGGTTCAAACCACTGAACAAGAAGAACTGAGCCTGGATTCTGAATTAAAGAACAAAGAAAAAGAAAAGTCCAGGTGTGATCACATCCTAGGACAGGCCTGCTGTGAGCCACTCTATTCCATTAGATCCCCAGTTTCCTTGTTACTGCTCAGGAATTGGAAACAGCCATTATCTCCTCTAAATACCACAAGCAGCTCTACCCACCTATCTCCAATTCCTCCTCTGGGGATCAGAACAGACCATGTGTACCTCAAACGAAATCTTGTTTGACTATCAGGCATGTAGAATTTAAGTGAACAATAAATACCTCAGTCCAAAGACAGGCAGTGATCTTTGTTCAAAAGAGCACTTCAATAATTCAATGTGGATTGGGGGCAAAGGAATGAAAGGGGCTGTCTTTGTAGAGGGACTAATCCATCTAATTCCAAATGACTGGATTAGAGGCATTCCTGGACAAGCAGGATCTGGCTGTAGATTAGGCTACACGAATGTCAATTTCTGACAAAAGGCACAAGATCTGTGGGATTTCAAAATGGACAAGACCAGAACGTGAGACACCTCGACAAAGTTCACCCTGGGTGAGGTGGCAGTTGCATCTAAAAAGGGGAGGGAGGTGTAACAGCTGAGCATTCCTCCCAAAGTCCATGGCAGAGGCACAGAAGCCTTTCCAAACCTTACACATCATCAGACAAAAGCTTCTCCAAGCGCCAGGCAGAGGCTGAAGAGGGGCTGTCCACACCCACTCGCCAGCACAAGCTTTGCAAACCTGCCCACTCTTTTGGAAGCCGAGCTTTTAATTAAACACCACCTCCCCAGATCTGTTGAGGCAAACTGGGGCTGGGTACGAGCCAAAGAGAGCTCCCTAAATACACTTGGAAGAAAAAAAATCCCAGCCGCCCCCCAATTTCCACCTCCAGCTAGCTTGTAGGGCTGGTAATATTTCCTTTGGATGAGTAACACAAGGTCCCGGTGTATCTCTGAGCACCAGAAATTCCACATTCGAAGATCAGGTTATCTCCAGTCCCACCCTTTGCAGGGGGGGAAAAAAATGCCAGGGTGTTGTTCCCCACCCCCAACACACGCGCGCACGCGCGTGCGCGCGCACACACACACAATCCCTACAATTCTGCCAAGAGAACTGTAAGTGGGGTGTGTACGTGTAGAAGGGGCAGGGTGTAGTTGTTAAGGGTCCTAATCTTGCCTCCAGGCTAGGAGCTCAGCTTTGAGTCCCCCTTCCCGGGTAGGCTGCTCCAGGAACTTCTGCCCCCCCATTACCCCCTAGGGAGGGTTGAGGAAACCCTTAACACACCCTCAACACGCTCTGAAGCAGTCTAATTTCTCACTGAAATTGTTCACATCCCTTCACTCCAGGTAGTCCTGAAAGCCAAGGAGGAAAAGAGCTTCCCTCCCAGGCTCCCAGGCCAGGGATTCCATCCTCCAGCCCGGGTAGGGTAGGGCTTGTACTTCCTCCCCAGCACCACTGCCAGGCACCAACCCCCCGACACCCACCCCGAACCAGGTGTCTGCCAGGAGGTCACAGATGCTCGATCGAGGGACAGACAATAGAAAACTTGGAAGCCGGGGCCCTGAGTCCCCCAGAGGAACAAGATGGTGCCGCCCCCTGGGATAATGAACGAGGAGATGGCAGGGCTCATCTCACACTTAGATACACACATACATACACACGCATACGCGCACACATACACACACACACACACACACACACACACACGGGGAGGTCGCCAGCCCGGTGACCCAGCAGAGCCTGGGGCAGCGCCGCGGGTGAGCAGGTGACTCCGGGCCGGGAGCTCCCGCAGGTGGCCGGCGGCCGCGCCGCAGGCCCGGGCCGGGATGACTGGCAGGGAGCGCGGGCGAAGCCCGGCGGGCGGCGGCTAGGTCCGCGCGCGGGATGGGCGCCGCGGCCGCGCGCCCCCCACCCCCACCCCGGAGCACCCACCTTCATGTCGCTGATGATGGTCTGGAAGAGGCCTCCGAGCGCGCTGCATTCCTTCTCAATCACAGCCTCCATTTTCCCGGCGCCGGCAGGGAGAGGGCAGGCTGGCGGGGCCGCGGGGCTGCGCGCGGGGCCGCTGGGCTGCGCGCGCGGGGCCGGGGCTCGCTCAGCCCGGGAGGAGCCTCACCCTCGGAGCGACCCGCCGCCGACTCGGCCGGGAGGACGCGCGCGGGTGCACGGCTCGACCGCTCTCTGCCCAAAATGACAACAACAGTAATTGTGAAACAAGCGCGGCGCTCCGTGAGGGGTGTGGGCTGGGGGCGGGGGTGCTGTCGCCTACGTGCGGCGCTCGGCTCGCGGCCTCGGAGCGGCCCGGACCAGACTGACAATCAGGCCACCACGAGCGCCCACGACGGGAGCGGCGAAGCCCATCTTGGTGCAGAGAAAATCGCCCGCTCTCTCGGGGCCAGCGCCATTGCAAGAGAAGAATCTGGTTTTCCGAAATGAATGTTTTTTTCTCCCCCTGAAATTATCTTCAAAAAGAAAAGCAGGAGGAAGAAAGAAAGAAAGAAACGGCCCCGCAGCAGAAAAGGTCTGCTCACACAGCGCCCCGAATCTGTTGCTCGCAGCCCGCGGCCGCCGCCTCTTTTTCACTCCGGCGCGCCCGGCCCCGCGCTCGCTCTGGAGAAGCTCCCGGAGACGTTCCGAGGGGGGCGGCGCGCGCACGCGGGGCCGTGCGTCCGCCGCGGGGGCGCGGGAGACGGGAGCGCGCGCCCCGGGCCGTGTGCGCGCCCGCCTTCCCCCCCTCTCCCCCTGCCTGCGGGCGGGGCCGCGAGCGCGCGCCAGGAAAGCGCGTGGGGCGCCGGCTGCACCTCAGAGCCGACCCCGAGGTGGGGCCTCCGCCTCCCAGAAGCCCTGAGCGCCCGCTCCTCACCCCCCACCCCGCCCCGTACCCCCGACAGCCCGCCGCAGCGTGGAGAGGGCGGGTCAGCACCCTACCCGGAGAGCGCTCACCGCGGCAGCCAGCCTGGAGAGCCCAAGCTGCCTCAGCACCCCCTGGAGACTAGTATGCAGGCATGCATAGCCCGCGCCCCACGCCAGGGGAGCGCTCAGTGGGTCCGGAGAGCCGCCGCCGCCGCCGCCGCCAGCGGAGCAGACGCTCGTTCGGTGATGTCAGGACTGCAACGCAGAGTCACGATTGCAAATAGCCAGATCCATAATTCAGGAGCGTTCGGGGGAGTATCCTGCCGTGGGATGCTGAGTTGGATAAAGTTGCAGGATGTTGGGGGAAGTGGATTGATCTGCGTGCTACACGGATGGAAAGGGCATTAGCGCTCCTATCTGCCCATCAGTCGGTAGAGATTGCTGACTGCTGTGGCCTGCACAGTCGCGTTTTCAGGCCGGCTGCGGGCCTGAGGCGCCCTGCTGTAACCGCAGAGACACACACGCGCTGAGCACGAAGTAGCTACCTGGTTCACCTTTGCAGCCCTGCAGCCTAACTCCATAGCCAGGAACGCTCATTCTGACTAAGTTAGGAAATAAAGCTCCTAACCGAACTTTGACCTTTAAGCTGAACTTTGGAAGCACAGCCAAGGCACGTAGTTCACACTTGTATTGTAACTATTCAGAAGACTGAGATCTGAGGATCATGTTTCTAAGCCAGCCCAGGCAGGAAAATCTACGAGACTCTTATTTCCAATTACCTATTAAAAAAGAAAACAAGAGGTGGTTTTTTCCTTCATTGCTGTTTTGGTTTTTTTTTTTTTGTCTTGTTTATCTGTCTTTGGAAAGGCTGGTGGGGGGAGAAAGGGTGAAGGAATGAAGCAGTGGTACCCACTGCTATGCAACTGATGGGAGAGAAAAACTGAGGGAAGGAGTGACATTGTCCAAAAAAAAAAAAAAAAAAAGCACTTTTACCTGATTTATGTAACTGTAACCCCCTCTGTACATCACCTTTATAATAAAAATTTTTAAGTGGAGCTGTGGCTCAAGTGGTAAAGCACCAGCTTTGAGTGAAAAGCTAAAGGACAATGCCCAGGCCCTGAGTTCAAGCCCCACTACAAAAATAAACAATTTTTTGAAGCACAAAACCAAACAAGCAGGGTGGGAGTTGACAAAAGAAACCAACTACAAAATGATGAACATTTGTACATTCAGTTGTAGGAAAATGACAGCCTTTGAACACTGTCTGGGTCAAAGGTTTGAGTGGAACTGCATTGCTCAGCCCCAGAATATTGTTTTTCCTCTGGACCATTGACCAACTCAACTGCAACCTTCTCCCGTAAATCAACTTGTCATCCATTCTGACTGATCTCCTAGGTCACCTTGCTGGATCTTGTCCCCAAGGACGTTTATTGCCGGAGTCTCACACTTACCCTCACCTTGCCAGTAACAGGCCTCACTCCTACCAAGCTTGACACTGGTTTGTTCTTGATCATCCCCATGGTTACAGTGTTAATGCTGATCAAGCTGACAGTTTAGAGAACCTGCCTCAAACTCCAGTTTACACCCTAGTGACCATCCAGTCTAGCGGAAATTACCCAACCCTTCTATGCCTCAGTTTCCTCTTCTGATGAGGCTGACGATAGCACCCACCTGGTTGTGCTGCTTAAGAATTACATGAGCTAATATATGAACATCTTTAGAGTGGTATCTGGCCTATGAAAAGTGTGCACTTAGGAAATCTTATCAACAGAAATAGGGACCAGGCCAACATTCCTGTCCATCTCTGATCCCAGGATACCCTTTACAAGCTTTTCAGGGTTGGCTTGCTGATCCACCAACATTTGGAAGGTCTACTATGTGCAGTCCAGACATTTTTTGCATGTATTGAATCTCATCATTCTAGTTCTTTTTTGTTTGTTTTTCAGTGTGGGAAGGACTCCATCAATGGTTTTCTGACTCCAGTGCCTGAGATCTCCCATCCAGTCTCCAGGCTTCTATGATTAGAGCTGCCTTAGCCCAAAAGACACTAAGTTCCACTTTGCTGCCACCCCCTACCTCCAAATATCTCAACTGTAGAAAAAGCACACCTCTCTACGGCCTCCTTTTTTCCTGAGACCAGTCACTTTTCTCTCCTGAGAAATTAAAGCCAAACATCCAAAATCTCCTTAAAAGGGTCTCTGGAAAATTTCCCTGGGGCAACAAAAGTCCCAGACCAGAAGTGGAACAAACACTTGGTACTTTTAATAAGGGTTGGGTGGGGCAGGTGAAAGGGAGGATCTTGGGAGGAGAAATGACGAGATCAGATTTACATTCATACATTATATTCCCTTCCCAACTTTGAGTAACTTCCCCCTTTCCTAATAATGAAAAAGGAAATAATCAATCACAGTAGGATCCAGGCAGTTCCTCTGGAAGTATTTGCTTCTTATCATTGTTTTGGGATTTTTTTGGTTTTTGTTTTTGTTTTCCTGAGTGCTTCAGATTATACCCAGTTCATGTTTTGTTTTGTTTTGTAAAACATACATAAGTTTCACTTCCTTTAAAACAGATGAAAGAGGTAATTCCAAAATCACATTAAACATAATATAGAACTTGCTTTGTTAAAAAAAAAAAACTACAGTATACATTCAAGTAAAGGCAAAATTTCCTATGCCAACTATATTTGGGACAGAAATTAAACATTTACAATAATCAGTTTCCTAAAAGTGCTATGCTCCTAGGAGGAAGAATCTGAAGGGAGTGAATCTGTGAGAGGTATTTCAATCCTGTGGTCTGGGGGTACATGTGGCTTAAGATGTGTACAACCCAGAACTCTGCTCCATGACCTTGGCCAGGGTTCTTGATCTTGGGAGCCTGCCTCTGTTTCCCCAGTTTCCCAATTTACTGTCAATCCTCTTCTGAGGATTGGACGTTTCTGTCTGTGGCTTAGTTGTACTTACACAAGTGGGTTCCCTTCTTTCCCTATGCCAAGGGTCCTGCCCCACTGGTCCTCAAACAAGGTTTATATTAGAATCTGCTGGAGGAATTTTAAGACGCCCATTGTTGGGCTCAGCTGCCAGCAATTGATTTAATAGATCGGGGCTGTGGCTTTATGCATCAGGACTTCTTTAAGCTTCCCACATGACTCTAACTGTAGCAAAGCTGAAAACCCTGATCTTAACTCTAAGAACTCTAAAAGTAGGTGCCGGTGCTAAGATTCTACTCCTAAACAACTCAAGTAGAATGAGGTAGAAGTTCAGAAATCCACACACCTTGCTCTAATACTTGTGATACTGAGTGTTCAGGGCCCCAAGTCCTTTTCCTTTTCGTTTGTTTTTTTCAGAAAAGCTCTCACTAACTTTGCCTTGGTTGTCCTTGAACCGCCTTCTTCCTACTTCCTGGGTTTCAAGTAGCTAGATCCATAGTCATGACACTCTCACTCATTCAGCCTTCAAAATATTTTTTTAACATATCCTACACACTTTGTCCTATCCTCAGATGAGAATATATAGAGTATGCATGGATGGATTTCATCACTGTTTATTTCACAAACATAGGGGCACATTGCATGCACATTTCTGGGTCTCTCAGTTAACATTCAATTTCAAGAGAACTCCCTCCAGATCAACTGATATTAATCAAAGTCACTCATTTTTCTTTCATTCTCTCTATCTTTTATTGACTTCTTTTTGAAGTGCTGGAAGATCACATGTGCTCTATCATTGTACTCCATCCCTTTCTTTTATTTTTAATTTTGACATAATTTCAGACTTTTTTTAATAGTGCAAAGGTATCCCATTTACCCTTATGAGAGTCCCAATGTGAACCAAATGTGAACCCTTTTGGACGTAGCTTCAGGCCTGGCTTGGCTTTTAAAGCCCTCAGCTGATATCCATCTGTGGCAAATCTCCTAGCATGCCCTGGGATTTCTGATGTTTGGAAGGGTCTTTGTATTAGAGATAGCTAGGTGTGGTATTTGAGATGGAGGCCTAGGAGTCAGGCCACTGAGTCTTGTTCTGTGCCTCAGCTTCTCCATCTGTAAAATAGGAAAAAAACAGATGTTCTGGGTGAACACTGAGTGGGATGATTTAGACAACTACTTGGCACACAATGATTACTCACTAAAGGTTATTCCTTCCTATATCACTTAGTACCATGGCTCAGCTCTGAAATAAAGACATGAATGCTTTATGATCCCAAAGCCACAAACCACTCAGACAAACTGGGGACTTAGCAGTAAGTAAAAGGCTTTCTGCTTCAAAACAGGCCCCTTTTTGGAACTGAAATCAGCTAAACATATCTGTCACAATGACTCACCCTAAGAGACATCTTGTATGTGTTTGGGGCTGGGGAAATGCCCAGTCTGACTTTAGTGCCCACAATGGGTAGGCAGAACAGGAAATAACAAAAGAACAGGATGGGCAAATCTATTAGTGACAAACTAGAGCAACCCTGGACCATCAGGATGTGGGATTAAGGCTGCACACCTGTTCCTAGGGCCAGCCGCTCCCCAGGCCAAGGCCAAGCATGGGTCCTTCATTGCTGTGTATTTCTTTCTGCAGAGGCTGAAACTTTGACCCTTGTTGTGATGCTTTCCAATCTTTGAATATTCTCAAATTTCCCAACTTCAGAAAAAGTAACAAAAACTCTTCCTCTACCAGCCAGTGTGCAGAAGCTTCTGATCTCAAGAGTTTCTTTGTGGAGGAATATATGCAAAGAGAAAAGAAGGTGGTAGAATTTGCATCAGAGGGGCAGGGTGGGGTTGGGGTGAATTGTCCAAAGAAAAGGCGTTGGGTCCCATGTTCTGGGTTACCAAGATGTGTAGTGGGACTGATTCCTTCAATTCTTCTGATGTGTTTATTTTTTATTTTTTGATGGTACTGGGCTTTGAAGTCAGAGCCTCGTGTTTGGGCTTACTAGGCAGGTGCCTACCACTTGAGTTATACCCACCTCCCTACTGCCAGCCCTGTTTTGCTATTTTTCATGTAGGGTTTCCCTTTTACCTGGGCCAGCGTAGTCTTCTATCTTTCTTCCTTACAACTCCTGCATAACTGAGAGGAAAAGCATGCGCGCCACCACACCTAGCTTTTTATTGTTTGAGATTGGGTCTTAACAAATTTTTACCCAGCCTGGATTTAAATCACAATAATCCCAATCTCAGTCTCTTAAGTAGCTGGAATTATAGGCAGGAGCCACCATATCCGGCAGCCCTCATATTTCTTGAGCACCTACTCCATGCCAAGCTTTACTTCTCCTAAGAGCATCCAATTAACCTGGCTGATGTCCCCATGTTTCCTACTGACTCCTTATTTAGCTTCTGTATCACTTTGAACTTGAGAATGAGGCTTAGGGGAGAACAGAGGTCCTTATTGTATAGAACAGAACAAGACTGCTCAGGACCTGAACCTGGTTATCAGTGTTTCTTGAGTTTGGCTCTTTCCACTTCTTATGAGAAGAGGAGAAGAAAGGATATTTTGTAAGTCAACTATGGCTTCTGGTTAGAGTAGGAATCAAAGGGCATGAAATGCAAATTATTTAGGAAATCTTACATTTACATACCCTATGAGGCAACTGAGACTCTTAACTAATTATTTTAAATCCATCACAGGTATTTGAGGATTACCTAACAGTGGAAAATAGTATACATTATACAAAACTGAACATTTTGTGGTATAAATGCAGCCAAAAGGGAATTCAGGTGTCAGATTCTATGGCCTGAAAACCCATCTTGCTACAGCCACAAGACACAGAAGGTAAATGGGAATCAGAATCCTTTTAGATCCGTGGTGAAACTAGCAGGGGAGAAGGGAAAGTCGTCATTGGCAGAGCAACCTGAAACATCACCAAAGCTGATATTTCTCTCGTTCTGGGAGGAAGCCTCAATTTCAGTAATCTAGGCATCTCAGGTTCACCTATACAAGACCACCAGAAAAAGAGGACCTGGTCCCATGTGAGGCAGAGACATGAGGGCCACCTACAGGCTAAGTCAAAGACAGGTGTTCTATCTAGGAAAATCTCCCCCACCTCCACCCCCCCCCCCCGCCCCCCACACACAACACCAGAGGTAGTTGGTGCAAATACCTGATTGTCTTGGTTGAAGTGACAGCAGAGAGAGAGACAGAGACAGAAACAGAGACAGAGACAGAGAGGGGCAGGGGAGAAGGAGAGGGAGAAAGAGGGTAGTATCCACTGAGAATATTTGCCAGCACAGATCTCTAGTCACAGGTATTTGGGGGTTTCTATTGGTTTTACCTCCAATGTACCCAAAATATCCATGATGAGAATTAATGTGGAAAATTGTTACTGGCTTAACATAAGTTTGGGTCACCCAGAAGAAGCAAATGAGAAACAATTCTGAAGGGATTCACCTGCTCTATCAAATCCTCCTAGGATTCCACACAGTACAGTCCCCTGAAAAGAATTCACAATCTGAACTTATAAATGATCTAAGTTAATTGTCCATGAGTGTGCAGACACAATGGAAAGCCTGATTCAGACCTATATCTAGAGGTAATTCAACCTTCTGATAGGACAAATATTTAGATTTAAAATGACTCAAATATCAAAGAAGGAGACAAAAAGCAAGGTGTGTGTGTGTGTGTGTGTGTGTGCATGTGTGTGTGTGTGTGTGTGTGTGTGTGCATGTGTGTGTGTGTGTGTGTGCATGTGTGTGTGTGTGTGTGTGTGTGTGTGTGTGTGTGTGCATGTGTGCTGGGTCCTGGGGGCTTGAACTCAGTCCTTGAGCTTTTTTTTTCTCTCAAGACTAGTGCTCTACACCTTGAGCCATAGCTTCACTTCTGGCTTTTAGAGTAGTATTTGAAGATAAGAGTATCATGGACTTTCCTACTTGAACCTCAGATCTCAGCATCTTGATTAACTAGGATTGTAGGCATGAGGGACTGGTACACTTTTTAAAAAAGACATACATTGTGCAAAGGAACCAAACAGAAAGTCTTATCACCGAAATTATCATACATAGTTGAATTATGAATGGATGGCTGAAAAGAGAATTTTTAAAAAGATTTTTATTAGCACATATTAGTTTATTAGGATATATCAGTTGTACAAGGAGGGTTTCATTGTGACTTCCATACATGCATACAGTATACCCCATAAAACTCACACCCTCCATCGCCCTCCTTTCCTCCCTCCCTCACCTTCCCCCTTCTTAAAACAGTTAACAAGTTTTATCATTCAGTTTTCATATATGCATTTAAAGTACTCTGACCACATTCATCCTCATTCACCTTATTAGTCTTCTCCCCAACAGAGCCTGTTATATTTTCCTGACATTTGTTGGATTTTTTTTTTTTTTTGGTAAGTCGTGGGGCTTGAACTCTGGGCTTGGATGCTGTCCCTGCGCTCTTCAGCTCAAGGCCAGCGCTCTACTGCTTGAGCCACAGCATCACTTCTGGTTTTTGAGTGGTTCATTGGAGATAAGAGTCTCACAGACTTTCCTGCCCGGGCTGGCTTTGAACCGAGATCCTCAGATCTCAACCTCCTGAGTAGCTAGGATTACATGAGTGAGCCGCCGGCGCCTGGCAGGTTTTTTTTTTTAGCATGTACTTACTGATCAAAGGGCTACGACGTTATTTCACCTGTGCGGCAGATTAACCTCCTCTATTGCTCCCTGAAAAGAGAAATTTTGATCAAAACATTCAGAAATAAGGAACTGAAAAAAAAATCAGAAGCAAACAGAGGTTAGGAGTCCTAATACTAAGAAGGACATAATGAGACATAAGAAGGACATAATGTTTATTGCAGAGAGAATCTGGGGAGAAGGAGCAGATATTCCAAAAGACATTAACTGAGAACTTCCTAGAGTTGGTGAAAGCCATACATTCAAGTATATTAATCCTCAGAAATTCTGAACAAGATAAACAAAAATGAATTGACCAAATTCTTATTCTGGAGGTTGTAAGTTGTCCTATAAGGTCATTTCCTTTGAAATAGGCAGAGATAGACCCTAGTGTTCCAATCGTAAACATTGAAAATTATATTTTGTGTAGCATCCTTGTGGCTAGAGCCTTACAATTTTGTTCTGGGCTGGAGGTGATGGAAAGGCATGTCCAGTGAGCGCAGATAAAAACCACGTCTTGTCAGGATCTCATTACTGACATCTGCACAAGCCTGAGGAGAGAGTGGGTGCATTGACCCTTTGGAAGTTATCTAGTGGAGTCACTCTGCTGGCCACTCCTTTCCTTCCAAAGATATCTGTGGTGCTGTTTATTCGAAACTTTGTGTCAGTAGGGTACTGGCAGGAAACAGATGGCCCACTCAAACTTGGTAATGGAGGAAGTTAAAGAAAGGGACTATTTGCAAGAACATGGGCAGGGCTTGGGGAAAGCAAAGCACTGTAGAGCTCCAACATGCTTTGATTGAGAGCCGCTGGTCCCACCGGAGCCTCAGAGTAAGGAAGAGGGAGCCCGATTCTGCCCAGCTGCTGGGGAACACCCCAAGGCAGGAGCTTTAGCCTTGTAACCTGGCTGTCCAGCTAGGACCAGACCCCACTAGGAGTTTTCTTACCCAGGAGTCTTGTTCATTCGCGTCACAGTGTCCTGGTGAGTGGACTAAGGGTCAGGGGAATGATGGGATATGTTCAGCCCATATCTAAGTCAATGGAAATAGATTCCCTTCCTTCCTCCTCCTCCTCCTCCTCCTCTTCCTCCTCCTCCTCCTCGCTTCCTCCCTCCCTCTCTCTCTCCCTCTCTCTCTCTCTCTCTCTCTCTCTCTCTCTCTCTCTCTCTCTCTCTCTCTCTCTCTCTCTCTCTCTGTGTTACTAGGGTTTGAACTCAGAGCCTTGTGATTTGGGACTTGTTTGCCTGATTAGTGTTCTACCACTTGATCCATACCTCAAACCCTGCTTTTTGCTTGTATTTCAGAGATAGGGTGTTAGAAACTTTACTGCTTGGGTTGGCTTCAAACTGTGCTCAGTCTTCTGAATGGTTAGGATTATAGGTGTGAGCGACCATCACCTGACTGGTCTCTCCCTCCCTCCCTCCCTCACTGTTTCTTTTTCTTTCTTTCTTCTCTTTCTCTCAAATAAAGCTTTACTAAAAAAAAATTCACATAGGCTACACTCCTGTATTTATAGAGATGCCTTTTTTTAGTATGTTCATAGTTCTATAATTACCAGCACAATCAATTTGAGAACATTTTCATCACCTTTCCTGCAAACCTCCTACCTCTTAGCAAGTCACTACTCATCCCCACCTCTGTCCCTAGATCTAGGCAGCTGCTAGCTCTATAGGCTTGCTAGTCAGAGATTCCACATCAATAAATGATACAATATGAAGCCTTCTGTGTCTCCCTTCTTTCACTCAGTGTGATGTTTCAAAGTTCATCTGTATTGTACCATGGATCAGCAATGTATTATTCTTTTTTCCTGGCCGAATACTAGTCCATTGAATGCATATACTAAATTTTGTTTAACCATTCATTCATTGATAGCCATTGAGTTGTCCCCAGTTTGGGGCTACCACTTTCTGAATAAAGGTGCTATGGACATTTGTGCATGAGTTTTTTGTATGGAGGTTTGCACTTCCCTTGAGTATTTAGCTGTAGTGAAATTGCTGGGTCATTGCCGGAAAATCTGGCTGTAACCTTTTGAGATCTGCCAGATTATTTTCTAATAAATGCTTTTTTAAATCCCATATAATTCATAAAGTTTTTTTGTTATAACATGAAATAACTGTAATGGAGTCATTTTTAATCAATTCATATCAGCATCAATTCATATCAAAGAAACTGTTCTCATCTCCAGCTAGTCACTGATGGCATGGTAAATCTCTCTATAGCCTAACTTGGCACTTGTAGCAAATTATTGATTCTTCTAACAGTAAGACTTAAACTTAAAAAAATTAATTTTAGAATATGCCAAAGCTAAATCCTTCTAGTATTAAGATTAAAACATAATTTTGTGGTAATCAACTAAAATTCAGATCTCTTATAAATGTGACCTCAGTCTCTTATAAGTCACCCACTTTGTACATTTCAGTCAGTTATGTGGCTTAGGGCTTTCTCTCCCCTAAGATGCTGCCAATTTCAAGATTACTATAGACATCAAACTAGCTTTTCCCTATGTCTTGAACTTATCCTTAATATTAACATGAGAAATAGGAGGACAGGATCTGCCTTTAGTGAGAGCAAACTGTTAAGCTGGAATGAGTATAGGCTTAGGAATCATAGAGACCTCAGTTCAAATTCTTTTTTTTCTTTTTTCTTTTTTTCTCTTTTTTTTGGGGGGTCCAGTCATGGGGCCTGAACTCTGGGCCTGGGCGCTGTCCCTCAGCTCTTCAGCTCAAGGCTAGCACTCTACCACTTGAGCCACAGCGCCACTTCCGGCTTTTTTTCTTTTTGCTTATGTGGTGCTGAGGAATTGAACCCAGGGCCTTGAGCATGCAAGGCAAGTGCTCTACCACTGAGCCACCTTCCTAGCCCCCAAATTCTTATGTTTTCACATTCAACTGGGCAAATTGCTTCACCTGCCCATGTCATCATTGGAAAGATGAGAACTATATTGCTGACTTCTGAGTTTTCAGGCTTAGCAATAATGTGGTTTCAGAGCCTCGCTGGTCCCAGGCAATCAGATTAGGGAGATTCTTCTTGGTATATAATCAGGGGAGCTGTAGGGTAATGTGGGTGAGCTTAGGCCTCTAAGGCAGGAGACATTTAATCAATTGTTTTAAAGCAATTCTTCCTTGTTTACTTTTCATAATTAATTTGCTTTTAATGAGAACCAGACCCAGCCCTCCTATCTTCTAGAACTGGTAAGAAAATAAATGTTTCTGATCTGGGGCTCAGTGGCAATCTTGGTAACCACATGTGGCCACAGGTAACAAGTGCAAACAGGTACCTGCAGAGAACCATTTCATCTGCAGAGGGTAATGATAAGTATCTAAGATCCTATCTAGCATCTTCAAAGGCAGTGGCAACCATTGCCCAACTAATGAGCACACCAGCCCCTGGCTCACTATCCCCAAGGCAGGACTAGTGCCAAGTAATAATCTCCCAACAGATGCACACAGAGAGATGGAAAAGTGATAGCTCCCACCTGAGTGGCAGGTGAGTCAGAACTTCTCTGGACTTGGCTTCCTTCATTTGTAAAATGACAGGATTGGTTGCATCCAAGTGATAGCAAGGTCATCTTCCATATGACTATGGCTGGTCTCCATCTTGAATTTCAGATTGCATTCTCTCTCTCTCTCGCTCTCTCTCAATACTAGCTAGCTAGCTAGATATAGTTTTTTCCTCAGAAGACTCTTAATGATTCTTCTATCTTGACCTTGATATGCAAATAACCAAATATACAAACAGACCAGAATCCCCCCAACACTAGATAACCATGCTGAAACCATGCTGATCTTGACCTATTAGCCCTTCCCAACTGCATTTCCCACTGAGGGCACTCTGTATGATTATATAACTCTGTTCAAGTCCAACTGTGTTTGAGGGGCCTTCCATCTCATACTTCCTATAGAAATATAACTAGTACTTAAAATTTGCATTTGTTGAAAAGCACTGACTCCCTATAAGGGCATACAAATTAACTAAAAGCAAGATAAAAGATAGACAGTTTGTAATGACCTGCAAGTGAGAAAATCCACTGAGGCAAGGTTAAAGATAACAAAGGAGTTTTATGAGGTGGTCTGCAACCTTGTTGTAGGTTACCTTAGCACTAGGAGCAACTTCAGCCTCCAAGGGGGCAAGTTCTTTTTCCTTTTTCCTCCTTCCTACAAACCTTACCTCTCTGTTCTCCAATGGCCTCTCTGTAGGCATCTCTACCTCTCAGGGCCTCTCTGGTCTCCACAGGCCTCTTGGTGCTTCACTGGCCTCTGTGCAGGCCTCTCCACTTCTCTGCAGACCTCTTGGCTCTTCACAGACCTTTCCATAGGCCTCCTGGCTCTGTGCAGGCATCTTGGCCAGCCCTTCTTCACCGGGCCTATCTGACCAGGCCTCTCCACCAGCCTGAGTCTCCCCTCAGGCCGGCAGGGGCTCTCCTCAACCCAGGCACTGCCCAGCTCCTAGGAGCTGTGTCTTTTGCTTTTGATCTCTTCCAGCCTTCCCCTCTCTATATCCCCTCCACAGAACCCTCTCTTTCCTATATCCGAAGCCGTCCTTTGACGCTCCCACCCCCACCCCCAGTTGCCTGGCATGCGTGGCGATGACATCAGCGTGGGACTTCCCACCCCTCAGGTTCTCACAAGTTCTTATCTCTGCATTTGCTCCAAGCCATTCTTTCCTGCCATCTTGGAAGCCAGCTTGGATCCAGGAAGTACTGGATTATCAACCAGGCATCAAGGACTCTTAGAGGGGCAAGGCCTCACCTGAGTGGTCCTGAGACAATGACCTGCCAGATCACCTGTACAATTCTTGTTGGTCACCCATTACCTCTGAACACACCTGTGCCTTGAGAAGATGGGCTGAAGTGCTCCCTACTTGCTATTTGAGTCTATCAATAGACTGCCTTTTGCTGCCCTTCCCCATTGTTTGTCTTTTTTTTTTTTTTTTTTTTGGTATGTTGGTATGAATGGCTGGACCTAACCTAAGAATTCAAGGAGTTTTGACTTAAGGCTTAAAAATCTCCTATAATAGACATGTGTTTTCTAGGGGAAAAAAATCCAACCTCAAGTTTAAAATGAAAACAATTTCACAAAGTTGCTTTCCACAATCTAATTTTTTTTTAATGAGAGGAAGCTTAATACTCCAAATGGCAAATCATTCTCCAATTGGTCATAATTTATTTGAAATATTTTCTCCACCCCGATTTGAAATCTTTCTTCCCTTCTTGAAGGGAAAAAGAGGATTTCATTTAAAACCTAGATTTAAGTTACCTATATATGAGACCTATATTATGAAGTTCATACAAGACCTCTTTGTGAGGTACCAGCTCACTTGAGAACTCATATCTCAGGCAAGGAATGTCCTAACCACACAATTCTCACATAGCTGGACAAGCCCACCATGTCCTTGGGCTACCTATCCATGGATTCAATTAACCCTGTATTGAAACAATTTAGGGAAAAAATGGCTCCTGCACTAATACATGTATACATATTTCTGTCATTCCCTAATCAAAGCACTCTAACAACTATTTACACTGTATTAGACATTCTAAGTAATCTAGAGATAATTTAAAATAAACAAGAGGCTGTGTATAAATTATATGCAAATACTCAATTTATCCAACAAATTTGAGCATCCTACATTTTATTTGTGGGATCCATGGAACAATCCCCACACATACAAGGAAGACTACATTTTAGTCATCGGAACTCCATAAGTATTCCTATTATAGAAACTATCCTAATAAAAATTTGAACACTGGGTAATAAAAATTCAAATTTAGGAAAAGCTAGTCTATCAGGGGACTCATTCATGAAAGTGGAAAGATCTTTTATCAAGTAATTCCCCCCAGGGTCTTTTAAATAGCAATCCCTAAACCCTCCCACCCCCAACCTCATTTGATTCAATTTGTGGAAAGCCCATTTAGATACATTACTAGCCCACCTCATTGCAGAAAGGAAGGGAACTATGTGTTGGATAACCACTTGGATCTCTTTTGTCTCCCAACTTGCCACTAATTCATTTTGCTGTGAATCAGGCTTCCCCTGGAGGCCATCTGATCTGCCTGCTGGAGGAGCAGGATGGAGGGCAGCGCTTACAGATGTCGTGGCTTTCAATAAGCACATGGCCCAAAGGGACATTGTCTTTATGACAGAGATGATTAATTGAATAACTCACTTGAAAATTATGCCTTGCTTTAAAAGACCTAATAGCTGATCAAGGAGCATCCCATATCATAGCCTGGCCAAGGACAATGCCTTCAGGATGTGTGTGTGTGTGTGTGTGTGTGTGTGTGTGTGTGTGTGTGTGTGTGTGTGTGTGTGTGTGTGTGTGTAGAACATATCCTATTAATAGGTTTCTTAAAGTGCTAGCTTCCAAGCAATAATATTTGTATAATACAGAGATTGCTTACATTCTTATGGCAACACAGTTTCTCAGGAATCTTCATACATCCTGTGACCCTGCCCCATGGGATAAGGGCTATTCTAGACTCCTGCAGGCTTACAGGTCTTGCCTCTTGCATCCCCCAAAACATGTAGCTAAGAAGCCAAGGTTTCTGTCTCTATTTGTCTCTGTCTCTGTCTTATTCTCTTATTAGTGCTGGGATTTGAACCCAAGGGCTAAGCAAGTGGAGTGTTCTACCACTGAGTTGTGCCACTAGCCTTCAAATCCCTTTTTTTTTTTTGGGTCCGGTCATGGGGCCTGAACTCTGGGCCTGGGCCCTGTCCCTCAGCTCTTCAGCTCAAGGCTAGCGCTCTACCACTTGAGCCACAGCGCCACTTCCCGCTTTTTTCTTTTTGCTTATGTGGTGCTGAGGAATCGAACCCAGGGCCTCAGGCATGCAAGGCAAGCGCTTTAACCACTGAGCCACCTTCTCAGCCCCTCAAATCCCTTTTAACAATACCCTACCCCACCTCCCCAGATCATCACACTTAAAGCCATCTTATGCGCTAAGGTCATGCTATTCCCTACCTGGCAAACTACCTGGAATTGAGGTCAAGGAGCTAGGCAGGAGATCACTAATCATAAAGATCATCTAAGTTCCAAGTTCCTGATACATACCAGCATGGTTTTCTAATATTTGAATGCAATGGGAACCTTTCTGTGGCTGTGAAGACAGGTGCCTCTATAAAATTCTATGCAAGGAATTCATATATCTGTATGATGCACTAACCCTGTGCTTTGGTTTCTGTGTCTCACCAAAGCCCCAGAAGACAGAAACTTAATCCAACTATGGCATTTGGAGGTGAGACCTTTGGGAGACAAAGCTAAATGTGTCAATAAAGTTAGAACCTTAATCAAATGGGAATATGGCTTTATAAAAGAAGCAGAGCTGGGCATGATGGCACATACCTGTAATCCCAGATATACCAGGACTGAGGCAGAGGGATGAAAATTTCAAGGCAACTGTGGACAATTTAGGGAGACCTTGTCTCAAAACAAAAAAAACAACTGAGTGTGTAGCACAGTGGTAAACCATTTGATCCCCAGCACCAGAGTGGGGAGGGGGAAAAAGAGAGAGAAAAGGAGAAAGGAAGAGAGAGAACGCTGAGCTAGAATGTTCTGTCTCTCCATGTTATCTCCTGTGATCTCTTGGGCTCTACAAAGTCCAAGAAGTACTAATCAGATACTGCCTTTTGAATATAGACCACCAGAACCATGAACTGAATAGGCCTTTGTTCATTTCTTAAAAATAAATTATCCACTGGTCTTCAGTTCTGGCAAAAAAAAAAAAGAATGTCATATATTGAGACTGATTATACAATGACAATGGTGAGATCATATAGAAGAAAACCAGACTTTTCACCCACAACTTGAATTTGCAGCAATCTGACCATGATACCAGCCAGATGGCCAATACTTGTAACACTCCAGGATATTAAACAGCAGCTTCTGTAATAACTGACCCCACACTGACAGCTTAGCTTCTCTAATTTTATCTCCACTTCAATTTAGGATCCAGAGAAAGCCAGATGAGCACCTACTCCAATCCTATAGGATTCCCATCCTCTAGGTAGGCACACATAGCTTCCCCAGGCCATTGCCCAGAGCACACCTGGGCCTTTCCTTTCTCTGCTATGAAGCTTTCCTGCTCCCCTGCCTGAGTGAGTCTCTGTCAGAGGTTGATTCCTCTGCTAAAGCAAAGGAAAAATATGCAAATAGCCTTTGATTTTTCTTATTTGGCTGATATTTCCACTGCATAAACCAGAGAAATCAGGTGGCTAATTTATAAACATACAATTCTCCTAAAATGTTTGTAGCTAGTGTGGTGGTACACAAAATACACATTTATATCACATGGTGCCTGTTTTGTGTAGTCCGAAACTGGGTTACCTGATGGTGCCATGCTTTAACCCTTTGTGTTAAAAACAGCAAAGTGGATTGGTAAGTTTGAAATAAAAAGGCAATGTAAAAGTGAGTTATTGCCGGGCGCCGGTGGCTCACGCCTGTAATCCTAGCTACTCAGGAGGCTGAGATCTGAAGATCGTGGTTCAAAGCCAGCCTGGACAGGAAAGACCGTGAGACTCCTATCTCCAGTAAACCACTAGAAAACCAGAAGTGGATACTTCCCAAGGCTATCTACAAATTCAATGCGATACTTATCAATATTCCATTCTCATTCTTCAAGAAAATAGAAGAGGCAATCCAAAAATTCATATGGAACAATAAAAGACCCCGAATAGCAAAAACGATCCTCAACAGAAAGAACAGTGCTGGAGGAATATCAATACCAAATTTCAAACTCTACTACAAAGCCATAGTAATCAAAACAGCTTGGTACTGGCACAAGAACAGACCTCAGGACCAATGGAATAGAATTGAAAACCCAGAAATGAACCCACAGACCTATAGCCATCTAATCTTTGATAAGGGAGCTAAAAAAATAGAATGGAAGAAAGACAACCTTTTCAGTAAATGGTGCTGGCAAAATTGGTTAACTAGTTGTAGAAAACAAAAGCTAGATCCTTATATATCACCCTGCACCAGAATCAACTCCAAATGGATCAAAGACCTCAGAGTCAAAGCAGACACTCTGAAAACATTACAGGATGGAATAGGAAAAACCGTCGGTCTCCTTGGCACAGGCCAAAATTTTCTTAATAGAGACCCAGAAATACAACAAATCAAAGAAAGGTTGGACAAATGGGATTTCATGAAATTACAGAGCTTCTGTATGGCAAAGGACATAGCTAGTAAGATCAATAGAAAGTCCACGGATTGGGAGAAGATCTTCACTAGCCATACAACAGACAAGGGTCTCGTATCTAAAATATACCTGGAACTCAAAAAATTAAATCCCCCAAAAACAAATCTTCAAAGAAACAACTGCCAATAAATAAGTGGGCTAAAGACTTAAAGAGAAACTTCCCTGAAGAGGAAAGAAGGATGGCCAATAGACACATGAAGAAATGCTCAACCTCTCTAGCCATAAAAGAAATTCAAATCTGGGCTGGGAAGGTAGCTCAGTGGTAGTGCGCTTGCCTTGCATGCCTGAGACCCTGGGTTCGATTCCTTAGCACCACATAAGCAAAAAGAAAAAAGCCAGAAGTGGTGCTGTGGCTCAAGTGGTAGAGCGCTAGCCTTGAGCTGAAGAGCTGAGGGACAGCGCCCAGGCCCAGAGTTCAAGCCCCACGACCGGACCCCCCCCCCAAAAAAAAAGAAATGCAAATCAAAACAACATTGAGATACCACCTTACCCAGTTAGAAGGGCTATAATCAAGAACTCTAATAACAACAGATGCTGGAGGGGATGTGGACAGAAGGGAACCTTACTACATTATTGGGGAGTGTAAACTTGTTCAACCACTTTGGAAAGCAGTATGGAGTTTCCTCAAAAGATTCTACATAGAGCTCCCTATGACCCAGCAATCCCACTTTTGGGCATTTACCCAAATGATCACAAATAAGACCATACTAAAGGTACCAGCACAACTATGTTTATTGCAGCATTATTTACCATAGCTAAGGTATGGAACCAATCATATGCCTCTTAGTAGATGAATGGATCAAGAAAATGTGGTATATATACACAATGGAATTCTATGCCTCTATCAGAAAGAATGACATTGCCCCATTTATTAGGAAATGGAAAGACTTGGAAAAAATTCTATGAAGTAAAGTGAGCCAGGCCCAAAGAAACATAGGTCCCATGGTTTCCCTTATTTGCAATAACTAGTATATGTCTGAGTCAAGCAGAAAAGGTCAGATAAGTTGATGTTAGGGGAATGAACCCCAAAATAAGTATTCAAATGTTTTTTTTTCTTTCATGCAATTGTTTCTAACATATTTATAAGATGATTTCTGTGTTGTTTTGTATGTCCCTCCCCCATGGTATAACCCCTGTTTTCACTGTATTTGATGTTATAATTTGTGGAGGGGAAGGGCAAAAACAAATCATTTAACTAGGGATACAGGTGGACCCATTGCAACAATGAGATGTACAAGTGGTTATGTCGAAAAAACGAACTTTACAACTTTGGTGGGAGGGGTAGAGGATCGGATGGGGGTAGGTGGGGGGGTATGGGAAGGGATGGGAAAGGGAAACAAAGGAGGAGGCAGCAATGCTTGATAAGAAATGTACTCGTTATCTTGCCCATGTAATTGTAACTCCTCTGTACTGTATTCTTACAATAAAAGAAAAGAAAAGAAAACCGGAAGTAGTGCTGTGGTTCAAGTGCTAGAGCGCTTGCCTTGAGCTGAAGAGCTGAAGGACAGCGCCCAGGCCCAGAGTTCAAGCCCCGCAACTGACCAAAAAAAAAAAAAAAGTGAGTTAGAATCACACAATAAGCCAGCTGCCAGCCTTACTTACACGTTTTACATATGGTTTTAATCAAGCACAAGCAAAAGAATTAATGAATGGATGGATGGATGAATTAATATGAAAAGAAATTTCAAAAACAAAACTGAGCTGTATTGCAAAGCTCAGTTGACGGGGAGAAGGCCTTGCTCAATTACCTGTTATCGTTAAATTGTTGTGTGATCTTCTCTGTGTTGCTTCCCTTGATTTTGTGTGTGTATGTGGGTGTATGCTGGTACTAGGACATAGACTGAGGGTCTGGACATTGTTTCTCAGCTTTATCACTCAAGGCTGGCCTGTTACTATTTGAGTCATAGCTCCACTTCTGTCTTCTTTGTGATTAATTGGAGATAAGACTGTCATGGACTTTCCTGCCTGGCTGGCTTCAAACTGGGATCCCCAGGTCCCAGTAGCTAGGATTACAAGCTTAAGCCTTAGTGAAAATAGAATATGACATCTAAAAAAGAAAATGGAGCTGGGTGCTAATGGCTCACACCTATAATCCTAGCTACTCAAGAGGCTGAGATCTGAGGATCGAGGTTCAAAGCTAGCCCAGGCAGGAAAGTTGGTGAGACTCTTATCTCCAATAAACCACCAGAAAACTGGAAGTGGTGCTGTGACTTAAGTGGTAGAGTGCTCTCCTTGAGCTGAAGAGCTGAGGGACAGCACCCAGGCCCAGAATTCAAGCCCCGTGACTGACAAAAAAAAAAAAAGAAAAAAGAAAAGAAAATGGTGCTCCCAAAACAAATCTACTTAATTTAAAAGATAAAGTAAAAATGTGAGATTTGGTGTAAGGTAGTTATGTCTTCTGTGGAAGTTGGATGGAGATCTGGGGAAAACGAATAAGCATCTGCAGCACAGCTCTGAACTCTGAGCATTCTGAGCATGTGCAATCGCACAATGGCAGTCTCCTTGGATCCACATACCCACCATATACCAAGGGTCTACTATATGTGTAATACTTCCCCAATAGTACTCAGAGTAATAAATACCAGAAAGGCAAAGAAAGTTTTGTAGCTCAAATGCTTTCTATCTTCCATCACTTGTTGCCTTTTGCTTACAGCTTGGTGAGCCTCAGTTTATTCTTCCATCAAAAGAAACCTCATAGCCCTACCTCAGGATTGTTGTGATGATTAAGTTCCATAACACAGTAAAATGTAAAGTGCTTTTCTTAATGTTAGCAAAGAACAAGAGCATTATAATGGTATATGCAGAGAACAATCTGGAACACTTATCTCAACTGATGGCCTAATGAAGGATTTTCACTTCATTACAACACAGAAATATGATGCATTTCTGCATTATTTGAATTATTTTTTAAAAGCACGTGCTAATGCTATATCAGATAAATAAAAATGTAAATGGTAAAATGTTTCCCTTTTACCCTTTTCTATTGGGGATCTGCTTTAATTGAGTGTTATATTGTGCAGGGCAGACACAGAGAACCAAAAGGCTCTTTGTGATGGGAGCTGTGTTAATCAGAATAAGAACTTTCTAGAAAAGAAAAATGTTCCTAGTTGAGGCGCAGAAACTGGGAACTAGGCTGGGTTAGGGAAAGGCTATCTGGGAGGGGCTATGCAAGAAAACTAACTGATCCTTCTACTTTATCTAGAACTTTCCCTCCCTTATCTTCCCAAGCCCTCTACCACTACCCTCTTCCCATATCTGAAGCCCTGAAGCAGTTCTGTCTCCTCAGGAGATATGAGGGCTGGAAGGAGTGCCACAGCCCCACAAGAGGGAGATAAGGAGAGATTGTCATCCTGACTTCCCTTCCTCCCTTACCTCCAGACCCCAGCTAGGTGCTACCCCAGGGTTCATCTCAGAAAGAGGGAAGATGTTCTTTCCCTGCTGATTCAGAGAAGCAGCCAGGAATTCCTAAATGGCAGACTAAAAATGTGTCTTTAACTCCCACTTCACCGGGCAACTTTACTACATACATGGGAACAGTTGCTACCTCAGGTGTTGCTAAAACACAAGACAAGAGTGTTTGGAAAACTGTGATAAGAGAGTTCCCAACAGCAGTAGAAGTCTGCCAGGAGGAGCCACTGAGGAAGGGGGAGTCAGACACAGGAAAGAGTGTGACACTGACTGCATAAGGTCACCTGCTGGTCTGTGGAGCATCTGAGAGTCTCACAGCTTCAGGCAGGAGCCCCAAGGGCCACACAAAGCTTCTAATACAGGCTGGCCGCAAAGCAGGAACATGGTGACCATCTGGGAATAAAGTAGGGATCCATTTGTGGAACTGGGGAGGCCTGGAAGGTCTATTAAATAGGTAGGTTTCGTTAGGTAGCCAAGGAAGAGAACACCACGTGCTAGTCAGGCAGGAAAATAAACTCCACTACGCCCCTGTGGTGCATAATGGAGAGGCCTGGCCAAAAGGGAAGACCCACCCCCAGACCAGGACTTATCTAGGCCAGGGATAGGAAGAGGTGAAACCAGGTGGGGGAAAGGTGTGGCCATATTGGCTCTGGATGTGACCTCAGGGCCTGGGACCTTCCTATGATCTGCTAGGAGGCATGACCAAAGGTGGCCAAGGATGTGACCTAGTAGCAGGAGGGGGAGGTGACTGCTTCCAGGTGTACCAGTTACCTAGGTAACAGATACTGGGTGGAAACTTAGACAAGAGGTAGGGAGGTGGCTGCACAGGGCCTGCATGGCCAGGGCAGACCTTACTTACAAGGCTAAGAGATGCAACAGGGTTTCCAGCATAGTTGCTGCCTTCCAGGGGCTTATAGCTTTGAGAGAGGAGGCTCAGGAGAGGATCAGAGGGAAGATGGAAATGCTCATAAAATTCTGCCCACCTGTCCTAATAGCAGACTTTCATTTCTATTTGCTTGATGCCCTATCATATCTTTTATTAAGTTTGGATGCCCTATTGGATAAAAAGGATACTGCTTTACTGGGTGCTAGAAAACAAAAGAGAGAGAGGCCATTTGCTTCTTGCCTACCTAGATCGATACCCACATTTGGCTCTCAGGTTCCTGCTAGGGGTGTGGGTTTTTTTTATGCTTCCAATAAAGGGCCTTGCTACGAATACTTCCAAAATGCTGTCACCTGCACGCCCCTTCATGCCCCTTCTCTCCGGAGGTCACTCACTTCTCCTTGACACCATTCGCAGGGTGTGATGCGAAGTGCACAACCTCCCAAATCACTGCCTTGTGGAGTCCAATTTTCACACCGAAGGCTGTGTGGGATTTTGCTCACGGCTGGCAGCTTTTTTTTGAGTCGTTCATTTCCCCTGCATGGCACCAATAGCTTTTTCAGACTTCTCCTGGGACACGGACTATTTTGCATTTGTAAGCCATCGTGATGGAAAAGGCTTTCAGGTTGAAGTGTCCTGGTTCAAGTCCTCATTCACCAGAAAGTGACAATGCATGGCCAGTGCTGTGACCTTGTGGCCCTGGGCATTCATTCGGACTGCAAAGAGGCTGTTTATATAACATAATGTGAGAGGAGAAAAGGATTTCTACTGTTTCTAAGGACTCCTCTGCTAATGCTTGAAAGTAGGTTTGGGGAATGAGAAGGAAGTGCCAATGTGTGGAGACAAGCTAAGAAAAGAGTGGATGGAAATGTTAGGATCGAAAGTTGCCTGGCTTTGCCCTTCCACAGCAGTGGCAGAAGTTGCCCTCAAATCCCAAGCCATCATCCTGCCACACCTCAGTCCTGATTAGGCCAAGAGAAGTTTCTAGAACCATTATTTCAGCTCCTACTCTGTGCCAGGTACCCCTTTGATATTTCTCATAACATTGCTATAGAAACTATTGACTCCTTTTGTGGTTTGAGAAACTGACACCTAAGAAAGCCATGTAACTTAGTCAATGGCACAATACTAAGTGACTGCTGAAATCCAGATTTGTCAGACTCAAGACTTCTACCCATCTGAAGGCTAGCAATGAAGGGCACACAGACCAGAAAGGGACAATGAGCACCTCTTACATTTTCTTACACAGCTTAGATGCCATCACTTTGAGGATTTTCCCAGCGTATTCCCCTTGATGTGCAGTACGTAAGACTCCTTCCAAATGACACATAACAGAGCTCTTACTTGGAGAAAATGGAAACCTTCTATGACCAATGATCTTAGTGAGGTAGGAGGCCCCTGATGACAGAGTGGATGACAGTGGACACTATAAAAAGAAGTCCCCTCTGAAAGGGGACAGAAGGAACCAGCCAAGACATGAGTCATCTTGGGCACTTAACCACAAAGTGCCTGAGGAAGACTTGGTATGTTGGTCTCCATGGCTCCCTCGACCCAGCAACATTCATTTCCTCTGTGGTTGCCTCGAGCTCTGGGCATTCCTTTCACATATTTGCTGAGTGTTTCCTAGTGCTGATAGACAGTTAAGATTAGGTTCTGTTGCACATCCCATCCTGACATAAACACACGTTGTGGCCCACAATAGACATTTATTTAGTGAGTTTTGGTGATACAAGGGTATCACCAAGGCCTGGCACTTACTAGATGGACACTCTACAATTTGAGCCATCCTCATAGCCCCTTTTAGCTATAGTTATTTTTGAGGTAAAGTCTCAGGCTTTTGCTAGGCCTTGACTAATATACCAACTTAGGACCTTTCATTAGCATCACCACCAGTTCTAGTATACTAATTCTCAGGGAGCCAGGGCTAAAGTAGGTGGGGGGTAGGGGAGGGAGGTGTTGAGGTGAGGTAGGGTAGAGGGGCAATGAGTTAAAATCCTAAGATTAATCATCAACAGATAACAGCCAAAGATTTGAGACTAAAGTTCCAACCTCCACCACTTGGCTGGATAAGTTGAGTGTCTTTCTACTTTCTAATCTTCATCCGTTGGGGTAGAGGGTAGGGAGACAGCATCATAGGCATGTGTAAGCACACATACACACACACACACACACACACACACACACACACACACACACCCCTCCTAAACCTTGGTGCTATGGATATTCCAGGCTGGTTGGTTCTTTGCTATGGGGACTGTCCTATGTTGGGCACTGTCAGGTGTTCAGCAGTGTTTGGGGCTCTACCCAAATACTCACTGAGTTGTGACAACCCAGTGTCTGCAGACATTGTGATATGTCCCCTTGGGACATGTTTTTTCTGTCATGGGGCTTGAAGTGTGGGCCTGGGTGCTGTTCCTCAACTCAAGCTAGCGCTCTACCACTTAAGCCACAGTGCCACTTCCAGTTTTCTGAGTCATTTATTGGAAATAAGAGTCTCACAGAGTTTCCTGCCCGGGCTGGCTTTGATCTGTGATCCTCAGCTCTCAGCCTCCTGAGTAGCTAGGATTATAGGTGTGAGCCACCGGTGCCCCAGCTAAGAGATAATATGTTTTATCATCTGAGCATTTTGTAAATGCAAGAACTATCATCATTATCTTCATTTATTCTCAGAAAACATTTGTGGGAAGAACAGTTGCACTCATGGAAGAAGAATAAAAGACCTCCCTTCTGGCAAACCCAGAAGAGGAATTAAGTCCTATTCATGATGAACAATTTTTTTCTGTTAAACCCACTGTGTGTCTGCACTGTGTAAGGTATGTTAACAAGGAGGCCCTGTCCTTCCACTGCCTACTTCTCTGGGTTGGGCTGAGTTTGGGGGGAGAGCATCTCTCCCATTTTTGGCCATGCACATTGTGATATTGATCTCTATGGGTGAGTCACAGGCGTGAGGCCCAGTCCCCTGGGGAAATCCACATTCCTGTCCATAGTGCTAAGTCCAGCTAAGGAAGCGGGAGTCCTGCGAAGGCCCACACAGAAAACTCCAGAGGTTTTCTTGGTTAATTTGGCAATGGAGTTGCCCTTTCTACAGGACTTGAACATGAGAGGTGGTCAAATGTGAACTCCAATTGAGAAGGGAAGTCAGTTCAATAAGGCCCCATATATCAGAAGACAGAACTCAACACAGACATGGGAAAGAAAGACAGAACCCAGTGGAGACATGGAAAGTCATGTGGTTCTGTTGGCTGATCTAAACTCTTGCCCTTACCTGGGTCTTGAAGCCTGATTTACTCCTTAACCACTCATGTTCATGAGCTGATATGCAACAGTCTCTTTCTGCTTATAATAGCTTGGCCTACCTTTTCCATCTCTCAAAATCAGAGATTGATTGATCTTGGTCCTGATTACATCTATTTCTAATTTTCCAAAATATACCTTTGTTAATATGGAAAATTAACAGAAAACCACGCTGTACATGTCTAAAAGTGATAAAAAAAATTCATTGGTTCTTCTTGAAAACATCAGGCCTGGGCCCCAGCTCCATTTTCCAATAACTCTTTGTCCCTGCTGCCCTGTTGTCTTGTCTCTGCCATTAGGCTGGCTTTCCTGATAGCCATGATGTGGCAGAAAATTTCCAGGCCACATAGACACCTGCTTCCCAGGAAAGAGAGAGGAAGAACAACTTCTCAGCTCAAAAACCATCAAACCAACCCTGGCCTTTGCTTTGGTTAGACCAGCTTTGATCATGTGCCAACCCTTAGACCAGGCAAGAAGAAAGATCTAGAGCCTGAGGTCGGACCTATGACTGAGGCTAGGCCAACCACAGCTCTCAGCTGTCACACAGTGGGGTAAGTCCAGGGGAACCTGCTGAGAGGCATACTTGCTGCCCACTGTAAAGCAGGAAAATAATATTAAATGTCAATGAAAATATCACCAACGATGCCTTCAGTGCTCCTTCTGCTTCCTTCAGGATTTTCGTGTTCATGTGTTAGCAACTCTAGCACTGCTGCCAGAGTTGCTTCCCTGAATCTATTTTTGTTGTAGACAATGAGGGTAGAGATCAACTCTAACATCCTTTATTTTCCTCCGTGTAGCCTTGCACTCAATGGGGATTCACACTCTCTATTTTAAAATCCATTTAAACCAGTTTCCTCACATAGAACAAAGGGCTTCCAGCCCAGATTGCCACGAATCCGGGGTGTCTGAATTACAGCTCTCTGACCATGACCTACTCCCTCCTTCAAACACTGGCAGAAGGACCCCACACAAATGACTTACCTCTCAAAACCTCAGTTTCTCCATCTGGGGAATGAAAGTCACAGGATTATCTACTTCATAAGTTGTTAAAAAAAATAAACACCTCGGAAGAGCTCAGCCTGAGTCTGGCTCGTGGGAGGCATGCAATGTGGCTAGCTGTTAGCCACGGTTCCTCCTGCACTGGGTGGCAAGTCTGGGAAAACCAGCCACATCTACCAGAGCTGTCGTTCCTTTGTGTGCAAAGGATGAGGGCTAGAATGCTAGTGGGAACAACACAAAGAAAGCTTGGGCCATGTAGCAGATGTTGACTCATTGATAGCTCTCATTCTTGCCCATTTGTGCCCTTCTCAACATGGAAAAAGTGGGACTGCGCCCTCCGTTCCTGTCTCTCCCACTTTCAGAAGAAGAGTTGGGGAAGCTAAAGGTTGGTTTTTACAGAGATTGGAGACTGTGATGAGAACCCCTGTGTAGGCTGACAGTGACACGTGGTTGACCTGACAGATGCCATCCAAGTGAGTCAGTCTGTGTGCCGCTATGTTTATTGTTGCAGGTCACACTGGCTCTCGGCCCGGTGGACTGCAAGGGGACACTATTGTGGGAATAAGGCCGGGGGACATCCATGAGGAGCGGCGATGCTAGATAAGGCAGAACATCACATCACAGTTCCGAGGTTACTTACATTTCCCTCATTGGTTGTTTCCAGTTTCCTTAGTGAGCTTATGTTTCCTGGGTCATAGGTCATCGATGAAGATGGTAGTGGGCACCTTTGGAAGCCTTTAGACTGAAAAAGCTTCACAGCCATAAAACCTCTTGATACCAGGTATCAAGTAGTTTCTGTGTTCATGAGTATGACTAGGGTGGGGAGAGAAGGCTGGACTGCCCTGGTATTCCTTTCTATGTTATAGGCCCCTGGAACAGGGCTGGACAGAATGTGGAGTGGAATAGATATGTGAACTATAAGAGAAGGAAGAGGCCGCTAAGTACTATGGGGCAAATGGCAAACTCTCCAGTGTTCTTTAGCTTACCAATGCTGAGAATTTCTAGGCTGGCCAAGCCTTGAGGTTGTTTTTTGTTTATTTTGTTTTGTTTTGTTTTAGTGCTGGGATCAAACCAACAGCCTTGCACATGCTCCGTAAGAGTTATACCACTGAGCTATACTCCTAGTCCTCGAAGCTGCTTGTTTTGACATACTGACTTCTATTTTCAGAAAGACCAAGAGGGAAGCAACTAAGGACATCTGGTTTTTCAGTTAGGAGAATGGGTGTGGTTATCCCAGGCAGAGTGACCACATCCCTATGTGATTCAGGGTGTCACTGGTGAGTGTCCAGGGCCTGCCAGGTTTGCTGGGGGCAGGGGCAGAAGTCTGTCTCTGCTAAGCCCTCAGGATGGCCATCAAACTCAGTTTAGGGGTCATGGCACTGTCCCTATTTTTCCTGTGACCTCACACTGGCAGGACTTCGTCTGCTGTGGCAGGTGGACCAGAAGATCAGTAAAGTTCGTATCTCGAAAGAGTTAGGGTTTATCTATGGACTTACTGAATTATCTGGGATATGGGCTGCACTTCTTAGATTCCTCTGTTGACCTACTCAAATAAATTCTCTGAAGCAAAGGAAGAGGTTTATGGTATATATAAAGGTATACACACACACACACACACACACACACACACACACACACACACACATACATATCTATTCCAGAGGTTTATACACATGCCACAATCTGATATCCACTGTCTTATTCCATCTTTCTCATTTATTATTGTCTTTTTTTGTTGTTGTTGTTGTTGGTCGTGGGTCTTGAACTCTGGCCTTGGGCATTGTCCCTGAGCTCTTCAGCTCAAGGCTAGCCCTCTACCACTTTGAGCCACAATGCCACTTATGGTTTTTCTGGTGGTTAATTGGAGCTAAGAGTCTCTGGACTTTCCTGCCCAGGCTGGCTTTGAACAGTGATCCTCAGACCTCAGCCCCCTGAGTAGGTAGGATTACAGGTATTATTGTCCTTAAACAGATACATGAAGGGGTTGCCATTTAATAAAGTAGTTTATCTGATCAGTGTCACCCCTTTCAACATTCTCACCACACTTTGACCCAGCCTTTCCCTTATTTTTCTTAATTTTGTAGCATATATAATGAATTGTCTACTGCATTTTTCCCCTTCCCCCTTTCATTTGTTTGCCTCTCTTCCCTTGGTCCCCATTCCCCCTCTTGTAAGTTCCTCTTTCCTGGTGCTTATTTTGTTGGGCTTTGGCTTTGTCTTTCTAATGGATTACAGTATTTGAGCTCTCCATAGAGTCTACTATCCTTTCATTCCTGGGCCTTTATCCAATAAATCATGAACAAGACTACAGTAAAGCCATCAACACAACCATGTTCCTTGAAGCACTATTCATCATATCCAAGTTATGGAATCATCCCAGATATCCCTCAATGGATGAATGGATCAAGAAAATGTGGTGAATATAGACAATGGAATTTTACTCATTCATCAGAAAGCATGAAATTGTACCATTCATAAGGAAATGGAAAGACTTGGAAAAAATTTTATTAAGTGAAGTAAGTCAGACCCAGATTAAAAAAGCTTGCATGGTATCCCTCATTTGTGGTAGCTAGAATGTGACTATAAATTTATAGGTAAGCACATTGGGTGAAATGCAAGTGGTTACAAATGAATTAACTGAAATAGGGCAGTCTCTCTCATTTTCTACATAAAGAAGTAAAAACCCAGAGAAGTAAAGGGACAACTCCAAGGCCCACAGCTACTTTGCAATGTATGTTTGCAGGTTGGTATCATTAGAGTTGTGTTCTCTTTTAGAGGTGGTTGAAAAAGTGTTCCCATCTCTATATTCTCCTTTGATTTTTTCAATCACTGTTTATTACATAAAGAGCTAGATTAATTTGTTTTCAGATTACAAAGAAATGTAGCTTTTATTTGTATTTCTGTATCAGCAGCCAGATATGGCCTCCTTGAAAGGTTTGCCTTTAGCCTATTATAGTACCTTTGTGAGCTTAATAGAAGTCCCTCCTTTCTTCCAGGTGGTAAGGCCCTATCCCCTGTGACTGGCTCAAAGGCTGCATTTCAGCTCCTACAGTGCTTCTTGGTCCAGTAACCTTGGACAGTTTCCAACCTCATGACTGGGCCTCACAGCCTTCCTCTCAAGGATGAGGAACTTATACTTTGGTTCAAATTCCCCAGGGCCTAGTCTTGAGCTGGGCTTGTCAATGGTCAAAAAAATAGCATTGAAATAAATTGCTCAAGGCCACTTGATTTATCACAGCCAGACTACAACCTTTGATTCTAGACATAGCCCCAGGCTACCTGATTCAGGACACTACAAACTATAATCTGGATTTTTTTCATATTCCATTTCCTGAGGAACCAATCAATATAATCTCTGGGGTGGGGGGAGAAAAAAAAATCACGTTGGGATAAACCCTCAAACTAATCTGGAAGTCAAGGCTGGTTCTGAAGTGATCTCAACCCAGACAGGAGCAACAAGATTTGAAGCTGGAAACAGCCCAATTCTCCCTTTCCTTTCCAGCAATTCAGATGTCAGCCTCCTGTGTTTGGAAGAAGTTAAATGAGAGTTTCCAGGTGCAGAGCAAGCCCCTATCTTCAGTTCCTTCCTGCCTCTGTCCCCTACAAGGCATGAGCACCTGAGAGGTTCCCAGATCTCTCCCTGGGGCTTTGGGCAGTGACCCAGGCCTAGTAATGAACACCAGCTCTTGGCCTCTTGGCCTTTTAACTATAGAGCTCCTCACCCCACCCCCCTAACCAGGTGCTGACAGAGAAGCACTATGTTTCCATAGGGGGCCTCTCAGAAGGACCTTTCATAGCCTAGCAGTAGAACTTTTTCCTCAGCTTCAGCTACAAATAGCAACACTTGTCAGCTTTCCTTGAGTTCTTTTGGGGGTGGAGTGGGCAGATGGAGAGCTCAGGAATTTCCTCCATCTCTCATTTCATCTGACAGCAAAGGCAGGGCACACAGCTACAAGGGGAAAAGCCAGGACTAAACTCATATCCCAGAGTGGCCATCTCCTTTGCCCAGGTGCAAAGAAGCCCTGGTCTTGCTTGGAACTGGCCACAAAGACTTACAGACAAAGCCGTATTTTATGGACATGTTTGTAACATAGACCTTCATTGAACTCAGAGCCATGTCTTCAGCCCTTTTTTGCTTTAGTTATTTTACAGGTAGGGTCTTGTTTTGTTTTTGTTTTTTTGTCAGTTGTGGGTGGGCCTGGGCGCTGTCCCTGTGCTCTTCAGCTCAAGGCTAGCTCTCTACCACTTGAACCACAGCACCACTTTTCTGGTGGTTAATTGGAGAGTCTCACAGATGTTCCTGACCTGGCTGGCTTGGAACCACAATCCTCAGATCTCAGCCTCCTGAGTAGATAGCGTTACAGGCATGAGCCACCAACGCCCTGTGGGGTCTTGTATTTTTGCTGAAGGCTGGCTGCATTACTCAAAGCAAAATGCCTCAAAGCAAATATAAGAACAAGTCCGACCATCACCCTGCTCTCCCTCAGAAATAACTTCCTGTCTCCAGAACATCTAGGCACGGGCTCTGAGTCAAAGTCTCCATGACTCTGTGGCTGGTTTCCTTCCTAAAGCCATCATTTCTCAAATGTGGTCCATGAAACATCTGGAGATGCAGGAAAATGCAGGTCCCAGGGTCTCATGCTTCACCTGCTGGGCAGCAGGGCCAGGAAACCTTGGTAAAACAGAAGGTTGGATATATACTAATGTATAAAACACACTTCCGTGGCCAGGAACAGATAAGGTAGCCATGTTCACCCTTTGAGAACTCAGTCCTACATTTTTAGCCTGATACACCTTTTTCTACATTATTTTTATTATATGCTAATAAGAAGTTTACTTAATACTGATCTCCCACATAGGATGCAGGCTCGTTGTTAACAAAGTCTCCCTCCATTGGCTGGTCTACGCTATGTTGTGTACCACACACAGCTAACTTAACACTATTAATTTGTAGGGACCCCATGGCACCCCAGGCTGCAGAATCAGGCTAGGAGGGTGTCCCTGGGTCACCTTGTCCCCGAATAGCACTATCTCACAACGGTGCCGGGCAGCTCTCATTTTCTAGTTCTCCCGAGAATTCCTCCAAAATAGATCACCCAAGTGCCTCACTCTGAAAACTTCCATCAAGTTCTTTGACCCTGAAATCCAAATCAGAACAAAGCTGTCCCTGGGGACCACCACTCCCAGCTTCTCAGTGAACCTTCCACCACTAACCTGCAGGCTGGTCCCTGGCTTCCACTGGGCATGTTCTGCGTATGATGGCTCTCTAACAGCTTACCTGTGTCCCTGCATACCTGAGGAGGCTTTTCCTCCTCCTTTCCCCCCTCCTCCTCCTCTTCTTTGTCCTCTTCCTCTTTCTCCTCTTCTTCCTTCTCTTTTTCACCTTCCTCCTTCTCTTCTTCCTTTTGCCTTCCCTCTGGAATCTCAGTAGAGGCCCCACAGCAGAGCAACTCCTTCCTCTGTCACTTCCACTTATTGACTTACTGATTCTTAGACTCACTAACTTATTTACAGGCAATTATTAAGCACCAGTGTGTATCACAGACTCTACTAGAGATAAGAATATAGAAAATTTGAACCAGAAGATGGCTTCATTTCTTGGAATATCTTTCCAAGTTGCTTTTGGAAAATCCTTGTGGAGCTAGTTTCTATAATAATAATGTTGTTGATAGAGATGCTGGTGATACTAAGAGAGAAGGATTTTTTTTGAGCCTTTCATCAGCAGCAAGCCTCATGTCAAGGAGCTGTTATTATTTGATTGCCTCAACAACCTCAGACTGTAGGTACAACCTCCCTTGATTCCTATGTTCACACCTTTTTAATTCATTGTTTAATGCTGGAGGCACTGATGGTTTGGCCATCTGCTTCAGTCACCACAAACCCAAACATCTTGGGCCAGGCAAGTGACCCAAATGAAGGAAGCAATCAGAGATACCATATTTGTAAGCAGATACTGCCATGGACAGATGCAGACTCTGCTTTGCCAGATCTTCCCAAGAGAAACCAGAAATCTAGATCTTTTTAAAATAAAAGTTTTCTATTATTTTAATTGACATACATAGATTAGTTATACAGAGGGTGGCGGGGGGCTCATTATGACACTCCATGCCTTTCCATCCGTTTTACCCCCACTATTGCTCTCCCAACGCCCTAATCCCAAGTTCCTAAAAAAAAAAAAAAATTTTAATGGAACAATGAAAAATTTCTAAAGTGTGGAGCAGGCCAAACACCATGTTGTGGGGCCATATTGAGCTGTTGTTTGGCTGGCTGATGGCCTCTTGTCCTCGGTACTGGTGGATTCGCTGTTGGAAAGCCTTGAAAAGGACAGCAGGAGGCAAGCAGAAATGCTGTGGAGTAAGAAGCAGAGTCAGAGAGTGGAGGCCATGGCTCAAGGGGAAGAGTGCCTGCCTACTGTGAGGCCCTGAGCTCAAATTCCGCCTCTCCTCCTCCCCAAAAAGGAGCAGAGAGGAACTATCCTTGCTCTAGTTTGGATCTTAAGTGCACCTGCCTCCCATCCCAAAGGCTATGTGACAAAGGCTTGGTTTCCAGAATGGTATTGGGAGGTAGTGGAAGCTTTAAGAACTGGAACCCAGTAAGTCATGGAGGTTGTGTGCTTGAAGGGGATAGTGGGACCCCAGTCCCTTTTCCCATCCCCTCTTTTACTTTCTTGTCATGAAGAGAGTGGCTTTGTTTCACCACTGGTTCCTGCCATGATGTGCTGCCTCGCTACAGTTTCCAAAGGAACAGGGAACAATTCAGTGGCGCCAAATGACCATGGACTAAACATCTCCAAAACATGGAACCAAAATAAACCTTTTCTTTTCCTTTCTTTTCCTACCTTCCTTCCTTCCCTCCTTTCTTCCTTTCTTTGTCATGGGGCTTGATCTCTGGGCCTGAATGCTGTCCCTCAGCTTTTCAGCTCAAGACTAGCCCTCTACCACTTGAGCTACTGTGCCACTTCCAGTTTTCTGAGTGGTTTATTGGAGATAAGAGTCTCATGAATTTTCCTGCCCAGGCTGGCTTTGAATGTGATCCTCAGATCTAGCCTCCTAAGTAGCTAGGATTATAGGTGTGAGCTACCAGCACCTGGCTTACCTTTTTTTTTTTTTATACATTGTTTATCTTAGGCATTTGTTTCAGTGGTGGAAAGCTAACTGGTACAGTTCCTAGAAGAAAACCTAGGGAGGAGAAGAGGGAATTGGAAGGATTCTAAAATCATCAGGAATTGCTACTCAGAATGATTCAGAGTTACTCTAATTGTGTTCCAAGTTGGCAAGAGTTCCAGAAGTAGAAGGAGATCACTATCAGGAAGAAGTTAATCCTCTCAATACACATATGTATGTACATTCATACACATGTAAGCACATATGTATGTATGTATGTATATATGAGTGCATGTATGCTCATGTATATTTGTTTTTTTACCATCAAATAAAGTTAAAAGCAATAGAATAGAAATGTTGTAGGAAATGGCTTCTTATATAGCAAGTATTTTCTCTGTAAACCCTATCTATAAGGGTTATCATTGGTATGATTGTGTATTCAGTTTGCAACACATGTTTAATGATGCTACAAAAGTCTGTCATAAGCAGTAGGCCTGAGGAAGCATGAGTTCTGTCACTTTACACTATATGATTTTGAGAAGTTACTTAGCCTTTTTAGGCCTCACTTGGTATTCTTCATTTATAAAATGAAAACATCTCAAAGATTTTATCAGAGGGTGCAGAGAAAGATCTCTTTGTCTCATGGCTGCAAGAGAAGCCAAGGTTATTGCTCAAGGGAGCCGTTCTGGCCTTTGTTGCTGAAAGAAACATGTAGTAGTTAATGTTATGAGCTGGATGATGCTTTCAGAGCACTATGAGAAAGGAATATTCATGGTAACAACAATCCTCTCCAACACCAAAAACCTGGTTTCATTTAGGGATGATTTAGAGACATGACTTGTCAGATCTTCCTCAGAAACATCCTTCAAACTCTCTTCACCTTGCTCACCTCAGCTTAACCTGAACTTTCTCTCCAGTTTCCCAGCCTTTCTGGGCAGAGTTCATTTCCTAAAAAAAAAAAAAAATTGAGCAAGCAATTGGCCAAAATGCAAACCAGGTGGACAGCCTGGTACCACATGACCAGATCGACTTCTGATTTGGTATTCCTACAGTGCACCTCAGCCGAAGTATTTTTGGGGATACTTCATATCTAAACCATAATATTCTGCCTCTAGACCCCAAAGGCTTGTGTCCATCTTATAATGCAAAATTCATTTAGTCCCTCTCCAAGAATCTCCATGGTCTTGAAAGTTCTAGCATTTTTCAAAAGCTCAAGTCCTCTCTGAGATTCAAGGTAAACTCTTATCTCTAGGGCCCACCTTTCCCCTGATCAAAACCAAAAGGCAAGTTACAAACTTCCAAAACACAATGGCACAGAGTAAACATTCTTATTGTACAAGTAAGGAATCAGTAAAGAGCAAGGAAAGACCTAACCCAAGTGAAGATGGAAATCCCAGCAGGGAAAACATGAAATCCTGTAATGCCACGTTCAGCATCTGGGCATACTGTGGCATGAGGTGAACTCCAAAGGACTCAGGCAACTTAACCCCTGTAGCATTGCTGGCTGCAGCCCAAAATAGATTTTTTTCATGGGCTGGTTCCACCACTTGTTTGTGGCTTTCCTCAGCAGACATTCCACATTCCTTGTTGTCTCTAACTTCCTGGGGTCTCTAGATTAGCTTTCATTTCACACCCACAGCTTTGTGTATTGCCTTCTTGGGGGCTAATAGATTCTGATTCTGCCTGTATATTTCCAGGCCTTCCTTTGAAATCTGGGTGGAAGCCTACACAACCCCAAATCTTACTTTCTGCATGACTGCAAAATCAACATCATGTGAATGTTACCAAGATCTGATGCCAGCTCAGTCAGCAGTTGGGTCCTTTAGACTGTGGCTGCAGTGGTTTCTGAGTGTCTGGATAGCTGAACATGAGAAACACTTCTTTAAGCGTCTCTCTGTGAGAAAGGACTCTCCAAAGATCTATTCAGCGAGCAGTCTTTGGAATGAGCTTACATCTTTACTACCTTGAGCCTACAATGGGTAGGCCTAGCCAATCCTGGATTGTTGTCAAACCTTTCCTTTTCTTCAATTTCCTTGATATAAACAACTTCTTAATGACACATATACTTTTGGCACCCATAGTTCCCTTGTCCCTAACTTTAAATACATTCCTTTTCTGGTCAGGCTTCAAGGTTTTCAAATCTTTTCTGCTCTTGATTCTCAGAGTAAGTCTGGCTAAAAGCTGCCAACCATCCCTGTGCCAGTCTGAATGTTGAGCTGCCATGACATTTCCTCTACCAGGTTAATTAATCCAACATTTTAAAACTCAGCTTCCCAGAGTCTCAAGGCATGCACAAGTTCTTTGCCAAAATGCAACACAAATAGCCCCTAGTTTAATTCCCCCAAATCCTCACATCCATCTTAAATCTCATAAGCACAGTCTTGAATGTGTTTATTCTTATTAATGTTCTGGTCTGAGTTCCCACTGGAAGGAAGCATTATCCTTCAGTTTTATAGCATGCTCACTTTTTCTAGTTGTGAAGTATTAGCCTGATTCTCCCACAAAACAGTTCCAAGGACCTCTAAACCATATGGGAAGATAGAATAACTAAGACTCAACTGGGCATATAGAACAATAAAAATCGTAGTCCCAGTGGTGGATGCCTATAATCCTAGCTATTCAGGAGGCTGAGATCTGAAGATTGTGGTTTGAAGCCAGACCAGGGCAGTAAAGCTTGTAAGACTCTTATCTCCAATTAACTAACCAAAAAAGCTGGAAATGGAGCTGTGCCTCAAGCAGTAGAGCACTGGCCTTGAGCAAAAAAGCTCAGGGACAGCACTTAGGCACTGAGTTTAAGCCCTAGGACCAGCACAAAAAAGAAAGAAGAAAGAAAGAAAGAAGGAAGGAAGGAAGGAAGGAAGGAAAGAAAGAAAGAAGGAAAGAAAGAGAAGAAAGAAAGGGAAGGAGGGAAGGAAGAGAGGGAGGGAAGAAGGAAGAAAGGGAGGGAGGAAGGAAGGAAGAAAAGAAAAGACCCTACTTCTAGACACAACCTTTTCTGTTAGTCGCTTTTTGTTGCTTAAAAAAACAACTTTAGGAATAAAACCTGAAAAAAAGAAGGTAACTAGGCTCACAGTTTTAGTTGTCACTTGCCTTCATTGCTTCTGTGCATTATGTGGAGCACATGGTAGAACCAAGTGTTTTACCACATGGCAGACTGAAAGACAGGAAGAATGGAGGACAAGATCTACCTTTCAAAATGACTCCTATCTATTTTCTCCAGCTATCTATTTCCTTCTAATATCCATTCAGTACAAACTCAGCAACTGAGTAATGTATTGATGACATTAGTGCCCTAGTGATCCAATCACCTCGTAATAGTACCACCAGCTGGGGACCAAGTCCCCAGTGTAAGAATCTTTGGAGGAGAGCCTTCTTACGTAAACCATCACAATATCCCTTATACCTCTACTCATTACCAGGTTTCTTCTGTTTGCTCCTCTGGCTGGATGCTTGTATGTATGAACATCGCCTTCCTAGCCTGCAGCGCTTTGGAAGCCTGCTCTCCATCACATTCAGCAATAGGCCGCTCTCTTCTCCCTGGTGTTGGTGCAGAGCCCGGTACTTAGTGGGCCTGAAGAATTACTGCTTGAATTTGCCGTGTGCTAGTATCACACTGGGGATTTTCCTTGGACAAGAGAGGTTTGTTTAAGTGCTGTTTATTGTGCCAACTTAATAGGTTTGCATTACATGCTTCCTGCTTTCGTAAATTTTTACAGCATGCAAGCAAGAGCTAATAGTTTTAATTACTTAACTAAAGGCCTCGATTCCTCCTTTTGAAATGCTTTGGGGCTTTTATATGTAAGAGCTTCCACACACTTTATTTACTTATTCAAGTCAAAGTTTGGAATGCCTTTACCCTGGCTGCATACCCTGATGGTTCTCTCAATAAATTAGGAATATCAGAGAACAGACTGTACATGAAGCAATCTGGCGGTTGGATCAGTAGATGAGGTGTCCCAATACTCTTTCACTGTCCAAACCTCTTTCGACCTCAGTTTTCTTGTATGCAAAATGGGAAGAATGATAAATAAGAAAGTTCTTGTGAGAGCTTTAAAGCTAACTATAATGCATATAAAAGTAATTATGATTTTTTAAAAATAAAGAGTGGATTTTAGTGATCTTCCCAATAGACCATTCTGCCAGTGTGATTTTGAGACATATCACAGTAAAAGGCTAGAAAAAGAAAGGGCTTGGAGATATCTAAAAGCAAGCGCTATTTGGGAATTATTTAAGTAATTTCAGTGCTTCTGTTATAAGTAGATTTATCTACTGCTTTAACTGGGTAGAGATAAAATTCTATAATCATGTTTTAGAACAGCGATAAGTGATCTTTTCTAGAAACTGTCAGATGATGACTATTTTAGACTTTATGGATCATCTCTACTCCGTCATTAGACAAAAGTAGCCACATATGATCCTTAAATGAATGAGACTGATTGTGTTCCAATAAAAAAAGTGGTAGTTCACATTTCTCCTGACCATAATTTACCAACTCATTTTTAGGTGAACTCATTTTGTCCACTGCCTCTTATGTTACATTAGATTATAAAAGTAGGGATTCACAGTTATCAAATATTTCTTTGATATCAAGTACTTTATTAAACCTATCCCTTATCTAATATTATTTAATTTTATGAAGGAAACACTAGTAACTTTTCTCCTATTCATTTGTTAAAAGCAAGTATGACAGGATTGGGAGAGATAGGAAGGATGATGGAAGGGTGACATTGATGACGGTGCATTGTATTCATCAACTGACGTTGTACAACTACATAAAGATAATTTAAAAATTACATTAAAAAACAAATAGGGTATGTCCCAATGCAGATATACCTCATTCCAAAGCTCAAGTTCTATCCAGTTCACATTTTCCATAGACAGGTTGTTTTGTTAAGCATTGTATTCAGCCCACTAAACTGCAATAAAATAATTGATATGTTTAGAGTTCGGCTGCTGCTTTAACAGAGTTGTGGAGCATGTTGTAGTAGTTCAGTCAACAACAGATTACATGGATATAATCGTTCCATAACATTATGTTGCCTAGTGATGTCTTCGTTTGTGTTAAGTACACTCTATAATGTTCAAGCATCAGTGGAATCATCTAGTGACTCATTTCTCAGAAATGTCCTAACCACACTTTTCTTAGAACTTATCTCTGATGTTCAGCAACACAGGACTTATTTTCTATTTTTTCTCATCTTTATTTTCCCATATTCTCCTTTCTTCTATTCTCACATTCTTTTCACTTTGTTGTTGTTGTTGTTGGTCATGGGGCTTGAACGCTGGGCCTCGGCGCTGTCCCTCGGCTCTTCAGCTCAAGACAAGCATTCTATCACTTGAGCCACAGCACCACTTCTGGTTTTCTGGTGGTTAATTGGAGATAAGAGTCTCACAAACTTTTCGTGCCTGGGCTGGCTTTGATCTGTGATCCTCAGATCTCAATCTCCTGAGTAGCTAGGATTACAGGCATAAGCCACCAGTGCCCAGCATTCTCTCTCTCTCTTTTTTTTTTTTTTGGGTCTGGTCCTGGGGCCTGAACTCTGGGCCTAGGCACTGTCCTTCAGCTCTTCAGCTCAAGGCTAGCACTCTACCACTTGAGTCACAGCGCCACTTCCAGGTTTTTTCTTTTTGCTTATGTGGTGCTGAGGAATCGAACCCAGGGCCTCAGGCATGCAAGGCAAGCGCTCTACCACTGAGCCACCTTCCCAGCCCCTGCCCAGCATTCTCTTCACTTTCTTTTGGTCTTTTTCAACCTTTTTCTTTTTTTAAATCCATTATCATCATCTTATTGAGCTGTGTAAACATTTTCCTCCCAATTGTATCTCTTAGAGGTTTTAGTTTTGTGACTATACCAGGTGTTTATGTATTTATTATATGGTTTGTACCTCACATAAAAAGAGTTGAGATTATTTTACTATTAAGAACTAATTTTCAACGTTGGTGCATTATTGTCCTAGTTAAGAATACCTTGGTTTAAGTAAAATAATTTTTGGAACTTCATTTAAAGGTATATATTGCTATTTTAACTATATTCCTATTTTTTAAATTGCTCTAAGGGTTAAGATATACATCCTTAATTCTTTCTAGTACATTTTGAGATAATGTTGTTCTATTTTATGTGAAATGTAAACAACGTTATAGATATTCAGACATTTCCATCCCCTTCCATTCTTTGAGCATTGTTATAGCTCTATAATATGGTATAAGTTTTGTGTATACAGATATGTGTGTGTGTTTTAAATAGTGTTGGGGCTTGGATTTTGGTCTCAGAGCTAATGGCTGGTGCTTTGGCACTAGTAGGCTAATGCTAGCTTATTCGGCTGGCATTGACCACTTTAGTGCCCCTCCAGCATTGCTTTTGGCTGGTTATTTTGGGGAAGGAGTCTCATAGGCTTTTCCAGGCTGGCCTGGAACAACAGTCCTCTGGATCTCAGCCAGCTGAGTAGCTAGGATTACAGATGTGAGCCACTAGCGCCCGGCTTGACATGTGTCTTTTAGGCACACTTTTCTTTTTAGAGAAATTAAAGGAAAAACATAGTTTGCATTTACTCAACTCAAAAATTTTTCATTTTTTTTGTCGGTCTTTGGACTTGAACTCAGGGCCTGGGTACTGTCCTTGAACTTCTTTTGCTCAAGACTAGCATTCTACCACTTGAGCCCCAGTGCCACTTCCTGCATTTTATTTATGATAGTTTTTTTAATTCCTGAAAATATGATTCCATTTTGCATAATTTGCTTTAATTTGCATAATTCTTACTGTAAAATAGATGCATATATGTTTGCTTGTTTGTTTATTGTCAGTGGTGGGGCTTGAACTCTGGGCCTGGGTGCTGTCCCTCAGCTCTTTAGCTCAAGGCTAGAGCTCTACCACTTGAGCCACAGGGCCACTTCTAGCTTTTTCTGTTTATGTGGTGCTGAAGAATGGAACCCAGGGCCTCATGCATGTGAGGCAAGCGCTCTACCACTGAGCCACCTTCCCAGCCCCTGTGTGTTTTAGTTTCATTAAACGATGTTTCCTCTGAGTATAGAATTCTAAGTTGACAGCTTATTATTTTTCAAGCACCTTAAGATGTTATTTTCCTGTATTCTGTGCTTCATAATTTCTGATATAAAGCTAGAAAGTATTCAAGTCAATGTTGTTCAGCTGTCAGGTGTGAGTGTTTTCAAGATTTTTCTCTTGTTTTTGTTTTTCAGTAGTTCTATTGATTTCATTATAGTTTTCTCCATAGCTTTTATGCTGAGTTTCTTGAATCTATTTATTCAATTTATGTGTTCTAACAATTTGGAGAATATCTGGACATTGTTTCAAGTAAATATTTTTCTGTTCCACTTCTCTCTCTTCAAGATTTTAACCATATAAACACCAGATTAATATTTTCCCATTCACTTCTGAAGCTCTTTTTTTTGGGGGGTGGGGGCCTGAACTCTGGACCTGGGCGCTGTCCCTCAGCTCTTCAGCTCAAGGCTAGTACAGCGCCACTTCCGGCTTTTTTCTTTTTGCTTATGTGGTGCTGAGGAATCGAACCCAGGGCCTCATGCATACAAGGCAAGCGCTCTACCACTGAGCCACCTTCCCAGCCCTTACACTTCGGAAGCTCTGTACATTTTTTTTTCCTTTTTTTTTATTGTGAAAATACTGTACAGAGGGGTTACAATTACATGGGCAAGACAATGAGTACATTTCCTATCAAGCACTCTAGCCTCCTCCTTTGTTTTCCCTTCTCATCCCTTCCCGTCCTCCCCCCGCCCCCCCCACCCAATCATCCCTGTTTCCCTCCCCCCCCAGCTTTGTATGTTTTTTCTTCAATCTTTTTACCTTCATATTGGATGATTTTTGGCTGGGGGTGTAGCTGTGGTGGAATGCTTGACTGGTATGTGTAAAACCCTGTGCTCAATCCTCAGTATACATGTATAAATACAAATTCTATAGTCAGAGTAGATAATTGTATTGATCTACCTTCAAGCTCACTGGCTCTTTCTTTTGTCACTCCCATTTTCTGCTAAGTTTTATAAGGCGTTTTAGATTTAAGATCTTTTATTTTTTAGTTGTAGATTCCTATTTTATTCTTTTTTTTTTAATTGTGAAAATACCATACAGAGGGGTTACAAGTACATGGGCAAGGTAATGAGTACATTTCTTATCAAGCATGGTTGCCTCCTCCTTTGTTTCCCTTTCCCATCCCTTCCTATCTCCTCCCCTTTCCCCTTTCCTCACCCTCCCCATCCCCCCCCATTTCATTCTTTTTTGTTATTTTTTCTTTCTCCTTGGAGATTTCCTATCTTTGCATTCATTCTATGTATATTTCCTTTATGTCCTCAAACATAGTTAACTTAAACATAGTTCCAACATACAGGATATCTCTATTTATTGTCTTTTCTCATCAAACATAATCTCTTATATGGTAACATTTTTTGGATTGAATATCAATCAATTTTGGTTAGTATATTGGACATTGTAGAAACTTTGGTTTGTGTTCTGCTACAAATAATACAGTATTTTAAAGCAGGAAATTGACTTAACTGAACTTGAACTGCAAGCAGTATCTTCTAGGTCTCAGATCTTTTCCTTTAAGCAAACTGTGATGGTTCATTACTTTGATCCTAGCTGCTTAGGAGGCTGAGATTGGGAGAATTATGGTTCAAGACCAACCTAGTGAAAACTATTTGTGAGATTCTGTCTCAACCCAAATCTGGGTGCACCTCTTATCCTAGCTATAGTGGGAAGCATAAATAGGAGGATCACAGTCAGGGCTAGGAAGAAAAATCAAGATTCTAACTCAGATTGCCTGTGCTGAAGGGGCTAGAGGTGTGGCTCAGCAGTAGAGCAGGCAGAGTCTAGCAGGCAGGAAGGCTGGAGTTTAAACTCCAAAGAAGTAAAATCTTTTAGTTCTACCTGGACTATTTGCATTCTCATTTTAGATCAGCCATGGCTACCAGCTCTTGATATTAAGTCATAAACACTGCAGGTTATTACCTTTGGATGGCACAGATCAAGACTTGCTTTCAGACAAAAAAAAAAACCATACAAATATGAAATACGTGTACTATTTCCTGCTGAGTGTTAAATCCTTTCTACTTATTGGTTTTACTCACTCTGAGGTGTCTTTAGGCAATATGTGTAATTATGTACACTCTTATTATTTTCAGTAGTTGCCCTATATATGAAGTAAATGTGCAGTCTTGATTTATTATTCTCAATAAAGTATATACTTTTACATAGAGCTTTTTACCGCTTCTCAGAAAATGCAAAGACCTTAGAGTACTTAAACTCTATATTACTCTATATTGCTACCTTTTCTGTTCATGACATACATATATATATATATATGTATATATATATATATGTATATGTATATTTCCCTCTGAAGGGGAAATCAACTTTCAGATGGTAGAGATTGAAAGTGGTGTATTTTTTACCTGCATATTTTACTTTCTCAATAAGGCTATGTTTGGCCAAAAAATCTGTTTTTACTAAAGAAGACAAAAGGAAAAAGAAGAGTTTCCATGCAGGCCTATTAAATCAGAATGCTTCCCTGCTCATCTGCTCTGTGGAGACATATGCCTGTCTCCCACTCAACAATAAGGGTGAATCAGAATGTAGGCTGGGCTGTGAGTAAGTGGGAAATCCCGTAGGTAGATGAAGGATGCCCAGTCATAGCTCAGGCTGAATGAGGAGACAGTGAAGCCCAGCTGAGGTTTGCTTCATTATTTCTATGTCCTAACAGCTCACTACTATGGACTATTATTCCTAGGATAATCAGCCATTTCTTCTGTGGACGTGATTAGGTCCAGCAAAGCTCAGAAGAAGATGTTTTGCAATGGTTTGCTAAGTCAGAACCCTCCTTTTTCAGAGTCCGTAAGGAGCTGCCAGTAAGGCTATATCTTTATAAAGGAGAGATGTAAATGTAGAACTTTGCTTTGTTGTAAAAGAGAGAATGAGGCCCAGATCCACAGTGGACAGTGGACTCTTGTTCTCCACACTGCCATCTTGGCCATGGCTTTTTGTCCAGGTCACTGCCAGGCCCAGCTCAGTGCTTCAGATCTTCTCTGCCTGTCTTTGACTTCAGAGTCCAGCTCTGTCAAAACCCAGTTGTCCTGGCACCTTATTTATGGAAAACTCCATTCTCTGCTAGATGAGCTAGTGAAATTTTTGCTTTGCAGTTCTCTCTTAAAATATTCCTATCCAGACTATCTTTTTTGAATCTCACAGCAAAAAGGCAACATCAGCCAGAAGTGAATGCGTTATTGCCTACCATCAGACCTGCCCATGCGTCATGTTCCATTTCCTGAGCTCTACAGTTTTCATACAAAAAGGAATAGTTAATTTAAAACCTTTTTGTTTATTGTCCTTACATTTTTGAGAGGACCAAATCCTAACCCCTAACTTCCTGGGGATGTCTCTTGTACTTTGAGTTTGCCTTATAAACTACTTGGCACATACACGACTCTGTAAGTAAACGATGACATGAAATTGCGCCACTCCCCTTGCCATCCTAGCTGCAAGATGTATATTTCCTGTAAAACTTAAGGTGACACATGGTGACACTCACAGTAAAGCCAAGACTGCTCAAATGAAGTAAAATATTGTGTGACATTTGAAAACATTTCTCTTTAAAAAGATTCATCTCATTTAAAAGCAATGCTATAGTTAAAGAGCATCCTTAGGGACCTTAAAAGTATGACCTAATGAATTACACATTTCAGTCTTTTCTCAATGATTTTAGTCCTCAAACCCCACTATCACTGCCTTTCTTTTATATCCATAGAAATGATCATTATTTTTGATGGAGCACTTACTATGAGTCTGGTGCTCTCCTCTTGGTGTATGATCTCATTTATTCTTCCCCAGGAACTCTGAGGTGATTTCTATTAATAGCTCCCCTCAAAGACACAGGAACTCAGCCTTTGACATGAAGTAAATGGCTTTCCCAGAGCCTCACAACTAGGAAATGGAAAATCCAGTCTTGGAATCCAGCTCACATTCAATCATGTTGCTTTACTTTCTTTTCTTGGTTAGTTGATTACAGAAACTGGGTCTGTCATTTTCACTTATTAAATTTTGGTCCAAAGTTAATTCTCAATGATTTTTCTTTGATCTTATCTAAATTCAAATATACACTTAGAGAATAATGACTAGGTGCTAAGCATTGTGCCCAGGCACTACAATTTAAATGTACAGGGCATTTAAATGTACAGGGCCTGGGTACTTCCTGCCAGGACTTTCTACTCTGGAAATGGTCTTACCATCATCTGTCTGTCTATCTATCTATCTATCTATCTATCTATCTATCTATCTATCTATCTATCTATCTATCCACATATCTATCACTCTAATGCAATACAAAACTAGCAGTTCTCTACTATATATCAGGAAATGCGGGCACATTATGTAAATTTATGATTTTATAGAGATGGCATAGAGGTTCCACTTTTTTTAATAATTTGCCCAGGGTGCACAAATAGAAAGTGGGAGAACCCATTTCTATTATTCCATGTTCTCCAGAGAAACAAAGCCAATACATTCCACATATAGGTATTTGTTCTATGTGCTGGGACATGTGATTTTGGAGCCCAGAAGGTACCATGAGCTGCCATATTTGAACTGGAGGCACACAAGAGCTAGTGCTGCAGCTTCAGTGCAAAACTTAAGGCTGAGAACTAGGAGAGCCATGGTTCAAAGAGCCAGGAACATGATGTCTGATGGACAAAGGATAGACAAGAAGATGGACTTCCTAGCTTAAGCAGAGAGAAAATTTGTCCTTCCTCTACCTGGTTTGCGTGATGGCGAGCATCATTGAATCATACGATGCCCCACTTTGGTGAAAGGGGATTTTATTTACTCAGTCTGTGGTTATAAGCATTTACCTCTCACAGGAGAACTGTCACAGACACATTCAGTTATACTGTCTTTCCAGCTACCTGGGCATCCCTTAGCCCATTCAAGTTGATAACGTCGTTAATCATCACACCAACAAACCAGGGTTTGAAACTTAGCTCTTAATGTCTGCCTCAGTAACAAATAGAAGTTTAAAAGAATAAAAAAAAATGTGAAATTTAGAGGATGAGGAAAAGCATGATGGAAGGAATCATTGAACAAAGGAAAGGTTGGTGTGGGGATCAAATAGAGAGAGCGTTTCAGTGGAGGGATCAACAGTGTGAGCCAAGGAAAGGAGCTCATGTGGGCTGGGCATCCGAAGAATGGCAAAGGTTCTAGTGAGTGGAAGACAGGATGTGTGGGAAGAGAGGAGAGAAACTGCTTGAAAAGGCAAGTTGGTCCCAACTGTGGAGGGCTCTGTCTCAGGTGAGGGGGGATGGAGGAGATGCCAGAACCAGGGCTGCAATGCAGGGAGATTCACTGCATGAGCTTCTGGCTGACTCATACTGATCTCACTATTGCTGTCCTGGCCCCAGAACTGTCTTTTCTTAGCTTCTCTTTCTGCCCTAGCAGTGAAAGGAAGAAAAACCTCAAGGAGTAAAATAAGAGAACAATTCTTTTCTGTGCATGTACTTTTGCTCCAGTCTTGTAAGTTTCTTCTCTTAAAGTCTATAAGGAAACATACTTCCTAAGAGAAAACGGTTGGTAAATCTATTTTAAAAACAAGCAAACAAACAAATAACTTTTTAGCTGGATGCTAATGGCTCACACCTGTAATCCTAGCCACCCAGGAGGCTGAGATCAGAGGATCAAGGCTCAAAGCCAGCCTGGGCAAAAAAAGTCTGTGAAATTCTTATTTCCAATTGATCACAGAAAAAGCCAGAAATGGTGCTGTGGGTCAAGTGGTAGGGTACTAGTGAGCAAAAAGGAGCTCAGGGACAACGCCCAGGCCCTGAGTCCAGCCCTAGGACTAGCAATAGCAATATATCCCAAAACAAACAAACAAACAAAAAAAGCAAACTTAACTTCCTTAGTAATGGAGGGGTACTAATGAAAATTAAATGAGTCAGTACCAAATTAGTAATGATTTCAAAAGTTGGTAGTACTTGGTGCTTGTGAAAAATGTGTGGCTCAGATATTAATAGAAATGTTCAGAAGATATGAAGTTGAGTTGGGGTTATCTAAGAATCTACTCAAAGGAAATCATCTAAGATGACAAAGATTTGTAACCAGAAAAGTTCACTATGAAACTATTGAAAGTAGTTAAATTTGGAAAAAAAATACTAATGTATTCTAATGTCTTGCCTTCAAAGGAAGATTAGTAAAATGATGTCATATTGTATAAAATTAAACAATACAATTAAGATTATTAAATCTTAATTTAAATTTATTAAAATTTCAATCTTTTTTAAAATTTTTTTTTTTGGGTCCGGTCGTGGGGCCTGAACTCTGAGCCTGGGCGTTGTCCCTCAGCTCTTCAGCTCAAGGCCAGCGCTCTACCACTTGAGCCACAGCGCCACTTCCGGCTTTTTTCTTTTTGCTTATGTGGTGCTGAGGAATCGAACCCAGGGCCTCATGCATGCAAGGCAAGCACTCTACCACTGAACCACCTTCCCAGCCCTAAAATTTCAATCTTTTGGTGGTAATAGGACTTGAACTCAGGGCTTCATGTTTGCTAGGCAGACATTTGAACCACACCTCCAGCCTTTAGTTATTTTTGAGCTAGGGTTCAGTGTGGACTGTGACTGTCTTACTTATGCTTTCTATGTAGCTAAAATGACTGCCATAATCAGCTATTAGTTAAGATAAGGTCTCTCCAACTTTTTTTTCCAGATTAACGTGGAACCCATTCAACCCAGTCTCTATCTCCTGAATAGCTAGGATTACAGATGTGAGCCACTAAGGCTGGCTGATAAAGTTTAAATTCTAATAATTTCAATCATATACATAATACTTGCAAACTTGAATCCTCTTCTGTGAGCATTGCTGGTAAAGCTTATATTCATATTATTTTTTCTGTACCTGGCTTCTTGTTCTCTATATTTCAGCGATACTTATTATGTTGGGTGTTTTTGGTGCTGTGGTTAATTAAACTCAGGGCCTTGGTCCCACTGGGAATGCACTTTACCAATGAGCTACATCTACAGACAAATACACCATTGTCTTGAGTTTGTAGTGTATTCAGATTTACGAAAGCATTATTCACATGTACATAGAAAATACAATTTAAGATTTACATTATTTCTAATTAATTGTACAAAGAAAATTCATTGTGATTTTTATATATTCATATAATGTGATTTGATCAAACATACTCTCATTTATTTTACTCTTCCCCCTTTAATAATTTCTACTGATCTTTATTATGCTATTTCGTATATATATGTATTACATTGATGGTATTCACTCTCCTTGCTACCCTCTCATTTGCCTCTTTTCCATTTCCAGAAACAGTCCCCCTTTCACAATCATGTCATGTTACTATTATTATTTTTAGGTCCATGTTTTGAGATTTGTTTCCCTCACTCACCTTGATGGTCTCATCTCTGTTTTCCTTCAAAGAGCATCATTTCTTTCTTTATCCTTAATCATGATTTATTGTGTATGTATACTGCATTTTCTTATCCATTGATTAGTTGTTGAGAACTGAGCTTAGCTACTGTGAAAAGTTCTGCTATGAATATGGGTGTCTAGAGTTTTTTTTTTTTTTTTTCATTTTTGTTGTTGGATGTGGGGTTTGAACTCAAGGCTTGAGCACTGTCCCTGAGCTCTTTTGCTCAAGGTTAACATTCTACCACTTTGAACCACAGCTCCACTCACTTCTGGTTTTTGAGTGGTTAATTGGAGATAAGAGTCTCTTGAGAGAGACTCTTTTCTGCTCAGGCTGGCTTTGAACTGTGACCCTCAGATCTCAGCCTCCTGAGTAGCTAGGATTATAAGCATAAGCCACTGGCACCTAGCATAGGGTTTTGATTATATGTTGACATGTAATCCTTCAGACATATGCCCAAGATTGGTATAGCTGGACCATATGGTAGTTCTATTTTTAGGTTCTTGAGGATCCTCTGTACTAATTTCCAGAGTAGCTGCAGTAATTTACTTTCCCACCAACAGTGTGGGAAGATTCCTTTATCTGACATCCTTGCCAGCATTTGTTGTTGTTTTCTTGATGATCGCCATCCTGATTGGGCTGAGATGGAGTCTTAATGTAGTTTTGATTTGCATTTTTAATAACTAAAAATGGTAAACATTTCTCCATGTATTTATTAGCCAGTTATACTTATTTTGAGAACTGTGTGTTCAATTCACCTGCCCATTTATTAATTAGAATTTTTCGTTCTTTTGTCACTTAAAAATACACATTATTATTTTGAGTTATGTTTTTCTTTCTTGTGCTAGACTATATGTATTACTCTGCAGCTCTATTTCCTCATTTTTAATGCATTATTTAATTATGTGGGAAAATGCTTTTGGCAGACCAAGTGAGCAGAACAAGAGATGGTATTGTACAAGCAGCATGTTCTCAAATGTGTACAACCAACAAATACTTAGCAGGAATACCAATACTATTATAGCACAGTATTTTATAGAGGTGGGGTTTAAAGAGTTTGCACTTTTCTGTTAAGTGTGGTGGCTGTCTGTATCCTTGAACTTGGGCATCTGAGGCAGGATTGTGAGTTTGAGATCAGCCTGAGCTACACAGCAAGACCCTGTCTTAAAAACCAAAACAGAAAAAAAGAGACTGTGGGAATCTAGCTCTGGGGTACATTCTTTTCATATTTAGGTCCAAGACCAGGACCCTAACTTGGTACCTGCCGCATTTGTTTATTAGTCAGTGCTATACTAACTGAGCCACACCTTCAACCCCATGTGGTAGGTTCTTGCCTAGTATGTGCAGCCCTGAGGTTACAGCCCACGCACACAAGGGGAGAGAAACCGAAAGAAAAAGAGAAAGAGAGAGAGGGGTTTCTCTCTTTTTTACCTATATTTTTGTTTTCCCCCAAGATTTCGCTATATTAATTTTATATCAGAATAAATTTCTGAAAAAGATATAGAATAGATCAAAATGCCCTTTACCTGTTGAAATATCAGCCTTTCCCTCTTCTGTAACCCAAGAGAAGTATTTTTCTACTACATTCTCAAGAAGAGAGCCCTTCTTTCTCTCCATGGTTCTTATAGCAAGTGACAAAAATGTGCCGTACTTTAACCCAAGGCAGCTTTAGCATTTTGCCACAATGATTTCAAATAACCATGTTCTTTCATATTGAACAGAACATTCCGAACTAGAATCTCTCAGTGCTATTAGATAAATAATGTGAAGCATTTAACTAGTCTTTAAGTCATTTCATAAAGAGTTGCTTGATGCCATGAAGATTAGAGGCAGGACATGTGCACATCCACCTATATCCACATTTCTTGCTGACATTCAAGACCTTATAACAGAGTCCACCTTGTATTCCTTGTGTCCAGGATTATGTGCAGCTCTAGAAGGTACTCAGTGGATGTTGGTTGGTGAAACAAATAAACACAGGTAACAAAGGAAGCTGAAAAAGAGAAAGCTCTAGAAGTTGTTAGCCTCTCCAGGAGGCTTCTAAGATGGAAGGATCTTGAATTTAATAAGCTATAAGATGGTTAAAACAAGACCCTGAGAGCAGTTCTTCCAAAAGATCACTAGTCCATCCATCCATCCATCCACCTATCCACCCACCCACCTGTCCATTCATTCACTCACTCATCAGTCAGACAGTAACTACAGAGTTCCTACCCTGTGTTCCATGCATGGGGTACAGCTCTGAACAAGCAGGGAGGTAGGTAGCGAGGTCCAAAGGAAAGTAAGTATGTACACAAATAAATACTATTTCCATTATTTGCTGATAAAACCTGTGGACCCAAATGAAACAGAGTGTCATAATAGTGCCTGGGCAGGAAGCCAGCCGCAGAATGGTTTAGACCAGGTGGCAGCCTCTAAGCTTTGCCTCAGAGCAATTTGTTGTATCCCTTTTACCTCAGATGTCCTCCATTAACTAACTTCCTTCCTTCCTTCCTTCCTTCCTTCCTTCCTTCCTTCCTTCCTTCCTTCCTTCCTTCCTCCCTTCCTTCCTTCCTCCCTTCCTCCCTCCCTCTCTCCTTTCCTTCCCTCCTATTGAACTCTGTTGTAAGGTACGGCGCTTAGCACTTGAGGCTATAAGAATAAAACACCAGAACCCTTGCCTTCTTGAGTTCACAGAGAGGCAAAGAGACATTTGGTGACAAAGCAACAAGAACAGCCTTAAAAAGAGCCCAGGCAAAGAGTTATGGGGTGAAGAGCCACGGATGTCTGCAAGGAAAAGTGCTCATGGGAAAAGTTGTGAGCCTTGGCATCAGGAAGAGTTGATAGTTTTATAAAGCCTAGGTCAAAGGGCAAACATGTTTAGGTCTTTTGACATGTGTCCCCCAAATTCCAGATTTCTTTCCCCAAAAAGTTAATATTAAAACGCTTTACTTTTTTAAAAAAAAAACTCTACAGCATTACTTTTCTTCTCTTTACATCCAGTCACATTTTTTTTAATCTTTTAAACTTTGCCAGATTGTAATAGGAGGAATGTTTTCTCCTTTAGGATTCTAGTTTGCATTTCTTTGATTATAAATAAGAGTGAACTCTACCATCTGTGTTTCTTCTTTTTCTAAATTATGGCAGGTAATGTATTTTGGCAAATCTCAGGATCCATTAGTTACGAGATTCAGTATTATTATTTTATGTATCATTGGAGAAAGAAAATTTGTCCAACAATTTCTAACAAGATGAAAAATCCATATTTAAAATTTGTTAAATAAGTACTACTTAGCGGATGCTTAGGGCCTACGCCTATAATCTTAGATACTCAGGAGACAGACCTGAGGATTGCAGTTCAAAGCCAGCCCAGGCAGCAAAGCCCATGAGATTCTTATTTTCAATTAACCAGCAAAATAAAAGCTGGAAATGGAGTCATGGCTCAAGTGGCAGAGCACTAGCCTTGAGCAAAAGTGCTCAGGGACAGCACCCAGGCCCCGAGTTCAAGCCCAAGCCCAATCCCCAGGACTGGCACACACACACACAGAGTACTGTTTAAAAATGCTTAGGAAAGTTCTAGTCTTACATCTCAGACTCAGTTCAGGAACTAAGGAGTCTGAGGCCCTCAGGCTGGGCATATTGCTCAACCTTCCAGGGTGATTCACAAAGGCCTCTGGGGATATTTAGAACCTCAGAGTCATTATTAAAACAAAGATTAGAGATAACTTTCCTGACCAACTTGTTTGTTCACTTTTACTAATGTTTACTAAATACTGTGCTGTATCATCTGAGGTGTCAGGACATAAGGAGTTTGCATTTAATGGGGGTGGCAAATAATTATTCTGCTTGGGGCAGGCTAAGGAGGCGTGCAGGAGGAGAGGTAGAGAAGAAGGAAACAGAAGAAGAGAGACAACCTGGTCTTATCTTGGATTTATCCATGCAGCAAACAATATTCATCTTCTTCTGTGTTGAGACTATGCTGGGGGTGGGGTTGTGTAACTATTTGGGGACATAAATGGGGAAGGGACATCCCAGGCAGAGGGAACAATGATAATAGGATCTTAAACAGCATCTTTGGGAAACAGGTTCACAAGATGTGGGAAGCTGTAGAAGAAGAGGCAAAGGATGGCATACTGTAATCCCATTTATCTGACAAAGAAACTGACCGTTGCATTGTTGGCTTCATCTCTGCTCCTGGCTCTCATCCCTCCCTGATGATAAGCATCTTGAGAGAGGAAGGCTCAATCTTTCATCGTAAGTGTGTATCATAATGAGGTACTGTCATGGATCTTGCCATACATATTTATTGGATGAATGAATGAGTGAGCAAGTGAGTGATACACAGAGATAAATGACAGGTCTCTTCCTGCAGCTCACAGACTGAGTAAGTTTAAGCTCCAGAGCCATCTATATCATGTCTGTCCATGTGTTTCTGAGAGAAATGTACTGCCCAGTCCCTGCCCTGCCCACCCTGTGGCTAGCCACTTCCCATTGAACCCCCTGTAGGCTGCTGAGAAGGTAACTGAAGTTGGAAGGACAGACGATGGATGATGCATCCTGAGACTGGCCTGTTCTCCGGAGCACCCCTTCCTACTGAGATTTGCCTGGAGCAGTGCCTCAAGGGAGCTGGGCTGGCCATTTTGGCAAACCTTTGTTTCCAAGGCAATCTCCTTAATTGAGGGTAAGTAAGAGTCCTATGCACTGTAAAATGCTGCACGAACAGGAAAGATTGCCATGTGGTGCTGCTACTCACTTCATGAAATGAGTTCACATAGGGACTTTAGAGAATACAGCCTTACCCCCTCAGCCTCCATTTCTCAAAGGAGAATAACTGGGCCAAAGCCACCCAATAGGCATGGAGGGACCAGACAGGTAACACACTGGCAAAAGGCTTGAGAACTGGGTCTAAGGCTTGAGAGCTGGGTCCAATCTCAGCTTCTCCAACTCTTAGCTGCAGAGAGCTTGGGCAAGTGAGCCAACTTCTTTAGGTATCAGAGTCTTCACCTGGAAGACCAGAAATCATGGTAATTATCTTAAGGGTTGTTGTAAGGATTGGTTAAGGTAGCAAATGGTTGGAAAGACCTTTATGTGTTCCTGTAATGTAGAATGTGATGAATAAATGTTGGCTGTTATTGCTTTGTTATTATTTACCATTATTATTATATATGGACATAGCTGGGCTAGGATGTAAGATCAGACTCCTGGTGTATCTTCAGCAGTTACTGGTCTCCTCGGGCTCAGAATGCCTGGGCTTACTATGGTTTCATTCACCACAGATTGGAGTGGCTTTTTTGTGCTAAGCAAAATAGTGGTTGCTCTGTATGTGTCTTCGTGTGAGTGTGTGTTGGTGTTTGTGTATGTGTGAAAGAAACAGTGAGGAGACATACACAGAGGGAGGGGGGAGGAGAGAGGAACCACGCACAGTTTCTACCATCAAGGTGAGTGTAGCCTGAGAGGCAGAAGGGGAAGAAGAGAGAGGGGCTATCTACAAGTAAGAGGTAGCCACCTTAACAGATAGAATTGATTTTGGAAGACGTTTTGGGGGATTAAGGAGCCATTTGGAAGCCTATGTAGATTCAAGCCAGTTCAGCATCTCCTGGATCACCATTAATTCCCATCCCTCTATCCTACAAAAGATACAACCTTTAGATGCCTTATTCTCTGTTCTAGGATTGGCCTTGTGTGAGGAGTAGAGGAAACCCAGGACTATCCCTTCGGGGGACCTGGCTTCACATTGTCACCAGCCATCTTTATCCATACAAAAACAGTGCTTCATTATGCAGAGCAGTGGGTGCCCACAGAAGTGTCAGGTCAGGCCATGTCTTGTCACTGCTCCTGTGAGGACTGAGCTAATGTTAGTGCCAGGTCGGAGATAAGGCTTCTGCAAGAGGCCAGGATGGGTGTTTGGCATATGGGAGTACCCATAGGCAGACAACATCAAAGCCAGGGAAGTCTCCAGAAACAAACACACAACAGGATTTCCAAAAGCAATGAAATAAGACTCAAAATCAATCAAAGGAGTTGATGAAGGCTGTGGCTCAGCCTTTTAATTGATCCCATCTAATTTAGCTTTACCATAGTCACACTGATAGGTGAAGACATCTTTACTCAGAAAGAGTAAGAAATTTATCCCTAATAATGTTAATGATAGAACCCAAACTTAGATCCAGAGATGAAGATGTGAGAAAGTAGCAGGAGTGTCTGAGGTAGTTTTTATGACCCAGTAAATAAGAATCACAAGAAGCAAAAAAGCAAACTGTCCACTCTGATCCTATTTATCTTTTTCAACATCCCACTTAAATAGAGCCTAAACCTGTCACCATGGTTCTACCCAGAGTTCTCTGTCCCCTGTTCCTTTAATCTTTCAAGTATTTTTACTATATGACAGCCCCTGAACTAGTTGTATGCCTCACTTAGCAAGAGTGCACAGACATACACTGCTCAGAAATGGGTGGGTTTAGCCAGACACTGGTGGCTGACACCTGTAATCTGGCTGCTCAGGAGGCTGAGATTTAAGGATCCCAGTTCAAAGCAGGGAAGTCTGTGAGACTCTTATCTCCAATTAACTACCAGAAAACTGGAAGTGGCTCCGTGGCTCAAAGTGGTAGAGCGCTAGCCTTGAGCAAAAGAGCTCAGGGACAGTGCCCAAGCCCTGAGTTCAAGCCCATGATGGGGAGGGGTCAGGGGAGAAAGCGTATGTGGAGCCAGAGGAGAAACAGCATGGGATTTGTTCCTGGGGCAGATGGACATGTCCTTGACCCTTGGATTATCTGCTTTGCTTGTCTCAGTGGTGTGCTGCCACTAAATTGGCCTGATCCTCAGGATCCTCACCTGTACTCTGCAGATCACACCATCTTTTGCTGGGCTGCCGTAAGAAACTGTAGAGTACCTGACTTACACTGAGCTGGAGGCACTATGTAGCCTCTCTTGCTGTGGTTATCCTTGGGGCAAGAGACATGGTGAAGCTTTTGGACAGACATCAAGGAAGGCAAATGACTAGACGTGGGTGAAGCGCAGCCTCCTGAGTAGCCCTAGAAAGACTGATGTGCGAGCCCTTCTTGGGCTTCCAAAGTTGTGAAGGAGCAGGTGAAACATGGGATATCAACCACAGCAGGTACCAGGGAAGGCGACATGGTCGCTGCTGTTTGTAGAAGACCCAACGAGGCAGAAGGTAGCTGATCTTGATGTTGTAAATTGATGAGGAATGGAAGTCCTTACTACCATTGCAAAGCTTCCAGTCTGGCAGGCATGTTGATGGAAGCAGCAGTACTTAAGGAAACCCAGACTGAGAGTCCCTGGTGTCCGTCTCTCTCACAGAACTTGTTTTGTGTCCTTGCGTCCTTATTGGTGATTCAGGTTTCTGCCTCCGGCAGGAGACATCTTCCCGGAAGCACAATTTCCAGGATTGTGGTAGAACTGACAGAGGCTGAAGCAGCCAGGCTCTGGGCAGGTCTGTGCTTGTTTCCTCCACTCCCCGTGGGGAGCTCCTTCCAACTCATGGAGGCTCAGGACCTGCAAAAGTACGGCTGTCTCTGGATGCCTCTACTGCTCCAGCACTCCTGGCTCTGGTGCTCACTTCCTCCCATGTACCTTTCTCTCTCCAACCTGCCTCCTCTCCATCTGAATCTGCTTCTCCACCTGGTCACAAGGTGAGATTTACCACCTTCTTCCAACCCTCACTAGAGAAAACAAGCTAGGATTACTGGTCTAATCAAAGCTTGTTTCCTCTCCTAGATTCCATGTTGGAGTTTTGCTAGAGTCTTCTTTGGAATGTGGCCAAAGGCTACTGATGACTTCCAAGCTGGGGAAGGCAGATTGACTGACCCCTGTTCCCCTCTCTGCTTTTATATGGAACCATTGACTTGATTCAGAATAAGGGAGACAGAAGCATAGGAGACACATTCATTTTTAAAGAGAGTTTATAAAGCTCTCCAACATGTCGTATTTGCTCTCGAACTCCATTCATTGGGTCAGCCTGACCCTTCTGAGCAGTTAGGCCCCGGCAGAGTGCTAATCCATTAATGGGTTCCAGTACTCATCATGTCAGAGCCCTGGTCTGATTCACTTGTTCTGGAAATTTCTCCCAGACACACCCAGAAGTGTGCTTTACTAATACCTCACATGTCTTTCAGTCTAATCCGGTTGACGAGCAAGGTTAGCCATTGTAATAGACTGGAGGGCTGCATGAGCAGTAGGATGTGGCTATAAAATTACTGGCAAAAAAAAACTTGGAGCTGAGATGTCATTAAAAAATTAATAAAAAGTCTGATTTACTGGGGCATTGTGTATGACAGAAGGAAGTGGAACGCCTTTCCACAGTAGGAGAAGGAAAGGAGGGGTACACAGTGAGCCCCAGTGTGCTGTGGTTAGAAACTACATACACACATACAGTAATGTAGACCACACAAGCAGCATTCCAGGGGAGAAGTGGGAAACAGAGTGTGATCTGGAGGACAGTTGTCGTGGAACCCGAAAGAGCATTCCATATATTCCATGTACAGATATTCCACCTCTGTATCAGTCATGGGACAGACAGGAAGTACAAGCATACGCATAACACATAATTGGAGAATGAATAAGAGGCGGTTTATTGCTCTTTTGTTTTTATGCATGACTTTGTAATGAATGAATGCGATTATTTAGTTTAGAGAATGCACCAATGCTAGTGAGGTGCTCTAGAAACAGTCACATGACCTAAGGCCCCTGAATGGAAAGGGGCCACTTGGATAGGACTTCTTCACAAGGCTGGTGACAGGCAGCTGCCGTCCTCCCTTTAGAGGGCTCACTCCTTGGCAGTGATGGAATAAAGGTGAGAAGCATCATGGCTTTCCTTTTCAGCCACTTTCTGCATCTCCTAACAGTGCCCTGTTGGCCACAGCCAACCAGAAGCCTGAGGACCAGGCAGTCCATTGCTATACACCCTACAGATGAGCCTCCTGGAACCCAGAAGTGGGACCAGAGAAATGGAGAGAGCAAACGAGAAGCACAAGAGGAAACTATCCAGGCCACTACCCAGGGCACCATCAGATATGCTGGGATGGGCATGGGTGGGGCCAGACAGAGAGAGTGTGCAGACTTGGATTGTAATGGAACACACCAAAGCAAGAAGTTCTTTGCACTAATGGCAGGATAATCATGTCTCAAATAGAGGATTATAATTAACTCAACTCTTAGCACCAAAGACTAAACAAGTCAGCAAGTCTGACATTTTCTGGAAAAGCAGCAATAATACTAAAAAAGAAAGTCTTTGGAAAACATCCTGTCTACCTCACCACACACTTTTGTTGTTGTTGTTGTTTGCTCTTTAAGGAAGAGCCTCACCGGATTGACCTCAAAGTTGAGATCATCAGCCTCTAGAATGCTGGGCTTATAGACTCGCACAACCCTACCTGGCCCTCCAGTAAGGTCTGTGTTGTGTTCCCAATTTTCCATTTGATCTCAGGGCTGGAGAGAGAACTGACTCTTCTGAAAAGATTTGATTGACCATAGGAAGGAGCCCAAGACAGAAACTGTTTGGTGGAAAACAGAGCAAAAATGTGTGTGTGGGTGATAGAATATGACCCCAGGGTCTTAAAAAATCTATTTTTAATCTAGAAAGAAGAAAAAACAAGCAGGGCCTTTAGGAGGTGATGATATTTTGCTTCGAGAAAAGAAAATATATACACACCCAAAGAAAAATGTCTGGCAGGTGATACACCAAAATGGCTGTCTGGATGTAGCATAAGTTGTTTTTATTTGCCTCCTGTGTTTTCAAACTTTTATAGGCTAACTCTGATTTACTTAGGGAATGAGAAAGAATTTAAATAAGAAATAATACCTTTAAGAACATTATAGAAGAGAATGGGTACTTGACAGTTCAAAATTGTGCCATGTATTTTCCCTCTGCCTTCTCTCATCTCTGTTCTCTAATTTGCATGTGTGTATATGTATGTACGTGTGTGCACGTGCATATGTATATGAACACCTGTATTGGGTCTTGAACCCATAACCTTGTACTCTTACTTACCTTTACTGCTTAAGGCTAGTGCTCTGCCACTAGAGCCTTACCTCCACTTTTGCCTTTTTTTGCTTGTTAATTGCAGATATACTTCTCCAGGATTTATCTTTGACCGGCTTTGCTAACTTCAAAGTGCAAACCTCAGATCTCAGCTTCCTGAGTAGCTAGGATTACGGGTGTGAACCACGAGTACTCTGCAGGTTTTGAGCACAACTTGTCCATTCACAGGACACATAGATTGAGTTATTTGTAGTGTAAAAGTAGAGAGATGACCTTGGCTAGGCTGAAGGTAAGAGGTTCTTCAAAACAATTAAACTAGGACCAATGCTTAGAACATTCTCTACCTTCCACCAAGAGATCAAAAAGCAATCCTTCCTGGAATTTGGATCTTACGTTACTTTTCCGGAACTGCCATAGCAAGTGATCACAAACTGGGTGGCTTCAAACAAAACTTCATTGTGTCAGGTTCAGAGGTCTAGAAGTCAGAAGTTGGATGTTGGCTAGGCTACTTCCTTCTGGGGGAGAAAAGGGAGTATCCACTCTGTGCCTTCCTCCCAGCTCTGGGGGGTTGTAGTCAATTCTTAGCATCCTTGGCTTAAGTTGCATTACTCTGCTCTCTTCAGTGTCACATGATCTGCACCCAGATAATATCTATCTCCAAGCAGCTCTTTTCTTTTTTTTTAATTGGAATTTGAACAGGCATGGTGAGTTCTCTATCACTGGAGCTGCACTCCCAGCCCTTTACTGACTGTAATTATTTTTTAGCTTCTCTTGTTTTGTCTAGGGTGACTTAGACTGGATCTTCCTATTTATACCTCCTGGATAGCTGGGATTGCTGACATATACCACCATCCTCAACTTATTGGCTAAGATGGGGAGGTCTCACATATGTTTTGCTTAGAATCCTCCTGATCTCTGCTTCCTTCCAAGTAGGTGGGTTAACTTCCTCTTCTAAAGGCTTGTCCTAATCTAGGATGATCTTCTTTAACTTGATTATATCTGCAGAGACTGTATTTCCAAATAAAGATGTATTTACAGGTATGTGGGATAGGACTTAAACTTCTCTTTTAGGGAGATATAATTCAACTTATAACTGTGATATTTACTTTAACAAAGAAAAATCACACAGGAATTCTCCTACTGGAATAATCATGAATTTTTTTTTTTTTTTTTGGTCATGGGACCTGAACTCTGGGCCTGGGCACTATCTCTCAGTTTTTCAGCTCAAGGATAGTGCTCTACTACTTGAGCCACAGCAGCACTTCCAGATTTTTCTGCTTATGTGGTGCTGAGGAATCGAACCCAGGGCCTCATGCAAGCACTCTACCACTGAGCCACTTTCCCAACCCCATAATCATGAATATCTTAAAACTTCTTGTTGAGGTACAACTTAATAAAGAGAGGTATACACACACACACACACACACACACACACACACACAAAATCATGTATTTGGTTTCACAAGTTCTTGAAGAGGCAGCAATCTTATCCTCTCCTTTGACCTTGATCTCTAACACCACCGATGTAATTTGCCAACTTTGAACTCTATACATATGGAATAATTCCGAGTCTAACTCGTGTGTACATGTGTGTGCATGCACATGTGTACATGTGTTTGTGTGCATATGAGTGCATGCATGTGTGCACATGGGTGTGTGTTTGTGTGTATATTTGCACATGTGTGTATATGTATGCTTACATTTGTGCGCATGTTTTTGCACAAACGTATTTGTGTTTGTGTTTATATGTGTGCATGCGTATGTGTGTATGCATGTGTGCATGTGTGCATATGTATGTGTTTGTGTGTGTGTGTGTGTGTGTGTGTGTGTGTGTGTATGGTTCCTTTCACCCAGCATTACACTTGCGAGGTCCATGCATGGTGTTTAGCCACTCTTAATTTCATGAAGTCATTACATGACTATTTTACAACTTCACAGTTGTGGATTTTGCCACCATAAACAGCTGCTATTCATGCTTTTGTTCAGGTTTTTTAATGGGGATGTGTTCATATCTCTGCCGAGTTACACCTACAACTAGTGAATCAGGGCAATTGTGCTTTTGGCTGTAGCAGATTCTGCTGAGGATGTTAAAAGGAGTTGTATCAATTTATGTTCTCACCACTAATGGAGGAGTGTTTCTTATCACTTTCCAACACCACTATCTTCACCATTCTGTAGATGTGGCTATCTTTTAGAACAAGGTATTCAGTATACCATCGGTCATAAAAGCAAACAAAACAAAGCAAGAACTGGAAATGATTTAGGACAAGCGAATGCATTTATGATAAGTTAAAAATAAAGTTATTAATTTATGAATCCATTTCCCTTTTTTGTGAAGTGATAAATCTATACATCTCTAAATTCCTTACCTTCTGACTGGATATACTGTGTTCCCTCTACTGATATGCTTCTCCTTAACAGATGTTAAGGAGATGTTAACAGATGTTCATTCCCAGCTGAGAGGTCCCATTTAATGGAGGAGCCTCTAATCATCCAATCTCTGATCGTCTTCCTCTTAGGGCTCAGTTCTTCTCTTGAATGTGAAAATCAAGCTATTAAATATACATGGAGTTGTATTGTTTGGAGGTGCGCTGGGCAGTGGGCTCTGTGTATGGGACGTAACTTCCAGTATATCTACAATCTAGTGGGACTGACAGAGACAGATAAGATTACAGACAGTAATAAATCCCTCAAAGGAAGGAAAATAAAGGTTTATTGGAAGATTGTGTTGAGTGGAAGATGTTGAGTAGAAACCAAAAGGAATTGTAACAACAAAAAAAGTGAATCCTACAAAAGATGTGAAGGCAACCAGACATACTTGTAATCCCAGCACCTCATAGGGGTAGGGAACTGATGGAGAAGGAAGGGTCATGAGTTCTAGGATAGCCTAAGGCAGTGAGATACTGTCTCCCACTCCCCATAAAACACTGTGAAGATGTGTAAGAGAGCGTGTCAGTCACAGAATGGAGCACATGTAAAGGAGCATTTGCTGGGCAGTTTTGGTGGAAGGTAGGGATGTAGACGATGAGGTCAGAGAGGAAAGAATGAGTGAAAATATGAAAGGCAGAGTCTGGGTTTCATTTGGAAAGCAATGGGAAGCTAGAAGAGAGCCTTAAATAGAGGAATGATACATTCTCATTTATATCTTCAAATATCCATCTGGCTCCTCAATGAGTCGTTAGGGGTAGGAATAAAGATTATTAGCTAGGAGCCATTCACTGGTCTTAGAGAAATGGCAATGACCTGCACCAGGATAGAGATAGATGAAGTGGGTGGGTTTAAGAGGTGACCAGATAGATGAGTGGACAATAGGCTGTGCCCCACTAGGAATATGAGTAATCAAGGATAGCTTTTGTGAACCTAGTTTATCATCACTGAGCGAGTTTGGTATCCTGTGAAAGAAAACACTGAGTCCTGGATGTTAAAAACAAACAAACAAAAATAGTGTTTGAGGAAGACAATAACTGAGCTTTGGTAATCACTCGAGAATTAGCAAGGAAGAACTGACCTCAAGGTTGTTGGAACATGATTGAGAAGAGCACATTTGTTGTTTTGTTGTTTGTGGGAGGGGTGGGAATGAATGAAAAGGAGGAGAATGAAAAGCTGTTGAGATTGTGTTAAGAAAGACAGAGGGCTGGCTCAGTGGTAGAATGCTTGCCTCACATGCATGAGACTCTGGGTTTGATTCCTCAGCACTACATAAACAGAAAAAGCCAGAAGCGGCGCTGTGGTTCAAGTGGTAGAGTGCTAGCCTTGAGCTAAAGAGCGCCCAGACCTAGAGTTCAAGCCCCATGACCATCACAAAAGAAAGAAAGGAAGAAAGGAAGAAAGAAAGAGAGAGAAAGAAAGAGAGAAAGAAGGAGAGAGAGAAAGAAAATACAGAACAAAGATGGAATGACTAGCCTAGATTACAGAACATGGTACCCTACATCATTTTCTGACCTGGCTCCCCAAGTAGTTCACTGTGTCTTAACTAACTCTGCCTCCTTAGTGCTTACCAGCACAATCCCAACTATAATATTGTTGACTGAAATGTTGAAACAACACTTCTTAAATCACATTTCCGGTCCAATGGCCAGGTCAGCATATGCTGTATCGGCCACCCTAAGGCCACCACGTGAGCTCTATTTACTTCCCTCATGGGCTCCTTGGGAGAAACTACAGCATGAAGAGAACAATGGCAACCTCTCAGGGGCACGGTGAAGATGGAATAAAATACCAAAATGTCCCATACAAACACGAGTGAGGGCTCTCCGTGAGCAAATGACAGACAATCCAGCAGACTTCGGCTCTCCGAGACACCTGGCACGTTGTCTCTTGACATTTTACTTGCAAACTGAGTTCAAATTGGCTTCCATACAGACACTTTCTCATGAACTGAAAGTCAGCCAAAAGACACGGAACAAAGAGCAGCAATGAGATTGCGAGCATCTCAAACAACAAGGCCATGTGCATGGGAGAGGCTGGTTTTAGGATCAACTCTCTTGAAGGAGGTCATTATGCATCAGTTGGGAATTCTACCATGCAGAATTCAGATACCATTTCCCAGCGAAACACAATTAAAGTAGTTGACTAAAGCTACGGGAACCAGAAGTGGACTTGAAATGGACTTGAATGGGCTTCAGTGGCAGGTAGAATAAAGTAGCTTTACAAGGTCGAGTCCCAAGAAAAGTGCTAGGCACTGCAGCAGTACTTCATGTTATCTCATTTAACCTTTACAATAGATAATGGTGAGACACTGCTGAGGGTCGGAGAATGAGCTGCTTATGGATTTACTGCTATAAACCATGAATTCTAGCTCAAGTCTGTGTGATTCCAAGTCCTGGTGAGACACAGGGTTGGGCGTAAAGGTTTGTTTGGTGTTCAGAACTCTGTCTTTTGTCCTTGGCACTGGCGACCCCTTCCCCCACAGCCTCTGTGTACACGTGTGTCTGCAGGGCCCCTGCCCCTAATCTCAGGACAGTGGTGTGTCTCATCTTTCTTCCCTCCTCTCTGTGAGGACAGTTAGCTATTTGTCTGGGAGCCAAGGACAATGAGCAAAGGGCTCAGACTCATTTTGCTTCCTAAGTAGGGAGGTGGCCCTGCTCTGTGGAAACCATCAATTCAAAGAGGATGAATTTATCTCCCTTCCCTGGTTGGTAGTGGGGGAGGCAGGCAGAGTCTTGTCAGCCAGAGGATGTAGGCTTAGCTCCAAAAGGGCTTTTGTCTGAGGCCGGGCCTCAGGCCAAAGTGGCATTCTTTAGTGAGGCTGCCAGGCCATGGCTGAGTGGGGCACCTGCGGGGCAGGCAGGAAAAGGGGAGAGCCCCATCTCTTCTCTAGAGAAGGGAGTACCTAGGAGTAGAATCAGCTGTTTAGGGGTGCCTGGGGGACTGAGGTCATGTCTCCCTTCAGCCTTGACACTCAGAGAGTTGTTGGACCATTCACTTGTTGGCATGTGTCATGTCTGAATTAAGAAGAAAAGAATGCCCACAAGATGAAAGGAATCTACTCCTTCTTGGACTGGTATCATGGAAGATTCCTGGGATCACAGGCCCCTCTCAACAGAAAGAGGCCTCAGAAGGCTCTGCTGCTGCTCCCCGTGCAGTGCACCTGCCACTGTTCCCAGGGAGTGAACTAGTGATTCAGCCTGACTCCCTGTGCAAGTGGGTGCACCGTGCACCTGATGCTATGGGTGCTGACAGCAATGTCCACAAGGGTTCAGCCTTTGGGAGCCATGGTTCCATCACCCCTCCATCCTGAAGAAGCTACCATTGACTCCACTGACCTCCGAGGTGGGACCAAGATCGAGAGCAGGCTATATACTCAAGGGTCCATCGCGCCAGGGTAAAGCCAGCCTTTGACAGATGCCACCTCTGTGCTCAGCTCCTCCTTTGTCAGTCCTGCTGAAACGCTTCCTTAGAAAAATCCCTTGCACAAGAATCCCAATAGCAGTTCTACATTTACAAAACCGGGCCTTGGACCTCCTTCTTTCATTAATTAACTTCAGTAAATACTGGTTAAGCATTTCCCATGTCAATGTGTGGGGAAATACCAGTGAAGCAAGTCAAAGTGCCTTGTCCCTCCATGAGCTCACAGCCCAGTGGGAGGAGAGAGAGTACTAAACAATCACAAGAATCCAATTATGATTGTCATTAATGTATGCATCAGAAGTATGAGCTGCTGGGCGCCGGTGGCTCATGCCTGTAATCCCAGCTACTCAGGAGGCTGAGATCTGAGGTTTGAAGCCAGCCTGGGCAGCAAACTCCAAGAGACTCTTATCTTTAACTAACTACCAGAAAAGAGGAAGTGGCGCTGTGGCTCAAGTGGTAGAGCACTCACCTTGAGCTGAAGAGCTGAGGGACAGCGCCCAGGCCCAGAGTCCAAGCCCCAGGACCGACCAAAAAAAAAGAGTATGAGCTATGGAGAAAGATAGATGCACATCTACCCTTCTAGACTCTGCTCTCAGATGCTGGGGCTGGGACTCTGAAAATGCAATTCCAGAGACAGTAAGGCAGAAGGCGAAGCAGGAGAACAGGAGCAGAGACGAGACGGATTTCCTGTTTTCTCTTGTCGACTTTGTTGCCACTGGGTAGTACCTCTTTCTCAGAAGGCTGAGTACCCATTCTCCAGCAGTGGCAGGTGAGTCCCATACCCAGGACCAGGCTTGCATTGCTTTTGCAGATGAGCCAACATTAGCGCTAAGCTCTGAGGCTCTGAAATGTATTCTCTTTGTTTTCTATTCCTAGTGGCAACTCTATTATGTTGACATTATTCCTGAGTTCCCCCAATGTCTCTTTTTGTTCAATCTAACAACACCTGTATAGCCATTGATCTGTATTGATTTCCCTCTGATTGAAGTACCTGATGTGTTTCTATCATCCCACCCAGACCCAACCCATACATGGCACATTCAGAGATTCAAAGAAATGCATTTAAATCTCATCCCTGAAGAATAAGTAAGAGCTAACCAGGAAGAGGGAGAATGTTTCTGGAAGAAACAGAATGTAGAATAAACTATAAATAGTCTCAAGAACATTGACAGAGAAGGCCTATGTAGTAAAAAATAAGTGCTCTTGAAAAAATGGTGGGAGTAAGGGTCATATCAGGCAGGACCTTGGAAACAGAGGGTGCCATTGAAGAAAGTTAAGCTGGACTGTAACATGGGGACTGTTACAGCATGGATAAGAGGCTGGTATTTTCCATTTCTACTACATCCTCCTGGTGTTGAGCAGTTCTCGTCTTAGGAGACTGTCCATTGCATTGTTCAAGTTCCTTCTATCAAAGCAGTGTCGCTGGAGCCCTTCATAGTTTAACTTACATGGAGCTTTTGTGTAAAAGAAGAGGAAGAGGAGAAAGAAAAGAAGGAGGAAGGGGAAAAGGGAGGAAAGACTAGAAGGAAGAGGAAAAGGAAACAAAGAATAAGAAGAGGAAGATTCTTTCACGGTTTATGTGAGAAGAAAAAGGAGCAGGTGGAGGAGAAGCAAGAGGAAGTGGAAAAGGAGGGAAAAAAAGAAGACAATCCTTTCAGGGTGTATGAAATGCATAGCTTAGAGAAAAAGAAAGCATCTCTGCATGAAGAATAAATTATCTTCTTCTGGCAAAACCAGCCAAGGTGTCTTTGTGAGTCAAAACCTAACTTGTCATACCCATCCTGAACTCCAGGACACAATGGAAGATCTAGCTTCAGCAACAAGAATACCCACATCACCCTGGGGTTGTCATGTTGACTCCACCGGTCTTAAAACTTGGTACTTATTTCTTGTTGTGTCTCCTTGGTGGTTTTTCGGACTTGACAGCTGCTCAGATGGAAGCTCACTGTGTTTGTCAGGCTAGAAACAGCATGCATTTCCATGAGCTGGCTTGACAGGGCTATGGGAAGGAAATTTCCCTATTGTACCATCATCCATCATGGTGTGATTATGTGTTAGCGCTCCTTCTTTCTCCACCTCTGCATGTACAGGAAAATGGATGGTGACTGGGCTTGTGAGCACCAATCATCGGTACCCAGCTGGGCTGGGGCAATGGGAGTGAGTTGCCACGATTTGGTGTATGTATTGTATAGTAGATAGTCTGTTAGCTCCTGCTCTTTATCCATTCAGGCTATCCTTCTGTTTGCTCATTTACTTGCTCATTCAGCATTTACCTGTTTTGTGCCAGTCCTTTGCTGAGCATGCACATGTGATGACCTCATGCCCTCTGAACAACCATGAGGTAGATGCTTGTCTCCATCGCCCCTCACGGTGACTGGGCACAGATTACATAAGCATCTTGCCTGCTATTGCTCAAGCAGAATTCTGACGCAAGTCTGTTGGTCTGATTTCCAAGACAGTGTTTTAATCAAGATCTTATACTACTCTCATTATACTACACAAGATGGTCTGTTGGATAGGAGTTCCCGACTGTTGGTGAGTTCTTTCCCACCAGCAATTCTTGTGTGTGTTTAGGAGCAGAGAGGGCTAAGGATGAGGTGCTTAAGAACTTGTCTGTAATCTGCACCGATAGAAGCAGCTTCAGCCCTGGAGAAAAATCATGGCAAAGAATCAAAGCCTGTGGGGTTTTTTTCCTTCTTCTTCACTGCCCCCTGCCACACCATTCAGCCTACGCATATGCTCATCCAATCAGCTGAGCCTCCTAAAACAGCACATCTACTAACCATTGTGTGGGAGGACAAAAGTCCATTTTGTTTGCCTCAAGGCAGTGAAGATCCTGAATTGCAGTTTTATGTTCCAGAACTCCTGGAGTCCAGGTGGATCTGTTTAATGAGAGAAAGTTCCAGATTACTTGCAAGAGAAATGGCCTCTGTCTAAGGCTTCCATACAGAATAAAGCATCGTCCACAATGGCATTCTGGCATGGACTGTCAGTGGGTAGGCTGTGTGCAGGGCATCTGTGAGGCTGTAGCTGCAGCCTTACATCCATCCATACTAGACACAACAGAGAAGCTGGAAAAGCATTGCTTAGTCAGCCACCCATCCACCAAATTAAGCATCTTGAGAGCTGGGCATAGTAGGGAACACCCTGTCGCTGCTCTTAAGAATTTCATTTATTAGGGGACGTCAAGCAAAAGAACATTAACACACTACACAAGGAAGCAGACAGGCCTATGAGAAACAGTTCTAACCTTGGTGTTAAAACACCAGGTTGCTGGGCACTGGTGGCTCACACCTGTAATTTAGCTACTCAGAAGGCTGAGATCTGAGGGCAAGGCTCAAAGCCAGCCCAGGCAGTGCAGAAAAGTTTGTGAGACTCTTGATCTCCAATTAACCACTCAAAAGTGGGAAGTGGAGCTATGGCTCAAAGTGGTAGAATGTTAGCTTTGAACACCTAGGCCCTGAGTTCAAGCCCAATGATAGACTAAGCAAACAAACAAACAAACAAAAACACTGGGTTGTCTGGTTCTGCTCTGTTAGTCTTCTCAGTGTTAGGTCAAAGGATTACCTTGCCCCTTTAGAGCAAGACAAGCCTGGTTTGCTTCCTTCATCCTGTAAGACTGGACCCCAAGTAGTTGCTCTTCACTTTGGTCTCCCAGTCCTCTAGATTGACCTTTTAAGTCTGATACACAGACACTTTCTCTGCCTCTGCCTCTACATATTTAAAAATTTAGAGGTCACACCGATGCCTGACATGAGGCCATCCATATCATCTAGGTTGGTAGTGTGGTCTGGGTCTACCTGCATGAACATATTTCGGTCAGTTTTCTTTTATTGGTCTTGGAGGTGAAGAGGAACATCTTAGGCGCTTTTTCCCTCCCTCAAAATTGCCCCTAGCCCAAATTTTGAGCATTAGTGATTCATTAAAGACCGGCTCCTGGGAGAAATGAATAAGGAAGTAGAGGAAGGAAGGGAGGGAGGCAAAGCCGTGATTTCAACCCAAGTCCCAGTTCACCATGGCCTTTTGCCCCCAACACAGTACAGGTGACCCCCAACTTAGTTTGACTTAATGAATTTTCATTTTAAGATAGTATAGAATCATACACATAAAACTACTCTTTTACTTCTAGTAGTCAATCAATTACATAAGATTATCAATACTTCTTATAAAGAAGGCTTTTTTAAGGTAATACTGCCCACGTGTGTTCTAGTGTAGGTATTTTGAGCTTGTTTAAGGTGGGCTAGGCTAATTTAGGATGCCCAGTAGGTTAGTGTTGTTATTGTTTGAATATGAAATGTCCCCCTTCAGCTCATATATGAAGGGCCAGTGGATGTGCTTTTGTGAAGTAATTGGATTCATCTGGATGGATTAATAACATAATGGCATTATTGGAACAGGGTGAAAAGTAGGAGGTGGGATCTAGCAGAAGGAAGTACATCACTGGAGTTTTAGTCAGCCTCCAGCCATAATGTATTCATGAGATACAGCCTCCTCCCCTTTCCTTACCTTGTTTCCTGGCCATCATGATGTGAGTTGTTCTGCTATACCAGGCCTTCCTCACCACGATGGACTGACACTGTGAACCAAAAGAAACCTTTCTCTTATGTATTTGTCACAGCAACCAGTGTCTGACTGGCACAGGTGATTCTTTGCACCTTTGATGTAGGATATTGTCAACTTCATTGTAAGGTATAGGGCTCCATTGTACATCAAGGAGTATCAGCAATCACACCTCAGAGTTGTCCCATCTAGAGTCAAGGCAACTATACCTGCGTCTCCTACATTTGCCATTAGAGAATGCTGCGAGGAAGGTCAAAGGATCTAACTAGTCGGAAGGATTTTGGGGAAATAACAATGGCTACCACAACATTATCTCTGTTAACTTTATCTTTTATTCCAAGAGTAATCAACAAGCCTGTAAAAAGTAGGAAAGGGGAGGACTTAGCTCATCAGTGTTTCTTTGGTCAAGTCCAAATTGCTGACCTCCTTTCTTCCTTCTGAATTCCAGATTCTCATGGGCCCAGATGGCTGCTGGTTCCTTGTCAATACCAGCTCAAACAAAATCCACTCAGATTGATCTGTGGTGAAAACAAACCAACACACAAAAGCACAGCCAAATAGGAATATTTTGCATAATCTGGTTTTTTTCTTCTTGATATGGGCACATCTGCTTCCTCCCAACATTGGTAATCATCCTAAGTGATGATTATGTGACAGCACTGCCAATGAGCCTTTGTTGTATGTTCTGAAAGATGGCCTACTTCCTCCTCAGAAAGACAGCTTCTCTCCACTTGCTGTCGGGGGCTGATGGAAGTTACTGTCTTGATAATAAAGAAACACAACAGTTTAGCTGGGAGAATTTTCCTTCTTCATTTTCTCCTCTTCCTCTTCTTCCTCCTCCTTCTCCTCTTCCTCCTCCTCCCCCTCCTCTTCCTCCTCCTCCTCCTCTTCCTCCTTGTCATCCTCCCTTTCATCTTTCTTCTCTTCCCCCCTCATCCTTTTCCTCTTTATCCTTTTCTTCTTTTCTCCTCCTCTTCTCCATCTTCCTCTTACTCTTCTTTCTTTTCTCCTCTCTTCCTCTTCTTTTCTCTTCCTCCTTTTCCTTTTTCTCTTTCTTTTCTCTACTGGTCTTGTTGAACCCTAGGATCTAGGGTCTTGTACATGCTAGGCAAGTTCTTTACCATTGAGCAACATCCTTAACTCTTGGAGAACTTTTAAGTAAAAGCAAAAAAAAAAACCCAACAGCAAAACTCCTATATATAACATATATATAATGTAGTTTGTATATATTATATCTATAAAGTACATATGTACAGTTTATATATACACATACATACATAATGACTTCTGTTCATTTTTGGTGGAACTGGGTTTGAATTCAGAATCTCACTTTTGCTAGCCTGGTAAGATACTGCTGATCCATGCTACCAGTCCTTCTAGAATTTGAGTCAAGTATAGCAGTGGCTGAAGGTATGGTTCAGGTGATAAGAATATTTGCCTAGCAATCACAAAGCCTAGAGTTCAAATTCTCTTACTCCTAAAAAGGAAACAATATGGGAGGCTAATATGTATTGTTTTTGCTCATTAAACGAACAAAATACCTTCCCTTTAAAGTGCCAAATTTTATAGCAAAAGTTCTCCACTGGGGGAAATTTTGCCTTTTACTCCTATCCCCGAAGGACATTGACAAGAACTGAAGGTATTTTTGGTGTATAGGGGGAAGCATCTAAAGGGTAGAGGCCAACGATGCAGCTAAACATCCTAGAATATGCAACAGAGCCCACAACAAAGAACTACCTGACCTCAAATGTCAATGATACTTGATTCACATAGGAATTTCATATTGGCTCTCTGTATTTAGGCCTATTTTCAATAGTTTTGAACCTTTAAAACTCCAAAGTTAAAACAATTGTAAGCACCAATTAAGAGTAAAATGCTAGGTTAGACATGGTGGCTCATCCTATAATCCTAGCTACCCAGGAAGTGGAAATCCCTCCACACTCCACCAGAAAAGGAAAAAGGAAAAAGCTCGCCCCACCCCTGCTTTTTGATCAAGAGGCTTCCTGTTTTCATTTAGCACTAGGTACCACAAATTATATAGCTTGCCTTCTATACAAGATCACTGCCGTTCATCACCAGTCACTCAAAGCAAAATCTTCCTAGTACAGTGTCAAGAGGTTATAATGTCTTTCATAGCAAGGTGCCATCAAACCTTTATTGGAGCAGGCTTACAGACTAGTCCAGACATATCTAACGTTTTGCTAGAGACAACTGAATCTTTTTTTTTTTAAATTTTTACTGGTCCTGGGCCTTGAACTCTGGGCCTAAGCTCTGTCCCTGAGCGCCTTTTGCTCATGGCTAGCATTCTACCTTTTGAGTTACTGCACCACTTCTGGATTTTTCTGTGATTAATTGGACATAAGAGTTTCTTGGACTTTCCTGCCCAGGCTGCCTTCAAACCACAATCCTCAGATCTCAGCCTCCTGAGTAGCTAGGCTTATAGGTGAGCCACCGGTGCCTGGCTGACGACTGAATCTTTGTGTGTGCCTCCATGTTGAAATGAACTCCCAATGCGGGGTATGAGGAGGTGGAGTCTGTGGGAGGTAATAAGATCATAAGGGTAGAGGCTCAGAAGGACATTAATGCCCTTACCAATGAAACTCCAGAGAGCAGCCCTTTGAGACGTGAGGATAAGCAATAAGAGCTGTCGGTGAACCAGAATGGCATCTGTCCCTGCCCTTGTCCTACACTGAATCTGCCAGGACCTTTGTCTTGGGCTGCCAGCTTCTAAAACTGTGGGTAATAACATTTTGTTACTTGTAAGTCTTCAGTCATAGTGACTAGCTTGCATGGTAGTGGTCCAAATGGCCTTATATGATTGAACTACTTTAAACAAATTATTAAAGAGAAATGCAAAGGGTGCATAGCCTTGTTATACACATTACATGCTACACACAGCTCAGTTAAGACAACTCCTTTAAACCTTCTGGGCTTCTGTATCTCCTTGCCTTGGCTTTGCATGTCTGGACCAGGCCTATGGTGGCCTGGAGAGAACTTTCTTGTAAGGAACTTGATGGAATGCTTAAAGACAGACAGCAGGGACATCTCCAAGCTTGTAGGAACAGCTGTATTCTGTACCTCTTTGTTAATTATGTTTGTACATGGGAGAATGTCTTCTCGTATTTGCTTTCATTATAACATTCCTTCTCATAGTGCAAGATCTACCATGTCCACTATGGTCACTGAAGGCCACCGATGTTTACCAAAGTCCCTGACAAGTGTCGAATGGTTCACTTGGCTTTACTTGTCTCTCTGACAGGTAATAGTAGGATTCTGTTTTAGAGATTAAATTCTTGAGCTTAGGAATTTTATTCTTGGTCAAATGACCCCTGAACAGAAGAAACAAAACCTGTTGCTCAGTTCTGACCCGCTCCAGAGTTCTGGCTTCTGGTTCTGTTAGCAATCCCAGACCTGTGGCTCAGGTTCTACAGGACCCCTTAGCCAAGTTCTCCCCAAACTTAGCTGAGACAGAAAGAGATGCTTTTATCATGTTCATTTACCCATTAGGGCACCTTTTTTAATGTACAGAGAAGCTCCTAGAAGACAAATTGCTGTCAGGTGCAAAAGGAGAGTTTGTTTTGCCCCATTCTACTTCCTATTGCTTACCAACAACCCTAGGGGCTCAGGGGTACCCATACCCCAATGAGCTATTCCTACAAAGAAGCCATATCTTTGACTTTTAATCTGGGAAGTGGTTGACAGTGCAGAATTCTAGAGCCTCCAGATTGCCATTCTCAGATTCCTTGGAGGTGGAACCTGGTAATCTGCAACATGATAAGCACTCTGGAGCATTCTTATATCCACTAATATGTTAGCAAGTCTCTCCCATGCTCCTGACTGATCACACAATTCTGACTCTGAGCTTTTACAACTAAGTTCCAAACTATCTCACCCTTATACTCTCTCATGTTTGCTGGTTCCTGGGCATTGCCAACTGGTTTCCCTTGATTCTCCATGAAGCTGACACCTTTGCTTCTCTGTATACCTTGGGCAGGATTCCTTGCTCTGGGAAGATGCTGAATATGACAGTTTGCACACTTTTAGCCTAAGTTGATGTTCTGCTTCATTGCTTTCACTTCTCTAATCTCTGCAGCCTGTAAAATCTGTGCAATGTCACTTCCAAGTCCCCTTTGGCTGGCCCGAAGTTTTGTTTGTGAAAGTTCTCTGTCTCACAGTACCTGAGTCTCTGCCCCAAAGCAGAGAATGCCAGCACTGCCTGGACATCATTATGCTTCTCCAGGGATTCCAGGCTTACTTGGGTTAAGGGAGCATGAGATGCTCTGGTTTCTGGTTTGCAGATTTTAGAAACTATAGGGAAAATCTCCGTTCTCACATGTGAGTCATTCTGAGAGAATGTTCCAGCTCAAAGTGCCTCTTTTGAAGATGATATTAAAGAAGCCAACAGTTAGAGGTTTGCTGCTCATCTGGTAGCATTCAATATGCCATTTGGTAGTTCCTACAGAAGCTTTGGAGTGCAGCTGCTCTTCTTGAGGGTAAATGATTTAATTATGATCCTAAATCATGGTAATCACATGGCATCTTATAGGTTGCTTATATTTTATTTCATTTGATCTTTTTAGAGTACTAATGGCTCAGGGTTACTCTGTTTTTAGACACTGCTTTAAGACTTTTTTTTGGGGGGGGGGTCCGGTCATGGGGCCTGAACTCTGGGCCTGGGTGCTGTCCCTCAGCTCTTCAGCTCAAGGCTAGCACTCTACCACTTGAGCCACAGTGCCACTTCCGGCTTTTTTCTTTTTGCTCATGTGATGCTGAGGAATCAAAACAAGGGCCTCAGGCATGCAAGGCAAGCGCTCTACCACTGAGCCACCTTCCCAGCCCTGCTTTAAGACTTTTTATGAATTATTCTTTCCCAACACCAAGAGGTTAAGTGACACACACAGTCACATAGCTTGTGAGAAGCTTAACCAGGACTGGTGCAGAAAAATAGTCTAGCCTCAAAGTCTGAGTAGTTATAAGGGATTCATATCTAGTCAAGAAGGTAGCTTTGAATATCCTCATTTTTCAAAAGAAAGACCTGAAGAGGAAAGAGGAAGCAATTTATCAGAGGTGAATCACTGCCACTGTCTTAAGGCAGCAGCTCTGGTTGTATAGGAACACATTTGAATTGTGTTGGCCATGTTCTCAATGCCAGTGAGAGAGCATCTGGAAGATTGAGGTAGAATCCTAGCTACTCAGGAGGCTGAGATCTGAGGATCGTGGTTCAAAGCCAGCCCGGGCAGGACAGACCATGAGACTACTATCTCCAATAAACCACCAGAAAACCGGAAGTGGCGCTGTAGCTCAAGTGGTAGAGCGCTCGCCTTGAGCTGAAGAGCTGAGGGACAGCGCCCAGGCCCAGAGTTCAAGCCCCAGGACAACAAAAAAAAAAAAAAAAAGAAGATTGAGGTAGGTCATGAGAGTGGGTTTGGAAACTCCGGTGGTTAACTTCTAGGGTCAGAAAAAGCCCTTTTCAGGATAATTTGACCTACATTCTATACTTTTCTGAACGTCCATTGAAGCAAAGTGTATTCACACCAATGCATATATTTATTCAGCTGGAACAATGTGCTAGGCATGGAAATAACAAGATAAGTAAATCACTTTGAGACTTTAGGATTCCCATGGTTTCATTAGGAGGAGAGAGAGATTATAAGGTGATTATAAAAAATAGTTTTTATGGAAGTCTACATGGATATTACAGGATTGTAGAGGAGGGGTATTAGAACCAAGAAAGAAGGATGATGAGGTGGAAGGCTATGAAAGGGATTTTTTTTCCTAGAGAAATAGCATGGAAGTCTAAAGAGTGAATAGCAGCTAGAAGAATGCCAACCTCTATCCATTAGACAGTTAAGTATTTATCACATCAACTGTCCTTCAAGGAAATAGCTACAGAGGCTGAATTACAAAGTAAATAACCAACCAGTCATCCAACAAACCAAAGAACAAAATCAGCTGCTTTAAAGGATTAGAGAATAACTAAGGTAACCAGGAATCAAGGAGCCAACATCACAGGCAAAACGAAACACTGAGAAGTGAATCACTTCACTTTCCCCCTTAAGACATTTGCAGTTTATCAGGAAGGATGCTGGAGAGTCTATTAGAATGTGATGATTGAAAGTTTATGAATCTAGGCAGAGCCTAGCAACCCCAAAGTTCTAGGGGAATTCAAGATCTACACCCAAGGAAAGGTCTTGGTGAAGAGACCAGAACTTCAGTAAGACCACAAATCCCATGCTAGAAATAAGGTCAACCACAAATAGGCCAATAATCTTAGTCTCTGGTTGGATTAAGGTGAATTGTTCCTAATGGCATTGAAGAAGAAAAGTAAAAGAAATTCCCCTCTAGAGAATTGTACTCATAGGGATTCTTCACATGTTTGAAAAAAAATCCCTAACCTTTAACTAAACATTAACAGATAGTATAATAAAACAGAACTGAAAAAAATTTCTTAAAAGTCAGACAACAGAAAGAGACCCACTAAATAATCCAGGCTTGGAGGTTAAATAGTCTTTCAAGTAACTGTGAGTAATTTTTAAAGGTGAAGAATTTTACCAGAGATTGGCTGTACAGGGAAAAAATAAAATCAAAGAGTCTAGAACTGAAAATCTAGTAACTGAAGTGAGAGATTTAACAGCAGATGCAATGCAGATGTCCCTTGCTGTATCGTAGTTCACTTATTGCAGCTTCACTGTAGCACGAGTTAAAAAAAAAAAATCTAACTCCGTATCATGGAGTTTTTACTATATCGTGGGATTCTGCGGTATTTAGGTATTTATACAATATTTATAATTTTAATTATTTTTGCCTAAAAATTTAAAATGAGATAAAAATATTGAATTGTTAATTCAAAACTATTAAAAGAATATTAAATTGAAATAAAATACAGTATGTATTTCATCAGCAAATGAGTACTGTACTGTACATAATGGAAATGCAGTACACTATGTCAGAAAAGAAGACTGGTAATCTTGAAGAGAAACATTAGGAGATTTATGGACTTAGACTGCAGTTGAAAGAGCATGTAAAGTACAGAGAACAAATAAGGAAATACATAGAATGTTAAGGTGTATCTTCATGGTAAATTCCTAGAAGTTGGTCTACTGGATCAAAGCATGACTGTGCTACATTTTTCTCTGTGAAGATTGTTGATAGCTTAAAAAGTCCCAATATAGCCTGACACCAGTAGCTCACGCCTGTAATCTAGCTACTCAGGAAGCTGAGTTCTGAGGATTGTGGTTCAAAGCCAGCCCAGGCAGGAATGTCCCTGAGACTCTTATCTCCAATTAACCACCAGAAAACGAGAAGTGCTGCTTTGTAGTTCAAGTGGTAGAGCGCTAGCCTTGAGCTGAAGAGCTGAGGGACAGCGTCCAGACCCAGGCCCAGAGTTCAAGCCCCATAATCGACAAAAAGATAAAAAAAGAATTTATTGAATGTGGGAGGTGAAGGAAAACAGAGTGGAGAGTGATGCCTAAATTTATAACACGACTGTGCAACCTGTGGTTCTACCGAATGAAGCACAGAAAACTCAGGAGTTCAAGAAAGGGCCACAAGACAAGTTCAAGTTAGACAGGCTTACCAGATCAGGCAATGTTCAAATCAAGGGCTATTCTTTGGGAGTTATTTTGGGGGTCTTCTCTTTGCTGTGATGGATGACTGATTTAAATGCCAGGTCTCTGATGTTCTCTACAATTACTGTTTGGTTTTCTTGCCTTTTCTGGTCATGGTGCACATTCAAGACACAAAGCTGTGGTTGTCAGCAACAGACTCCGCAGCACCGCTGCCCTGGGGTCTGAATGGCTTCAGCAGGCTTTCCTCCGCTGCTCCACACAAAGGCGGCTTATAGACATGATCTATTTCAGTCATTTTTATGAGTGCCCGTGGAATATTTTCAAGCTATCTCTTTTAAGCATTATCTCTTGGCAGTTAAAATAGATCCATTGCAAGCACTGGAGTTTCTGAAAAGGGGTTTAAAAATAGCTCAGGGCACTAGACAGCTGCAGCAATTGGGAAATTGAGCCCTCTGTTTGCACTTTTGCTGGTTTCCATTTCAACCTTGCAGCTGGAAATCAGTAGCTCTTTCCTATGTTGAGAACAGATGCTTTTAAAAGAAGGAAGGCATGGAGCAGAGCCCTCCCTTGTCTAGAGGTCACGAGTGGCAGGCGGTGTGCTGACAGGCACTAGGGCTATGGAGATTGGTCCTGTTAAACTCTTGGGCTTGACAAAGCCTAACCAAATATATCTTTACATTTGGAAATGAAAAGAAGAAGCCCGTTGGTGTTTGTCATGCAAATGACATACGGGAAGCCAATTGGATAAAAATCATCTGGGCTGGTCGGAATAAGCAGAAAACTCAGCCTGACAGAAGTATTCTACATGATCCCTTTCATGGGCCCCATGACAAAGCCATGAAGTTGTGGCCACCGGCTCTCCCATCATCACCCAAGGAGGGGAGTTGGTGGGAATGAGCCATGGGCCACAGAGTCAAGGAGTGGAGGAGTAAGGATTGAAACAAGACTCCAGAGCCCCTGACAAGTGGGGGCTGCACACAGTTTTATTACTGGGGGTGCATGAGATTCTGATGTTCTTCAAAAGGAAACAAGGGTGGTTAACAACAACAACAGAAACACTCAGGAATAGACATATACAAATCACTGTTCCAAGCATAGCTCTGTTGTGCCACTTGATAAAACTTTGCTAAATAAGTGAACAATACAAAACATACAACAGCAGGACCCATCAGCTGCACTGGACATTTTTTTTTATCAATATCACATATTTATTCTTTTTTATTTTAATTGTGAAAATACCATACAGAGGGGTTACAATTACATGGGCAAGATAACGAGTACATTTCTTATCAAGCATTGTTGCCTCCTCCTTTGTTTCCACTTCCCATCCTTTCCCATACCCCCCATCCCTGCCCTGGACATTGATCAAAATGAACTAAGCAACTCAATGGCAGCGATGGGAGGGAGGGAACAAGTGGGAAAGAGGGAACAGCTGATGCTATGCAAAACGAAAGAAATGTACATATCACCCGATGTGGAAGAAATGACTGTATTGCAATGCTCATAGAACTCATCAATGTTATAGACCACGATGGACAATTTACCCCATGAAAGTTAGAATGACTTTAACTAAGCATCACTATCCCACAATACTGTGAAATTTGGGAAATTATGTAACCACTTAACCACAATAAAGAATTTGAAAAAAAAATTATAAAGATCTTTGAACATACAAAAAAATAAGTGAACAATAACATTTTATAGTTACTGGTTGTGTGTGTGTGTGTGTGTGTGTGTGTGTGTATGTGTACTGGGACTTGAAATCAGGCCCTCATCCTCTCACTTGCCTTTTTCCACCCATGGCTAGTGCTCTACACTTGAGCCACACTTCTACTTATGGCTTTTTGCTGGTTAATGGGACATAAGAGTCACACAGATTTGTTATCTGAAGTGTGATTCTCCAATCTCAGCCTCTTGAGTAGCTAGGATTATAGCTCTGAACCACTGAAGCCCGGTCTATTATTTTTTGAGATGGAATCTTGCTGTATTGCTGAGGCTGGCTTCCAACTTCTGGGCTCAGACAATCCTCTGGCCTTAGTTTCCTGAGTAGCTGGGACTAAAAGCCATGCCATTACTTGTAGTATAAATGATAGCATTTAAAACATACAATATTTAGTTTCCTTGAGATCTCATTTCTTTATCTGTAGAGTGAATATAATAATATATTTCCCAGGCTTTGATCTTCTGTGATCCAATAAAATAGTGAACTACTGGTGGTAGTTAAATATCTTGCAGATTCATTCAGCAGTGATTCAACCAGTAGTTATTATACAGCTACTCTACAGTATATATTGTTTTAGATGCTGAGGATATGCTAGTGACCCCAGGAAATAAGTCTCTTGCTTGTAATCCTTTGGAGAAGAAGGAAAACAAACAGGTAATCTAATAAGTAGGCAAGATTCCAAAGCATGTTACAGTGATATACAGTTGTCCTTTAGAATCTGAGGGATGTTGGTTCCATAACCAGGTATCTATGAGATACCAAAATCCACAGATGTTCAAATCCCTTACAGAAAAGAGAGTATTTGTATATTATTTATTACCCTTTGTAGATAATATCTCTTGGTAGTTAAGAAAATAGATCTTACATATGGGATATAAATACTTGTTAACTTTTCAGAAGTGTGACTTTCTGTATACATTCAGCAGAGATTCAACGGGAGATGATGAGGTAGAGATAAAGCTAGAGACTGTCCTTGGGAATACATGCACAGAACTGTGCCAGGGAGGAGAGGAAGTTGAAGAGGGTCAGATACTATTGACTGGTCTGGCCAGAAGAGGGCTGTGACTGCACATGACACTGGCAGTGTGGATGGCTTCCAAGCCATCTCAGAGGAGTGAGTGTGAAAGTTGGGTAAGAGTAGGGTGAGAGGTACAGGTTGCCAAGCACGTCCAGCCAAACTGTTTGCTCAGAATGGTGCTTTGAACTTGGGCAGAGCCCCATGGAAACTTTCTTCAGGACTGAGTTGAACATTTGTGAGAGCCCCTGGCCATGATTTTGTTTGCTTGATCTACAGACATCCTTTGAACAAATGTATGTAGTCATGACACAAAGACATGTCGCAGCAGGGAATACCTGGAGGTGAGTATTCCTGTTGGGAATCTGTTCATCCTGTATTTTTTCACATTTCCTGTTTTAAAAATGATTCAAATAACTTGGAAAAACATTAAGAGTTCTGTGTATCATTTTGTATAAAATTTTAGATTTTTGACAATATTTGGTCTATAGTTTGTACTCACAGGCATGGAAGGCATATAAAAGTGCTATACAAATTTTGTTATATGTATATTGAGTGTCCTATTGTTCTTGATAAATGGATTGGGTTTTAAATTTCCCTGCATTCATTGTTAGAACATAGAAATACATTCAGGGTGGGTTTTTTTATGTTATATATTCTTCAACTTAACTCACTTCTCAGTTCAAGGATGGTTTTGTTTTCATCTGTATTTTTATACTCATTGGCATTATTTATATAGATAATCATGTCATCTGCAACCAGGAACAGTTCTATTACTTCCTTTGGACATGTATGACTTGCAATTTTTTTTCTTATCTTATTGCACTAGCTAGAACTTTCAATGCTAAATTGAGTAAGATGTTGAAAGCAGACCTCTTTCATTTTTTGTGTAAATATTTTTCTAAAAAAACAACCTGATAATTTCCTTTTATGTGTTGTTTGGTTGTTCTTATTTCTGTTTAAAAAAAAAAAAGGACCATGCTTTGCTTCCACAGATGAGACATAAGTAAAATCTAGGTGAAACGTAAGTAAAATGTATGGCTATTGTAATCTCTTAAGGAAGGTTCAGAAGAGGACAGCATTTAGGGTAATCATTATGACTAAGGTGAAGCCTTCCCTAGACTTCTCTAGATCTTACATTTTCACTTCTAGATATCTGTTCTATAGAAACTCTGGCTCATGTTCCAGGGTTTTATACACAAAAGAATTTCACTACAGTTGTGACTGAGTAGAAAAAATAGGTGAAAACAATCTGAATTCCCAAAGATAAACAAATGGCTAAATATGTATTATGATAAATGGAATCTTATGTGTTCCGATGCAATATGATGGACACATCCCCAAAACTCCAAGGTTCTGGATAAACCAGTACAGAGAGAATGTCATAGATAAGGTTAAATCATCAGGGAACATTGAAAGCACTGTAGCTTGGTCTTATAAACAGGATAATACAAAAATAAAATTTATAAATGTAAACGTATGTTCTTGTTATACTATTTATATATATATTTAACAATTCAATCACATACTAACTATATGGATGAAAGCCTGGGAGGATCTGTTTTCCACTTCTTCACATTAGATAACTCTGAAGAAAAAAAACAGGATTGAGTAGTATACAAAGAGATCAAAATAAAGAATTTAAAAATCATTTTTTTTAGTGGGGGGGGTCTAGTTGTGGGGTCTGAACTCTGGGCCTGGGTGCTGTCCCTCAACTCTTCAGCTCAAGGCTAGCACTCTACCACTTGAGCCACAGCGCCACTTCCAGCTTTTTTCTTTTTGCTTATGTGGTGCTGAGAAATCGAACCCAGGGCCTCAGGCATGCAAGGCAAGCGCTCTACCACTGAGCCACCTTCCCAGCCCTTTAAAAATCATTGTAAGCATACATTTGACACTTAAATTTTTTTACAATGATAATGTATTTATTGACTATACTCATATATCTGGGTAAAACTATCCAATAGTGTGAAAATTCCAGCCACCAGTTATCAGCTGTGTCCATTTGTAATGTTAGCTGTATGATATTAGACTCTTTTCTTTGTGGGTCTCAGTTGCCTATTGATAAACATTCAAATTATATTATTAGCATTTGAGTATCCAATCTCTCTTGGGAAAATGCATTTTAGTGTGTAGAAGCCAAAGTATAACATGGAAGAAAATGTGTCAGCATCCCAGTGTGTGTGTCCCAGATCTATTTCAGCGCTAACGTGTTCTGACCTGCACGAGGGCGATGAATCCAAACCGCCAGTTAAGGTGCACGGCCTCTCAGCTGGGTGGAAAATAACAGCGATTTCAAGTGACCCACAAATGCCCACGTAGGACAGCTCTCTTGCAAAGTGTTTCTCTGAGCATTAAGCAAAGATATTAGCGGCTGTCTAATAGATCAGGGACTGTTTGGGCCTGAAGGAGATCACTTTTTTTTAAAAAAAGAATGTGCTGTAAGGACTCTGAGTCTTTTTTTTTGGGGGGGGGAATCAGGCCGTGGGTCACTGTGATTTACAGCTACAACTTTGTAGTATGGAGGGCTGCAGTGGCAAACAAGGTCACTGGCAAAGCAGTAGAGTCAAGCGAAGAAGCCGAGTACCACATACACTGTGTTGGAAAATACAAAGCGAGCTCATCAGTGTGCATTCCCTCAGCAGACAGGCTGTTTGGACTTGTGTGGGTTTAGATCCAGCCTTCTTTGGCTATATCTGTCATACGAAAGTTCATTTTGCCTCCTTTAGGAGCAAGGCTAGATGTCTCTGCATTATTAGAGCTCATAAACTGGTACATTCATGTTCTGAGTTATAACACTACTCAGAAAATGCCAGGACCTAGGCTTATGGGATTCCATTTGCATCTGGCCCTGAAGAAAGATGGGTGGATGTACAGTGCTGTTCCCGACCCACATCTTCTCTGTAGTCAGAAGTGGCAGGCTGGCAGCCAGTGCCTTTTGCCACCCATTTGTAGGCTGGAGAGCTGGGAACGTGGGTGAATGACCACTGACAGCTCAAGTCTCCATTCCACCAAGACACACCAGCCTGGAGGTCAGAAGAGACCAGGGTTCAAGTCTCAGTTGGGGCACTTTCTCACTGTGAGCCTGTCATATGTCTTCCCTCTTTTGTTTTCCTTACTTAAAAAAGAAAGGTGAGGGGCTGGGAAGGTGGCTCAGTGGTAGAGTGCTTGCCTTGCATGCCTGAGGCCCTGGGTTCGATTCTTCAGCACCACATAAGCAAAAAGAAAAAAGCTGGAAGTGGCGCTGTGGCTCAAGTGGTAGAATGCTAGCCTTGAGCTGAAGAGCTGAGGGACAGCACCCAGGCCCAGAGTTCAGGCCCCACGACCGGACCCAAAAAAAAAAAAAAAAAAGAAAGGTGAGATGCTTTTCAAGTCCTGCTCAGTTTCACCCTCAGTGGCAGAGGACCTGGGTGGTAACAAGGGCCTCATTTCCTTAGTAAGAGGAGGCAGTGGACTATTGCAGTTGAGTAACTGGACTCTGGAACCAGTCTTTCTGATTTCAAAGTCTGACTCTTTCACTTGCTAGAACTTCTGATGCAAGATTTTCCATCTCTTTGAGCCTCAGTTTTCACAAAAAAAGAGTTGTAGTGCTGTTCTTGTGAAGAAGGTGAGACTCTGCATGAAGCTTGTGACCTGACATAGTAAATGTTGGATGCTGTTTTACATTTTCCCAGCCTAAGATCACAATAGGAACTGGCAAAGTTTATTCCTTAAAAACATAACCCCTTATCCAAGATTTAATCATTCTATAGGCCAAATTATATACCCAACAATGTCCATTATTTGATTCAATATTAATCAATGAATATTTACTGAATGCTTTAGATACACCGGGCCAGGACTGAGGATGGAAAGACACCAGGACCTCACTATAGAAGGCTGGGCATGGTGCTTTACCCCTATAATCCCAGTTGTTGAGAAGCAGAGAGAGGAAGATCAAAGTCCAGGTTGCCCCAACAGAAGTTATTCCCTATCTGGAGAGTAAGGCATAAAAGGGCTAGGGGTTTGACTCAAGTGGTAGAGCACCTGCCTATCAAGCCCAAGGTCCTGAGTTTAGTCTCCAAAGGGGAGGGAGATCTTATTATAGAATTTACTGTAATACACTAATGTTAAGCATATCTTGTCTAGTAAAAAGCATTCGTTGACCATTTGTTGAGTTCAAAGGATTGGCCTGGTGTCTGACCTTAGGGATTCAATGTGTTGACCCATTTCCTGTACAGAGACTTTAGCAATTCAAAGGGGGTGGGGGATGCATACTTGTGAAGCAACTAAAAGTGAATTTCAGGCCCTTCTGTTGACTTCCAGGAGTGACTAGTATGCAGATTTGTGACATGCTGAGCATGTATCTGCCAGAGCATTCCATGCAGCTTTTTGCTCAGGTCCACAAAGTCAGGGCTAGTATTCACTAAAGGAACTTGTCTCATGGGGCATGAACAACCTGACAAGGGTCCTGTAGTTTCACTCCACACCCACTGCCTCAATCAGCTCCAGCTGCTATAGCAAAGCACCACACCTTGATGATTTACACATAGTGTTGCAGCTCTGCAGGCTGGAAGTCCAAAATATCTGTGTGGCTGAGTCCTTCCAGACTGTATGAGGGAGCCTGTTCTGTGTGTCTCTCCTGGCTTCTGGAGCTTTACCATGGAACTTTGGTCTTCTCAGGCTTGGAGATGTGTCACCTCAGTGTCATGACCTTCCTGTGCCTTTGTCTCTGTGTCTAAACTTCCCTTTTCCTAAGGACACAATCACTGTAATGAGCTCACCTTGATCATGTGTGAGGCCTGTTTCCAAGTGGTTAGGACTTTTGCTGTGGGTGAGCACAACTAAAGCCATCATCTATCTCTACCTCCGAGGCTTTGTTCCCTTCACATGCAGCAGCCAGCCTCAGCTCGAAGTCTTATCCTCTCCTGGACATTCTCAGTAGCCATTGACAGCCACTTGTCAGAGGTCCTTTGCTGGTCCACCAAAGAAACTGTCTGGCATAGCCCAAAGGCAGGTAAAACAAGCCTGTCACCCAAAATCTGACACAACACAACACAAGGACGACACAACAATGACTGTCTTAGTATCTACCAAGCACTGTGTTAAGATTTTTAAGCACATAATCTACTTATTCCTCACCAGAAGTCCTAAGAAACAAGTTTACTAGGTAAACCTAAAACTCCAAGATTAGGTTCTTACCCAAAGCCATTGATTCCAAGCTTACCCAATACCAAGGTGGGAAGCAGGTACGTGGCAGTTAGGAAACCCTATAGAATATTATTTTATTGTGCTGCCTGCTTCCCAGAGCTCCCTTGCCCCTTCCCTCTGTTCTGATTGATTCAAAAGTCTGCCTAAGCCTTATTAGTTCACATCCTAGGGCTGTGGGTAGGGCTGGTGAGTTCTAGTTGTGCCCCAGGGCGGTAGGCACAGGCAATGTGACCTTGAAACAAAGCCCAGAAAGGCAGAGGGATGTGTCCCAATGGTGTGCCCAGTGCAGCTGTCCCTGAGCTGCACCTTCACACACTCAACTTCTCTAGGCCAGTACTGAAGTGATCTCAGGTCGTACTGTGGAGGTTGCCTCAAACAATAACAACAGCCACGAAATCCCACACCATTGTTTCTATTGTTCCAGGCTGGGGCAGCCTTCCTGAGGGACTGGGTCACTAGGCAGTGACCCACAGACCAGCTGGAGAGCTGGGAATGATGGAAACTGGACTGGAAGGTGGGAACTAAGCAAGAATCCTCCATAGCTGGGCTTTGGGCTGTCCTATGGGTGATTGACTGCCCTGACCCCCAAAGAGCTGTTGATTAAAGTTTTCTAATGATGAAAATAATCATTCATTATGTTTTAAAGCTACAAAAATTAAAAATAGTAGTTCTTACAACCCTAGTTCTTTTGGTGTGTCGGTTCTCACAATCTTTCATTCAGGAATAAACGTTACGTGGACATACGTTAAATGAAAGGACTGTCTTCTTCAGTTGTTTTTGCCACTTAATGATTAGGAAGTGTCACATGCTGTGTCACAGTCCTAATGGCAGGAAGCACAGGACTTGATTATTTTATTGTGCAGATAACACATAATCTACTTAACCAGACTTACAAACTTTCATTTTGAATTGTATATTTTATTTTTACAAATAACATTCAGCTAAAAATTGTTGCATGTCATTTGTGTTCTTGCCAAATAGGCGTGTGTGTGTGTGTGTGTGTGTGTGTGTGTGTGTGTGTGTGTGTGTGTGTGTGTGTGTGTGTGTGTGTGCTGGTCCTGGGGTTTGACTCAGGGTCTGGGTGAAGTCCCTCGGCTTTTTCATTCAAAGCTGGCACCTTGAGCCACAGCTTCACTCTGGCTTCTTGCTGGTTAATTGGAAATAAAAATCTTATGGACTTTCCTGCCTGAACCATGATCCTCAGATCTCAGCCCCCTGAGTGTCTAGGATTACAGATGTGAACCATCAGCACCCAGTGCCAAATGTTTCTTCAGGTTAAACGTTAGAAGTGGCATTGCTGATTCAAAAGAGACATGGATTTTAAAGTTATCAATTTTGACAGGTTGACTTAAGAATGTCCAATATGGTGACATTTCGAAGCTCTGTTCCCTGCCCCTCTGTTCCACGGGGCATTATACACTTCTTAATAGCAGAAGTGAATTATCTCATTTTAAATTACATATGTTTTTATTATGACTGAGGTTGACTATGTTTGGCCATCTATCTTTTTTCTTTGGTGAGGTTGACGTTTATGCTATTCTTTTAGTTGGCATAAATTAATTGTACAAAAGGATTTCATTTTAGTATTTACATCCATACATATAATGTATTTTGATCAATCACTTCAATCACTATTTTCTAACTCTCTTTCCTGGTCCCTACCTTTCAAACAGTTTTTAAGTGGCATTCATTATGCTGTTTTCATACATATAAATATATGTTTCCCTCTCTGTCTGTCTGTCTGTCTGTCTGCCTCCAGTATACTTTGGTAATTTTCTTTTTTTTATTTATTTTTTATTGTGAAAATACTGTACAGAGGGGTTACAATTACATGGGCAAGATAATGAGTACATTTCTTATCAAGCATTGTAGCCTCCTCCTTTGTTTCCCCTTCCCATCCCTTCCCAGCCTCCCCTGCCCCCCTACATTGGTAATTTTCATCCACTATCCCACAATCCTTTTCCCTTCTCCCCTCCCAGTGATGGCTCTATTCGTGTGGTTCCTCTATTGGAATGTCTTCATGGAAAATCCCAAGGAAATGTGCCCTGAGCTTGTGTCTTGACTGTTGTTACCAGGATGGAGATCTGTGTACTGCTGGCTTTCAATCATCAAGAGCAAGAGAACGAGTTACCATGGGTCTCCACCATTAGTTTTATTAATTTCTTCATGAATTCAGGGCAATTTATTCATTTACCTCACTCATTTCCTTGTAAATTATGCCTGTCATCATCCATTGCTCTGCTTTACTCATTAATCATTTCTCACATAGTTGTTGACCTCTGCTGTCTGTGATGTGTCAGGGTCCCTAGAGGGGTTAGGAGGAAAATCCCCAGGGAAAGGGTGGAGAGTGTGATGAGGAAGGACTTCCCAAAGGTGACCTCTGAGTGGATCAGTATGATTGAGGAATGAAAAGCTGGAGAATGAGTCCCAGCTAGGATACAGAGCTAGAGATGAGAGACTTTCACAGGCAAAGATAAGCAAAGCCTCTTCTCAACAAGGATTAATGGGGCCTAGACAGTGGTATGGGCTGTTAAAACACACAACTTCACCTGTAACCACCAGAGAGAACTGAGATTTAGGAGTTTAGAATTAGGAGGTTATTCTGGCAACAATGAGGACAGACTTCAGGCTATTCTGCCTCTGTCTCTGTACTTTGACCACTGTCATCCATCATAAGTTAGGGAAAGATGCAGGAGCCTCTGGAAGGGAGGAGAGCCTTTGCCTAGGAATCAGGAAGCCTAGGATCTGTTACTCACATGGCCACTTATCTGTAAAGGGAGCTGGTTTCAGAAAGGTCAGGAAACCCTGTGCTCTCCAGTATGCAGTCCAGCCCTGTGTCATCCCAATGCTCACCAGCTCCTTGCAGAACCTCTGCTGGTTTCCAGGCACCTCCATGGTTGTGAGGACAGAGACAGTAAGAAGACCCCAGAAGTAGCATTGAGGAATGCAACTGAGGGACAGGCAAGATCTCATGTGGGGCTGTGAGCAGAGAGCTGGAATACTTGTTTTGTCAACCTTGCTGGTTAGAAAACTCAAATACAGCACATGAAACTCCTCGTATCCTAGTGGGTGAATATTTGTAAATTTCCATTAGAAACACAGTGACATGGAATTCTTGGTACACTAGATTTTTTTTTAGCATTATGTGAGAGTTTCCTGGTAGTGGGAGGGTGTGTGCATTTCAGATTTGATCACTTTTGTCAAATGACTCTTCCTAGAATTCAGATGAAGAAACTGAGGCTCAGGGAAGTCATTCTCATGTGCCTTTAGCCATTTCAATGATACAATTTTATCCCAATGTGAGCCTTAACTTCTATTTTCTCTATACTTTAAGTTCCTGGTACTTTTTTCATTATTTACTTATATATCTGCTTTTGCTCCCCCTATCCATCAAAATCAACAAGAAAACCTTTTTCAATGACAAGATCTTCAGCATCCATGTGAGAGACAGTAAAGACATGGGTAGGGAGAGGCTGAATTCTCTTTTAGGGTTAGCTCCAGAAGGGGACAGAGAAAGTCCCCAAGATTGGAGGTGGTGGCGGCAGTGATCCTCTATTGTGTGAGAAGTCACTGCAGGGAAGATCTGCAGTGACTATTCCAGACCGCCCTGGCACAAGGTACTGAATACACGGAGTGTGGGGGCTGTCAGCTGACTATGGGTGGACCATGTGCCATACCACCGTAGGGCTTATAGATAACCAGGATACCTTGACTAAAGCAGGTATTAGCCACTTTTTATCATTATGACAAAGTCCCTGGGAAAAACGGTGGACTGTGGGGAGGGGATCTATTTTGGGCTCATGGTTCCAGAGGTTTCAGCCCATGGACAGCTGGTTCCACTGCTTTTAGGCCTACGGGGAAACAATAGCATGCATGGTGGCAGAAGCAGACGGTACAGGAGGCTGTTCATTCCATGGCCACCAGGAACTAAGAGAGATAGAGGACAAGGATGAGCACTTGATTTGCCTTTCACAGGTTGATCCCCCAATGAACTACTTCCTCCAATGAGGCCTTGCCTCCCAAAGAGTCCACCACCTTCTGGGAATGCCATCCCATTAGGAATCCATCAGAGGATTAACTCATTGATTAGGTCAGGATCCTCAGGGTTCAATTACTTCCTCCAAAGCCCCATCAGCTGGCAGTGAGCCTTTCAACACAGGAACTTCTGTGAGGCATTTCGGATTGGAATCATAACTCCAGGTGACAGTGTGTTTCTCTTCTGCATTGGTCAGAAGGCTGCAGGTGTGTAGGGTCTGGAGGCTACGTTTTGTGGAGAGTTAGTGACAGACACTGAAGACCGGAGACAGCAGAGAGGCCTAAGGGCTGTTTTCCCAGGAGAAGAAAAGACACCAAAGGGGCTATGAGTGTTCTCATCTAAGGTCCAAAGAGTTGAAGACTCAGATTCAAATCCCGCTCACTTCCTCTCCATAGCTTTGGACAAGTCTCTTAATTTCTGAGCCATTTATGATAACACTAGCACATAGGAAATGATGAATCTCTCTCCCTTTCTCTTTACCCGCAAGAGCCATGTGTGTGCCAAAGACAGATTGCACTGTGTTGGAAAAGTCTTTTTGGAGGAATTTGGGCCCAGCCAGATAATCTACTGGTCTCCACCATTTCTGGGCCCTTTTGGAGGATGGGTCCCATAATACTACGCAGGTGATAGGCACTTTCCCATCTCTATTGACAAGCTTATGAAGTACTATGAAACCCATTTTGCAGATAGAGAAGCTGAGGCCCATAGAGGTTGTCCTTATACACGGCAGCATTAGGTCCTGCCTGGCTCCATGGACTGTGCTTGCAGCCACTCTTGGCTGCTATATGTCAGGGAGTAGGGAGTATAGGTCAAAAGTGAGGGAGGAAAGGATGAGGAGGAGCTGGCCTGGATTCCCACCCCAAACTCGAATGCAGATCCATTGCTCTCTTTGAGACTGTGAGACAAAGCTCCCGGTGTATGCTAGGCCTTCATGCAGCCTCCCAGACCCCTGAAGAATTTCTGGCACACTACTCAGACTTCCCGCTTCTTTATGCCTAGAAGGATGAAGACAGCGAAGGGGCCTTAGTGCTTCTGAACGTCAGGGCAGGCCCTCTCAGTGGAGCCCTGGGCAGCCAGCATTGTGCACACAGGAGACACAAGCCCTGGAGTCTTTTCTTTTCTGGGAAAATTACAAGCAAGACAAAGGGAGCCATTCTTCTCCAGACTCCAGCGGCGGATGCCCAGGCCTGTGGCCCAGGTGTCACATGCCACCCCCATCACTCAGCCTTCTTTCTCCCTTTGTCTGTGGAAACAGAGCTTGGCCCCTGCTCCTCCTTTGACACTGTCTCAGCCCCCACTAGGCCTTGGTCCCTGGCCACTGCTGTTCTGATGTGAACTTAGATTCTGGTAGACTTAGACAGATCAGAGTCAGTTATGGGGCTGAGGAACCAGCATTGTATTGGGGAAAGCCACTATCTCTGGTTTCCCATTCTCCTGATCCCAGTCCTGTGGGTGAGGACCCTGGCAGCCCACAGAGTTCCTACCAGACTCTGGCGAGCCTACCTATTGCCTACAATACCCAACCTGAGTGCTGAGCTGTGTCTGCTAGACTTTACATTTACATTGCACAGGGGCAGCATCCTTCCCCTGACTTATGCTCCTGTTCCAAGCCAGAGTCAGTTCCTGTGTCCACTCCCACCTTGGTGTGTTCTCTCCTGCTTTCCTCTTCACTTAGCAGTCCCTTCCTGCCTCCTCCTCACTGTCTATGTCTTCCTCATTCCTTCCAATACAAGCTCAGCCATCATTTCTAAGGCCGCCATTCCTTTCCACTCTTCCTTTAGCATCTGAAGTTGGCTTTTTATTGGGCACCTGTCACTGGTGATGAAAGTGGCCTCTGGAGCCAGGGCTCAAGTTCTGATCCTGACATTTTCCAGACACATGACCTGAGACATGTTGTTTAACCTCCCTGGACCTCAGATTGCTTGTCTGTTGGATGGAAATGATTGGGATGTCGTGAGATCCACATTCAGGGCCACCAGATTCCTGGGCACACTGTAAACCTTCAGTGATGGTGGCTATTCCCATCATCCAATGAAATACTTCTCAAAGGCCTTGTGCATGTCATTATCTCCACTGGGTCAGGAAGTACAAAGAGCAAACTAGATGCAGTCCCACTGCGTGGAGATATGGAATTGTGGCATGAGACATCAGAGACTCTGGGATCCAGACTATAGAAAGGATGGGCCTTGTGGCTACAGAATCAAATTGGAGGGTGAAAGGCTCCAGGTGAGGCTCTTGTACCCACGTTCTTTAGGGAAGAATCCTATATTCCAAGAAAGGTTGGTTACAGGGTTGATCTGTGGGCCCTCACTTCTGCCCTTAGCATCTGAGGGCTCCAGGGTGGGTGGAATACAGAACTTTGAGTGGGAATGTAGACCATCGCTTGCTTCATCACGTTTTCCCTCTCTCCTAGCTGACCCCTATCAGCATGTAAGCATGCAGAAGTGCTTGCCCTCTCAAGAAATGAAAACAGAAACTCTCTCTTAAGCCCACATCCATCTCTGCCCTACTTTTAAGGTTCCTTTTCTAGCAAATCTCCTCCAAAGATTGGCCCCATCTCAGACTTTACCTCCTTCCACTCACATTCTCCTATAATCTGCTTTTCACTCTGCTGAACAAAAATGATCACAATCTTCAGTGATCCCCACCTTGTCCAAACCATTGGAGAATTTTCATTTCCATCCTACACAGGTTTGGAGGGTGATTGGACCAGTTGATCACTTTCTCTTTGTACTAATTTTCTATCTCCGCAGTAGAAGATCACCAGAAATTTAGAGGCCTACAATAGCACAAGTGTGCAATTTTACAGTGCTGTAGCTTGGAAGTTGGAGAGAAGTATCACTAGGCAGTGCTAGATGTTGGGGGCTCTCACCTGTTATCCTAGGTACTCAGAAGGCTGAGTTCACATGCTCCTTTCTTAAGCTCCAGAGGAGAATCACTTCTTTGCCTTTTCAACTTTTTAGGGGCTTTTAGAGGTTGGCTTGTAGTCCTTGGCCTGTAGTCCCCTCTTCCATCACCAAAGCCAATGACATGGACGTTCTCTGGCCATTTTTCCCTGGTCTCGTCTCTCTGATCTCAGCCAGGACAAATTCTCCATTCTTGGATAACCCAGCACAATCTCCCAGTCACCAGGTCCAAATCTTCATCACACCTGCAATCTCTCCTTGCCATGTAAAGTAACATATTCACAGGTGGGAGAATATTCTAAGACTTCTCAGAGTTAAAAGAGAGCAATATTTTAGGATGTTTTTATATAATACACACATAATACTGACTTAATAAAAAGATGTATGGATTACCATGTGATAATTGTATACTGTATATAATTGTATACTATAATGACCAAATCACATAGCTAGTATTTCTACTTCTTTAACATTAAAAAAGGATTAACACATAATCATACATGTGTACAGGGTGTAGTATATCATTTTTTTCATTGAAAACTTCAAGTTTAAGGTGTCCAAAACTGAACTGAATTTTAATCCAAATAGCTTCTCTTTTCTTTCACTTCCTTGAGGAAAAAGCACCATTTAGCTCAGCTGGAAAGTCTAGTCATTCTCGAGAAATCAAGTGTTCTTGCACTGTACTTCTTGCTGATCAGTGAGGAGTCGTGTGGGCCCATCTTCAGCCTGAGTCTCCAGTTCACCTCCAGCCATTACTGATCATTACTACCCTCCTCCAAGCAACCCTTCATCTTCTCTGAAAGATGGCAACACCTTCTGACTAAGACCCTCTCTTCAGACAGGTGCTGGGGGCTCGTGCATGTACTAGTTAGCTCATGCCTATAACTACTTAGAGAGCTGAGATCTAAGGATCATAGCTACTTTGGAAGTTGAGATCTATTGACCATAGTTTGAAGCCAGCCCAGGCAGTAAAGTTGATTCTTATCTCCAATTAACCTGCAGAAAGCTGGCACTACTTAGAGTAGCAAAGAAGATGTGATACAAATGGTAGAGAGTTAGCCTTGAACTAAAAAGCTAAGGGACAGCATCCAAGTCCTGAGTTCAAACCCTAGTACTGGCAAACACACACATACACACACACACATACACACACACACACACACAAACACACACACACACACACACACACACACACACACACACACACACACACATCTCAGGCAGGCACCAGTAGCTCACACATAGAATCCTAGCAACTCAAAAGGGTGAGATCTGAGGATCATGGTTCAAAGTCAGCCCAAGCAGGAAATGTCTGTGAGACTCTTATCTCTAATTAACTACCAAGAAGCCAGAAGTGGAGCTTTGGCTCAAGTGGTAGAGAGCTAGCCTTGAGAAAAATAGCTGAGGGACAGCTCCCTGGCTCTGAGTTCAAGCCCCAGGACTCTCTCTTACACACACACACAACACACACACACACACACACACACACACACACACACACACACACGGCTCTGAATTCAAGCCCCAGGACTCACTCTTACATACACACACACACACACACACACACACACACACACACACACGGCTCTGAATTCAAGCCCCAGGACTCACTCTTACACACACACACACACACACACACACACACACACACACACACACACCATACAAATACCCTCTTGTGCCACATCTCTCAATTCTCTACCCAGCATCCAGGAAAAAAAACAAACTTGAAAGGTAGACCCACAACCTCCTCTTCCTTGCCTTGCTCTGCGACTGGAAACGGCTTTCCATTCCTTTGAATACAATTCCACTTCTTTGGCATGGTGTCCAATGCCCCAAATCAATTCGGTCTTATTTCCTGCATTCTAACCCTCAGGCTGCCTTGGTTTTCTCAATCCACCCAGCCTTGCTTTGCCATCTCCCCAGATGGGAGGTCTTCACGCTGGCCATCCCTGTTTGGAGGCCTCTCTCCCTCCATACCCACATGGCAGCTCCTTCATTACATCCAGGCCTTTGTTCCACTGTCCCCTCTGAGAAGCCATTCCTACATCTATATTAGCACATCTATATATGAGCGCATCCATCTATTATTTGCACGTTGTCATCTCTTTACACTCAAATCTAGTCTCCATGAGGCAAAGACTTCTTCATTTTGTTCACTTCTGCATCTGAGTATCTGAAATATTCTTCTAATCCAAAGAAATAAATGAGCAAGGAATGACTGAAGAAGGGAAGCTGCCTTGGAAAGGAGAGGGGGAGGCCTCCCTAATCAATGACATACAGCAGACAGAGACAGGCCAGGCCTTTGAGAGTGACCGTCTCCATGGCGATGGAGGCCAGAGCCCTTGGCTGCTCTTGGGGGAAGGCCAGGGGAGGCAGTGGGATAATGACACCTATGGGGACAGCACAGGAAGCACAAAGTCAGTGCCCAGGCTGGCATCCAGCTCAGACCCTGGGACTCCTTCCCTGGCTTCCACTTCATTGCTCTGGCCTTGGCAGGCCCAGCAGATGGGTGCTCAGTGGGGTCCTGGAATCAGCCAGCTCTGCTGGCTCCCCAGCATTCGGTTCTCATCCCAACGCATGCTCCCAGAACCAGGAAATCCTGGACTGTGAAGCCCCAAGGCACCTCACCAGGTGGAGCCGCAGATAACGACCAATCATGGCACAGCTTAAGAGTAGCAAAGAGGATGGTGGGATCACACACGGAGGCCACCTGCCTCTTACTGCACCTGGAGTGTCCCCACTTCACCCTACCATAGCCTCCTGGCAACTCAGAGAGAAGAAGGCTGTGTGGCCTAATCGTTACAATGTGAACCCAAGGTCAGAGAGGTTAGGGGCATGTTCAAAGCCAACCTGGCAGGAAGTGCTGGAATTGAGCCTCCGCTGCTCCTTCTCCTTCTGCTCCCCTCTGTACCTAGCATGTGGATCCCTCCTGGGCCATTGGCCTGACCCCACTATACCCCCTTCTCAGGCTTCTGCTTATCATGGAAGCCAATCTTCCCCATCTGGCAATGTACCTTATCTTTGGCATGCTGTTGATTCCAGGACATTCTGTCATAATGTCTTTTTTTCACCTTTCTTTTTTGGGGCTTGAACTTAGGGCCAGTGTTCTACCTTATGCCCAAGGCTAGTGCTCTACTACTCTAGCTACAGCTCTCTCTTCTGGCTTTTTGGTGGTTAATTGGAGATAAGAGTCTCACAGACTTTTCTGCCCAGGCTGGCTTTGAACCTTGATCTTCAGATCTCATCAATCTGAGTTGCTAGGATTATAGGCATGAGCCACTGGCACAGGGCTTTAAAGTCATATTTTATCATGCTATTTTGGTAGGGAATACTCATCATGAATTATTTCACCAAATTAATTATTTCATCAAGTCCTTGTTCTGTACCAGGTAAGCAGCAATGAATAATCATTCAATACTTACTGAGTAGCCTACCTGGGTGTCAGACTCTGTTTCCTGCACTTTGCATGCAGACTTAGTTCTCTCACTTTTCAGGTGAGGATGTTAAAGCTTGTTTTTCATGTGAGAATGTTTCAGGTAGCAAGGAAACTGTGACACACTGAGTTAGTGAGTAGCCCGGGTAAAATGGAAACCAAACCCCAAATCATTGCATATAATAAGGCCCAAGAGAGCAGTGTAGACTGGTACCGTGGGAATGCAAAGGAAAAAGCAGCACATTTGCATTAGTTTCCCACGTAAGTGGACAATGAAGGAATGTCAGGGGTTTCACTAGGTAGAAGAGATGTGCATGTTCCAGACAGAGGGACAAGCCCAGACAAAGACAGGAGGCCTTTGTGATAGGTTCCAAGCTCCTTGAAGATGAGAAAAGAACCAGCTATGTGTGTCTCCGCCTCGGTCAATAGTTATTGAAAGAAGCCCACATTGGTGAAATGACTATGAAGTATCAGCTCCTGTCACTTGTATAGGTCAAGTATGCCTTGGCACAAGCCCGCATTGCCAGCACTTTGCCTGTTCCTGGTATTTTTGTTCTGTTTTGTTTTTTAAGAATTGAAGACTGAGGTATGAACACGAAGTGCCTTGGGAAGCACAGGCAGGATGTTTTCCCCCTTTCCACCATTTCCCTGGACTTCCCTCATGTCTTTGACTTCTAGTCCAAGCCCATACCTCCCTGCTCTGCCACTGTAAGGTGTGGGGAGACGTTTCCACAGGCAAACTACAATAAAGGCAGTATCACTTCCTCTTTGCCTATGAACTTCCTCTCAGATGCCCTCACACTTCCTCTCTTCCCCTCTGGCACCTCCCCTGACTAGGATAATCCTGAAAGCTCTGATCCAAACATTCCTCAGATGCTGTTCCCTAGTGTGATACACTCTGATCCCCTGTGACTCACTGAGGCTTTGCTCTCCTAGAAACGAGTTATTCCTTCCTTTCAGAGCAAGGACTTCCAACAGAAGAAACTTTCTTTCCCCCCCCCCCCCTCACTAAAAGTCAAACTTAATTTCTTGTATTTTTTTCTTTTTTTCTTGTGCTAGTCCTGGGACTTGAACTCAGGGCCTGACCACTATCCCTAGATTTTTTTTTTTTTTTTTTGCTCAAGGCTAGTGCTCTACCATTTGAGCTATAGCTCCACTTCCTGCTTTTTGGGTGCTTAATTGGAGATTAGAGTCTCATGGACTTTCCTGCCTGGGCTGGCTTCAATTTGTTATCTTCAGATCTCAGCCTTCTCAGTAGCTAGGATTATAGGAGTGAGCCACTGGCACTTGGCACTATTATTCCTTTTCTAGTACAAAGATACTCCATGTTCATTGCCCAAAAAATAAGAAGTCTCCAAAAGTTACAGAGATTTGCCAGAGCAAATCTCATTAACTGTGAGCCTCCGGTTACAAAAGAGTATAAAAGACAAATGAAAAATAAGTATCCTAAGTGCACAGAGAGTTAGGACGTGCAGATCTGTTTATCCCAGCCACCTCTGAAGAGGTTAGACACTATACATATCCATTCATAGAGGACTGGTTTAAAAAAAATGATCTAACTCATACAAGGTCCACTCAAACGTATGTTGGTCTATATTCATTGAGCTAAAGATTTCTTGCCATTGATGATCAAGAAAATGTGGTATATAAAGATTTCTTGCCATTGATGATCAAGAAAATGTGGTATATATACACAATGGAATTCTATGCCTCCATCAAAAAAGAATGACATTGCCCCATTTATTAGGAAATGGAAAGGCTTGGAAAAAATTATATTAAGTGAAGTAAGCCAGGCCCAAAGAAACATAGGTCCCATGGTTTCCCTTATTTGCAATATTTAGTATATGTCTGAGTCAAGCAGAAAAGGTCAGATAAGGTGATGTTAGGGAAATGAACCCTAAGATATGTATTCAAATGTTTTTTTCTTTCATGCGATTGTTTATTTATAAGATTATTTCTTTGTTGCTTTGTATGTCCCTCCCCCACAGTATAACCCCTGCTTTCACTGTATTTGATGTTGTTATAATTTGTGGAGGGGAAGGGGAAAAACAAATTGTTTAAATAAGGATACAGGTGGACCGATTGCAACAATGAGATGTACAAATCATTATGTCGAAAAATAAACTTTACAACTTCGGTGTGTGTGTGTGGGGGAGGATTGGATGGGGGGGCGGGGGGAGGATGGGAAGGGATGGGAAGGGGAAACAAAGGAGGAGGCTACAATGTTTCATAAGAAATGTACTCATTATCTTGCCCATGTAATTGTAACCCCTCTGTACAGTATTTTCACAATAAAAAAATAATAATAAATATATTAAATATCAGAAAAAAGATTTCTTGCCGTTGAGTGGCAAGACCCCTTTCCTTTGGCAGCCCAGCCCACCCCTTTTGCCACTTGATGATCAAGGAAGCATTATAGAGAATCTAATGGAAGTGGTCCTGTCACTTCTCCTGTCTGTTCTACAGACTGGTGTCAATGGACTCCCATGTTCCCTAACTGACGAGGTTGGCCAGTGGGAGGCACTAGCAGTAGAGTGATGGGAGGAGAGTGGGGTGAGGCATTTGTTTTCTTCCAGTGCCACTGATCATATTCAGAGGCTCATGTTGCTAGGCTAGCTCTCTATTACTTACTGAGTTACAACCCTAGTCCTGGGTGAAGACACTGATTCCTGGTGCTGACTCTGTTGGCATGCCGGGACTAGTTGTGTCTCCCTGAAGGCCACAGAGTCTCCCCTGGCTCTGGTTTTCAATAACTACTCCATCCCCTTGCCCTTCATCCTAAAGGTAATTAACAGTTTTCCACTAGGACACAGGATGTGTTTCATTCTTTATGCAGGTTCCCCTAACTTCTGCCTGCATCTATGTAAAATGGTTCATTCATTAATCTCTCCTTGGTTCTCCAGTTGAGTACTTCATCTATTTCTGCCAAGAGCCCAAGTAATACAATGATCTAGTCCCATTTAGGTAAAATGATACTGTACATCCAATAAAGGATGTCTGGAAGGATGAGCATGAAAAAGCCATCGCTGTCTTAGAAGGTTGGGATTCTGGTCAGATAATTTTCTTTACATTTTTTTAAAGCTTAATCTTTTCTACCACAGGTCAGTACTATGCTTGATTCTAAAAACAAAATAGAACAAAACAAAAACAATTGTTGTGAAAGTCAAGTAAGAGGCTAGATGTGAGAAGTGCTTTGGACATTAGACTTGACCTTCAAACTTACTGCTGCAGTCAATGAGCAGCCCAGGGCTGTCTAGAGTATTTGCCAAGAGACCTGATTCCTAATTCCTTTTTATAACTGATGCTCATTCCCCTCCAAAGAGAAGACTTTGAACGTGAATGCAACAATCTCAGCAAACAGCCAGGTTCATCCTGTTCTTCTCCAGATGTCTATCCCTCTCTGATCTCCAGGTCAGTGACCCAGTCCTCTGCCCTTCCCTACCCTGCCCCCAGGGGATGCATGAGCAGAGGGGACTAGGTGAATCCCAGGGCATTGAACCTGCTGTGAAATTGCTCCTCTCATCCAGCGAGTCAGAATGCCAAATAACAAGGGGACTTCCAATGAAATGCCTTTTTTTTAAAACTTGGCAATGAATTAATCATTGCTTATCAGAGCTGTGTGATACTTGGTCCTAATAATGGTGCTAAGACATATATCTTTTGGGGGTGGGGTTGAAGAGGAGACTCTGGAGAGCTCTAAGGCCTGGTTCTTCAAACACAGAAGAAGAAAAAAGTCCTTGTTTTCAAGCAGCTAGGAGTGGATTCTGGGCTATTTATACTCTACTGCCTAGCTAAGGCATTTGTTTCTGCAGCTGGCCTAGGAGATAATCAACACAGTTTGCTTCTCTAGCCAGGTCTGCAGAACAGACCCCTTTCCTTTGGCAGCCCAGCCCACCCGCCTTTGCCCCAGGGCCTCCTGAGCCTGCCCTCCCTCCCCTGGCTTCATCTTCCAAGAAAGCAAAGAGTGTGTTTAAAAAGCAGGAAGGCTAACACAGCTCGGCTGAGATGAAGGCCAGGATTGTGACCTGTCTGCAGATGGATCTGCCTGAAACAGGCCTGTGAGATTGTACAGAACTTGGCACAAAGGGCCTTTTAGAGCTATGGGGAAGGGTCACATGCCATGGGCTCAGATTCCTTCTGTCAGAAGTTGCTCTGGATAGAAAAATAGGGTCCTAGGGAGAGCAAATTCCAATGCACTCCCATTGTATGTCTTGGCAGAGGCAAAGCTGCTGGAACAGGCTCCAAAGACAGGAGTCTTGCCTCTACCATGACAGGCTGGCGGCCAATGACACTGCACTGGACCTGTCTCCTCATCTATAAAATGGGAAGCTAGGCCCCATGGTTTCCACTCTTTTAAGACACATTACAACACTTTTCCAAAGACAATATTGCTTGGTAGCAGAATATGTAAAACAGAATCAAGCAGGGTAGCTGGTTGGAGTGAACTAGGGAGGAGGTTAAAGCTTCAAGTTCACCCACTTGGCTTTTGTGTTGCTTAACCTTGTAGATGAAAGGAATAGGAGCCTAGGACTCCAAAAGAGTGTGATCTCCCACTGGCCGACTGATCTAGTATGTTCTAAGCCTTGAAATGCATACATTCACTTATTCATTCAGGCATCCTCAACAAATATTGACTGAGATAAGTCTCAAGTTGGAGCTGTTATTAGGGATAAAAAGAGTAAGAAACTCATTTCCTGTCATGGAACTCACAATCTTGTTGGAGGGGGGAGATATTAATTAAATAAATAAACATGGGCTGGAGTCAAGCAAGCTCCCCAACTGTAATCCTAGCTACTCAAGAAGCTGAGAAATGAAGATTGTGGTTCAAAGCCAGGCCAGGCAGATAATTCTGAGAGGTGTCTTTTTAAATCTCTAGTTATGTAGCAAAATGCTAGAAGTGGAGCTGTGGCTCAGATGGTAGGGTTCCAGCCTTGAGCAGAAAATGCTAAGCAAGAATGTGAGGCCCTGAGTTCAAGCCCCATTACTAGCACACTCATAAAAAAAATTAAATACTATGTGTGCGTGTGTATGTGTACAATACTGGGATGAAGTGTGTACCTCTCTACCCCCATTCATATCCTTCTGGAAATATGGCTTTTGAGGGTATATGGCAATTAGTTAAGCTGAAGCCATCTAGTATGGAGTAGGTGGGGCTCTGAATCCAGTATGACAAGAGAAGGAGAGATAGGGAGACAAACATCTAGGGAAGATGCCATGTCTTGACAAGGCACAGATTCAGCTGCCCAGACAAGGGACACCCAGACTCATCAGCAAACTTCCAGAAACTAGGCAGGAGCAAGGCTGCGTTCTCTCTAGAGCCGATGGGGGAAGCCTGTCTCTGTGAATATAGTCTCCAGAATTATGTTTGTGATATTTATGGAAAAACACAGATTGCTCTCCTTATTCATGGCAGTTATAGTCTAGGAAATCATGACAAGATCTGACTTAGTGAATAATAAACTATTGTTCCTGGGAAAACACAGAGTTAGGTTCCTGTGAGCCTCTGGGTTCATCAACCAACAATTTATAACCTTATGTTATGTGTGTTTCTGTTTAAAGACATGTTATTTAGAATATATGGTTGACTTACTGAACTCACAGCCCCACAGCACTACAACTGATGTTGTAGATACTCTCCCCTGCAAAGCACATTACAGCCATGTTGGACTCCTAAGTAACATCAGATGGCACTTTAGCAGCACCAGCAAAAAAAACACATAAACAGGAAAACCATGGCACTAAATTGCGAAAAGAACACACGTGTGGGTCTGACAGCATGAGAGCAGAAACAAGAAGTTACCTTGTTGGACGGATTTCAATTGAGAACATGTACTTTGGATGATGAATTGTCTTTTTGTGTGTGCAGGTATTGGAGCTTGAACTCCAGGATTCACACTCTTGCTTAGCTTTTTAGCTCAAGGATGGTGCTCTACTTGAGCCATGCCTTCACTTCTGGAGCTCTCCGGAGTCTCCTCTTCAGTCTCTCCCTGTTAGCTAGTTGGAGATAAGAGTTTCTTAGATTTGTCTGCTGAGGCTGGCTTTGCACTTTGATTCTCATTTTCAGCCTCCTGAGAGGCAAAAAGCACAGGTATGACTCACTGGCAATTTGTCTGATAAATTTTCAAATTTGTCAAAGTTTAAAAATGGTCAAACTTTTCACCACTTTTTGCATAGGAGAGTAGGTAAATTCACAAATGCAAAATTTGCTAATAATGGGATCAACTCCACACATACACACACACACACACACACACACACACACACACACACACACACTTGCACACACACACACACCCCACATACACATTACATTAAAGTTGCAAGGAGGTTAAAAAAATTACCAGAATGTTTTGAAAGACAAGAGAGAATACCTTCCTTCTGCGCATGGTCAGTTAGATCATCAAATGGGGCATTTCAAGGCAAGTCCTGAAGGAGAGAGAGGAGTCAGTGGAAGGGGAAGCTGTGGGCAGGGTCTGCAGCAGGAAAGAGCTGGGTGGGTTTGCAGGATGGAAGGCGATGGTAAATGGTATGGGGCGATGAGAGTGGTGAGATGGTACGATGGTGACAGCCCCTACGAAGAACCCGAGTCTGAATTTCCACTTCAAGGTAATGAGAGGCTATTGGGCTGTCTGAGCAGAAAAAGTAACGTGTCCAAGACAGAGTTCATGTTTTGTCTGCTTTCTTCCTGGATCTGCCAGAACAAAGCCTGGTTCCCTCGGCTGGAATAATCTGAGAGATAAAGGTGTGGTACTCAGGGCTGTCTTTGGATTTAGAAAGGGATATAAATAATTACCATTAAGGAGTGTTAATGATGGGCTAAAGCCTCTATGTATCTCACACACATTGCTATTTATTTATTTATTTTGCCGGTCATGGGCCCTGAACTCTGAGCCTGGGCGCTGTCCCTCAGCTCTTCAGCTCAAGGCTAGCGCTTGACCACTGGAGCCACAGTGCCACTTCTGGCTTTCTCTGCTCATGTGGTGCTGAGGAATCGAACTCAGGGCCTCATGCATACAAGGCAAGCACTGTACCACTGAGCCACCTTTCCAGCACCTGCTATTTAATTTTTAAATCAGGCTTACTATGACTATAATGCCTCAAACCAAGGGAGTAAGCGTCCTATGTGACTGTTTCAACTTCCACAGTAAAAGAAAAAAGGGGGGTGTGGGAGAGACTTTAGAAGGCAGACCTCTCCTTGCATGCCCCCAAACCACCCAGAGGCACTGCCTGGCCCCGGTGGACAGTTAGCACTGCCTATCAACTTTAATGGTGAAAGAAGCATGGGTGAGCAATGAAACCACATGTTGCCAGGAATGCCTGACCAGAACTTGCTCTTGGGTGTGTCCTAGAGCTGCCTCCCCTTCACTTGACCCCAGGGCTGCTGGCTTCCGGGCCTTGTAAGATCTTCTAGAAGCAGGAAGAAGTCAGAGCTCAGCCCCAGGTCACTTCAGCTTGACCTTATACGTTTGCCACAAGCCTTCAAACAAACCACCTCAGGTCTCCAGGCCTTACTGACCTTAATATGTGCGTGAATTACCAGCAGCAACTTCCTATGCCCATGAATGCTACCAAACCCTGTAGAAGAAAGAGCATTACAGAGACACGTGGCTCACTTGCAAATTCTGACCTGTAGGTGTGATTCATTGTGGTAGCTATTATGGCTCCTCCACCCTTGAGGAGAAAGTCCCCGTGTTAATCACTGAGGCTGAGCAAGCTTGTTTCTTCACTTTGGTGAGTAAGAAAGTCCCTCATGCTACCCCAACATATTTTCTTCCCCTTCTCCCTGGCTTATTCACACACCCTTCTGTCACACATGCTGACTGATTACTAAGGAAGAATGATGAATAAGTGATATTTCTGACCTGGAGTTTAAGGGCAAGTTCTCAAATGTAACTTCTCCAACCCTTGTCAAAGACGTAGAGCCTCTTGGGCAAATGGATATTTTAATTCGAAGACGCTCTTTGTTTCTCACAACTGCAACTTTGAGCCTTTCAGCCAAGCGGAGGCCTGTGTGGTCTTTCCCACCCAGGAACTGGGAGCCATGGGTCCAGTTGGGGACTTTTCCCTTTCAGAGCTTGGACAAATCAGCTCATCTTTGGTAGCTCCCTGTCTGCAAGTGTGCGTAGACACGCGTTGCAGCCTGCTCAGGAGCCAGGACTACTTCCACAGAGTAGGGATTGCACGGTCTTCTGTTGAGTTCGAAGACTCCAGAAATGGATTCCCCAGAGAAACCTGAAAAATAGTTACCAACAGGAGCTCAAACCAAGTAATGAAAACCATCAAAACCAAATAGGCAGCCTATGTCCTGAAGCTACCTTTTCCTTGGAGATCCAGGAGTGTTCCCCTGCCTTTCCCACAATTCTCCCTTCTCTTCCATCCTTCTCTTCCCCAGAGGTCAGTGCTCACCAGCCTGCAGAGCCTCTGTTTATATAGGAGGGGAAACCGTACACTGACTGGATACATTGGAGGGGAACCCATTCCACCACGCAGGGTGCAAGCGCTTGCCAACTTCCTGCCCCAACTGCTGACATCAGTAAGAAAGGATGGGGCTCCCAAGGGGACGCAGGTACCCTGTTGGATGTGGGAACAGACATATAGGAAAAGATTTCTGAGGTTCCCACAGGCCTAAAGAAGCCACTTCCCAAAGAGGCAACCTTGAGATAAACACAAGATGAAAACAGGAAAAGCCCAGCTAGCTAAGAAATCAATAACTTCTTTGTTGTTGTCTTGCTCGTGCTGGGGCTTGAACTCAGGGCCTGGACTATCTCTGGGCTTTTTCCACTTAAGACTAGTGCTCTACCATTTGAACCACTCTCATACTTTCACCTTTTTTTGCTGGTTAATTGGAAATAAAGGGTCTCACACTTTCTGTTGAAGACTGCCTTCAATCCTCAATACTCAGATCTCAGCCTCCTGAGTTGCCAGGATTACAGGTGTGATCCAGGAGCTCTGGTGTCTGACCTTAATCACTACTTTCTTTTTTTTGTTGGTAGTGGGGCTTGAACTCTAGACTTGGGCGCTGTCCCTATGCTCTTTAGCTCAGGCGAGCACTCTACTGCTTGAGCCACAGTACCACTTCCAGTTTTCTAGTGGTTTATTGGAGATAAGAGTCTCATACTTTCCAGCCCGGACTGGCTTTGAACCCTGATCCTCAGATCTCAGCCTCCTGAGTAGCTAGGATTATAGGTGTGAGCCACCGGCGCCTAGCTTGAGTCTTTTTATTTATTGATTTACTTTAACAGCGAATAAATAAGTTCACATTCTAGATCTTACCTATGGCTGACAAGCACCAGAGGAAGCATGCAAGCCTTCAGGAAGTTTCTTCTCCTCCCATTGTTATTAGCTTCCCTGGGGAACCCCCAGCAGTTCCTAACCCAGAATAACAAGCATCACGTCTGTCAATTGAGTCCTTCCTCTGAGCCAGCCTTGTGCTACGGCCTGCTGGACACCAGCTCTTTCCTTTTTCACAGCTCTTTCCTTTTTCACAGCTCTTTAAAACAGAGTTGTTGTTTTTTTTTTTTTAAAGAAGTTTTGATTAAAAAATTTACATAAATTCTACCCATTTAATCATTTTCATGACTAAGTATACTCACTGTGGTGTGGATTTCACTATAGTCATTCACAGAACACCTTCTATTTTTCTGAACGGAAAGTCCATACCTTGTTAATAAGAACCCGCTCCTCCTCCCCCAGCTCCCGACAAAGTCCCAGGAGAAATATATAGTATTTATCCTTTTGTGATTGTTTGGTTTCAGGTAGCACAGTATTCTCAGGCTTCAACTATATTGCGGATAATAGCAAACATCCTTCCTTTTGAAGGCTGAATAATATTCCATTACATGGGTTTACCATACTGTGTTTAACCCATTCATCTGTGAATATACACTTGGCTTTTTTCTATCTTTTGGCTATTGTGGAGAATGTTGCCAAGAATGTGAGTGTAAATACATCTTTGTTTAGTGGATATTATTAATTCTCTTTTCATAGGGAGAGAAATTAAGGTTCAGAGATAGAAACTTCTCCTGATTCAGCAAATAAATAAGTAGGAGAATCCACTGGAGTTATGGTCTGTGTAGCTCCAAAGATAAGCTTCCTGTTTCTAAAGAACATTCTGTCTAAAACACATAGGTTTATAAAAGATACGAGCGCTCTAATCCCAGCTTTGTTGCTGACAGTGAAATTGAGCAAATCACTTAAACTCTTTGAGGTTCCGGCTATCATCAAGATTAAATGAAGAAATGTGCTTAATTATAGCACCTGGCACACAGCAGGTATGGAATTGATGTTAGTGGTCATTATGTAAGTAGTAGCAGGTGTTAACTCAAGAACCTGGCTGAGTCCTTGACTAGAAGCAGTCGGGCGGGCTGAGAGCCCCTGGCTGGGTGTACCATCTTGTTGGCTGCATTGTGAGTTATGGCTGCCACCTTTATTGTTCCCTCGATGCTTGGAGAGGTCGGGTCAGCAGTCTGACCTGCACCTTCGCTCCTGCAGCAGCTCAGGGCTGAGGATGTCACAGGTACCTATGTGATAAGGTGTAAAGAAACAAGCACCTCACCAGTGCAACCACTGAACAAGCCCCGTCCTCTGTACTATGGGCCTCAGTTTCCTCAATAGTAGATCAAACCCACAAGCGATTGTATATTCTGAAAACTTCTAAACTTGGGAGGTACTGTCAGCTTGCCTGGGATCACCCCCCCCCCCCTGGACATCTGCTATCCTCTGTGTGACCCTGACCTGAGGCCTCTCACTACTTATCAGTCTATCATATCGCCTTGCTAAGAGTGAAAGATAATGGTGGAGCTTGCAACAGGAGGCCGTTGCAAGGACTTGGCACAATAATATAACCAGCAAAGATAAATGCTCAACCGAGGCTGAGAGTTAGAATGCTTGTGATTATCAGCACAAATATTCATTACCTTCCTGACTTCTCGAGACTTCCAAGACTAGTGAGGGTTGTGAAGGCTGACGTTTCTCACCACTGTTGATGAATCTTGGGAATCTCTCTCTGACAGAAGAAGCAATGATAACCTAGTCTGGAAGGTTGGGATGGTGGCTGACTAAGATACAGAATATGGCTATCACAGTGCTCTGCACAAAGTGGACATTCAGCAAATGGCTGCCGGGTGGTAGTGTGATTCCTGATTGACCTTTCAGAATTAGTTCTCTTCTTATACATATTTGGCAAGAGTGTAAGTGGGTGCAATTCTTATGACAAGCAATGTGGCAGTGGCTAGGAAAATGATTTCACTTACCCTTTGATCCAACAACTCCCAACTCCAGTTCATAATTGGGAAATGATATATGGCCCTTGCAACACTGGTTGCAAATGTTTTGCCAGTTTAGACCGGAAAACAATGCAAAAATGGTAGGACTGCTCATCATGTTCTGACATGGGAAGATCTCCAAGAATTATTGTTCACTTGAGAAGCAAAACATCAAGAATCACTAAACAAATGTTGATCATGAATGGAAGAGGAAATGAGTATGGGAAAACAGAAGCAAATTAACAAGCAAATGGTCTCTCTGGAATAGTATATAGGAGCCCTAGAGCTTCTGAGACATAGCCCTTTCATTTTATCTTTTAAAAATATCTGTTTTGTAAGCTTGAGAATACATTCCCTATTCCAAAACTGAAATTAAATTAAAATCATATTAAGGAAAAAGATAGAAAAAAAGGAAGGAAGGAAGGAAGGGAGGGAGAAAGGAAGGAAGGGAAGAAAGGAAGGAAGAAAAGAAGATGGAGGGAAGGAAGGATCTGCCCACAGAAATGCCCCTGCAGGGTAGTGAGCCTGTGTGGGCGGGAGAGATGAGATGTGTGTGGTGTGCTATACAGTAAACAAGGTCTGGATAATGGAAGAGACTGACTTGCAGACAGAGAGAATCAGATACTAGGAGAAGTGGCTGCCCTACCTGGCAAGCTTTTCTTGGCAGGGCTGTGACAGTGAGGTTGGGCTCTGCCCTTCTAATCAGTAGCTTCTTCCCCTTCCCCCTCCTCCTCCTCCTCCTCCCAGCCTCCACCTCCCAGAAGGGAGCATACTGGTTTAGCCTGTTGACCCGCCCTCTCTCCTGAGTGAAGAGCACAGAGTAAAAGGAGGGACCAGTGTACTTTTTCCATCCATTGTCTAAGTTCTTAGATTAATGCGCATGGAAAATAGTCTTAGGGAAATGGCAGGCCTTCCTCACAGGAAAGGCCCAGGTGGGAGGGGCATCAGTTTCCTGGTCTGCACCCCTCTGCTTCCTGCACAGATTATCCAGAGAATGATCACTTTTAATAATTTCCTATCACTAGTGACCACTCTGAGGGAATACACATTTATATGTACCAATATTTTTCCAATTGTTTCATCGACATTTGATTTCAACAAATCTCTTTGCCTACACTTTAGATCATCTTGCTATTACAATGAGCTTAATACTTATATTGTACCAGTTTATACAAAAACTCCTAAATATATCCATGGGAAACAATAATAAATGTAATAGCAACATATGGTTTGTTCTCACATTCTATTATCTCATTGTATCTGCCAACATTCCTGTAAAGTAAGTGTTTACTGAGCAAATATTTTGTGAGCCCCTGACATGTCTGGGATACCATGGTAAGCCTTAGAGTTTAAGAGACAAAATATGACCACACTATACAAGGTCTACCCCACTCCCACTAATACAATTATGGAGAAATATAAGGGCATTCAGGAGTCCAGATTCAACTAAGTAGCAGGAAAAAGTGCAGAAGAGCCTCCTAGGGAAGGCACAGGCTGGGTGAGCCTCAAAGGATGAACAGGTGATAGCCATAAAGTGGATGGAGACTGACCAGCTAGAAGGACTCTTCACATTTCCCAGGAAGGGTTTGGGAGGAGGGAAGGAGGAGGTAGAGAAAAAGATAGATGGAAGTGCAGACAAGTTTCGGAGAGTGGTAGGAAGTTGGGGGGGTGGGTGGGGAAGGAGAGAGAGAAAGAGACCCACTGAGTAGGCCCCTGCTTACACGTTAGTGTCCAAATGGAGTAGCTGCCCCTCCCACACCCTTCCTGTTTGAGGAGTTGAAAGTCAGGTGACCCCCGTGGCAAATAATGGTCACGTGACACCTGCTTCTCCAAACCCACAGAGCCCAGACTGAGTCACACGGGCCAGGGGACCCCTGGGCTCGCCAGCGTGGTCTCCCGGGAGCTCCAGCCCCGGGCGGCCTGGGCAGGTGCCTGCCTCAGTTACTCACTGGCTCCGGGGGTAACCTGTTAGCCCCCTTCCCCGGGGAGAGGCCCGTGTGGCCGGCCGTAGGCCGCCCCTGACCCCGCCCGCCGCCCGCCGCCCTCGGGAGGCCAGGCCTCCAGCCTGTGCCCAGCACCAGCAGGCTCTCACTGGTTACCCCGCCCCCCCTCCAATCCGGGACCTGCTGCCTTCTCTCCCCTGGCACAGAGCCCTACTCACCCAAGGTGGGGTAGGGGGTGGGAGGGAATCATCAGGATATTGAGGGGATCTGGGGGTGAGGATCTGGGAGTGGGAGCCCAGGGTGGTCTTCCACATGGAGGAAGCTGCCTTAAGGAGAAGCAGATTTCCAGCACAGCACCAGAAGGCCGAATGGCTAGGGGAGGTCCTCCCCAGCACAGACAGACACGCAGGAGCAAGGCTGCACCTTCTGTGGAAAATTCTAGAACAATGAGAAAACTCTCAAAATGCAGATGTGCTCTGATTAGCATTGCACACATGAGACTCTAAACAACTTCAGAGATAAAATATTCCTCTCTGCTGGGACAGGCGGCTGGAACTGCCCCCTCCAGCACTTGATATACCACGGCCACTGTGGAGCGATTGCAGGGAGTGGAGTTTCAGCCTTGATGAAGAAAGATCTTTCTAGAGGGCAATAATGGAATGTGCTATCTTGGGGGCTGATGAATTATCCATCGCTGGCACTATATAAACAGAAGCTGGGAAACCATTTTGCTGGAATGTTGTTCAGTAGATGACTGCTTTCGTTGGAGGATTACCTTAAACGACCTTGAAGACACCAGCTTGACTCCACAAGTCTCTTCAAAGAGTGACCAGTGGGTGAGTGAGACAGCTCTGTTGGGGTTAGAAAAGAGTCTGTGGGTGAAAGAAGAATATTTTGGGTAAAGTGATAGCCCCCTGCCTGAGTACTAATGCCTTCCCAGGTGTTGGAAATCAAACCACATCAAATATCTGGTAAGTGAGAGTTCATTTCTGTGGTTATTAAGAATCAGGAATATAGATGGTAGTCTGGGCTCCAAGGAAGGAGTTTTAGAAAGGGAAGTTCCACATTCTTGAAGGTCTTTGAGAAGATACACATGCTAATCTCAGACCCTGATCCTCAGTGTGGATCCTGACATACTATGCTAGGGTAGATTACATAACCCCTCTGGAGAGTTTACCTCACTGTGTTGTACAACAATTAAATGATTAAATGTGTTTACAACAGTACAATTTGGCACAATAAAATGCTGCACAAATATTAGCTATCCTTATCTTTTCTTCAAGATACCACCCTGGTGAGCTGTAAGCCTCTTTTTTTTTCCTCCCACGTTCCTTCAAACTTTCTCTCTCAGCTACCAGAACAAAGTGCCTTCCCATCCAGGTCCCAGTCTAGCTTCTGAACAGCTACTAATTGGTCTCCTGGATGTTGAAAAGGTTTTATTTCTCCCCCACCCCCTAATAGTATCTTAGTGTTATTAAAATGTGTTCAACATATTTATTTGTTCTTTTATTTAGTTTATTTTTAGTTTTTTCATTCATTGAAACACTAAGTGTCTGCTTGGTTCTGGTTCAAGGGACAGAACAGTCAAGAAAAATAGACCAGATCTTGATTTGATTCGGATGGAGTAGCAAGTGAGGATGTTAATTATGTGACCACAGGGATTTGGGGGTGGGCAGCTCAGTGGGAGGGCAGATACTTCACAATACAAAGCTCTGGATTTAAATGTCAACATCGAAACAATAATAACAACATCAACAAAAATAGTACGGGGCAGGTGAAGTATAGTCAGGCTCAGGAAGGAAGACAGCATGGTGAGATCATATTAGAAGACACTCTGCTCAGAGGACTGCTCTGAGAAAGTCCTGCTTGAATCAGGATCTAAAATGTAGATGTGTTAACTACATAATTAGGAAAATTCCAAGCAAAAGCAAGCCTGTATTTGAATGTCCTAGCAGCTACTACCATTTATGAAGTGCTGGCCTGTATCAGGCACTCTGACGAGAACTTTCTCACACACAGATAGCTTCAGTTCTTCAATTCTTCTGATTTTCAGCCCATTTTATGATGAGGAAAATGGGTCTCACAGGCTCCAGAGACTGATGGAGGGTCACACATTTTTATAAGCAGGATTCTGCCTCAGCATAGTTCAGACCCAACCCCTGGCTCTTTACCTGGAGAGTAGAGATGCCAGAATAGTACATAACATATAGTAGATGTTCAGTGAGTACTGTTATATGGGTGTTGAGTGGAAAAGGAGGCTCCATGTGCAGGAGAAGGACTGTGCACAGCAGAGATGGAGGAGGTAGGACCTCAGGAAAAAGGAACTTCAATGGCAAAGCCTGCTCAGGGGTCCTAGGTGGACCCACTAATTGAAGGAATAGTCTTCTTTTGTAGGTAGTAAAGTATCTTTGTCATTTTGTTTTGTTTCCAGATGAGGTTTTACTATATAGCCCAAGCTGATCCTCCTACCTCAGCTCCCCTACGTACTTAGATTATAGCTGAGTATTAGGTTTATAGGCAGGTGCTACCACACCTGGCTACCTCTAGTCATCTCCAGGTGTGAACAGCACAATCATTTTGGACAGCCCTTAAAATGTGCTAGGCCTCCATGGTCTTTTAGCCATTTTCCATGATGGGACTGAACTAAAACAAAGGGTTCTTACAACAAGTGCTGAAGGTTTGCCAGCTGCCTGAACCCCTTACCTAAGCGGGAAGCTAAGGAGAAGTAGGGTGGGTGGATTGAAAGAAGCCAGTCAGCGAGACAGACATCAGAAAAGATGGAGCCTCCCCCTGGATGATGGATGACTTTCAAACCACAAGCTGACAAGGAGGTGGGTGTGAGCACTAGGAGCAGCACCTGGTGTATAGCATTCTCTAGGCAGATTGCTATTAGGCACTTGATTTTAGGAATTTTTTTTTTTGTTTTTAATTTTTGACCAGATGCTAGGGGCTCATGCTGAGTGCTTTGGGAGGCTGACATTGGGGAGATTGCAGTTTGAGGTCAGGCCGGGCAGCAGAAGAGTTCACAAGGCCCCTTCTCAATCCATAACTGGGTGGAGTGTCATGTGCCTGGGATCGTAAGCTACCAGGAAAGCTAAGATTGGGAGGATGTTGGTTCCAGGCCGGCCCAAGCAGAAAAGGTCTGGAGGAGTCCATCTCCACTGTGGGAGGTTGAATGTGGTGGCATATATACCTGTCACCCCAGCAACAACAGGAAATGCACAGATCATAGTTTAGGTGCATGCTGGGGTGCAAATTGAGACCCTGTCCTAAAACTATCCAATAAGCAACAGGACTGGAAGCTCAGCTCGGTGGTAGAGTGCCAGTGTAGCAAGCACGAGGTCCTGTGTGTAACCCTAGGAGTGCAAAACAAACAAACAAACAAAAACCCAAACACCTCTTTCTGTCGGGCAGTGCTTTTATTTTTTTCTTTTAAATAGAGCTATTGTTCAAACAGGTACCCAAGGGGTTGAGATAGGAGATAGTTGTTCTTTCCTGTCAAGAGACGGTCCCTGGGCATTTGCAGAGGTATGGACCTTGGCGAGCAGGGTGACTTCAGTCCATCTTCCTCACTCGGGTTAAGAGAAAGCACTGCCAGAGGTGAGAGCTCATGCTCTGTGTGCATGGGCACAGCCTGGATATTGGGTGTGTGTGCCTGGGGGGTGGAGGCCTCAGCTCTCATTTCCCTTCTCTGGAATGAATACAGCAGGGTTCAGATGGTACCGGTGGAGAGAGATGTTAGTTACATTGCTAAATCTCAGGTCTGCAGAACATAGCCTCACACATGTCCTGTGCATTGTGGGTATCATATGCTCACCCCCACAACACCCTGATTTTATTTTATTTTATTTTATTTTATTTTGTCGGTCATGGGGCTTGAACTCTGGGCCTGGGCGCTGTCCCTCAGCTCTTCAGCTCAAGGCGAGCGCTCTACCACTTTAGCTACAGCGCCACTTCCGGTTTTCTAGTGGTTTATTGGAGATAGGAGTCTCACGGTCTTTTCTGCCCTGGCTGGCTTTGAACCGAGATTCTCAGATCTCAGCCTCCTGAGTAGCTAGGATGACAGGCATGAGCCACTGGCACCCGGCAACACCCTAATTTTATAACTGAGTAAACTGTAGGTTACCTTTGCCCCAGGTTAGACAGCTAGAAAGTGCTAGAGCATGTCATTTCCCTCCACACACAAGGGAAGCAGAACTTTCTCTGGCATTAAGGACTGGATTCAGCTAAGTGCCAGCAGCTCCCACTTGTACTCCTAGCTACTCAGGAGGCTGACATCTGAGGATTGTGGTTCAAAGCCTGGGTGGAAAAATCCACAAGACTCACATCACCCCAAATCAGCAAAACATAAATAAAACCAGAAGTGGAGGTGTGGCGTAAGTGGTAGAGCACCAAACTTTAATGTTAGAAGCAAATGGACAGCACCTAGGCTGTGAGTTCAAGCCTAGGTACCAGAAAAAAATAGAGGGAGAGAGAAAAAGGGAGAGAGGGGGGGAGGGAGGGAGGGAGAAAGGGAGGGAGGGAGGGGGTGTACTCAAATGCTAGGTCACCTTTGGTTGTATGTCTGGCATGTTTTGATGCCCACTGAGACTGTCCTTCTAGGAAGAATCTCTGCCTTAATCCTTGAGATGCGGTGCTTCCTGTGGTCCATCTCCTTTCTAGCAACTTCTTTGTCCACTCTCCTTTTCTGTCAGCTTCTCCTCTTGTTCATTCGTCAGAGGCCATCCCATTTTCCTTCCCTTTCTTTCTCATTTTTCTCTTCTCTTTCCTTCCTGTTTTTCTCTCTGTTTTCTTCTCTGAATTCTCAATTGCCAGGGCAAGGGCAGGAGTGAATGGAGAATTGTGAGACGTTTTTCCATTTGGAAACATGACCTGCTTCTGTGCTGCCCTTCTGGTGGGCAGACAAATCCCAGAGCCACATCTAACTTTGTGATGGTCACACTTAAAGAAGGAGAGCATTGAAGGCGTCATCTACACACACCAGAACCCTCAATTCACCTCTGTGAGGATACAAATCTCCCATTCATGAGGAATCAAGGGAAGGTCAAAGCCAAATGTGCTATTCCCCTCCAGGGTATGGTCTTCACCTTCACAAGATGACCATGGGGTGTACACTTTGTGCTTTAAATTTCATTTAATTTTCCTTCATCCAATTTCCCAGGTTTTAACATTCCATCATGCCTATTTGTGTTTGCACTCAAATCATTGTCTGAATGGGTTGGGGTAGAAACAAATGTGTTCCTAGGTATATACGCCACACCTCCCACAATGTATGCTGTCTTCACCTCTCCTGTGACATACCAGCGGTAATTGATCCCTCTGCCTGATTGTCTAAAGGTAAACTTAAGTGTAATGGGCTCTGAATCAAACAGGTTATCTCCTTGACAGAAGTCCCTCCCTCTTTCCACTAATAGCTTCATCACATGGAAGATCACAAAAAGCCAGTAATTCTGCCAGCCCCCTCCGTCCACATCCTTTATCCCTTTCACAGCTTCTTACTATCTAGTCTCACCAATCTCTCATGGCTTTGCTCATGCTGTTCTCTCGGTTGGATATGCTCCTTTCTAATTGCACTCCTGTGAGAACTCTTCCTGGGATTGAAAATCCAGCTTGATGGACTTTTCTATGTACTGCATGGCCTCATCAGCCAACCAAATGAGAGTAGTATATTAACTCTCCCTCTCCCTCCTTCTCTCTCCCCTCTCTGTCACTGGTGTTGGTGGGGATTGAACCCAGAGCCTCATTTATATGAAGCTAAACTTCCAGCCTCAATGCTTTGTGCTTCCCATGTACTGATCTTAGCTTTCATGCATTCAGGGAGCACTTAGGAACAAGAACCATGTCTTACCTTACTTATTGTTTCTCTAGCACTTTAGGTACTATATGTCTAGTATCTGAGAGGCCAGTTTGTAGAAAGGAAGCAGAGGACCAATAAAACCTCTCAGATGATCACTAAAGGCTCCTCCTGTCGACTTTGTATGGACAAGTGATTGGCTCAAGGTAACATTTTTCATTCTCTTAATACACTGGCTCTTCCTTCTTCCATAATAATGTGTAGGCATCATTTTGGAAGTGTCAGTTTTGAAGGTAGGGATTTCACATTACTTATGAGACCTGGGTTTGGATCCTCAAAATCCTTCCCTAGCTAGGCATGAATTCTCAAGGATAGCTATGTGCCTGAGAACACTGAAAACATGGCCACACAAAATCTTGTACATGAATGGTCATAGAAACTTGGTCACTTGTCCAATAGCTGATGGAATAAAATACTAGAGATGTGGAAGCTTACAGACAACAGGAACTTATTGCTCACAGTTTGGAGTGTAAGGAGTCCAAGATCAAGGTGGAGGCAGATTTGGTGTCTGGTGAGGGTCTGTTGGTTCTTGGGTTGAAGTAAAGAGACTGGGTCTAAGCAAAAGGCCTTAATAATAGAGGACATTATTTAATTCATTTTATTCTTTTTTTTTTTTTTGGTTGTGGGGCCTGAACTCTGGGCCTGGGCACTGTCCCTCAGCTCTTCAGCTCCAGGCTAGCTCTCTACCATTTGAGCCACAGCCCCACTTCCAGCTTTTTCTGCTTATGTGGTGCTGAAGAATCTAACCCAGGGCCTCATGCATGCAAGGCAAGCGCTCTACCACTGAGCCACCTTCACAGCCAATCTTTAGTTTACAAATGTGTTTTGAGTTGATAAGTTCCAGAAAAGTCTTCCTCTCCTTAGACGATTGGTTCTTGATTTCCCTTGATTGTGTTCACAGTTGATTGGTTTTGGCTTATATTTAACATCTTTGTTAGACTTCAGTGTTTGCTTTTTTTTTTTTTTTAAGTTACTTTGATTGTGTTCACATCTGATTTACTTTCTACGTTAAAATTAATTCCATGCACCTAGTGTGGTTTGGGGGTTAGTTGTATTCAGGGCAGTAGACCTTTGTGACTGAGTTCCCGCTGGCACTCCAATAAAGACTCCAAGTGGTAGCTTCTCTCTTCTCATGATTGGATCTACCGTATGGCAGGCTCATAGGTGATGCATTCTCAATATACCCTCACATGGAGAAGCCACAAGAGTCTCTCTAGCCAATGAGGCCTTTTTATAAGGTCCTAATCCTATTTGGGAACATTCTGCCTTCATGAAGTCAAGAGCTTCACTGCTTAGTACCTTCCTTTGGAGGAGTTAGGATCTTAGCATGTTAATTTTGGGGTGGAGTGCAAGTATTGAGCTGGCACCCCTGGCTTCCTTCAAGACCAAATACAACCCCAAATTCCTCTGGGGGAGATCAGCATTCTAATAGGAAGGAAGAGGTTGCTGGGAATCTGATGGAGGGACGAAGGTCTGTGTGGCTAGGCAGCATTCCAGCAGGAGGGAAGGCTTCATCTAGAGAGGACTGAAGGGGAGAGTGCTGCAAGTCTAGGGCGGTGGAGGGACAGGGAGCTGAGGTAGTGCCACCTGACTAGTGTGAGGCGCAAAGAATCTGCTGACTGCAAGACAAAAAATAGGTAGGTTGGGCCCAGATTACAGAGGGTCCATCAAGGCCACAGGTAGAAGGGTAGACCTGATTCTGTGGCCAAGTGCAGCCATGGCCATGGACGTTTTTGGTTTGCTGTGGTTTTGCAAAAACAAGTAGTCATGGCCAGCTTTCCGTGTACCGGGCAGGCCGCACGGGGAACAGTGGCAGTGACAACTTAGGGGACACACTTTGGGGAAGAGAGTGAAGCAGCATGGTTGGTAGAAGCCTTTCCATTGTCCTCCTGTCAGATTGGATTTAGTGTCACCCCTGAGTCCATGGCTCCAGTGGATCCACTGGGAGAGCAAAACAATATATAATAGGACATCCCGTCTCTTCCCACAGTGCTCAGGTTGGTCAATGGGTACAAGACGCAAAACAGTCTGGCATGTAGCTGGGGGCTCTGGCTCAAGCTCTTTGGAAAGCAATCCTTTTTTTTCAGGGCTGAAAGGCAGAACTTCTGCTAAGCGGTTGGGACCGCATTATTGGGAGACCTGGTAAAATAGCAAAGCTGAGGCAGAGCATGTAGAGCTGGGAGATGGAGAGACATTGAGCCCCGGATCCAGCCATCAGGCCTTGATTTACCAGAGAGGAGTTCTGAGTTTCTACAACTAACACATCTGTTCTCCGTCTTACTCTTGCTTCTGCTCTGTTTAGACCCTTTAGAATTGGTGTTGTCAGGGCTCGGGTATGTAGGAATTAAAGAAAGGAAACACTAGGACTCCCCCTGCTCAGGAGAAGAGATTTCTGGGGGAAATTTGGACCCCAGAGTCCCCCTCACTCCCACACATTGAAATGTTTTTCACTGTGTCTCCCCTGTGTAGGAAGGTTGGAGTGTCTGACCAGTATCTTCACAGAATGGAGATGAGCTTTAGTAGGTTAACTCCCCCTGCCATATTTTTTAAATGAAAGAACTCAATTTTAATTGGAAGAATTAAACACAGTGGAAATTCAGGCCACAGATATTTAGGGGAATGAGGACATTCCCAGTGCTCCTCAATTCGTAATACTGAGGAGACTACCCTCTTGATTGTCACTCGGGTCAGAAGTTATAAAATGGTGGCCCGTGGACCATAGCTGATGATTTGTTTGGATTCTGTGGAGTATTGTTATTTGGTTAAGTCACTAATGTTTCACACTTCATTTTTATTACTGGGTCCTCTTTGTGGGGGTGAGGGGAAGTCTGTCCGTAATGGATCTATTTTCTTACTGGCAGTTCTAGGTTGGATTGAAGATTGACTGCCCTTAACATGAGTGTGAGTGCCTCAGTTTACCATAATCCCACCGAACTGCTTCACTCCTTTAGTTCACTTGCCTGTTCCCTGCAACCTTGTGATTCATTGGAAATAGCTCCAATTCTCCCAGACACATAGATTTGGCTGAGTATCTGCTTCTGAGTATATGCCATGACTCCAGGAAAGTCCAAAATCCCTAGATTCATTCCATAGTGCACACACTAATAACCCTTTGGGTTGGAAGAAAAGGTCAAGGACAGGAAGAGGGATAGGAAGTTGGTAACCTTGCCCCCTTTGGTTGATGTGATCCTACTCCAAGAGTACAGACTCCTGCCCAGAGTGCCTGCATTTGAGACCCCTCTGCTAGCTTTAAAATTTTACTATGCAGCTGTTTGGTTTTGTTGGTGGTAGTGGTGGTGGTATGTGTGTGTGTATGTGTGTGTGTGTGTGTGTGTGTGCATGCCAGTATTGAGATTGAACTCATAGCCTTGATCTTTCACTTGGCTTTCTTCTTCACAGCTTGTACTCTACCATTTGAACCATGTCTCCAGTTAGACATTTTTCTGGCTAATTAGAGACAGAATCTTGTGGACTTTTCTGTCTGAGCTGATCTTGTAGATCTCAGCCACCTGAACAAATAGAATTACAGGTGTGAGCCACTGGCACCTGGCTTTCTTTGGTTTCTTCTATACAAGGCAGTATATTCTGCCCATCTATACAAAATTCTCATTCATAAGATTTTTAGGATTTAATATGCTTAGAAAAATACATATAGTAAACATCCAGTAGATTTGAAATGAACAACATTTTATGTGTATATATATATATATTAATTGTACAGAGGGGCTTCATTATTATACATCATATGCTTACTTGAATTCACTCCCTCTGGTATTCTATTCCCCCTCTTTTTTTTTTTTTCGGTCGGTTGTGGAGCTTGAACTCTGGGCTTGGGCACTGTCCCTGCACTCTTCAGCTCAAGGTGAGCACTCTACTGCTTGAGCTACAGTGCCACTTCCGGTTTTCTAGTGGTTTATTGGAGATAAGAGTCTCACGGACTTTCCTGCCTGGGCTGGCTTTGAACAGCGATCCTCAGATCTCAGCCTCCTGAGTAGCTAGGATTATAGGCGTGAGCCACCGGCGCCCAGCTTGTGTACATATTTTTATGTAAATTACATAGACATTTATTAGACCATCCTTATAGAAATATTTATCAGGAAAAGTTTGTAGATTCCCATAGTGTTTGCACAAACATAATGGGTGGAGGTATGACATGTGGTAGAGTTTCTGCCTAGCAAGCTCATGGCCCTGGGTTCAAAACTTAGTACTGGGAGAAAACAGATTTATGAATGCTCTTGCTGTGTTCCCTCATGTGCAAAGTAACAGTGATCATCTTAATAAATAACAAGTGGCTGAAAGGTCAAATAACTGTTAGGTCTGCCCAGGAGAATAGTCCCCATCCCCATGTCCCAGCTTCCTCTTTGTGAAAGATAGCACATAGCCTTACCAGTAATCATCCGACTGTCAATCACCTGACTGTGAGTCAGCGAAAGACCCCAGACTCTGAGGTCACTTCCTCATCCACTGAGCTCACTTCCTGAACTGCCTTGGTCACGCCTCCTTCAGATAGTGAGAGGTTCCCCAGGCTCTGAGATTATTTCCCCCATCCACTGTTGGGGTGTGGTCACTCCTCTCTGCCTTTCCCTGTATAATCTGCTCAACCATAAATCCCGCCCTCTTTTTCTCTTCCACTCTCTCTTCTCTTCTCTTTTTTTCTTCTCTTCTCTCTCTGCAACACCTCCATCTCATGCAGGGCCAGCCTATTTTGTTCTGCCTCCAATAGACTTTTTGCTGCCTGAACCATGTGGCATTCTCCTTTTGCTGAACTTTACAGTAACTAAAAGAAAAAAAGATTAGGTGAATTAGAATCTTGTTCAGGGGCAAGCACAAATGAGCTGTTACACACATAAAGCTTATGTCACTGTCATATTCTTTTGAACTGTTTTAGTCTCTTGGATACTACCTGTTCTGTTTTCTTGAATGACAAATTCTTCCCATGCTTAGGGAACACCCTGCATGATATAATTCTGTTCCCCCTATTTTTTTTGTTCTTTATGTGCCAATAACAGTATCCTGTGTTACCACATGATGGCATTCAAGCCTTCTCTTTGATATGTGATAGTTAGAGTATGAAAAGCTGACAATTGGAGTAGTTTCTTCTAAATTTATTCTTTAATAAATTAGCTATGCAAAATTAAGCATTGGAGATTAGCTTCTTAGGATAGCAGATTCTGAGTGGAGATTTGCATGAGTGGTGATTTGGGGTCAAAACCTGTAAGAGAGAAGAAAGCAGAATGGGGACAAAAGAGAAGTGGGGCTGTGATGCACTCCTAACAGCAGCCTCAGCCCCTCAAGGCAGGCTCAGACGCATGGATGGCACAAGGACTTGTTCTCACTTGGAGACAAGGGGGCCAGACATTTATAATCCTGCATTGGCCTGTCACTAGCTGGGAGCTGCCCTGGAAGGGGTTACAACCCTGGAGTTGGAATCCTTTCTGCTGATGACAATGATAATAATGGAGGTAGGAAGGGATGTCAAAGAATAACCAGAGCTGGACAACAACAAAAACAGAGTTACAACAACAAAAACAGACTTTATTCAAGACTGTGACGGTAAGGAGAAAGAGACCCATGGTACAGAACTGAGTTCAATTCCAAACACAGCAAAACACAAGCAAGGAACAGGGATGCAAAACTCAGATGAGGAAGCAGCAGGGAGGGAGGATTCTGGATAAATAAACATAACAGGATTTTTGCTTAAGAAGAGTCAGGTGATCGCACACTTGGGGGATGGTAGACCACGTGGTCCTGGTGCTCATTTGGCATCCCAATGGGATGATTGGAAAATATATATTATGCATTATAATATATTATACATTGTGTAATATGTACATATGTGTCCAATTAAGATGAATACATACCTTCTTACTTCTTTCCTATAGGAATCAGAGAGAATCTATTCAAGTCAATGGTGGGAGACCAAGTCAATCTGCCCTAATGAAAATCTTCCTTCTGCCGGGCGCTGGTGGCTCACGCCTGTAATCCTAGCTACTCAGGAGGCTGAGATCTGAGGATCGCGGTTCAAAGCCAGCCTGGGCAGGAGAGACTGTGAGACTCTTATCTCCAATAAACCACCAGAAAACCGGAAGTGGTGCTGTAGCTCAAGTGGTAGAGCGCTTGCCTTGAGCTGAAGAGCTGAGGGACAGCGCCCAGGCCCAGAGTTCAAGCCCCACGACCAACAACAACAACAAAAAAGAAAATCTTCCTTCTGACCTAGCAGCTACAAATGAGGCCACTACTTTGCAGGAGCTTACTATCATCTGGGATACACTGGGCCTTTAGAGGAGTCAGACCAGAGAATTATATGGAGATTAGGGCTGGGGTAACTGCCTCTCACCCTCTGGGTCTTCAGCCATCCCCCCCCCCCCCCCAGAGATTTGGCTTTTTTTCTTTTTAACTAACCATGATATATTAACTGTGGGGAGCAGACAATTTCAAAAGCTTCCACTTGATCTTCCCTGTTCCACTATCCTTCACTGCACAAACGAAGGAACCAATGAAGATTCTCAGTGAGGAACCAAGTGTACCCCATTCCAGCTGCACATTAAGGTGCTAAGTATGAGAAAAACAACTGTCCTTTCTATCAAAGTTCTTGCTTTGGCCTGGTGGCTAGGCTCTTCTTAAGGAAAAGAGGAACTGCTTTGGGGTAAGGAAGGATTGTTGAAATGTAAGGTTTTGCCTTGAACTGGTTTCTTTTCTGGGTGGAATTATGACCCGCCTCAGATTGTTCAAGAAATACCAGAGGGTGCAGGTATATTTCAAGATTACTTGAGTCCTGTTAACCTTATTTCAAAGTCACTGTATGTGAATACATTTTAACCTAATCAAACTAGCAAGTCACAAGCAGATTGTGAACCCGAGCTCCACTAATCTGAGCAGAGGGGCAGGAGGGCCTGCTTCATTAAAGATAAATATCAGAGCAGACTGCCTGCTCTGTGTGCTTGCTTGCCAGATTTTTTGGCTGATGCTGCACCCTTCTGCAGAAGTAAATTTTGCCTTGCTGAGACAATTCTTTATTTTTGTGTCATATCATGGTGACTCCAGTGGTTCTTGGAGTGCATATTTATAACATAAGGAAGAACTATAACTAGATTTATCTGTGAACTCAGTGGACCTACAGAGAACCAGATTCAGTTTATTACCTGTTGCATAAGCCCCTAACCCACTGCAGGACAATGTGGGCACTTCAGGTCTGAGGTATCAATAGCACTTCGATCCTGTGTCCTACTGGTCATGAACTATTTAGATATTTACCTGACCGACCACAGGTCTTCCTGGGAAAGGACAAAGGAAGTCATTGTCTGAAGGCTTGGGTGGATGAGTATAATTCTTGACAAGATAATTGTTGAAACCTCCCACTGTCTTCTTCCTGTGTCTGTGAGCATCACCAGCAGTGGGAGTTTTCCTGGCAATCTTGGCTGCCATCTTGGAGAGGTGAGTTCACAAACAGCGGGGGTGTGAGAATGTTGTATGCTGTGGGCAATTACAGCTTCAGGGAATTTTCTAAGCTGACATAGCACACAGTCAGAAAAACACCCCCCAGGTAAACACTTTCCTGTGTGTGCTGGTAGCACCTTGGAACCCGTGGGTGGTCAGATGAAGCTTTGGAAAGCCTCCCCTTGCAGGGGAGTGAATCACGTCAGCTAGAACCACCAGCTAAAGCAAATTCACCAGCTAGTGGCTCCATCCTTACCTGCATGTTGCCAGTTTGGACAGAGGGCTCCCTTCTTAACATGCCTGGGCTTTCTAGGCACTGACTTCTGAAAGAGCCTGATGTGGCTGGAAATTAAAATGACTTTGCTTCTTTGTCTTCCAAGACACTTGACTTCCTGCCACTCTCTATCCACAGGCCTGGAATCCCTAGCTACGGATTTCTTCAGCCCTATCCTGCCTTTTCTTCTAAATTTTCTGCCAGATTTCATCAATATTTCAACCAAGAAACTAAGAGGAAATGTTTCCACATTTTAGGCCTTATTTTTTTTTTTTAGGTTTTCCTTATTGGCAAAATTTATATGTCATATATTTATTATATATAGTTATATAGAACATATTTAGTTTATCATGAGTATAAAATATAAAGAATATACTATAGATTATAATTATAAATCTTATATAAGCATTATACTACAGATATAAATATGAATTGTCCTTATACATAATACATTTATTTGGGACCCAGTGCTGACATTTATCTGAACTCGTCCAGTAAACCCAATGCAATCTTCTTCTATGAAGATGTTCCACTCTCCCTAGTTTGAGGTTCTCTCCCCTCTGCAGGCTCACTGAATGATGTATGCACTTTCACTGAGTTCTTATCACATTGAATTATCTATTTTTCCATTTTCCTCACTGAACTGAACTCCTGATTACAGTTGGTTATATTAATCAGAATATCCTCAGTACCTCATCTAGTCCTTGGCATTCTATTGGCACTCAGTGTTTGCTGAATTAATGAAATTGTAACAATACCTAACCCATAAAAAATTTGACAATGAACAGAAAAGGAGCAAATGCATATATGATAACAGTCTGGGACACAAGATTTGTCAGAAACTCCCAAACATTTGTGAGGCTTGGGCAAAAGAACAAATAGAAGCCCACTTACCGTACATAATTGAGGTGAAAAAACAAGCTAACAAACTGTTAAATGTTCTCTCTTCCTGACTGGAAAAATAAAAAAGCATCTCCAGACCAAAAAGTTGAAAGATACATGATGTTATAGATGTTGGGTAAAAAAAAGTAAGAAAACTGGGCAAGACATCAAAGGCATCCAGGCCCAATTAACATTGCAAATATTGAGGTATTCGTTTGATAAGTCTGCTATGTTGGGATACATAATGAAGGCTGATGCATAATTCGTGAGTTATTATGTATTTAGTTCATACTATTTCTTTTACATGCCTTCATTTCATAAAAAACACTGTGGGGGTGGGGAGGCTTATAATTGAGTTTTTCTACATACTTTGAGTTCTATTGACAGTCATGCCAGATTATATAATCTTTCTTGGAGTATTAGTTTTTAGTTCTCTGTATTGAGAAATTAATTTCAAATTGAAACAAATATACAAGCTCATATGTACAAGAATAGTAAATGTAGCAATGTATTGATAGTGACAAGAATAGAAAAGTGTGGCCCTCACTGTAGGCATGGTTTAATACATGTTGGCAGAGCTGCACCATGTAGCCACTCAAAGAAATATGAACCCGGGCTGGGAAGGTAGCTCAGTGGTAGAGCACTTGCCTTGCATGCATGAGGCCCTGGGTTCGATTCCTCAGCACCACATAAGCAAAAAGAAAAAAGCCGGAAGTGGCGCTGTGGCTCAAGAGGTAGAGCACTAGCCTTGAGCTGAAGAGCTGAAGGACAGCTCCCAGGCCCGGAGTTCAGGTTCCACGACCGGACCACCCCCCCCCAAAGAAAAATGAACCCTATCAGCCAGATTCAGCTAGCTTACTTCCATGTAGTTCTGAGAATAGCTATATGTAAAGCATATATTTCTAAAAAATCAGTCAGTGACACAAAAACCCATGTGTATACATGTGGGGGAGGGGTTACATATTTATATGATTGCTTTGGAAATGGAAATGTGGTAAAAAAAAATCACATTAATACTAACTTGGATTTTCTGTAAGAAGTGGTAGCATAGTTGGAAAGGAAAAGGAAAATGGGCAAAAAAGGGGGGGAAACAATGGTTAAACTAATTTCAAATGTTCAGTATTCTCTATGCATTTATATGGAGGACAGCAAATATGGGAGAAGTTACATCTGCATTTCCTAATAGGAACATAGATATCAGATATAGAGATATCTAGGAAAATTCTGACCATTGTTATGTTTCATTCCTAGTAAATAAATAAAAAAATCTTATGTTTTTATGTTTTTTGTTGTTTTTTGGGGGGGGTCCAGTCGTGGGGCCTGAACTCTGGGCTTGGGCGCTGTCCCTCAGCTCTTCAGCTCAAGGCTGGCGCTCTACCACTTGAGCCACAGCACCACTTCTGGCTTTTTTCTTTTTTCTTTGTGGTGCTGAGGAATTGAACCCAAGGCTTCATGCATGCAAGGCAAGCGCTCTACCGCTGAGCCACCTTCCCAGCCCCTGTTTTTATGTTTTTAGATGGCTGGACGAATGAAGTCAAAGATAGTGGGAAAGATACCAACCAAGCCATTAACTAGAATTCTCTCAGGGGACTGAATTTTTAAAAAAGGAGTGAAAGAAAATTATTTCTCCATATACTTGTTTTTATTTTAATTTTACAAAGAGCAAACTTTAAGATACTGCTTTCACAGTTCAAGAAATAACAAAGTGGAAGATTAAAAAAGTCAAAGTCCATTGGAGAGCTATGCTTCTGTTGGATACTGCTACCTGCTATCTCTAATCCCTGGGACAAGTACTCTATACTTTTCCATTCTCAATTTCCTCCTGTGTGAAATGGGGAAAATAGTATCTAGCAAATAGGAAGATAGACTAGCTGCATCCATCTTAACACAGCAGCCAGCAAATAGGAAATACTTTATAAAGTGTTTTCTATTAGTATTATGGTCTTTATATTTCCTCTTCATTTTTCTCTTGCTTCTTTTCCTTCTCTTCCTCCTACTCCAGTGTTAAATTCAGATAGAAGGGTGATAACAGCTGGAGGGCATGGCACTTTAAAAAAGCTCAAGAATGCCGGGCGCCCGTGGCTCACGCCTGTAATCCTAGCTACTCAGGAGACTGAGATCTGAGGATTGCGGTTCAAAGCCAGCCCGGGCAGGAAAGTCCATGAGACTCATCTCCAGTAAACCACTAGAAAACTGGAAGTGACGCTGTGGCTCTAGTGGTAGAATGCTCGCCTTGAGCGGAAGAGCACAGAGACGGCGCCCAGGCCCAGAGTTCAAGCCCCACGACTGACACCCCCCAAAAAAAGCTCAAGAAGCCTTTTATGCTGGGTGCTGATGGCTCATGCATGTAATCCTAGCTACTCAGGAGGCTGAGACCTGAGGATCATGTTTCAGCCAGGGCAGAAAAGTCCCCATGATACTCTCATCTCCAATTAGCCACTCAAAAACTGGAAGTAGAGCTGTGGCTCAAAGTGGTAGAGCACTACCCTTGAGAAAATAGCTCAGGGACAGTGCCCAGGCCCTGAGTTCAAGCCCCAGAATGCCCCCCCCACACACACACTCACTCACTCACACAGCTTTTTCTAAGACTTGTGTGACCACACTGATGGATGGAAACCATTTAAACCATTCAAACCATTATTGTGACTAAATAAAGCCAAGTCTGAAATAAGCAAAATACATCTACAAAATTTGACTTGGGATTTGAACAAATATATAAGTCCACAAGTTTAAAACAATCTAAAGAATAAAAACAACAGTTGTTTGTTCAGCTTCAAAGGATACAAGAGAAATATCACAATACTTCACAAGCTTGCAAACAGGCTGAGCTCTGGTGGCTCACACCTGCAAACCTAGCTACTCAGGAGACTGAGACCTGAGGATTGCAGTTTGAAGCCAGCCTAGACAGGAACGTTTGCGAGACTGACCTCTCAAAATTCTCAGGACTACTGGTATCTCAGGAGAACTATGCAGGGATGCATATCTTAGCAGAAGTGTTTGATTACAAGAATAAAGCAATTAGAATAGCATCAATTTGCAATCCACCCCCTTCTCCTCCAGACACACAGAGGTGGTTAATGGTTAATAGTCAAGGAACATTAATGAATTTCTGAGAGACTAACCACTCAGATGCTTCCGGTAGAAATACAAAATACCACCTGTGCAGCAGTCTTAAAATCTGTATCTGGGGCTGGGTAGGTGGCTTAGTGGTAGAGTGCTTGCCTTACATGCATGAGGTCCTGGGTTCAATTCCTCAACACCACATAAGTAAAAAAAGCCAGAAGTGGGGCTGTGGCTCGAAGTGGTAGAGAGCTAGCTTTGAGCTAAAGAGATGAGGGACAATTCCCAGGCCCTGAGTTCAGGCCCCAGGACGTACAAAAAAAAAAAAAAGGAAAAAAAAGAAATATGAGTGGAACATGAAAAACATCTAGGACACTATTAAGGGACCAAACCTAAGAATAGTGGACATAGAAGAAAGAGAAAAGTTGAAAAATAAAGGGATAGAAAAACATTCAATTAAAATTGAACAGCAACCACTATGGAAATCAGTATGGATGGTTCCTCAAAAACAACAGCAATGACAACAACATCAAAAAAAACCACTAAAAATAGATTCATCCTATGACATGGCTATACCACTTTTATACATATATTTGAAGAAGTGTAAATCAATATATAAGAAAGAAATCCTAGTTACTCAGGAGGCTGAGATCTGAGGATCGCGGTTCAAAGCCAGCCCAGGCAGGAAACTCCGTCGAGACTCTTATCTCCAATAAACCACTAGAAAACCAGAAGTGGTGTTGTGGCTCAAGTGGTAGAGTGCTCACCTTGAGCTGAAGAGCTGAGAGACAGCGCCCAAGCCCAGAGTTCAAGACCCATGACCAAAAAAAAAAAAAGACACCTGCACACCTCATGTTTATCATAAGGACTCTTTTACATAGTCAAGCTGTAGGCTCAGCCTAGGTGCCCTACAATGAATGGATAAAGAAAATGTGGTATAAGCATACAAACCTACCAGAGAGTATTACTCATCTATGAAAAATAATGTAAACTGGGCGCTGGTAGCTCATGCCTGTTATCCTAGCTACTCAGGAGGCTGAGATTTGAGGATCATGGTTCAAAGCCAGCCTGGACAGGAAAGTTCATGAGACTCTTATCTCCAATTAATCACAAGGAAACTGGAAGTGGAGTTGTGGCTCAAAGTGTTAGAGCTCTATCCCTGACTTCAAGCCTCATTACTGACAAAAAAAAAAAAAAAGAAAAAGAAAAAAAAGTAAGTCATTTGCAGGAAAGTGGATAAAACTAGAGATCACCATGTTGAATTCAATAGGCCAACCTCAAACCTATGCCACATGTCCATTTTTCTCTCATATGTGGACTCTCCATATAATGTGATAATGGTGATGAAAATTGGACATAACTATAAAAGGAGAGCTATAGAGGAGGAAATCAGTGGGAAGGAGGAAGGGGAGAGAAAAAGGTACTGAGAGATGAAGTCGATTGAAGTTCATCCCATATGTTTCTATAATAGCATAATGAAATATAATAGCATAATGAATCAGATACGAGAGGAAGAGAGAAAGAGACTAGGGGACATAATAGAGGCTGTGGACTTGCTCAAAGTACACTATATGTGTCCACAGAATTACCACCATGATATTGTATGCTGATTTAAAAAAAACACACAGAAGAGTCTCAAACATTTTTTTTTTTAAGTTACTTTCCTTCTTGTGTACAGGTAGCCACATTTGTTGAAAAAGACTGTCCTTTCCCCCAGTGGATAAATGGTCTGGTCAAAAATCACTTGAAAACTCTACGTGGATTTATTTCTCAAAAATTTTAAAAGCAGACTGTGGGGTTTCGCAGCCTGTGATGCAAGACGCTTCCCACTTGCCTCATAAGGTCCCCATTTTGTGTCCCCAGCGGTAGCAAACATCCAAGCCCAGGAGTGACTCTAAATGTACCACAGAATGTGGGGAGAGCAAGCAGTGCTGAGTTCTGCGCCATCTGGGAAAGAACTGAGAAACCCAGGCCTTCTGTCTGCTGGTCTCACTGATCCCAGGGCTCTGGACTCAGCAGTCTTAGGCCCCTCCTGGCAGCAAACACCCACTGGGATGCAATTCCAGGAGATAGTTCTCAGTGCTTTTTAGACCCTACCCAGCAGTGTACCTCTCTGCTGAGAAAAGAGTTATGCAAATCATGTGATTGGAGGGCCTAAGCCCACGATCCTCAGGTTCACTTGACAACACACTCCAAGATACCATCCCCACAGATAAGACACAGGGCTTTCAGGCCCTGTCCAGCAGTGTACTTCCCTGTGTAAGAGAGGAAGCTATGGGTGTCACATGATTTGGAGCATCTAAGCCTGGCACTCAGACCCACCTAGCATCCAATACCTGTAGCTAAGAGGCTGACCCTAGAGAATGAATACCATACCAGCCACCAACTTGGGGCTTTGTTCCTACCACAACCCTCAAGCAAGGGGACCAGTTGCTTACCAGAGAAGGTGGGGCCTCTGACTACCCTGCCCTTCACTGCCCAGTTTTCCTGTGGATACACCTCAGACCCACTTATTTTCCATGACCACTTCTTATGGCTGTATTTTACCCAGATACTGATATTTTACCCCAATCCTCTCTGAGTTGTGATTGTCAGTCCCCCCAGTGTAGCCTAGTCTCGGACAATAGGCCTTCTTTCAAGAAGACATCATGCTAGGCTCTCAGAGATGAGGGAGTAGTAGGATGCCCACTCGACTGAGGCTGGCCTTTTACATTAGAGCAATGCCCACACAGGGCTTACCCCACAGTTAGACTGTCAGTCTGTAGGCAGGACTGTCTGGCTTATTTACCTGAGATTTGGTCTCCTAAACTTCACTCCTTCTGGGGAATTTTTTTTTTTCGTTGCTACTTTCTATTGCCTTTGTCTCTCCATGTTTTTCTACTTTTCTGCTTTGTTCACTTTAGTCTTCTAACTTATAGTCAAAGGATAGATACTTCCAATCTGGCATCTTCATGATGTTCCTATTGGGTTTTTATGCACAATTTTTTAAAGATTTTTTTCATGAGGTCCAACCTATCTACATTTCATCACATATGCCTTTGGTATGATATTCTAGAGCTCCCTGTCCATCTAATCCCCAAACCCCTAATCCAGTGTTGTCATCCATTAGCCCTGCATGTTTCACTGAGAGTTTCATACTTCTAATTCTTACATTTAAGTGTGATCCACTTTGAGTTAATGTTTGTATGTGGGGATAGGAAAGGGTTCAACTCCATTCTTTAGCACGTTGAGATCCCATTTTCCCAGTACCATTTGTTGAAAAAGACTGTCCTTTCCCCCAGTGGATGCATGGTCTGGTCACAAATCACTTGACCTCTATATGTGGATTTATTTTTCAAAGATTTTAAAGAAGAATTACCATATATGATTACACTTCTGGGTAAATATGCAAAAGAAGTGAAAGGTTCCAAGAGATATTTGTACCTTGGAAGCATTATTCATGACAGATAAAACACAGAAGCTTCCCAAGTGTTTACTGACAGATAAAATGGATAAGTGAAATGTGTTATATCCATACAGTGAAATATCACTTAGTCTTACAAATGTATATGCTGCAATGTGGATGAACTCTGAGGACATTATACCAAGTGAAATTAAACCAGTCACAGAGACAGATCTTGTACAGCTCCACTTAAATTGAGTAGTCAGACAGAAAGTAGATTGGTGGTTACTGGAGGTTGAAGTGAGTGTAGGGGAGGAATTGATATTGTCTGGTAGGGAAAGAGTTTCACTTTTACAAGGTGGAGGAAGTTATGAAGGTGAATGGCTTGCACTGCATTATGAATGGATTTAACACCATCACATTCTATATTTGAAATAGCTAAATGGTAAATTTTCCTTCTCTTTCTTTTCTTCTTCCTTCCTTCTTTCCTGACTTCTTCCTTCCTTCTTCTTCCCTTTTCTTTCCTTCCTTCCTTTCTTTCTGAACTGAGACCACAAGTAGAACTTGTTACCTGATGCTTTCACTCATTGGCTATCACTCTATCAATTAAGTCACACCTCCAACCCCTAAATGGTAAGTTTTATGTTAAGTGCACTTATCACAATAAATGTTTAAACTTCTATAAAAGAATATACATTGTTTGTCTCTACTTGAATATAATCCAAACCATCCTCAAACTAACAGAATGGATTAGAAACTAGGATAGAGGAGGAGTACAGTGACTCACAGGTAATCACTAAGACTCTGGAATAACCAGAAGGTATATTTGCCTTACTGCATACACACTTCTGATTGATGTGTACACACACACACACACACACACACACACACACACACACTTTTGCTTTGTAGGATTTTGTGTTACTTTTGATAATGAACTAAGCTGTCTTGTCAGTCCCCAGCAAAGGGTGTAGATCCTTAGAAGAACAAGAATTGGGTGTGAGCTAGAAGCATGAACCTAGTCTATAGCAGGAAGTATCTGTTCAGAGCAGAGTTGAAGGGACGGCTGAAGGTCAGAGGTTGGCAGGAAGGAAGGGCCAGGCCACCAAGAATGTTGATGATGTTCTCCTGAAGAGGTGTGTGGGATGTAGGGGCTGTGAGGAATAGGCAACATGAGCCATAGCTGGATCAGTGAGCTACACCCACTAGTTAGCTATGGGAGTGTGTAAAATCCTAATTAGTGGAGCTAGGAAGTTGGCTCGGTAGAGTGCTTGCCTCGCATGCATGAGGCCCTGGGTTTGATTCCTCAGCACCACATAAGCAGAAAAAGCCAGAAATGGTGCTGTGGCTCAAGTGGGAGAGCACTAGCCTTGAGCTGAAGAGCTGAGGGACAGTGCCCAGGCCCAGAGTTCAGGCCCCTTGACCAACAAAATAAATAACATCCAAATTAGTGTTTGGCTAAGGTTAAGTAATTTGAGATCTGAACATATTCAAAGAGAAGGAAACTGGGGTTGAAAAACCCAAGAGCAGGAGGTCTGGTCTGGTCAGGGTTGAGAGACTGGCAGAGACTTGTAGGGATTGTGGCCCATGGTGCTGATGTTCACTGCTTGTCCATGTTGGCCATTGGATCTGGGAGGCAGGAGATGTCTATCCAGCTTTCCTAAGATACAGTACAGGGGATCGGCCTTTAATAAGGACACAGTTTACTTCAGTAGGGCACTGACAACAGTGAAGTCTGAAAGGCAGAGAACTCTATACCTACCTACCAACACATAAGGAATCTCAGGTTCAGAGTCACAGAGACCTGAGCTTAAATCCTGCTCTGTGACTTTATGGCTAGGTAACTTTGGACAAGTCATTCTTGTGGCTTTGTTTCCTCATTTTTTAAAATGAGCATAACATTACAGGGCAGATGTGAGGAGAAATAAAAGCAAGCGCATTCAAAGGACCTGGCAAGCCAGCCATCATAATGGTAGCAACAGCCTGGGACCCCAGCTTCTATGTGCACTAGTAGGAAGACCTGGAAATCTATTTTGGCAACTCTGCTGTGATTGGGAATCTTTTCTGGTTCTCAGCTGTTCCTGGTCTCCGTGAGGTTGCTGGTCTCAGCAGCCTCAGCCTCACAATCTAGGACTCTGTGAGAAAGGGCTCTTCAGGAGAGTGGGCAAACTCTCCAAGAAGGGGCTATTCGTTGGAACACAGACCCTGCTTTGTAACCTGAGAGAGGAGCTGTCATGAAATGTCCCGAATTCCAGGTCTGTCATGCCCAGCAGTTTCCTTGGATGCTAATCCTTAGGAGGGAATTCTCTGAAAGCCCAGCTGGGTCTAGTCAAGCTAGGCTCCCTTTTTGGACCTCTCTATAGAATCCTAACAGCTAGCATTGTGGGAAGGGCTAAGTGGATGGAGTGGGCTCCAATCTTTTTTAAAAATTTTTTTTAAGAATTCATTTTATTGTAAAGATGCTGTACAGAGGGGTTCCAGTTACACGAGTAAGATACTGAGAACATTTCCTGTCGAGCATTGTTACCCGCTCCTTTGTTGTGGGCTCCAATCTTGCCAAATAATTCTGTACTGGTTCTGTTGCACCCTGATCTTACCAGCCTCTGACAGCTCCACCTTAGTGGAATCTGTCTAGACCGCTACCAGCTGAACCTCCTAAAGATCAAATAAGAGCCCAAACTTTTCTGCTACATCCTGGCTTGTTAGCTTGAATAACAGGGCCATGCAGTCTTTCACTAGGGTCACTGAACTAGTATTGGCCACAGAAAACTGGGATACATTCTGGGTGGAACATATTCCCTACTGTTCATGCAATGTAATGATGGGGACCATGATTTCAAGATAAGATTGTATTGATTGTTGTTCCTGTTTTGTTTTGTTTTGTTTTTTAATGTGCATGCCTATGTGAAAGAAGTATGTGGTGTGTGCATCTCCCTCCCCCGATCATTTGAGAGGATTCTGGATTGGGTGGTTTAGGTCTCTTATCCTCTTCCCCACCCTCCAATGAGGACTTAGTGTCTTGCTTATGCAGTTCAAGGGCTTTTGAAGTGGCCAATAAGAGAAAATAGAGGAGGGAGGAAGAGCACAGGAGGCATAGCTTCAAATATGTGAGGATGGTGGAGAGGTACCAGGAGGAAGTGACCAGAGTGTTTGATAAACCAAGTTTGTTTTCTGTCTACTTTTCCTTGTATGGGATGTGTTTCATGCAACCCTATTCTTCTACATAGCCCCTGCTATGTAGAGCAGAAGTACCACGGCTCATGACTTTATAACCAAGATGGGTGTGATGAGATTCTCCAGAAAACTGGGAGGGGAGTTCAAGGATGCACCAGGACTGGATGGAATCAGGGCATACCTAAAACAAGTCATCTAACTGTTTTGTACCTCGATTTTGTCATCACAGTGCTCTACTCCACTACCCCAGGTAGTCCGAGGTCAATACAAAATCTTGCCTGGAGAGGCACCACAAATGTAATAAGACTGACGACTTTCTTCAAAAGCAAGATAACATTTTTCACTATGTTTTTTAAAAAAAATCAGGATGCTTTATCGTTGATGTATATGTTTAATGCCACCCACCCCTCCACATGATTGAGTCAATAGTCATGCAGCCATTTTACACAGGGACCTGCCTGTCATCTCATGGCTGCTGTGGGCCCAGCTGGGGTTCAAAGTGTCTTTCTCAACTCAAGAGACACTATGGTATCTGAGGACTGGAGTCCTCTTCCAAACTCACCAGGCATTGTCACTGGCAGAGTTTAGTACCTTGTGGACACAGAGCTGAGGTCCTCTGTGCTAGGAGATCACCAGATTCTTCACGTGGGATTCGGGCCACAGTGTGTCTCCGTTTGCATCTTCAAAGTCCATAGAAGAGGGTGTCAGATGCTTTGAACCTCTCCAACCCGCTTCCATCTGTCCTGCTTCAATTGTCCTCAGAAGGGTTTTCCCTAACCAGGCCAGACTCACCCAGGATAAATCTCCTGATTAACTTAAAGTCAGCTCATTAAAAACATGTGCACAATCCCTTCATCTGTCAAGATGTCCGGCTGCCCTCTCCCACCCCCAGCCAATGATGATGATTCCAAGATCTCCACTGTCAACATGTACAGGACACATAAACTTCTTCTCACAGAAATGTGCTAGGAAGCTTCATCCTTCAGATTCACTTTCTAACTCTGCCCTCCCAGTGTCAGTAAAATAATTTTTTAAAAAATCCTTAGGGGGCTGGGAAGGTGGCTCAGTGGTAGAGCGCTTGCCTTGTATGCATGAGGCCCTGGGTTCGATTCCTCAGCACCCCATAAGCAAAAAGAAAAAAGCCGGAAGTGGCACTGTGGCTCAAGTGGTAGAATGGTAGCCTTGAGCTGAAGAGCTGAGGGACAGCGCCCAGGCCCAGAGTTCAGGTCCCCCCCCACCAAAAAAAAATTCTTAGGGCAAAAGCCACATGGTCTTTGGAGTAAGGACTGTCCAATGAAAGCCTGCCTTTGTCTTTAGCAGTCATTAAGGCAGGACACCTTAAAAACCTCTGCCAAAACAACAGAAATCATGCCTTCCTTTCTCTACTTTTTAACAGTCATGGTCAGGCCTGAAATGCCTGTAGTGATACCTGGACTGTGGGTTTGTCTGTCTCCATGTGCCACTAGGCTTTGAGTTTCCTGAGGGACAGCAACAGCAGCTTGCTCTGCATCTACTTCCTGTAGCTGGCAGACAGCTCAATTCCACAGTAACCTCTTAATAGATTCTTAACAGAACAAACAAATTAATGACCAGATCGCCTTGTGTGTTGGTTGATTGTGTTTTGTCTTTTTTTTTTTTTTAAATAAAGCCCAAAGCTGCTCTCTTTCCTTCTTCTTTTTTTTATTAGAGCATCTGGCTTGATGGTGAGGCAAAGAAAACTTAAGAAGGAGGTAAATGAATTATATCAGGGTGTGAGAGGAAACAGAGAACGTTGGTAATTGTTCTTGTTGGCTACTCACAGGCAGGTTATAATAACACAGAAGGGAAGAGGAAATTCAAAACAGATGCAGGCAAGCAGGGTTAGGGCTTCAAATAATAGTAACTTCACCAGAGCTCTGGGTATAAGAGAAGATCAGGAAGTGAGCCTGCTATAAACAGAGTCTACCAATAAACCCACTGGACCTTGGTCTTGACCTTTGGATCCAGTATGACGTCTCTTTTTGTATTGTATGTACTTGTAAAGGAATGTGTATTCTCTGCTTGGATGCTATGTTTTATAAATGGCAGGTCACATAGCAATGCTTCAGACTGGCTCATGCCATCCCAAAGTAAAGGGAGAACTTAAGACTTGCTTGAGTGAGGTGAGCCTTTATAAAGCAAAGAATTAATGGTTGAATTCACATTCAATTTCAGCTGCTTTGGGGGGAAGCTGCCTGTATCCCGCTGATACTGAGAAGAGAACCCGACCCAGAAACGGTAGGATTATGAGGACATAGGAAGATGAAAATCCAACAGGCAGCAAAGTATTTAAAGCAAGGAAACAAGGACATACAATGCTTAAAAAAATGATGTCATTCCCACTACATTCACGTAGAGATGGACACCTTCCGGCAGTGGCCTGCCAGAACAAAAGCATGCAGATCTAGGATGAAATTTTGATTCTTGATCCTAAATTCTACTCTAAACAGGCTGACCTGAGCACAGACATTCCATTGTGTGGCTTGTTTTTGTTTTTTCCAGATGGTAATGTCCTTGAAAAGCAAGGACATAATGACATATTAGTTAGGGGACATCTGACAAGAAGCCACCCTTTTTCACCCCTAGGTCTTCTCACCATCTTCCAGGTGACTGACTGCTGTTTCCATTGAGAAACTGACGTCCCTACTGCCTCTGTTCTTTGGGAATAGTCTTTCCAAAAGGCGCACGAAGTGGACATCACAGATGCAAAGGTGGTCAACTGCCTGCAGCATCCAAAGCGGAACCAAATCATGGTTGAAACAGGACTGGATTGACCTCCCAACAAGTCAGAGGGCACTCAAATTACGTGTGGTTAAGACCCAGCAGACGGCTCCAATACCTCCAACCCCCGCCCCCCCCCCCCGCCCCCCACATACACCATCATGTCTTTCCTATTTACCAGGAGGCCCAACAAGGGACTTTGTCTTACCTACTGGAGAAGGATCGATTGGACTCCCTGAAATTGCCCAAACCTGGGCCTTCCATAGAAGGAAGAGGTCAAGTTGGGATGCAGAAAGCCATTCTGTCATCCCATATGGGGGGAAAACAACACGTTGCTGTGAAAAAGACTGATGGCAGTAATGAAGCCATTCCATGTCATGACAAAGCAGTAAAAGATAGCTTCTTCTGGATTTCTCCAGCATATTCCAAGACTCAGCTCCAAATCATGTTTGTCCAAGTTGAATCTGATGATGAGGAAGCAGAGAACGAATCAAAATGAGAAAAAAGAAAAAAACAATCGGAGGAATCTTGTTTGAGAAGAGGATTTCACGGGGGAAGGGAGATGGATCTTGGTTTCGTTTAGTTTAAGGGTTTAGTTTTGTTGTTTCTGGGTTTTTTTTTTTTTTTTTTTGCTTATGACATTTTAAAAAGAATTCCATCCTTATGAAAAGAAAAGTTATGTTCAGAATCCGTTTGTTCAGAGGCAACGAGAGCATGACCCCAGGCAAATGGTGTTTCCTTGGCTTTATTGTCTGAATATGATGAATTGCCTGTTTCATAGAAGCATGAATTATTTTTCAAAGGGTGAGACTTGGATTAATAATGAACTCATTCCTCTTTGTCCCCAACTGTCTAGGGGAGCTGTCTTTCTTCATAGTGACTTCCCCTCATCCCAATCTCACCACGGAATTTAAAATCTCTAATTATAGCTTTCCATTAGAACTGCCATCTATCGTGGGTTTTTTTTTTTTTAAGTAAAACATTTGCTCCCATCTAAAAAACAAAAAGTAGTTAACACAAAGTAGTTCCTTGTCCCTCCAACTTGTAACAGCAGAACTGAGTCTTTTAAATGTCTTGTGAACTAGACGTACCTGCCTTCGATGGCAAGTCTGCAGAAAGTGGTTCCTGAAGCTCCAGGGGTTCAGAGGCCAATCCTTTGCAAGAGAAGGGATGGGCCTGATGTCTGTGTCTGGTTATACTTCAATTTGAGAGAGAGAAAGAGAGAGAGTGTGTGTGCATGACAGGAAATCAAGGGGCGAGTGTCAAGTGTTTGGGTATCACAGACCTAGCAAGTTTGACAAAATGTGGGAAGGTGAAGCAGGAGGAATTCTCAGACAGAGCCCCATGCTCCTGAGCATCTTCTGTGAGTGCTGTGCACATCAATGCATGCCAGCTGCCTTGCTGCTGTGTTGCAGCGCTGGAAAATGTAACTTCTACCTGTTGCTAATGAACTCCCAGGAAAGACTGGATTGGTACTGATCGCCTTGTCAGGTCAGAACCTAATGGCGAGCTCAGGAAGCTAGGTCCTTGTCTATATGTGTTACCTTCCTTGATAGGAGAGTGATTGGCATATTTTAGATATATTTGGATCTCTAAAATATTAAGAGAAATTGTTGGGCTCCAAATTCCTAATTTACTGAGCTCTATAGTCATGTCAAGGGACTAATAATAAACTAGAAGAAAGGGGACTTGGATTCTGGAGGTAAACGAAGCTTTTCTATAATGGAAGTCCGATTAAAATTCAAATACCATTCGGGGTCAGGCAAGAAGTAAATGAAAGAATAAGTTAGGGAGATAATGACCAATGACAAAGTCTATTGTGTGTTGCAAATCACTGATTTGCCAAGATGAGTGTAACCATGCATGTTCTTTGTTTGCCAGGCCACCACATTACTATCTTCTGCAGAAGTGGTCCTCCAAACAGGCAAATGGTAAATCAGGGGTTGCGGAGAAGCGGGAGTTCAGACAACCCTGCATTTGCTTCAGCCCCCTCAAGCCTAGCTTCCTCCTCTTGAGTCACTTGGGACAATTATCTTGTCCTTTCCAGCCTGGGTCTTCATTTGTAACACGGAGATGATACCTGGCATCATGAGCTCAGTGTGTAAAGATGAGGTGAGAACCTGTGCCTACCACACTTCTACAAAACAGTGGGGAACTCACAAGCCATGTGCATTCATCAAGCCCCCTTCAAAAAAAGTATCCCTGGGCATCCAAGAGGGTCACATCTAAAACCTGGGAGTGTCAATTTGCACACCGGAATGGCTCTGACCTCCTGACCCATTCTGGGCTGTTCTGTTGTTCCGCCCTGAGCCACCTCCCCTGCCCAGGGCTCACACCTGCTCCTGGAACTCAACGGCAGCTTCAGCTGCTCTGGCTAGAGTCTGGATGACCCTTCTTGGAAGGAAATTTGCATCTGCCCTCTAGAACTTTCTAGAGCACCTGACCCTCTTCAAAAGGCATCTGCATTTCATGTACTGCCTCAGGTCTAGTTTCTGGGGGAAGTAAGCTACAGCTTTCATTGGTGGAGATGACTGTGAGACAGAACTATTGGAGGTTGGTACAGAGGAGTTCTGCTGCAGGGCCCTTCTTGGATTTCTGTCATTGACCACAGAATCTTAGATGCTCTTTTTTTTAATACTTATGTTTAAGAGACACTATGTTTAAGGAGAAATTCCAAAAGAAATGGGAGTTATTTCTTTTCATGGGAAGCATGGGAGTTGATATGGTATGGTAGTTCTGTCCATAGTAACTTGTTCTGACATCTTTAGTACGTTGTCTAATTTATACAGTCTGAGATAGATTGCCTTCCTGCCAGTGGAAGGGATGGAAGGTAGGAGTCGTACACTTTCCCTTTTAGGGTTAGAACTCCAAATTGCTCCTCTCACTTCTACTCATATCGGATTGGTCAAGAGCTGGTCACATGACCACATGCTGCTGTAGTCTTCATTCTGGGCTTTAATGTACTCAGCTAAAATCTAGAGCTTCTATTGTGATAGCTGAAGGGAAAGTGGATTTTGATGGGAAATTAGTAGACACTGAGGTAAGGAACATGAACACAGGGACCACATTTCTTCTGTTGAGTACTTGTTTTCAGGGTTGAGCTTCATGCTTGGTTCTACTAGGAGATGGTAGTGGCTTAGATTAATTATATGGTAGGGTGGAGACTTAGAGAAGCAGACAAGCTTGTGATAAAAATTGAAGAGAGATTAATAAGACTTGTTAGTAGATACTCAGGAACCTGAGAGGGAACAGCCCGCAGACAGCTGGGGGCTTTCCTCTTCATTATTGTTACTTTCCAGCCCGTATTCTTTAATTACCCAACTGAATCCTAATTGAGTTCCATACAAGCTGGGAATCAAGAGGCTATAAACATAGGTTCCAGTCTTATTTCTACCATTAAACTAGCTGTAGGAAGTTGAGCCTCAATCTTCTTACCTCTAACTTGGGGATCAAAATACCACATCATGGGATGAAATGGGCTAATGGACAAAAGTACTTAGCACAATGCCTGACACAGATGAAGACCTCATCTAAGCTGCAGCTTTCCTGCTGTAGGCAATATCCATGCTCTGAAAAGAACCATGCAACATTTTCTAAAGAAGACCTGGTGTCTGCTGGGTCTCCATCCAGCTACTAGTTCTTAGTAGTACCTTCTCCATATATTCCTCTTTCCCAGGAGACCGCCTCTTCTTCCTAGATTAAACAGGCTGTACAGATTAGCAGTTTCACTTACACCTGAATGCCACTTCTCTGAAGCCTTCCTGACCCATTCATTCTGCTTTCCTACTTGGTCCTGCCCAGGAAGACCTGGAAGAAGTCACTTCCTCTATCTTCTTGCTGCTCCCTGTTCTTGTTTCTGCTCTTGTTTGTGCCTCATTGAAAATAGGGAGATTTTAAGGTTGGTTCCACTAAGTATCATCTAACCAAAGACTGTGAGGCTTCTTAATCCACTATTTTAACTACTCAGGAACTTGGACATTAAAAGGAGGTTATTGATTCATCAGAATGTGATGTACCACATCGTGTTATGTACATGGGCATCAGTTCAGCTGATTGTGGTCAGTATACCAGTTGCTGATGAGCAGGTCAGAGGGTATAGAGAAGGCCATACAGTATAGCTCTTTGGCACAGGCTACGGGTATAGAATACCCACTGCCACAAAGATATTGCATGGCTTGTGATGCAGATACTAACCAAATCTGCAGGGAATCACCTAGCCCTGGGGTTTGCAGGAATGGGAGCCAGGTAGGCCTTTGAATACCAACTCTGAATGACTCTTCTCTAAGTGATTCCTGTAGGTTGGGAAACTTCATCTTAGTCCCTACTGGTCCCACTGACATTTCCCTTTAGGGTGCCCCTTTTCAGGCTGAGAGGAGAAGAGTGAAGCTTTCCTCTGTGTCACCTTGTCATTTCCAGACCTTAAGTCTCCTCAAGGACAAACTATTGACAAGATACTTAGACCTTTTCCTCAAATTCTTCTGTGTCATCCTTTCATGGAAGCACAGAGGCAACAAAGCCAAGTTTCTAAAGGAGAAAGGGAGTCACAAGCCAGCAAGAGATATGACTGTGTTCTTGGCGGGGGGGGGGGGGGGGCGCTGGTGGAGAATGTGAGTTAAGAGTAATAAGATCTAGTACCCCACAGCCGTGTGTAATTGCTTCTTCATCTTTGTCATCCGCCGTAGGCTGAGAGCTCTGGGAAGGCCCTAACTGCATTATTACTTTTACCTTCAAGGCCTCACTGCACTGTGTTTTTTGGGGGAAAAAAATGTGAAATGAATAGCCATAAATATGGTTGAACTTCTTTTTTGGGGGAAAGTGATGGCAAGTCACTTTACAAATCCCATCTTTATGACATTACTTAATCCTCAAAACAGTTGTGGTAAGGAAACACAAGGCACTATTACTTTTACTTATGATTATTATTACTATCTGAAAACTCAATAACTAAGAGATTTGTGTGGAGACCTCTTGTTGGCTAAAAGTAAGGCTGAGACTAAGCACCAAGGTTGGCTTGCTTTGTGACCCATTAGGAAGGAAAGAAGGAAAAGGAGATGGAAAAGATGTGTGCCACTCTCAGAACTCTGGATTCCGGGGGGCAGGTTCAGCCATCGTCGGAAGTAAAGTCCCTTACTTCAGTCCTATTGAAGCCTGAGATGGGAGAATAATCGGAAAAGTGATGCTAAAGCAGCCTGGGTCACAGAGGCTAATAGACTTGAATGGCTGAAGGCACCATTATGGAGGACCTCAAAGAGCTTTTGTTTATATGGGTTGTGCCTATCAATCTTTACAATAGTATAGACAGTAAGACAAAATTTTAAATGCATATTTGCATATTTAAAAATTAAAATAAGGAATGTTTAGACTGGCCAGGTTTTACCTCTTCACCTCTGTAATACCTGGCTTAATAGAAGATGGCTAAATTCTTCAGTCTACCTCTATGTTTTTATCCAATCTAACATGTTCCTTTAGTTGAAATACTTGTCCAGCTTTCCATAGCTATGTTGTTGAGGAAGAGAGAAGGTATTTTAGTAGCCTCTTCAGATAATCATGGACAATTTCTTCTGATGCTACACAAAATTCGGTATGTGGAAGTTTCCTAAAGATTACTGGTAAAGAGAAATTTGAATCTGTATGAATAACATGTTCATATTTGGTTATATCACAACTTGTTGACTCATGTTAGCCTTTCACCCCAGTTAATTTAAACCATCAAGGACTTGTTCACTCCACTTACTGAACTATCTAGCATATTTATCTCTCTATGTACAAGCATACTTATTTATGCAGTAGGAAAAAAACCACTTCATTTTATAGCATTACCACTGATATAATAAGAAACATCTAGACATATTGGAAAGTTGCCAAGCTTAGAGTGGCGAATGAATTTTTCCTCCTCAAAGTTTGCAATGCTCATTTGAAAGTTCACAGGTTATTGGCAACAAACTCGATCACTTGCTTTCCTTGATGTGACAGGTTCACTTTGCTCATTTGCGAAGAAAACATCTGACAAATACTCACACTGGAATAACTGTAGTTTGTTAGCCAACCTCACAAGTAAAATACATGGGGGTGGTATGAGAAGAAGAGGATAGTTTAACTGGCAACTCAAATAATTGCAAAAGCACTTTTTTTCTTCTTCTAAGATAGCCAGCATTTCAAGAAATGACTTTTGAGTACTTCTTATTTATTTACTCATTAGTGCAATGCTGGATGATCTTTCCCAGCAAGGGGTGTGGGAGGTGAAGAATGCCACGGCAACTGATACAGGTTGGTGCCACAGCCTTGGTACATGCTGACATAGTCTCCCTCACCTGTGCTTTCACATCATCAGTAAAATTGCAATACAACTAGTGGGCAAATCATGTTTTCCAGTTATTAGGGAGATTGTTTCAGCCTTAGAGACTCCTTTGACAAAAAACATATCTTATAGGCAGATGCCTAGGGCTCTGTGGACTCTCCTCTCAGAACCACTAACCACAGGTAGTAATTGGTAGTGTGAATTCTGAGTTAACTGGTAGAGAAAAGAGCATTCATTCTCAAATACGGTGAGATTTGTGTTTAATCCTGGCCCTTCTCTAGGCCTCAGTGGTATCTTCTGTAAAAGGGGATAACAGTACAATGCCTTCCTCACAGAACTGTTATCAGATTTAAGTTGTAGTCCCACAGTTAACATGCAGCTCTGAATGAATACAAGAGCTAGACAGTTCTTTCTGGGTTTGAGAATACTCGGGGAAGAGAGAAGGCCTCAGCTTCTACTCATATTGCCAAGATCTATTCTGCCCAGGAAACTTGGCTAGAAGGAGGACAGTCTTCTGCCTCATAGACTCTCTTTCAGTGAGCAGAATATGCCTTGAAGCCTCTTTCTTTTGCCACCATCTTCAAGTCTCCAAAGAGTCTTTGATGCTACCTTGCTGCCCTATGTTGCTGTAGCCACAGCTCACCTCCAAATCCAAGAGGCCACAAGAAGAGACCCTACTGCCAGACTGAGCAAGGGGCTTCTGAATCCAAAGGCACAATCCATAAAAGGAAAAACTGAGTTGGAACTCAACAAAATGAACCTTTTGCTTAATAAAAGGTTCCTGGGGTGGGAAGGTGGGGGGAATGAAAAAGTGAGCTGTGGAATAAGGGAAAATATTTATGAGTCACACCGTTGACTGAGAGCTTGTGTCTAGACTATGCAAATAACTCATACAAGTCAACAATGAAAACCCGAGAATTAGAAGTAGAAAATAAGCAGTGATGTGAACACACATGTCACAGCTGAGGACAAACCCAGGATAAGTTCACACAAGAAAAAATGTTTACCACAAAGGCAGTTACCTGTATAAACTCTACAGCTTCTGGCAGCAAATTAGTCTGTCTCTCATTTAATCTCTTTTCACTTTCCTCCCACACCACATACACACAAGCACCACTTTACTCTTTTCTTGGAACACTGGCTTTTTTTTTTTTAGGGTTCTTTAGATATAACTGTTTCCTATCTGGGGACTTCGCATTTGAAGTTTCCTCTTCTGGGAACTCGTTTTTTTCCCCCTCCAGACCTCTGAATTTTTTTTTTCATCACTGGTTTTGATCAGTTACCATGTCATAGAAGAGGCTGACTTGACCACCATCACCAAAACTGCACTCACATGTTCACTTCTCCAACCTGAATATCTGCATTTGTCTGTTGCCTGCCTCCCTCAGCAGACTGGAGACTTGGTGTGGGCCTAGCATTGCCTATAAGTTCACCAATACATCTCCACATGCACAGCCCATAGAAGTGGCTTGATAAATCTTGCTGAATGAATATAAAAATAGCAGGCTGGCTTAAGGAAAGGAATAAATGAATGAACGCAAAAATGATGGGCTAACGTAGGTAAAGGTTTTCTGTGTCCTGAGTTTCCTTGTTAGGTTCCTCACAAAACAAATCTGAGTAGATAATTAGAAGAGGGAGGTTCAGAATTAAAAGATCTCCGTTTAAAGTCCCCCTCCTGACACTATTTGGCCTCTGTGACTTTGAGCAACTCGTGTCACCTTGAGACTTCACTTACTCATCTGAAGTTAAGGCCACCCCTTTAAAGAGCCTGAGGAAATTAACATATCATGATTGCTCCATTACACCCAATTCCAATTGCAATTCACAGTACTACCATCCACCCAGGTACCCAAACCAGAAACCCAGATGAATCAGCCAATGCACCTTTCTACTTTACCTTCCCCCTGCACTCCCCCCGCACCCACACCAGATACAACACCCAAGCACTTATGAACTCTTGACTAGTATCCTTGTAAACCTCTTCCACGAACCTCCTCTACCTCTCTCTCTTCCTTTTGCATCATCTCTTGCCCAACCATTGTAATAGCCTCCTAATTGGCCTTTTATGCAAATCTAATTATGTCAGTGCCTTGCCTAACCCCCTTAAGTTATACATTGTTTTCCAAAATGGAGAGCAAATTCCTCTCCTTGACACCAAATTTTCCCTCCCCTTGACATGGGATCTGGCCCCTGCTCATCTCAATCTCCTGCTTACCCCTTGCCAACATCTCTTAGAAGCTCCAGCACTATGCTAAAACCTCTCTTCTCAGACATACCCCTGGGCTTGACACTTGCTCTTCTGGATGCCCCGCTATGCCTCCACCATTCATAGTTCAGTTCAGCATCTTTTGGTGGGCATCCCTGACTTGCCATTCTGTTTGGTGCTCTCTCCATGCTTTGTGATAATCGCTGCCAAGTTTATCATAGCACAGGACTTAACACATAGTAGGCAATAAATAAATAGTAGTAAATGTTTGTTTAATAATAAATGATCTGGGTTACGAATTAATGGGTTAACCCTACAAAACCTGTTTGCTCTGTGATGGGTTATTTAAGGGATGATGCTAGGTATCCTTCTCCCTTTTGTCTAGCACTGGTTTAAGATGTTTAGTTACAACCTTTTGGAGATAATCAGACTTCAGTCCTGCTCACAAACAAAGAAATGGATAAGATGGTCTTGGACATCGACCATCTTCAAAGGTTTTTCCAGTCTAGATTTAAAAAGATGTACGTTTGAATCACAGTTCTCCCAACTGGTAATGCAGTGACCTTGAGTCTTAACCTCAAAGAGAAAACCAATGAATCCTCCATAATGGGTTGGTGTGAAGATTCCATAAAATCATACCATAAAGCATGCAGACCGGTCCCCAGTGCACTGTAGGCAGCCAGTAAGTATTTATATATCTCCATCTAGTGGTTTACACACAGGAAATAAGGAGGAGTGGCGAGTTGAGCTTGGCTAGAAACTCGGTAGCTCCTTCCACCCAGAGCCAAGAGAGCCAAGGAGAGAGGCAGAGGGAAGTGAATGGCGGAGACCTGATAGAATGAGCACTGGTCTGCCGAAGCCGAGGGTGGCTTGGTGCATCCACAGGTGTATCCACAGTCACCCAAGTATTTTCCAGCATTAGAGAGAGTGGAGATGAGATGTAGGCTAGCCTGTGAAATTCCTTTTCCCTAGGTGGGTAGGGGGCTGGATCCTGCCCCTTCAGAGGGTCATTTATGTCCCTTCTGAATATTGCGCTACGAGGAGCTATTCCTCGTACAGGTAGAGCCCCAGTGTGTGGCCTAAAATTAAGGTGCAGATGATCCATCTGTACAACGCAAAGAACTCTGGCTTTGTCCGAGTGGACTCAGTTACACGGAGTCTGGCTGAGTTAAGTCCCAACCATGTGACATTGGCTGTTTCATTTAGCTTTTCTGGCCTTCAATTTTCTCATCTGTAAAATGAAAATAAACTACCAACTTCAGAAGGTTTTATAGAATGAATTGGGATGATGATAGAAGTGCTTCGTATGAAATAAGCATTCTGAAGTGTAACTCTCTTCTCTTTCAACCAACTTCCTCCATTTCCTTTTAGCACTTTGTGACCCCATGGAAATGGCTTATTTATCCCCTAGAGCCCACGCATCACGAGGGCCTTAGTCTACTTGCTTCTCTCAGCACTCAGAACCTGGTGGGATTGGTTGAATAAGTGAACAAGTAAAGCCTATTCATCCTACTTCTCTTCCCTAGAACATAAAATCCATAGCTATCGCATTGCAGCAGTTACTTCTTGCTGTGTAACAAATTACCCCAACATTTAGTTTGAGGCAGCAACAGCCAAAGAATTTGTAGTTCAGGACCTAAGGAGTAAGTAGTTCTGTTGGGCAGTTCTAGTTTAAGAGTCTCTCATGAGGTTGTACCTCAGCTTCTAGCTTGATGGTTCCTGTAGGATCCATTTTCAAGGGGGCTTGCCCACCTGGCTGGTGGTTACCACCAAGCCAGGTTCTTTTTGTGTGGACCTTTGATGGGGCTGCCTTACATGGGACAACTCAACAGGCATCTCAACAGACATCTCACAATGCCTTTATCATCAAGCCCTGTGTCACACAACTGGGTAGTTGCATGGTCACAATTTCTTCCTCATTCTATGAGTCACATACCCATCCCTTCAGGAACAAGGAAACCATATAAGGACATAGACACCAAGAGGTGAAGATCACTGGGAGCCATCGTGGAAGTTGAACACCACAAGGGAGCCTTTATTTATCAGGGTAACACCAGGCTCTAGCTCTAGCACTTGGTGTTCAAGAGGTAATTGTTGACATCTGTGAGTGAAATGTGCATGGTACCAGGCTGTGCACAGTGACTCAGGCTCAGTCTGCCAGTACCTGGCACTCAGTGAAAGGGAAACACAGAATACTGTAGCAGAATTTGGTCAGAAAACTCTGATCAGGTTCCTGAAGCCGGTATCAGGGGGGTAGATTTTGAAAGGGTGAGTTGAAGTGGACCAGGTGATGGGTAATAGAGAAAGAGTTCCACGAAAGGAGTGGCCCATGCAAAGGTCCAGGGGAAAACAGGACTATATGAGCCAGGAGAGTCCTGCTTTAGTCCCCTTTTACCAAGGCTGGACCCTCCATGAGTGCTTGTACCCATAGTAATAATAAAATAAGGAAGAATTGGAGGCCCATGCTAACTCTTTGACCTGTGCAGAGCACTGGTTTGGGTAGGAGAGCAGATGTTTGGTAAGTGCCGGGATACAAAGATTGGTACTATCCCTGGGCTTGGTTCCTAAACTGCCAAGGATGTGGGGGAGGGGGAGGGGCACCGTGCATGCACAAACTACTGTGATACAAAGGGAAGTGATAGAAGGATCTTGAGAGAGGCCCAGGGCAGGGGCTCAGAGGTCTAAAGGAGGGTACTGTCACAGCCATTTGGAGGAAGAACCGGTTATACATTCAGGCCTAAGGAAATGAATGACTTGATCTCTTGCTTACAAAGATATGAGGTTCTTTGCATGGACTGGTTCTTCAGTCTCTTCTCAATGCTCTTCCCTCACACCTTCATAGACCACCCTGAGGCAGGTCCTCTGCTATTCAGCAGAGGTCAGGTCCAAAAGACCCAGACTGGGAGTGGGAGGACTATAGTTGTGCTTGGGGGGGGGGCAGGGTTAAGATGCCCCCTAACCTAGTCTCCTGCAGCAATGTTAAGCAAGCCCAAGGGCTTCCCTGGGCTATGAACTGGTGAAAGGTTAGTAGTTTAGGAGGAAGACAGGGACACCACAGCTACTGCATGTTCATTCCAGACAGTGTGGACTGAAATTGTGACCTGATATGAGTAGTTCCCCCCCCCCCCCCCACAACCTCCAGGGCCTCTCCTGCATCCTTACTCCTGAGGAAAGAAAAGTACTTCTCACACTGTCTCCCCTGGCTGCCATTGCTAAGTGATCCAAGTGGAACAGCCAGTAATTGCTACATTTTAAAAGAAAGGAAGAGCTGGACACTGGTGGATTCATGCCTCTAACCTGAGCGACTCACAAGACTGAGATCTGAGGACCATGGTTCGAATCTAGCCCAAACAGGAGAGTCAATTATCTCCAACTAACCACCAAAAAGCAGGAAGTGGAGCTGTGGCTCAAAGTGATCGTGTGCTAGCCTTGAGTACAAAAGCTCAGGGACAGGGCCCATGCTCTGAGTTCAAGCCCCAGGACTGGCACCAAAATAACTCAATAAAAAGGAAGAAGGAAGAAATCAGAGGAAGGAGAAAATCCAGGCCTGTGCCCCTCTAAAGGCTTAATGGGACAAATCCTGGGGGTGGACTGGGAACAGAGTTCCAAGCAAGCACTGAGAAGAATCCTGCCCCACAACAAAAGGACTGACCAACGGCACAGGGTATCAGAAATGGGGCTCAAGAATGGGTCCCTCTGGTACTTTCCATTGCAGCCCAGCCCCACCCTCATCTGACAAGACACAGGCTGATGAGTACAGCAGGCGGCTCTTCTGACCTTTCCTGTGCGCTGCTGTCCAGGGGAGGCTGCTCCCCTGACTCTGGGACCTCTTATCCGCTCCTCCCCGAAGCCATGCCCAGTCCAAAAGCATTCGCTGGCCACTAACACACTCTTCCTTCCATTTAGGAACATGAATGTCGTGCCCGATCATTATTACCCATCTGCTGAGACAGGAAGAGAGCCCCTTTCCAGGCAGGAAAAAGAAAATCAGGCCAGAAAGGCCCACGGGGTACGGGACCAGGAAGGCAAACACATGGTTAGGAATGGGACGTGGGTCTCTGTCCTCACCCATGGTGACAAAGGAGGTCACAGTGCAAGCACCAGGCTATAGCAAAGCCCAAGGGAGGAAGAGGCCAGTTCTCCAAGGGGTGGGTGGGTGGGAGGTGACCTGCAAGGGTTTGGTGTCCAGGGAGCATAGTTTGGGGTGAGCTGTGAGGGATGCAGTGCCTGCCAGAGGACATTGCATCTTGGGGAAAGAAACAACTTGAACAAAGACAGAGCAGCATGACACACTGGTGTCTTTGAGGATCTGGAGGTGGCTCTGCAAGGCTCAAGCCTAAGGAGTCAGGTGTAAGTTAAAATAATCTGAATAGAGAGAGTCTGGGTCACCAAGATCCTTGTGACCAAGCTAAAGGCCAAGACTGAACAGTCCTTACGGGCCTGTACCCTGGGAGGACATGTTCACTTCTAAGGGCTATGTGACCCCAGACAAGATACTTAACCTCTCTGTGCCTCAGTTTCCATACCTGGGAAACAGGGCGAAGAGGAGCATCTTTTCCATAGGGTGGTGAGACAGGGGAGCTTTGTAGAAGATATTCTACATGTAAAGAGCTCAGTGTCGTAAAGCGAATGCCTCCGAGTTGGGACTGCAATAGCAGCAAGAAACTGTTCTCATTAGTTCATTTGTGAAGGATCGCCCCGTTCCTAGGTGGAAAGCAAAGTAGAAGGGAACAAGAGTGGACCCGAGGGGCCACTGTGGCAGGCTCCTGCCAGGGTCCAGGTGTCTGGTGAAGGGGTCTCATTAAGGAATTGGGGAAAGACCTCAGAGGTCTGGAGCGGGGAGTGTGGGAGACTGAAGAGTCTGTGAGCCGGTGCTTCTGGAAAGTAGACTGGAGAGGGGGGTGGGGAGAGAGGACTGTGGGTTTACCTGCTGGTCACTGGGATAGAACACTGGGCACACTAAGCCTAGGGCTGGGACAGAGAGTTGCGAATCCAAGCTCCAGGGTTCACAGCAGTGGGTTCATGGCTGGTGAAGGACCCCCAGCCCAGCTGGCAGCTGAATCTCCAGGAGAGAAGAGGAGACAGCCCAAAGACAGTGCAGAGCTCAGAGAAGACAGTAGCTCATGGAAATATCCAAGAGGGCGGGTGAAGCCTCTCTTTGCCCTCAACCGGGGTGGGAACTACATCTGAAGCTCTTGGCTCTATGAGGCGCTAAGAATGCAGAGTTTCCTGGAAACTAAACATTGTTTTCCATGCCCTGTGAGCAGTTGAAAGCAAAAGAGAACAAATATAAGCTCTGACTGTGCACGATGCTCTCGTTACAGATCATCATATCTTGGAAAACAGGACCCCTGAAACATTTGCGGTTTTAAACTAGGGCATTGCCTTCATCAAATAGTTTTAACCCTGTACCCCTTATGGAAGTGCCTCCTCCCTCTATTAAGCCATAGCCTACCTGAGTCCTGTCTAGACCTGACACAAACACCACCTTTCCCTCTGCTGTTCCATGACTACCCATGGTACAGTCAAGTACCCTACCAATGCCTGAGGGGAGGCTGGGGGGTGGGGACTGATTAAGGACATCAGTTTTCCAAATTTCAGTTACCTGATCACCATCCCTGAGGCATGGGAGAGGACCATAGCAGTGTATCTCTGCAAGGACGAGGGCTGCCACGTACCTTCCCCCCCCCCCCCCCCCCCCCCCCGTGGCTCCCTCTAAGTCTCATGTCTGGCTTGTAGCCTGCCTAGTGTAGTGTGTGCTGCGTGAGGGACCTGGCTGGTGTCTGAGTTTAGTGCCACCTTTCTAGATGGCCCTCTCTAAGTTAGGGTGGGAAGGCTGTGGGATGGTCTCTCTGCCTTGGTTTAGCCCATTTGCCTGTCCTCTCCCCCAGGAAATGTCCTCTCTTGATGTAGCCGTAATTAGTGCACCAGGGATCATGATAGCTCCTGGCCTCTGGCACAATACACCTCATTGTCTTCTCTTCGGCCTTGGGTGACGGTGCTCCTGTCCCATCTTCTACGTTGCTGACACTTTGGGTCCCATTCTTTGCTGTGGGCAGGGGTGAGGGAAGCTGTCCAGTGCCTTGAAAGATGTGTGGTAGCATCCATCCTGGGCAGTTCCCACCCACTAGGATCCCGGTAACATGCCCCCCCCCCTCATTCAATTGGGACAACCCCAGATGTCTCCAAACACTGCCAACTATCCCCTTTAGGGCAGAATTGAGAGCCCCTGTTCAAGAGACAGGACTCTTAGAAGGCAAGGCTCTTCTCTAGTTCACTTCTTCTCTTTGATTGTTTCACAGAGCGCCTGGCATGTGTCTGGCGCCCGCGTGGTGACAGGGACATGGACTCTCTTTTTGTGTGATGGCTCCTGTACTTCCAAACGTAAGGGACAGGTGCTGTGGTAGTAGTTCCCTCTCCGGTCTTCCTTCCTTCCTTCCACCCCTTTCCCTGCCCCCAAGTCCAGCTCTCCAGGCCCAGCTCAAGTACGTAGGACATTCTGTAATGTTTCTCTGCCTCCATAGGGAGATTTGTGATCCATCTCTTTTTTTCAAAAAAAAATCCAAGGGAGTCTTCAGAGTTTAAGAACCAAAGAGTGTTCCTCGGGGTTGACAAGGGATTATCAGAGGTTTGGGTAAAAAGTAAGAAAAGATCAATGGGCCCCCCTGTATAGTATTTTTACAATCAAAAATATATACTAAAAAACAAATAAAAGAACAATGGGTTCTGGAAGTACCCCAAGACAGAAACTGAAAATAATGGTGTAGAACTGGCCCAGGGCTTAGGTCCCAGTGACCAAAACTCTGGGTCATATGAAAACACCGGAGCCTGCCGGGGCTAATGAGCGCCCGAGGGGATGGCAAGCAACGCCTTTTGGATACCAGACATTTCTCAAGCTTCTTAGATCCCTGGCACTAACTCTGAAGAGCTGGAAAAAGACAAACTCCATGAATGAGGCATCACGAAGATATGGAGTTGAGATCCAGCTGATTTATAGACTGCTGGCACACCTGATTTCTGGCTTGGAAGTTGTACCTATGGTGAGTACAAAATGAGAAATGATAGCTAACATTTATTGAATGTTTATTATGTACCAGACACTATTTTTTTCAGCTTCTGTGGTAGTAGTTCCCTCTCCAGTCTTCCTTCCTTCCACCCCCTTCCCTGCCCCCAGGTCCAGCTCCCCAGACCCAGCTCAAGTACATAGGACGTTCTAGAATGTTTCTCTTCCTCCAGAGGGAGATTTGTGATCCATCTCTCTTTTTTCAAAAAAAAAAATCCAAGGGAGTCCTCAGAGTTTGAGAACCAAAGGGTGTTCCTCGGGGTTGACAAGGGATTATCAGAGGTTTGCTTCTTTGAATCTTCACAAGATTCCTATTAGGTCCCATCAGAATTCCCAAGCTCAGGGTAAGGGATTGAAGATATATATATATATATATATATATATATATATATATATATATATATATATATATAGGTGACTTTGATAAGGCTTTACAGCATCTAAGCAGTGGATACTGAATAAGTAAGAATAGCACACATGGGCAGAGTGTGGTGGCTCATATCTGTAATCTAAAATACTTGAAAGCATAGGTTAAACTGGCCCCCAAATCTCTCCCTCAAAAAACAAACAAACAAACAAACACCTGAGGCCCTATTGGAAACAAAAGTTAAAAGGATTGGGAATTTGTTATGCAAGTAGTAGAATGCCTGCCTAGCAAGTACGGGGCCTGAGTCCAAACCCCAGTGCCACCAAAAAAAAGAAAAAGAAAGAAAAGCAGCAAACACAGAGTAGAACACTTGCTTACTTAGGTCCAGGTGCTACTTCCTGGACTTTGCAGGTATTCATTTATTTAATCCTCATTAAAAAAAACCCTTGAGGTAGACACTATGAGCTATCCTGTAATGTCATAGTTAGTGAAGTGGGGGAAACAAAGATCAAGTCATTTGCCCAAGTCTCCCAGTTTGTATTTGACAATCTTGGAATTTCACCTGGGCAAGTTTGGTTGCAAACTCTGTGTTCTCTAACAAGTGCACCATTGCTTCCAAAAAATGGCTGTCAAAGGGAAATGGAAGAATAGATGCCATTGAAATTGCTTTGATAGCATTGGCTACTCAACATTATTTTACAGACACAAATCAAAACAAACAACAACAAAAAACCCAACCAAACAAACCAAAAAAAAAAACTACCTGGTGTCAGATTGTCAGCTTAGAACTGGGTAAATATTTTTTTTTCATTTTTTAAGGTAAAAAGCCCTGTCTAAAGCCCCCCAAGCCACTACACAGATCAAGCTACCTATGCACCCCGAGATGGTAGCATGACCCTTCAGAGAAAACATTTCAAGATACCCTCCAGGATGCTCAGTGTGATAGCTGTCACTGGGCCTTAAACCTGGAGCACTTGCCATCCGCCCCCCCCCCCCCCCAGTGGACATCTGGCAATGACCGGGACATTTTTGGTTGTCACAATTATAGAGTTTCTTCTTGTATCTAAGTCTAAAGAAAATAGAGACGACCATGTACAGAACTGTTCCCACCATAAATACCCAGACCCTTTTAAGGAGGCAAAAAAGGGGTCAGGGAGAGGGCTAGAGCAGGAGGCATTGATTGGGATACTTTGTTCACGTGCCTGGAAATGTCACAAACAACACCTTCCCTTGTGCAACTAATATGCTAATAAAATACCCAGTTGTTTTTGAGAAAAAAAAATTCAGCCCATAGAAGTGTGGAACCAGGGGCTGAGAGATTTTTTTCCCCCTGATGGAATATTGTAAAGACAGGAAGAGCTAAAGCTAATTTTTTTTCAAGACTACAATATCAGTATTACTGCTGTCAACACTGGCCTTGTGTTTATTATTGTTTGACAATTTGTATATGCTCACGATGTATGTATGAGCAAAGGAGTAATGAATCTGGTTCATGGGTGCCAGTAGGATTTAGGATCTTACAGTATAGAAGCAGAGAAATGGTAAGATTCTGCAGTCTTGTGTCTAGTTGCTGTGCCTTCCCGCCTCTCAATCCTCAGACTCCATTTCTCTCTCCTCTCAGGCTATTCCACCCTCCAGCGCCTGCAAGAGGTGGGGGTGATTGCTTCTTGGACTGCTAATCACATAGTGGTCTCAAGTAGACAAGCTCCCGGGTGCCTGGCTTCCAGGAAAGCCACCAGACCCATGAAGAAGCCATGTCTGCTATCAGCATGGCATCATTACCACTGTGTTCTGCCAGAAGAATCCCAGGACCCGGCCAGATTCAATGCGGGTAGAAAATCTTTCCACCTCTTGGGGACGAGGTAACAAGGGCCGTCGAGCTGAAGACCTGCAGGAAGGGAGGTATTTTCTAGTGCAAACTTTGGAAAACACAAGCAACCACAGTGAGAAGATAGGCAATGGATGTCACTGGGCCCTGCCTCCTCCCTGGTGGCTTCTGCCTCCAGGTACATGCCCCTTTGCCCTATGGCTTGGATCTACCCACCATTTCAGACTCACTAGTTTTCCAGAGCTCTCTAAGTTACTGCTTTTATGCAGACATGCTTCTGCCCTCACAAAGTGCAGCATATGAGAAGCCAAAGAGAAAATTCCACAAACCCTCTGCCCCAAGGGTGGCGCCTGATCATGCAAGTCCTGCTCTTGGGAGCATGCTGCCTCCCAGGCTGTTGGTGAGCTGGGTGTGGAAGCCATTTCCCAGAACTACTTGGTCACCTCTCTGTCCTCCCCTGAGCAGAAGTGCCACCATGGGAATACGCTGGGAACCTTGGGCAAGGTGGGGTGCAGGAGGGATGCTGGGGGAGAGGGGCACCAACCTCAAAGGAGTGAGCATTGCCTGAGCATTTTATCATCAGATAGCTTCCCACACTTGTGGTTCTCTGCAGCCGGTGGGTGGGGGGCCGTGCCTGGACGGTTCTGGGAGTGGATCCGTGGATGAAGGAAAGAGTGAGCTGGGATTTTTAAAGTGGGGAGGGGGGGGGACTGTGGACAAGGAGGGATAGGTTGCAGGCCGGGATACCTCTCTGAGTGGAAGTCTCATTCCTATTTCCCTGGGGCACTTCTGGGTGGCGCAGGCTCTGTGGGGCCTCAGTCTCCCTTTAAGCGAAAGGAGAAGAGTCTAGCTGAGCCTGGTCTCCCCTCCCCTTCCGTCCCTTTCCCTTGCCCTCCCTTTGCTATCCTCTCCTTTCCTTTCTCTGTGCTGATTTGGCTGTCTGGCTAGAGTAGAGGCCGCTGGCTTCCACCCTCTTTTCTAGTCTTCCCCTGGGGGGAAAAGGCTATCACTCAACCAAGCCTGTGGCCTCTGGTTCTTCTGAGTGCTCCCCAGGGGCCACATCTGGGCAAGGGTGCCAGTGGGAGGGGCACTCTTTTAGAAGGGAGGTGGAGAGAAGGACAGGTACCAAGAGACATTTCACTTCTGTTCCTTCGGTCAGATTTGGCGGAGGAGCACTCCCACAGTGGGGGCTGGAATCCAGGATTGGGATGATATTGTAGCCAGGTGGGACCCACCCCATCCTGTTCACCTGTCTGAAGTAAGTGTGAACTCTTGCTTAAGAACACCTGGGGAGAGATGCCTGGGACTTATCAACTCTTATGAAGTAAAAAGGCAGTGAGAGGGAGCTAACCACCCTCAAGCAGGCTGTGTAAATTTGGGCAGAAACTCAAGAACGTTTTTCCTGATCTGCTAGCCAGACAGCAGCAAGTCAAGGAACGTTGCCTTCCGCTCAAGCCTGTGGCCAAAGGTCTTGGGGCAGGTGTACTAAGGTTGAAACAGAGAAGCCAGGTAGAGCAGCGAGGTCCACAAATACAACATAAACCACATCTTTTCTGTAGTTCTTTGTACATGAAATAAAACTAGAAGCAAATGTTCATATATATATATATCCTTCTTAGGGAAGTTTACATCACAGGGAACTGAATTCTGACCTGGCCAGACCCTTGACCTGGAAGGCTATCTGGGCTCCAGCCTTATCTATTCCTGCAGGAAGAAAAGTATCACCTCCATGCCTACTTAGGCTGAACAAAGGAGAACACTTCTACCTGCCAGCAGAACCTGGTCACCAGATGAGTTGACCAAGAGACTTAGCTGCTGACAGTGAAAACATGTTCTGAGTTCAGGCTCAAAACCATGGACCTATAAATGTGTGTGTGTTGCGGGGGAGGGGCGGGTCAATGTCTTTTTTGAGTGGGAATTTCTAGTCCAGTACTAAAACGGAACCAGAAGTAGTAGTGAGAAGTAGGGTGAGTTCCCCCTTTGTTTTTTTCATATAAGTTTATATATATAAGAGCTATACCTGACTCTGATTGCTCCTTTCTCTGGAGTTTCTGGTGAGGATTTCTGAACAAGTTCCAAAACACTCAAGGGCGTTTGGGAGTTGTCTGAATTGGAGAAGAAGAAGTAGGTGTATCTGGGTATGAGGAAGACTCACAAATACTTGATGTCCCAATGTGTGGGCAATGACTTTGATCAATGTCACCAGTGCTAGAGTCCCCCCCCCTTCTGTTGCACTAATAAGACATCTGATTTTTCTTTTTGTCTGTGCAGGGCAGTCTATTTCCAACCTCTCTTGCCACTAGGTGAGGCCAAGTTTCAAAATAAAAATGAACGAAAGTGATATGAATTAACTCAAAGTCACTCTCAAAAGAAGAATGCCCATCTCCCCCACCCTTCTGCTGGAATTCAGACATGCTAGTGTTGGCATCTTGAACCACACACAGTCAAGGGCAAGACTGGGCACGGCTGGTTGGTTCTGTGTCAAAACTCCTGAACCTATAAACTAAGCTGTTCTGAGGAATTTTCTGGGTTTCTTTTTCTGTCCCTTTGGGATCTTTTGAAAATTGGGTCACTATCATCTGGGAAACTACAGAAGTCATATCTTATAAAAGATGACTATAATCTAGAAAAAGGTGTAAGTATAAACCTTAGGAAACTTTAAAAAAAAGAATTTAAAAATGAAATTTAAATCCATGGCATTAGCACATTTATTAATGTAGCCTTCATAGTGCAGATATGCTTGGCTTTTCTGGGTAGAGAATGTCATCTCCCGAAGAATATAGACTTCCCTCAGCTTCCAATTTTCACACACAAAATCACAGGACCCTGAGATCCTCTTTTGCAAGGAATCTGAGTCTCATAATGAGAATCTCCCAAGGAAGAAGTTCCTGCAAGGATTTACTTGCGTGTACCAGGATAAAGTAGGGAAATATAGATAAAAAGATGTGTGTGTGTGTGTGTGTGTGTGTGTGTGTGTGTGTGTGTGTGTGTGTGCTCTAAATAAAGGGGGGGGGAGTTTAAAGACTCACAAGTGGCAGTTCTAATCTTTGGTCCTTATTCTGAGCTGGGGTAATACATGTGCTCCTATTCTCCAGCAATCCCCAACTACCAGACAGTGGTTGCAGGTGGCCAAGAGGGGTACTCCCAAATTATTGGAAGATACAGGGATGCAGTCTATGCCTAAATGCAAGGACGATAGGTGAGAGCTTTATGACTTCCTTTGCCCAGATATGTTTCCCTTTCTGTCCCTACTCATTCATTTTAATGTTTCACAGAAGAGCGTGGCTACAGATAGCTCCATGTCTATCCTTGTAACTTAACATCTGAAAGGAGGTAGATGGAGGGGGAGGAGGGAATACTTGCTTTAGCCTTTTCAGCTTTTATTTCATGCTACAATATCTTAATCTGGACCTTTTTAATGTGTATTAATTTTGAAACATTTCTCTTGCATCCTCATCTATCTATTCTGACTCTGAAGAGTTTTTTTTTTTTTTTTTTTTGGTAATACTGGGGTTTGAACTCAAAGCCTTATGTTTGCTATGAAAGCACTCTTTGCCTCTTGAACCATGTGTACAGTCATTCTGCTTTACTTTTTAAGACAGGGTCTCATTCTTTATCTGGGTAGCCTACAATTTTGATATTCCTACCTATACTTCCTGCATAGCCAGGAAATGTGGCATTTGCCACGTTTACTTACTGAGATAAGGTCTCATGAACTCTTTGCTTGGACTGCCCTCACACTTTTATCCTCACATCTCCTAAGTGTCTGGGGTTGCAGAAATATGCCACCATACCCAACCGAGGGGTGGGGGGAGGAGCTCTTCTCATCCCTGTCTCTGTAAAGTTCACAAAGACTTAGAGGTACAGAAACGTTATTGAAAAGTCTGGGATCATAGCTAAATCCATTCATAGTATGACCCTTGGACTTGATTAACTTCTCTCCTCCCCCTCGCCCCCCCAAAAATGGTGTCCCTCTGGAAGTGCTGTCTTCAAGGGTAGGAAACTAACAAGAGGTAGAGCTCATCTCTACCATGCCACAGTCTGGTTCTGCTGTGGGGTTGTATCATCTCAGGAGGAATTTATGCCAATGATATGTACCACTTAAGTTTCAAAAATATGCTCAGAAAGCACTTCCTAGTTTTTGAACCCCAGAACATCAACAAGGCCCACCTCACATGTTAACTGGAGGAAATAGAGCAGGTTACCCCTACATTCATGAGTAGTCTCTTCTCTCTGGCTTTCCATTTCATCAAGGCACAAGTCTGATGGATAGGTCTGCCAATCCCCCATAGTGTAATTTTTTGTCAACTTGGTGACATTCTGTGCATGTGTAGTCTGCTTCTTAAAGTGTTTGGAGCATACCAGAACACTGCTCTATTAGCTGTGTTTTAATTATTTATCTAAGTTCTCCATTTACAAATGTTTAACAAGCATTCAGACATGTAAGAAAAGTCCATAGGACATTTTGATCCTTTGGTTGCTTGTGCATGAATAGTGAATATTTATGCACAATTCTAAATATTAAAGAAAATGTTCACTTTTAAGGAATTAATGAACACCAAATAAAATCCAGGTGATGAGTTTTCCTCTGATTCTTCACTCAGACAAACTGTCACACTCTTAATAAAGAATAAACAGAAAAGCTGGTTGATTAAATTCAATGGGCTGAGGTGTCCTCTACCTCTCAGACACTGGACTGGCATGAAAGTTCAGAAGATCTTTCATGTTTCTGCCAGACTTTTACCACCCCAGAACAGCCAGCCACCCAGATAAATGGAAGATATGTCCTCTAGAACCACTTAGGCCTCAACCATGCCTTTCCTTCTTCATAGTAAGTATGCAGCTGCCTGTATAAATAAGACTGTCAGCATTATATCAAGGCACATGTCTGATTGATAGGTCTGTCAGGTTCATTTACAGATAATCACAACTCAAGTCTGTCTGGTAGCTAATTGCCAGCTTCAGTGTCTCTCACTGCTGTCAATAAACTTCGTGGTTGCATGCCCACACCCCTGCTTCTCACAAGGGAGCACACCAGAACTGCCCACGTGGTAGGCCCTTACCCACCAACTGTTTACAAAGGACAAACATTGAAAGAGCACCTTATGTTTACGGTTCCCCTTTCTCACAACCACCCTGTTTACAGATGAAGAAACTAATATTCAGCGCTCAAATGACTCAAAAAAAAAAATCAAGACAGCTTATCCTTCCAGTGTCTAAAAAGCACTTGAATCCAGTTACAGCTGACTTCAAGTTTAGTGGCTTTTCAGTAAAAAAAAAAAAAATTAAAATACCCTCTTCAGTAAAAATACTTAATAGTAATATCTGTACCACAAGACCCATCATGAAGCTGCTTTCCAATTAGTTTTCATGCCAGAATTAGAAACTCTAATTACAACACTAATCCTAATACCTTCTCCCCCTATTAGCCCAGGCAGCACTTATCTCCAAGGACTGGACAGGAAAAAAAGAAATAAAGTCCAGAAGTTCTATTAAAATGTATCACTAAACTGAACTAAAAGGAGCTCCAAAACTGTGGATGCCTTTCTACACCTAAACCTAGTGAATGCTTAACTCTGTATGTACCTTTGCTAGATTGTGGTTATTCCTTCTGGTTGTTAACTGTCAACTGTTAACTGTTAACTGCCTGCAGCTGATGTCATGCCTGGCCATGTGACTTACTTTGGCCAATGGAATGTGAGCAGCAGTGGCATCTCTCTAAACCAGCAGAGGCTTTGAAGAGCTCATGCTGATCTCCATGCACTCATTTTTCTCTTTCTTATGAGATCATTATCTTCTAGATAGAGGCTGCTTGCCTTGACTTGGTCCCGTAACAACAACAACCAAAAAAAGTGGAGCAGAATTATCCCCAGTCTCTAAAGATCAAGCAGTATGTGTGAGAAATAGACTTGTACTCATGTGAACCACTGAGATTTTCAGGATTGTTAATGGCAGCATGATTTAACGTCTAATCTACCATATGCATCATTGTGATGGAAATATAGGTCAGTGCCACAGGACTCTAGACTCCCTGGGAACAGGTATCATTGATCTTTCAAAGCTAGAACTTTTCAAAGTAACTGTCATGTAATAGGTACCAAGTGAATCTTCGATGATTGACTAGAAGGAAAGGTGGGTGATCAGTGGGGATCTTAGAAGACATTATTAGTTCAGATCAGAACCTAGCTTCCTTAGGATGGAAGATGGCCTTACAAAGCTTACTTGGATATCTCTCTGTACTCTGATTTTATCAGTCCAACTGTGATCCAAGTAGTACTGTGTAGACAGGACTAATTGTTTTACACATTAATGATTCATCTCCTCCCATCCAAATCTGCACTTCCTTTTTCGAGTGCCAGGTTCATCTGTGAATCTTAATGTTTGTATCTCCATGAAGAAGCAGCTTATGCTGACTAATCAGTAAAGCCCCATAAGAAACATGACACAAAAGCCACCATCCTTTCAATATGGTGACTTTCCCACCCACCATGACTTTCACTTATAAGTGAGAAAAAGACAATTTTGAGCAACAACTCTTGGCTCAAGTCATCCACAAGAAGACTCTTGGATATTTCTTCCTGCTGTCAAAACCTGCTATCTTTCGCATAATTCCATAGCAAAAGAATATCAGGGTACTGAAGATTGCGGTAGCTAGGTTCAGAAGGATTGGTCCAAATCTTGACGATAGTACTTGTTTGCATGGCATTGCTGCCAGGAGGAGCTATAAAGTTCCTTCAGAACTGTCCTAGGCCTTCCTGTCCCTAGGAAAGTCAGTCAGTGAAGGCAGTCAGGGCAGAGGCCCATTTCTGGGAACCCAACTGTCCTTTTTAAAATGTCTAGGCTTACATTCAGCCTTTCAGCAGAGCAGCCTGTTTACTGTGATCCAGAATGGAGAAAAATTGCTGGATTACAGCCCAGGCACTGGCATACACAAGTTGGAAATAAAATATCTGGTGGCAGACTCGCCTTCCAGCTTTAACAGCAGATTTCAAAACAACACCTTTTCAAAGTTTGCCAATGAAAAATCCTGACCTGAAGCTCTTACTTGTTGAATCACAAAAGTCCTCCAGAGTCACTGGTAACCTTTTACCTCTGACAGCTACATCTTACCTAAACCATAACCCAGACACCTTTGTCTGCTGGTCTCAGGTGAAATAGAAGCAGTCATCCACCTATCCCATATCCTGCCTGCTTGCCCCAAGTGGCCCATCTCCAGTACCTTTTTGTCCCTCTGGACTCAACCACTCCTCTAAGGGATGCTCTTGACATGACGCATATAAAATGCTGCAGCTTCCCAGTGCAATACTCTGGTTTAAATTTGCATTTAAATCCTCAGGCTCTGCCTCTGGCACTAGGTGGCTCCATCGGGTTGCTTTGGGCTGAGGAAGTGCTTCTGTAAAGTCCCCTCTCAGGCTGTCTCTTACTAAGCCTGTTTTCTGTCCAGTACTCTGTCACAGGCTGTACATCCTTGGCATGCTGTCCTCTGGCCAGCAACCAAGAAAAGGACACTCCACCTTACCCCCCTCCCCTTAGAAGCTGCAAAGAGTATACAAATGGCTGAGGAGTTGTGAAGGGGGGTTAAGACAAAGTGCGAGAGATTACCTAAGATTTGACAGAGAACTCAAGTCTGTTCCTATAAAGCTCATGCAACTTGCTTCTAGTGACATCGTTGGAAATTTTAATGCATGGGATTTCTTTTTTTTTCCCCTTAAGGAAACAAACACAAAGGGCAAGTCTCACAAACGGAACTGTGTGACTTGTGTCTACAAAGCATTGTTAAGTGAGCTTGTCCTTAGAAAGGTGAGGTGATCTCAATATATATGCCAACTGTATCTGCTATTTTGGAGCAGGAAGAAGAAAACCCAAGACATCAGGTTTCCTATAGGCCATCTTCATTCTTAGCACAGGCAGCATGTGAACCCCTGATACCAGAAAATCAGCCTCCTAAACTCAGTTTCAACTCACAAATCATGTGAGTGGGCTATAGAGAAAAGAAAGTAAAGGTTCATTTATTTTGCCAGGCAAAAATGAGGACTCTGAGAGGTGCTATTTCAAATACTACAGTCTCCTTTGCAGGGTGGGAGAAGAGAATTGTAAAGGAAAGACCAGATCTTTAGGCTTCTGGATGTAGAGGCCAGATGGTGGTGGTCTTTCCTGATGTGCTGGCTTTAGTCTCTGAACTTGCAAACTGTCCTAAAAACTTCATCATTTCCCTGGTCATCAAGATAAGAGGAGCATGATGACTTTGCATGATGAGCTTCAAAGACATCCTTGAGTTCCTTTTCATAGAGAAATGGGAAAGAAATATGAAAAAAAAATAAAAAGATGGTTCAAAACTCTTTTGAAATATATGTAACTGAAAGACTAGTAAAGTGGGTTAGTGACTGGTCTGAAACTACAGTTGTCAGCATATTTAGGTGATTGGTCCCATCATACCCCTTTTATTCCTCCTATTAACCCCATGAAGTTCTAGCATGACCATCAGGTAATAGGTTCTATTGCAATCATCCCTATATGACTGATGAGGAAACTGAGGTACCCAGATTACATAGGGTGCCCAGGTGGCAAGCTTGCGTAAGAGCAATTACAAAGCTACCATGTTAGGGACCATCTACCACTATGTTACATATTCAGGAAATGAATTGGGTTAAGTAGACACAAAATTCCCCAAATGAAGTCTCGACAAATCATTAGGTAATAAGTATCACCATCTCCTATTTCACAGTTGAGAGAAAACTGAGATTCCAAGACACCCACGTGGCTAGCCAACTGTCACAAGCACTCATAAGACAGGATTGCAACGCTAAGTGGAACTCCACCTCTGGTGTTAAGATCTCACTTTCCCAAAGAGATCACTTGTAGCAGGAGCCTGGGATGGGCACAATTGTGCCATTGTGGGTTCCGGGCAGGCAGTGGAATGAACCTGTGCAGTGGACAGGCACTGCCCTGTATCCTGGCAGATGGCTGTCTCTTGACTCCAAAACTCTGGCCAGTAGCCCTGTTCTCTTGACCTAGTTTGGCTCACCCCATTAGCCATCTGGCCTATTTCTTTCCCAAAGAATTATTTCATAACCTTCGTTGAGTATCGCCTACCAAACAAAGCATTCATGAACTTACACATGAAAAAAGTTCCCTTTAAATTTGCCGAGCAGTATTCATGACCTGGGAAAATTTTGAGCTGAGTCTCAGACCTGCCCTTTGCTTGCTTTCAGATTGGTTTCCTTTTTCCAACAACTGAACTGCTGTAGGTCCTGGAGAGGAGGGGCCTGGATTGTTGTACCAAAAGCTTTCCAGCTGGTCCCTCCATGTCCAGAAATTTCCACGCTCTATTAGGATTAAAATCTTTCTGAGCCCTGTGCTTGTATGACATATTAAGTACTTCAGAAGTTGATTCTCTATTGCCAATCAAATGCACTGTCCACAGAGAGCCTGGATGTGGGCCTCAGGAAAGAGTGAGTTCAATGCTAGTAAGTGATGTGGAGGTAGTAATTATGGAAAGTAATTAGATACTGTTAGCAGGGCTGAGATGCAAAGCGCAGTGCAGTAAAGAGGCCGCCTAGACCACTAAATGGGTATCATTAGTCACAAAAGCCCCTTTCTCTCTCCCTTTCTGCTTCACAGACCTTTCTGCTTTTCAAGTGCCAACCTGCTGGTGCTGGTGTTTACTTTCTTATTTTTTTATTCTTCTTGTTGTTGCTGTAGGCCTAGGGACCTGGCTGATAATCTGACCCTTGACCAGCTGCTTCTGTGTACTCAACACCTTGAGGTATCTTAACTTTGCTTGTACCCTTTTACCCTACTTTCCAAAAAAAGAATTCTATAAATAGGAGCCTGGGGGTTACAGGAAAGTTAAAATTCTATAATTTTCTAACAGACACAACAGCCTCTTGTCTTTAGCTCCCAATGACCCTCCAGAGATCCAGTTAGGTATTAGGACACAGCTCTAAAATGGGGCTCCCCCACTGTGCACTGTCCCAGCATTGTCACCTGACGCCTCAGGTGATCTTTTCAAGCTGGAACAAGTCACCCTCTTGCTCAAAGCTCTCCTCAGCTTCCCAGTGTGCCCAGAGTGACCTCTCACCTCCTGCTCTGGCCTCCAGGTCTTCTGTGACATGGCTTCTGCTCTTCAGCCTCAACACTTACCCTTTCCTCTTTGCCTATGCGGGCACCTGTCCACTCTGAGCCTCTTGGTATGCTTTGAGCCCCTGCGAGTCTCCCCACTCCGGATATTTGCTCTGGTCAGTTCTTCTCTCCAGAAAGCCTCCATTTGTAAGCTGGCTCCATTGTGTGGGGCTCAGCTCAAAAGAGGCTTTCTCCATTGCCTTTTGTAAAGGGAGCCCCTCACCCCAACCACTTGCTGTCCTGTTTCTCTCTTTTATTTTCTTCAAAGAGCTTACTCAGAATGTGCTTGCTTATTTGTCTTCCACTAGAGGGCAAAGACGATTTTATTCACTGTTGGCTCCTCAGAAGCAAACAGCTCACCTGGAAGACCCTCAGAGTGATGAGCTGAAGGTGTAGTATTGTGTTATTTCATCTCGCCCTGCCTGATTAACAGCACTCAGCCTTCATCACCTGTCAGATTCCCTCCAACTTCAGGGACCTGTGGTGATCCTGAGCTTCACAGCATATGCCTGGTCTTACCTGGGCTGCACTTGTTCATTCATAAAGAGATGTGTACTAAGAGACCATGTGCCAAGTGGTAGGCAGTGATTTCACAAAATCCCAGGAGCTATGGTTCTTGACTTCAGAGAATGGTCAATCAAGTGGAGAATACATGTTAATAAACCATCAAAGGTAGTCCTTGCTGGGCAGAGTGCTATGATAGAGGCAAATCCTAAAGGCCCAGGTATCGAGAAGATGATGGACTAGAGGGTTTTGACCAGACTTCCTGGAAATAACTCTTGAGCTAAGTCTCATAGGGTAAGCTCCAAGAAGGAAAGCAGTGTATACTGTGGGGAGATGTCGGGTGGATGCTTTTAGACCTCTTGTGTGAGAATCACGGTGTGGATACCATAGGTACTCTGTACTGACCTAAGCTACAGGCTCTGGGCAAAGATATGCTGAGCAGGATTTTTGGAGAACCAGTTTATTCCTGATCTGCTTCTGATGAGCTGTGTGACCTAGAGCATGTCACCTCCCCTCTGAGTCTCATATTCTCTTCCTGACTGGTAGTTGGTGGAAAATTTAACTTTCCAACCCTTCCTCCTTGTTCTAGAAGTTGTCAGTTCCTCACTTATTGTTCTCTACACCCGGTGGAGCTCCAAGTGTTCTGAAATACAACAGGTGGGAAGTTATCTTTGCTCTAGAGGCAGTTAGAGTTTGAAAAGGAGGGAATGAGCTCAATAACTTTAGGAAAGCCAGTTTTAGCCTCATACATTAACGTCACTTATGAACCATTTCATATGTGTTGGTCTAATCGCCTTGACTTAGAAGCCAACTTTAAGGTCCAAGGATCCGGATGTTGCTCTTCTCCATACTATTTCTCCCACCTTCTAACTGTAAGACATAGCCATGCATGTCCTAGTGTTCATTTCATCCTCTGAAAAAAAGAGGAAAGGAAGTGACTTGCAGGGTGGTTGTAAGGACTAAGTAAGCCACAGCATGTGAAGCACTTTGCCTTAAGGCCTGATACAGAGGCCATCCCAGTATTAACTGCATAACCCATATTTATAGGCACAGAAGGACTGGCATTCAGGCCAATAGGGTAAGACAGAAATGTGTCTGCGTAGACAACAATGGAGTGGCCACATCTTTCCAAGGAGGTGAATTCATTGGGTGAGCAATCAGCAGAACAAAGGTAAATGCTGTTGCCCTATCTCTGTCCTCCATCCCAGCACTGGTATGCAGGCTAAGAAGGGGACAAGGTAGAATCTTAGGAAGAGATAGAAGATGCAAAGAATCTTCCTTGAATGGGCAGGCACCTGCATTTGTAGTCACTCCCAGCTCAGAGGCTTAATTGTAGATGGGGGTGGGGCGGCGGCGGGGAATGTCCCACCCGGCCCCTACTTGTGGACAGAGTCTCTACCTCAGGTGTATCTTGCCAAGAACACTGGAGTCACAATTGCTCTCCAGTTTGCCTACAGAATGGAGGTACTACACCATGACTGGTAGGTCATGCAAACCAAAATCAAGACCTCCACTTAAAACCTGCTCCAGAAGCAGGAGTGTGACTCAGAGAAAAGAATGCCATTGCTATCATCTGGAGATGGTCTCTAGAAAGAGAGGTGGGCCAGCCAATCCAACAGAGAGCCCTCGAGTAAACTTTATCTGATACACAGGTGGAAGGTACAAGCCTAAGGACTATGCCACAAACCTCTTGGGGGTTTCAGTGTGTTACTGGGAGCTCTGCATTTCATCTAGGAGATGCAGGCTAACCTACAAACCAGCGGGTCTACCAGAAAGAAGCAGGGAGAGGCAGCTAAGCAGAGCTCACCTAGGTCAGGACAACAGTGTTATTTCCTCTTGCCTCTTGCTATGAGTTCACCACTCCTCTGCTATGCATTTTTTCCCCCCACTCCTCTCTTAGGCCTGGGTGAAGATCACTGAAAAAAAAACACTCACATTCCACTTATTCGTGAAACGGTATGGAAAAGACTTGGTGAAAGAAAAGAATCAGTGCAGGAGAAACACCAATCAACCCTCATGGCAGGCTGCACAAAGCACAGCCATATCTCCCCCTTCATCCACCCCCAATACCCACCCCCACCCCTCACCAGTTTAAAGTTTGAGTTTCTTTGATCAGGAGTACCAGGGGAGAAGGGGGCTGGGTGAGCAGAGGAACCTTCAGTCTGGGCCCTCTAAGGCTCAGGAAAGAGAAGCTGCTGGCCCAGTCAGTGAAGCCCAAGTTTATTTGGTGCTGCATCTGTGAACGCAAGCCAACTGGCTTAGGAGTGGGAGGACCAATCCCAGAAGACAAGATTCCTGCTCTCAGGTGGGGTCCAGATCCACAGGACCACTTCTGGGGCCAGACCGCGCCTGCCCTTGGATTAGACATAGGCCCCAGGCCTGGGACAGCCCCTGGTTCTAGGGTTTAGAGCTGGTCCTGATTCAGAGCCCATGAGGCCACCTGGCCTTCCTCCAGAAAGAAACTGCATCTGTGCCAGTAGGATTTATCCCTCTTGGTAAAGAAGCCCCACGTGGGTCACAAACACCCACAGGAAAAGATGCTGGGTTTTGAAGCCCAGGAGCCTGAAGAAGTTGTACAGGGAGAGGAGTTCTTTGGAAATGGGGACCAGATTTCCACCAAGAGAACCAGCTGCTATAAGGAAAGGATTGGCTTGGCACTCCGTGGGTAGACTGTATTCAGAACCAGAATTCCTGGTGGTCCCAGTGGGGACCATGAAGGGACAATGGAGTCCACGGGAGTTGGCCCTTCTCTAGGGAAAATTCAAGGTTCTTTCATACTTTCTTGGTGACTGTTGGTGATAATGGGCTTTGGGAGGAGTAGCTTTTGAAAAGGAGTTCGGTTTGGGTGAGTGCTGCCACCAGGCCTTGGGCGCCAGTGTCGTGGCCACGCTCACCACAGCCCTGTTTCCCCAGGAGCTTATTTGACAAGGATGGTGAAAGATTTCTCTGGGTGTATGATTTTCCCACATTGGAACTGATGCCCCACAATCAGCACAGGGATTTTCACACCCCACCCCCATCGAGACACACCCACTCAGTGTAACATGCATCTCCCAGGAGGTTTCCAGCTAATTCAGTGCTCTAGATGGGTTCCCCCCCCCTCCCCCCCCCCCCCCCCCCCCCCCCACCCCTGGAGCCCCAGCAGCACCATTTCGCCAGGCCTCCAGCCCCCACACTGGAAGTAGCCATGGCCATCCTGAGCTCTCCTTCTTTAAAAAAGCAAACTGCAAATAAAAAGCAATCGATGGTGGCACAGTGCGGCCAAGGGGAGACAACCAAATTAAAAAACAAAAACCCAAATTACAAACCAACTTCATTTGTGAATCATATTTGATGAAGTGTACCAGAAGCTCAAATCGATGTATAAAAAAATGAGTAGCCATAATTAAGTAAAGTTACTATTAGTTATACAGGATATGACATTAGTAAATTAGTTGCTATTAGCACATTCTATTTTACAGATCAAAAGAGAAAAATAAACCAGTGGCTTACCTGTGTCCTCCTAAACTACTTGTGAGGTTAAGATTGGGACTATCACAGGTCCAGGCTAGCCCAGGGAGAAAAGTCTAGGATATTCCCAGTGGAAGAAGTTGGGCCTGATGGCACATGCTTGTCACCCCAGCTACAGTGGGAGGCAAAAAATAAGAGGATCAAAGTCCAGGTGTGTGCCTGTGCAGCACATGAGACCCTAGTTAAAAAACAACCAGGGCAAGCCAGCACTGGTGTCTCACCTATGTAATCCTAGCTACTCATGACTGCAGTTCAAAGCCAGCCCAGGTAGGAAAGTCTGTGAGGCTCTTATCTCCAATTAACTATCAAAAAGCCAGAAGTGGAGCTATGGTTCAATTGGTAGCTCAGGGACAGTACCCAGGCCCTGAGTTCAAGCCCCAGGACTGGTATACCCGCGAGCATGCACACACGCTCATGGGTGCCCGTGCACGCACAGACACAGACACAATGTGCAAAAGGGACCAGAAGCATGTAATAGAATGCCTGTGGAACATCATAAAGCCCTCAGTTCAATTCTCGGTATTGCCAAAAATTAGTGAGGGGGTGGGGGGAAATATAACAATCTTGGTATTTATTAAAATATAAGTAAACTATGTCTTGGTGAATACTTCCTTAATACAATAAAAGATTATATTAAATGAGCACATGTCCTAGCATATTGAAAACAGTTAAATCTTAAGATTTGAAACATTAAATACGGCAAGTCACTGCTCTTAAGAAACTAAGATATAGTATGCTATCCTCAGTTTCCTGGTATGCGGAATACGTTATGCCACAACTGGGAATTAATTAAAAGAAAGTGGTTTAAATTAAGAGATTTGCATAATGTTCATTGTAGTGCTATTTTCAGTAGCAAGTATTTAGAGCTTAATGCCCAACAAAAGAGGGAGGGCTATAGAAATTACTTCTCATTAACTCAAGGGAATATTATGCACTCGTTGCTGAGTGCACAATAGATGAGATTTGTCCCAGACACAATTCAATATGGAAACTTTGTTACCACTGCCGAGGTGGGCCTTGAAGAATCATTAAGGTTTTCTCAGGAGATTGGATTAATTCATTAGGGAATGGGTTAGTTCCCACAAGACTAGGTTGTTATAAAGCATATGGTCCCCTTTGTTCCCTTTTCTCTTCTGCATTCCTGGCTCTCACAATACAATGCTTTTAGGTTGTAACATAATATGAAGTCCTCTTGGGAGGTGGACAGCTCCAGTCTTGAACTTCCCAGCCTCCAGGACTGCTAGCTCAATAAACCTCTTTTCTTTATAAACTCCCCAGTCTATGGTGTTCTGTAATAGCAATAGAAAAGGACCTAAGACACTCATTGTTTCATTCAGACCCACAGTGTACAATAACCAAACGTGCATATATGTAGTTAGTTGAAAGATAATGTGAGAATCGTGGATGCTATGTAAGAAGTGCAGACTGGGTTTCTCAATTGCTATAGTACTGAAGTTCTGGACTGGATAATTCTTTCTTGTAGGGCTTGAGGTGCAAGGCATCTGATCTCTATCACTGGATGGCATATCACGTGCCACCTCCCTCCCCTATCTGCCCCAGTTAATTCCCAAACTGTCCCCACACATTGCCAAATGTCCTGGGAGACATTTGGCCATCCAGTCCAACACAACATTCCACGTTTAGTTTGACTGTGACTGTTTTAAGAAGTTGTTCACTAGCTGAAGGTAGAGCTCAGTAGTAGAGTGCTTGCCTAGTAAGTGTGAGGCCCTGGGTTCTATCCCCAGCATTAACCCTCCCTCCCCCCCCCAAAAAAAAAAACTTGTACATAAATGAATTTTTTTAATGGAAGAGACAATGCTCGAAGGAATTCGAGTGTTATTTTTCCTTGTAATGTAGTCCCCTCCCCGCTTTTTTAGAAGTTAACACAGTCCAGTTTTAAAATGTGTGTATTTTCTTAAAAGCAGTCAGACTTAGGTCCAGCTCCTAGCCCAGGATACCAGCAGAGCTCTTGAACAACGTCAAATTCTCCTGATGGTTTGATGCATGGCCTTGGCTGGCTTCATATGTCCCTTACATTGGCTCATCAAGATGACTGATTCTGCTCACAGAATATCTGGAAAGGTCCAGGATCTGGGCCTTGACAGAGGAGTCTGCAGAAAGATGTTACCAGCCTTTTTGAGAAATCAAACAGAAGCATACACACCCCTCTACTTTGCACATCTAAGCCTCATGCAGCTTTGACCTTGGGCTGGCCTACAAGGTTGGATTATTCCTATTCAGATGTTGTCTTTCTCCAAAGATAAGACCGTAGTGATCTTTCTGATTTCGGCCAGTTGTCTCTATGAACCCCAGTGACAAATTTACCTCGCTTTTCTATCCATTTCACTCTTCCACTTTCAGTGCTGGCAGTTACTTGGCAATGCCCTACATGACAAAGAGACAATTCTTTTCTAGTCCATTGATTTATGAGCATTTTTTTGGAAATGCAGCAAAAATGTGTTCTGACAGATGCCTTTGGGTCCCTTGGTAGCTTTACAAACAGCCGCAGAGTGAGCGTCCTGGGATGGGATGTTGCTTTGTTGCACTGGTAATGAACAAGTCAGACAAGGCATGGCACAAACTGACAGGCAATCACCCAGTCACATTGCAGCCTTCTTACATCCATAAGCTTTCCAGGGTAGCCAACATGCTTCAGAGTTCCAAGAATCTGAGTTCCCAGACCGTCAGCTACCTCGTGATAACAAACCACAAGGAGAGAGTCTGGATTTACATGCTGCAATTATGGGATCATAGGATTGAAGACAGTATTCTCTGTACCACCCACAGAAGCCTGACCAGGGTCAGGCTGTTGAAAGAAATGAGTGAGCAAGGATGGAAAATAAACTTAAGTCAATTCCCACACAGTTCCCCTATCATATCTGCTTCATCTATCCTCATCTGTGACAAGAATAAGGTTGCAGTGTTTGTGAGACTCAAATGGAAAGTTCGAGTGTTTGTGAGGCTCAAAACAGAAAATCCTTAGGCCAGGCAAGTAATCATTTTAGGCATCCTAGATGGGTGAATCTGTAGCAGTAAAAATTTTAGATATATAAAGCATCCTGCGAAGGAAGTCTGCTAGTCTTAGAAATATAATTATCAACCGTGTCATGCTACATCAGTTTCCAGGAGTTAGTTTTGCAGTAACAGATGTCGGAATACTAATGATGACCAGGAAAGGAATGATGTTGCCGGCTAGCTATGGGGGGCTATCTATGTCGCTCTCATGGCCACCTCCAGCTGATAACATCTGCCTTCCTCAGAGAGGCCTCAAACACTGAAAGGAACGGCCAAGCTACACGTTATCCAGTGGTCCCCCAGGCTCGCCTCTCCAACTCTCCCACGGCCTCTGCCTGCCTCTCTTCTTGCAGCAGTCTAGTCAGTTGTCTCTCGTTTGTCCAGGGCTGCATCCTCCAAGCAGAACCTCTGAGTTTTGGGTTTCAAACTGGTCAGACACAACTGCACAACAACAAAGGGATAACCAATCCCCACTACTTACCACACCCAACCAAGCTTGTTTATTGAACTGTGTCGCTCAGGATCGCAAAGTCATTCACTTTCAAAGAAGGAGATGAAGATAATATGTCTTCTGTCAAAAGAAAAGAGATGTCTACCTCTGAGCTAACAGCTTCTCCCCACAGGAGCTACTGAGCAGAGAAACATGCATGGTGCCTGTCTCCTCTGGTTCTGTCCTATGATTAAGATGACTACCCTTCTAGATATTTTCTCAGCATAGGGTCCATCATGCCTTTTCCACTCTCAGTCCTGAGTGAGTTGGGTATGGAATTCTATGGCCACTCTTAGTTATGAACCATGGTGGAAAGCTAGCCCAGGTCTAGTCAGGACACACCACCAGGACTCAAGAACTTGACGCCATGCCTGTCTCTATGAGCCTGGGCAACTTACTTCTCTTGGAATCTGCTTCCTGTGTGTCAAAGGGACAGGGTTCCTGGTCCAAGTTTTGGATGCAAATAAGTTAACATCTTGTCCTGAAAGAGTTTGGTCAGATTTGCAGCTCTGTCTAGATGAATGTTATTTTCACAATGTCGATGTAGATCAGAAGTCAGTTCTTTTTATTCTATCGCCTAGTAATTTAGAAGGTTTCACCTTATGCAGGTGAAGAGGTCCAATTTAAAAGTCCCTGTTGGGGGTTGAGGATTTAGCCCAGTGGAAGAGCACTTGCCTGGCAAGTGTAAAGCCCTGAGTTTTGTCCTCAGCTCTGAAGGGGAAAAAAAGAAAGAAAAGTCCCTATCCTAGGTAACAAGTGACTTGGCCTGCACGTGAACCTGGCATTATGCAAATGTCACATTGTAAAGCACCACACCCTTGGTGGATTTCCCCTCCCTCCTTCCTTTTGCTGTTCTAATATAGTCACCATATAATGTATCCAAAGGAACATGGTTAGACTTTCTGGATACTAATACACAAAGAACTTAATAGTCTCAATCCTTTGAGGAGATACACCTTATCAATCAGTTACCCTGATGATTCTTAGGACGGTGTATGCGTGTGTGTGTGTGTGTGTGTGTGTGTGTGTGTGTGTGTGTGTGTGTGTGTGTGTGCAGTGCTGAGAGGCAAAAATTTCTAGCCCTGGGAATCACAGCCATCTGATCTCTACACCCCAGTTAAAGAAATAACTGCTAGGCCTAGAAAGGAGGTTTAATCTGACATGGCCACATGAGGAAGACAAAGGGATTCAGTGAGCCCCTAAGATTGTCTTCAGAGTATTGACATAAATTTTAGGTTTAAGTAGAGGAGGGGTTGGGGTAGGGTGGGACAAGAAATATATGCAATTAGGTGGTTCTGGCTTCAGCTGATAGGGTGATATTGGTAAAATTGACTTTACAAAAGGGGCATTGTTTGTGGAGCAGTTTTGGGTTTTGGCACAATTTATTAGCTAATTTGTCCTATCCATCCTAGGGTCCCAAGGTATTTGGGGAAAGGGGTGTACTAGTGTCAGAGAGGGACAAAATGGAGTTAATTAGGCCAGTATCCAGTGCTGTCCTTCAAATGCAGCAAAAACAGAAAGAAAGGAAGAAAGAAAGAAAGAAAGACGAGAAAGAAAAGAAGGAAGACAATTCCAACAGTTCCATAACTAACTCAAGCACAGGATTTCTGAGGGAATTATTTTCTAATTTAGCAAAATCTTGTCTTCACCTTTTCACCTCTGTGCACTTCCTGTTGGAATGGATGATAGCTTTATCTTCGTGACATGATTTGCTGCTCTGGATATCCCCCACCATGATCCAATGCCTGGCTGGTACCACTACTAAGATAGGGTCATCAGCTCTAAAAACAATGCCCACGTTAGCTTGCCAAGAATAGACAAGCACCCTGGGTACCTACTCTACCTTACTGCGCATCTTCTGAATAGTTAGGGGCTCAATGCCATCACGGATGTCATTTGTCATAGTGTAAACTTCATAAAGGAATTCAAAGGGATGTACCTGTCCTTAGATGGCTCAGGATGTAACTGTATGAAGACAGTCCTAAGATTTCCTCAACAGGAAGCTGTTCTCTTCCACTCAAGGATGACTTATCTTTCTTTAGATGAGGTAAGGCAATCAAAAAAAAAAAAAAGATGTATTCATTCATTAGTAAGTCTTTACTGAGTAGTCACATATTATTTTAGATGCTGGGGATATAGCAGTCATTACATAGAAAATGACTGCTTCATGAAGTTGATATTTTAGTCAAAAGGAAACGTGATGAACAAGGAACCCAGTATGAAATGGCATGTCAGATGCACAAGGGGAGGTGGTCAAGACAAGGGAAAAGAGTTGATAGTTCTCCTAACCTTCAGTAGTTCCTCTCCTCTTCTTCAGAGGTCCTTGCCCCCGATCCACTTTCCATCTTCTTTCTGAAATTCCCTTAGGAAGATCCCTTTGACTGAACTCCAAACCAGGCCCTGGATAGGCTGAATAATTTTGACCATCTTCTCAAGACAATAGCTTGGCAAGAAATGTCATTATTGTCTTAACACAAAATCCTACTTTTGATTATTATTAGAAGCTAAGTATCACTCCAGTTTGTTTCCTTGTAGTCCTTTGGTAACAAGTCATGCATGACCCCCACCCCCAAACAGGTGAAATGAGGTATAAAATGAAATGTACACATTAAAAAAAAAATCTCACACACCCACGGTTAGTTACTTAGCTGCTATTGAGTACCAGGCAGGTACAGGTTACTGTCACAACAAAGGTAAGTCGAGGGGTGCCTTTCCTCAAAGACAAGTTTAATGAGGTTATCTACAAACTGAAGAGTTGGGGCCAGAGCAGAGTTTATCAAAAGAATAGTATTTGCATTGGGCAGAATCATTTCTCAGTGTACAGAATCTACCATTCAGAGCCTTAAAAAAAAAAACGAGAACCCGTCTTCTGCACCCTTCACACTTTCTACCTTAGCTTTCTAGGGTTGCCATAACAAAACACCACATAATGAGTGACTTAAATAATGGAAATTTATTTCCCACAGTTCCGGAGGCTGGAAGTCCAAAGTCAAAAGAGGTGGGCAGGGCTGGTTTCTCCTGAGGCTTTTCACGTGGGTTTGCAGGAGGTCACCTTCTGGCTGTTCTTAGATGGTCTTTCTTCCATACACAGACATTTCTGATGTCTGTTTTTTTTTTTTTTTCATGTCTAAGTTTCATCTTCCAAGAAGGATGATGATTGCATTGGTTTAAGGCCTAAGCATGTAACCTCATTTAAATTTAATTACCTCTCTATAGTGCCCCTTTCCAAATATAGTCTCACTGGGGTGGGAGAAAGGCTAAGTCCTTAAATGTGAGGAAGATAATGTTCAGTCTATAACCTTGCTCTCATCCTGCTGTTAGTATCAACCAAACATGACCAAAAAACACTCTCCGTGTTCTCTTGTTTCCTTAAACTAAAAGGAGTTCCTATTTTGATATTCTACAATGTTGAAGTCTTTAAATAATGCCTGTCCACCTGCCCTGTTTTAGCTGTTTTACAAATGACTCAGAAACCGAGGCATCTCTTGTATCATTAGACAAAGCTACAACTATTTATTCTGCTATTAAGTACAAGAGATGGATATAAGGTTATTTCTGTACTGCCTCCCTAGCCAAGTAGGCTTTTGGACAAATATGTGTCAACAAAATAACATTCTGCTCTGAGATCTAAAGAGAGAGGATTTTAATGAGGAGTTTCAGGAGGAGGAAGAGTCTCAGGGAGTACTGGAGGGCGAGTTCCAGAGAGAGGCTGAAGACAAAGAAGGACTGTTCAGCCAAGTTGCAGTTACATGGCACACATTAGCCAGGAACTATTTTCATATCATTCCCACATTAATACCAGCTCCATGTACATATTCATTCATGACAGGCTCTACCATAGGAACTTTCTGCAATGTGCTATTGTTGGATTTAACACTGCGAAAGGGCAATTGAGACATTAGGATATGTGGGAGCTCTTCTCTTCCTCTACTCCCTGCTATGCCCACCACACATCTTTTGATCCAAGTGAGGTGCAGAAAGACACAGGAGTGAGAAATGGTGATGAGCTGACCTAAGAAAGTACCAGGGACACGGGGTAGGGGTTAGATGACGAGTTCAAGTAGTGGGCATACTTACTTGAGAGTCATTTGGGACATGGAATCAACAGATTTGGTCAGTGGTTGATTGTGGGTAAGGGAGAAAAAGAAAATGGACATTGCTGCACAAGGCATAGTCTTGGGGCCACTCAGTGCTTGGGACTGGGGATGGCCGTGACGGAACAGGTGAATGAAATGGACTTTATATGGAGGCCACTGGGGGCAGAAAAAGCGTTAAGGGCCTTCACACTCTCCTTGTTCAAAGAGGTTTGGGATTACCCTCTAGCTCTTTGGGTCGGTTTCTTCAAATCTGAGATCACTTGGAATACTAGTCTTTGCTTTATGCAGGATGATGGGGGGAGGGGCGCGGTGGCTAGGAGAATGTATAGGATGCTGTTTAGACTGTGGGAAGCATAAACCAAATACAATTCTTCCTCCAATCTCCTCAACTCCAGATCTGTCCATGTGCCATTGGTATCTATGGGGGATTTGGTCCTTGGCCTCCACAGGTGTTAATATCCAATGGTACTCAAGTCCTTTATGTAGAATTTTGTAGAAACTTGCACATATGGCACATTCTCCTGTATACTTTCAGTCCTCTTTAGGTTATTTAGAATACCTAGACAGTGTCCATGCTATTCAAGTACTTGTCACAGCATTTTTACTTCGGAAGATTCGATGAAAAAATAAAAGTCTGACATGCTCTGTATAGATTCACTTAAAAAAAGCACACAACAAGCTTCTAATCTGCTATTGGTTGAATCTGCAAGTGTGGAACCCAGAGGCTGTGGAAGGCTGCATGTACCTCCACAGATACTGTTCTAGCTGGCCCTTGACAATACCAGTATTTACAGGGACAGGGCAAGAAACAAAAGATGGGGCCTGGGGTGGGGGTGGAACTCAGTGGTAGAGTATGTATTTGGCATGTGCAACGCCTTGATTTTCAATCCCCAGCCCCTCTGGAGACAATCCAGGGGTAAATAGGTGACCCCAGGCAGGTGCTAATTAATCGCTAATTGGCTTGAAATCTTGCTAATTTCACAATTTTAAGGAGTCCCCAACCTTGATTTCTAGCATTTTTCAGGGTCTGAGAATGTAGCTCAGTGGTAGACTGCTTGCCTAGCATTCCTGAGGCCCTGAGTTCCACTCCCAGCGCAAGAAACGGGGGGGGGGGGGGGGGGGGGGGGGGGGAAGGAAAGGGAAGGAAAGGCGAGAGAGGAAAAGAAGGGAGGGAGAAGAATGTAGGAAAGGAGGAGGGAGAGAGGAAGAGAGAGAAGAGGGAGGGAAGGAAGGAAGGAAGGAAGGAAGGAAGGAAGGAAGGAAGGAAGGAAGGAAGGAAGGAAGGAAGGAAGGCAAAGAAAGAAAAAGGCACCTTTTGAACCATAATGTATGCTCAAACTCCACATTTTCACCTGGTGTCTTCCTCTCTCAGGTTTGTGCGTAATTGAGGACCAATTTATGGTTTCAAGAACTACAACTAGCCCAAAGAACTGGCATTCTATATAGCTAGGAATAAGGACTATCTAATCTTGGTCTTTTGTCTTTGGGAGGAAGACTGGCTTGCAGTAGGACTGGGTACCAGGATGACATTTGAAAATAGCTTTAGAGGAAATCTGTGGCTGAAGAGGAACAGGGACTTTTTATGTTCTGGAGGGTGATACTACACTCTCTCTTCTAAGCTGTGCTTAGATCTGGGTTTATTTGGGTTGAATCCAACTGGTATAAGATGGCTTTATTTTCATGTTTGCACACAGATTCTTGGGGATGATGCGGTTGTTTTCCTCTGCAGCATAACTCTCATTTCGCAGCAGTCTTTCCGAACAGCTGCCTCTGGAGCCACCTGGTGACACAGTGTAGAATCCTGAGCATTTGATAGAACCAAGGAAACAGTCATGGTGAGGTAATGTTAAGATAGTCTCCACTTTGCTTTAGGGGTCTTCTGAACTTGCTACAGTCGGGGAGTCAAGTCATCTTAACACAGTCCCTTGGCTCTGTAGATACCTTAATCTGGGGAAGGGAGTAGCCATGTTTGTTCCTTCAAGGCTCAAGTCCTTTTGGCTTCATCTAAGGTTAGTACTGTTGGCATGGTTCAGTGGGGAAGAGACAGTTGATGGAAAAAAATCTCTCCTGCCTGCCTACAGTCTGTCATCTTCTTATCCCCCATGTGTAAATGGTGTTCCTCAATGAAAAAAATCATCTTTTGAGAGTTTTTCATGTCTGTCCAATGTAGATTCTGAATGTATCACATTTTCCTCCATAATAGAGTGCTAGCAATGCATTCTGGGCCACATTCCTTGCCCTTCCCCCTCCCCCCCTTAATAAGATGATCTGAGAACTTTCAATTTAGGGAACTTTTTCACATGGTTGTTTGAAGATTTTTCCATGGAGGTTGGATTGCTGGAACAAACAGTAAACACAATGGTAATTTTGTCTGAAAAACAAAACAAATGCTTCTTACCTACCTGCTGAGCAATGTGGTTGGTATATCTCTCCTTCATAACCTAGCCAACACTGCATAAGGTTGCCTTTAGAAATCTCATTATCTGAGGTTGAAAATGACTATTTGCATTTCTTTTTCCTACAAACTCTCTATCATGTCTATTTTTATTAAGATTGCTCTCTTGACAGAATATAAGTGCTCTGCTATAGTAAGTAGCAGAATGAGGCCTTGTCTGAGACTTGTTTCCAAACTGCATTAAAAATGTGGGCTGGGAAGGTGGCTCAGTGGTAGAGTGCTTGCCTTGCAGGCATGAGGCCCTGGGTTCAATTCCTCAGCACCACATAAGCAGAAAAAGCTGGAAGTGGTGCTGTGGCTCAAGTGGTTGAGCATTAGCCTTGAGCTGAAGAGCTGAGGGACAGCGCCCAGGCCTAGAGTTCAGGCTCCACGATCGAAAAAAAAAAAAAAGTGTGCCCTTTGATTTTGTTTATGGTGTAGTTATTATATCCATGCTGAAACATAAATAATCTTTATTTAGCATACTTTTCTGTCTTTAGGGAGACCATCCATAATTTAAGATGACTTGGGATGTTTGCTGTTTGTTTTTGGTTTGTTTTTCAGATTCAGCCATGCTATAGATGGCCTAGAATAGCCTCAGACTTTGAGTCTCCTTGCCTTCACCTCCTGGGTGGCTGGGATTACAGGCATGGGCCAACATTATTCTTACAGCTTCCCTTTATCCTTGCATTTCTGATGGTGACTTAGCTTTAAATCATAACCTGCCTAAAATTTTAGTAAAGGATTGAGATTAGTGAATCCCCCGTTCCATTCTAAATACATTCTAAATGGAAGAACTTCAAAAACATCATTGATTTTGTGTGCTCGATAGGGGTGATATTGTCCCCAAGGAAACAAAAGATGGTCCTTGAGTGGATGGAAGGGTGGAGTTGTCGAAACATTCCTTTTATGCAAAAAAGTACTTCTCTCACAGGGCAGACAGATGAGTTTTTGGCCTTGGATGGTGAGACTGAGGCTGTCATTTTCTGAGGACTGCTGGGGTGGTGGGTCAGTAAGACCCGTCCATGTGTTGCATGTCAGCAGGTCAGGATGTGGTGGTTTTGTTTGTTTTTTAAAAATCTGTATAGCCAAACCACTGCTTTCAGCTATCAGGTTCCCCCTAGCTTCCTGCCTCGTCCCTAGGTTGGCAGTAGGCAGTATCTGTGTGTCCTTCGTTCTGTTACCTGTATCTTTACTCCTTATCCAATTGTAAGAGAGATAGAACAGGAAGGACTAAGCAAGACTGAGCATAGATATAATTCGGACTTCCTGGATTCTCCATACTCTTCCTGCCTACTGGGTCCTAGAACCTGCCCTCTGCTTCCCATGCATGTGATCAACAAAACTTTGACAGGCAAAGTTTTCTTCCATGTAAATGAAAGAGTAAGCTGGTGGAACATACTGGGGCAGAGTAGGCAGCCTAGGACCCAAGACTGTCTCCATAACCAGGCTTAACTAGTGACAGCAGGTAAGGTGAATGCCTGTCTCACACACAACAAAGATATTCTAATTTGATTTCTCAACAGGTTTCTCAATTGGCTACTTGACAAGTTGCTTAGTTGGTTCCAAATCCCCAAACACAGTAAGAAGGGATACATAGTCTACAAAACATAAATAGGATGCAGGGGGGAAAAAAGCTGAAACTTCCTATGAGAGTCAAAGGAAGGCTAACTGGGAACATATTTTTTTGAGCCTAGATAAAGAAGGACAAATATATTTCACGTGGACAGATGGGGGTGGAGTAAGGAAGGAGGGCAAAGGTAGGGCAGTGACAGAGACAGTGCCACTGTGTCAGCGAGTAAGGCATAGAGGAATGAAAAGAACCAGCAGTGTGTTGAGAAGTACAAGCAGTTGAGCATCCAGTGGGAAAAACTTGGTGCTCGGAAATGAGGCAGAATTGTGCTGGGTTTAGTGGTTCAAACCTGCAATCCCAGCACTTGGGAGGCTGAGGCAGGCGGATCGCCAATTGAAGACTAGCTTGAGGTACATAAGTGAAATCTTCTCTCAAAGAACTTCAAGTTGACTACTAACTTATTGCCTTGAACCTCGTATGGGTGGCTGAATAGTTTTCTGAGCTTCCTTCATGACAGTCAAGTTGTAGAGGTCTTTTGTAAAGCTCTAAGAGTCGGGGCTGGGAAGGTGGCTCAGAGGTAGAGCGCTTGCCTTGCATGCTTGAGGCCCTGGGTTCGATTCCTCAGCACCACATAAGCAGAAAGAAAAAAGCCAGAAGTGGCGCTGTGGCTCAAGTGGTAGAGCGCTAGCCTTGAGCTGAAGAGCTGAGGGACAGCGCCCAGGCCCAGAATTCAGGCCCCACAACCGGATCCAAAAAAAAAAAGCTCTAAGAGTCAATCTCTTCATAGCTTCTGTACCTATGGGTCTCAGTTGACATGATACCGAAATCTTGAGGCTTTGGGTGTGACAAGTATATAATCTACTCTGCTAGGCGAAAGCTGTCTCCAGAAGTCTCTGTGACTTGGCTGATGCTTGTTGTCCTTAGCTTGCTTGTGTGGCCCAGTCAAGGCCCTTATCACATTGTTTAACAAAGACATTCTCCATGTCACACTCTGAAGACCTGTAAAGGCCTTTGGTGGTTTGCTGAGACTAGTCGGACCATATTTTCCCCTTTACCAATTTCCCAATGACAGTTTGCCAGTAGCCAGGCAGAGTCAACTCAAAGGTCAGCAGCCTTCTTCATTTGGCACTGCGGTACTAGCGGCAGTTTCTACACAGCCATCCCTGGGTTGGGAGTTCTGTCTACAAATTCACTGAAGGTCTCTGCCATGGGTGATCAATTTTCCTGTAGATCCATGTGCCCCACCCTAACTCCGGCTCTCCAGGCTCCTTCCTAATTTAGACTTTGTACTAACTGGGTTTTGTGGCAGAGAACAAAATACACCTGAACTGACATCGAATAAAAAGATTGATTTCAAGCATCACTGGCTTCTGGACTCATTGAATGACTGAAAATAGCTTGCAGGTATGTCTTTTGAAGTTGCTACTATAGCTATCACCACTGCAGCTTCAATGTCTGAGAGATGAAATCTTGAGTTTCCTCAACTGTGTTACTAGTCTGTTAGAGCTACTATAACAATACCTTGGACTGGGTTGTTTAAACAGAAATTCATGTTTCCATTGTTCTGGAGTCTGGCTGTGTATGATTAGGATCAAGATCCTAACAGTAAGTTGGGGGAATGGTGCAAGTGGTAGAACACCTGCCTAGCAAGTGTAAGTCTAAGGCCCTGAGTTCAAACTCCAGTAACACACACACACACACACACACACACACACCTATCAGTGTTGGATGGGCCACATTTTCACCATGTTCTTACCTGGCTTTTCCCTTGTCTTTGGAGAAAAGAGAGGAGAGGAGACAGGAGAGAGAGGGGAGGAGAGGACAGGAGAAAGGAGAGGAGAGGAGACAAGAGAAGAGAGGAGAGGAGACAGGAGAGAGGAGAGGCCAGAGAGGAGAAAGGAGGGGAGGGGAGGGAAGGGAGAAGGGGAGTAGAGGGAGTGGGGGAGAGGTGGAGATGAAGAGAAAGAGGGAGGGAGAAAGAAACTGAGAGAGTTATACAGATAGGCAGAACTAAAAGAAGTTGGAATAGATATTGAACAGAACAAACCATTTCACAACTATTCAGCATAGCTTCCAAAATAAAGGCTAAGTTATTCATTGCAGCATTAGATTTAGTTGGAAAGACTTGGGAACAACACTGGGAGCTGATTAAAAAATAATGGAATACCATGCAACTCCAAAACTCTAAATGACAGGTTTGATACTAAAATTAGAGACTAAAACTCTTCTGTGATAGGTTAAGTGAAAAATACAGTTTAGAACAAAGCAAATCACTTACTCTCATGCATAGTATAGAAAATGAGTATGAATCTTCCATTGTTACCTCTGTATGTGTGTATGTAAGCAGGTAACTACATTTGCTCAATTAATGATGAATGAGTGAATTATAAATGATATTAATAAATGAACAAGAAACAGATGGTACTGGTTGCTATGGAAAGAAGAAATGGATGGGACCATCCTGGTAGGTAGGAAGGTGACATTCTGCTGTATGTGTATGTAATTGGGGGTTATTTAGTGTCCACCGTGTTTACTGAAGAGTACTCTTGGCATTCATAACTACGGAAGGGAGAAGAAGGAATCAGAGTTGAGCAAAATTGATTGAGAGCTCAAACTGAAAAAGAGTTACCTGCTTTGGGCCAAGATGACCAGGTTTGTCTACCTACTGTCTTAAGTTTTTTTTCAATTTTAATTGTTATTATAAAGGTGATGTGCAGAGGGGTGATAGTTACACAAGTCAGATAAATGAGTACATTTTATTATTGTAAAGATGTACAGAGAGGCTACAGTTAACTAAGTCAGGTGATGAATACATTTCTTAGTAAACAGTGTTACCTCTTCCTACATTTTCTCCCAGTTTTTCCCTCTCGACTCCCCTCCCCGACAAGTTGTATAGTTCATTTTCAACATAGTGTCCAGTGCATATCTACCTCTCTCTGGATCAGTAGCAGCTGTGGTGGGCTGCCTGGAAGGGCAGGAGTTTGGGTGGGTCTGTTCATGGCAACTTGGAGCTCTGTGCTCCAAGCACTCTGAGAAGTTGGGTGGCAAGTTCAACTTGATGGGTCTGTGGTTGCTGCATCTCCAGGTCCCTTGCTCCTGGCCTATCTGATCTGTCTCATCTCCTACTGCTGTCACCTCACTTGCTCTGCTCCTTATTTTCTTGAGCATGCCAACCATGCTCTTAACTCAAGATCCATTTTCTTGCTGTTCATCCCTTAGATAGAATGGTTTACATCTGCCCTTCCTTTGTGTTTCTGCAGAAAGAATCCCTTATCAAAGGAGGCTTCCCTGAGCATGTTAACGCAAACAGTACATTTTCCTGAGCATCCTACCATGTCTGTTTAATTTATGTCAATTCTTGTTTGAATTACTTACTTTTTTTTCCTGCTATTCATAACAGTCTTCCCTTCTTTGTAGTAGGCATTGCTATATCCTCTAAGATAACACACTAACAGGCACACTGTAGGCTTTCAACGACTGTGTGCTGGATGCATGCTTCAGACTCCTGTTTGGGGTTCAAAGAATCGTGAGCAAAATCAGAGGCTGGCACGGCCCTCGTGGAACTTGCTGTCTGGATGGAGAAACAAAAGTATGAACTGAAAACGAAGAGCATCACTGGTGACACTGGTGACTTAGTGTGGTTCTTCTAGGAGGAATGTTAAAGCGGGTGAAGATGTGATCAAAATGGGAACCCTGGTAAAAATAAAAAGTGGAGGGGCAGTGGTGCGGTGGGTCAGGGCAATTCAGAGCTTGATGGACACTAGGAGGTTTCCAAGAAGGGCCTTTGGTTCCAGGAAGGCAGAGCTCTGTGTGTAGCAGGAGAAGAGCGGGACACGGATTTGTACGTTTGGCCGGAGGACGATGGAAACGTTGGCTGCCATTCCTCTCTACCACGGAGGAGAGGCTACTCGTCGTGGGAAAGGTGGCCCCTGCCCAGTTTCACACACAGGGGTGGGGACAGAGGCAATGGGAGCCGAAATGCTAGCCTGGCTTGGGGGTGGGGTCTGCGGCCGATCGGAGCGCGACGCTGCGAGGCCGAGGGCGCCTCGAGGGCCCAGAAGCGCCCGAGCTCCTCCGGGCCCAGGACGGACTCCCCGGGCCGACGACCAACGAGAGGGCGGCCCACCGCGCTTTCCTAGAGAGGCCCCGGCGAGCCCACCGGGACCGGCGCGGCCAGCTTCCGGTTCCGGGGACACGGGGTAAGGGTGGGGGCGTCTCCCTCCCGGACCGCTGGGGCAGCTGGGGGGTCCGGTGTGCGTCCCCTCTTCCCGTCTCCCCCTCCCCCCGCCCCCGCGCAGTGCGTTCCTCCCTGGGGGAGGGCGGGGGACGGCGGGACCCCCCCGGGGGCCGCCCCCGAGCCCGCAGCCGAGGGCGGGGCCGCGCTTTCTCCCCGGGCCCCGGGCCCCGCGCGACGCCGGCCTTCCCCGCGCAGCGACCTCAGACTGCACCCGAAGCGGCGCCGAGGCCGGCCGCGGAGCCCCAGGATGCCTGTGCTACCAAACCGAATAGTGTGTGCGGGTCGGGGCGGGCGGGGAGGCGAGCCAGCCGCTGCCCGCGTGAGTTCCGGGGTGGCAGAGTGTCACGCAGACAGCACACGCACTGCTCCGTTGGGCCTATGGCGTGCGTGCGTGCGTGTGTAAATAGATGGCTGCCGATGTCCGCTTTCGGCTGGAGCGTTCCCGCCCCCCCTCCTGCGCGGGCATGCGGTGAACGCGCCCCCGCTGGCCCGGCGGGCGTCGGGAGGGAGGCCGACTCTCTGGGCACTGGGTGTGGCCGTACACACACATTTTGAAAACGAGAACAATGAACAGAAACCCGTCAGGTCTCGGGCGGACCGTCTCGGCTTGGGGATCGCTCCCAGCTGCTGCCGCTCCCTGCTCTGGTTTAACCGGGAGTGTGAATCTCCACTGCCAGTCCGCTTGGCGCAGCCCTGTTCTACCACTCTGGGTGTGCGGCCTAGGACAGTTTTCTTCGGGCCTCCTTTATACAATTGGTTGTACATCACGGGCTGTTCTCTGAGAATTAGATGAGAAATAGGTGCAAGTTATTCAGTTGGATAGCTGGCACTGAACACGCAGTAGTAGGGGAAAATATATACTTAAAAAAAAGGGGCGAGGGGCTTTGTCGTTTTAGACTCTTAAAAGTGTGTTTTTCTTTACGTTCTCAAATGATGTCATACCACTTATAACTCCCTTTCAGGGGCAGGCAACATCGTCTAGTCCCTTAACACGTATCAGGCTTTAGAAGGTAAACTTTTCCCTGAAATGTATAGTGATTATGGTAGAAACGCAAAACGAGAAGTCCCTTTCTTGGCTCCCTTTTATATCTAGAGGCTATTTCTATAATCTAGTCCACCCCCAATTTTTTCTTTTTTTTTCTTTTTTACTAATTACTAATTATATAAATCTTTCCTTGAAAATTGACTCCAAATGATTTTTTATTCTGTCATCAACTAAGGTATTCTTTTGAAACTAAATTGTTTTTTTAGTTCTTATACCTATATAAGTCCCATGAAGTCTATAAGCAGTTATTATTGGTACCCTTAACAAAAGAACAGGGTTTATCAATTAAAAAGTGTTTCTAAACTGTGAGTGAACAGCAAGGATTAATATGCTTGATCCTCAGGCCTTTAATGTGAAGAGGATTATAATTACTATAGATAATAATAGATAATTGGGTATTTAAAATGATTTCCTTAGAATAGGTAAATTGGAATAACTCTTAATTCTATATACTTGCCTGTGGCATACAATTTTCTAAATGACTTCTAAGGGCCATATTTCTTCATTATAGTGCACATTATAGAGCATTCTATACTTGTAATTGTTAACTTTGTAATGGTTGGGAAGGAAGGAGCAGGACAAAACTAGAATACCTTCAAGCATGACACCTGTTTCCTTTCCCCAGGGTTTCTGATTGCAAGCCTGGCTGCGAGAGTTGCAATGGAGCAAGGAAGAAAGCTGTTAGTTCCAGCTTCTCATGGCTTCACCAAGAAGGTAGAGTTTGAAAAGCCTATTTACAGGTGATTAAGATGAGCTAAATCTTTAGGGAATTTGTTATAAGATGTCCTAGTATGGGGGAAAGAATGGGATATCAGAATGAGACAAATCTTAATTTAATTCTGTGCTCTGTCATCAGTTCTTAGACTCAGTTCTATCTTGTGTATATTTTAAAATTAGATATAATCTTTATGAGTTATAAATTGAATTTTAATGAGATATGTTATTCTTTTTTTGGGTGGGGGGGTCTGGTCATGGGGCCTGAACTCTGGGCCTGGGCGCTGTCCCTCAGCTCTTCAGCTCAAGGCTAATGCTTTACCACTTGAGCCACAGCGCCACTTCTGGCTTTTTACTTTTGCTTATGTGGTGCTGAGGAATCGAACCCAGGGCCTCATGCATGCAAAGCAAGCGCTCTACCACTGAGCCACCTTCCCAGCCTGAGATATGTTATTCTTATAACAGTAGCTACTGCTATTCATATGCAACCCTCTTCAGATTTATCACCACTTAGGTTCCCTTTTTTTTTTTTTAAGTCTTCTAGAAAAGACTGGGCACTGGTTCATTCCTGTAATCTTAGCTACGCAGGAGGCTGAGATCTGAGGATCACCATTCCCTTCAAAACCAGCCTGGGCATGAAAGCTTGTGAAATTCTTATCTCCAATTAACCACAAAAAGCTGGAAGTAGAACTGTGGCTCAAGTGGTAGAGTGCCATTCTTGAGCAAAAAAAATCTAAGAGATAGTGCCCAGATTCTGTATTCAAGCTCTAATTTTTTTTAAACTCTTCTAAAATAAAGTTTATACATTTGATTTTAGATTGATGTCCATCCTGTTGTCCATATCTGATGATAGTTTACATACTTTGTTTGTTGTTAATAAGGACAACAAATTCACCTGCCTCTGGTGACCTCATAGAGTAAAAGAAGGAACACTAGCTTTAGAAACTTTTTTCTATAAAATATTTTATAAGATTTGACATTGCTGTTTACCCCACCATAATTCAGAATTTCTTTGTCCAGCAGTGATTAGGGAATGTTTAGAACTTTTGTTTATTCTTACAGATGAAACTAAGACTAGTTTAAGAACTTTTCTACACAATAATCTGGATACAGATAAACTTAATGAGAGTGCTTCAAATGGTCTAAAAGACATGGTCCGCAGAATTCTAAGCATGATGATAATGAAGAAGTACCACTGATAATGTTCCAAGGAAATCAGATTTGGTGTCACAATTCCTATGAAAATGAAGGTAAGTTAGAGATTTTGGGAAATCCTACAAGGAAAGAGAATGATATACTCCATCTTCAGGAATGGGATTCCGTAGATCACAGCACATCTTCTGCTCAGCCAAATTTACCCTTTGGACACAAGCCCTACAAGTGTTTCGAGTGTTGGAAAAGTTTCAGTAATAGTTCTCATTTGCGTACTCACGAGAGGACCCATTCAGGAGAAAAGCCTTATAAATGCTCTGAGTGTGGGAAATGCTTTTCTAACAGTTCTCACCTAACTCAGCATCTAAGATCTCACACAGGAGAGAAGCCCTACCAGTGTGCAGAGTGTGGGAAAAGCTTCAGCAATACTTCCCACCTCATTATCCATGAGAGAACTCATACAGGAGAGAAACCCTACAAATGTCCTGACTGTGGGAAGAGTTTCAGTAGCAGCTCCCACCTTATTCAGCATCACAGATCACATACAGGTGAAAAGCCGTATGAGTGTCCTGTTTGTGGAAAAGGCTTCAGCCACAGCTATGTCCTCATAGAACACCAAAGGACTCACACTGGAGAGAAACCCTACAGATGCCCAGATTGTGGAAAGAGTTTTACTCAGAGTTCCAGCCTGATTCGTCACCAGCGGACACACACAGGTGAGAAGCCCTACAAATGTCTTGAGTGTGGAAAAAACTTTGGTTGTAATTCTACTCTAACAAAGCATCAAAGAATACATACAGGAGAAAAACCTTATCAGTGTCCAGAGTGTGGGAAGGATTTTAGTCGAAGTTCAAGCCTTCTTTCACACCAGAAAACACACACAGGAGAAAAATCTGATGGGAAATTTGAATGTGAAGAAAGCGTGCTTCAGAGATGCAGTGTGATAGAAAAATGCATAGTCCCACCAGAAGAGAAACCATATAAATGTTGTGAATGTGGAAAGAGTTTTGGCCTTAGCTCCCATCTCATTAGACATCAGAGAACACATACTGGGGAAAAGCCTTATCGATGTTCTGAGTGCTGGAAAACATTCAGTCAGAGCTCTACTCTAATGATTCACCAGAGGACACACACGGGAGAGAAGCCTTATAAATGTCCTGATTGTGGTGAGCACTTCAGTCAGAGCTTTAACCTTATCAGGCACCGGAGGACCCACATAGGAGAAAAACCTTACAAATGTGTCAACTGTGAGAAATGCTTCAGCAGAAGTGCTTACCTCAGTCAGCATCAGAAAAGTCACATCAAAAAGTCTTTTGAATCTTCAGAAGTGAGAAGTTTTCCCCATGAGTGGACATGGAAAACGTGCTCAGGGGAGATGGTCCTCATCCCTTCCTTTCACTCTCAAATTCATCTTCCTGAGTCCCAGAGGCCTGGTGGTCCCCCAACCCCACCCCGCCCCCACTGCTACCCATGGTGCCCTGAGGTTTCAGTGGGTATATTGGTTAAGGAAGAATCAGATGTCTAAGGTCTGGGATCTATCCAGTAAGAGACACCATCAAGGATGAAGAAAAAGATCGTTGTTGTGATTGTTTTAAAGCAAGATATAAAAGGCTCCAAGTAAAAATTCAGATAATAACCCAAGGGTAAAGAAGTGGGCTCATAAGAACATTATCTAGACCAGAAACCAGAACTGGGGAGGAGGGGGCCTAGAATCTTGAGTTCTGTTCTTAATTTTTGTGTGTGATAGTACTGTGATTTGAACCCAAGACTTCTCTAACTTGAGGCAGGTGCTCTGCCACTCCCCAGCTTGTTTTTAAATTTTGATAATCTTTCTTCCCTCAGGGTTTTCATTATGTAATTCCTAGTCTAGTCTGATCAGAGAATGGGTTTGTTTCCTAATTGACCCACTAATTCTGAATCAGTGGTCAGAGACCATTTGCCTTTGACCTTGAGATTCCTTAGCTTCTGTTTGGTCACCTCTTGATGTATTTGGTCTATGGATCTGATAACTGAGACCTCATAGTCTGTTCTGTGGGAGTCTTGCTTTGGGACATACTAGTGCAAAAAGTAGATGAAGAGAAAGTTCAGGACTCCTTTGAGGTGCTCAGGATTTCAACGCATTGTTGGGTTTGACATACATTGTGTGAAGATTATGTAGAGATGGATATTAGGCACGTGAAACCAGACAGGGCCAACTCTGCTGTGAAGGGTGTAGTTGGTGAGGAATCTGGTGACAGGAGGCTTTATGATTGTGGTATTGATGAAACAATTGCATCTTTTTTTTTTTTTTTTTTTTGCACCAGTCCTTGGGTTTGAATTCAGGCACTGAGCCTTTTTGTGCTCAAGGCTAGCACCCTACTACTTGAGCCAGAGTGCCACTTCTGGCTCTAAGTAGTTGATTGGAGATGAGAATCTCATGGACTTTCCTGCCCAGGCTGGCTTCAAACCTTCAGCCTCCTGAGTGGCTAGGATTACAGATGTGAGCTCCTGGCACCTTGCTCAATTTTTTAATCTTTTTATATGATTAAAGATAAAGCAGAAACTAACAATAAAGGTAATAAAATACTATGGGGTGATTTTTTTCCTTTTCAAAGAGGAAACATTGGTTATAATTGATTCCTATGTGATTCTTCCCCTATGCATTTTTCTATCTTATACAGCATTGCCCAATTTAAATTATAATATACAGGGATGAGATTTTACTTCTTCTTTTGGCCATACTGGGGTTTAAATTCAGGACTTCACGGTTGCAAAGAGACTTTCTACCACTTGGAGCTGGTCTCCATTCTCACAGTATTTTTTTTTAAACCACAGACAACTCAGAGTTGGATTAACATTTGCTAATTAAGTTATGGGTGTATGATTGAGGCTGAAATTCAGCAGCAGCCTTAGTATGGTGTACAGTCATCAATCACATGATCTGTGCAAATTCACACAATAAGCTAAGCCTCAGTTCCTCCATCTGTATAGCAAAGATAATACCTAGTTTGCAAGATTGTTATGGGGATTTTAAGCACAGTGCTTAATCCATTGCCGAATCTCAATAAATTCTAATGGCATTGTTATTCGTGGAAACAAATTGAAAAATGTATTTTTTTCTTTTGAGACAGGGGGTCCTGTTAGGTAGCCTAGTTTGCTTGGGCTGTCTCAGCCTCTCCCAAGTGCTGGGATTACAAGCAGGCACCACCATGCCTAGCTCACATGTTTTTAACACAGAAATAGTTTGAGGCTAGGAGGATGTCAAGTTCCTGGTCACCTGGGCTACATAGTGAGACCCTGTCTCAAAAAGAAAGAAAACAGAAGTAGCAATATAGCCCCAAACTTATCCTGCTTGGAGACTGTGATTATTAACAGGAACCCTAAGGATAAAGTATTCGAGAACAGAAATAGGGCTCAGTAGCTCAGTGGTAAAGTGCTTACCTAGAGTTCAGAAGACCCTTGCTTTGATCATAACATACATTTGATCACCTTTCTTCCCTCCCTCCCATCATCCTTTTTTTCTTTCCTTCCTTTCTCTCTCTCTTCAGTTCTGGGTATTGAAGTTACAGCTTTGTACTTGCTAGGCAGAAATTTTACACTTAGCCATGCCTCCCTAGCTTTGGTTACTCTGGTTATTTTTATTTTTTGTCAGTCGTGGGGCCTGAACTCTGGGCCTAGGCACTGTCCCTCAGCTCTTCAGCTCAAGGCTAGCGCTCTACCACTTGAGCCATAGCACCACTTCCGGCTTTTCCTGCTTATGTGGTGCTGAGGAATTGAAACCAGGGCCTCATGCATGTAAGGCAAGCACTCTACCACTGAGCTACTTTCCCAGCCCCATACTCTGGTTATTTTTGAATTATGCTCTCACTTCTTCTCAGGCCAGTATGGACATCAATCCTATCTCCACTTCCTGTCATAGCAGGGGCATATCACTTTCCAGCTATTGGTTGAGATGGAAGTCTCACAAACTTTCCCCAGGCTGGCCTTGAACTAGGCTGGCCTTCTCTCTTGTGGCTAAAATTACAGGCATGAGCCATGAGCGCTCAGCCTGTGTTTTCTATTTTTCTTCCTAGCACAAATGACTCAGCAGCATTGTGGGTAAAGAAACATTCTTATTTATGGTTTCATAATTTCTTTTAATTATTATATTCTATTTTTACTCAAAAAAGGGACTTCTGGTTTTTTTTTCCCCTACAGTGTCATAGGAAGACGCAGAGTAATGTGTATAGCTGTAGAATTAGCAGGAAGTGCACCCCTAAATGCTATACACCCTTACAACTGCTAGAACTTGCTAACAGATACCTCTAATATGAACGTGGACCCTCTCATTGACCATGTCATCCAAGTCAGGTTTACCAAGTTCCTTCTCCCTCAAGGTGTAGAAATTTCCTCACTCATAATGGGAAGTATGGACGATGAATCTGGCAATGGCCCATTATATGTTTGAAAGACTGGTCTCAGCTAGTCTCTTACTTTCTGGAATCCTACTAATGACCTCTCTGAGTAACAGAGGTCAAGTGACAGTGGGACGAGCAAAATGTGTAAGAATGGTCTTGTTGTAGAAGAGCATGCAAGTTTTTATGGCTCCTTTTTACTATCTCTGGAACTATACCCACTCTGCTAAAGACTCCATTTTCAAACTTACTTAAAAAATATGAAGATCTAGAGATACTTACTGATTAAAGTGGGTTAGGTTTGCTCTGTAAAATTGCAAGCTCTGTGGCATTTTTTTATTGTGAAAATACTGTACAGAGGGGTTACAATTACATGGGCAAGATAATGAGTACGTTTCTTATCAAGCATTGTAGCCTCCTCCTTTGTTTCCCTTTCCCATCCCTTCCCATCCTCCCCCCGCCCCCCTCTGTGGCATTTGATGCTACACTTGGCAAATGGTGGCATCAATGAATGCTGAATGAGTATCATGCTTATGTATTTTATGTTAATGTCTAAATATGTCTTGACTCACGTACTTATGTATTCAGATTGTCTACAGGTTTGCTTGACAGTTTCTTATTTCTCATGAGAGAAAGGAGCAAAATCATCCTATAGTTTGCCACTGCAGAACTGGAGACTACTGAGCAGGTAAAATCCCCAGAGCATCACAGATCTCAGAGACGCCAGTCATACCTCTCTGCAGCCTCTTCCTTCATGACATGCTTGTGTGAGAAGCAATATAGGAGAAATAATTATTTTTTTTCATGCAAAAATGAGCTAATGTGGAATGTCAATGCAAGAGTCATGGAAATGAGGTTTTTAGGCCTTATACCTGAAGCCCTGGAATTCCACGTGTCAGGTCCAACCACTTGCCTCTATACACCAAATAAATAATAGGAAAGACTAGATCAAAGACATTTATTTATGACACAGGGCATACTCTGAAAGGAGGGAGACCATCTTCAGCTATCTTTAGGGTAGAGACTTGAGGTTTAGATTTAAATAGACAAAGAGCTGGGAGCAAAGGATGAAAGTTATGCATAATTACTAAACAGTTCTAGTCAAACAACAGCCTGGTTAATAATTATGGAGGGGTTCTGGAGTTGCTATAATTATCATCACTGGTCAGGTAATCAAATCATGGTTGCCTGGCAGGTGCTCTGTCCATTAGGGCAGTTTTCTCCATTTCCTTATTAAAAATATATTATCAATATGGCTTCCAAGTTGTTTGCAAAGTGACAGAACAAGGACAGATCTATCTAAAACAGAGGCAAGGATGCTATACTTTTCTCCTGCTTTTAGTTAATTATTCATGGACTCTAAAAAGGAGTCAATAGTCTTAGCAAAACAGTTTAAGTACTTAGTACATTATTGGTGCAGTAGTCAAGTTGAAGGTGAAAGTTAGTATGGCCAACACGATCAATTTATTTATGACTAGTTATTTTGATATATATGTATATATACATACTAGTTATTTAGGCTGAGTTACATATGTACATATGTATGCATGCACATACATATACATGTATATATATAAATACATACACATAACTAACTTATATCTAACATATATATATATATATATATATATTATATATATATATGTATATACAGTCCCTTGTGTCTTGTTGTCCAAAACAGTTTTTGTCTCCTGGTGCCAGAATCTCTTGTGGTGATATATGTTTAATCTTTAGTTTTGCCTTGGACTTCATAAGGTAACGTGTTGGGAGTTTTCGATTTTTCTTCTTTCTCTGTTTTTTAAAATTATATTAAAATAGGAATGCAGGCTTCCCTTAATCCTTCAATCTCTTTTACACAGAAATATACCTGAAGCACATTCAATTGCAAAGTTTAGAATTCTAATTGATTTCTTTTCAATAGATTATACAAATTTTCAATATGTCACGCTCGTGTAGGGTTATAGGGTAAATGAAGATTCCATTGCAGATCTCATTGTCTAACAAGCACTGCACTGTCTCTACTGTGATATGGGTTCCTTTGTCACTCTCTGTTATCCTAGAGGACTACATTTCATAGCATCAGTGCTCAGCTTGGAAAAGCTGTTGTTTGGCCGCTGCTAAAGCTTAAACGATGTAGATGTCTATCACTGCTACCAAATATTTTTGGTTGGTGGTATTGTAGTGGTCCTGGAAAGTGTATCTGCATAATAAAATTAAATGTATCTGGCTTGAATAGTGTCTGTTGGAACTCTGAATTTAAATTTTATCAATGAGATTTTGCACTCTGCATGGCCTCTCGTATCTCATGTCAAGTTATTTCTGGTTCCCATCTGCTGTCCTTTTATATAGTGAGTGTTCATATGTCCTTTATATATATATATATATATATATATATATATTTTTTTTTTACCTAAAGATGTCCCATGGTGTGATTTTTGTTAGGTTTTTAAAGAGGCTGCCAAGTGAGAACAACACCATGCACGTGGTATTCAGGTAAGGGGTAGGTTTATTCAGCGGACCAGCTGGCACCAGGCCAAGTTGGCACTCCATAAGGCTGGCAAAGAGAGCATCTGGCCCTGGGCCATGCCTTATCTGGGGGGGGGGGGGGAAGGGAAGGTATGGCCAAGGAAGGTGAGACCAGGTAGAGGAAGGTGGGACCAGAAAGGTGTGGCCACATAGGGATCCAGATGTGACCTCAGAGGATGCAGAATGTGACCTCTTCTAGGTGTGCCAGTTGCCTAGGTAACAAAGGTACTGGCTGGAGACTTGGCTGTTAGGAGGGCAGTGTCTGCTTGCCATCCAGGAACGGACCTTAGAATTTTAGTTTGTGGGATTTTTTCTTCCCTTCTTATTGGTTACTTTGGAAATATCCATATGTCATCTTTGCCCTTCCCCAGTGTTACAAGTGAAAGTATATGTCTATAGTTAATCTGTATCCCTAATTCTAATTTAGGTACCTGGTCCTCTATCTTTATGTTTTAAGTGGGGTCATCGACCTGGCTATTGTATTTGGTTGTTTGTGAATCATCCTTCTGATTTTGCTGATATGTGTGTTGGCCCTGGTGTCATTTTTTTTTTCTTTTGAAGCTTCTTGTCTTTCCAATATTGGTATGACCATAGGTTTGCCATTTATGTGTCATTATGTGTCCATTTGAGTGACTGACAGGGCTATGCTGTTTGCCACTGTGGAGTCTGTAAACATATATTTATGTCTGTTTTTCACTTCTGATCATCTGACTGTGAGTACTAAGGCTATGAATTTTGTATGACATGCAGACCACTGAGCACCTGGCTCAGTGAAGACCATGTTGGTCCTCGCCTTAAGGCTGCTGATTTTCATTTCTATTTTACATGGGCCATGAAGCTGATCTGTCTGTAAACAAGGTTATATGGAGGTTATTTGACAAGGCAAGATCCCATTTCCCTATGTTGGGATGGCTGTGTTGTGACTTTGGTATGAATCCTGGCCAACAGATCCACATCTTCTTCATCTTCTCTACAAAGGGAAGAGAAGTTCTTTTTTTGGGCCTGGTTGATCAGTTGGTCAATCTGGATACCTGCCAACTTTCTGGACTCACCTTTATCTAGTGGAGTGAAGGTAAAATACATCTGATTTTAGTCCCTTGCCAGTCAGAGGTGTTTGAATCTTTTTGTGTCTCATAAGTTAACCAAATGTAGTTTTCAAAAAGTATATACTTGATGCCTATGAGAATTTAACTGTGTAGAATCATGGTGGAACAAAATTATGCTGTTTGGCTCCTTGGTTCATATGGCCAGGTGCCATGTCTTGTGCCATCATGATTTCTAATCTTTGGGTTTTTTTTTTTTTTTGTTGTTGTTGTTGTTACTCCAGTCCTGGGGCTTGAACTTAAGAGTCTGGGTGCTGTCCCTGAGATTTTTTTGCTCAGGGCTAGTGCTTTACTACTTGAGCTACAACCCCATTTCTGGGGTTTTAGACTTTCCTGCCCAGGCTAGCTTCAAACCAAGAGCCCCAGGTGTCAGTCTCTTGAGCAGCTAGGACTATAAGCATAAGCCACTGATTCATGGCTTTGATTTCTAATCTTAATTGTACTTACATTGTGGGTAATGTAGTTTTTGGAAAGCAGAGACAATCATTTGATGTTTTAGTGCTTGATCCAGTTCTGCTCCTCATGTGAAGTCCTGTGACTTTATTGTCATTTTATACATAGGTTGTAGTATGATATTTAAATAAGGTCTTTGTTGTCTTCTGTAACTAAATAGTCCTATCAGCTTTATGTTTAGGTGTAGGGATTTCTATTGTCATGATTCTGTCTGTGACTGTCTTTAGTATATATCTGCTATTTGAGGACCATTTAAATCCTAAAAATTTGTGTCTGGTCACCTTGATTTTTAATTAATTATCCATCAAGTTTCTTTTTTTTTTTTTTGGTCTGGTTGTGGGGCCTGAACTCTGGGCCTGGGCGCTGTCCCTCAGCTCTTCAGCTCAAGGCTAGCGCTCCACCACTTGAGCCACAGTGCCACTTCCGGCTTTTTTCTTATGTGGTGCTGAGGAATCGAACCCAGGGCCTCAGGCATGCAAGGCAAGCGCGCTACCACTGAGCCACCTTCCCAGCCCTCCATCAAGTTTCTAAGTTCTTCTAGAAGTTGCTTCTTTTCTCCTGTCATTACGCATCACTATGTGTTATAATCATTTGTCATAAAAAGTCATAAACTGCCTGATGAACTTTGGCAATTCATAGGGAATATGCTTTTACTGGACTAGTTAGCCTTGTGGGCACCTTGCAAATTGATAACATTTGCCTTTTCACATGGTCATTGTTGACTTTTTAAAATCTAGAGGCATATCATTACATGGTGTTATTTTATGGATAACTTCTGTGTAATTTTATGGTATATGTTAATGTTCTGAGGAGTTAATGCTAATTTAATTTCATTGTTTTTAATGTATCTTATTGGCCAACAATTTACACACACACACCTACAAGAGTGTTCTGACAAATATCTTATTAGCAGGTAAAATAGAATATTTTGGGCCTAAAGTGATGTGGTTTAGTGTCCAGCTGGTTATAGTTGAGTACGAGCGGCTCCTGCCTGTAATCCTGCCTATTCAGGAGGGTCTCACAGTTCAACGCTAGCCTGAGCAGAAAATTCCATGAGATTCCATATCCAATTAGCCAGCAAAATGCTTGCCTGGAGGAATGGGTCAGGCAGAGCACCAAACAAAGAGCAAGCAATCTAAGCAAGAGCTAGAGCTCTTGAGGTCAAGCCCCAGTAAGATAAAAATAAAAGCTGGTTAGAGGCAGTCACAATCTAGAGGCTTCTAGTCATCAGATCTTCCTTTGGTGCCAAAGTCAATCTTACTCATTTATTAAGTTTATCAGACCCTTTCCTCAAGATAATTTTGAGATTGGCGAGATAAGACACAGCCCTAAGCAGAATCAGTAAATACGGAGGTGCCACGAACAGGAAGGCCCGCGGTGACCCGAGGGCAGAGGGGACCAAGAGCCTGCAGCAGGGCCCATCGACGGCGCCGCGGGTGAAGGCCGGCGTCTCGGGGTGGGGAAACCTTGGGGAAGCCCCAGCATGGCGCCACGATGCTCTGGCACACAGAGCAGCACCGGCCCCACGCCGGGAGCCCCCCGTGCCTGGGCGCGAGTTAACCCCACGACAGCGCAAGGCTAGGCCCGGCAGGCTCTGCCGTGGCCGGCACGGGCCGCGTCCGCCCAGGCGCTGTCCTCACGTTCCACACGCACCCTCCGCCGCACCCGGCTCAGGCTCCCAGCGACGCGGGGTCGGGCGGGGCTCGGCGGGCGGCGGGCGCTCATTCCGCCCCCCGAGGCCAGGCCGGTCCATCCTCGGAACCCGCCCCACTCCTCCTCAGGGAGGGCCTCGAGCCCGGACGTGGAGAGAAGCCGGCCGAGGCCCCGCCCCACACGAAGCCCGCAGATACCTTCCGTCAGCCCACTTGGGCCGGGCGCCCACCCCACGCCCCCACCCTTCACCACGCAACATCGCCCTAGCGCCTCTCCGGGCGACGCCGCCTGGACTGTGCCGCCCGCCATTGGCTGAGCGCCCCATAGCGCCATCTCGGCCTACCGCGCGGAGCGCATCCTCATTGGCTGGTGGTGGGGTAGGGGGGCGGAGCCGCAGCAGGGCGTGGCCGCTCTCGCGGTCCCGCCTCCCCTCGGTCCCTCCCTTGAACCGTACCCGCCCCGACTGCTGAAGCGCGCCGGCCCGGGCGGCGAGCGCGGGGCGTGCGGCGGTTACTCTGGTTACGGTGGAAGCGACGCGCGCGGGAAGTCGGGGGCGGGGGGAGGGCAGCCGTGGCTGCCCGCGAGGGATGCTGGTGAGGAGGCCGCCGGGCGCCGCCGCCGGGGGTCGGAGGGAGGCTCCGTGTTCCCGCGCTCACCTGCCTGGGGGCCGCAGTGTCGCCCGGCGGGTTCCGGGCCGCCGAGTGCGGGGCTCGCGGAGACGTCGCCAGGTCGGGGCGCGGGGCCGCGGTGGGTAATCAGAGGCGGTGGTTTGAGGGAGGAGGCGGTCCAGGCGTGGCGCCCCGAGGGAGGGCCGGGCACGGTCCGTCCCACCTGCCGGCGCCCTCGGGCCTCGGCCGAGCCGCTCCGCCCTCGCCGACCCGCGAGAGAAGAGGAGAGGGGAGTGGAAGAGCCATCCCACCGCCGACTCGCCGACGTCGGAAGCCGCCAGGCCGCCCGCCGCCGCCGCGGAAACCGCCCCCACGGCCGGCAGCCGAGGGCTGGCCCGGAGGCCGCGCCGCGCGCCCGGCCCGCGTCCGTGTGTTAAACGCTGACCTCGTTGACTGGCAGTCCTGGGACATGGTGTAGGGGTGCTCGGCGAGCATCCCCCCGAGACTACCTTGTGTTCTTAGGCGGGGGAAGGAATCGCCAGAACCCCATTGGGGTGGCTGGGGAGAAGAAGCTCGGCTGTGATCGGTGCCACCAAAGGAGCCGTCGAACCATGTGGACTTTTCTCGGCATTGCCACGTTCACCTATTTTTATAAGAAATGCGGCGATTTCGTCACGCTGGCCAACAAGGAGCTCCTGTTGTGCGTGCTGGTGTTCCTGACCCTGGGCCTGGTGCTTTCCTATCGCTACCGCCATCGAAACGGGGGCCTCCTGGGGCTCCAGCTTAGCGGCTCCCAGTTTGCCATCTTCGATGTTCTTTCAGCTCTGCCCCTCGTTGGCTTCTTCTGGGCCAAGTCACCCCCTGGGGCAGAAAAGAAAGGGCAGCTGGAGTCCCGGAGGGTAAGGCTGATGGCTGAGGGGGGCAAATGAATGAATGTTCTAATGAATTTTTAAAATTCGGATTCGAGTTTTACTTCGCGAAAGGTGACAATTTACATTTAGGGGAATTTCTTTAAGCTGGGTCATGGCTACTTCGATAGAAAGAAAAGTGAAAAAAATATTTCATTTAGCGTTGATTGATACTTAGACAAAGGTTGGATATGGATTTGGTTTGGAAAGATGAAATATTTCATTCTGAAGGAGGACAGAACTTTTTTTTTTTTTTTGCTGTTGGCAAAAAAGTTTTACTGAAATCCTGGGGTGAGGATTGCCTTTGTAGTTGGGAAGGAAGAAAAACAAGACAGTTAAAAAATACCCCACATTTTAAAGCATTGGGCACAATGTTTTATGTCTTGCCTGTAGGCACTGGGACACTGTGAGTCAATACAACGTTGTCTCAAGGAAATAAATTAGAGGCTGGGTCTTTAAATGGCGTGAAGTTAGGATTCCTGCCAAGGGGATGGAGGACGCTGATGACAGTAGATGTGGGGAGAGGTGGTGGAAGCCACACCAGTCAGACCTGTTGGCCAGGAAAGTTTGGACTTTTACTCAAGAGCACTGGGGAGTTTTAAGCATGGATAAGAATCCTTGAATTTTACTTTTTTCATAAGAACATTCCAGTTGCTGTGAAGAATGGATTTTACATATGTAGTTATGAAAGTAAGGTTATCAGGCCATACTGTAGCAGGACACCCAGCCTTGAAGTTAGGGTATGTGACCTACGAAGTTATGTAGACTTCTGTATCTGCATCATTTTGCTGTATTCACAGGACACATGAACAGTGTTTATAGGAACAGGGACTTGGTTTAGAATTATTTGTTTTTATTGTCAAGGTGATGTACAGAGGGGTTACAGTTACCTAAGTAAGGCAGTGGTTACATTTTTTGTCCAACTTGTTACCCCTTTCCTCATTTTTCTCCCTCATTCCCTCCCTAGTTTAGAATTTTTGCTCTACCATTTCCAACTGGGAGGCTTTTGGTTCATTGCTTAATTTCTGTAAGAATCAATTACTGTTCTGATGAAGACAGAATCATCTATATCTGGTAGATAAAGATGGCACCGCTCATGTGGGTAGTCAGGGAACTCAAAGGTTTAATATTTGCCAAATGCCAGGTTCCCAGCCATTTAGTGAATAGTGGTAATCAATAGTAGTCTAGAGTAGTGTACATTTGTTGGAAGCCTTTTGAGTCGTTTTGTTCAGTGGCATGTTGAGTATAGGTTGGAAAATGAGGAGGAGGGAATCTTTCTTAATTTGAAAACCCTGGTATTTATAACTTAGGGTCACTGCATTTGTTCTAGTAGTTGGAATGCTGTTACTGTCATCATGCATTCTAGAGAAATATTTTTTAGTAGGGAAAGTTAGGTTGCTTGCAGCAGTATATTTTTCTGAATGCTTCAGTCTTTGTCTTTAGAAATTAGATAGCTGGTCAGAGAGTGATCTGTTGAGTACTAAGTTCCATTTGCATTTCCTCTTGATCTGGCTCTGAAAGATTTGATTTTAGGGCTCTCCTCATGATCTTTGGTGTGTAATCAAAACATTTTAGGAAGAAAAATGGAATAAATGGTTAAGATGATGAAAAAGGCTTGTCTTACACTGGGTACAGTAACTTGAATAGTAGTTGTTTTAAACTTTAAAACTAATGGAAAAATAGACTATTTTTTCTCTTTGAACAGAAAAAGGACAAAAGAGCATTTCTATTGTGAGATACAAACAGTGGAATGGGGGTTGGAGGCATGGCTTAGTTGGTAGAGCGCTAGTCAATGAACAGATGAATCAGGTATCAAGTTTGAGTACTGGTCTCGGGCCTTTAAAAAAAAAAGGAATGTATTATAGAGGAAAAAGTATGCTTGGTGAATACTAGAATTGTGGCGATTCTAAGGATGTATAGATTCTAAAGGGTTTTAGATTTTTTTTTCTTAATTGGTCATGGGGCTTGAATCTGGGCTTGAGGGCTGTCCCTGCAAACTTTAGTTCAAGGCCATTGCTCTACCACTTGAGCCACTGAGCCACTTCCAGTTTTCTAGTGGTTTTATTGGAGATAAGCGTCTCATGGACTTTCTTGCTTGGGCTGGCTTTGAACTGTGATCCTCAGATCTCAGCCTCCTGAGTAGCTAGGATTACAGGTGTGAGCCATGGGCGCCCAGCTAGGATTTTAGATTTTATTACACTTCCCCCTCCTCTACTTGAATCTCTTTAAGTGACATTTAGTCTGACAGTCTCCAATGTTGGAGAACTCATCGAAAATGGTTCTTTGCAATTCTTTATCTGATACTCAAATTTGTTAGTCTATCTATCAAAAACACTTATTATGAGAATGAATTATACATTAAAAAAAAAGAACATGAACCGCAATTGTCAATATTCATAACTCTCTAAAAACACAATTTTAGCATCAAAGTAAAAGTTTTGTTTTTGGTCCAATCGTGGGGCCTGAACTCTGGGCCTGGGTGCTGTCCCTCAGCTCTTCAGCTCAAGGCTAGCGCTCTACCACTTGAGCCACAGCGCCACTTCCGGCTTTTTTCTTTTTGCTTATGTGGTGCTGAGGAATCGAACCCAGGCCCTCAGGCATGCAAGGCAAGTGCTCTACCACTGAGCCACCTTCTGAGCCCCAAAGTAAAAGTTTTTGCTGTCAGTCTAACCAGGGATAGATTTAATGTCCATCTTTGTTTCTATGTTGGAGGACCACAACTAATTTAAAAAGGCTTTTCAAAGTGCCAGGATGGGAAAATAGGAAGAGATAAATATGTACTTCCAAATTAAGGACTGCAGTTGTTAAGTCAAATGTCAAGGGGCTCAAAATAAGTTTTGTTCTTTCATAATTTTCTTTAATTAATCTTCACTTAATAGAACTATAGCCAGTATTTTAATCTTTTTATTCTGTCAAGCTGATTTAGATTGATAGGTTTTTTTCCCAATGATAATCCAAAAGTAGAGCCAGATTTCTAATCCCAGCACTGGGAAAACTGTGGCAGCCGTATCTTAATTTCAAGGCCAGTGTGGACTACATAGTGAATTGGAGGCCAAACTGAGATACGTAGGGAGAACTTGTAAAAAATTGATAGCTGGGTATTGTAATCCTAGCTACTCAGGAAGCTGAGATCACTGTTCTAAGCCAGCCTGTGCAGGAAAGTCCGTGAGACTTTTATCTCCAATAAATCACCAGAAAACTGAAAGTGGTGCTGTGGCTCAAGTAGTAGAGTGCTGGCCTTGAGCTGAAGAGCTGAGAGACAGCACCAAGGTCCAGAGTTCAAGCCCCATGAGTGACGAAAGAAAAAAAAAATTGAAAAAATACAGTTGGGGAGCCAGTGATTCAGACCAGTAATCCTAGCTATTCAGGAGACTTAAGATATGAGGATCAGAGTTTGAATTCAGCCTGGATGGGAAAGCCTTGCAAAAATCCAGAAGTGGACCTGAGACTCAAATGGTAGAGCACCAACCAGAAAAAGTTAAGGGACAGCACCCCCCCCCCCCCCACTCTGAAGCAATAAAAATCCAAAAGAAGAAAGTGAAGATGAGTATGTTTAGAAATATCTAAAAGGTACTGCATAGGGCAGAATGTGAAGCTAATCAGAATTTGTGAGAGATTTGCATAGATGCTCAGCATACATTTGGAGAATTATTAATGATAGAAATATAAAGTATGAGGGACTGTGTGTATTTGAACCCCGCTACAGACCTGATGTGGGTTTTTATAAATATAACAATAATTTCTTTTTTTATTTTGGGTCCAGTTGTGGGGCCTGAACTCTGGGTCTGGGTGCTGTCCCTCAGCTCTTCAGCTCAAGGCTAGCGCTCTACCACTTGAGCCACAGTGCCACTTCCGGCTTTCTTTTTGCTTATGTGGTGCTGAGGAATCGAACGCAGGGCCTCGAGCATGCAAGCGCTCTACCACTGAGCCACCTTCCCAGCCCTATAACAATAATTTCTAAATAATATTTTTTTTTTTGGTCGGCCATGGGGCTTGAACTCTGGGCCTGGGCGCTGTCCCTCAGCTCAAGGCGAGCGCTCTACCACTTGAGCTACAGCTCCACTTCCGGCTTTCTGGTGGTTTTATTGGAGATAGGAGTCTCACGGTCTCTCCTGCCTGGGCTGGCTTTGAACCTCGATCCTCAGATCTCAGCCTCCTGAGTAGCTAGGATTACAGGCGTGAGCCACCAGCGCCCAGCTCTAAATAATGTTTGAGATGACAAAAATAATATATATTTTTGAGTTGTTATATATCGCATTTTTAATTGAGCCAATATTTTAATATTGATTTTATATACGATCAAGATGAAAAAGAAAGATACCAGTTAATTTGGTTGAATGAGGTTTGGGATCTAACATTTACTCAGTAAAAGGCCATTTCCTGAATTTATATGGTCCTAGTATGGTTTAAGGCTAACCAACTTGGAAATGTATGTCCCTCTTTTTGTTAAACAGTGCAGAAAAGGAATCAGTATGTCAGAAACAACTTCACTAGGAGCAGCTACCTCCATGGCAACATCTCTAAATGATCCAGAAGTTATCATCGTGGGATCTGGTGTACTCGGCTCTGCTTTGGCAGCAGTCCTTTCCAGAGATGGAAGAAAGGTGACAGTAATTGAGAGAGATTTAAAAGAGCCCGACAGAATTGTTGGTGAACTTCTGCAGCCAGGTGGTTATGAAGCCCTTAAAGACCTTGGTCTTGGAGGTAGGTTCATACATTTTCAAGGAGTTATGTTGATAAGCAAGTACATAGCCACTTCTGGCTTTTTTGCTGGTCACTTGGAAATGAGAGTTTCAAAGACTTTCTGCCTGGGTTGGCTTTGAACCATGGTCCTCATATCTTACCCTCCTAAGTAGCTATGATCCACTGAACCTGGCTAGCAAGCACTCTTCACTTCAGGCTGTTCTATAATTAGTAGATGTATATTCTCTTTTGTTTTCTTCCCCATTTCATTTCTAAAATTTGTTATATTTTGCCAGTTTGCTTGAAATATAAGGAGAATATAAAGTTTTAGTAAGGAGATAGGAAGTAGACTTTATGAAATCTCTTAAAAATTGATATACCAACTCTGGTTCTTATTGGCTAACAACTAGCTTTAACCTAACAACTTTCTTTGTTAGTTTCCTTACTTGTACAATGGCAGACATTAACAGTGTCTGCTTTGTATGCTGTAAGGATTAAATGGCTTCCTATTCATAACAGCATTCAGAACAGTTCCTGACATGTATGTATTTGCCCCTTTGTTTAGGGGACTGACAAGGAGAACAACATAGCTAACAAGTAGTGGGCGATAAAGAGTGACATAGGATAAAGGTTGGATATTAAGGTAGACAGATGCCAGATCATGCAGGGCTCCATAGGCAGTGGAGCTGGGGGTGTATAACATGATTTAGGTTTCTTTTGTTAATATTAATACTGGTGCTTAAATTAACTCTTCTCTTCCAGGAACATTAAGTTTCTGAGATACTTATATTCTCTAAATGGTCTCATAGTTTTAAAGCAGAAACTTATTTTGAATGTCTCTGGGTTTTGGGATTCCTAATATTAATGAATCAGCTTAATTGTTTTTGAACTGAATTGTTTTGCAGATACAGTGGATGGTTTTGATGCCCAGGTGGTAAATGGCTACATAATTCATAATCACGAAAGCAAATCGGAAGTTCAGATTCCTTTTCCTTTGTCAGATGACAAGCAAGTGCTGAATGGAAAAGCTTTCCATCATGGAAAATTCATCATGAGTCTTCGGAAGGCAGCTATGGCAGAGCCCAAGTAAGACAAGAATTAAATTTGGCCTTTGTACAAATGAGATTTTATAATTTTTGATAAATATTTGGGATATAGTCTAGAACATAGGTATACTAAAATAAACTATATATTAGAAGGAATACTTATATTTAGTGCCTTTGTTAAGAATATCATATAGAGCCAGGCATTGGTGGCTTATGCCTGTAATCCTAGCTACTCAGGAGGCTGAGATCTGAGGATTGTGGTTCAAAGCCAGCCCGGGCAGAAAAGTCCATGAGACTTACCTCCAGTTAACCACCAGCAAAGTGGAAGTGGCATTGTGGCACAAGTAGTAGAGTGCTTGCCTTGTGCTGAAGAGCTGAGGGAGAGTGCCCAGGCCCAGAGTTCAAGCCCCATGACTGACCAAAAAAAAAAAAAAAAGAATATCATATAGAGATTTTTTTCCTTTATCAGAACTATAAAGAATTTTCAGACTGGGAAGGTGGCTCAGTGGTAGAGTGCTTGCCTTGCATACCTGAGGCCCTGCGTTCGATTCCTCAGCACCACATAAGCAAAAAGAAAAAAGCTGAAAGTGGCGCTGTGGCTTAAGTGGTAGAGCACTAGCCTTGAGCTGAAGAGCTGAGGGACAGCGCCCAAGCCCAGAGTACAGGCCCCAGGATGGGACCCCACCCCACCTCCCCCCCCCGCCCCCCCCCAAAAAAAAGAATTTTCCTGGGGCTGGGAAGGTGGCTCTGTGGTAGAGCGTTTGCCTCACATGCATGAGGCTCTGGGTTTGATTCCTCAGCACTACATAAACAGAAAAAGCTAGAAGTGTTGCTGTGGCTCAAGTGGTAGATTGCTAGCCTTGAGCTGAAGAGCTGAGGGACAGTGCCCAGGCCCAGAGTTTAGGCCCCACCACTGACCAAAAAAAAAAAAGTTTCTCTGCATGCATTTTGGCTTTTAATGAATTCAGATACAAATTATTCTGTGTATATATGTATGATCCATATATCCCATTGCTCTCATTCTATCCCATCATTCTATTCCATCCATCCATCCATCATCCATCCATGCATGCATCCTATCTCCTACCCTATCAGAGCTTGAACACAGGGTCTTAGAGCTCTCATTGGCTGCCAACTGGTGATCTCCCACTTAAGCCTTACCTCTAGTCGTACTTTTAAAATCATTGCATTGTAACGAGTATTCAATGTTGGTAAATTACTAAGTAAAAACCACACGTAGTTCTCAAGCTTGCTAGTGTTGGTTTTTGCTTTTTTGTCATTCCAGATCATTCCCCTTGCACAAGTGCACACATTACCTGCACAAGTGTGCAGGTAAATGAGTAAGATGGAGTTAGAGAATAAGAACTTTGCTTATCCTAAGTTAAATTGCTTGGCTCTGCTGCAATAGGAATTTATTTGTGCTTTTCCTTCAGTGCCAAGTTTATTGAAGGTGTTGTGCTGCAGCTTCTGGAAGAAGATGACACTGTGTTGGGCGTTCAATACAAAGATAAAGAGACTGGAGAGGTCAAGGTGAGGCACAGTAAATATTATGTTTTGGCAGTGCTAGGGTTTGAACTTGGAGTTTTGTACTTGCTAGGTAGGCACTCTAACATGAATCATGCTCCTAGCCCTTTTTACTTCTGTTATTTTTCAGATAAGGTCTTAGCAGTTTCACCTGGGCTTCAGCCTCGCTGATCCTTTTAACTAAGGGCCTCCCCAGTAGCCATTGATCCCAGCCTATTTACTGAGATGGGGTCTTGTTAACTTTTGCCCCCGCTGGTCTTGAATCATCATTCAGCCAATCCCTTCCTCTTGAGTAGCTGGGATTACAGGTGTGATGAGCTGCCCTGGAACTCCAAATTTTTCGTGTCCTGAAAGTTCTGTGTAAATAGGATGGGTTACAGATTACAATCCATTTTCTTGAGTGCACATAAAGATGATATAAAAACTTGAAAAACAAAGCCAATTTAACAGTATTAAAAGCTGTACGAAAGTCAGGCAGTCAGGCGCAGATGGCTCACGCCTGTAATCCTAGCTACTCAGGAGGCTGAGATCTGAGGATCACAGTTCAAAGCCAGCCCAGGCAAGGAAAGTCCGTGAGACTCTTATCTCCAATAAAGCACTAGAAAACCGGAAGTGGCACTGTGGCTCAAGCGGTAGAGTGCTCACCTTGAGCTGAAGAGCTGAGGGACAGTGCCTAAACGCAGAGGTCAAGCTCCATGACTGACCAAAAAAAAAAAAGCTGTACGAGAAATATACATCAGCAGAGAAGCAAAGAGGAATGGTAATAGGAAAAAAGGAGCCAACATAAAACAAGGTAAAATGAGTGGTTTAAATCAGAAAGGCATTTTAATGATTTAATCCTTTTTTATTTAAATAATTGTGGTGAAATACACATAAATTATTTTAAGTTTTAAGTGTGGCATACGGATTATTATTATAAACAGATTATTGGCATAAGTAGCAGAATTCTTAAGGAATTAAAGGGCAAAATAAAAAAAAATTCTAATATATCTTCATAGTAATACAGCAGAGTAAAGGACCCAGGGGCCTTCTGGTTATCTATCCCCTTCTAGCAATTGTACTTTTGCAAAGTTTCCTCTGTAGTCCATGCTTGTCTTGGTGTTGTTTTTCCTCTGTCTCTTAGACTGGGAGCTCAGGGCCTGGGAAGTCTATAAGCTTTTTTGCACAGGCTAGCACCCTTCCACTCTACTCATAGTTCCACTTTTGGCTTTTTGGTAGTTAATTGGAAATAAGAGTCTCTTGGACTCCTATCTGGGCTAGCATCAAATCACAATCCTCAGATTTCAGCTAGGATTATAGGTGGAATCCACTGGTGTCTGGCTTGGGAGTAGTTTTGATGAAAGAACTGTAAAGGGAGATGATCCTCAAGGACTCCCATGACCTTGTACCCACACAGTGCTCTTAACTCTTTAATTTTTAACATGTATAATGCTACATATTTAAATAATACTTAAATCTCCTGAATGGTGTATTTATATGTGTGTATGTGTGCATGCATGTGAGTACTGGGGTTGGAATGCAAACCTCATGCTCTTCTTTAGCTTTTTTTTTTTTTTTAAACCAAGGGTGGTGTTCCACCACTTGAGTCATACTTCCACTTTGGATGTTTTTTTGCTGAAGATAAAAGTCTCAGGTTTTAGGCTGGGTGCTGGTGGCTCATGCCTGTAATCGTAGCTACTCAGGAGGCTGAGATCTGAGGATTGTGGTTCAAAGCCAGCCCGGGCAGGAAAGTCCATGAAACTCTTATCTCCAGTAAACCACTAGAAAAGTGGTGCTGTGGCTCAAGCGGAGAGTGCTCGCCTTGAGCTGAAGAGCATAGGGACAGTGCCCAAGCCCCATGACTGACCAAAAAAAAAAGTTTTTGAACCATGATCCTCAGATCTCAGTCTCTTGAGCAGTTAGGATTTTAAGTGTGAGCCCTGGTACACGGCCCTTGCATGGAACTGTGTTATTAAAAAATAATGAGCTGGCTGCCGGTGGCTCACGCCTGTAATCCTAGCTAGTCAGGAGGCTGAGATCTGAGGATAGAGATTCAAAGCCAGCCTGGGCAGGAAAGTTCCTGAAACTCTTAGCTCCATCAGAAAACTGGAAGTGGCACTGTAACTCAAGTGGTATAGCGCTAGCCTTGAGCTGTAGAGCTGAGGGACAGCACTCAGGTCCAGAGTTCAAGCCCCACGACTGACCAAAAAAAAAAATAGTAACAGTCTGATTTCTGTCTAACTGTACATTTGCTATTTCTGTTGCAGGAACTCCACGCTCCATTGACTGTTGTTGCAGACGGACTTTTCTCCAAGTTCAGGAAGAACCTGGTCTCCAATAAAGTTTTTGTTTCATCTCATTTCGTTGGCTTGCTTATGAAGGTACTGGATTTCTCTGTAATACTGTGGGTATTACAATAACTTGATATTTGAAAATTAGTAAACTTTTTTTTTTATATTCTTTTAGAATGCACCACAGTTTAAAGCCAATTATGCTGAACTCGTTTTAGCTAATCCAAGTCCAGTTCTCATCTACCAGATTTCATCTGATGAAACTCGAGTCCTTGTTGACATTCGTGGGGAAATGCCAAGGAATTTAAGAGAATACATGGTTGAACAAATTTACCCACAAATGCCTGGTAAGAAATAGGATGCCATGCCAATACAAAATCTGAAAGCAAATCTCACAAAAGACTTTCTCTCCCTCTCCAGTTTTCTTCCTTAAAACTATTAAAAATAGATCAGAGGTTAGCTTCTCAGGTTAAAAAAAAAAAAATGCCTCCTGCCAGCCAGGTAAGCTGGTGCTGAGAGATTTAAACTAGTACATTAAAAGAACAAACTGAAAAATATACATAAGCAGTTTCTAGGGTGAGGACATTGCTCAGTTGGTAGAGTGTCTGTCTAGTAAGCTTTAAGGCCCTGTGTTCAGTGAGAAAAAAGTTAAGTATGCATTTATTAGTAATTGAGATTTAATTACTAGAATATATGATATTTTTAAGGTATTCGAGACAGTAGTCTAAAGTCTCTCTCTCTTTCTTTCTCTCTCTCTCTCTCTCTCTCTCTCTCACTCTTTCTTTGTGGTACTGGAGTTAGAACAAAGGGTCTTGGGCTTGCTGGACAGATACTGTGTTGCTTGAGTCACATCTCCAGTCCTTTGTGTTCTCATTTTTGAGGTAGGGTTTTGTTTTTGCTTGCGCTGGCCTGAACCATGATACTCCTGTATATGCTTCCTATTGTAGCTGAGGTGTTGGGAACATACCACTGTACCCTGATTTTTCTATTAAGTTATGAACTTACTTTGCCTGTATTAGCCTGGAACCAATGTCCTCCTGATTTTAGCCTCCTGAAAAGCTAGGATGATGGGTTGACACTCTGCTCTGTTCAGTGTAATGGTTGAGATTCGTGAGTGGCGGGGCAGGGGAGGGGGGGGGGGGGAGGATGTCTTGTGAACTTACTGACTAGGCTAGCCTGCTGATTCACCTTTACAGAGTAGTTAGGATTATAGGCCTGAACCATTGGTGCCCAACTCTGAATTTTTGAAATAGCTTTATGCCTGTTTTGTGCTTGGTTTCCATAGTAATGGTGCTACTATTCATTGCATGTTTGCTACACAGATGGCTTTACAAGCATAGTTTCTTACAGACACAACCACTCAGTGTAGGCATTGTCATCATTCCAATTTTACTGAGGTGATAAGTGATAATTTAGCTTCTCTAAGTATAAACTATTTACCTTGTCTCAGATTTATATGAGACAAGGTAAATAGTTCTAATATCTCCATCTAACTATGTATACATCTATTGACAGTACATTTATTTTCTTTTAGACTTCTTGAATACCTAGGTGCTTAATGAATAATTTGATTAGTATTGGTGGCTCATGCCTGTAATCCTAGCTGTTCAGGAGTCTGACATCTGCGGATGACAGGTTGAAGCCAGGTAGGAAAGATGGTGAGATTCTTGCCTCCAATTAACCACCTAAAAACCAAAAGTGGAGCTGTGGCTTGAAGTGGTGGAGTGCTAGTCTTGAGCAAAAAAGTTAAAAGGCAGTGCTCATCTCGAGTTCAAGCCCAACAACTGGCAAGAAAAATAAAAATAGTTCTTGTTTCATCAGCAAGAGATACATATAGGTAGCAACCAAAATAGATATGTGTCATAGATTTTTGCTTATACTTGATGATGTATAATAGTTGTTTATATGTGATAATTTGAAAGTGAAATGTTTTAACCCATTTATCTGGATTGATGGGATTTATTGCAGATCATCTGAAAGAATCATTTCTGGAAGCTACTCAGAATTCCCGTATGAGGTCCATGCCAGCAAGCTTCCTTCCTCCTTCACCAGTGAACAAACGAGGTATTATTTGTTGGACTCATTTTATAAAGGCATCAGTATCCCAAATACCATATAGGTTGACGAGGTTTATAAGTAGGGAACATGTGATGCAGAGGATTGATTATTAATTTTATATTTACTTAGTGCTTAATATTGACTCTGTAAGTCATTGAATCAGTCATTGTGTGGTAACCAGATTTTCCATTTCTTGATAATCCCCACTTCCAGTCTTGAATCTCTAGCTTCCAGAATGCTGTTTGCCTGGTCCTGACTATAGCTGAAGAATATCCCTGCCACCCAATCATCTTTGAGCTTCTGTAAACGGCCACCTGTGTGTGGTTCTGACCTATATTAAACTCTGCCCTACTGGAGATCAGTGCTGTTCTTGGTCCTCCCAGGATGCGGCAGTGGTTGGCTGGCCAAATAAAACTCCTTGTTGCCAGGTGCCAGTGGCTCACACCTGTAATCCTAGCTACTTAGGAGGCTGAGATCTGAGGATCATAGTTCAAAGCCAGAGCAGGCAGGAAAGTCAGAAAGACTCATCTTCAATAAACCACTAGAAAACTGGAAGTGGCGCTGTGGCTTAAGCGGTAGAGCACTCGCCTTGAGCAGAAGAGCTGAAGGATAGCACCCAAGCCCAGAGTTCAAGTCCCACGACCGACTAAAAAAAAAAAAGACAAAACTCCTTGTCACCTTTAACTGTGCCTCCATGGATTTTCATGACTCCGAGGACATTACAATTGAGGATACAACTGTTGAAATCAGTTCTGGATCTAGGGAAAGCAATTTTCAGGTTAGGGATGTGAGGCATTTCAGCAGTATTGCTGAAATTGCTTGGAATAACCCCATTCCTAGTAGCAGTGTCACTGTGAAGGGTGTACATGAGAGTGAGCTGTGAGGAAGAATGGGTGTTAGGGGAGAACATAGCTCCTACAGTAAAGCCAGAGCTGGGGTGGACAGTAGGTGGACAGTGAGGCAAAGGACTTAGGCAGAATAACATTTGCAGATAGAATGTAGACAACTTTTGTCACCCAACAACAACAAAATCCAGTAACCTTTAGCAGCCATTCTTTTCTCTTCCAACGCTGCATACCACTAATTTTTTCTCCCCAGATTTACTTATTTGGGATTTTTTCTAAACAAATGGAATCATGGGGCTGGGAAGGTAGTTCAGTGGTAGAGTGCTTGCCTTGCATGTATGAGGCCCTGGGTTTGATTCCTTAGCATTACATAAGCAGAAAAAGCCGGAAGTGGCACTGGCTCAAGTGGTAGAGCGCTAGATTTGAGCTGAAGAGCTGAGGGACAGTGCCCAGGCCCAGAGATCAGGCCCTACGACCAAAACAAACAAACAAACAAAAAATGGTCATATGATATGTGATTTTTGGCAACCAGCTTTTCACCTAGCAGAATTCTTTTTTTTTTTTTGGCCAGTTGTGGGGCCTGAACTCTGGGCCTGGGCGCTGTCCCTGAGCTCTTCAGCTCAAAGCTAGTGCTCTACCAATTGAGCCACAGTGCCACTTCTGGCTTTTTTCACTTATGTGGTGCTAAGGAATCAAACCCAGGGCCTCATGCATACAAGGCAAGCGCTCTACCACTGAGCCACCTTCCCAGCCCTAGCAGGATGGTTTTTTTTTTTTTTTTGGTTTGGTTTTACTCTTTTTAAATGTCTCTTTTGTCTTCTACTTGAACTACAGTGTGACTGGGCTGGTACTGTATGGGCTGTCTACACTGAATATGACTGAAATGACAGACATCTAGTTTTTCTCTTTTAAGAGATTTCTTATATCTGGATGCTTCTAAGTTTCTTTTGAATTTTCTCATATTTTAACTTGAGAAAGGCTTTATAAATGGATTGACCTTGTTGGATTTCACATTAGGCCTGTGAATTTCATGAAATTTCATGAGGTCTATCTATCACTATCTTCTTATGCCTAGCACGGTATTAGATGCCCCAGTAAATATTGAATGGATTAGTTCTTGAACCTTTACTGCAATGAGTTCTACTCATAGTTTGTTTCCTTGTATTGACAATCTTTGTATTTTTTTGCTCATATCAGTCACATTATAATTATGGGAACAGTAAACTTGAGTTGTTTGTGGATGCTATAACTTTAAGGATCTCTTCTAGGTGTTCTTCTTTTGGGGGATGCATATAATTTGAGGCATCCTCTTACTGGTGGAGGAATGACTGTTGCTTTTAAAGATATAAAGCTATGGAGAACGCTTCTAAAGGCTATTCCTGATCTTTATGATGATGCTGCCATTTTCCAGGTAAGATACTAGGTTATGCTTTGACAAAAATGTCAAATGGATTTCTTTCTAGGGGCTAAGAAGAATGGGGTCCTGATGGGCAATCCATACTTGGGAGCATGTGCTTCACAGTGGTACTTAGACAGTCTTGGTCAGGCCTAAAGAACATGAATTGCAAACTGAGCCTTAACAGTATTTCTGCATTTTTGTGTTTTTAATTTTTATTAAAAAAATTTGTTATTATAAAGGTGATACACAAACTGGTTACGGTTATTTAAAAGTACATAAAGAGTACATTTCTTTTTGGACAGTATTACCCTTTCCCTTACTCTCTCCCAGTTTTTCCCTCCCATTGTCACCCACAAGTTATATAGCTCATTTTAATGTACAGTGTCTAATGAGTACCATTGCTGCATTTGTTTATACTTTGTTCCTCCATTTCAGTGACAAGCCCCCCCCCTTCCCAGATCCCAAAGACAGATAAAGAAACAAATGAGACAAAGAAAAAAAAACAACAAAACAGCAACAAAGAAAAAATCTTTGCATTTCCTGGAGTTCATTTCTAATATTTTACATAATCAGATGCACATAGGCATTGTGCCTTTGTATTCCTCTCCTACGAGTATCCTCCTTTTTGTGTTTTCATATTGTGTGCAACACTAGATTCCCACAGGCCACTTTGCTCAGACTGGTTGTAATGTTAAAGTTAGCATTAGTCATGTAACCCGTACTATGAAAATGCTTTCTTTTGTAAGTGACAAACAATGCTGTATTAGTTGCTGATCATACTCCAGTAAATACCTGTATGAAGGGCTTAAACATTAGCTTATGCTTTCATTCTCTTAATATAAGTGATATTTTTCATCTTTTAGGCCAAAAAATCATTCTACTGGTCAAGAAAAAGTTCTCATTCCTTTGTTGTGAATGTCCTCGCCCAGGCTCTTTATGAGTTGTTTTCTGCCACAGATGGTAAGTTCAGATATTTATTTTTTATGAACACTGTTCAGTTGCAGATTTTTAGCACAGAAAACTGGAATTCGTTACAAAAGTTAGTAGTTAGTCCAGAATTCAAATGTTTCTGAGTTTGTTAACACCTAAGTTGATGTTGGTGACTCTTTTTATTTTTTGCCAGTACCAGGGCTTGAACTCAGGGCCTGGGCACTGTCCCTGAGTTTCTTTTGCTCAAGGCTAGCACTTTACCACTTGAGCCATAGCACCACTTCTGGATTTTTCCGTTGATGTGGTACTGAGGAATTAAACCCAGGGCTTCATGCATGCTAGGCAAGCACTCTACTACTAAGCCATATTCCCAGCCCAGTTTGTGGCTCTTTGTAACTTTCAGTTCTCATCATCTTATATCTACCATTCCTTCTGGAATACTGTTGCCTTTCCTTAGACATTAATAGCAGTACCTTGTTAATGTAGTCATTAGTGTTCATTTCTCTGGTCTAGACTTGATCATGCACACCCTCACATAAAATTGTGATGGAACATGTCTCCAGTCATGTATGGAAAGGTGATAGGCTCTTTTACTTCTTTGACACTAGTTTCAATTGCATGTTAAGGTGTAGTATTTTATTAAATAAACGTGAACTTCAACAAATAGGTTACAGCTAAGTAACTTACTTGAGCCAGTAGCTCTGTAAATCATCGCTCATTGCAAGTTAGTAGGCTGAGATCTGGAAGATTATGGTTTGAACACAGCCTGGGCAGAAAAGTTTGAGACTCTGTCTCCAATTAGCCCACAAAAAGCAGGGCTGGGGGTGTGGCTCAAGTGGTAGAGTGCTAGTCTTGAGTAAGTAAGCTCAACAAGCTCAAGGTCCTGATTTCAAACTTGGTACTAGTAAAAATAAAAAAACCTAACCAAGTTAATAGTTTCTGTCCTGTTAAAATGTACAAGTAGCAGAGTATATTTACCCTTTATACTAGAAATATTCTTGTGCTTTGTTTCTTTTTTGTGTAGAGGTAATAGTCTATATACAGGTTGGACATTCCTAATCAATAAAATTTGAAATCTCCAGGCTTTTTTTTTCCTCTGTCTTGGAGCTTGAACTCAGGGCCTAGGTGCTGTCCCTGATCTTTTTTTTTTTTTTTTTTACAGTGCTCAAGGCTAGCAGTCTAGTCACAGCTTCACGCTTCACTTCCAGTTTTATGGTGGTTAATTGGAGATACATCTCATAGACTTTTCTGCCCTGCCTGTCTTGAACTGCATTCCTCAGATCTCAGCCTCCTGAGTAGCTAGCTAGAATTACAGGTGTGAACCATCAGCACCCGGCTGAATAACTTTTAAATAACTTTCAGTATCTACATGGTAGCAGTTAGTTACAGAAACAAATCAATGGATACTTGTATTTCTACCTATAATTAAATTTAAAATTTGAAATGTATCCTAGCAGTTGAAATTCTAGGAGTAGGTGTTTTAAAATTATCTTGTCAGGTTTGTTTGGTAAACTGTCATTATTTATTTCCAAAATAAATTGAGTCTAACATAAATGCATGAATATTTTTGAATGATTTCTAAATTTTTTTTTAGATTCCTTGCACCAACTAAGAAAAGCCTGTTTTCTTTATTTCAAACTTGGTGGAGAATGTGTTGCTGGACCTGTTGGGCTGCTTTCTGTGTAAGTTGCTTTGCTGGTATTGGGGAAACACAATTCTTTTTTGCCTTGTTTTATAACCCATTAGTATCCCCATCAGGATGTGGCTCAGGGAATGAAAAAGGCATCCGTTAGCAGCAAACAGCATTGCCTCAAAGATGTAGGAGATGGCAACTAAAACCCTGGAGTAAAACTATAGGTTTTACCTGTGGGCTTACCTACATGGTCTGATCTATGAGGAATCTGAATTATTTTGATTGACATGTAGGGACTCAGGAGTCAGCTTTGACAGTATAGACATCTGGGAAACTGTTCTTAGTCTGTGAAGTCAAATTCTGTGAGTCATTTGTCAGCTGTAAGCAGAATATCAATACTGACATGTTTTGGAAAAGCCTAGTTTAGCAGTCCAGGTCAGAGGATTTCAGCCTTGGATTTCAAGATTATGGAAAGAAAAGAGTTCCAAATCATTATTTCTGAGAGAAATTACTGGCTTCTCTAAAGGAGATTATTTTAAATGGTTTCCTGTAAAAAGTTTTTAGAAGTTGGTTTTGCTGCCAAACATAGTTTAAATTTTTCTAAAATATATGCTGGGTATAATTAAGCTTATTTATAGATGATACATAATTAGAACCTTTTATAAAGAATCAGTTTTAATTTCTGGGTTTTATTTCTATTTTTTCCCATTAGATTATCTCCCAAACCTCTGGTTTTAATTGGACACTTCTTTGCGGTTGCAGTCTACGCCACCTATTTTTGCTTTAAATCAGAACCTTGGATTACAAAGCCTCGAGCCCTTTTCAGTAGTTGTATGGTAATGTACAAAGCGTGTGCTGTAATATTTCCCCTGATTTACTCAGAATTAAGGTACGTGGTTCATCAGTCTTAAAGGGACCCGGACTGACCAGCTCCTATGAGACTTGAAAGAGGATGTCCCCCTCACAGTTCTGTACCACTTCACAAATGGAAACTCTTGGACCAAGATTGGGATCACTTGTTTTTTGAAGTTTTTTGTGTATAAGCATGTAAATATATGCCTTAATTTACAATTTAAAATGAAGGGTAAAATAAGCTAGATATTTAAAGGAAATGATTGTTACCATAAATTAGTGCTAACACTGAGGAACTGAAGTGTTTCTGATTTCAGTATTTCGGGTGAGTCCTTGGGACGTGCAAATAAAACAGTGAACTCTTAGTTTTTCTGTCTCTTGTGGACTTCTTTACAAAGCTTAACAATCATGGGAAGAAAAACCCAAGTAGGCTGGAAAGTGTAGAGGGAACCTTTCCAATAGAGGTTGTGGGAAGCTACTCTGTCTGCCACATTTTCCTCCACTGTCTGGTGAGGTTTGGTAAAGGTCTTTTCTGAATTCTTTGACAGCATCAAGCCTCTGAAGGAATAAATAGCGGTCAGGGCTTTATCAATTCTACTGCATAATACAGATAGGCATATAAAGACCTCCTGGCAACATGCACTGTACCAGTTCAAATTTCCTGAGTTTATATCTAATGGAGATTTTGGAGACCTCTGTTCTGAGTATCATGAAACTTCAGCAACCCCCAAACACCATGCAAATTGCAGTTAAGTACCATCTGGAACGTGAGTTCAGATTCCAAAGACTAGGGCTAAAATGAATCCTAAAGTTTTTACATTTTTCTTTAACATTTTTCTGATTTACTTCAATGAGAAATTCAAGTCAATCGGCCAAATCACTGGCAAATCCAACCATTTCTGTCTTATTTTAGTGAAGCATCTGGAGGCTCTTACTTAGCTTCTGTATTCTGATTACCTTTTTGCTTTCTTAGATTTGGTCTTTTTAGTAGCTGGTTTTCTCTTCACTGTGTTTAATGTTAACAGACAAGCAAGATACTGAAATGTGGCTGTTTCTGACCACCAGCTTTGCAGAGTGAAAGATTTTAAGTTCCTTACAGCTGTTGAAAACAGCTCCCTCAAAATCTCATCCTGAGCTGGGTACCTGGTAGCTCACACCTATAGTTATAGTTGCTCAGCCAGTTGAGATCAATAATCTAGCAAAAAAAGCTGGATATGTGGATCAAGTGGTAGAGCATCAGCCATGAGTGAAAAAGAGAGGCAAGACACTGAGTTCAAGTATTGGTACTGGCATATACACACAGACACCCTGTCCTGGGCTTTGTTGCCAGGTTGTGAGGCTTCTTCTCCATGACTTGTTACAACCCTTTCTATGTGACAGTGAAATAGTCAAATCAGAATATTGAAGGAACCTGAAAAGTTTAGCCCTAATGTTACAGGTGACACCAGTAGGCTGGCTTGGGAAAAGGTTTGGTTAGTGGCAGAACCAGGACTCAGAGTGTGCCTCCTGCTACATAATCGGTGCTTCTGCAGCATGATTCGATGACTCCAGCAGTTTACAAAACCATATTTCCGGTTCTTACCCAAGATGCTATCATAGAACAGCAACATTTCATGTAGAAAGAACCATGTTTGGACTTTGAAGGAGTGAAAAGCTTTTGGCTAAACCTTGTTCTCTTTTCCTCTAAAAAAGATATGAGAGGGCTGGGAAGTTGGCTCAGTGGTAGAGCGCTTGCCTTGCATGCCTGAAGCCCTGGGTTCGATTCCTCAGCACCACATAAGCAAAAAGAAAAAACCCGGAAGTGGCGCTGTGACTCAAGTGGTAGAGCGCTAGCCTTGAGCTGACGAGCTGAAGGACAGCGCCTAGGCCCAGAGTTCAGGCCCCACGACCGGACCCAAAAAAAAAAAAAAAAAAAAGATATGAGAAGCTTATGGATAGCAATGTGGTGGTGGGGCTTGGAACTGGCTCAGGGTCTGTAGAGGATGGAAGGCAGAGGCTGGCAGGAACAGTTGAAAATTCAGGTCCCTGTAGTGGAGATTGCTGAGAGCCATCAGGGTGTCTGGGACTGGACACCATGGTGAACCCCAAACATCTTGAAGGCACATGGATACAGACTGGTCACTCCCTGTACTACTGGTCTGGCTGTCACCATGTGCCAATCATGGGTGGACCAAAGTCCCACCATCTAGCCGGGCAAGCAGGATGTTTTACAGGATGCAAAACTAGCTTTTGAATCATAAGCAGGACCATCTGATACTGGTAATACTATTTTACTGAAAATCTTGAATTGCACAAGTAGTTCTTTAGAACATAAAATTAAAGAGATTTATATATAACAATTACATTCAGCATTTATAAGAGGGAATACAAAAAAGGGTTCTGCTTCTACATGATATAAATTGCATATAATTCCATGATTTTGTGTGTGGGGGGCCTGAACCCAGGGCCTGTCTTTTTCTTATAAGGCAGTAGCATTACCATTTGAGCCACACCTCCACTTCTAGCTTTTTGGTGGTTTTTAGCAGGAAAATAAGAGTCTCAGAGACTTTTCCTGCCTGGGTGGGCTTCAAAGCAGGATTTCCAAATCTCAGGCTCCTGAGCTAGGATTACAGTTGTGAGCTACTGGTGCTAATTAGTTATAAGTAGTGTTGAGATACATCTGTCTTAGAATGATGCTTCCCACGATGGAATGAAAATGCAGTTAGATGAGCAGTTCAGTTGTTTCTTTTCATTTCCGAGTTTAGTGATGGCGGGAATACTTCAGGATGATCTTTTTATTGAAGGAGAAAAAGGCTACAGGACAGTTCTGAATTCATCAAAAATGAAATTAGGCACATGTGCTTCAGCCACCTGAAATAGTAAACAAAGGAATTAAATGGTTGCTAGTGTTACAGCTGAACAAATCGCGACTTTCCCATGAAGAAAGGAGAATAGCCTCTGGAGCAAGATGAGTCAGAGAAGAGCAGAATTCATGGGAAGAATGACTCTCTGGAACACATTGGCCTGGTGGCCTGAGGTCTGCTTGCATTCATTTACTGGAAGCACTTAACATTTTAGGGGAGGCTGTGTGATTCCCTGTCTACAACGAGTTTTCAAGGCTCTTTGATCTGGTGGAGCACTTATTTAAAAGGTAACTTCAAGTTACCCAGTGTACTTTAGCAGTAGAGGAAGGACAGGCTGTCTGGTGTGTGAAGGGGTGGGGTGCACTTAGGAGAAAAAGGGCCTGGGAAAATGTAGGATGGTCCCACGAGGTTTATTCCTGAGCTGTTCCTAGGAAAGGACGTGGTGAGCAGACTGGAATGGGAGTGAGTGGGATGAGAACTAGCTGACTTATGTGCTAGAGAGGCATAGTTTTCAAAGGCATTGCTTAATTTTTTCCTTATTGTAAAGGTATCACTTGTTAATTAAATGAAATTCACCAAATGTATTAGCATAAAAAAGAATCTCTAATGTTAATTCTCTTAAAAGTGATAAATTTGAACACTTCCAATTAATATCCAAACTCAATTTAACAGTGGCACAAGCTTTGTTTTTGGTGGGGCATGCTGGGAATTAAACTCAGTGCTTCTCCCTGTTGAAGCAGGCACTCTGTACTTGAGCCATTCATTCATCGAGCCCAAGTGACACAGAGCTAACTTGCTCTCGACAACAAGAAGCAGAAAGAAAAACAAATCATTCAAGCTGATTTTTTTCCCCTTCTGGCCAGTTGGGAATGTGTTCCTGGTTAGCCATCTTATTGTACTTGGTGGTCTGCTCATAAGAGATAGAGTGGAGAGGAAGGAGGAAGAGAAGGAAGGTTGAGTTCATCTCTGTTCTCTTGGAACATTCTAGACCTGGCGGGAAGGTGGAGCAATTGTGCGGTGAAGCACAGCAGGGGGAAGGGGCTTAGAGGCCAGGGCTGTGAATGAGCTGGGCCTCAGGCCCAGGATTCTGGTTGTTACCTTCAGTAGGCATTAATATCTATGGCTTACCCTCCGGGGAAGCTTTGTGTACCGAACATAATCCTCCAGGAACAAAAGAGCACCCACCACATCTGCAGGCATTTCAGGTATCTTCTGGCTGCAAGAGAGAACAGTCTATTTTGTACATACCTGCTTTGTACAGCCCAGGCACCTCTCAGATCTGAATACTAAAGAAATAAACATGTAACAGATTACCAAAAAAAAATCAAAGAACAAATCTGCAGAGCATACTCTTGATTTCTATCAAGCCAACATCTTGCTCTTATCTTCAAATCTATGCAGGATAAAACCTGGTTTACAAGCTGAGTCCTAGTGGCTCATGCCTGTTAATCCTAGCTACTCAGGAGGAGCAAGGTTGGAAGCTAGCCACAGCAGGAATATCCCTGAGACTCCTATCCCAATTATCCACCACAAAGCCAGAAGTGGAGCTGTGGCTCAAGTGGTAGAGTGCTAGCCTCGAGAAAAGAAAATCTCAGGGAGGGATAGTGCTCAGGCCCTGACTTCAAGCCCTGGTACTACCACAAAATACATAAAAAGCTCAAACTCTGGTTTACAATATGACCCCTGATGTCTGTCCAGATCTCTCTCTGGTGCTCTTCAGTGTCTGGAAGGGTCTGATATTTTCCCATCCCCTTAGTTACATATATTTGACATTTGAGAGTAAACTTTTGAACATTCTTCAAGTCCTCAACCCTGGGCAGATGGCCTTTTCAATGTTCTCATACCACAATTATAGCCAAAGGGATTTAAGGTTGACAAGTTTGTCATAAAAGAGCAACTTCTTTTTTTTTTTTTTCTTTTTTCGGGTCTGGTCGTGGGGCCTGAACTCTGGGCCTGGGCGCTGTCCCTCAGCTCTTCAGCTCAAGGCTAGCACTCTACCACTTGATCCAACGCACCACTTCTGGCTTTTTTCTTTTTGCTTACGTGGTACTGAGGAATGGAACCCAGGGCCTCATGCATGCAAGGCAAGTGCTCTACCACTGAGCCACCTTCCCAGCCCCATAAAAAAGCAACTTCTATGCAATTACTATTTTGCTCTATGGGACCTCATCCTGTGCCCAGACCCTGACACTGATACATCCTGGAGGTGACCTATGAGGAGTGCAAGGCTCACTGAGGATTAAGAGCTGATTTCAAGTTGGCAGAGCAACGAGACTGCGCTCTCTTCCCCTTTTCCCTATGAATCATGCTCACAATTCATTTTTGGAAAAATCTCTCCAAGTACACCTACAGGAGACTCTCAGACAGGGTGAATTCCCTGGGCGGATGTGCCTAAGTGCTCCAGGTAAGGTGCTGCATCCTGCTTTGCCTAACAGAGAAGGATAAGCAGCCAGTTCTCATTTCTGCTAGGGTGTTATAAAGAATTTGCCATGCAAAGCATGAGACATGTTCCATTTATTCCTGGCTGGTCCTCTGTACCTTGTACACTGCTCCACTGTGGAGCGGATAAACTGGCCAATCAATGCCAGGAACTGCTCAGTGTACCGGGAGTGAAACTGTTTCAGCAGAGTGAGCAGTCCCAGAACAAGTGGTGGCCAGTCAACAGGGTCAGCAGGTTTCCGGCAGACCATTCCTGCAAGGGAACAATCACAGCACCGAGTGAGGTATTTGCCTTTGGAATATACATCAAACACGAACCTTGTGAGTGTCCAAACTAGAGAACCAAAGCTAAAGTCCCCATGCTCCTCAGGTTGCATGGTTAACCCTTGGAAGGGTTACTGCTACGCACCTGACTGATTTTCAGTCCACTGATCTATGTTTCATGAAGGGCATCTTTCAGATGCACAAAGACGTAAGATTTCACAAATATGCATTTTATGAATAAGTCTTATATCTGACATAGTCTTCTACCCCAAGTTCCATAGCATTACATATTAACCTATTGTTGCTGCTTAGATTTGCAAAGCATGAATATGATACAGTACCTAGATTTTTGTTGTACTGAAGTTTTGGCAGCTGAGCAATCAAAAATAGGAAGTTGACAACTGGGAAATAAGGTAAGCGCTTGGTTGTTATATAAATCTGGAGAGACAGAGAAAAGAAGTGGATGGTTAATGTTAGTGAATAACAGAAGACTTTCAGATGGAATGCATCTGAGTTAATTTACTCTGGAAAACATAGTACTCAAGAGTTCCATGAATTTGCTGCTTTCAAAGTTTTATTTAACCTGACTCCAGGCAAATGTAAATATCTACCTCACAATTTTGCCCCTTTAGAAAGGACAACTTTGCTTGAGATCAGCAGTTTATGGCCCACCCTTCTGTCAATGTCATCGGTAAAGAGGAACCTATGATGAGCAAAAATGGGAAAGGAAAGCAAAATACAGGAGGAAATACAGGAGGCAGATACTGCAGCAGGAGAGAGGGAAAGCCCCATAGGGCATCGAGTGACCGTACATGACAGAAAGAAAAGCTAAGCCCTTGCAAAGTCACAGGTCAGTCTTGCTTCTAGTTACATGGCCAGGCAGAGAAGACAGGGCATTCACAGTTTGGCCATCCTACTGTCTTCAACCCCACAGGAGCTAGGGCACACTGGTTGGGAGCACAGGCTCTTGTCCCTCTTTGGTCCCCTCCTCACCAGGGTGGAGCCCTGGGGCAGTTATTAACTCCTGGAGTTACTGACCTAAGAATGGCCGATTTCACACTGGTTGTGAGGGTGAGATAATTCAGGGACTGGATCGACACAATGCTTGGCTCATAACAAATAAATACTTGGAGATGTTAGTTGGTACACAAGAGATTAACCTTATTCAGTGGGTTGTGAATGCCAGCTGCCTCCAGATAGGCTGTGATTTCATATAAGAGTGTATTATCTTCTTTGGGGTAAGGAAGCGAAGGGTCCTGATAGTGGGCTTCAATATCTGCCAGGAGAGCCCTAAGAGAGGAGAAAAGCAGTGAATGATTAGTTCAATTTACACAAATGTTAACATGAGCCATTATCGGTTCTATCTTGGTAGACTAAGGTAGACCCTTGTATCCAAGAATCTATGGTGCCAAAGAGATCAAGACTGAGGAGAAAGTATGCATGCTCAGGATGCCTAGTTCAGTGCTGCACTGTGAATGCGTGGTTCCTTTTCCCATAATATTGCCCAGTTTCTACCAAGGACATGCAACACATCTTAAATGTTCACTTTATTACTTCAGTTACATGCATTAACTTCTAACTTTGCTTCTGGGGTACCATTTGTTTTTTGGGAAGTATACTGTCACAAACTTTAAGGTGAGGCAACACAATGGATGATAACATGAAGCTGACGGAGAGCTTCTTGTCATCATCTGAGTTGCATTATACATGCATGGGAATTTACAGAATGTACACTGGATATGACTGCATTTGTTCACCGGTCTTCCCACCAATCATGTCCCCTCCTTTTTACCCTCCTCCCAAAATGTGTTTTTAATTCATGGGATGGATAAAGGTCTAGAAATTTAGAGATCTCTAAAGCTTAAGAGTAAGAACTGAAGAATCTGGGGGTGCTTGGAAGATAAACAATCCAAGCCCACAGACAAGTAGTTTCACATCCTGGCACTTACTTATTGAGATTTTCCAGAGCAGCAGCGAGATGTTTGGAGTCAAACCGACAAGAATAATTTAGCTCATTGGCAATCTGCTGTCTCAGAATTTGCATCTGTCCAACCTGTAAATGAGCAAGAGAAGGAAGAAACCTGACAACCGAGCAGGGTCACAACACTAGCGATATAAGGACTTCTTGGGCTTGCGCCAGGACTGAGACCACATTATACCTGCTGGATCATGAGAATACCTGCAAGGTACACTGAGGAAGACTCTATGCCCTAAAGCCTAAGATTCCTGAGTTAGCCACTAATACTCAGCTGTTCATGAAGAAAAGGTGTTATTTATTACTTACTTAATGTTTGTAGTGCTGGGAATTATATCCAGGCTATACCATATTAGGCAAGCGCTCTACCACTAGCTATACATCCCTGCCCACAAAGATGTCCTTTTTGAAGCTATGTTTGTGATCTTTTGGAAGAAGAGCTCCAGGTTTAGGAACTACTATGAGAAACCCTACTTCATTAGGTGAGCAGCTTTCCTCTAGCATGCCTTCTGTGCCATGATGCTCTGCCTTACCCTGAGCCCAGAAAGATGGAGCAAAGTTGTGTTTCCATCCAACACATTAAGCTTGCTTTTCTTCCTTAGTTCCAAAAATAGTGTTTTATTCATAGTGTGAGGATAACTCATGATCCCCCAAAGAACTGAGCTTCTCTATGTGGGCACTGGATGGGGAAGGGACAAATGTTCTGTTGTAATAGAAACTTGGATTAGTCCTTGCTTCTATCTGTAAATGGAAAGATGAATTCATTAATGAACTTGGGTGAAAATGTTTATCTCCCTGTATAGAAGTATGGCTGGATAATACCATTTCTAAAGAACTAGTTTTCTTGAGCAAATGGGAAGCATGAGGCCCTAGTCACCAGAGCCCCAGGAAGGAAATGAAGAAATAAATGACTTTACTTAGAAAACACAGCACTGGTCACCTCCTTCTCTCCCTCCACATACCTTCATGATAGCCTCAAGGTAAGCACTCCAAATCTTCTGTGTTTTGGCAATGGCAGAAAGATAAATTTTATTGGAATTTGCTGAAAGATTTAAAACAGTTTCTATTTAGTAAATGCAGAGACTACAGCAGTGTGAGCTCTTTTTCAGGTAAGTCTCACAACACTTACCCACAATGCTCTTTAAGGGGCTGACAGCATTCATGAGGGTTTTTAAAGTCTCTTGAACAGTTCTGTCTCTCAGGATAATTTTCTGATACATACTGAGGAAACTCTAAAAGCAAGAAGCCATGGTCAGAAAGACAAACATGATGCACAAAGCAAGTAATAGTCCAGGTAACTCAAATGCGGCATAGAACACGGATCGCCCCTTACTCATGCAGCCTCTAAATAGGATGACGGAGGGCAGCAGTAACGTAGGTAACCAGTAGAAACAGTTGTTGTGGCAGGAGTTACTAGTTTCAAAGATAAAAATAAAATTTGTCTGTATTTCTATGGCTTGTTTCTTCCTAAGTTGAAACAACCCACAGAAATAGGACACTGGCCAAAGAAACTCTGGTTTACTCCCCATTCTTACCTACCTAGTAAAAATCATCTTTGTCACACACATCAGTGGGAGAGTATCAAAGCAGTTAGGAGAATTTAACTTGCCCACCAATACCTGCCGCTGTTACATCTCCCCTGTGCAAACACGCATGTGCCCCCTAGGCTCACCTGGAGTTCTTTCACGATCATGAAGCACAGGAGCCTGTCTAACCCATTCAGTCCAAATGTGCCCAAGGTGGTCTGGATTTCAGAGAAGAGGCGACTGCTGGTCACTTCCTGATGAGTTTTCATGTCATACCAGGTATTCAGCTGGTCTATGTGACATGTCATTCTGAAATGAAAGCAAAACAAACTCAAAGCAGCTTGGAAAGCATCAAGTGATGTGGGACTCAAGATGAGGTGGGACATCAAATACCCAGAATAAGAGTTTATTTTACATGCCTCATGTTTTCTAATCTCTGTGGCTAGGCATCTAATATGTCTACATGAGAACCACCTAGTACACCAAGACAGTTACATTCCAGTAACCACCTCTGCCTACTCCATGCTGCTTATTAGTTTTCTTTATTCCCGCTGAGTCAGGAGAGTGGTTTGGATCCATGCTATGAGGCTTCAGGATTAGAGAGCCCAGTTGTGTCTGAGTTGTCAGCGACTGGGATCAAAACAGAGCCTAGTATCATGTCCACTTAGTGAAAGAATTTAAGAGTTCTTGTGCTTTAATGTTTAAGACTATGAGGAAAATGCCATTTGCTTTTTCCTCTCAGTTACTTAAAGTGTACTTGCCATTTTCCAGGCACCACCCAACGACCCTTAGTCTCAGGAAAGAGGATGATGAAGACAACGATACCAACCAACAATACCTACTGGGCACTCAAAGTCACCCTATATCATCCTCAGTCTCATTCACATAGGAAATATGAATCTTCATTTTACAGGTAAAACGATCCCCCAAAAGGCCTGGTGTCAGTACTATGCCTTAAACCACAACTTCAAACCTTTTTTTCTCAAGCCTTGGGGGGAGAAGCCATGAATCACTGGCAGAGCTGTGTTCCATTCCTGGAGAATGATTTGGTAGGTGGTGTGGGGGAGCCCCAGACCCTGCATTCTCAACAAGCTCCACTGACATAGGCTCCACATTCTAAAATCTACCACATCCCACATACTTAACCCCAATAGGGCTTGGGAGGGAGCTAAAAGAATCACAGGAACAAGGGAGGTTAAAGGTAGAAATGTAAAGAGTAAAAAGAGATCAATTCCAGAACTGCATGTAGCTTCTACTTTCAGGCTTCAAGTGCCTTTCTCCTACCACTGGACACACTTTGAATATGTCATTTGAGGTCCCCAATTTGGACCCTGAAACCAATATATGACATGGAATCCCACCATTCCATGCATCACATGAGGCATGAGGAGGCAATATTGAAATGGTCTTCAGGGACTCCATCCATGGGCATCAAGAAAGGAAGAATTACAAAATTTGCTGGTTCTTTTACATTTTGGGGTCTACCCGTGAGTCATAGAAACAATACATTATTGCTGGAAATTTTGGGGGAAGCTTATATAAAATTTGTCAACTTTCCTAAGGCTTAAGAAACAAAATTAGCGAGGATTGGATGTCAGTACAATGAAGCCACATTATAGGAACACTGGGAGAGAGAAAGAGGATAATTTTCTTCAAGGTAATTCCACTAATCACTGACCTCAGTGAGCAAGTAACCAGGGGGTAAACTGAGATAGAAGGCAGGAACTGCTCTTCCCTCAGGCAATCTGAGTGCAACTGTTCCCACAAGACTCAACAATGAGGAAGAGAGGAGGAAAGCTTGGTTAGCTGGATTTGTCAAGAGGCAGCATGGCTATCTTACTTGGTGTCTACCTAAAGTATTCTTAAGGACAATTTTAATTAGGAGATTTTTACCTATTCCTTGAGAATGCAGAACCTATGTGATCTGAGTACGTACGGTGCTTCACTGCTCACCAAGGTAGGTAGTTTGCACTCAGTGGATTCTGGAGGCATAGGGCCGCTGGGTCCACTACTTATTAACTGTGTGGTGATGGGAAAGCACCAAGCTTTTCTGTGCCTCCTCTTGTTTTGTTTTGTTTTTCTAGACAAGGTATTATGAGTAGCACAAGCTAGCCTTGCACTTATGGACTCATGGTCCTCTTCTCTCAGCCACCCTCAACTGGATTTACAGCAATTTTAGTTTTCAAAAATTGAAAATGAATGGGAATAATAATGATGCCTACTGGGTAACACTGATCAAAATGTATTATATTCATAAACCTTTATCCAACTTATAAGACTAAAAAAATTTTTTTGAATGCATTAAGAAACCTGGAAGTCATTTTTTAGGGTCAGCGTGTTGGGTTGACAAGTACAAGACCAGGGTATCGAACAAGGAAGTACACCTCTGACTCAGGCATACATGAGATTGCCCGTGGGACTCATGGCTCAGTAGAATCCAGAAGCACCTACTTTGGGTCTGTGATTCGCAAGATTTCTCTGCAGAGTCGACCAATAAACGTTACAGACTCATCTACTGGTGTAAACTTTGGTATTGGAATATGAGTAGACTGATACATGCTTTGCCAATCTTGAATCTAGAAAACAAAACCACAAATATTTAGTATATGTTTAACAAGGTAACCCAGTTGGCCATTTAATTTTACAAAGATTAAAGTACATGAAGACTGACCATAATGGTCCTTGGTTTTGAAGAGCAAACTTTGAACACTATATTAATAGCCTGCCTAAAATGATACATATTAATGATGAAGAACAAATATAGACTGGAGATGTAGCTCAGTGGTTGTGGCCTGGCAAAGCAACCCCCCTCCTCACCAAAGAAGAAACACATTTGTGAAAGAAGAGGCCAAGGAGAAGTGAGAAGGAATACAGAAACTTCTTTTTGTCTTTTGAGTTGACATGTACTGTGTTAACACAAAAATCTAAGCTATCATAAGGCTGGAAGTAATCTTCAGAGGATGTCATCTAAATCATGTCAGCTCCTAACATAAAACTTTGTAGAGAAGCCCTTTGTTAACTACTGTCTAAATAAATCATAGCACACGTATTTATGAACATCTGTATTTGGTGTCTTTTTTTTTTTTTTAAACCACTCAATTGAAAATAGGCAAAGGATTCTGGTAGACGTTTTTCCTAAGAAACAATATATGTTGGCCAATAAGCAGGTGAAAAGTTGCTCAGTATTACTACCCACTATGGAGTGATGTCAAAACCACAATGAGGTACCATTTCCCACTCATTAGGATGGCCAAAATGAAAGATCTGGAAAGTAGTCAAGTGCAGGTTAGGAGGCGAGGAAAGGGCTGGTGGAGCCTGAAGTGCTGCTGGTGCTCCGGAAACAACAGGTTCAGCAGAATGACTGGGACAGTGCCTTGTCCGAATCCAACTGAGGAAATCTCATTTTCAGAACTCTCTATGGCTCACTGCAAGCAGCCATAGAATACAGTCAGTGAGTTCTGCCTGCATTCTTCGTAGGACAGAAAGCTCCCTGAAGTCAGGTGCCGTAGCTGCTCTTCTGATGGCTCAAGGTGCTCTGAGGTACCTACTCATAGGAAGTAACAGATTTAGTCAGGAGCTTTAAGATTTATTAGATACCTTTGTTCTTAAGAAGTTATTACACTCTTGCTCCACATTATAATTTATAATACGAGAGACTTCTTCCTGCCAAATCTTCAGACCGTAAATGTTGACATAGTCCTGTATATATTCAAATGAACGATGGAATCCATCCATGGTAGCTCCCAACTCTTTCAGCTTGGGCATCAATTCACTTGGCTGTAGAGAAGGGAGAGTGTATGACATTGGACTAGGTTTTTAACAACTAAAACCTTCATTAGACTTTTTCATTTCCAACTTCACAACAGGCATGACTGACGACTGTGCCAGACATTCAGCCAAGAATAGAGTTCAGCCAGTTAAGAAATAAGCCTTATATAAAGGAATACAAAAGAAAAAGTATATGAATGATATCACCCCTGCTTTTACTGAACAGTTGAATGCTGTGTTTTAAACTGAACTCATTGAGGTGAAAAATATACCAGAAAAATGACCATATTTTCTAACAGATAAAGCCAAATGAAAAGTTATGGCCTTTATATTTCCTAACTGCTATATCTAATAAATTCTTTGAACTATAAGAATAACAATCGCAAAGTTTACTTCATTTCTTGCACTTGGGGACCAACAACTTGAAGGAAGAAGCGCTTGTTTTAAAGAGGATTTTCTTATAAAATGAGTGGATTTTAAAAGGGATTCCAAAGCTGTGGCATTAGATATACAAGAGAGAGGAGGAGAGGTCCTGCCCACACGGTGGGTTAGCCATGTTCTCACTGAGAGCACAGCAGAACCTCATTTGGGTGATTGGTACCTTGGCTCGAGGGTTGAATATCAGTCCTCTGTGAAGGGCAAAGGCGACTCGTTTGACTAACTCCTTCCTTATTCCATCTTCCAGCAACTGCTTTGGATCCACCTAAGTGCAAATCAAAAAGCATCAAATGGCAGTTAGAAAAAGGTAGTCCTGAAGAAATTCAGAGGAAAGACCACTTCCAGACTCTATAATTGACATTTTCCTGCCTTGTTTCCCAACAATCTGGACTTTTTATTTTTTTTTTCCTGCCCTTATTTGATCTTGTATAGCTTGGACTAAATTATTAACCCTGCCACCTCTTTAAGTGATCTGTCTGAAGTCTTACTGATCAGAGTGGGCCTATATCCCTTGTAAGTGTTTGAAAAACTCTCTGAAGTTAACTTGCAAAGATCACTGAGGGCTGCCAACCCTTCCAAAGACCCTGCATTCTGCCTTCTTGTTGTTACACTGGCAGAGTCAACTGGGGCTGAATGGGATTGTCAGCATGAAACAGTGAGAGACAGGGTCAGAGGGAGTGAACAAAAAACAAGACAATTTTGCCATTTTCTTTTCTGTAACTATTATAAAGATTTGGCCTGAACCGGGCACTGATGGCTCACGCATGTGATCATAGCTGAGATCTGAGGATCATGGTTCAAAGCCAGCCCAGGCAGAAAAGTTCCCATGAGACTCTCATCTCAAAAACTGGAAGTGGTGCCGTGGCTCAAGTGGTAAAGCGTTAGCCTCAAGCACAAAGAGTCTCAGGCCCTGAGTTGAAGCCCCACAACTGACATTAAAAAAAAAAAATTGGTCAGATGCCAGTGGCTTATGCCTGTAATCCTAGCTATTCAGGAGGCAGAAATCTGAGGATCATGGTTCAAAGTCAGCCTGGGCAGCAAAGGATGTGACACTCTTGTTGTTTTGTTTTTTTATCGGTCATGGGGCTGGACGCTGTCCCTGAGCTTTTCAGCTCAAGGCTAGTGCTCTACCATTTGAGCCATAGAGCCACTTTCAGCTTTTTCTGCTTATGTGGTGCTAAGGAATTGAACCCAGAATCTCATGCATGCAAGGCAAGCACTCTACCACTGAGCCACCTTCCCAGCCCCATATGTGACACTCTTATCTCCAATTAATCACCAAGATAAAAAAGCCAGAAGTGGAGCTGTGGTTCAAGTGGTAGAGCACTAGCCATGAGGAAAAAAAATTAGGGACAGTGCCCAGGCCCTGAGTTCAAGTCCGATAACTGGCACACAAACACATACACAAATTCAGCAAAATATATTTCTCTTAGATTTAAGTAATTCTTGAGTAAAACAGAAAACTGGTACCATACATTTTCTCCTGAACTACTAAAGACACTCCAAGATTATACTATCAGAAAGCCTTCAGTTATTATGAACAAGTAATGCTCTCTCTTCCCTTATCCATACTTGAATAAAAACAAGTCAGGGTATAAAGATGTAAGAGGAGATATTGATTACGATGCATTGTACTTATAAACTCATTCGTTGAATTGGAACTTCTTTGTACAGCTACTTAAAGGTAATAAAAAAAAAACAACAACAATCAGAAACCAAACTCAGACTGTGATACAACAGTAAGGTCACTCTTGGTTCCACATATGATAATAAGCAGGAAAGTCCAATCAATCACAAGGCCACACAGACTAGCATCAAGAAGTTACCTTGATGATGCCGACCAAAGTCGTTTTCATCATTAAGATGCCTTCGGTAAAAATGGAAATAGCATGAGTAAGCTTGGCAACCTTTAACAAAAAGAAAGAGGACCAATGTAATACTTCAGGTAAAAGACTCATCATTATTATGGAGGATAAAATGATTGGCTCATAGTCCTGGAATGGGTAAAGACAAGAGGAAATGACTGCCTGGCTGCACGAAGGATATTTACAGGCTTGGGACAGGAATAAGCTCAATGGTGAAGGACTGCTGTTAGCCAAAGAGTTCTTTACCTTTGACAAGGAAAAGACCAACTAAGACTCTTTGGGGTCATCTTCCCTTCACTGGCCTCCATGTTCTTTCCAAGCAAACACCAGGACAAGGACAAGGTAGACAGATGCTGTATTGTGTATTCAATAAATTACTTGAAATATTTGACACTTGGGTTAGATGACTGTGCCTAACTATATATTAATGTAATTGTTCTGAGTGTATTTAAGGAACATAGACTTAGCTATGATATTCAGTAGGTTGGGTCAATTAAATGCATATTCTACTTAAGATATTTTCAACCTATAATGGGTTTGCAGGGACATAATTATCCTAAGTCAGGCTGCACCTGAACAAAGGTGGTAAGTCTCAGCAATCCAGCCCAAAGAGGGCAGGACAGTTTTCCAAGTCAGTATAAAATATGAGCAGATGAGCAAGCGGCTGAGCTTCATTTCCACTGAACATTCAGGTAAGCATAGCCCTAAGGGACACCAGCAAGATGTTAAGAATGAAAGTGTGATGGTCCTGAAATGTAAACCACAATGCACTGACAAGTGTGATAACCAATGAGAACTTGTTTGGTGATCCCTGGACCATGGCAGGAGTTGCAGGCCTATGACGCTTCACAGCTTTAGTTTTAATCAAAGGAACATGCTACCTCATAGCGAGGGCCGAGCTGAGCGTAATCCCTCAGCTTGTCTTTGTCCAGGCGAGTGGGCACTTCGATGATATCATGGGTCTGAAGCTTTATGATCTTCAGAAGAGATGTAAACATGCTTTCTGGAATGATCTGCAAAACCTTTAGGGGGAGAGAAAGAAGGAAATATGATCAAACATCAGTTTCATTTCTCTTAGCTGATAAATGTTAGGATGACAGCAAGAAGGTTCCAGTGGTACCAACAGCAACTTGTCTATAGGAAGAAAAACTTAGAAGAGCTGTCTTTATAACTGGCATAAGATCTCTTCAAATATTTATTACTACAAAACATAGAGCTATTTTGCCTAGAAAAACTTAAAAAATGCAACATTCCCACACTACAGATTTAAAAAGATGTCCCATGACATCATTGTAGTGTACTCGGCTAAAAGGTAACATAGATTGGTTCTGAAGTCAGTCCTGTCTAGCTCCTTGTTCCATTATAAAGTGACTGCAGCAAGGCCTAAAATTCCCATGAAAACTCAAATTACTTCTGAAGAGGCTATGTCAGATCTAGATCTGCTGCTTTCTCCAAACAGCTCTGTGATTTTAATGAAGTCACTATCATCTCTGTTCCTCAGTTTCTGCATGGAGAATATGGCGATCAAGATTACTGGCACTTAAAAAATTAGTTATAAACTTTTTTGCCTAGTAAAAACATGTCCTCATGTGCACTGTGGCAGCATGAATACCTTTGTTTTCAGGTACTACAAATTTCTGGAATCAATTAGAAAAGGTCAAACAACTTTTGACAGGGCCCAACTGTACCTTCTATATTCAAGACGGCATGTTAGCCCATACAAACAGAAATTACCTTGATGCACTTCTTACCTTTCTCACATAGGACACCAATTCTCCAGAATAATACTGAGACACGCTGAGCAGGTCAGGGCTATTTGCCTGGTTAATACGAAGAAGGGGAAGATCAAGGGCAGAGGCGAGCTGGAAGAAAAACAAGATATATCTTTCTCTGCTTCCAAAGTCCTAGAAATTCCTCTTTGCAGAAAATGTTTATGTATCCACCCCTTGGGTTTTATCCAAAAGAGGGCAACAAACACCAAACTTCATCAATACTGTAGTTTCCAGCAATTCCTTTAAAAAAATGATTTACCTGCTATGGCAAAGGTTCTTTCAGCGTGGTCCCTAGACCAACAGCATTTGTATCAATTGGGAACTTGTTAGTCATGCGTACAATTGGGCCCTACCCCAGTTAACTTAATAAGAAACTCAAGGGTGGGATTTGATTCATAATTTGTGATGTAAAAAGCCCTCCAGGTGACCACTGACATGAGCTCAAGTTGGAGAAAGCTCAACCCACCCTTCAGACACCATCAAGTGTAAGAGGTGCCATTATTTCATGGACCACTCAGAAAGAACTGGATGACAATTAAATTGTGATATGCCATCACTTATAAAACCCAGCTATCATTACAGACCTTTAAAAATGTTAAACAAGTGCATTCTGGAATTGATAGAGCTGGTTATGGTCAGAAGTCACCGGTAAGCTATCTGTTCATTTCCCATATGTGGAAATTATGTTGAGAGCAACAGCTATGCTTGTCATTCACCATTAGTCCATGTTTTTGACTAGTTTATAATAAAGGATCAATAAAAAAAAAACCTCTAATGAATAAATAGAAGAACTTAATTCATTATCTAGAGAATAAAGGCTCATGAGTCATTATTTTTAGTAATTAATGATCTCATTTAAAAACATTTTTTATGATTTCCAACCTTTATTTTAATATCAAATGTTTCTGTCATCTTTTGAAACTCTGCTCTCATAAAAAATTGCTACTGATCCTGAGTCTACAAAAGCCTTAAATGGTCCAGTTTCCTAAACAGGTGAAATCTTGGGCTGATGAATGAATTTGGTCAGAAGGACAGTCAACATGATACTCGTGACAATGTGACCTCATTGTTCTCTGCTCACCTTAAGGAACGTGGCTCTGAGTTTAGTAACCATGGAGGGGTTCACTCGTATGCTGTCTTGCATGATGGATGTGAAACTGTAAGAGAGAGTCGTGATTAGAGGATGTTCTCAGTGTCTTTCATCAAGGGCAAGTTGTCAGTCTTTTTACATTACCTGTCAATTAACTGCCAAGCAAAAGAAAGGTCCCCAGCAATCTGCATGGTGATCAGGACTTCCTCCTTAATGTTAATTGTTCTGATCATTTGATGGAGAAATTTGCGAGTATCAGCAAGAAACTGGCACACTTGCAGATTTGATTCCAACTGGTGAAATTCTTGAACCTGAGTTGCATAAACACATTTAATTAAAACATCAGAATGGCCTCTGTTGTGCTATTTTTGTGAAAATACTTCAAATGCAGACTAGTTGGGCTGGACAGGGTGGCCCACACTTGTAATCCTAGCACTTGGAAGGCTGAGACAGAAGGATTATGAGTTTGAGGCCAGCCTGGACTACAAACTAAGACCTTATCTCAAAACAAAACAAAATAAGCCAGCATTTACCATTTTAATGATTTCTTGATAAAGTTTTTACTTCAAATAATAAGTTCAGAAATATATAAGCCAAACCATAAAAAGTCCTCAAGAACTATAACATGAAAAGTCTTTTCTTACCTCTTCCAAAGCCTGAATTAGTTGCACAGTTTTTCTGCCTGCGGCTGTGGAATCATCATAATTTAAAGACAGTATTTGTTTTGAGATCTCTCTGAACCAAGCTTGAAGATTTTCTGTTAATATAGAACCCACCACAACAAAAAGTCAACTGAAATCCAGAATTCTTATAAATGTGGCTTTAAACTTAATTAAATAATCTTTTACAAATCCATTTACACAGTTTTTACTAGGTACCTAACACTGATTCTGTCACTTTTCTAAACACTACCAATAAAATATATGGAACATGTACCCTTATAATACAGATTAAACTTCTACATGAATAGCTTAGTCTGTATTACTTTCTAATTAACTGGCTAATTTTTTCCAACACAAATAATAAAACACTTTGAAGACACATTTTAGATCAACCAAACAGCATTAAATAAATAAAAAAACCTAGAATACAATAATCACAAGCTCTTATTTATTAAAGGTGGTAGAGTTATTATTTTTTTTTTTACAAAAAACTGTATCACTATAAATAGCTTCATCAGAAATGAATATGATCACCAAGACAAATATTAAGCATTAAAAAACAGCTTAGGAAGGGATGACATTGACCAAGATGCATTTTACTTATAAACTTTTTTTTGTGGTACTGATGTTTGTACTCAAGGCCTTGTGCTTACTAGACAGATTAAAGAAGCAGGGTCAATATTATTAAAGTAAAATTGGAGATTTAACAGTCTGCAGGTCTGCTTTACTGCCACTAGATGGCATTTATACTGGTGAACAGAAATCAAGCAGGATCAGAAGACGAGAATCTTAGTGTGATCCATTACTAGTTATTAATATTCCTATTAATCTTGAGGTCACAGAGCTACATATTTTGTCTTCCCTTTCCCAAATCAATTTTGCATCCCACAGGGGCAGGGACAGATTAAGACTCTTTAAGCCTATCTGTGAATCAGAGTTGCAGAACCTATGATTTGGCCTAACTTCATATTTCAAACATAAGCTAGGGAACCTGAAGTCCAGAATGAATGTGAACATTACCCAAGGCAGCACAAATCTAGAGATAGCCCAGACTGAAGTTCCAAGCTTTATTACTAATCAGGAGGATGACATCAAGCATACAAGGATGAAAGCACAGGACTTTCTCTTTTGGCCAGTTTCTAAGGTTTCAAATCATCTGCACATACATTTCAAATACACCAGTTCCTCTTCAAATTACCATTTTTCTCCACTCTGGTCAGAGGTTTCACTCCTGAAAAGACATCAGCAAGCTCGGTCATCCTCTCAGAACCCTCCTTCTTATAATGCTCCCACTTGGCTTGCTTTTCAGAAAGCATCTGCTTGAACATCTGTTGAAGAGACAGGAAAGATTTATGTTTTTACAAGAAAAACAATCCAGATCAGATTGTTTATATAAAGACCCCAAAATGAAACACATGGACTATGAAAAATACGTACCGAAAAATTAATATTGACCTTGATGCTATCTCTCCAGCATTGCTATGATACACAAATCTAGGGGCAAAACTCTAATATGACCACCTCTAATACATATGCATAACCTGGAGGCCTTGAAGGTTTTCAAATTCTCAAGGTCAACTCCTAGAGATTTAGTTCAGAAGGTCTGGGGCAGGTTCAAGAATCAGCTTTTTAATATGAGATTCAATTTCTTACCACTAGGTCTATGGTCCTTTGTGGCAACAAATCTTGTAACTCCAATTTAATTAGTCATGTGGAATGAGCTAAATTACCTACAGACGTTCTTTCTCGTTATATTGTATAATAATTCTGTTTGTCAAAGCTCTGCAACCCTATGAAGACATGAACCAGAGTGAAAATGGTATAACTAAGGGTACTGTATATTTATTTAAAAAACACTCTTATTTCTGGTAGGTGCTGGTGGCTCAGGTCTGTAATCCTAGCTACCAAGGAGACTGAGATATGATGATCGCAGTTTAAAGCCAGCCCAGAGCAAAAAAAAGTCCCTGTGAGACTCTTATCTCCAATTAACAACTCAAAAACTGGAAGTGGCACTGTAGCTCAAGTGGTAGAGCACTAGCTTTGAGCACCAAGAGGCTCAGGGACAGTGCCTAGGCCCTGAGCTGAAGTCCCACAACCAAAAAGAAAATGCTTATTTCTAATGAAAAGCCATATCAGACAAAAACACAAGGTTTATTTTACTGTGCTCTTTTGAGATAAGTATGTATAAATACTTTTTTTTTTAAAGAAACTCTTTGTCAGTGTCATAATACAATTGAAAAAGAGGAATAGTGGGTATTTGCAATGAAATGAATCAAAGATGTGTGGGATCCTGTAGTATTTGTGAAGCCTGGCACTCTGCCACTTGAGCTGCAGCTCCACTTCTGGCCTTCTGTTGGTTAACTGGAGAGGAGAGTCTCACAGACATTCCTGCCTTGTCTGGTTTCAAACCATGATCCTCAGATCTTAGCCACCTGAGTAGCTAAAAGCGTGAGCCACCCATACCTAGTTTTAATTTTATTACTAAAAAAAAATCTTTAAAATGCAAAAAGCACTATAAAACTCTGGTGATTATTCATTCAATATTTTTACCTCCTTGAGTATAAATTCAAACTGTGCAGTATCCAACAGCAACTGGAAAAGGATTTTGGGATTGTACCTACAGTCTGTCAGAATCTGGTCTTTGATTTGACGAAGGCGTTTGTTATTGGGGTCACAAGCTAGAAACAGGAAGAAAAAGAATTATTCACTTATTAAGTGAACAGGGAATATCTACGAAATAGATGAATTCCTCAATTTGAACATTTGAAAGTTTTAGGCACTATGTAATAACAACAGGTGGTAAAACAGAGCATGTCTATACTATTAAGTGCAATTGAACTTTGGATGTCATTTGAATCTAACATGGGAAGACATTTCCTAATGCACTGTTGAATGAAAACAGCAAGGTGATGGACGGTATTTCTAAAGTTGCTAAGTATTTTAGGGTTGGCTTATATCTATCCCTTCTCCAATGGCAGGGCAGAGCTTTTTGGTAACATTTCATTTGGGGGTGGTCTCTTCATGTCCTGTTTGCTTAGAGTTTTTGGTTTAGATACTGACCCATGCTTTTTAACTGTAGACATGAAGGCCTGAGATTGCTACCCTGTTTGTAAGGCTGGCTATTGGTTGGCATAGGGAAACTTGGATTTTGGGAACAGAGCATACTATTTTGAGAACTGATAGGAAGGCTTATCTCTTATATGAACAATATGGTTTGCTAGACATTTTGGTACTTGTCAAACAGATACTACTTGCATGATCAGCCCCTAATAAGTACCCTGGGAAGGAGAGTTAAACAAGCTTGTCTGGTTGGTAACATTTCTCACAAGTTTGGGGAGTTCAGTGAGTCCTGTGTAACTCCGCTGGGAGTAACATTCTAACTGAACAGGAGACAAGATCCACACTAGTCCCACAGTATGCTTATGCACAGTCCTGCTTGCTTAGCTTCCTTTATCAGCAACTCAGATATATGTATGCATATATAGCAGGACCATGTTGGAAGATCCTGCATCCTTCTGATGCTTCAGAAGTGAAGCCCATAGAAGCTGTCTTATGTATTACTTTTTAAGGTACTCCTCCATTAGGAGGAGACACATGACAAGGTGGAAAAAAGGCTCAATTTAGTGGGAAATTGTAGAGCTCTCATTTCTCATGCATTTTCCAGAGTCTCCAGGAGGGGGGGGGGGCGTGTATATTGAAAATGGTGATATAGATTACAGTAAGAGAACATTTTTAGCTTTGTATTTGTATAACTGAACTATACATATGAAACAGACAAACAAAAATAACTCTTTTAAGCCTCAGGAATTCTGTTTGCCTTTATAGTAATTCTAATTAAATAAGAAATCTGGTATCAATTTGCCTTCATTTTTGTTTAGGGGATATAACCCAGGTAATAGGAAAATACTCTAATATCTCCATGAACATTAACATTGAAATCCTTGGTACAACCAGCATTGGTTCCAGTCTTCTCAGGGCCCAATCATCTCTTTCCATTCTGATCCTAGAAAATTCTGGACCAGAAAAGTTTAGGGATGAATCCTAGAACTGTGGTAGCCTAGGGCCCGGCTTCAGCAGCCAGCCAACCTTACTTACCCAGTGCTGCTCAGGGTGTGTCCCCCACAGCCGCCAGGCTTTGCAGAAGCATTCTGGACCTCGGGGAAAGGTCTGTAGAGCGCCAACAGGAGGCAGCCAGAGAATCTACACACTATGACTGCCACATTACCATGGCTAAATAAGTCGTCACTTTCCCCATGACTGAGTCATACCCAGAGAGGCAAATCATTTGCTTCTGGTGAATCATATCCTTGTGCAATCAGGTCAGAAAACTGCCAGCACAAACATGGAAAACAGATGTAGCTGAAGATAGAAACCCAGACCTCTGGCGTGCCGAGGTTGCCTTGGCATGGGTGGAAAGCCAGGAGACAGCTGGCTCCAAAACATAGGCTTGAAAATCACAGCTGGCTTTATGTTAGGCTAAAGTGAGGGCTAGCATTGTTTATATGCTTGTAAATGGAAGGCTTTGGTAGGGAAGATTATAAGCTGACTCAACACAGTAAAATCCTGACACTGGAACTGAAATTTATAAACAGACAAACTCAGCTATTTAAAAGCCAATCAATGAGATGATTAAAAATGTTATCCATAATATTCTCACTGTGGGTAAACTGTACATGGTTCTAGGTCAGTAAGAGAAATGATGGAAGCAGCCCTTGTGAGAAAGATATGAGAAGGTGGAGGAGAAATTGCACACATTTTTAGAGTTGAAGCCTGAGGAAGTCCAGCCTTTTTCACTGTGGACTATTCCTGTGTGGAAACAGGTGGTTAGAGGGACTGTGAAGAACTCCTTGATTGGAAGAGTGGTGAGGCTGGGGTTGCCATGTTACCAAGGGGGAGTGGCTACAGAATAGTATGATGTGGGCAGATCATTTAGTGACAGATATGAAAACAAGGGAGTGTTGAAGAGAGCCTGTCTGAATTCTGAAAGCCTCTACGTGGATCTCTATAAATAAGCATTGTTCATGGGCATTACCTGAGTCAGCAGTGTGAAGCATCAGCCACCGGATGGCAACATTGCAGTCTCGTAGGCAGTTCAGCAACCTTGGGATGTTATCCAGAACCATCTCTTCCCTTAAGTAACCTTCTTTCAGAAACTGCTGCACTTGGGCGTGCACTTTCTCGCTGACAGTAGCATATCTGCTAGCCTTAGAAAGTTAAAACACAAACTGGAATTACATTAAAAAATTACTTATCACTTACTACATCTATAATCCTAGTTACTCAGGAGGTGAGAACTGATCACTGCAGTTTAAAGGCAGACCAGACAAATCCATGAGACTCTTACTTTCAATTTAACCAGCAAAAAGCCAGAAGTGAAGGTGTGTGTGGCTCAGGTGTAGAGTCCCACCTAAGAGTGCAAGAGGTCTTGAGTTCAAAGCCCCAATACTGTCACACACACACAAATAATAATCGAAAACAAATTACATTTCAAGTCAATCCCTTACTGGTTTCTTTCATGGCAGAGGGAGATCTGGATGGAAAAGAAGTGTAAGGACAAAAGCTGCCTGTTCTTGCTGTTACTGTTGACAGAGGAGGCAGAATAGAGCAGACATGCTAAAAATGAGAATTCTACAGGCACATGAAGCTTAACAAAAATAATGGGACTCAGTGTATCAAAATAGAACTTTCAAACTAGCCTTTAGAAATTTGGTTATTTTGCTTTACTAAAGCAAAAGTCCTATGAGGAACATCATTAAGCTAGTCAAGTTACTAAAAATTGACAAGTAGTGACTTAAAATGTCATAAATAAAAATATGTAACTGTGGAATGGGAGTTTTAGTGATGAAAAATTAGTGCTCTGTAAGTATGGATGTGCCACATTCTCTACTATATTTCTACCTGCCAACACAGATTATTTTGTGCATTATTTATGGAATTCCATTTATTTGAATAAAACATGACAAAGTTTTTGGAATCAATATTGTCTCATCACATTGGAAATTCAATAACCCAGACGGTAAGGCTAAGGAACATAACCATTTAGAAATACCAAACATTTAGAAATACCAAACCTCAATAAAATAACTGATTTTTGACACTTCCTTCTGCCTGGTCTTATCAGAAACACATGTAGCTATTTAACTTTGAAATTGAGTATTCAGGGTCTTATTGCCTAAATAAGCTAAATAGCTCATCAGAAATGATTTTAAGTTATAGTGACAGGATATTAATATGATCAACATTTAGTTATAATCTTCAGCATTTATCCTGAGAAAAATATATTAATTACAGCAACTAATGAAATCAGCTCTGTCCATAGGCAATAGTCTTTAACCAAGAATAAACAAAGCCATTTGGGGTGATTTTCCATACTGACTAGGCTTTTTTTTTTTTTTGGATGGTCCTGGGGCTTGAACTCTGGGCTTGGGTGCTGTCCCTAAGCTCTTCAGCTCAAGGTAAGCGCTCTACCACTTGAGCCACAGCACCACTTCTGGTGGTTAATTAGAGATAAGAGTCTCATGGACTTTCCTGCCCAGGCTGGCTTTGAACCGTGATCCTCAGATCTCAGCCTCCTGAGTAGCTAGGATTACAGGCATGAGCCACCAACACCTGGCCTGACTCAGCTTTGGGCAGAGAATTTTCTTTAGAACTTGAGTCTCCAATTTATTATATCATTTAAATTAAAAAACCTATAATTACCTAGCTGACTGTAATGTACACATTTTATCTTCTACTAGTCATGCACTAATATGTTTGTGCGGACATTTTCCAAGGTCCTTGGGAAGTTTCCTTGTTTATTTCCTACTTTGTAAACAAGACCCGCCATTACTAGAGGATTGTCTCTAATTAGCCAAAACCCACCTGTTCTCTCACATTTGAAAGGTCCAGAGTATTGTTTAAAGCCGTTTTTGCAGCTTTATAAGGTTCCCAAGCATCAGCAAGGTTAACCGTGATCCCCATGTAAATACTAATAACCTGGAAAAGAAGACATTCATTATCTATACTCACTTCAAGAGTTGGAAAAATAAAGGTAAGAAGATATGGCTCACTCTCTCCAGTATAAACATTATAACAATGGGAAATGAAGATTTTCTAAATATAGAGGTAAGAATTCTTCCTCATGAGCATTTTGGAATAGGAGTCACAAGTCTACTATTTTTTAAAAATAAACAAATAAGAGTTTCCTTCTAAATTTCTATATGAAATCCATGGATGAAGGAAAATTAAAGGGAAGAGAAAAGCATTAATTAATTAACTAGAGTGGAGCTCTGCCTAAACATTTTTTTTTTTTTTTTGGTCGTGGGGCTTGAATTCTGGGCCTGGGCGCTGTCCCTCAGCTCTTCAGCTCAAGGCTAGAGTTCTACCACTTGAGCCACAGCACCACTTCCAGTTTTCTGGTGGTTTATTGAAGACAAGAGTTTCACGGATTTTCCTGCCCAGGCTGGCTTTGAACTGCAATCCTCAGATCTCAGCCTCCCGAGTAGCTAGGATTACAGGCGTGAGCCACCGGCGCCTGGCTGCCTAAACATTTTTATTCTTTGTTTTCTTCAGAATCACTGAGGACTTTTAAGAGCTTAAAAGAAATCTATACACTACACATTAAAACTGAGAACCAGAAAATATTTGTTAAATTATTTTAAATAATAAAAACTCATCCATGCTAGCCTAAATTTTTTTTTTTTTTTTTTTGCCGTGGGGCTTGAACTCAGGGCGTGGGCACTGTCCCTGAGTTCTTCAGCTCAAGGCAAGCACTCTACCATTTGAGCCATAAGTTTTCCAAAATAATTTGTAAGACGAATGACAAAACTTTACATTGTTTTAAAATATCTGGCTTAACTGAAGACAGTTGGATAAACACAGGTGTTTCTATATTCAGACATCATCTGACTTTTTTATCTGGAGATGTATGTATGTATGCATGGGAGAGAATGAGAGTGAGAAGAGATTACCTTAGCATTAGTATGAAAAGTTTGGGGGCTGGGAAGGTGGCTCAGTGGTAGAGCACTTGCCTTGCATGCATGAGACCCTGGGTTCGATTCCTCAGCACCACATAAGCAAAAAGAAAAAAGCTGGAAGTGGTGCTATGGCTCAAGTGGTAGAGCGCTAGCCTTGAGCTGAAGAGCTGAGGGACAGTGCCCAGGCCCAGAGTTCAGGCCCCACAACCAGACCCAAAAAAAAAAGTTTGTATTTTACTGACCACTGAGAGTCTCTTGAGGACCTCTGGGGGCCTCTTACTCACATTTTTGAGAATCCCTGGACCGAAGGAAACAAAGCAGTATTGTTGCAGTTCTTCACACATCTACTTCAAATGTACTACTTCAAGGTTTGCTAAGAGTTTGCTTGTGAAATCCTGTGGTCTTCAAGACCTTGGGTTCTACCCGGCCCGGCCCCACCCCTTCCCCCCTCTCCCCCCCACCCCCCCCATTTTCGTGGGAGTTGACTGGTGGTGAAAACTGATCATCAGTTTTCTCTCTTTAACGGTTCTTGTTCTATTTAAGCTTTCTCTTTTTTAAAAACATGTATTATCAAATTTGATTTAAGAAAATTATCCATTTTTTCTGAGTTTTCAAATGTGTTAACAAAGTTTTTTCTTTTTTCTTTTTTTTTTTCCTTTTTGCCAATCATAGGGCTTGAACTCTGTGCCTAGGCACTGTCCCTGAGCTCTTCAGCTCAAGGCTGAAGCCACAGCACCACTTCTGGTTTTCTGGTGGTTAACTGGAGATAAGAATCTCACAATCTTTCTGCCTGGGCTGGCTTTGAACCGTGATCCTCAGATCTCAGCCTCCTGGGTAGCTAGGATTACAGGCGTGAACCACTGGCACCCAGGTGGTTATACATTTCTTTAATGACATATTTATACGTTTTTCACAATCTCTGCTGTATAGTACTTTAAAATTATGCAACTTTAAATGTTTTTTAAAATGTGGACAGATATACTTCCCCATGCATTTGGAACTATTTCTTTTCCTGAGAAATGCTTTTTAAGCAGAATTAAACATTCAGTGTCCTCTCAGAGTAATCAAAACAAATTATTTTTATTATTACTCTTGGTTAAAACTGCTTTTAATGCTTTTTTAAATTTAATTGTGCTGTAGTAAGAGAACATAGTCTGTAGGCTTTCAAAAACATTTTTTTTACTATTTTGGCTTCCTTCTTGATCTAAGGTACATATTAAACTTTCATGTATATCCTTTTTAAAATACTTATGAAACATTTATTATATACTCTCAGAAGGGCATACCTATATGTGTGTGTATGTGTACGGATGGGTGTATTAAAATTTCATAATGGTTTTGTCACTTTTCCCTTATAAGTCTGTAAGTTTTTGCTTCAGGTATTTTGAGTGCATATAAAGTCATCTTGGGGCTGCGAAGGTGGCTCAGTAGTAGAGTGCTTGCCTTGCATGCATTAGGCCCTGGATTCCTCAGCATCACATAAGTAGAAAAAGACGGAAGTGGTGCTTTGGCTCAAGTAGTAGAGTGCTAGCCTTGAGCTGAAGAACTGAGGGACAGCACCCAGGCCCAGAGTTCAGGCCCTACGACCAATGAAAAAAAAAAAAAAGAAAAAAGTCATCTCATTGGAATGTTTTTGTAATATTATAAATGATCCCTCTATCTAATTTTTTTTTGCATTCTCTATTTTGTGATGTTTTCTCAGTAATATTTTTACTTGTTGGCATTTAATTAGCTTATCCAGTTTGTTTTTTTTTTTGTTTTTTTGGTAGGCCATAGGGATTGAACTCAGGGCCTGGATACTGTCCCTGAGCTTTTCCCCTCAATACTAGTGCTCTATTATGTCGAGTCACAGCTCCTCTTCTAGTTTTCTGTGGTTAATTGGAGATAAGAGTCTCATGGACTTTATTGCCCTGGCTGGCTTTGAACTGCAATCCTCAGCTCAGCCTCCTGAGCAGTTAGATAGATGTGAGCACCCTGCTTGGCATATCTATTTTTTAAATCTCTATACTAGTGTGTGTCAGTGTATGAGTTTTTTTAAGGTAGGTATCTTACAGGATTACAACTGGATTTTAATCTTTCTTAATATTAAATATGCTTACAGTTACAGTATTCTGGATTAAGACTTTTGTTAAGCTGAGAAATATGAAGCAAGTCTATCAGAGTTTTGTAATTGGCTGCTCAATTGTAAGCTAGCAAGTATGATTTACTATAGATTCTTCTCATACTGCCAGTAAATTAATGGTTTCTCATAACAGTAGTTAATGAGATTCAATTGCTGTAATTCAGTGGCAGGAAACAGAAAAAAACATACTGAGAATATAGCCCAATTGATTCAAGATGGATAAAACCTCTGTACAGGGAAAACAGTTCATGTACACTAGATACAGTAACTCAGTTGTATTCCTTTAAGAAATGGTACTTTGAAGTGAAATAATGCCTAAAAGTCACTATATATATGTACATATATATATATATATATATAAAACATTTTTGTGATATAAACCTTAATGAGCCCATCACAATTATCTTGCAGATAAAACTTATCATGGAGCCAGGCACCGGTGGCTCATGCCTATAATCCAATCTACTCAGGAGGCTGAGATCTGAGGATTGCAGTTCAAAGTGAGCCCAGGCAGGAAAGTCCATGAGACTCTTATCTCCAATAAACCACCAGAAAACCAGAAGTGGTACTGTAGCTCAAGTGGTAGAGCACTGGCCTTGAGCTGATGAGTGAAGGGACAGCATCCAAGCCCAGAGTTCAAGCTCCACGACTGACAAAAAACAACAACAACAAAACAAAACAAAAAAAACCCTTATCGTGGAAGGGGAATTCCTATTAAAAAACTGACAAATGAATTTTGCTAGCTTAGATTTATTAAAAAAAAACAACAAGCCAGAAAAACCTTTAACTCAGTTGTAATCTCAATAGATAAAGCAAGATACATTTCAATACTTAGTTTCCATTCAAGAAAAATTCTAATGTGTTTGTCAAAAAATTTACTGACTGGTTTAAGTACTTCATGTTATGACTTATAAATTCTCAATATACAGGGGCTGGGAAGGTGGCTCAGTGGTAGAGTGCTTGCCTTGCATGCCTGAGGCCCTGGGTTCGATTCCTCAGCACCACATAAGCAAAAAGAAAAAAGCCGGAAGTGGTGCTGTGGCTCAAGTGGTAGAGTGCTATCCTTGAGCTGAAGAGCTGAGGTTACAGCACTCAGGCCCAGAGTTCAGGCCCCACGACTGGACCCCCCCCCCCGAAAAAAAAAATTCTCAATATACAAAGTAATTTTGCCTAAGTGTTCTTTTTGACGCAGTATTTACAATAGTATAACCTGAGGGTTAATGGCCAAAAGAATTCTGTAACAAATTTACTTGAAAACAAACAAACAAACCAGCAGTACTTGCCCAATTATCTGGAAAGTATTTGTCTACGATCTCCCTCATTTTTGCTTGATGGGTGTGAAGAATGGAAGGATCAAAGTAGAGAATGACGTACAACATGGCAGCTTGAGTTGCCAGGGCGGTGCTGCGATGCTCTGGCAGAGGATAAGCAGAGACCTGCAATATAGCATTGGTAACACTGAAGGTCCACATACTTAAATCCAATCATTTGTTCTAGGGCGTAATCATTTCCCAGAGGCCATCACCTGTCAACATACTGGCCCTGGTGCAATTTTCAGGTTGTGGCCTTGGTAACTACTGACTTCCTTTTATTCCTAACCCCACTATGTTCTTCTAACTCTTCACTTTGCTACCATTTTATCTATCTTAAAAGAGAAAAAAAAGGAAAGCAAAAAGGAAAAAACAGGTTGGGCATGGTCAAACCAGCCTAAGGTACACAGTGACTCTGAGGCCAGCCTATGCTACAAAGTGAGATTTTGTCCTAAAAAATAAAGAAAAAGGGCTGGGAAGGTGGCTCAGTGGTAGAGCGCTTGCCTTGCATGCCCGAGGCCCTGGGTTCGATTCCTCAGCACCACATAAGCAAAAAGCAAAAAGCCGGAAGTGGCACTGTGGCTTGAGTGGTAGAGCGCTAGCCTTGAGCTGAAGAGCTGAGGGACAGCGCCCAGGCCCGGACCACCCCCCCCCCAAAAGAAAAGTGCTGACCCTGCATCTCCTACTAGTTGTCCATTTTGTGTCTTCCCTATCACAGACAACCCCCTAGAACTGATAAGCTCAACTTACTGTTCTGATTTACTGTTCTGTTCTACAACTCTGAATTCTCACCTCCTTCATCATCCCAATGGAATCTGCTAGCCCAATTCAATGGCTGTCTTTTGAATTGGAGAAAATAGAAACACAGTGCCTCAGATACCAATAAATGGTTGGAGTTAGAGACCAAATGTTGTAATGACAGTAAGGAAACAGCATATAATCTGAATTCATACAGACCCAAACTCCAGTTATGCCTCTGTTACCTCGTTGTATGACCTTGTGAAAATTAATGAAACGTATTTATCTAGTATAGGTATAATGGCATCTATTTTGAGCAGAGAAAACAGAATATGAATCCTAATCACCACCACGATGCTAGCTTAGATTAAATTCTCAATGAATGGCAACAAATGCTATGAAGACCTAGTATCTGAGGTAGCTTCTGATGTTAAAACAAAACAAAAAGGAAGAACAAAAGACTCTTATTTATGCTTCCCATATACACATGAAAGACTGAATAAATAGGTTACCTAAAGTTCTATACAGAGCAAGTATGTTCTAAATATATGATATATGATGCCCAGTTATCAAAGTCCCAATTCTTTATTCTGTTACAGTAATACACAAAACAACATCATTTTCCTAACAATGAAATCAAATGGAAACTCTCTTCAGTATTCTTCTCAGTAAGTGAATGAGGAATGTGAGGTAACTTTAAGATGCTGCAGGTACTTTAGCCCTGTGTAGGCCTTTACTATCCCCCGGACTGCCCCCTGGCTCCCCTACCTTGGCAATCTTCCTACCTTGCTACATGCTCTCTGGCAGCCTGGGCTTCCCCTTGTACAACACTCAGCTTGTTTTCTTGTAATTCCTTCACTAGGTATCTATTTTCCTAAGCTACAAGCTCATAATGTTTAGGGTCCATGACCTATCTTCTTTAGTGATAGAGCCCTAGCACTTTATACATGAATGGGTACCCAACACCTAATCAATAACAATTTCTTGAATGAATGACTAAAAGAATGCATCTTTCTAATTGTTTATCTCATTTCCATGACATTGTTTCTCACTATAATTTTCACTCTTTGAGGAAAAGACACAAAGAGGTAACTGAAGAGAAAAGTGAACTCAATCTTTAAACTAATAAGGTCCTAATAGATTTAATTCCTACCTGATTGTAAATATCATCAGATCTCAGTCGACCAATGACCATGCTGATGAAGGTTTCATTGATAGGTACCCTTTGGAAATAGCTCTCGGGATAGTTGGGTGGTCTCTTGGCTCCTGGTTGGCTAGAATAACCTGTACTTCGTAGAAGCTTACAAATATCATCCATATTTGAATCAGCAGAAGTCCGAGCCGCACTAAGTCATGTTTACATGGAAATAAAGAGACAAAGAAACCTTATATATTAGAAACTCAGAAGTACAGTACAGAAAAGTGAAGAATTCCAACTAGGTTTGACAGTTTGTATCATTAAAGTTCATTATATATTTAAAAACCCATTTAAAGGACAGATATTGGTTCTAGGTAAAGATCCAACATCCAGGGCTGGGAAGGGGGCTCAGTGGTAGAGTGCTTGCCTTGCATGCCTGAGGCCCTGGGTTCGATTCCTCAGCACCACATAAGCAAAAAGAAAAAAGCCAGAAGTGGCGCTGTGGCTCAAGTGGTAGAGGGCTAGCCTTGAACTGAAGAGCTGAGGGACAGCGCCCAGGCCCAGAGTTCAGGCGCCAGGACCGGACCCCCCCCCCAAAAAAAGATCCAACATCCATTTCCTCAAATCCTTGGGACTGGATTTGTTTTAGAATTCAGCATTTTCTGTATGTCACAAGGTAATATGATATTTAGCTCACATACAATATTCCAGCAGGGGGTGAGTTCTATCCCAAGGTGAATGGACATTCGTGATTGTAGAGGAAAAAAATTAGCTCACTTATTTAGCTGTTCTGAGTAGGTTTGACTCTAAATAGTTTTAGGTTCAGGTTTGGCTGCCAAATGAGGTATGTGTGTGTATGCAGATATCTTTTTCAGAGCTCTTTGGATTTCAGGATTATAGATAAATAATGTAAAGCTAAACAAACATTTCACAACTAAAAAAAATCACATTAACTTATACCAATGTAAAGTGTCATATATATTAACTAGTTTTCCTTTGGCAAGCTGCACCTTCTGTAGTGACCTAATAAAAATATTTGTGACTTTCAGGGTGAAAAATTAAACCCTGAGAGAAATGAACTAACCCAAACCATCGTCAACTTGAGATGACCTCATATTTGGTGATGTAAGACTCTCCTTCAGCTCAAGTCTGGCAATTGTCCAGTGTTGGTGGGTGTTTTCCTCCTCATGAGATTTGTATTCAGAGGGACAAAGTCTGATTTTTCAAAGGTGGGCTTTTCTTTTTCCTTCTTTCTTACATTATTTGTTGCTTTTGTTTTTTCCCAGGTATTTCCAGAAATGTAGGCAAGGTCATTCAAGTTTCATTTTTTAAAATACAGATGATACAACAGCTTACAGTTCAAGTGCTGTGAATGATATACACTAGTAGATACTTTCTTCACATATGATGAAGCTGAAAGCCAACAGGCTAGTGTAAAAGCTTGAGGTTAATTTATAGCTGATAAGACAGCAGTAGCCAGTGTTGCTAAGAACACAATGTCCTCAATCCTTTTCTGTTGAGGATATGCCTCTTTTGCTTTTTACTGGGTCCAAACTTAAAGTTTCATTTTACTCCTCACATTATTATCCTAAAGTCATACAGTAACTCTTTTTCTTTTTTGATGGTTTCTTCCCTGAATCTATTTCAGATACTATTTTTTAAAAACAGTTTTTGATTCCTTCACTAAACATAGAGAAAACCTTAAGCTGGGTGCTGAAATTTTAAAAGTTGGCTCTTTTTCAAGACTGTACTTCCTGAATACTCATGGTTCTATACAGACACATACAACATGAGATCTTGGATAAGTCCTGTTGCTAGTTTTTGGTGTCTATGCATAAATGGGTGAGAATGCACTGTCAATCTGATTCTGACTCAAAAATTTTCAGTCTTTATCACAAAAATGACAAAAGAAAACACATTTCACTTTTTATGTTTGTCAAGGAATCATATTTGAAAATGTTTCTTAAAAAATATTTGACTTCCAAAACTCAGTAAAGAAAATTCAGATTCCTTTTTTAAAAAAACTGAGTTATGGTGGTATAAGAGAACATGTTACATTCCACCAAAAGGAGTGTGGAGGTGCTTCGGACAGGGGAGCAGTGCAGGGGGCAGGGTACCTGTATCGATAGTAAGAGACTAGCATTCTTTCTCTGACTTCCCCTTCAATCTTTTGGTCGATGACCAGCAACATAACTCCATACAAGTACAGTGCTTCACACTAGGAAGAGAAAAGACAATGGCCAAATTCATAGAAGTACAGATTTTTATGAAGTTAACAACACTTAAAAAGATCACTTTGATACATTTTTCCTAAAAGGTTTATATTTAAGGAAAATACCACTTTTCTATAAAGGGTTCTCAACTTCTGTGCAGTATAGGCTTTGAAAATTTACCTCAAATAATTTTTTTTGGTGGTCCTGGGGCTTGAACTATAGGCCTAGGCGCTGTCCCTGAGCTCTTTAGCTCAAGGCTAGCGCTCTACCACTTGAGTCACAGTGCCACTTCTAGTTTTCTGGTGGTTAACTGGAGATAAGAGTCTCACAGACACTCTTCCCTGGACTGGATTTGAACTTGGATCCTTAGATCTCAGCCTCCTAAGTAGCTAGGATTATAGGTGTGAGCCGCTGCCGCCCAACTCCCAAATAAATTTTAACTCACAGTGGTTATCTTTCAGCTGGCCTATTTTTGGTATTTTGCTTGGGTTAGGAAAAATGAAATCCCATTATGGCTTCATTATACTACTTTATATTACTTCATTATAAAGCCATTCACATATTTAATAAACATTAAGTGTGTCTATGTGTGAAGTTCTAGGCTAGATGTCTAGGATGCAAGATGTAAAGAAGATAGAATTCTTACAGCAAAGAAGCTCATAACATCCACAGTCTTTTATTCATTGGTAATTTCATTCACTGTTTATGACTTTTTTTTTTTTTTTGGTCAGTCGTGGGGCTTGAACTTTGGGCTGGAGCACTGTCCTTCAGCTCTTCAGCTCAAGGCTAGCGTTCTACCACTTGAACTACAGCTCCACTTCTCTAGTGGTTTATTGGAGATTGGAGATAAGAGTTTCATGGATTTTCTTGCCCGGGCTGGGTTTGAACCATGATCCTCACATCTCAGCCTGAGTAGCTAGGATTACAGGAGTGAGCCACCAGGCGTCCGGCTGTTTACTACTTTCTAACCTCAGATATGTACCTGTAGATTAGAAGATTATTATCACCTTACTTGCTTCTTTTTAACTAGTGTTCTCTATATATTTGTGACTTATAGTGGAAAAAAAATGCTCAGTTTCCTCTTCTTGGATTTCTACCTTATATGCTCACTATTACTTACTAGGAGTTGTTTTCCATCTTCATTGAGAAGCACAGTTTCTATTGTTTGCTGAATATAAACACCTTCATTGAGATCATCTAGATATCTAGAAATAAAACCCAAGTTATGAATTTATTATGGAACCTACATCTTTTAAAAAGCAAAGATTTAAAAATACATAATAAAGGATATTAGGTATTCTGACATTTACTAGTTTGTGGTCTTCTCTTTAATGTTTTTAAGAACTTAGAATCTTGGGGCTGAGAAGGTGCCTCAGTGGTAGAGCGCTTGCCTTGCATGCATGAGGCCCTGGGTTCGATTCCTCAGCACTACATAAGCAGAAAAAAAAAGCCGGAAGTGGCGCTGTGACTCAAGTGGTAGAGTGGTAGCCTTGAGCTGAAGAGCTGAGGGACAGCGACCAGGCCCAGAGTTCAGGCCCCATAACCGGACCCCCCCCCCCCCCCAAAAAAAAAAAGATTCTAAGTTCTTTTTTTTTTTTTTGGTTGTGGGGTCTGAACTCTGGGCCTGGACACTGTCCCTCAGCTCTTCAGCTCAAGGCCAGCGCTCTACCACTTGAGCCATAGCGTCACTTCCGGCTTTTTTCTTTTTGCTTATGTGGTGCTGAGGAATCGAACCCAGGGCCTCATGCATGCAAGGCAAGCGCTCTACCACTGAGTCACCTTCCCAGCCCCGAACTTAGAAGCTTATAAGCCATGAATCATGGTGATGTGGGACACAGGTTGAAAATTAACGATATTCATGTAATTTATGAATTATAACTATTTTAGAAGTAGCAGCAAAAAATATGGAGTTGTTAATAGGTTAATAAATAATAAGCTTTTAAGAACTGTTAATTCATAAAAGAAACTTAATTTATAAAAATTAGTTTCTTTTTCTCTGTTCTCATATGTAATATACTAGAATAGCGTTACAAACCATTGGCTCAAAGCTATGTGGCTTAGAATATTATGATATTTTACAAGAGCAGAAAGTTATGATGAAATCCTCAAATACTTAAGAAGACTAGTTTTAAGCATGGCATAATCAGTAAACGACATGTTCTACGTGAGTTCCTTCTTCCTCTCCACTACTTACTATCAGAATATGGTGTTACTAAATTAATCAATACCTGTTTAAGTCTACGATATACTTGTGCACACTTTGAAATGCTAAGTAAAATCTGGTCACAATTTCTATGTTGTTTTCCCGAAATTCTTCATCTAAATCCTGTAGCTCTGGTTTCGCTTCCAGTTTGCTTTCCCATAACTCTGGACCCTAAGAAGAAAAATATATGAAATAAAGGCATACTTGTTGAAAACATTTTCTACAGTCTTTTTTTTTTTCTTTTTTTGGTCGGCCGTGGGGCTTGAACTCTGGGCTTGGGCACTGTCCTTGCGCTCTTCAGCTCAAGGCGAGTGCTCTACCACTTGAGCCACAGTGCCACTTCCGGTTTTCTAGTGGTTTATTGGAGATAAGAGTCTCATGGACTTTCCTGCCCGGGCTGGCTTTGAACCGCGATCCTCAGATCTGGGCCTCCTGAGTAGCTAGGATTACAGGCATGAGCCACTGGCGCCCGGCTTCTACAGTCTTTTATTAATTTAATTTTTTTATTGTTATTACAAAGGTGATGTACAAAGGGGTTACAAATACCTAAGTCAGTAAAGAGTACATTTCTTTTTGGGCAATGTCACCCCTTCCTTCGCTCTCTCACTACATAGTCGTTTAAAGTGTATTATGTTCTTATATTTAAAGCAGAGCAACAGAAAATCATGAAGATAATAGAAGACTAGACAGAAAATCCCTTTGCAACTGAGGGGTACTTAAAAGATGAAATACATATGCCCAACATTTTCTTTTTAAAATCTGACTATTTTGTGTTAGGGTTTTCCACATAATGGCTCCATCTTCTCAGTTGAGAGCTGATAGTGTTTGGTTCAAAAGTTCTTATCTTGAACTCTTTCTCCTTAATGATTTGACCTTTTGGGATATCATGGCTCCTAGAGAAAACAGGTTTTGTTGAAAAGGACAGCAATACAAATGTCACAGGGGAGAGTACCTTAAAATAGCTGAAATCAAATATGATATCTCCATACTTCTGTTGATCAGCTCGGTCTTTCAACCGGAACACAGTAGGAATAAACTCGGACAGCCTCAGCAGCTCAGCTATGATGGCATTGCCACAGGAGACAATCCTCAAGATTGCTTGGCCACAGAGGTTGTTCTCAGCTAGGAAGTCCAACATTGTGAGGGTGACCAATTAGTCCACACGTGGATAGTGGGAATGATGAACTGGCTTCAGAGCTGGGGGCTGTAGATCATTGCATAAAACCAGGTGTGCACACTGACTGGATTCTCCATTAAAGAATCTGTTTTAAAACAAAGAGTATGTAAATGTCTATTTTTAAAGGAAGCATGTGTATATACTTTAAGACACATATAAGATTTTTTTTTCCTCTCAAACTCACTATATAAAATTTAAGTTCTGATATGGGGCTGGGCATTTATTCTCCATGTTTTCAGTGTGGAGAGCCTTTGCTAGACTAAATATCTAGACCTCTTTCTGACTTTTATTCAGTTCTACTTATGAGAAAAAGTATGATATTGCTCATCTCTGAGTTAGAAGACATAGGGTAGCTATGTTCCCAACATCTCCCTTATCCTTTATGATTCAATACTTTAGCAAGTAACTGCAAACAAGAAACAAGAGCTCAGAGGCATACCCTTGTACATCAACTTTAAGTTATCTACCAAATGGACTTACAAAGTTAAGGTATAAACATATCCAAGATTTTTTCAATATTATATAGGTTTTACAAAATTGTACAAAAATTATTCATAGACAGTTAAATTAGTCCAAAGTCCCATATGATTCAGTACTAAAGTCTGGCTGTTAGCAGAATCAACTATTGCTAATTGCATACTTCCAATTACACATGAAACATTGTAATTATTGTTAACAAGCCATTCTTCTGAAAGTTCTTGAAGGCAAAGATCTATCTTCTTTACCTAATTATCACATCCTGAGTGCCTCTTTGCTAGGTTAGAGATAAAGATGTTTAAGCAACTTATTTTATAGTATAGTCATTCTCAAGTCTGGCAGAGTAATAGAATCTCCTACAACATTAAAAGGCTCCATTAATCAGGTTATAAGCAGATCGAAACCATTTAATTGTTTTTGGAGGAAGTGTTTTTAGCAGGGTGAAGGCAGGGCCTTTGTGCTTGCTTGGCTTGCTTACTTAGCTAGACTCCACCATTTGCACTATGTTTCCAGCCCTGCTTTTTGCTGTATTGTGAAGATGGACTTTTTTTTTTTTTTTTTTTTGGCCTGGGCTGGTTTCAGGTCTTAATTCTCCAGATCTCAGCCTCCTGAGTAACTAGGATTATAGGTGTGAGCCACTGGCATCTGGTTAAGCATGTGATATATTTTTGTTGTTGTTGTTGTTGTCAGTCATCAGACCTGAACTCTGGGCGTCATCCCTCAACTCTTCAGCTCAAGAGTAGCACTCTACCACTGGATCCACTTCTGGCTTTTTTTGTTTATGTGGTGATGAGGAATTGAACCCAGGGCCTCATGCATGCAAGGCAAGCACTCTACCATTTAGCTACCTTCCCAGCCCATAAGCATGTGATTTTTTTTTTAATTTAATTTTATTTTATTTGAGAACATACTGTACAGAGGGGTTACAATTACATGGGCAGGATAATGCATACATTTCTTACCAAGCATTGCAGCCTCCTCCTTTGTTTACCCTTCACCTCCCTTCCCAGCCTCCCCCCTCCCCCCCACCCAACTATACCCCCCCCCAACACCGACATTGTAAAGCTGGTTTTGACATGACATTTTGTACTTCTCATTGTTACAACAGGTCCACCTGAATCCTTAAACGACTTGTTTGTCCCCATCTCCTCCACATGTTATACTGACATCAAATATAGTGAAAGCGGGGGTTACACTGTGGGGGAGGGACATACAAAGCAACAAAGAAATAATCTTATAAATGCGTTAGAAACACATAAGCATGTGATTTTTAAAGAAGCTCTCAAGACGATTCTGATGTAAAGCCCAAATCATTAGAGAATGGAGGATGACTAGTATTGTGAAAAACTGCAGCAAGTGAGCAGGAATTCAACACTATTTATCATTGTATGGCAAGTATATAAATAACAACATATAGGTGAACTTTGCCCCGATAGCTCCCTGTAGTACTATTGAGGAGATAAGCCCTGGAGAAAAAAAAAAAGTAGAAAAAGTGATAAAATGTTTGAGAGTTTGGCCAAGATAAACAAATAGTGTATCACACACTCACTTGTCAATACAAGGCCTTTACTAGCAGTATTCTTTTGGAAATGAGTACTCTTCTCACACTAGGTAGTCTGAATTAAAACTGTCACTTTTAAGAACTCAGGATTCCAGAAGGAAACCCAAAGCTATAAAGACATTTAGTATCTAACATTTAAAGGCTTTTCTATGGCAATTCGGAATATGGGGCTGAAACGTGGAAAGATCTTACAAAGGATCTCACAAGTGGATGACAAGAGAGCTAGCTACTCAACCAAAAAGTGGACGAACATCACAAAGGGGGGGAGGTGATTTACAAAGGGTAATCCACATGATAAAGTTTACGAAAAGATACGTAAGTCACTAGCGGTGAAGGAACTATGAATTAAAGTAAGTACCCAACTCACTAGATACAGTAGGTTGCCAATGAGTAAAACAATAATATTTGTTCCAGGTGTTCCAGGTAGAACTTTGGAAAGTGCACTATTGGTGAAATATGAACTGTTCATCTTTTTGCGAAGTGAATATTTATACAAAAAACAATACATGCTCTCTTATAACAGTGTCATGCTTAAGATTCTATCCCCTAAAAATACAAGCACCAACCTAAGGCTAGGACCAAGATTTTTTCCTTGCAGCCTCACAAACATCTGGAGCAAAGTAAATGAGACAAGGCAAACATAACTTAATTAGCATTAGCAAGAATGAATTAAGTGTATTAAGATGTATTAAGTGAAGGATTTCTCAGAACTATTTTTTTTGGGGGGGTGGGAAAATTAAAACACAGAAACATGAGTGGGATGATCCTATTTTATAAAAAAAGTACAATTAAGAATCTACACATGGCAATATAAACAGAGAAGACCATTAAGGAAAGGGTTGATAGAGGGGAAAATACGGACAAAGCGGGAGACAGTATAGTCAAGTAAAAAGGAAAAGAAAACAATTTTGATGAAAGCTAGTTACAATCACCTCCCACTGCTTGAGTTCTACAAACATTATGTACCATGATGGAACAAAATCACATTAACGAGTGAAATTGTTTAGTGTACACATGAAAAGCTGAGCAGCTCTGAGCTTCCTACACCGTGTTTTCTAAGCATCCTTGGAATCAGAGGTGAATCAACAAAACCGCTTCCTGACCAGTCCCTTTCCTCTCTTCCTAGTGTCTTCCCAGACTGGTATGGAGAGTATGGAGAGTGAGATGCCTATGGGCAACAGATGACAGCAAGAAAGATTCTCAAAAACTAAGGACTTCCTTGGACTAGATGAATGTATGTTGAAATGACACAACATTTATGAAAGTAAGCTGGGTGGGGTGGCTCACACCTGTAATCCTAGCTACTCAGGAGGCTGAGATCTGAGGATCTCTGCTCAAAGCCAGCCGGGGCAGGAAAGTCCATGAGACTCTTATCTTCAATAAAGCACTCAGAAAACCGTAAGTGGCTCAGTGGCTCAAGTGGTAGAGCACTAGCCTTGAGCTGAAGAGCTGAGGGACCAATTTTCAGGCCCAGAGTTCAAGCCCCAGGACCTACCAAAAAAATTATGAAAGTGACTTTTTCATAAAACAAAATTTAGGAGCTGGGGATGCAGCTCAGTAGGCACATGTTAAGCATTTCTTCCCAACCCCTCAAAAAAGGATTTAGAGTTAAAACTATTCACTAATTCAACAAACAATCCTAAATTGCAGCTAACTACAATTTTTTCAGTTCTAAAGACTTAAGTCAAGACCTGCATACCACTTGAGTCCTGTCACCAGACTCTTACTATGAATTTGATAGTACAATACCTGTATTTCATTGTTAACTTTCATAGTATAATCTTTAAAATGGTAACTTCTGCCTAATCTGCTCTCAGCTCGAGATCTTCCTTTGTTTCTCAGGTAGGTAGGATTGCAGGTCACACCCCACTAAAGCAATTTTTACAATATTTAAAATGCCATTCATTTTTTTTTCCAGTGGCTTCTCTCTTAGTTTTTTTTCCAGATCATTCTCATTTCAATTGTTCACTGTGTCATCATCTTTGTTATTCTTCTCTTTTCTTCTTTATGCTAATTTTAAAAATTTTAAATATATACTTTTATTGTAAAGATATTGTACAGAGGGGCTACATTTACATGAGCAAGGTAATGAGTCCGTTTCCTATTGAGCATCGTTACCCTCTCCTTTGTTTTTCCTCTACCATCCCTTTCCTCCCCACCTCCCCCCCTTCTCTTTTCTAATCTGATGTTAGTTATCATTTTTCAACTTCCAAGAAGCCAGCACCGGTTTTCAGCTTCAGGAAAGGCTGTGACTCTAAGTACATTGATCTTGTTTATCACTGTGAAGTACGGCAGCTAAGTTGTGTGAACAGGCTAATGAGGTTTTACAAACTGTGGCATGAAATCAAATAGCACAGGACATGAAGGGAAAATCTGTCGGCAAAATGCAACAACAGCAAATGGCTGTGTGATGTGTGATCTAGAGTTCATGGTGGACATGCCTAAGTACTTCTCATTGGTGAACTTCAAGCTTCAGGACCCCAGTTAGCCTCTCAGTTTGCCGTTTTCAAATGTGAAATAATCTGAAACTTAATGCTGTGAAAAATGCAACTTGAAAAGAATAATACAGTTCCCTTATGGAAATACAAAAGCCTTCCAGAACACTTGAATCACTGGTGAAGGCGTGAAACTTAACTGAGGCATTTGAAGACAGATTCAAGAATGTGAATGTAAACAAAATTGAGCATCTGTGGTATATTGTTCAGTGTAGAAGCAGCCGATGTGCCTAATAACCTATAACATGAGATCAATTGCAAAGTGATCACGAGATGAAAGCTAGTTACAACCACCTCCCACTGCTTGAGTTCTACAAACATTAGGTACCATGATGGATTTCCCACTTGTAGGAGACATGCACTGATATATGCATGTATGTTTGGACAACATACTGCTACAAGAGCAGTTCTTTTCAAAACTTGCCAACACAAAGAGTTGACTGAACTCCAGATTGACTGGTATCAATAAGTCAAGCAAGTAGGAACATCATTAATATCTACTCATATCATACACCTTACTAAAGTGAAGCAATTCCACCTATCACACTGGAGTGAGTTAATGCTGGACCAAATATGCAGACTATTTTTAAGTTGATAATTTTGTATGGTCAGTGAATGATGTTATAAATATTTAAACAGCCCTTGGGTGAAAAAGTTCTCTCAACCTTGCTCTAGACTCATTAAGAAAAGACCAAGCTTTGATTAAGAGTGTAACCACTCCCAGATAGGACATGAGGATAGGACAGACAGTGGGATCCTGGAGAAGCTGAACATATCTCTCCCAAGAAATGAATAGGTAAGACTCAGCATTCACATGTACACATTAAGGAAAACTAAGGCCTGGAGAGACAATGTATAAAGACTTTGTGTACTTTTCTCTTATTTTTAATCCCTAGGTCCCTACTAAAAGAAAATTATACTCTAGGTAACTTTAAAACAATATTAGAAGAGTGAAAAAAAAACAGATATGTTTGGCAAAAACAAAACAAATGTTAGGGGTCTTTATTACATAGGTTGGTTGTATTAAAAGTTTTATAAAAAATGTTAATGTAATTTCTTTTCTTTCTTTTTCTTCACGTCCTCTCCTATCCTTTTCTCCTTTTGTGTTGGAGTTTGAATCCAGGGCCTTGAGCACACTAGGTAAACACACTCTACCAACAAGCTACATTCCATCCACATTATACAGGTTTTTTTTTTTTTGGTCTGTCATGGGGCTTGAACTCTGGGCCTGAACATTGTCCCTCAGCTCTTCAGCTCAAGGCTAGTGCTCTACCACTTGAGCTACAGTGCCAGTTCCGGTTTTCTGGTGGTTTATTGGAGATAAAGAGTTTCACTGACTTTCCTGCCCAGGCTGGCTTTGAACCTTGATCCTCAGATCTCGGCCTCCTGAGTAGCTAGAATTACAGGCATAAACCACCAGTGCCCGGTTACAGATTTTTTAATGCAAAAGCAAAATATGAATTACATTTAGCCATGAATTCGGTAATGTTTTACCTTATAAAGAACATCTGAGCTTTCTATCGCAACTAATGTGAACATTTATTGTTAAGTTTTTGAAAACAAAAGTAAAAATTAACTGAAAAAAGAAATTAGTTACATTATTATATACTAGACCTCCTAATCTGTACTGAATATATTTTGTATGCAGAAAACAGAATTTTTGCAACTTGCCCGTCAGAATTAAAACTGTCATTAAAGGGCTGGGAAAGTGGCTCAGTGGTAGAGCGCTTGCCTTGCATGCATGAGGCCCTGGGTTCAATTCCTCAGCACCACATAAGCGGAAAAAAAAAGCCAGAAGTGGTGCTGTGGCTCAAGTGGTAGAGTGCTAGCCTTGAGCTGAAGAGCTGAGGGACGGCGCCCAGGCCCAGAGTTCAGGCCCCACGATAGGACCCCCCCCAAAAAAAAAAAAAAAAACCAAAAAACTATCCTTATAGATGACTAATCACATTCAGTATGGTGATACATTCTTATAATACCAGCTACTCTGGAGGTGGAGGCAGAAGAATCATGAAAAAGTGTCCAGCCTAGGATAAGTTAGTGGGCTCTATCTCAAAAACAGTGAGTTGTGGCTTACATATGAGGGTGAATCCCGGTGTTTAACCTTGAGGAGGATCATTCCCCTCCAACCAAAAAAAAAAAAAATGCTTGATAACCTTTCTACCCACCCAAAAGGTGAATAGGTGTTAACACTTTTACAATGTGTTAGGAGTTCAGCTTTAAAAAAATTACTATAGAATGAGGATCAAATAAGCATCATATAAAACGCTATATTAGGTCATTCTTTTAGAGGGTTTCTAGCATAAGGGATAAAGAAAAGTCATAAAGACCAATTTTTTGAATACATTTTTCTAATGTATTATTACATGAAATTGAGCCAAAAATCTTTTTATTATTACTGTAATTATTATTATTTTATATGTTACAAAGTGGTGGTAACTTTACTTTTAAGAATCTGGCATGGACTGTAACTTTTAGTTTAGGAAGTAACTCTACTCAAAGGGCAACATGCTTTCAAGAATGAAGCATGGCATCATGACAAGTGGAAAACAACATTTAATTGCCCGGGACAAATTACTGTTGATCTCATTCAGGACAAAAGAAGGTCAGTCTATTTTTATCCTTACACACCTCAGTTTCATAAAGAAGGGAGTAATAGTTTCCACAAATCCATTATCTTGCTCAAAATACAATGGCTACTGGGGAAAAATATCACATATCTCCTCCCAAAAAGTTCTGAAATGAAACTGATTCCTTCAGTCTGGCTCACGAATCCTAGGACAGACAGGTAAAGGACAATTAGGGAAAGTGTCTCTAGTAAAACTCCTTCACTACTCCTCACCTATGTTAAGGGGAACTCTAGTACTTTTAGCATCAAGAACTAAGGTTCCATTGCTGTCTGGCTGTAGTTCCCACCTTCACCCCCAGCCCCCCAAGCCCTCCTTAGAAGCCACTGGAACCACAGCCTGGGCCGCACTTTCTCCGAAATGCAGGAACTATGACACTATGTTACAGGTGGGGGAAATACGGTTCTGGGAGGAGCAAAGACTTTACCCAAGTCAAGGCTCTCATTCAAAACCAGGCCAGTGTAAAAGCTCCTAGTAACTCCTCGGTTTTCTCCAGAGAAAATGGAATAACAAGGGTAATCCTCACACGATTGCTCCCGGGAACTTGCAAGGATCAGATGCGAGCCAGTCACTGAACATCGCCGCCAAAGTGCCAAGGGAGTGTGCACAACGATTTCCACCGAGGAGAGACAATGAGCTGGACGACAGCCCCCACACCCGGGGTCCCTAAGTCCTCCGTCCTTAGCCCCCACTCTGACTGTGCGCGGGGCTGTGACGGACCCTCGGTCGGCGCGGCCCAGCCACGAAGTCGGGGAAGGGACGGGGGAACGCAAAAAGCGGGGTTTGCACCTCGCCCAACTTACCTGTCAGCTGGGCCGCGCACGCTCCGGGCCGGTGGTGGCGCCCGGAAGTTCGCACCCCAGACCGAACCTTCTCGCTCCGCAGGGGTCCTTTTCGGTCGGTTGCTTTAGACTTGGAGCTAGCAGGAGCCCTGCTTCCGCCCCGGCCTCACCAAGCCGTCACATGACTTGAGGGAGAGGGGTGGTGGTAGTGGTGGTGGTGGTGGAGGAGGAGGAGGAGGAGGAGGCAGCTGGAGCGTCACGTGACCGCTCGCGGCGCCTGGTGATGACGTAAGAGCCCGCGCTCGGCGCGTTTCAACGAGTGGTGCGGCGGCTGAGGGAAAGAGTTGGCCTCCGGGAGTGTGAAGTTGGGATTCAACAGACTGAGCTAAGTCGGGCAACACCAGGTAAGGCAGGAGCGGGGGCAGCGATGGGGAAGGTGGCGGGAGCCGTCAGCCCCTTCGGAGGGGTGGTTCCTCAGGGACTCTGGACGGAACGTCTGTCGACTTGAGTTGTGGTTCCGGCCATTTCCACGCCACGGCGGTGGGACTGCGACCCACTCCCCTCCTTCAGCCCGAAGTGTGTGGGGAAGACGACCACGAGGTTTTGAGGGGGGAAAAATCTTGATTCGAACTGGCTTTGACAGCTGAGGCATGAACAGGTTGTCAAACACTGTCAGGGCCTCAGTTTCCTTTTCTTTCCTCCTGATAAATTGATGTTGGGAATTAGAGGTAATGAAAAGGTAGAGTGAGATACCCCTTTATGGGACCCTTGTAGGTGACCTGAAAGTGGTGGCATTCTTTATGATTCTTTTCGTAACTTTCATCAGGTCTTTATTGATCGCCTGCTTTTCGTGAGGAGTTAATTTTCTCTAGGTTAGAACATGCCAGCGTTCTAGTTCAAGGAGTTCCAGAATTGGTGACAGGCGTGAGCAAACCTCTGAGATAAGTTTTACAATAGAAATGTGTGTGCATGTGTGTTGCAGACAGTGGAAGGAGGGGAAAAAGCAACTTAATGGGTAAGAGAAATCTTAGGAGAGATGGATGTATCTTGGGGTGTGTGTGTGTGTGTGTGTGTGTGTAAGAGAGGGGGGAGAGAAAGAGACAAAGTCAAAAAGACAAGAGACCATTGAGACAGACACTGAGATAACATTGTTCAAGACCACTGTGTAGGTCAGCATATTTTCTAAAACGTTTGGTCTATGAATACCTTGGTGCTATACAGATACAGGAAAAATTGAATATTAATAATTTACTATGCCACAGAAAATCTTCCCAGCTCGTCAGGAGAGGCAAATTAGTGTGCTAAGCAAAATCATCCCCTCTCTTCCCCCTTCGCAGACCTCAGGAGATAACTCCATTGTAAACCTTCTTGATATAGGTATCAAAAAAAAATCAGTATGTCCTGGGGAAGAATCAGAAAAGAGGTTGATTTAAACCACTGTCTCTTAACCAGCGTCTTGTTGCCCTTTGGGGCCAAATGAGTCTGTGTAAGACTGTTCTACACATTCTAGAATATTTGGCACTATCCATGGGCTCTTCCAGCTGGGTGTTGACAGGTACTCCTATTTTCCAGCACAACAACCAAAACTGATTCCAGGTGTTGTTAAATGTCCCTATTTGAAAAAACATAAAAAAGCCGGGTGCAGATGGTTCACGCCTGTAATCCTAGCTACTCAGGAGGCTGAGATCTGAGGATCAAGGTTACAAGCCAGTTCATGAGACCTCAATCTCCACTAAACCACCAGAAAATCGGAAGTGGTACTATGGCTCAAGTGGTAGAGCATTAATCTTGAGCTGAAGAGCTGAGGAACAGAACCCAGGCCCAGAGTTCAAGCCCCACAACCAACAAAACAACAACAAAAAAAACAACCAGAAAGGTATTTCTTTTCATTTTGGAAGCTGAAATTCCAGGATCTAGGTGCTGTCAAATTTGGTAAGGTCTAGTAAGATCTTATTTCCTGCTTTTTTGCATTATACTTAACTATGTCCCCACATAGAGGAAGTGCAAGGTGGCTCTCTAACATTATTCATAGTGGACTGATTCCATTCATGAGGACGAATCTAGTCACCTCCCAGAAGGCTTTACCTCCACTGCCTTGAGTGTTCAGATTTCACATAGGAATTTCAGGACAGAGCATAGACTCTGAAAGAAGGTTAGATGAGAAAGAAACATTCAGATTGCAGTGGATAGGAATAGGGCCGATGAAGAAGTAAACAAGTCATTGTCATGGCGCCAATGGGTAAATCTTGTGCTGGGATTTGGAACAGTTTGTGAAGAAGATTGCCAGCCAAAGCTTTTTTGTGAGTTCCTATTTTCTTTCATTCTTCCTTCGTTCTTTCTTCCTTTCTTTCTTTATTCCTTCCTTCCTTCCTTCCTTCCTTTCTCTTTCTTCTTTCTTTCTTTCTTTCTTTCTTTCTTTCTTTCTTTCTTTCTTTCTTTCTTTCTTTCTTTCTTTCTTTCTTTCTTTCTTTCTTTCTTTCTCTCTCTCTCTTTCTTTCCTTGCTTCCTTGCTTCCTTCCTTCTCTCTCTTTCTCTTTTTTTTTGGGGGGGGGGCTTGAACTCTGGGCCTGGGTGCTGTCCCTCAGCTCTTTAGCTTAAGGCTAGCACTCTACCTCTTGAGCCACAGGGCCACTTCCGGTTTTTAGTGGTTTATTGGAGATAAGAGTCTCACAGACTTTCATGCCTGGACTGGCTTTGAACTTCGATCATCAGATCTCAGTCTCCTGAGTAGCTAGGATTACAGGCGTGAGCCACAGGTACCTGGCCCTATTTTCTTTTTGAATAGTAATCTTTCCCTTTTTATTATCATGGAACTCACAGCAAATTTGTGTCACAACTGTAGCACTTTCTCATATGGTTGGTTCCTCTCTGATTTCTGGGTTTTGACCCTGATTTGGGAGGATTTATATTTTATGCCTTATTGGATACATTTGTGTTTATATTGTGTAAAATGACTCATTTGCTGTAATAAGATTGTAAATAAATGTTCTCTTCCACAAAATATGCATCTTAAAAGGGGTCATTCGGTTTTTAATTTGTATTAATATCTTCTCCTTCGATATGAAATCTTAAAATGATAGAAATAACAATGAGTCCCTGTTTCAGAACCCATACTTAGACATATATAACTGAGAGAAAATTTTAGCAAATACATAAAGCTCAATGCCCCTTTGGATGACCCTCAGAACCAAATGGACTGATTTGTTATCTTTCACTTAAGACTCTCTCCTTGTTCTTTCAAAGAATGAAGTCCAATAGCTTTTCCTTGTCCCTGTTTGCTAGGCCAAGAGAATACGTTCCATACTTTGCTATGATCTGTTTCCATCACACTATTTTTTTCACCTGAAGTACTCTCCCTGGATAATTTAGACCTTCTAAATTTGTAATATATCACTTATAGTCCTGCTTAAGTGCCTCATTTCCATGGTCATTGTTTCCCTTTAATCAGAAATTTTGGGGTTGAGGCCCCATGGTCAGTGTTTCACCTGGCCTGCTTGGTGATTTCAGTGTGCCAATACTGCAGCCCAGGTCCATCAGAATTAGAATCACATAAAGGGCTTGGTAAAGTATAGATTATTGGGGCCAGAGCTTGCATTTCTAATAAGTTCAAAAGTGAAGCTGCTTGGTCTGGGACCATTTCAGGAAACATTTAGGGCTGTTATAGAATCTGTTGGCCTTTACCCTTTAGAATGAAAGGAGATTTTTGAGCAGGACAGCAACATGACTTATGCATGCATGCTGTCAATGGTTCACTTTGGGTATTGTGTTGATAAACTAGGTGGAAGTGGCAAGATTGGGAATGGGAGGCCACAAAGGAGGTTGTTGGAAGAACTAGAAAAGAAATTATGGGAGTATACATGTGGTATTTTATACATTCATTCTTTTGCCAAGACTTTGTTCAATAGCTCCTGTGTGCTACACATTGTTTCAGGTGCTTTGTGAACAAAATAGAAAAGTGTAAGAAATGTAGAGTCAAATTGGGGACTAGAGACAGTAAACAAAAGGAACAAATAAATGAGTGTTGTTGAGTAGTACTTCCTGTGAGGAAATATAACCACAGAGGAAGGAGGGTAGGGAATGCCTGGGAGGTGGTGCCTGGCAGGGGTGGGAGGGCTTACTATTTTATAGAGTGTCCAACAGTGATGCAGAGATATCTGAAGGGAGATCTTAGAGAAATGAGAATATCTGGGGGACAGATACCTTGGCAGAAAGGACATAAAAGGCATAGCTTTAGATAGGAATGTATTTGATTTGCATGGAGAAGACAAGGAGGTCCAGGTTCTGAACCTTGAGGTCCAATATAGGGAGCTCAAGGCAAGAAAGGGGAAGCAGCAGAGATTGAGAAAAGCCAGCAAGATAGAAAGAACAACCAGGGTGGCAGGTGTAGAGAGTGCACTGTGAAGGTGGGAGTGTTTAGCTGTGAAATGCTTTTGCCTGGTGGTTCAAGGAGGCCAGGGCTGCAGCAGTGACCTTGGTAGGAGTGGTTGCAATAAATGAGGAAGGATAGAAGCCTGGCAGGAAAGTATTCAAGAAAGAGTAGGAGGAGAGGATTTGGAGAGAAATAAGATAAGTGTAGGGAGTTTTGTGTGAGGGTGAGCATAAAAATAGAGATGGTAACCAGAAGGGAAGATGGGAGGATGTTTTTAGATGGAAGAAGTAACCGTCCATTTGTTCCTTGTAGAGAATGGCAGAGTGGGAAAAATGAGTGTGCATGAAATCATGGAGAATTACTGGGGGAATGTCCCAGAGAAGGAATGGAGGAAGAGCATCTGGTGGGTATGTGGAGGTGGCCTTACAAGCAGGGACAGTTGATTTAATAAGAGGGAGAGAGGCAGCATATGTGGAAATGGAGGCTGGTAGGTGAGGAGGGAAGCCTTTGCTTCTGTTTCATCAGTGAAATAGCAAATGAGGTCTTGAGCTTGGTGCTAATGAAGGAGGAGCTGGTGGAGATTTGTAGAGAAGAGAGTCATCAAATAACATTTTTTAAATAAGCTGTCTAGAGAGTTGTGTACTCTACATAATTTTATGTCTCCATTTCTACATGCATTTACTGTGCTTTGATGCCCCTCCCCATTAAATGTATCCTTGTTCACATCAGTTTCTAAGACAAAACCAAACATTTTCTTGGTTGTGCCTCCACTTTGCAATAACTTCCCTGTTGTTTAATCTATCTATCTATCTATCTATCTATCTGTCTGTCTGTCTGTCTGTCTGTCTGTCTGTCTGTCTGTCTGTCTGTCTGTCTGTCTCCCCTACTCTACTGATGATCCCCAGAGGAGCAGAAATTGAATATTCCTAGTGCCTAGGTTACTGCCTGGCACAAGGCAGACTTGTATCAAATTAGAGCAAAGAAAACAGTGCTTGAAATTGAAAATCTTGAGAGCTTATCTTGTAAACCACTGCATTGCATACCCATGCTCAGAGCAGTGCTTGGTACTTACTGAATACTTGTTACCTGAACTATTTGAATGAGCAATGAATGATAATGTTAAATATTTGCAATGAATTGACATGTCAGGAATAAAAATCAGCATCTATGGCTTCTATGTCCTCTCTTCTCTTTTTCTATTCTGTGTTTCTGAGTCAGTAAGGTTTGACCTGGTAAGGCCTTCAGTACTTATTTGTGGAAGAAATGATTAATTCAGAAGGCATAACTGAGGAACTACAAAGGTCAAGGTGTAAGATAAGCTGGTAGTGAAGGAAAGGAGGCCATGTCATGTCTGCTACACAGATTCAAGACATGGATGTCATGACTATTCCTTCCTGTTCCACTTCAGAGAGGGGCAGAGAGAGACTCAACAATCTGCCTGTGGTCACATAGTGATTAAGGGACAGTGAATCTGAATTCATACTTTGTCTATCTGATTCCAAGAAAATGACTTTCTTTTTTGGTTCCCATGCTGCCTTAGGATCTGCCCTTCCATGCGTTTAGCTTGTGTGAATTCCCTCTACTTTTCTGGTTGGTTTCAGTGAACTGAATTTCAAATGGTTTCTGAATTAAGCTGCTTCTTCATAGGCAACTTTACATAATGGTTTAAAGCTTAGAGAGTTGTTAGTTGACGTTATAGATCAGGGAGTGTTGAATATGAAGATGTTAATTGAAATGGTTATAATGGAAGAGCTAACAAAATTCTGCTTTTCCTGAATTTGAGATTTCACAAAGTTTCTAAACCTATCAGAAACTTTTATTGTTGTTTTTGTTTTTAGAATTCAAAATGCATGCCTATCAGATAAGTTAAAATTACAAAATTTTGAAACCTTACCTTATTAAGCTTTTATTGTTAGTTTTTTTTAAAGGAAAATGCATCATGAGTCTAATTTTTTCGGCTCATTTATGTGTAGACATCAAGGAATCTTTCGGAGGAGGGCATTCTCTCTCCTTTATAAAAATGAAGATTAAGTACATCTGTATTTTGTGGTCCAGATAATGGCATAATGCTTTGGTGTCCTCTCAAGTGATACTGAAGGGTGGCATATAGATAATGAATATTGTCATATGAATGTTTCCAGCTTTGCTAATTTCCTATTCAGTAATTCTGACACACAACGCTTGTTACTATATTTGAAATTTTAGGCAATTTCAAGATGCCAGGGCGTTCCAGTGCAAATTCAGGATCAACTGGTTTCATCTCCTTCAGTGGTATAGAGTCTGCTCTCTCTTCCCTAAAAAACTTCCAGTCCTGTATCAGCTCTGGAATGGACACAGTTTCTAGTGTTGCTTTGGATCTTGTGGAGACTCAGAGTAAGTAATATTTAAAACTGCATATGCGTGTGTGTGTGTGTGTGTGTGTGTGTGTGTGTGTGTGTGTGTGTGTGTGTGTGTATCTGCTTTGTGGTAATACCGCGTGGTGGTATTACTCTGGGACTGCTTTTGAGTGTTCTTGGATCAATCATCTAACCCCATCAGGTATCTGTTTTCTCACCTTATTCTACTTATCACATAGCAATGTGCTGAGGGCAAAATGAGATTGACTTAATTCTGTGTGTACTTACTGGTTGTGTTCCACTAGGAACTGCTCCAGAAATTTATGGACAAACATGTTGATTCCGACATTCAAGAAGCATGTGTTCTAAAGTATGTGATATATCTGAACTATGAAGTATATAACTATATTATCATACTGTTGTTTTCCAGTTTAACTATATTTTGTTCGTGCTTGATTACCCATTAAACTAAGCTTATTCCAGGGATACCAGCAAAGGAAGACCTTTACAAAAGTAAGAATTCAACTTTGAAGACCCTTACCTTCATTTTTGTCAAGCAGATCTAGAAAAATGATACTTTCTTCTTTTGGATACAGTTGTTTTTATTTTGTATTTTCTATGGAACCTAGGTGCTGATACAATCTTTTCTCTGTGTGTGTGTGTGTGTGTGTGTGTGTGTGTGTATGAGTATGACACTGGTTTTGAGCAATGTCTGGTGTGTCTTGGTATGATTTTTCGTATCTGGTGTGCTGTTTCTTGAATGGTTTAGATTTATGTACTTGTAATGTATATTGTCCATGAAATGACTGGTGCTCATTTGATATTTTTTTTAATCTTTTTATTTTGTGGCTTCAATTTGAAGAGTTTGAATTACTGTGTCTGCAAGTTCATCTTCTGTGTCTTTATCTGCTGTTAATTCTCTCCAAAATCAGGCTAGGCAAAATTAAACCATTCAGAAGACACTCACTAAAAAGACTTATGGGTGACTTTTGCAGCTAGCTGTGAAGGACTAACTGGTAAGGATATAAATCTTTGACCTTCAGTGACTAGAAAGCTGACAAAGTATGTGATACCAAAGCATTTGGAAGCAGGACAAGAGGCAGACCAGTGCTGCCTTTAATTACAGCAGGGAGAGAACTGGGAGAGTCCTGAAGATGCCCATGCCCTAGTTCCGGGGAAGGAATTCATGCCCAATGAGTGAGTCTGGAAGGGTGAGGAGATTCAGACTGGCATTTGAGGAGACTCAAACCGTAGGAAGCAGCAGGAGTTTCTGATACTTTGTTTTTTTAGTTGTTGAAGACTGATGTAACAAAATTAAATAGAATTTTTGGTTCCTGTTTTCCACTTCTTTCTTTAACACATTCATGTTTTCCTCTATATTCTGGAATATATAAAACATGTTTATAAAAGCTGTTTTATTATCTTCATCTGATAATTATGTCATCACTTCTTCCCAAGGACATTAGTTGTGACACTTCTGCCCACCCCCATGTTATGATGTTGAAAGTATACATTTGGTTGCCTTCCTTTAAGAAGTGTTGAAGTTTGTTTTGGTGGATACTGAAGTAATCTGGGTTGGATTGATCCTTTCCTGGATGTTTTTAAGCTTTAGGGTGGGCTTAGGAGTGCTAAATTATTTGTTACAAAGCATTCGGAGACCCTTCTGTGTCTTTGAGGATCCAGTGACATAGCTTTGCTCTGTCCAGATGGGATTTAAATGTCCCCAAATTCTGTGTGAATTCTAGGAATTATTCACCTTTTGGCTTCCAGCAGAAGTTTCTCAGTGTCAGCAGCAGACACTAGGGGATCCTTGTACAAATTCCTGGAGCTCTTAATCTGCATAGCTCTTCCCACTGCCCTATCTTTCAAACTCCTGCTGCTTCCTACGGTTTGAGTCTCCTCAAATGCCAGTCTGAATCTCCTCACCCTTCCAGACTCACTCATTGGGCATGAATTCCTTCCCCGGAACTAGGGCGTGGGCATCTTCAGGACTCTCCCAGTTCTCTCCCTGCTGTAATTAAAGGCAGCACTGGTCTGCCTCTTGTCCTGCTTCCAAATGCTTTGGTATCACATACTTTGTCAGCTTTCTAGTCACTGAAGGTCAAAGATTTATATCCTTACCAGTTAGTCCTTCACAGCTAGCTGCAAAAGTCACCCATAAGTCTTTTTAGTGAGTGTCTTCTGAATGGTTTAATTTTGCCTATCCTGATTTGGAGTATATTTTTGGTGGTGATGGAGTATATTTTTGGTGGGCAGGCTGGATAAAAGCCAAAATAAAATTATATGTTTTCAATATGGATAAAAGCCAAAATAAAATTATATGTTGTCAATATTCATGTTGAAGACTTCTATGTGTTTTAGCTGTAGAGCTTTTTATATGGTATATATATATAATAAGTATATTTTGGTATGAAATATATACTTCATATAATTTTAAAAGAAATGTAATCATTATTTTTTAAAGATCTAATTTCTTTTTTTTTTTTTTTTTTTTTTGTCGGTCATGGAAGACCTAATCTCTTAAGCAGAGATTGGCCAAGTTTTTCTGTGAAGGTCTACCTAGCAAATGTTTTCAAATATGTGTTGGCTCTGTGGTTTTATAAGACTAGTATCTCTGCCATTGTAGTGCAGAAGCCTCTGTAGACAGTACAGAAATGAATGGGAATGGCTTCAGTCCAGAAACAGGCCAGACAGAATAGGAGGCTGATTTGGTTCACAGTTTGCCATTCTTTGCTTTGGAGCCACAGTCTCTGCCTCTTAAATAGCTAAGATTACAGATGGGAGCCATTGTTGTCATAATGGAAAACAATTGCAAATTAAAATGTTAGATTAATAGGAAAGTAAAAAAGAAGGCCTTACAAAGCTATAAATAATTATTATCACTGATTTCATCAGAAAAATCATGTAAATTCTCAAATATAAAAGTTTGAGCACAACTTCAAAATTCACCTCTTTTCTTTTTGTCAGTTGTGGGGCTTGAACTCTGGGCCTGAGAACGATCCCTCAGCTCTTCAGCTCAAGGCGAGCACTCTACCAGTTGAGCCACAGTGTTACTTCTGGTTTTCTGAGTGGTTTATTGGAGATAAGAGTCTCATGGACTTCCCTGCTGGGGCAGGCTTTGAACCTTGATCTTCAGATCTCAGCCTCCTGAGTAGTAAGGATTAAAGCATGAGCCACCAATGTCTGGCTCACATTTTTCTTAATAGCAACAAATAATAATGGTTCTTTAAATTTAGACTTTGTTCATTTTAAACAGATGGCCAAGTCTCAGAAAGCCTCTTAGTCATCCTTCACATTCAGAGTATACTCCATGAACAAGCTGGTAGTTCAGCCTGCAGCTCCAGAAGTTACACAGTCGCTTTGCTGAGAACTGACATTCTTTGATACGCAGCAGCAGTGATTTATTCATACTTACCCTTTCATTTCACAATGGTAAAATACCTGTAATGATTAAGGTTTAGTAAATTTAATAATAAATTGTGGTGGTTCATCAAAGACTCTTAAACTGTTTGATTTGAGTGCATGGCAAAGGATACGGTGACTTACCGTTGCTGTGATTTATGCTAAGGCACCAGCAGTTTTTCCACAATTGCTTTTGTGCCATCAGTCAAATATTCAATATAGTAAAAGCAAAACAAATGGCATTTTAAAATTATGAAAATAATTTTAATATGAAAATAATTTAAATAAATATAATGCAAATAACCTGTGGGCCCCTGGAAGAATCTAGGAATCACTGTCCTATGAAAGTGAACTTGAATGCTGAAGAAGAACCAGGAGAAATTCTCTGTAGTAAGAAAGCCCCGCCAACAGGGGTAACTTAGCAAAGGGCTTCTTGGAAAGCAGATTTTTATATAACAAGTGATTATTTATAATAATAAATATCCTAAAACATAATTAGTCAGTTGAGAAAGTATTTACATTTTCAAGAAAATTCTCATTGTTTCCAAATAACTTGGTGTAAAATAACTTCCTCTTCATAAGAATTTCCAAGTGTACCTAACAATTAGTAAGAAATCAAATCAGAGCCAGTTATAAATTCAATGAATTTCTCTTGTTCCCAATTATATCAAAACAAAACTATAAAACCTCTCAAAAATGTATGGCAAAATTAGTATTTAATTTGGTATTTCTCAGTGTTTTTTTTTTTTTTTTTTTTTTTGTCAGTTGTGGGGCTTGAACTCTGGGCTTGGGTGCTGTCCCTTAGCTCTACAGCTCAAGGCCAGCGCTCTACCACTTGAGCCACAGCACCACTTCCAGTTTTCTGGTGGTTTATTGGCGATAAGAATCTCACAGACTTCCTTGCCCGGGCTGGCTTTGAACCTAGATCCTCAGATCTCAGCCGTCAGTGCCTGGCTTCTCAGTGTCTTTTTAAAAATTGGCATGTAAATTCTCACTGTGATGCACATGTGTCCAATGAATAGTGTTCAAATCATGGTAAGTAAGTCCATCTTTTTAGACATTTGTCATTTCTTTTTGGTGAATCACTTAAAATCCTTTCTTTTAGTGTTTTTGTGATATGTTATCTGCAGTCAGTCATACTGTGCTGTAGGACACCAGAACTTACTTCCACTAACTATAACTTTGTGCTCATTGACCAACCTTGTCCCATCTCTCAGTATGTGTGTGTGTGTGTGTGTGTGTGTGTGTGTGTGTGTGTGTCTCTGTATCTGTGTGTGTGTGTGTGTGTGTGTCTGTGTGTGTATATATAGATATAGATATAGATATCTGTCTATATTGTTATTGTAGAAGGGATATGTAGAGGGGTTACAGTTGCATGAGTCAGGTAATGAGTACATTTCTTCTTTTCATCCTCAGTTTCTACAGCATCTTGTAACCACTATAGTACTCTCAACTTTTATAGGATAACCTTTCCAATTCCATATGTGAGTGAGACCATGTAATAGTTGTCTTTTTGTGCCTAATAATTTCATTTAACATTGTGTATTCCAGTTCTGTCCATGTTGTTGTAATTGACAAGATTTTATTTTTATGCCTGAATAGTAATTAGTGTATATATTCTGCATTTTAAAAATCTATTCATCTATTGATAGACATTTATGTTGATTCTTTGTTTTTCTTCCTAGGACTTTGGAACTCCAGGGTAGAAAGACTTTATTTTAATCAGGCGGGGTGTTTGTTGGACTAGCTGCAAGTATGTTATTGATTATGATGGCCATGACAGTAAAAATAATAAATTTGCTACCCAATTTCAGTGTGCTAGGTACAATGGTGTTCTGACATGTGATTTCTTATATGATCCCAACATTGTGATGCAGGGCTAAAGTGCAAGAAAGGGTTTGGCTAGGATCATGCCTGTTTTGCAGTTTCAACAGCAAATTGACCCAGGAACTCAGGACTCTTCACACATAGCCCCAGACTCATAACAACACAAGCAGCTCTTTCCACGTGTGTAGGTCAGGTAGCCTCCTGAGAATCTGCTTTACCCTAGTAGTCAAAGCTGACGAATGAGCTGCCTCTAGTTCAGCACAAATGTTGACTGTCAGGAGCAGACAGTCTATGTAAGTTTGAATCCCTCGCTCAATTGGGAGACCTGATGGTACTGAGAACTTGGGACTGGATATTCTCCTCCAATTTCAGTCTTTTATTTGCATGTGATGACTTAGAAGAAACTGCTAATGGGAACTTTTTTTTTGTAATTGCCACTCTTCCTTTGTTTGGTAGCTACTGGTTTATCTTGCTGTTGGTCAAAGCTGTATTTCCCATCTAATTCAAGCAGATTCCTAATAAAGAAGGTATGCCTGTGTCTTTGTAGGTTTATACTTGTTAACAACTTGCCTTGGACACTATATAAAGTTCTGAAGCCAGAGTTTGTACAGGTGGAATTGAATATGGTTGTAGGGATGTAGTTGAGTCCTTTTGGGGCCAATATAGTATATCTGCACTTTCTTCTTTAGGTGTATTGTAATTGCAGAAAAATAAACCTTTTAGACCAAGCGTCAGCTATCAGGTTTCTGCTTCCATGCAGTCAGTTGGAATCCTTTCTGATAAATGCTACAGGGAACTGATAGACTGCTGTTATAGTTATATTGTAGTTGGTTCTTTCAGTATCAAAATTTTTATTCTGGCTAAGAATCATCACCTTTTTAGATCCAATTTTCTCCCTCCCCCTCCCCCCTGCCCCCGCCCCACCAAAGTAACATTAATTGTACAAGGGGAGTGGTTCACTGTGTACACATATGTGTACAATGTACACTGATGAACGTCATCCCTTCTATTACTTTCCCCCATCCTCCTCTCCCTTCTTAAAACAATTTCAGCGTTTAGTTCTATTTTCATACATGCAAATAAACTTTATTAACTAAACTAAACTCATTTACCTGTTTCCAGCCTCTCCATTCCGATGCCTACACCATCAAAGCCTGTTTTCCTCACCTGTCATTTAATGGATGATGATGATTCCTCTTCCTTGTCCCCCTCTTCCCCCTCGGCCCCCTCAGCCCCCTCTTCCCTTTTCTCCTCTTTCTCTTCCTTCTCCTTCTTGTGTATTCATGATATTTCAGAGTTGTATATGTTATGTTTTGCTTAGATTAACCCTTTGTATTGCTTTTTTAACCCTACTCTCCCAATTCCCTATTGATCAACAGCTTTCATTAAGGTTCCTTATGCCATCTTCACACATAGTTACACTGTATTTGGAAATTATTCACCCTCTTTGCTCCAGTTTCTTTTTTCTCACTTTAGCCCCTACATGTCCAAGAAACAAAGTTTATATTTTTGACATTTCAGAGTTGATGATGAGCTGAAAATAACCATCAAAGGAAAAATTACATGGTCTTTGATATTTGCTATCCTTACAAACAACTGACCTTTCACACTTGTGAATGATAAGTAGTTATGAGAATAACTGTAAATCTGGGTGTTTCAAAGGTAACATTCAGTTTTGCTTTTTCATATTTTGTAAATCTTATACTTCTATATGTAAAATATGTAAAACACTTTTTACATTTCTATGTGTTAAAATTACTAAATAGGAAAACAAAATAAAATTATAATCTCTCACAATCCACCTTCACCCATCAGATTATTTTGGAAAAAAGGAGTAGTTTTATGTTAAAATGCTTTGAGAATTATTTAATGATTGGTTGAAATACCAGTGCAGTTGACTTGGTTGACTTTTTTTTTTTTATACTGGTCCTGGGGCTTGAACTCAGGGCCTGGATACTGCATTATCCCTGAGATTTATTATTATTATTATTATTTTACCCTTAAAGCCTAACAATGTAGCACTTGAGCCACAGCTCCACTTCTGGCTTTTTGATGGGTAGTTAGAGAAAAGATTCTCATGGACGTTCCTGCCCAGGCTAGCTTTGAACCATGATCTTCAGATCTCAGCCTCCTAAATAGTTAGGATTATAGGCATGAACTACCATCGCCTACTTACTTATTTTCAATTTTACTTATTTTCCAATTAGTTTCACCTCTTATTTTACTTATTTCCAATTAATTTCACCTCTTCTGTCATATTCCTTTCCCTCTTCCCCCTTTCCTAAAACAATTTCAACAGGTTTCATTGTGGCTGCAATGATGATAAAAGTAACAATAAACACAAGAAATTACTATTTGTCTGAGACTGGTCTGGGAAGATGGAGAGAAGAAGAAGGAGGGGGAATGACAGAGTGGATGACTGGTTAAATTATATTGTATATATAAATGGACATGGTAAAACCTCCTTGCACCACTATTTGATGCTAATAAAAATGTCAAAAAAAGGAGAAATCAGTATTCGCATATCTTCTCAACTTTTATACCTGGAGCCAGTTAGAAAAGAAAAATATTATGAAAGCAAAATTATTGAGAAAATTCACTAATTCTATCTAGAGAATTAGAAGTAAGCAGGGAGTATAAAAGTATAAAGAGAAGTTGCTGACATAGCCTGTGATAGCTCATCTTGTTAGGTAAAGTTACATGTGGTGAAAATCTCTGAAAGGTAAATCTTACCTCCCCTCTGCAGTTGGGGATAGGAGACTCATTGAGTCTAAATAACTATAGAGACACATACTAAAGTTGCACACTGGGTAACCCACCCATGACCTTTTTTTCTTCCCTCTTTCTAAAAACTGAGGGTGTATATCAGTAGTCTTTTTTTTTTTTTTTTTATTGTAAAGCTACTATACAGAGGGTTACAGTTACATGAGTGAGGTAATGAGTACACTTCCTCTTGAACATCGTTACCCCCTCCATTGTTTCCCCCTACCATCCCCTCCCTCCCTCCCTTCCCCAAGGTTCTTTTTTTTTTTTTTTTTTTTGATTGTGATTAAATGATTACATAATTTCAAAGTCACAAGTTCATTCTAACTTCCCTGGAGCAAATTGTCTACCACAGTCTGTAATATATAACAGTGTTCACATGTTATATACCATATTTGTGATCAGCAGCATGGGGATATTTAGTAGTGGTTCAACCAGATGAGCAGGAGTTCTTTGTTTCTTAAGTCCTGTTAGTTTTGTCGTATCACCTAACCTTTTGGATTTAGCATCCACTTATGAGGGAGACCATGTACCGTTTGTCTCTTCGTTCTTGGCTTACCTCGCTCAACATGATTCCTTCTAGCTCCATCCATTTCCCTGCAAATGCCATTATTTTGTCATTTCTAATGGCTGCATAATATTCCATTGTGTATAGATACCACAATTTTTGGATCAGTAGTCTTTAATATCTGTGTTAGAGAACTTCCAGCAGTATAACAAAATACCTGAGGAATTGAATGAAGGTGTGGCTCAAAGTGCAAAGTTTGTGAGTGGAAAAAGCAAAAATAAGGCCCAGAATTTAAGCCCTAGTATTGGCATTGAAAATAAAAGAGGAAGAAGAAAATAAGATTCCTGGAAGATATCTGAGATAATTAGCTTATAAAGAAACAAGTTTCTATAGAAAGGCAAAGTCAAAGTTTAGCAAAATAAAACACCAGGAGGTGGTACTGGAAATGGATGGGGTGAGGTCAAGGGAAGCAGGGAGGGGAGGTTTCAAATGAAGAGAAGTTGAGGAGAATGCAATTAAGAATCCAATGGATAGCCTACAAAATGAAGAAGAGTGGGACGGAATAGGTAGGGATGAGTAGGGGAGGGATGGGTGAGATTGTTGAAAGGAGTGACGCTGACCAAGATACATTCATAAACTGCTTTATTAAATGGCAACACCTTAAAGATAATTAAAAAATGACTACTAAAAGATAATCCTTTAAAAACAAACAGATTGTAACAGATGCAAAATCCCTGGATCTCAGTCTCCTCATGTGTCCCTTGTGTTGTACATTTGGGATTGTCCTGTTTGTAATTTTTGATGTGAAGATTTCTCATACTCTGTTGCTCATTTATTATTATTTTGTTACCTCATAGAAATGCTTGCTTATTTGACCTAATAAATAACATCTGAAAGGCCACGGAAAGGAGGGGGGTGAGGGTGGGAGAAAGGGGGAGACAGAAGAGAGAGTTTTGCTCCTAGTTTTGGAGCTCCCAATGTATGATGAGTTTGGATCTTGGTCTATGCATGTGGTGAGTCAACACAGACTGGAGAGAACTTATAACAGCGAAGCTATTCACCTCATTGCCAGGAAGTGAAAGAGTCAAGGAAGGGACCAGGTCCTACTATTGGTTTCAAGGCCAAGCTGCCAACAACCTAAGACCCTCCAACAAAGTCCCATCTCCCAAAGATTCCACGCCTTCCAATAATGTTGCCAGTAGGTGGGCAAACCTTTACTTAGCCTTTTGGGGAACATTTAACATAGAAACTACAGTAACAGGTGTTAGTGATGTCCTGGCATTGTCTAGTATATTTTTCTTTAGTTCTTATAGCAAATATACAAAGTTTGTGTTACTATTGCTAGCTGTTAAATACGGAAAACTAAAACTCAGGAAATTAGTTTTTCTGACTCAGGTCCCAGAGCTAATAAAGAGAAAGAAGGTCATTTGAATGGGCAAAGCTGTACAGTGGTATGTAGGCACAGGGACACTCCAAAAAATTATTGTTAAAAATGGTCAAATTCAACATTTTTGTTGAATTATATGTATTCTCAATTATATTTTACCTGCATTATCTTTCTGTGGCTTATTTCCATTAATGCATCTGTGAAGTTTGTAAAGGAAAAAGGATAGAATAGTTGTCAGCTCCTCAATTGAGGGCAGTTGTTCTTACAGTGTTAGAATTAACAGGTCTGTCTCTAATTCTCAAATTTTGTATTGACTGGGAAAAAAAAAACGAGTCAACACAGCTAGTCTGACAGTGTCTGGGGTGTTCCCCATTGTACTTGAGCTTGGGTTACAAGCTAGCTCCTCAAAATTCATTTACTTTCTTTGACCTTCAGAGTAAAGAATGTTGTTTAATTATGGCCATCGACTACACTACAGTAGGTGTAGCTTTTTTTTTTTTGGTCCGGTCGTGGGGCCTGAACTCTGGGCCTGGGCACTGTCCCTCAGCTCTTCAGCTCAAGGCTAGTGCTCTACCACTTGAGCCACAGCGCCACTTCTGGCTTTTTTCTTTTTGCTTATGTGGTGCTGAGGAATTGAACCCAGGGCCTTGAGCATGCAAGGCAAGCGCTCTACCACTGAGCCACCTTCCCAGCCCTAGGTGTAGCTTTTGATACAGTTTTTAAATTTCATCCATAGTAATCTTTAATTATGAATAATACAGACTTTTAAACTTTTAGCCATGGGAATCTTTTTGTATAAATATGAGCTTTGAACCCCCAAAAATGGAATAATGTTAGGCTGAATTTAAAATAGTGTGAATATGTGAATATATAAATACATTGTGGGACTTCCTTTATTGAAATGTCATTGTTTTAATTTGATATTCAAGGAAGCCAGCATCTAAGATCTTGATGGAGAGAAACAGTTTAGAGAGATTTCTCAGTTGTCTCATCTTGAGGACTTTATCACATAGTTGCATAGAGCAATTTTACACAGCAGCTGTGTTTGAAAAATGAATCAATGTTAGTCCTCTTAGGCTCTTCATATGTTCCTGGGGAGGTACCTTTCCTTAAGAATAAGTAATAGACCATATCCCAATACTTTAATGATAGAGTCAATTCATTTTCTTTGTTTCCTTGGCCTTTTAAAATGTGAACAGCTTTTTGTGATTAGTTTTGATTAGTGTACCCAGTCCTCATTGAATTTTCAGCATTTGGGACTCATGTGAGGCTTATCAGATGTTAAAACTGTATGTCAATTCTAAATGGACCTTGAAACTTTGGATCCAGAATAAGAAAAAACAAGTTGCTGCCCCAAATTAGGGAAGAAGCTCTTTGGTTAATTTATAAACCTAATTTCTTAAGGCTGCATTTAATTTTTCTATAACGGCCCTAGCTAAATCCTTACAGAAAGGCGGAGGTGCATCAGAAACCCTGGGTGGTCTTATTAGTAACAGATTGCTGGACCTTCCCAATGGCATGGGCTCTGTAGGGCTGGAGTTGTGTTTCTGACGGGTTTCAGGTGATGTAGTTGCTGATGCCACTAGATGGCATCAGAACACTTCTTGGAAAGTGATCATTGGCCTTGCAAACCTAGGTTTCTTTATTGCAGAGTTCAGATTTATGTAAAACATAGTTGTTAAGTTACTGGATTTTAGCCTGAATTATTCCACATATATAAAAGTAAAAATGTTTGAATCCTATCAGGCCAGATAAACTATAGGACTACTAAGATGGCAGTATTTTGAGATCGATTCATCCATAAATGCTGCTCATTTTCATTGATACAAGTTATTCCACTCCATTTACCAGTGGTTAATACAGGATCTGTTACAAAAGAAATGTACATCTCAAGTGGATTGTGACTATTGTTGATTACATGTAAAAAAACACTTTTAAAAGACTTGAACACATTGTTCACAAAAATATTGTGTAGTTTCATACATCTTCTGGTTGGCTGGCTGTGTTTGGGACAGTTTTAGAATATTAGAAAATGTGAACTGTGTTTCTTCTATTGGCTTTCTCAGTGAGAACTTTTAGTAATGTCCTTTGTAAGAGCTAGTGAGAAGGATGTGTTGGCTGCTGTTGGTCTCCCCACCCTGCGGTTACCTTAGAGTCTCACTCCATACATTTCCACCATCCCAGCACCTCCAGACTTTATTCCTCTGACTGTAACATCCTGAAAATTGGCATCGTTTTTTCTCATGATGGCATGTGTGGAAATAATTGCTTGCTGTCTTCTCCTGTTTGCTAAGCTTGCCTATTCACATTAGGATGTCACTTTTCAAAATAGTACATGAGTCACTTTCTGGTTTTTAAATAGAGCATGTATAGTACCTGGATACCATCTGGGTTTTTCTGGACTCTTAAAAGTAATCTTTCTATTAGTTCTGCTTTTTTATCTTTGGAGCTGTGGCTAGGGTTAGGTTTCAGTGACCTAATAGGGCATGAATTAGCCTCATACTAGGGGAAATAAAATGAATCGAAGCCATTCCATTGGTGGCATCGCCTGTTCCTTGGCAAGAATTAAGAGTGGCTTAAGGCCAAACAGATAATGATAATTCATGGCAGAAGTAGAATAGACTTTAGAATCATTTTTGAAACATTGGATTCCTTTTTTAATGACATCTTCTGGCTCGTTGTAAGCAGAAAGAAATCTTTATTAGATTAACAACATAGTTGGCACCAGTTTGATTATTCTAGAAACCATTATATCACACAGATCTGTTTTTTCTCCCTTTTCTTTCTGTCATTTGGAAATGAAATTATATATTTATTGTTATATAAAAGTGTAGAATATTTATATGTAGCAGTGTTGTACAATAAAAATAGTGTATAAGTTGAAATTTTCAAGAGTCATCATTGCAAAAGATAAGGGTAAATTAATTTTAGTAATATGTAATTAATCCAGTTTCTCTAATTCAACATGTCATCAATATAAAAGTTATTAGGGAGTTATTTTGACATTTTTGGGATGGTGAATGCTAGCTAGAACCACAATCTTTATGGTGGTGTATCTGAATAAGGACTAGCTTCATTTCCTGTGCTTCTCAGCCACCTGTGGCAAATGGATACCGTATAAAGATCAACTAGTTTTGCATGTATTAGCAGCTTTGGGGTGCATATTCAGATCAAACTAATCAGTTCAATGAGATTTTAGGTTTTGATTTCCTTTGTACTTGTCACTCCTTTACCTCTGGCTTGATTGGTATTTGAGGTTTTTCCTCAAATTGTTTAGCCAGTCTAAAATGAAAAAACAAAACAAAACAAAACAAAAAGTCTAAGGATCCTATTGATATTAGGTTCTGTGTGAAATGTTATATGTTAATTTGAGTCCACGGCTACAGTACTTTCAAAGTTTGTAGTTGGTGTGGCTAGTTTCCTATGGTATTGGGCCAGCAGGGGAGGTTAGGCCTCTAACATCACCAGCTAGATGCTGTAAACAATTAAGCCTGTCAGCAATTGACCTTGGAAATGTTAATTTGCTTGTCCCTGGGTGCTGCCTCAGGCACTGGCTTTCTGTCTGTGGGTGGGAGTTAGGAACCTAGTTTGAAGAACTAGAGGCTTTTGGGGCTAGCTCCAAAAGATGTGCTTCTTGCTTCATTTTTGCATATGACTAAGTTGCAAGAGGCATATTCCTTGCATGAATTTCTTTTGAAGGCCTCGTGGAATTTGACTGTTTGAAAGGCAGTTTCATTTTCCCCTGGGTCTACTCTTCCCTTCATTGGAATGCTTATCTGTCATAGTGGTGGTTGACCTAAAAGTAATAGTGATTTTCATCACTATTTCATTGTTTCTTAAACTTAGTGAAAGAAAAATTGGAAGCCATCTTCTGTCAACACCTTTGGTTTTGGATTCATTATAACTAACTGTAGTGTTCCATCTAGAACGAGGAATAAAGTGAGCAGAAAGAAATGTTGGCTGAAGAAGTTAAACACAGTGAGAAATTAGGGGATGGTGGAGGGAGAATATTAATAAAATCGACTTACTGTCTGTTAACTGGTGATGGCAGCAGTGGTGGCTGTTGCTTAAAGACAAAGATTTTGCTTTCTTCTTTTTGGGTAGTGCTTGAACCCTTTTTACTGTACAACAGTGATTCAGCATTTATTTCTATGAATTTGTTTGGCTTTCATTATTACGAGGTAGTTGTTAGCGTACTACATTGATTCATCACTGATTATTTATTAGTCTATGCCCTCAAAAGGGTAATAATTTAATTAGCAGATGAGAAAAATGTGTCATGCAAAGGTAAGGGGAACTCCATGGTAATGAATGATATGTTCCACCAGAGACGTTGTTCTCCCTGTCCTAATGAAGAATTAGTGAATGACTTTTCTACTGTATAGCTTAACTTAATTCTATATCTGTTATGCATACTTCTTTTGTAGACTGTACTTAGTAGGCACCCTATAAATAGTTATAACCACTAAACCTATTAATAGGCTGCCTGTTCACAATGCCTTTGTGTATATGGTATGTTCTCATTGTCATGTGTATTTACTCATTTAACTCTTAAAATAATGTTGCAGTTTAGATAAATATTACTATTACTGTTATTTCACAAGCAAGAAAACTTAGCCTTGAGTTTGATCAAGGGCTGAATACTGTATCTCAGAGGAGCTTTTCTTTCTGATCAGAAATACATATTTTTAAAGTATTTATTCATCTGGGCATTGGTAGCTTACACCTATCTTCCTAGCTGTATTTAGGAGGCTGAGATCTGAGGGTAGCTATTTGAAGCCTCCTGGAGGAAGGAAAATTCATGGGACTCTTATCTTCAATTTATCATCTTCCCCCCAAAAAAGTTAGCCAGAACTGGAGATGTGGCTCAAGTGGTAGAGCTCCAGCCTTGAATAGAAAAAGCTAAGGGACAGTGCCAGGCTTTGAGTTCAAGCCCAGTACTAACACACACACAGACACACACACACACACACACACACTCAGCCCACCAACTTTTATGAGTGTGATTTTTTCACACACAAACACACACACACACACACACACACACACACACACACTCAGCCCACCAACTTTTATGAGTGTGATTTTTTCCCCCCATTTTCTATTACTGTAAGCTATAATACAAATCCTCTTCTCATTCTGACTGCTGCAATCTCTTCTCACTGTAGGTAGTAGAGTTTTGCCAACATAACACCTGCAGATAAGAGTTACTCACTGAAGTACTTTGGAGAATCCATTGGATATTCTACAGTTTCCTCACTGAGGTTTTTTAAAACTTGGGCTAGGAGTCTATATATCTTAATTAATTACCATGAATTATCTCTGTAGAGCTGTTGTTTGATCATTTCTTTGCCTATGGCCAAAGTATCTGGCATTTACTCTCCAAAAATGGTAGCTATTTTTGCTGAACATAGTGTACAGGAATGTTCATGATGTCACTGGTTCCATCTTTTTTTTTTGTTTTTTGGGTCCGGTCGTGGGGCCTGAACTCTGGGCCTGGGCGCTGTCCCTCAGCTCTTCAGCTCAAGGCTAGCGCTCTACCACTTGAGCCACAGCACCACTTCCGGCTGTTTTTTCTTTTTGCTTATGTGGTGCTGAGGAATCGAACCCAGGGCCTCATGTGTGCAAGGCAAGCACCCTACCAACTGAGCCACCTTCCCAGCCCCCAGTTCCATCTTTTTTAATACTACGTAACAATCTTTGAGAAGGAGTCTAAGGACCACTGTGTGCAAAAAAAACCTGTTGCCTTTGTTCACATGACTTCCTGTCCCTGGAATGTGCTTTCGCAGATAGTGTTTGTAGGCCACATTGTCATCTTCAAGGCTAAGCTTCCTTGTTATCCTTTTTATACAGACATTCTTATATTCCTCAGCCCAGCTGTTCTCTTCTTTGGTTTCTCTGCTTTCTGTATATTCATTCACTGCTCTGCCTTGGCTATAAGTCTGCATTCACACCATTATACATAAGGGCTTAAAAAGATCCAGATAATATGGTTCTGTTTTCCAGCTAAGATTTGACTTTTTCTTCTGTACAGTTTTTGTGGTACCTTTTGTGTTTTTACTCTGTAAAATAAATCCTTAAACAGTATATAAACAAATGATGTGATTTGACCACTAGTGCACTATAGTTAACTGGTCTATGGTCTAGATAAAAGTCATTGTATGGGGGTTGAGCATAGAGGTGCAGCTGTAATCCCAGCTACATAAGAGGTAAAGATGGGAGGATTTTAGTTTGAGACAGGTCCTCCCCCTCAAAAAAAGATGTTAGCCAGACATGGTAGTATATCATTCTAATCCCAGATACCTAGGAAGCAAGGGTCTAAGGCCTGCCCTTGGCAAAAAATGAGACCGTAGCTGAAAACAACAAAAACAAAAAAAAAAAACCCTAAAACTAAAGGCACTGAGGATATGACTCAAGTGGTTAAGAGTGTTTGCCCTGAGTTCAAACCCTAGTACTGCAAATGGAAAGGAAGCAGAGGGGTCGTGGTGGGAGGAAAAATCATTGATGATAGTCTTTCACGTCTATCTATAAAGCTGAAATTTTGCCAAACCAAAATATAAAGTGATGCCTAAAAAGAGGATAGGGAAAAGGTAGTAATAATTTGTGTATGTGTGTGTTAGTAATTAAGTAAAATTTCATAAGGGCTTGATGTGAGGCTTGACGAGCTTTCATGTCATGGATTACTAAAAAATACTGTTGTAAGTTTCATCTCATGAGATGTGTCTTACCGAAAGTCATATACTTAAGTTGCTCTTTTGTAAAAGCCCTTTGCACTTTCTGTAGTTACACAATATTTACTTTTTGTGTGTGTGTGCCAGTCCTGGGGCTTGAACTCAGGGCCTGGACCCTATCCCTGAACTTCTTTTGAACAAGGCTAGCACACCACTTGAGCCATAGCTTCAGTTCCAACTTTTTGATATTTAATTCAAAATAAGAGTCTCAGAGCCTTTACTGGCTGGGCTGGCTTCGAATCTGGATCCTCAGATATAGCCTCCTGAGGAGCTAGGACTAGAAATGAGAGCCGCCAGTACCAGTCAACTATTCTTTATCTTATCTGATAAACATTATGTTAAAAAAGGTGAAGATAAGAATGTTTGCACAGATTTACAGATCTTAGTATAGATCTTTTTTTCTGTAACAATCTTATGAAAATGAAGTAGACAGTTGACAGGCTAGAAACCTGTGGCCACAAGGTTTAAATGACTTGCCTTAACTTCCTTTGAGAGTTAGAGGCCAGCCTGGGCTATGTAGTGAGTTCCAGACCCGTCAAGGCTACGTGGCACGTTTTGAGCTAGACAGGGCTACATAGTGAGGCTTGATTTAAAAAAAAATCACAATGACTAGGATTATCTGGAATAATGAATGTGGTGCTGTGTTGTTGAATGTGTGCAGGTGCATATGTGCACACACATGCACACTTTTGTGCATAGCTTGTATATGTCAGCATATCTCATTACCTTTGCATGTGTAGCCATGAAGTTTGAGACATTAAGTAAAGCAGCTTTCATTGTGGGATGCCATTTTTCTGTAGTGAAATTTAACCACTTTAATTGTTATTAATGGGATTTTACTCATTGTAACCTACTTTTCTTTCTAATTCCTCCTTCAGAGAGTTAATCACTCCCTGAATTCCATTAGCTTTTTTATTCTTTTGTTTGGTAAATTTAAAAATAACTTCATTAAGACATACTTCACATACTCTAGTATTCACCCTTAAAGTATACTGTTTAGTGTTTTTTTGAGTATTCATGGATATACACAACCATCATCACAATCTTCCACTCAAAACCAGAAATCCTGGCTGGGCATGGTGATAAATCCCAGGTTTCAGGAGTCTGAGGTAGATCAGAAGTTCAAGGCTACCCTAGACAGGCTACAGTTAGACAATATGTCAGAAGAAAATTACAAAACAAAAACAAAGATCAAAGCCTGAACAAACCCCTGAAATCCCCAAGAATTCCTACCCCCTTTAGCTATCTCAGTCTTCACATCCTCTCTTCCTTCCAGTCCTAAGAGCTAATCATTTTTAGCTAACTTATAGCTGTAAATGTGCCACTTCAGGACATTGCTTAGAAATGGAATTATATGTGGTTTGTGGGGAGGGGGAGGGGGCGGAGTGTGAATGTGTGCCATATACTAGAGCTTGAACTCAAGGCCTTACATTCTTGTTTAGCTTTTTCCACTCATGGCTGGTGCTATACCGCTTTAGCTATACCTTTACTTTCAGCTTATGTTTTTGTGTTTTTTTGTTTTTGTTTTTGTTGGTCGTGGGCCTGAACTCTGGGCCTGGGCACTGTCCCTCAGCTCTTCAGCTCAAGGCTAGTGCTCTACCACTTGAGCCACAGCACCACTTCCGCCTTTTTCTGCTTATGTGGTACTGAGGTATCGAACCTAGGGCCTCATACATGCAAGGCAAGCACTCTAAGGCGGAGCCACCTTCCCAGCCTCTTGTTTGTGTTTTTGTTTTTGTTTTTTGTTGGTCGTGGAGCTTCAACTCTGTGCCTGGGTGCTGTCTTTGAGCTCTTGGGCTCAAGGTGAGCGCTCCGGCTCAAGGTGAGCGCTCTACCACTTGAGCCACAGTGTCACTTCTGGTTTTCTAGTGGTTTATTGGAGATAAGAGTTTCATGGAGCCGGGCGCTGGTGGCTCACGCCTGTAGTCCTAGCTACTCAGGAGGCTGAGATCTGAGGATCGCGGTTCAAAGCCAGCCCGGGCAGGAGAGACCGTGAGACTCCTATCTCCAATAAACCACCAGAAAACCGGAAGTGGCGCTGTAGCTCAAGTGGTAGAGCGCTCGCCTTGAGCTGAAGAGCTGAGGGACAGCGCCCAGGCCCAGAGTTCAAGTCCCACGACCGACAAAAAAAAAAAAAAAGAGTTTCATGGACTTTTCTGCCAGGGCTGGCTTTGAACCATGATCCTCAGACCTCAGCCTCCTGAGTAGCTAGGATTATAGGTGTGAGCTACCAGCTCTGGGCTGTAATATGTTGTCCTGGGTGACTGATATCTTTCTCTTAGTATAATGTTTTCAAGGTTCATCCATTTTGTAACATCTATCATTCATCATTTCATTTCTCTTTATAACAGAATAATCATTGTATGGACATGATATATTTTGTATGTCCCTCAGGCCTTGTGTTTGTTAGGCAAGTATTATTACTACTTGAGATATACCCCCAAGTCCTTTTTGCTATTAATTTGTTTTTCAGATAGTGTCTTGTACTTTTTGTCGGGTGATCTGAGCTATGATCCTCCTGTCTTGAGTAATTGGGATTATATCATGCACTACTATGTCTGGCTCTGAAGCATAATATTTTTAATTTTGAGAAAGTTCTTTTATTGTTCATGTGTTTGTGTCATGTCTAAAACTCCATTGATAAGTCATAGGTCATATAGACTTCTGTTTTTTTTTTAAGAGTTTTATAGTTTTCATGACTACATTCATTTTGAGTTTTTATATGTTTTCAGTTTAAGGTCCAGTGTCATCTCTGTGTGTGTGTGTGTGTGTGTGTGTGTGTGTGTACGTGTGTGTGTGTGTGTGTGTGTGTGTGTGTGTGTGTGTGTGTGTGTGTACGTGCGCGTGTGCTGATCCTGATCCAGGGCTTGAACTCAGGGCCTAGGCACTGCCCCTCAGCTTTTTTGCTTAGCTAGCACTTGAGCCACAGGCTAGCTTCAAACCATTATCCTCAGAGCTCAGCCAACTGAGTAACTAGGATTACAGACATGACCCATCACTGGCCAATTTCATTGTTTTGTGACTATCCAGTTGTCCCAATGTCATTCCCTCTCCCATGCATTGGCCTCAGTCCCTTACTGAAATCAATGGCCAACACATAAATTGACAATTCTGTTCCACTGATAGAATTTTGAATATTTATCCTTAAACTGTGTTTTGCTATTACTTTGTTAACAGTTAAAAACTGAACTTAGCGCTGGGCACTAGTGGCTCACATCTGTAATCCTAGCTACTCAGGAGGCTGAAATCTGAGGATGGCAGTTCAAAGCCAGCCCGGCAGAGAAGTCTGTGAGACTCTTATCTCCAATTAACCACCAGAAAACTGGAAGAGGTGCTGTGGCGGAAGTGGTAGAGCACTAGCCTTGAGCTGAAGAGCTGAGGGACAGCACCCAGGCCCAGAGTTCAATACCCATGACTGACAAAACAAAACCAAAAACCAAAAACAACTAAACTCAATAAGTTTTAAAATTAGGAAATGTACACTTTCCAACTTTATTCTTCTTTAAGATTGTTTTGAGTATTAGGTATTTATTGAAATTTGCTATATATCTTAGACTCAACAATCAGTTTCTACAAAGAAGTTAGCTGGAATTCTGAGTTGATTGCATGAATTAGAGGTCAATTTGGAGAGTATTGCCATTTTAATAGTAAATCTTTCCTATCCATGACCATATGATTTCCCCTCTCCATTTGTTTAGATGTTCTCTAACTTGTTTCAACAGTGTTTTGTCTTGTTAGAGCATAAATTAAATACTTTTTGTTAAATTTATTTCTGAACATTTTATTCTTTTTTGATGTTGTTGTACATGGTGTTATTTTAAGTGATCTTTGCATTGTGCATATCAAATGTATAAAACACAATTGAGTTTTGTTTATTGATCTTACATTCTGGCAGCTAGCCAAACTGGGGTGTGTGTGTGTGTGTGTGTGTGTGTGTGTGTGTGTGTGTGTGTGTGTGCACGTGTGTAGATGCTTCAGGATTTTCACATCATTTATTTAGCTTACCTTCAGAACTGCCTTTGATAGATCAAGTCATGGAGCCCATTTTGAGTAGAACTGGCAAGATTTAACATATCTGATCCTAGGGCAACAGCACACAGTTTTACATTACTAGGTCTGTAACATTTGCTGGAGGTCTCTCTTTCCCCTGCACTATCCTAGCACCCCACCCTCTGTTGAGAATGCTTAACATATTGATAAACATAGTTCCATATATTATATGTAGTACATGGTGAATTTTGAGCTGAGAGAAAATCAAATGATAACTGACACAACAAAAAAGCATGTGAAATAAAGCTATTGAAGTGCTTGACAGCTGACTAACTTCTTTGCAGAAACATTGACCAGCCGGAGAAATTTCCTGTAGTGGTTGATGACATTAAAGATGAGTAGGTGTTCCCTGTAGTGTAGGGGAGAGTATTTCTGTGGGAAGCAAAGATGATGAGGTGTGAAAAGCTTGTGAAGATCTGAGAGCAGTCTGCAATGTTCCTCTATATGAAAGTTGACAGGTTCACCTGCCAGTTTTGTGGGTTCTGGCACAAGACAGGAGGCTTCTGAATTAGAGACAAAGGCCTTTATTTGTTTTCTCACATCAAATAGTGATTGTCCTGCTGCCCCCATGTTCCAAGTCCTATAGGATGATTGTGGAAGGGCCTTGAGGTTACTAAAGAGCCACAGTTCATGACATAGCTAAGGATTTTTGTAATAACCTGTAAGCCCACCTGTTCTTTGCCCGGAAGGAAGATGTTATCTGTGTTCTTTTGCCTTCTCCCTGGGTGGAGACATTATCTCAGTCTTCTAAAGTTTTGTTCATTGCACAAACACTAGTGTGTCTGACCCATGAAGCATTGTTTACTTGTACCTGGCAGATTCTGGGACCTGCAAGTTATTCATATCGAGATTGACTGTACTTTTAGCATTATTGCCTTCACAAGGTGATGATCATCTAAGATGCAGGAAAGCCAGAGTCTCAGACTCTTTTCCTCTTTACTTTTTGGACAAGAGGCATCATAATCTTTTAGTTGGCTTGGTAGATAACCTTGGGCTTTCAGACCAGTTCTGGAATCCAGACATGGGATCAAACTCAGCTCTGTCAGGTATTAATTTTGTGATTTAAAGATTTGGTTTTTCTCACTTATAAAGTGGGAGAATATTGCTAGCAGCAGCTTATATACTCAGTTTAGTATGTATACTCTATGACCCCACACATCTCCTTTACTTTTGCCCTTACTTAGGGTTGATGTGAGAATTGAATAGTGTATATAAAACAGTTTTTATATACATCGTAAATTATATTTTGTAATTGAATATTGTGAACTAGCAATGTAGTTACTCTCATGAGTATTAACTGTGTGCCCACACACATTTTTGTGTTACTTAAGGTTGTTGTGAGAAATAAATGATGTATAAAAATGGTTTTTGTTATGCTTGGCACGTATTTTTCACATTTTATTGTTCAGTTTTTTTTTGTTGTTATGTATGGGTCCTTTGCAGTTGAGAAAGATGAAGTTTTGGAGCCTTTGGCTGAGAATTTTTGTTTTGAAAATACAGACAGCATGAGTTAAAATGCAAGTTCTGCTATTCACCAGCTGTGTAAGTTTGAAATAATTACTTCACTGCTTTGAGCCTCTTTTTTTCTTGCATGTAAATTATAGACATGTCTCCATTTCATGATTGCTCTTGGTTTGAAACACTTATACTTTGTTGTACAAAATTTACCTTTTTTTTTTTTTTCAATAGAAATCTTTTATTTCAAAATTTACCTTTAATGTTGGCTGATCAGCTTGTAAATTCTTGCTTTGTTGTAAAGGAATTAGTGGCAAGCCAGACTTACACTGTAGTATATGTGTTATTGTGAGAGCCAGGAATGGCACTGAGATTGTGTATTGAAGTCAAGACAGTACATGATAATGAGGGCCAGCTATGGCCATGTATATGGATGGGCATTATCCTCTTAGTAGGCAAAAAGTGATAAGAAGCAGAAATAATGTGCTAGTTTCAGAAAAATTAGTATAGGATTTCCTTTAAAGCAGAAAAGCTCAGCATTCCTTTGAGATAGATTAAAATATGATTAAACTAGTTAACAATTATATAATGTATTACATAGAAGTTGCAACTTTTGCTAGCATTCTGTTCTCTTGGAATGGAACCTGTCTGAGTTCTTTCTTAGTTCTGGAGTTTGTTATGGTGAAAAGATTTACCCTGAAGCCATTGGTGATAGTGCACTAAGGAGGCTTGAGGAGGAGGATCGCAGGTTCAAGGCCTGCCTGGGCTACATAGCAAGAACCTGTCTAAAAAGCACTAAAGACAGAAACAACAACAACAAAAATGCCTATAAATTTAGCTACTTGGGAAACGGGGATGCTGTTGGGTAGCTGTGGGGTTGTGACACAAGGCTAATCTAAGGGGGGAGGGGGTGGCGGGGGGCAGGGAGTTCATGAGACTCCATCTTAACCATTGACTGGGTGCAGTGGTGTGCTCATGTCATCTCAGTGACAGAGGGAAGTACAATAGAAAGACTGCAGTCAGGCCAGCCTGGGCATAACGTGAGTCCTTGTCTGGAAAATAACGAACCCAAAAAAGAGCTGGAAGCATGGCTCAAGTGGTAGAATGTGTGCCTAGCAAGTGCAACACCCTGAGTTCAGTCCCTAGTACTGTTGCCAAAACAGCATCAAAATTGCCTGAATCTTATCTTTGTTCTTTCTGAAGGTTAGGGGATCTTGGCTGTAACTTAATAATATTGAAATGGGTAGTGATGCTATCAGTAACTTACTTATAATTTTCCAATTTCCAAGGTGCACTGTGTGCCTTTCATTAGGTAGTTAATAATTGAGAAACAAAATGCACATTGTTCTTCCTCTAAAGAACTGAACAAGAATCCTGCACCAAGTCATTGTATTACTTAGAAACCTTTTAGATCTAGGTGGTTGTCAAGGAAGCATGCACAAGACTAACAGACATTTTAGGTGCTCAACTGTAAAGTACTTTCCTTTCTTTTTGCAGTTTTTCCTTAACTGGTGAGTGATTTATTTTTATTTGTATGTTGACAAGATTTGTATCTTTACTCCAATGACATTGTTTTTGCTTTTCCCCCTTACCACTCTTAACCATATCACCAAATTTATCAATTTATTTAATCAACAAATAAAATCCTTGTGTAGTCTGCTCCTCACATCTTAATGCAGTTACAGCATGAGCAGAGCCAGGAACTGCCATGGGAACAGGGATTTTCATGAATTGTTCAATGTTTGTTTTAATGGTTTGGATTGGTTGCAGTTGAACACCATGGTTAGCTATTTGTTAGATTTGAGCAGTGACTGAGTTCTCTTTCCCTTCACATTTTCACTTCGTATCTGGAAAAGACATGAAGAGATCAGACAGATACTTACACATTTATTGCAGTAGTGCTTATTATTGTGGGCTGGGGTAAATAGCTACTTCATGATGGTTCCAACAATTCCTCCTCACTGTGCATGCCTACCAGTCCTCCTACCAAGAGAAGAGAGCTTATGAGCTAATTGCTAGGCAACAGTAAGGAAATTGTATTGGGAGTGGGGTTTGAATCTATGGTGTCATATTCCTATATTGCTAAGTAACAAACTTCCCTGAAATTTAATATTGTATAAACAAGCTTTATGATTCATTGGTTTGACTGAACTGATCTGGGAGGTTCTACTGCATGTGATGTTAAGATGGCAGCCATTCGGAGCCGGGACTTTGAAGGTGGCTCACTTTCATGTCCAGATGTTAGGGCTGACTGTAGACTGGGTAATCATCTAGTGTTGACCAAAGTCGCAGGACTCTTCATCAATATGGCCTCTCCTTGTATCTTGCTTTCTTCCAGCATGGTCACTGGATTCTAAGTTGTAGGCAGAAACTGCCAGTCCTGTAGAACCTTGTCTCAGGCCTAGAGTCTCAGTCCTACTGTAGCTGGCTATTCAAAGCACTCATACGACCAGCCTCAAATCATGGGCAAAGGACATAAGCTGCTTCCTGAGGAGGTAGCATGTACTTGAGGAGACTGAAGTGACAGTGGTACGTTTGGAGACTAATGTGTGCCAGACATTAGAAATTTTTTAAGATGGCATATTACTTCTGCCATTGCCACTGAAACGATTCCACAAATTGAGTGGCTTAAAATAGCACAGATTTCAAACATCTGAAGTGGGTCTCATTGTGCTAAAATCAAGATATCAGCAGGGCGATGTTTCTGGAGGCTCTGGAGAGACTCCTTTTGTTACCTTTTCCAGCTCATTCTTTGACTCATAGGCCCTCTTTTCTTTATCCAGTGGCGTTTTTCGTAAGGCATCACTGTGATATTGATGCTCCGGCTTTTGTTTTTCACTAATAAAGACCTTTGTAGTACATTAGATCCTGGGGATAACCCTGGACTACTTCCCTGTCTCCAGGTCAGCTGATTGGCAATCTATTTCTGTTTTGCCATTTTAATTCCCTTTTTCATTGAACATTGAATATTCATGGAGTTAGAGGTTTGGAGTATGGATATCTGGTGGGAATAGCATTGTTGTGCATGCCACAGAAATCAAGATATCAGCAGGGCGATGTTTCTGGAGGCTCTGGAGAGACTCATTTTGTTACCTTTTCCAGCTCATTCTTTGACTCATAGGCCCTCTTTTCTTTATCCAGTGGCGTTTTTCGTAAGGCATCACTGTGATATTGATGCTCCGGCTTTTGTTTTTCACTAATAAAGACCTTTGTAGTACATTAGATCCTGGGGATAACCCTGGACTACTTCCCTGTCTCCAGGTCAGCTGATTGGCAATCTATTTCTGTTTTGCCATTTTAATTCCCTTTTTCATTGAACATTGAATATTCATGGAGTTAGAGGTTTGGAGTATGGATATCTGGTGGGAATAGCATTGTTGTGCATGCCACAGATGGAACCTGAGATAGGAATATGGGTTTTTATTTTTTGATGTGGATTTTTTTTTTTTTTTGGATGCTGGTCCCAGGGCTTGAACTCAGTGCCTGAATGCTGTACCAGAGCTTTGTTGCTCAAGGCCAGTGCTCTATCACTTGAGCCACAGCTCCACTTCTGGCTTTTTTGGTGCTTAATTGGAGATAAGAGTCTCATGGACTTTCTTGCCCATGCTGACTTTGAACTACAGTCCTCAGATCTCAGCCTCCTGAATAGCTAGGATTACAGCTGTGAGCCACTGGCGCCAGCAAGAACATATTTTGAAGGATTGATGAACAAGTTCAGATTTAGACATACCCTCCCAAGAAGTGATCAGTAAAAAGAGTTGGTTTTCGAGCTTAGGATAAAGGCACAGATTTGGAAATAGATAACACAAAGGAAGCCATGGAATGAATGTGTTTCATAGGAAGCATGTGTGTTTATGGTTCAGGGAAAATTACAGTCAGTGAGGTTGAGGAGGAGCCACTGGAGGATGGGCGGAAATATAGAACTTAGTAGTCCATTTGTGGAGCATCCTGTGTTTTCTCTGAAAGGATGCTTAAACATCTTTATTTATGTACTGCTATGACAGATCAGGAAACCATAGCCAGAGAGATGAAGTCACTTGTTTAAGATGATACTAAAGTACTTTTTGATTTCTACTCAGTTTATTTATCACATTCTAGCCTGGATCTATTGGATCTTTCCTGTGACAAGAGGACTGTATTTCCCAGGCTGGCTTTGAATTGGCCTCAAGTAATCTTCCTGCAATAGCCATCAAATTAAAGATTGTATTGGATAGAGATTTTGGCTCTGTGTATGTGTGTCTCCCTCTCTGTCTCCCCTTTAGCCCCCACCCATTTCTTTGGTTTTCTGACTAGTTTAGAGAAAGTTGCTGGAATAATGTCTGCCCACTATCTTATTTTTGAGCAAATAAAATTCTTTCTACTAAGGAACAGAGTTAAAAATTATTTATGAAAGTATGGACTCTTTTCTTTCGCAGGCTCTTTAATCCCTGCCCCCCCCCCCCACCCCTTTCTCTTTCTCTTTGCAGTATGGGGAGTCAAACTCAAGGCCTGGTACTTGCCAAGTGAGTGCTCCATCACTTGAGCCATGGCCTCCAGCCCTTTAACTTTTAGTTTGTTTTCAAGATAGAATCTCCCACCAGCTTGCCTGGGCAGACCTTGAACTTGATCCTCCTACCTTTGTTTCCTGATTACAGGCATGTACTACCATGTCTAGCCCTCTCTCTTAGTATTATTATTACTTTTAATAGCCCTTTTACTTTGGAGCAAGGAGGCAGCAAAGTGAAACTGGATAATCACTGCTTGATGTGAGGAAATTAATAAAGGCCCATGTCTCATTCAGAAGCCTCCTGTTTTCTGCTAGCATCTGTGAAACTGGCAGGCAAACTTGTCAACTTTCCTGTAGAGGAATATCTTAGATCCTTTCAGTAGAGTCTGTGCCAACAGGGACAACACTGTGGTGGCTTCAGTGATTTCTAAAATTAAAAAAGAAAAAAAAAAAAGGTTGGAAACTTTACCTGAGGGGACAGCGTTCTGTCTATTTGAAACTCTTATAGAAAAGTTTCTCAGGCTTTAGTATTCAGCATTCTGCCTTAAAAACTTCTGGGGTATTTAAATTGAGCCCAGGACTCTATACTTGAAGCAAGTATTTCAAGCAGTTCTGGTACATTTGAAAGTTCTAGAACACCAGTCCCCGATTTTGAATGGTGAAGTCTCTTACATATATAGGTATAACCTTTTTGGTAACTAACTGAATTGCAGATTCCAATCTCCTGACTAGAAAGCCAACATTTCAAGTAATAGTAGTAAAATACAGATTTGTTCTGTGCTAGGCTCTGTGCTAAGTGCTCATTTGCAGTTATCTAATTTGTATTAAGAAGATACTATTATCCTTTTTAAAGAAATAACGTTTAGAAATTCTTTAAGATTACAAGACCACAAAAGGTGCTCAAACTGTAGATCCAAAATTAAAAGCTAGGCAAGTCTACCTCCAGAGTCTTGTTGTTTATTGGTGGTATGAGCACAGAGCTCTAGGGAATTCATGCCATGTAGCCCCATCGTTTCTCAGGTGCACTAGTAAATCCAAGAGACAAAGAGACTGTCATTTTTGTGCTTCATTAAGTAAAAATACATGTGTTTGTATTCTTCCATGTCTCACTCACTTGGAAGTCACTTGATAGCAAGTCTCCTGGTCAGTTCTACTAAGAAGGATATATCTTAAAAAAATTTCTAGCCGGGAGCTGGTGGCCCAGCCTGTAATCCTTGCTACTCAGGAGGCTGAGATCTGAGGATCACGGTTCAAAGCCAGCCTGGGCAGGAAAGGCCGTGAGACTCTTCTCTCCAATAAAAACCACTAGAAAACCGAAAGTGGTGCTGTGGCTCAAGTGGTAGAGTGCTCGCCTTGAGCTGAAGAGCTGAGGGACAGCGCCAAGCCCAGAGTTCAAGCCCCATGACCGACCAAAAAAAAAAAATAGGTAAAATACTTCAAGTAAGTTAGCAGTGTCACATAATTGTAAATGTATAGTACCATAGAACACAAGTAAAACCACAGCTTTGAACACCCTTAGGCTTGAAGTAAACATTATAGATCATCTACTCAAACTCTTCTTTAAAATGAAGAACAGAGTCCCAGAAAGATTATTAACCCAAAGTCTCAGGGCAAATTATTGAGATTCCCAAATATCTTAGTCCGATTTCATTTCTACTTTGATTAGGCTTCTGTCTTCCATCTCTTTAGGAAACACTTAAGAAATTTATTAACTAGATAGTTGAGACTCATCTATTTAGATAAGCTGAATTAAAAGTTGCAAAAAGGTTCACTGGAGGATGACAATTCGTAGCTAAAATTAGAACCAAATCTAGCAAAATTGGAAGGAGTGCAATTGAGTGCAGTTTCAAAATAGATGTGAGTAAATGACTAAGATATTTAAGTAGAAAAGTTTATTTTAAAATGAACTTTTGTAGGAAGCAGCATTTATGGCGCTTTATATCCAGTTTTGCTTTTCTGGCTTGATGGGCCTAAAATAATTTAGTAGTGTAATATTGGGAAACTGCTGGGCGCTGGGGTTCATGCCTGTCATCCTAGCTACTCAGGAGCCTGAGACCTGAGGATCGTGGTGCAAAGACAACCTATGTCCATGAGACTGTTATCTCCAGTGAACCACCAGAAAACCAGAAGTGGCACTGTGGCTCAAGTGGTAGAGTGCTTGCCTTGAGCTGAAGAACTTAAGCCCCATGACCAACAAATAAATAAATAGGGAAACTATGGACTGAATTTTATCTAGATTTGTTTGAATGTTTTTGGTTTTCTGTTATGACTTTGGATCATAGATTAAAACAGTGGCTTTCAGATTTTACCACGCATCAGTATCACTTGGAGGACTCCTTGGAAAACCAATTGCTCGGCCCCATTCCCACAGTTTCCTAATCTGTCTTCTGGTATAGAACTCTAATAATTTGCTTTCCTAATAAGTTCACAGGCAATGCAGATGCTCCTGTTTGGCAACTGCACTTTGAGAACTACTGAATTAGAGAAAATAATAATAAAAGCATACAAGTAATTTCTTTGGTATTTGTTTTATAAAAATATTTCTACTTAAGAGTATTTCCATTGTAATGGGTATGCATGATATCTTCTTTTAATTTGTGTATTTACTTTGTATTTCCTTAGTGATCAATAGAATTGATTATCTTTTCATATGCATATTTGACATTTACCTCTTTTGTTTTTTAGGTTTTTTTTTTGGTTAGTCATGGAGCTTGAACTCTGGGCCTGGGCGCTGTCCCTCAGCTCTTCAGGTCAAGGCTAGCTCTCTGTCACTTGAGCCACAGTGCCACTTCCGGTTTTCTGAGTGGTTAATTGGACATAGAAGTCTCACGGCCTTTCCTGCCAGGGTTGGCTTTGAACTGAGATCCTTAGATCTCAGCCTCCTGAATAGCTAGGATTACAGGATTAGCCTGACATTTACCTCTTTAATTAAGTTTCTATTTGTGTTTTGTTCCCATTTGTTATTGGATTTTGGTTTTGTCTTTTTATTGAACATTGAGGGTTCTTTATATTTTTTGAATAAAAGATTTTTACCAAATATATGATTTGCAGGTATTCTCTTCTAATGTGTGCTTAATGGATCCTTATGAGGAGCAGAAATGTTTAATTTTGATGGCATCCCATGTACCCATTTGTTCTCTTGAGGATTATGTTAAAGATTTTTTTCTCTACATTTTTATGGAAGCTTTATGTTGTGCAGTTATGTTTGTAATCTATTGTGAGAAAATTTTTGTATGTGGTACAAGGTATGATTTAAGTTTCTTTTCTTTTCCTTTTCCTTTTTGTTCTTCTTCCTTCCTATTTCCTTCCACCTTTCCTTTTTCTCTCCCTCCCCCATATTTTCCTCTTTTTTTTTCTTAACAGGCAGGTAGACTGCTGACCCAGTTACCCCAGTATTGTTTGTTGATAACAAGTCTGAATTGCCTTTGTACATATTTTAGAGCAGTTGTCCAAGTATGTATGTATGTACTTCTGGATTTCATTAATAGTCTCTTTGTCTTTGTTTATAATGGTAGTATACTGTCTTGATTACTGAAGCTTTTTATAGTACAGTCCTGAAATCGGACTTCCAACATTGTTTTGTTTATATTAGGTCTTTGTCTTTCCATATAAATTTTAGAATCAACTTGTTAGTTTCTACAATGCCTGGCAGGATTTTGATTATTGTGTGCCTGGCAGCTTCCTCAAGATACTAAGGTGGGACAATGCTATGTCTGATTCATATGTTTCCTGTCACTCTCCTCCGTTCTTCCTTGTATAATGTTTAGTGTCATATAAGCCTTTAAAATTTTTATTTTACTTTTAGGGGAGGTTATTTCAGACAGAAGAATAAATCTAGTCCCTTTATTTCATTTGGTTGTAATTAAAATTACTATAGTATAGTAGACTTTGATGAACAAGAGGGTAATATCAGGTTTTTACCTTGAGAAAGAGAATTAATAACATGGAAGGAAAATTTCAGGGAAAAGATACAGAAAAGAAACCACCAAGGAAGCAAATCAAGGAGCTACAGAAGAAGCGGTGCAGAATAAAATTAAGGTACACTGTGGTTGAAAAGGAGATAATAGTTGATCTGGGTGGGCAAATGCATTGATCTTCATACTGCTAGATGTGGAGGATGCTAAGAGGGAGCAGTCTAAGATGACTTTAAGGTTTTGGGTCTTGCATGTGCTCTGTTTTTTTTGGTTGCTGAGACTGAGTGCCTGTATGTGGGATGTGATTGATTGGAAACTCCCATTTTATAAATACTACTGCAGTATTATAATTGATACCTTGGAGTTCAGAACCAGTTACTCAGTGAATATTAATAGTTCTTTATTTCTTACTTTGTTCTTCAAACCAGATATATTCTTGTGTGATCATTCTTATTGCAGAAAGAGTTTACCTAGTATAGCTAGTGTGTTTTCTCAGAGGTTGCTAGCAGATATAAGGCTCTATGGATCTCTCTCTCTCTTTCTCTTTCTCTCTCTCCCCTTCTCTCTCCTCCCTTCCTCTTTGAGAAGTAGTTTTTAAAGAAGGGAAGACGGAAGCTATCTTGGGAATCACTGCTGATTTAAGCTGATTACATTAAAAATGAAACAGCCTGAGGTTTTCATATAAGTAAAAGTGAGGGAAAATAAAAATTACCTTATAAGGCCCGAGGCCCATCTTTTCAGAAACTAGTACTATGTAGAGATGTAAACATGAGTGGCTATGCTGTCAGATAGGGCAGACATGATATTCATAGTAAATTATGAGAGACTTATTTTCTGGAATTGTCAGTGATTTAAACTATAAACAACTAATTTCCATTATTACCATGAAATAAAGTTCATTTTACTTTCTAAAAATAATAGAGACATTATTTTCCAAAAGAAATAAAATTGTTCCCTCCTTTTAGGATTATGGCTCCTCTAGTCTTTCCTTTAAGAGATGGTTCTCAGAACAAAATACCTCTCATTTAGACCAACATTCAAGAATTAGATAAATAACAGAGATTACAGATCCTGTCAAAGTAGGCTTTATAATTCAATAACTTTTGTATCCTAGAAGTTACTATGAGTTAGGGAGGCTTGTTTAATTAAACTGGTTCTTTACTATTTTAAAGTAAGCTAATTCCTACTTTTAATCTTTTTCTTCATATAAGTTTTGAAATAAGTGCAGAAATACCCTGATCTCAGGCAGTTGCTCCCCAGTTGTTCATAAGCTAAAGATTTTTAATGTACTTTCCTTTGAGTAACTATCTCATTTATAAACACACTGATAGTTTTCTTTGCAGTGATCCTAAGACCCTTCTCTGTCCTTCTTTTTTATTTTTTTTTTCCCTCTTGGGTAGGGTGATTGCCCTGACATAAGAAGGATGCTTTCCAGCCTGCACAGATATTTTAGGAGGGTTTTTGCCAGAATCCTAAGGCATAGAAATGGGCTGTGCCATCAGGGTGATGATGATAGACATAGTTGAAAGAGTGGGCTTGGCTCTGTCATAGACTCTTCATTTGAATCATCACTCTATGGCTCCTGAGCTGTATGATTTTTTTCAAGGTACTTAGCCCCTCTGTCATTTTTTTCCCCTTTCTTTCACAATATAGAGATAGGTACTGGGTTTTTACAGAACTATTGAAGGGATTGTCAGGTGATTTGTGTATATTGTTTAGTATCCAGCACACATTAAATGTTCAAAAGAGGTAAGTTATTACTTAATTGAAGGAAAATTAAGAAAGGAAGTGTTTTCAGATTAGTATTTCACAGAAAATAGAGACCAGCCCCATATAAATTAGATCACAGACTGAAATTCAGAAAGACTACATCCTGAATGCCATAGTTCAGTAAAATCAAACTTGTTAGTCTTAAGTTTAGATTAGAACTTTAGATAAAAAAAAAGTTCAGTTGCCCAGTACAGTAACGGAGAAGTCCAAGGTTAACCAGCCATGCTTACTGTGGTGTAGAAATGAAGGTAGTATTAGAATTCTTGCTGTTTAACCCATGGCTATTCCTAGTTTAGTTCTGGAATTCATCTATTTAAAAAAATGAAGCAGGTTTAAATGAAGGCATCTAAACTTGGTTGAAGGAATTTGATGATTGTTATTTGCCTTGGGGAGCAAAGATTTACAAGGTAGAGATATTTAATAGTTTCCCTCTGATCTTTGAAGGACTGTGATCTGGAAAAGAATTAAGACTGGCTCTTTCATCCTAAAGGCAACTCTTTTGAGTTCTGGAGCCAAGGACCAGAGTTCAAGACTTGCTCCTAATGTTGAAGTAGAGCCATTTAATCTATCCGAGCCAGACTTTGATCAGCCATCTAAAGAAGAGCATAAAGTCACTCAATACAAAGGTTATGAGGTTAATGTGTATGAAAGAGCAATTCATAGTTATTGTTGTCCTTGCCTGGTGCTGTTTTGGCAGGTGCTGAATCAGCTCCGTTTGAGAGGACTCTTCATAATTAGAGCTGTTTGGCAGTGGAGCAAACTTTCTCATCACATAAATTGCCAAACAAAGTCCAGGTGTTAATATCAGGGCTTTTTAGAAAACTGTATATGGGCTAGAACTTTGTCAAAGCTCTCTGAGAGAAGATACAGCCCTGACTTTACTAACTGACTTTACTTCAGGTCACCAGCACAATGCTAGGCATATGGTTTGTGCTTGGAAGATATTTATTGAATTAGTCAATTGCAAGTTCCCCACACTTACATTCTATTCTTGGTTAAACATCATCTCTTCTCCTTTTCAATATGAACTTGATCTTTCTCAAATGTATTTGTTAGTCTTTATATTGTTACTTTAGAGTAGAAACTTGGACATCCAACTAAGTAGCTGAACCTGCTCACTGTTTCTTTTATTCCTATGCACTTACTGAAGACAAGGGCACAGAAAGAGTGTTGACAGGATTTTCATTGTGAAATCGTCTGAATGTAATTTCTCTTCGGGCTTAGTCATCTATTAAATTCCTTACTTCAGCTCTTTCAGTAAGTAATTTCTGTCCTTAATATGTGCTTCTTAGAAGAAGATGCCTTATACACAGACTGTTTCCCTGGAAAACAATGCCAAGAACCTCACAGTGGTGATTGCTCCTGGGGAGAGAGTTTGGGGATTAGTTCTTGTATTGTTTGAAATTTTCACCCAAATGTTTTTTTAAATCATTAATTCTCAAACATTTTTAGAGTAGATGAGAGAACTCCATGATTCAGTAGATGCTAGCTTAAGTGAGGTAGAAGACATACATTGGAAATACAGCAAAGTACAGCTAATACAAAGCAAAATAGTATCCATTGATTAAGAGCCTTCTGTGTTTGAAGTATCATACTGATGCTTCTTTACCAACATGCTCGTTTACTTTTCTTAGTAACATATGAAGAAGTTTTAACCTTATTTATTTATTTTGCTACCACAAATTCATGTGAGAGATTGTATTTTGGAGGAGAGTCAAAGCCAAGTTCAGTATCCTAAGATTCTGGGTCTCTAAGTCTCACAGTGTCTACACTTAGTGTGCATCAGAGAGAAAGAACAGCCATTGGAATTGTGTTGATAGAAAAACGCATGCTGTAAATATTGCATACTGCTTTGAATTCACGGTTTTCCAATCTACCAGAGGAGGATATGGGGAAAAAAGTGTTTGAGTCAAATAAAAGATAGACCTGACCTTGAAGAACTTAGGGCCTTATAATAGGAGTTGTGGATGTATGTTAAAATGATAAGTAACTGTAGTGCTTCTGATGACTGACAAGACATTGACTTCCAAAACTACAAATTTAATTAGTCATTAAATTTGGTATTTTTGGTATTTTAAGTTATACCTTTACCATAGTAGTCTGTAGACAATAATCTACATTCTATACGCATTCTAAGAAAATATGTCTATATAATGAAGTATGTCCTACTTTCCTATAGTCTGAGGTAGAGCGCAAGCTAACCTGTCAGTCTCTTCATCCTTTCTTAAAGGAAGGTAGGACAGTCATTTTAGACAGAAAACAACTGATACTTTACTACACAATTTATGTGGAGTATATTATTTCTGTGTAATATTTCAGATACTATGACAACAGTCTCCCATGTTAACTCAGATCCAAGGCCAGTCATAACCCCACCATTTATTAACTACATGTCCTGGCAGATGATTTAGCTTCTGTGAGCATCAGCCTTTTTTTTCTCAACAGTGTGCTTAATATGATACCTAATCCACCCTGTTACAGGGCCAGATGTAGCAGTATGCTCACCATGCCTAATAATGTAGTCAGTGCCCTGTGAAAGGTTTATTCCTTTGCTCAATGATGGCTGTCTCTTTTCATTCTTATTCAGCCATTTTAGCTCTTAGTCAGTCTTAGTGGGAGCAGTGAAAACATGTGCTTAGGCTCTTCATTATTCTGGTGAACAGCTTTGTGACACTTGCTCATCCTTCAAGACAGTTAGATTTACCCACACCTACTTAAACCTTTCCTGCCTTCTGTGGCTGTTAGCTGCCTTTCCTGTTTGCTTCAGAGCATTTCCCCCACTGCCTCATATGTAGTCAGTGTTCAGAATACCTTTACAAAGTAAACTTGCTATTTATAAAACTCTCATTCACTAGTCTGTGAGTTAGTGCTTTGGGAGTTAGGACAAATAGCACTGGGATACTTTTTAGTTCCAAGGGCAAAATGGTTTCAGGATTTGGGCTAATTACATTTGCAGATTGGTTATCCATTCTGTAATAATTCTAATGACAGATAATGTCTTGTTTGTGCTTACTGTTGGCCACGCCCTGTGGTGATCATTTTACCAACATGACCTCACTTAGTCTTGATAGCAACTTTGTGAATGAGGTACTGATACTGTACCCCTTGTACAGATGAGGAAACAGACTATCTAGTAAGGCAACTTGCCAAAAACTACTTAGCCAGAAAATAAAGTAATCAGAATAGTATGAACTCTGATTCCAGAGTTTGTTTGTTTTTTTAATCCTGAAATGCTTAACTTCTTTTTCAGTTATGTATCATACACCTTCCCTCCTGTGTATTATTATGATAAGAGAACTGTGTGGGTGGGAAAGGACTATAAACATGAAGACATCTTGAGAATGTCTCCCCTAGTTGCTGGTTTTTGAAGAATCCAACCACCTACTAGCTTGCCATAGACTCTCTTACTTCTTCTAGTGGGAGGCAGTTAGAAAAGGGAGATTCAGTTTAATTTTACCACACTAATATCTATGTGGAGGATTAATTATGACTTTGAAGTACAGTGTGGTAAGAATTAACCAAGTTTCTATTAAATATTGCTCAAGAGGCAAGTAAGTCATTAAATTCAACTCCTGCTGAATATTTAATGATTGCTTAATATCAGGCTGCCAAGAAACACACGCATACACTCATACAGGTAGGTGTGTGCTTAGATATATGTTGCTAGAGATAATTAGAGCTGTATTCAGAAAGAACTGTCTGTTTTTGTTTGGTTTTGTTGGGGGAAGATTCTGGATTTGATTTGTACTGTCATTTGTTTGATTCATCCCCCAACCCAAATAGAAATAGAATTATATTAGGCAAGATTAGGGGATATTTCTAAAAATTCCTAAATAAAATATTCCTGCTTTGTGTTCCATTTAGTCTGAGAAATTTCAAATAGTATCAGGCAAGACCCTGCTTCCTCTCCTTTCTTCCTCCGTGATAAAATGGTTATATGGTAGGACATTTAGTGTTTATCAGGTTCTTCTCAGCGTATGAATCATGTTGTATTGCACTAAATGTGTGCTTTGTCTTAGCCTGGTATTTCACTAATAAAATAGGTGGAGTTGAGGTTAATCAACTATATGTAATTGGTAATGTTCTTGTTCAAACCTGCACATGCCTTTGTAGATTAAAAACCACTAGATTCCACAATTTTATTTGTTTAGGACAAAATTTCAGCAGCAGTTTGGCCATGGGCAAAACTATGCAATTGAGCCAGAGATGTAAAGGTAGAAGGAATAAGTAGGTGACATTTGTCTTGAGGGTGTGCCTCATAATATACATGCACACACAGTAGTAAAGTTATAGAAGTTTTATGAATGTATAAGGGGTGAAGTAATTGGTCCTATTCTGGAGATTAGAGAGGACTCTGGAAAAGGATCTTAGAGTTGAGATTTTAAGAAATATCAGGACAAAGTAGTAAGATACCTGGGCATATAGAAATAGTGTGAGGTATACATGTATGAGTGTACCAGGGAAAGAGGAAAGAAACATCCTGATTTCTGTGTTTGTTTTATTGAAGGAACTGAAAGCCTGGGATATGATAGGGAAGTCACGTGGCTTTGGGTACCAGAAGGTGCAGGATTTGTTTCATTTATGCGTCTAAATCCCTGTCCTGGGCTTTTCTCCAGTGTATGCCTTAGGCTATAGATACAGCACACTGTGGTTAGGGAAGGGTTGACCAACTACTTACCTTCCATTCTTGCTGATCTAGTTGCTGGTTTGGAATGGAAGTTTGATTGTGTTATTGATCATGCCTATCTGGACTCAGAGATTCCAGATTAAAAATTCACCTGTATCTGCTGTTGTTTTTGTAAGTTGTAGCTTAGAAAATTGCATCGAGAAAAAAAAAAGTATGCCTAGACCCTGGAAAGTATTAGAACTAAGAAAAACTGTCCATCTGTGCTATAGAAGGATGAACATATTGCTTCAAACTTATTCCCTGCTCATTATCTGCATCTTTTAGTAAAAGATGACTTGTAGTTTGCCCTGCTTGACTGTCCAGCTTAGAGAAAAGAGCTTGTTTGTCTCTGCTTTTCTTTCTCAAACTTATTTCTTCTTGCTTTGGTCCTGGCTTTTCACATTAAAGATAACTAGCATTGATTGCTGCTCTTTTGTTTTTCATAACTTTCATACTTGCTCTGCCTCAGCCTTTGTTTCTCATGGAGGTTTGATGAATTTTGCTTTAAGTTAAATTTTAGTATAACCCATTTCTGCTTAATATTCTACTGATCATGTATCTTTAATGCTTGTTCACCACTTCAAAACAGAAAATGGTAATAGTTATAATATTTCTGTTAGCACATTTTGACATTGAGTAGCAGAAATGATGTTTCTAATGAATATTAGATGGCTACTTAGATTGCATAATTATAGGTTTGTCTCGCTTTAGGAAAATCATAAGCAGTCCAACTTCATCTATTCAGAGACTTCTTAAATTGTGTAAATATCAGAGCACTTCATCTAAATGACGTCCTCCTTTAGAGAGTCTGTTTTTTTCAGTCTTTGTTTTTCTAAGATTTGCCACTGAATAACGAAAAAAACAAAACCTAAGCCATGTTTAAAGAGTTGATTTAATTCTAATGATTCTTTAATAACATTTTTAAAGTTTGTCAGGTTACTGCTATTTGTCTTCAGTGGTTTGGGATCAGTGTTGTTATAGAACTGCCCAGGCATCCGTATACTTTCAGAAACAGTTAAATTTTTATAATGTAAATCAAGGATTATTTGTGCTCTCCGGACTTGATTTGCTGGGGCCAGACTTGGAGACAGCTTTCAGAAAGGTATTGCATTAGATTCTTAGAACAACTTCTTACTCAGTGTGCTAGGTGGCAGTCTCCCAGAGGTCTCAAGCTTTCCCTATGAGATATCTCCATGTGTGCATTGACTTATAAATCAATAAATGTGTTCACAGAGTGAAGTGTTGAAGACATTTCAATATTTCTAATTTCCTCAGGCCCTGCTAGGCTAAGAGAGGGAGGTATGCAGTCAGAGATATACAGGTAATAAAAATGGTTTGATTGTGAGTTCCACTCAGACCTATACCTGCAATGTGATTCCTTCCAATCCTGACCATTTTTCTGTCTGTCCTTGGTTTGATGCCTGGCAGCCAGCCTGTTGTTTCTTCCATCTATGTGGATTCTAGTGCTCCTGGCCTAGTATAACCTTGATCTTCGAGCATCTAACTTGGCTGCTTTTCTCTATGCATTTAGTGAGTGACTTGATTACTTTTATAGCACTTAAAATTATGCTCTGATCTTTTAACTGTGTTAAAACAACTTGTTTTTTTTTTTGTTGTTGTTGTTTGAATCAGTCTTACTATATACCCAGGCTGGCCTTGGAGTTGAAATTTTCCTGCCTTAGCCTCCTGAATGCTAGGAGTCCAGGAATATGCCAACACCAAGCTAAAGCTTATTATTAAAAAGACAAACCAAAAACAAAACAAAACGAAACTCCAGCATTTGGTATTGGGCATCATAAATTATCTCTTCTTTCTTATTTGTGTTGGTCTCATTTCATCAGATTTCAATCCAACATTTTGCTTTTGTGATCAGTTTCCTGTACTTAAGGTATTTGGAAAAAATTTTCAAGACCAGGCTGGTAGCCTTGGAGTATATTGTACAGGCTCCTACTGAGAAGTGTTGCTTTTATTTTATTTTTTTAAGTGTTGCTTTTATACTAAGGGAGCACCAGGTTGCTGAGCTGAAACTCATAGACTGACTTTCTCCTACCTGAGGATTGGTTCCTTATATATACATGAAGGAATTGGAAGTGCTTATCTTTCTCCTGTGTTTAAACATAACCTTTTTGCATAAGAGAGCAGCATCCAGACTACACTTAGAAGGTCTGAGTTGGATATCTGACTCTGCTTTTGTGGTCTTCAGCAAGTTCTTCAGTTTTCTCATATGTAAAGTATAGGGAAAAACTACTCCTCTCTTAATGTTGGCATGATCTTTAATATAACTATGACATGGTCACATACTAAAGTGTTCATTTATTGTTATTTACAACTCTGTGTGAGAAATATATAGATGAAATATATCTATATATTATATATAGATACACATTATAGAGAGCTACTCTCCACATATATATGTACATGTGTACATATATGTATATGTGGAGAGAGAGAAGCACAATATTGTTATTTTCCATGCTTTATCATCTGTACCAAATTTCACCAATGCTGGTGTGCTAAAGTGTGACAAGGTAATGCTTTGATCTCTGTCACCATTATTCTGAGAATTGTAATAGCTTTTGTGTGATTCTGCTCTCCCCTTCCCCCAGTGCTACTCAGCACTTTTTTTTTCTGATGGATTAAAAACAAAATCACAGTGAAATGAGCATATATCATATGTCTTCTTTACATTTTATTTCAGCAGAATATCTAAGTTAAGTTAAGGTAATTTATTGTTTGGGGAAAGTTAACTTTAAACTTTAAAAAATGACCTTTAAAGAATATTGAAGATAGCTGGGCGCCTGTGGCTCACGCCTGTGGCTCACGCCTGTAATCCTAGCTACTCAGGTGGCTGAGATCTGAGGAACATGGTTCAAAGCCAGCCCAGGCAACAAAGTCCGTGAGACTTTTTATCTCCAATAAAACAACTAGAAAACCGGAAGTGGTACTGTGGCTCAAGCAGTAGAGTGCTCGCCTTGAGCTGTAGAGCACAGGGATAGCGCCCAAACCCAGAGTTCAATCCCCATGACCGACCAAAAAAAAAAAGAATATTGAAGAAAGAATGATTCTATAATGACCTTTAAAGAATATTGAAGAAAGAATGAGTCTATAATTCTTCGCTGAATCCCAAGAACTTAGGCATCGTTCTTGTCTCTGGATTGAAATCTGGCAAAAAGAGACAAATGCAAATCAGAAACACAAGATGTTAAGGGTGCCGAAAAAACCAAATGTAATTGCTAAGGTAACTTAAGGGAGTAGTTGTTCCAATTTTGCTTAATTTCATAGCAGGTGCTGCTTAGGCTCAGTCCTTGAGGGAAGTGTAGCTTGAATTTGGTGGAGATTTTTAGGAATGTTTTTCTGTGAAAGCGTAGGGGAATTTATGACTAGATGCTATGTTCTGAGGTGTCAAGGAGCACGTGGTTGGTCAGTCTTTGCATTCCTACCCAGATACTTTTTAGTAAACATCCAACTCTGCCTAACTTTTTTGTATTTATTCTAACCTGTGCTTCCCACCACTGGAAGTGTCCAGGGATTTAAGGTGGGCAGTGGCTGTTGGTCTTTTTCATGCAACACCCTCTCTCTTCTCCTGAGTTCTTTCAGTGCTTTTGTAAAACAAGACACAGATTTCTATGCTTTTCATTCCTCTTCTTTCTGAAACACGCACATGTACCCACACATACACATACTAGTTTTGTTACTGCAAAAAGGAAAATAGAGATTAACAATAGAGAAAAACAAAAAATAATCACAAAAATAATCTTAAGGCAGCTCCTTGGGTCTGTGAGAAATGCTTGTGGAAGTTTCTCCTAGTTCTGGTGTCTGACTTCTTTCTTCAGCAGACCCAGAGACTTGAACCAGAGTTGTCTGGTTCCCCTTGAGCATTTCCCCTTCTCTTTGTTTCTTAAAGCTGTATAATTCCTTAGGTTGTTCTTCAACTCATTCCAGCCTTGCTGAGCCTTGGAGCCTTAGGTGAGGTCTCCATATATTCTTCTCTTAGTTTTATGAGATCAAACCTGACCCAGCCATTGTTCTTTTCTCTTTTGTAGGAATGTGGTTTTGGGCTTTGTGTTACAAATTCCTTCCTGGTTCAAGTCTTACTGTCATCTAAAAGACCTTGGTAATGAGAACCATTATCCTGTTTTATTTTGTAAACTCCTTTTTTTTTCCTTTCATAAGTTTTTAAAAATTATTATAAAAAAATATAAATACATTGTTGTTAAGGTATTATACAGAGCAGTTACCATTTTCTAAGTCAGATAATGAGTGCATTTCCTTTGGACAATGTCATGTCTTCCCCCACGGTCCTCCTCCTGTCCCTGCCCACAAGTTACATAGATCATTTTCCCCACATACTGTACAGCATGATTACATTTGTTCACCATTCTTCCCTCCCTTTCTGAACTCTTCCCTTTCTCCTCCCTTTTGTCCCCTTTAAAATGAAAAAAAAAAAGCCAAAAACAAAAACAAACACCACCACCACTATCAACAACAACAAAAAGAAATTAATGTTTGCATTTCCTGAAATTCATTTTGATAAATAGTATTTTTAATGTTTAGAGAAGTTGTACCTTTGGGTTCCTCTCCTAAGGGTATCCTCCTTTATTCTGACTGTATGTGAATGCCTAGAGTTTTGTATAGGTTATCACATCTAGTTATACTTTAGACCTAGCTTCTACATATGAGAGAAAACATGTACTATTTGTCTCATTGAGCTTAGCTTACCACACTTAACATGATTTGTTTTAGGCCCATCTATTTTCTGAATATGAGTTAATATTATTCTTTCTACTGGGCTTTGTAAAATTCTATTGTATATAGGTACCACATTTTTTTGTACTCACTTATGTATTGTAAGACATCTGGGCTATTTCTATAGCTTGGTTTTTGTAAATAGTGTAGCAATGAACATAGATGTGGAAGTGTCTTTACAGTAGCCTGGCTTGTAATGTTCTGGGTAGATGACCAAGAGTGTAATGGCTGATCATAGGGAAGTTCTATGTTTAGTTTTTTGAGGAACCTCCAGACTGCTGTCCAAAGTGGTTGTACTAGTTTATATTTTCACCAATAGTGCAATAGGGTTCCTCTTCCCCCACACCCCAGACAACATTTGTTGTTAAAATTCTTGATGTTGACCAATCTTAACTGGGGTGAGATGGAATCGCAAAGTTTTTTGATCTATATTTTCTTTTATTGCCAAGGATTTGAACATTTCCTCACATGTCTATTTGATATCCTTACTTCTTCTAAGAAGTCTCTCTTTAGCTCTTTTGCCCATGTATTGATTGGTTTATTAGTTTTTAAAGGGTTAATTATTTTGAGATCTTTGTATATTTTGGATATTAGGCCTTTGTCAGGTGTATTACTGATAAAGATTTTCTCCCAGTGTGTTAGATGTCTTTTTAGCTTAGTAACTATGTCCCTTACATAACCTTTTATTTTGATGTAATCCCATTTGTCAAGTCTCTTTCCTGTTTGCTGTGCTCCTGGAAATCTTATAAAGAAAACTTTCTACCTTACCTATAAGTTCTAATGTTTCTCCTACTCCTTCTTGCAGTAATTTCAAAGTTTTAGGTCTGCCATTTAGGTTTTTGAGTTGATATTGGTGCCTGGTGACCAACAGGTATCCAATTTTATTTTACTACATATGGATATCTTTTTTTCCCAACACCAATTTTTTCCACTGTATGTTTTTGGCTCCTTTGTCAAATATCAGATAACTGTAAGTATATGGCTTTATTTCTGGGTTTTCTAGTCTATTTCATTGCTCTTCTGGCCAGTTTTTATTATTATAGCGCTGTAATAGAACTTGAGGTCTAAGAGCAGTGATATCACCAGCATTGATTTTTTTTTTGTTTTTATTTTTACTTAGAATTGCTTCGGGGTATTTGAGGTCTCCTGTTCTGTATGAATTTGCGGATTTTTTTTTTTTTTAATCTTGGTGAAGAATCTCATTGTGACTTTCATGGGGATTTCATTTAATTTGTAGAAGATCTTTGGCAGCATGTGATACTTGCTTTTTTTTTTGGGGGGGGGGGAGGTCTGGTCGTGGGGACTGAACTCTGGGCCTGGGGGTTATCCCTCAGCTCTTCAGCTCAAGGCTAGCGCTCTACCACTTGAGCCACAGCGCCACTTCCGGCTTTTTTCTTTTTTGCTTATGTGGTGCTGAGGAATCAAACCCAAGGTCTCATGCATGCAAAGCAAGCGCTCTACTACTGAACCACCTTCCCACCGATTCTTGCTTTTAAGGAAAAGTTTTTCCTTCATTTGTCTAGTATTTTGTTAACAATGGGGGCTGATGGAAGTAATCCATCCCTTTGTTATCAGAAGTAGAAACCATCCTTACCTGATCTTTAACAGTTGTGTGAGGTTTTTGTGGCAGATACAGAACTAGACTGCCTTTACGGATAAAGAAACCAAGCTGAGGCTGAGAGGTACCACGACTTTACTTCAGTGATATGATGTAATCTGGAACTCCTTTCTACCCCATCTCTGCCTTTCAGTGAATTCTGAGTGTATTTATAGAATTGTGAATAAAGCAGGCATCTGTTGGGGAGTTTCCTTTTGTTTTTAGAATATAGTGTTTTATAAAATATTGATTGATATTATTGGCTGATACATATTGTTTCAAAATTTTACAGATACAACATTTTAAGTGGAAGTCATAATTATCATTTTTTTTCTTTCTTTCAGCTGAAGTGAGTAATGAATACAGTATGGACAAGGCCATGGTTGAATTCGCTATGATGGATCGGGAGCTAAACCATTACATTAAGGCTGTTCAGTCTGCAATAAATCATGTAAGTCTTATTCTTACTGTAGCAGCTCATAATTTCTTCTTAATCAGGAAGTCTCATAGAACAGGAATCTTAAATATGTTCACAGCAAGGCTACCTAGGCTAATTGAAGCATTACATCCATTTTAGGTTGTCTTACATTTTTGTTGCAAAATTTTTAGTCTAACCCCCTTCTATTATGAGCAGATTTTATGCAACTTGTTTTTACTATTGTATTTGCTTAAGATTTAAGACACGGTTTAGTTACTCATGCTCTACCTTTAACTAATATGCATCTATTGCAAAATTCTTAGTATCAGATAATATGGAAGAATTTGGAGCAAGCTTAGGAAAAAAGAAGGTTGGCATTTCGGTTTTTCCAGAAGCCAGACTTATCTCTGCTGGCTCCAGCTATCACAGGAACAACAGAGGAGGCAGTTAAGGTGGGAACAGCAATATCCTTTTAGAATACTGAGTTGAGTAAGAAATGAGCAATAGGATTACAGTAATGTTTCTGAGAAGTCCTTTGTCCTGTGAACAGTGGAAACTCCCTGTTGAACTGATTTCATATACCTGTGTAATAGGGTGTCTTGTACTTCTGGTTTCTTTATTTATGTTTTCTTACTGATAGCTATGGGAAAACTCCAAAAATTGGTTATTTAGTAAGATCAGCTACTGTTCAGGGAAAAATAAAATTTTGACTATTGTCTAATACTTAAGCTAATAAGCAGAACATTATATACTTACATGAGGCTTTCCAGGTGTTTTTTTTTTTTTAATGGATAGTATTTATTAAATGTAGTATCGGTGACTAACATCAGTTTATATCCAAGTAAAAACACTCATTCCTATTTTAAATTCTAATGTTTCTTTTGCCCCAGTCCTATAAGTGTTTCTTCTTTAGGAAAGATAACCTATTTAAAAATGATAACAAAACACATAGTACAGACTTTTGTTTTGGGGACAAGGTCTCATTACATATCTCAGATTTGAATTCATGGTTCTGCTTCTGCCTCCCAAATTCTCAGATTATAGGTGTGTTCATCTAGACCAGCATTTTTTAATTTTTTAATTCTAGCCAGTTCTTATTCTGAGTATTCTTACTTACACAGATCTGGAGAAGGATCAGGAGCAGGATTAGAATATAGTATTTTAAAAAATTTATTCTAATATGTCTTTGAAGTTGAATACCTCTGATTTGAAAGAACATGGCTGACTTATAGAATAAAGTATTTGCTACTGAAGATCAGAATCAGGCCATCATATGGCTCAATCTTTCTTTGACCCTTATATTCTATAAAGGGTATCTGATAACAACCTTTAACTTCATACAGTATAAATATATTAGCAAAATACATATTATTGATAAGAAAAATAAGACTTTTTTAGGGTTTTTTTCTTACTAAAATTTAAGATTCACAGATACGTAGTTTTACAATAAGAATTAAACTCTACTCTTGAAAGCAACCTATCCACTCATTAAAAAAAAAGTATACAAAGAAGTCATGATAAATTATACAAGGCTCTAGGCATTCGCACACGGTAAGACCATAGAAGGATATTTTTAGGAGAGGAACACAAAGGCACAATACCTAGGTACATATGATCATCTAAAATAATATTCATCAAAATGAACTCCAGGAAATGGAGACGAGGTTTTTTTCTTCTTTGTTGCTATTTTTTACTTTTTTGTGTTGTTTATCTGTCTTTGGGAAGGTAAAGGGCGGGAGGCATAGAAATGGAAGGACAAGGTGAAAAAAATGCAACAGTGAGCCGAGTGCCAGTGGCTCACGCCTCTAATCCTAGCTACTCAGGAGGCTGAGATCTGAGGATCGTGGTTCAAAGCCAGCCCAGGCAGTAAAGTCTGTGAGACTCTTATCTTCAATTAACCACCAGAAAACCAGAAATGGTGCTGTGGCGCAAGTGGTAGAATGTCCTTCTTCAGCTGGAGAGCTCAGGGACAGCAGCTAGGCCCCATGACTGACAAAAAAAAGAAAAAAAAAGAAAAGCAAAATGGCAAAGATGCAGTGTGTTGTTACTCACTAGATACTATGTTGAAAATGAATTAAACAACTAGTGAGTGGGGACCAGAGGGAAAAACTAGGAAAGAATGAGGAAAGGAGTAACATTGTCTAAAAAGAAATATACTCTTTATCTGACTTATGTTATGGTAACCTCTCTGTACATCACCTTTACAATGACATAAAAAATGAATTAAAAAAAAAAAGAAATCCAGCTGGGCGCCAGGGGCTCACGCCTGTAATCCTGCTACTCAGGAGGTTGAGATCTGAGGATCACAGTTCAAAGCCAGCTCAGGCAGGAAAGTCCATGAGACTCTTATCTAAACCACTAGAAAAGTGGAAGTGGTGCTGTGGCTCAGGTGGTAGAGTGTTAGCCTTGAGCTGAAGAGTGCAGGGACAGTGCCTAGGCCCAGAGTACAAGCCCCACGATCGACCAAAAAAAAAAAGAAAGAAAGAAATCCTCACTTCTGCCACATTCAGTAGTTAATGAATTGCTTGAAGAGTTACCAAGTATTCTTATTCAACTCAGTAGGAAAGATTATAATTTGAGTTTTATCCTATTTTCAGTCCATACCTCATACTGCATTATTTCTGATGCTTGTCAACAAGACTTTTGGTCTTTCATAAGAGGAGAAACTTTTTTTTTCTTTTTTCTGATGCCAAATTATACCACCTTTGTAACTTGATATGTAAAGTAGTAAATTATAATTTTTGTAAAGGTTTCTGAGGGAAGTGTTCTACATGACCTTCATGAAGTTACTATTTTCCTGTTTGTTTTGGTGAGATACATGGAGTGAAAACAGCTCAGAGGTGCCAAGATGTCTGAGTGCTTTAGTATAGCATCGATCTAGGAGTCAGAAGCTATTGAAGCCCTAATTCTACATTATGATTTTTAGTCAAGGAACTTAATCTCTTGGAGCCTCATATTCTTCATCTGTAAAATTTTTGACTTGCCTATTTCATAAGACGATTATGTGAATTAGATTAGATAATGTATCAAAACACTTGGGCATTCATAAAATTTGATGAAGTTGTGAGATAATATATTATTGCAAAGCCAGATTTCCAAACATTACTCTTTGGAAAGGTAAAACAAGTGATTTGTTAAAATGTACTTTGTTTTTTACACTTTACTTTGGGAAATTTTATTTTTGTTCTACTCTGGAATTTGAGAATCTTACAGATATAAGTATAAGCTCTTTAGGTTATAATGCCAGATGTTCATGGTCTCTAAAATACAGTAGTTTTGGTATTAAGAAAGAAGGCAGATAATGACATCTGCATGAATCACACTTAAACTTCTCTGTTACAGATTTTAGCAGCTCCAACATTTCTGATATGGTAGCATTTGCCCAAATTCTGCTTTACCCTGTGTCTTTTCTGATTATGAATTTTCTCCTAGTCAAAGAAAGTTAATAAAAAAAAACTACATTTTTATGGTTAGTACCTGCCTAGCAAGCATGCGGCCTTGAGTTCAAACCCTAGTACTACTCCTCCCCAAAGCTGCTTTTCGCCTAAGAATATTCAATTTATTATTTGAATAAACTTTTCTTCTACTCTGATCTTCATAGAATTCTGGTAGTACATCTCTGAAAGAGTTTTGGAAGTTTACTTTAGAAATCTAGAGGTCTGGATTAATTTACCAGCAATTCCCTGGGAAGAAGTCCCTTTGGCAGTGAGCAGATCTCAGATTACTTTCCTTTGTTCTTTAAGAAAATAGGCGACTATATTCCATAATGCCTGCAGATTTGATTAGGAATCAGTATTCATTTCAGTGCTCTGAAACTTAAAAAGAAAAGAGTTAATTAAGAGTTTGGTCTGCAAGTTTGTTCAAAGAGCAAAGTTGCAATAAGCACTAAAAATATCCCAGATAGTCTCTAAGACATTCTATTTACAAAAAAACATTCAGGATGAATGGGTTATGTACTCTATAAGTTTCACATAGATCTCAGGAAGTTCTATGTGAACTGGAAGTGTTCTGAAAGCTGTTCAGTGGTACCGTGGGGGAGGGAAAGACTTGGAAAAATTTTTATTAAGTGAAGTAAGTCAGGCCCAAAGAAACGTAAGTCCCATAGTTTCCCTTATTTGCAATAACTAGCATATGTCTCAGAGTTATTTCTTTCATCATTGTTAACTGCTGGGAAAAGATTGCTTTCTCAGTTTTATGTTGAGACCAGAGTGATGTTCTTAGCATTAAACTTCTGGTAGCTTCATGTTCCTTTCATTTTCTAAGCTCCTATTATTTGGATAAATTGAGGGGACACCATTGGCTGGCTTTTTGTTCCCAGAAGTCTATTGAATGAATATTTATAAGACATCTATGTAGTAAGCACTTCTAGGTGCAGGAAATAAGAAGCCAGTCATCAAGACCCACATGACCTTCCCCCTCAAATGTTAAAAGGTCTAGAATGGGAGCCATTATATTTAATTAATGTTGTGTGTAATACAAGGGGAAAGAAGGCATTCAAGGAGAGTTGCTAACTCAAGGGACATATGTTTTGCATGGACTGGGAGATTTCCTCCTTGAGAAAGGGATGTGTCAGATGAAAGTCAAATGAGTCTCAACCTGGGCAATGTCATAGGTAACTTTTCCGGAAAGTATTTCCTTCAATTTTTCTATACAACTCTCTTTTGTAGATCGTATGGTTTTAAAGCATTTATATCAGATTGCAGGCACAGAGTTGTTTTTCTTTCTTTTTTTTCTTCTTTTTTTTGGGTCCGGTCATGGGGCCTGAACTCTGGGCCTGGGCGCTGTCCCTCAGCTCTTCAACTCAAGGCTAGCACTCTACCACTTGAGCCACAGCACCACTGCCGGCTTTTTTTCTTTTTGCATATGTGGTGCTGAGGAATCGAACCCAGGGCCTCATGCATGCAAGGCAAGCACTCTACCACTGAGCCACTTTCCCAGCACAGTTGTTTTTATTTCTAAGTCATTGTTTAACAACATTTTTACAAAGAGCGGGGAGAGAGAGAGAGAGAGAGAACTTTTTAACTACACCATTAGGTTCTAATTTTCTTATAAATCCTGTGGATACACAGGTATGCTCTAGGTTACACACTTGTTTTACTAACTTGAAATGTTATCTGCTTTTTGTAATTAACATGTTGAGGCTTAGTAGAAATACACTTCATATAAGGTGTTGAAACCAGCACAATCTGAGTTATTATAAAAGTCCAAGGTGGGTCAAAGGTATAGTTTACTTCAGCACTGTCATTATGCAACTAGTTTAGTCTGTTTTTGTCATATCACTTCCCTGTGTCCTCCACCCTCCTCTCAGCAACTGGTAAGCTTTGCATTTATCTTTTAAGCTACCTTAGTCCTTTAAACTGCAGTCTTTCCCTTTACCTTGCAATCAGAAGCTAATCATTTTAGTTAACTAAATTTAGGGAGAACCCTCTTAAAAAGCCAGCAATTTATTTTCTATTGCCTGAAGGAAGTTGTAGGTCAGAGGAAATGTTTTACTAGATAACAACGACCTACTTATTGACTGAACATAAAAGTGCACCCCACTCTATCAGACACTGTGAGTCATTAGCAAAAGAGGACAAGGGGAAAGTAGTTTGGAGATTATAAAATTTGAAAAGAGAAGGTTGCTGAGCTGAGCATGGGAGAAATTACTATTATCAGTTCACTAGCAAGACGATGAGATGATGATGATGAAAGAGAGAGGGAGAGAGAGACAGACAGACAGAAAGAGACAGAGAGAAGAAAGACGGGGGGGTAGAGAGAGAGGCAGAGAGGGAGACAGATTATTGAGAGCCTCTTGGAGCCATGTGGTAAAGGCCTGGGAGCCCATCCTCTTCTGTCTTGCCTGCCCCAGACACTAAGCATTCCAGAATGAATTGAGCATTGTAGCACACACCTGTAATGTAAGAACCTAGGAAGCTGAGACAGAAGGATTGCCAGTTCAAGACCAGCCTGAACTGTGTAGATTTGTCTCAAAAAATATAAATAAAATAAATACATAAATAAAATTTTGAAATGAAGATTTTTTTTGCATGAGATATTATATATGAATCCTTGCCTCTGTAGAACCATTGCCCAATTTGTGGAAGTCAGTAGTAAAAAAGCCATACTCTTCTCCAACTCTTACTCTTCTCTAACTGTCCCTGAAGAGTATCTATTTCTGTGGTTGCTATTAATTAATTCTTATTTCCGTGTTTTAGAACTCCCTGAGCAATTATCCTGAAATTAAAATTGTGATTTTTAGCTTGGAGTTAGGCGAATTGAGTAACCTGTGTAGGAAAGAATCTAGATATACAATCTCTGAGGTTCCAAGTAATATGGCTGCTAGTAGGTGAAAATTCAGTCTTACATTATACTGAGACTGATTTTCATGGTTAATTTGTAGAAATATATCTTAGTGCTTTAAGGTATTAAGTGTTGGATTTTAATCAGAATTATAAAGCATTTACACCTTAGTGAGCCTTAATGTGCCTTTAGTGAAGCATTTTTAAAAGTTTGCTCAGTAATACTAATTAATCAGGATGTGAGTAAATATAATAGGAAAATAAGATTTTGTGGTTAAATAAGTTTGGGGAATGCTAAGTGAAAAGAATTTCCTTAAGAACTCCAAAGCCTTTAATATGCTTTTATGCAATGTGATTCTCCAGAGGAAGAGGATATTCCGAAATTTCCTAAATGTAGTTAGAAAATGTTTTGGGGGAAGGACTGAGAGTCTTCAGAGCAGAGCCTATTTTAATAAATGCTTCTATGGTTGCAGCCTCCTAATTTTACATCAGTAAAGGTATATCAGTATGCCAGAGCGATTTTGTAGCTTTCAGGGAACTAGCACAGGCTAGTGAGCAATGTGACTTAGCCAGTTGGTTTATAAGTTCCCTGGTAGCAGCTATACTTATTGATGTGTGTAACAATGAAAAAAGAGAGTGTGCCCTTTAACATGCACTCATTAGTGGTTATTAGGGGATCATCTTTTTATGTCATTTTAATTTTTATTCATCACATTAATTTGAAAAAACTATTGGTATCTGATACTTACAGGTATTTTATTGGAGGGAAAACTACGTTGTATTTCTGTACCATGAAAGTTGTCAGCTACATTTCAAATGCATAATCCTGTGGGGTGGTTGACAAGGAGGAGAATAGGAAGAGTATCCGTTGGGACCATGTGTGACACCTGTCTGTTGCCCAGCCTCTGCGTCGGGTTGGAGTGGCCCATGTGAGGAAAGCTCTCCTGAAGGACTGGTGCCTGGAAGCTATATTGAGAAGATGGGTGGGACTGGGGCAGCTTTTCTCTGCCAGTGTCACTGGAGCTTTTTGAATTACAATTTCTTTGTGGGCTGAAGTAATACAGCCAGTTGTTAGGAGTTTTAACATAATTATTTTATATTATCTTAAAATGATCATTGAATTGTTTTTGACTAGGAAATAGCATTTAGAAAGGCCAAGTCAGGGTTCTTAAAATTGGATAGCCATTAATAGTTTAATTACACCATACATATGATTGCCAGACATTTGGACTTGCTTACTTTCTACCCTCCCCTCCATAGGCACCACCTATCTGCAAGGCCTCCCATGCCTATCTTCCAGTCCCATCAGCTATTTGTGGTTCTTGGAATGCTGTTGATACAAAGAAGCCCTCTCAAACCAAATAGGTTGCTCTCTGTCACCCTGAGGTTTATTTTAGCCCCTGATAGGAAACAGAAGCCAAAGGTGTCCCATAAAATACCAAATGGGAACTCTTTGTGCATTGAATTCTGCATGTGCCCAGGATCCTCACCTTGCAAAATCAGAATTTAAATTTGATGTGTAAGGAAGGTATCACTAAACCATGTCTTTAAAAAGTGTCATCAGAAATATCATGTGCTAAGTTTTTCTTGGAAGAAATTCTTGAAATACTACTTAAAGCACTATAAATAATATGTAACAGTAATGGAATTAATCAGAATATGCAATTAAAGTACTTACTACATGGTATGGTATATAATCCTAACAATAGTAAATTGTATGGTATTAATACCCAATTTAATTATTGAATTTTCTTCTGTATCTATCAACTGAATAGTTGTGTGACCTTCAGCAAGTTTCTCAGCTGTGTTTTTTTTTTTTTTTTTTTTGTCAGTCGTGGGGCTTGAACTCTGGGCCTGGGCGCTGTCCCTCAGCTCTTCAGCTGAAGGCGAGCGCTCTACCACTTGAGCTACAGCGCCACTTCCGGTTTTCTGGTGGTTTATTGGAGATAGGAGTCTCATGGTCTTTCCTGCCTGGGCTGGCTTTGAACCGCGATCCTCAGATCTCAGCCTCCTGAGTAGCTAGGATTACAGGTGTGAGCCACCAGCTCCCGGCTTCAGCTGTGTTGTTTTGAAAAATCAGATTAGTAATATCTGCCCATACTTCCTACCTATCTCAGAGTGATATCTTGATTTTAAAAATGAGATAACATGTGAAAGTACTTGAGAGGTACAGTGCTGTATAAAGGCAAAGTCTTCCTGTATTATCCTGTTAACTTTTAACTTATCACTTTCTTCTTCCTCCTCTACCTCCTCCCTCCTCTTGGATGATAGGTAAGCACACTACCACTGACTGTCATCCTCAGCCCTAACTTCCTTCTCTTGTTGCACAAATGTCTACTACATGCTCACTTAAATTAGTGAACTCGTTATTTCTACCCATCGGAGCTTGGAATAATGGTGATCAGTAATTTACATTTATCTTCCTATCCCAGAGTTTAACCTGCAAGTAAAAAATTGATAAGCATTGCATTTACCCTTTGTCTTTAATCTAGTTATCTTTTTGGTAAAGTCGTATTCCTGTATATCCCCTTTCCTCCAAGAGTTTTGCCTGAAACTCGTGTAGTAGTTTAACAAGTGACTAATGTAGATTAGGCTTGCTTTGTTACTGACTCATTTTATTATGCAGCACTTAAAGTTGAACATTTATGTGTAATGAGGAAATAATGAGTAAAATAATTTATACTTTCTGATCTGATGGCAACAATAAAGAGTAAATTAAGGAAAATGCACAAGGCCAGATCTAATGAAAACTAAGTATAAAAATAAAATGTCTAAATAAACCACAATCACCTTTTCTCCTTCCTTTTCTATGAAGTTGGTATATTGATAAGGGTATTAGACTGAGAAATAAATCTGGCTTTGAATCCTACTTCTGCTGTGACCTTGGACAAGTCATGTAACTTCTGTACTTCAGTTTCCTCATTTCTAAAATAGGATAATAATAGTATTTGTTCTACATACTTAATTGAGCAGTTGTAGATAAAACAAGATTGTATATATGATTTTGTTTTTGTTGCTGTTGTTTTGCGTGATATGGGGGATTGAATTCAGGGCCTCGCACTTGTACTTTACCACTTGAGCCATACCCCTTCCCCAAGAAGGAATGTATAGGTGGCTATGTAGTTATTACATACTCACAGTCCATTTCCCCGAAGAATGTATGTGAATGGTCACAGAACTGAACAGTGAAAGAAACTAGAATTCTGTCAAGAGGATGAGAAGGGAGTCCCTGTTAGCCTTTGGAGCTGGGAAAAGATACATCCTAGTATTTGGATTTCTGTATTGAATCATGGAACACAGTTTCCCACAGAAATAACATTTTTGAGTGACTAGGTTTCTAGTCTTAGCAATTAAAGAAAAATTGAACTATAACTAATTTATTATGATTCAGTTATTTCAAGCTGTAGCAAATCCTATTGGTAGTATGAATTACCAGTTTGATATTTATTTAAAGTATTTTGGAGGATTTAGCCAAATCTGTATAAGGGATAATGAATTTGCTTCTTTTCTGCCATCTCTGCTTACACAAAATGTGTCCAATGTTTGTATAAATTGGGCTTGTAAATATCAGTTCATACCCTAGAAACCTGACTCCATGAATAAGAGCCTGAGACCCTCTTTACCCCAACTAAGGGAGGACAAACCCTTTCAGATCTTCAATCTCCTTGATGAATACAGTATTCTTACAAAATTAGGAAAGGTTATTATTTCCTCTGCTGCACTGGATGGCTAAGGGACTTGCCCAGGTCACTTGACTAGTCTGAGAGGTTAGCCTGCAGACTTGTTCATCATGTTCAGTTATTAGAAGCAGTAATGGAGAGATTTCTCCATGGAAGAAAGGAGTGCTTTGGTCCATGTGTGATTATGTGGAGCATGTGAAAAATGTGTGACTGACTAGTGGAAAGAATGCTATAGTTGGAGTCAGGAGACCTAGCCCCATCACTGCTTCTCCATTGCCTAACTGTGTAACACTGACTTATGACATTGTTTTATAAACCACCCACTTTCCATATCTGTAAAAAGAAGATAATGATACAAAATACAACACTTGCCAGGATTAAATGATATAATGTAAATAAAATTCATGATGCTAGCAAAAGAAATAGGCTTTTCCTAGCAGAGATTCAGAAAATATTAATTGCCTTTTAATCTCCATGAGTAAGAATGATGTGGAATGAAACTGAAAAACAATATAAAGGTTTGTGTAATCAGCTGGCCGCTAGTGGCTCCTGCTGTAATCTTAGCTACTCTGAAGACTGAGATCTGAAGATCACTCTGAGACTCTTATCTCTAGTTAAGTACAAAAAGCCAGAGTGAAACTGTGGCTCAAAGGTAGGACACTAGCCTTCAGTACACAAGCTCAGGGACAATGTTAGGCTCTGAGCCCCAGGACTGCCACATACAGAAAAATCATCCCAATGTAATATGGTATCTTATCATTGATTACTACCTTCTTGAGTACATTGGAATAAATTGTGCTGGAAAATCCCAGAAGATCTAGATTCTACAAGGTAGACACCAAAATCTGGAAACATACTAGTGTGATGAAATTTCTTATAGTGTGTTATACTATGTAAGTCGAGTAAAGTATCCCTCATCTGAAATGCTTAGAACCAGAAGTGTTGCAGATTTGGGATTTTGAAATATTTATATACATGCTAAGATACCTCACTGATGGAAACAAAGTCAGGATACAAAATTTTATTCATGTTTCATGTATATTTTGTGTATTTATTATACATTGTTATTATTGTACCTACATTTTGACTACATTTGACTATATTTGACTTGAAGTCAGGTGCAGAATTTTTCACTGTACTTTCATGTAACTTATTAAAAAGATTCAGATTTGGGAGCATTCTGAGTTTCAGGTTTTCAGAGTAGGGACACTTACCCTGCAGTAATATCTGTTTCCACTTGTTAGTGTCAGCTTATTACCTGTTAGGTGTTTAGTTCAGAAATGTTACTTAATTTCTCAAAGTCATGAGAAGAAAAATATATACATTATTCTAAAAAGTACTCTATTGTCAATGAAGTATCTAGGTGTTGGTTTTATTATTTTGATTGATTATACAATTACATTTTTATGAGCTTGATAGGAATAAATAGAAATTATTTTCATTTAGTCAAATTCTTGGAGGAGAGGGCTGAGAAGGTGGCTCAGTGGTAGAGTGCTTGCCTTGCAAGCCTGAGGCCCTGGGTTCGATTCCTCAGCACCACATAAGCAAAAAGAAAAAAGCCGGAAGTGGCACTGTGGCTCAAGTGGTAGAGCGCTAGCCTTGAGCTGAAGAGCTGAGGGACAGCGCCCAGGCCCAGAGTTCAGGCCCCATGACCAGACCCAAAAAAACAAAACAAAACAAAACAAAAATTCTTGGAGGAGAATTGGAAGGCAAAGGTAATTTGATAGATCTGCTGATGAAGAATAATTTTAATTATCATGAAGCCATACTCATTATATAGAAGGCAGCATTAAATAATTTAATAGGCTACTAGACTAAAATGAATGAAGCAGGTAAAGGATATAGTCAATATTGGGCCAGGTGAGGTAAAATAACTGAGGGGAAAGGTCCAGCCTCATATCCTTGATTGCCCTCATTCTGTGCTTTAGCTTTGTGGCATAGTATTTATACTTATTTATTAAGAACATCTGAGCTGTGTGAGTGTGACTGGGGAACAGAGGCCATGAAAGAGAAACAGCTTTATTCTCAGCTACCAAGTAACTTTATGCAGTATTCTACAGTGGTCCCAGGCTCGCAAGTCTAGGCTTCCCGTTTAGTGCTTAGAAAGCAGATTTCCATGAAATTCAGCAGTGCTCCTCTCTCTTCACAATCCCTGCTTCCTTATACTTACTTCTTTTTTTTTTTTTTTATGCCCATCCTGGGCTTGAACTCAGGGTTTGAGTCCTATCCATGAGCTTTTGCACTCAGGGTTAGTACTCTACCATTTGAGCCACAGCTCCACTTCTGGCTTTTTGAGTGTGTGTGCGTTTGGGGGAAGGGGGTGGGCTGTCTTTAATTGGAAGTAAGAGTCTTATGGACTTTCCTGAACTAGCTAGCTTTGAACCATGATCTTCACATCTCCTGAGTAGCTAGGATTATTGGCATGAGCTGTGGGTATCAGCCTTCCTCATTCTTGATAGCAGCAAGTATGTATCTCCTTCCTTTCACCCTCTCTCATTTTGTGCCTTTCCATACTCTTGTGGGAAGTCTCCTTTCATTATGCCTTCAGAGTTTTATTGCCATCATAAGTAAGCTTTAGTGTCTTTACCCACTTTTGATTTATATACTAAGGAGACGCTTGTTTAAGTGGGCATAAGAAAGTTGGGATCTTCCATAGAGGACTTGGAATGCTAGGAACCTTGAACTTGATATAACACAGAATAAGCAGGCAGGGAAATGAATGTGATCCAGACTGAAGAATCACAAAGTTCATCCTGAAACAATGAGGCCCTGAAAAAAATTATGCTAAAGGGATGAAATAGTTTAAATTAGATATTGAAAAAAATGGAATTTTTACTTCTTTCAGGGTAATATAATCCTTTTAAAAGGTATTTTTAAATTTTATTTGAGGAAACAAATGTTTCCTGCATTAGAAATGCAGCATTTTTCTCAGTTCTACATGCTCCCATGTCTCTTAAGGACATGAGAACAAGAGCAGGTGAAACTTTAATCCTTGATATGAGAGTATGTATAGGGTGCCATTTGGGAAACTTCTGTGTCAAAACTAAGCTGGAAGTTATGTTGATTGTTCAAAGTTCTCCTTAAAATATTTCATTTGATAAACATTCCAGGCTTATCATTTAAAACCTTGCTGGAAGAATTTTGGAAATCACTAATTGATAGGCTTAACTTCTGCTAGACTTGATTTACTTGTCTGTGGATTGCTTATGGGTCTACATTGCTCTTAAGAAAGCTGAAAGATGGGGAAGGTGGCTCAGTGGTAGAGCGCTTTCCGAGCATGCATGAGGCCCTAGGTTCGATTCCTCAGCACCACATAAGCAAAAAGAAAAAAGCCGGAAGTGGCGCTGTGGCTCAAGTGGTAGAGCGCTAGCCTTGAGCTGAAGAACTGAGGGACAGTGTTCAGGACAAGCTCATGATGATGACAAATGGCAACAAAAACAATTCTCTGTAAATACTAAGTATGCTTATATTCTGACAGGCTCAGAAATTTCTTAAGCTTAAATTGCGTTGAGAAGAGCAGAGAAGGGAAACACTGGGAGTGGAGTAGAGGAAAGAAAAAAGATGGTTCTTTTTTCCCAGCTACTCTTTTTTGAAGTGTTGTGCCTCAAGGCGTATTTGTCTTAGCCTGCGCAGGGTGCTATGACAAAATACCATGGACAGTTAGCATATAAATCACAGACACTTATTTCTCACAGCTTTTGGAGGCTTGGGGGTCCGGGCAGAGGCATCAGTGTCTGATGAGGACCACTTTCTTCTGGTTTTGTTGTCAAAAGAAGAAAGGGGCAAATTGCTTTCCACAGGCTTCTTTTTAGAAGGCTGCACTAGCAGGTCCTAGTGACCTTCCAAAGGTTCTACCTTTTAATCATATCACTGTGAAGGGTTGGATTTCAACATAGACTTGATGGAGCAGAAACATCCAGACTTTGGCAATACTGATTCCTTATTTCATGCTTTCTACCCTAGTTCTCCTGGGACCTGCTTGTATCTCCTGATAAAGAAAGAGCCTTTGTAGCTTTTCACACCATCTTTGGTGGGTCCTTCCTGTCTTGGCTTTCCTATTTTTTGTTTCTCTTCCTCACTACATACTCCTTAGGAAAAGACATTTATACTCATATCTTTGCTGTCTTTATGCAGCTGCATCCCAAATCTTAATTTCCACTTAAGATTTCTTGTTTGAGAAACAAACACATAAAGTCAATGTTGTAGTTGGTACTTTTCATTTTGGTGTGCTAGAGACAACTCAACTTCAACATCACCATTTGAAATTGTCCCTTTAATATTCCCTGAGGTTTTGTAATTTGTCGTGCCTTCCGCTCAGCTCTCACACCAGAAATCTAGTTACCGTTCTTCAGTCTTCATACTTTGTCTTCAAATTTTACAATTTTACAAATTCAAGATGGTTCCATTTATTTCCATCCTCATTGCCTCTTGCTGCTGAGAGATCTTTGTATAGTTGAAGATTTTATTATTTTGCCCACTTTCCCCTCCTCCCTCATTCCTGGTTTCCTTTTTAGCTCTGTAGTCTCATTTATTTACTATTGTCTATGGCATCCCCATGATTTTTTTCTTTCCTCTGGTTTTAGTGAACACACTTTCTACTTTGGAGGGCTCTTTCAGTTAGCTGGTGCTTTCTTATCCTTCACAGTTAAGTTTAGCTCCGTCTTACTAGCCCTCCTGACATCATCCCTGCGCCAAGTCACGGCTGTCCTATGCCTTCTTATCACTATGTGCTAAATCAATTTTCATATCATTTTCATTTCATTTCATTCTCACAGGCATTGTCAGCCTGAGCACGCAAGTGAGACTTTTTTTTTTCTTTTTGGTTGGTCATGGGTCTTAAACTCTGGGCCTGGGCGCTGTCTGTCCCTCAGCTCTTCAGCTCAATGCTAGCGCTCTATCACTTGAGCCACAGCACCACTTCCAGTTTTTTCTGCCTATGTGGTGCTGAGGAATCGAACCCAGGGCCTCATGGGTGCAAGGCAAGCACTCTGCCACTGAGCCACCTTTTCTATCTCAAAATATTGTTTAATTTACTTTGAAAAAAGACATATAAGCACCCACATGTAGATTCTTTAGTCTTAGCTTTTATTATTGGTCCTGAACTGGCAGTATTTCTTCCTTTTTCCAGTACTCTTTCTTTTTTTTTTTTTTTTTGCAGGGGGGGGTTCTGGTCGTGGGGCTTGAACTCTGGGCCTGGGCTCTGTCCCTCAGCTCTTCAACTCAAAGCTAGCGCTCTACCACTTGAGCCACAGCGCCACTTCTGGCTTTTTTCTTTTTGCTTATGTGGTGCTGAGGAATCGAACCCAGGGCTTCATGCATGCAAGGCAAGCGCTCTACCACTGAGCCACCTTCCCAGCCCTTCCACTACTCTTTCTTATACTCTTTCCACTACTTTTTCTTATTTCTGACCCTCTGCCAACTCTCAGCTGATTTTAAGTTTTCTAATTTGACTGTAATGCCTAATCTTTCATACCTGAGGGAACTGAGATGTTGGTGGTCCTACCTCTGTGGAATTGATTCTGCCACTAGTCATGGCAAAGGTAAAAGATGACTCAGGTTGCTGATATGTATGTGCCTCTCTTTTCTTATTGTGTAGTAGCAATCGTTCTTACTTTTGATAGCCAAGGTTTATTACACTGAACAATTCTGTAACCTCTCATTTTTCTCTGTCCAATGCCATGAGGAGCCCAGAATTGCTAGGTTGCAATTGGAGCTTCCAAATCAGTAGAGCCATTGTTGTCTTTTGTGAAATCATTCTTTACTTGGTTACTGAGACTGTTCAACCAGCAGAACCAGAGTTGTTGTGATGGAGAATAAAATTACAAGTTGCTCATTAGGTATGATGAAGGGGAGGCGATGTGAAACACATTCCACTTTTGTCTTTTGGTTCCTAGGCCCATGCATAAAGGCTTTGGGGAAAACAGTGTCATCTGTCATTCACTGGCTCGAAGGATCCGGGGGATACTGCCCACCTAATCTCTAGAAGTCCCAAGTCTTCAGTAGATTAGTTCAGCATTTTGAAAGGTCCTTTTGCATGATGAAGAACATGCTAAGGCCAATAGACAGCATTTGTATCAACTCTAAAATCACTGTACATCTCAAGAGAGATATCATGATGGTGAAAATGGTCATTCTGTGGATGGCAAAGGCATAGTGATGAGGAAAGGCACTCTCAAAATGAGATTAAGTGCCTGTCACATAAGAACTCACAAGTAACTACTGAAGGTTGGGATATTTGTCTCAAATACTTTATATTTTCATAAACTGAAGATGAAAGGAGGTTAAGTGAATTGGAACCCTTCTGTGTCTGATTAATCATGACTTTGGGTAATAGGTGTAACTACTGAAAGCTGCCCTTTCCTCTTACTTATGAGATTGAGACAGTGAAACTTTAGATAAAAGGTTTGAACTTCTCAGAAGAAAGGTCTGTTCAAGTACAAAGAGTATGTTAATAATACTTACCCTGCCCTGGCAGCAACCTATGTTTCAACCAAGCACATAACAAGATAGCTTGTGAGCTGAGTACCAGAAGCTATATTCCTTATTACTCAGGAGGCTGCGATCTGAGGATTACAGTTCAAAGTCAGCTTGGGAAAACAAATCAGAAACTCTTACCTTCAGTTAACTAGCACTTGAGGTGTGGCTCAAGTGGTAGAGCTCTAGACATTAATGAAAAAGTAGTAGCATGAGACCCTGAGTTCAATCCCAAGTACTGGCACAAATTTAAAAAAAAAAAAAAAAGATTGTGAAATATCTCTGTCATTAAGCTCTCTTAACATTTAGTATGTTGCTTTCCAAGCACTTAACTGCCATGGTTCATGATATCTGTTAGACTAGTTGAATATTACTTGTTTACCTCACTAGTTCTTAAATCTCAAGAAAGGAAAAGGTAACAACTAAATCAGTGTCTTAGTGAATCTCTGTTATCTAGCGCAGTTTCTGTGTATGGTAGACATTCAGTAAATATTTACTGAAAATGAATAAAAATGAACAAACAATGTGTGTTTATATGAATTCTGCCAAAACAAAGCGAAACAGACAACCCAGAGAGGTACTATTATTGATTTGTTTTCTTCTCACCTGAAATGAGTCCTATGGCTGTATTTTGTATGAATAAGTATTATTTTAGCTTTGGAGAGAGCTTAGTGCCATGAGCAATTTATTGGGGTTATTTTCAACAGCATAAAGTGTTTAATAACAGATGCAAATTGATGGCAGATTATCTCATTCATCTGCCATCTGTTGGGCAACTATCTGGCCTAACAGGACTTATCCCTTAAGTACTAGACAATTAACAGTCTAGCACATGTTTACCTTAATTCATTTTCACATTTATTTTTGAGACTGGAGTTAGGGCTCCAAGTGGTAGAGTACCATATATGATTGGGAAAATGTAAGGATTAGCACAAGGTCTGAAGTTCAAGCCCCAGTACCAGCACAAAACAAAAGAAAAAAAAACAAATTGGATGGAAAATTTTTCTGAAAGATTTGAAGGAGAAAAGGTATTTCATGTCTGGCTTGCTCAATGGTGGTGTACAACATCTTGGCAAACTTCAAAGTCCACTTGATGTGTCATAATGTTCCATAAGGAAGTATTCTTTCTTCAGTGTCAGAAGTCAGATCCACACTAAATAATAGGACTAGGAAATACACTGAACTATAACTAATTTGTTCCACCAGAGTACAGTGTACATTGTGCAATAGCAACAGAAACTGGCATGAGATGAAGGGGTATAGTCCATGCTGGTCATCATTAATGTGTGTGATTTTTAAACAGGGGAAGGAAGTGTATAGTAAAGACTGAAGAAAATATAGATTGTGTCATATGTACAGGCAATTAGGTTATACCCAGTGAAAGCATAGTGATTCTCAGTCTGGACATGCCTTTTAATAAAAACTTTACCAAGCCTTTTTCCTGTGTATAAGGTGGAGACAGGGTTGGCCTATATAAATTTACCCTGAGCATGACCAGTTGGGTTGGTGATGCGTCATAAATGTGGGCCAGCTTCTATAAACGTTTCAGTGTTTAGCATAATGCCCAGCACCCAATTGGGACTCAGTAAATATTTATTGAATGAGTGTTCTAAGACAAATTGAGGCAATTTTCTCCAGTTATCTAGCCTGAAATCAGGTCCCAAAGCCTCATATCAAGCTGACTATGAATTAGAAATTGGAATATTTACCAAATAGAATACAAAGCAAATTGATTATCCCTAGCATGTGCCATAATAAGCTTTTTTAAAAATCGGTATACAAACAATGGGATTTCTACTTAGGGAAGGAGTCCAGTGGTATAACTCCTTTGAACTACTAAAAACGTTTAGTAATATAAATACTGTACCAGGAAGCTGAAATGTGTTGGGGCACTGAGAGATGGTGGCATACAAATAGAGAGAAGAAGGGTGAATAAATGCAGTCTTTATATACAGTGTACATTATGTAAAAATTGAACTGTGTAGTTTGAAGGTAGAGATAAGATGAGGAAAGTTGGGGGAGAACAATGAAGGAGTGACATTGATCAAGATGTAACCTGACTTCTAGAATTGAAAGCCAAGCACACACAGTGTTATAGGCAAGTGTATGGAACGTATTATTGAAGGGGCAAATTCAAACTATGTAATTCCTTAGAAAAACTTACATTCCAACAAAATGAATACCAGGAAACTGGCACTTGAAAGTTGTGTGGGGAGAGGTTCAAGGGAGGGCACTAGAGGAAAAAGAGAGAAAAGGGAGCAAATGCAGCCATAATGTTCAGTGTATATCCTATGAGACCAAGAAAATTGAGGGGAGAGGTTGGGTTGGAGGGATAGTGTACAACAATGAAAGGGGTGATTCGATCAAGATGCACTGTACTTATAAACTGATTTGTTGAATAGTAACTCCCTTGTTCAAATACTTAACATTAACAAAAATATAAAACAATAAAAAAGTAAGTATTAAAAAACTAGGATTTCATTGTGACATTTCCACAGTTGTATGCAATATCCTGATCAACCTCCTCCCTCTGTCACTCTCCTTATCCGATTGCTCCACCATAATAAACTTCAAAAGACTATCTGGTTTGCAATAGGTAAATCATTAAGTTACTTTTAAGTTATTAAGTTATTGTTAAGTTATTTTGGAAGCTACGCATCTTTATTGAAACTGTGGCAGAGTAATTCCATTGAGTCTTGGTTTAGTTACAGAAATGGCTAATTTTATACTAGATTCTCACATGATTCAAAAGGTGTGTAAATGACTCAGACCATTAATATCCTTCTTTCCTGTGATCTCCCCTCCCAGTGAAATGATGGCTGTAAGGCAATGATGGTAATTGGAGGCGGATACCTTGACTTTGCCCTGTGGCAATAAAATGACACACTTTTGAGTAATTACATATGTATGTACTGTACAGTGTTGTGTGAAAGAAATGTATAACTATTTAATATTTATGCTAAAGCGTAGTGAAAGTCATATATGGATTGGGATGGGTGAGGATGGAGTTCTGCCTTTTATTTTTACCATATTTCCTCCTAAATTAGATTGGTTTGGAGGACCATAGCCACAGGAGGCCAAAGGTAGTTAATAGTAAAGTCATTGATCACCTGCCCTTTGTAGACATAGGACCAGGATGGTGTTGAGTTTCAATTAAATGAAGTGAAATATTCAGAAGTGATTTTGAGCTGAAACTGAGCAGTTTGTTGAAAAATCTATGGAACTCTTGGGGTCATGTGTGGTTTTTCCAATTTCTTTCCCATTTTGTAAAACAATTACACAAAGCTTTGGATGTTTAGAGTACTCTTTGTGCATTTCTCTGTTCTTGGTGTCTCAGATTGAGGCTGATGGACACTTCTCAATCTTCGTTTCACTTAGCCTCACTTTCTTCTTAAATCTAGTAATTTTTCTTTTTTTGACATTTCTAGCTGTCACTTAATTGTGGTTTTCTTTATAATTCTAACTTAGTTTTTTTATGTTGTTTCCATTTATTCAATCTCCTTGGTGATCTTATTCATTACCATCATATCTGTTGAAATCTATACATGGATTCCTCCCTTCGGTATATTCATGTCAGTCTCACTTAACTACAACTTGAAGATCTATATAATGATAATAATGACGGTAACAGCTATTTATTATGGAGCACTCTGTCTGGCAGCTGAGTACTTTATTGCTTCATTCTGCCTACTTCTCTCAGCCACACAGTGAATGCTGTTCTTATTTTCTAATTCTAGGAGGGGAAACCAGAATTAGATGCATTTAGTGGCTTTTCTAAGACCCTTCAATCAATAGCACTGGGTTATTTTTTTACTTCAAAGCCAAAAGCCCAAGTTTATGATGGTTAGTGTCTTGAATTAACAGGCCAAAATGGAACTCATGTTTCTTTCTCTTCTCCATATGTATATTTTTCTATTACTGTCCTACATGAAAGGATCAGTGGCTGGATAGCTCAGTAATACAGCACTTGCCTAGCATTCATAAGCCTGGCTCAGTACACACACACACACACACACACACACACACACACACACACACACACACACACACACACACACACACACACACACACACACACACACACACACACACACACACACACACACACACACACACACACACACACACACACACAACATTTCATCCCTAAAGAAGTAATTTCTGGGTATTAGAGTAGCCTTCAAGTATTGTAAATACAAAAATACTTTAAAAATATTGTTTGTATTGAACCAGAGGGTTCAAACTAATAGTCTTCTGGTTGATGCATTTTTTAACACTATACATTGTTTATAAAGCTTAGAAAATATCTCATTTCTAAGTTCTGGATTTCTAAGTTTTCCCTGGAGACCTGGGCTCAGTCCAGTATCATTCATAAGGATCTGAATAGCAGCTTTTCCTTGCCATCTACTGCAACCGGGACCTTCCTCAGGCTTCCATGTGTCCCTGCTTGTCTAGCTCCATGGGCATTTATGATGCCTGATAAAGAATATTGTTCTGCTTTGTGAGCTGTAGTCTTTATAGTACTTGATTTTCCCACATGAAATCTGTTTCTTGCTTTCTATTCGTGGTTCTGGTTTGTTTCCTCATTGGTTCTCTCTATCCACAAACATGTTAAAGTTCTTGAAACTACTACATGCCAGTTATAATATACTTGTTTGCAGGAGTTCTGGTAGGACTGCCCCAAGATCCACAACCCAGAATGGACCCAGGTCCCTGCTCCCGCAGGTTGTGCTTCTCTATCCTATCAGCTTGACTTCAAACTACTATTTTCCGCTATGCAAATAAACAACTCTTGGGGGCTGGGAAGGTGGCTCAGTGGTAGAGCACTTGCCTTGCATGCATGAGGCCCTGGGCTTGATTCCTTAGCACCACATAAGCAAAAAGAAAAAAGCCAGAAGTGGCGCTGTGGCTCAAGTGGTAGAGCACTAGCCTTGAGCTGAAGAGCTGAGGGACAGCGCCCAGGCCCAGAGTTCAGGCCCCACGACCGGACCCCCCCCCCAAAAAAAAGGCAAATAAACAACTGTTTTTCTCTCCCCCACACACACACACTATTTTTCTTTCTCTGTTGGTAGTGGGGCTTGAACTCAGTCTAGGCATGGTTCCTGACCTTTTTGCTCAATGCTAGTGGTCTACCACATTGAGTCACAGTGCCACTTCCAGTTTTCTGGTGACTATTTGGAAATCGGGGTCTTGTGGATTTTCTTGCCTGGGCTGACTTCAAACTGCAGTCTTTAGATCTCAGTCTCCTGAGGCATAAGTCACCAGCGCCCAGCTAAACACAACTCTTTAGCTCTCCCTTTTCCATGATCTGTTTTCTAGCTCCCCCTTGCTTTTTTTTTTTTTTTTTTTTTTTTTTATTGTAAAGCTACTATACAGAGGGTCACAGTTACATGAGTGAGGTTATGAGTACACTTCCTCTTGAACATTGTTACCCCCTCCATTGTTTTCCCCCTACCATCCCCTCCCTCCCTCCCTTCCCCGAGGTTCTTTTTTTTTTTTTTTTTTTTGATTGTGATTAAATGATTACATAATTTCAAAGTCACAAGTTCATTCTAACTTCCCTGGAGCAAATTGTCTACCACAGTCTGTAATATATAACAGTGTTCACATGTTATATACCATATTTGTGATCAGCAGCATGGGGATATTTAGTAGTGGTTCAACCAGATGAGCGGGAGTTCTTTGTTTCTTAAGTCCTGTTAGTTTTGTCGTATCACTAACCTTTTGGATTTAGCATCCACTTATGAGGGAGACCATGTACCGTTTGTCTCTTCGTTCTTGGCTTACCTCGCTCAACATGATTCCTTCTAGCTCCATCCATTTCCCTGCAAATGCCATTATTTTGTCATTTCTAATGGCTGCATAATATTCCATTGTGTATAGATACCACAATTTTTGGATCCATTCATCTGTGGTGGGGCACCTAGGTTGTTTCCATATCCTAGCTATTGCGAACAGTGCTGCAATAAACATGGAGGTGCACGTGTCCTTGTATATTGGTTCCTGTTGTTCAGGGTAGATGCCTAGAAGTGGTATGACTGGGTCATAAGGGAGGTCAATCTTTAGCTTTCTAAGGACCCTCCAGACTGCTTTCCAAAGTGGTTGTATAAGTGTACATTCCCACCAGCAGTGTAATAGGGTTCCTCTTTCTCCACATCCCCTCCAGCATTTGTCGTTGGCTGATTTGTGGATGTGGGACATTCTGACTGGGGTAAGGTGGTATCTCAGGGTTGTCTTTATTTGCATTTCCTTCACCACCAGGGATGATGAACATTTCCTCATGTGTTCCCCCTTGCTTTTTGTGCCAGTAATGAGTCTTGAAATAAGGGCCCCTAAACTTTATCACTCAAGGGTGATACTCTACCACTTGAGCCACATCTCTTCTTCTGGCTTTTTGGTGGCTAATTGGTGATAAGTCTCACAGGCTTTCCCTTCTCAGTCTAGCTCATTTCTCAGCCTTCTAAGGGTATTACAGGTGTGAGCTACCAATGTCCAGTTTCTCTATTCTTTTACCTCCAAATTTTATTCATTTTTTGCAGAATTCTGTCAGGCCACCAGAGTATAAATTGACCTTTCTGTAATTCACTTGTGCCCTGACATCATTTGAGCACCTGGTGTGCAACTGATATACCAGACACTGGGGAAATAATCCTCACATGAGAGTAGCTTCCTGGGAGTGTAGGTCAGATAAGCAAATATGTACAGTGAAGTGTGCTGAGTGCCTGATGATTAGATGCAGTGCTCTCTTTGACTTTTCTTCTATTTGTGCTTTCTTACATCATTTTTTCCCCAAAGACAAACACCTTTCTTCAGAAAAACTTCCTTTTTTCTCTGTACCATTTCTCACTTCTGATTTTCTATACTTGTGTGGAGTTCCTTTGGCTTCTTTCTTTTTGACATGCCTTTCTAGCTGTGTACTTAGATGTTGCATTGAAGCCACAATGCCTGTAGCTTTCCTTAAGAAAATGGCATCAGGAAAAAAAGAAAGATGGTACTGGACTGGTTCACCACATTAATATCTCACAGACATTATTAATTCCTGAACTTTGCTCATCAGAACCGCTGATTTTTGCTTCAGAAAAAGCCTCCACCTGACCAAGTAGGCAGTCACTCCCATTACCAGTAGTGACCTTAGAGCAAAGCTTTCTCTCCCTTTATGGGGCATCTTTTACACAGCTGAAATGGTCACTGTTTCCAACTTAATCTTTTGTTGTCTTTTTCCACTGCTGTTAAGTCACTTTGGGTTCCACAATATGGCTCTCAAAGCTGCTCAACTTCTGCTCCCAGCTCACTTCTGTCCTTCCAGCCACAAGGCTTTGCATGCATGGAGCCTTCAGTGGATACTGAAGCAGAAATCCCTGCTCTTTTCTCATCAGAGGGCAGAACTGTAGGTTTTCATTATGTAAGTACAGTGTACTGTTTACTTCTCTATAGCTTCTCTCATTTTAAATTAAATATTGTAAAGATGAATAACCTATAGCTCCTTTAAAAATTCTGGTCTTCCCAAAGGAGGGTACTCTTAGGAGAGGAATATGAAGGTACAATGCCTATGTGCATCTGATCATATGAAATAATATTTATCAGGCTGGGAGGGTGGCTTGCCTGGTAGAGTGCTTCCCTTGTATGCATGAGGCCCTGGGTTCAATTCCTCAGCACCACAGAAGCAGAAAAAGCCAGAAGTGGTGCTGTGGCTCAAGTAGTAGAATGCTAGCCTTGAGCTGAAGAGCTGAGGCACGGTGCTCAGGCCCAGAGGTCAGGCCCCAAAACTGACAAAAAATAAATAAAAATTTAAAAATAAAAATAAAATAATAATCATAAAAGTAAACTCCAGGAAGTGTAAATGAGATTTTTTTCTTTGTTGCTATTTTTGTTTTCTTTTCTTCTTGTTTGTTTATCTGTCTTTGGGAGGGTAAAGGGGAGGCACAGAAATGGAGGGACTACAGATGAACAAATGTAGCAGTGGTACTCACTAGACATTCTGTTGAAAATGAACTGTACAACTTGTGGGTAAGGACAGATAGGAAAAACTGGGAGAGAGTGAGGGAAAGGTGACACTGTCCAAAAAGAAATGCATTCATTACCTGACTTATGTAACTAACTTCTGTTTACCTCACCTTTATAGTAACAATTTGCAAAACTTAAAAAAATTCTGGTCTTCATTAACCCAGTGTACGAACTGAATTGTGTTTCTCCAAAATTCTTACATTGAAGTCTTGATGCCCAGTTCTTCAGAATGTGACTGTAGTTGGAGATAGTATCTTGAAAGGGGCAATGAAAATGAAATAAGTTCATCAAATAGACCTTAATCCCATATGACTGGTGTTCCTTGAAAAGACGATGAGGTCACAGACACATGCAGTGGGAAGACCAGGCACATGGCAAAGGGACAGCTATTTACAGGCCGAACAAGAGTCCTCTAAAGGAATCAACCTTACTGACACCCAGATCTTGAACTTCTTGCTGCCAGAGCTATGAGAGACTAAGTTTCTGTACTTGATCCACCTAATCTGTAGTGCTTTGTTATGGAGTCTATCAAACTGATACATGTAGTATGCATTATTTGCTGGGGGTCAAATCTTGTATCTAGGCATGTGGTCTGTGGATAGAGAAGGACCAGATGCTATCCTTCTTTTTCAGATGTTTTTCAAGCATTTGAAATTTATTATGAGCAAAGAGGGCCATCTTTAACATCTTTGTACTAGAATATACACATATGCTCAGCTACTATAGCATCAGTACACATATATATGCATACATACACATGCGCATATGCACATAAATGCATAGCAATTAAGCAAAAAGATTATAATTTTCCCCTGACAAAAGGTAATCAAAAACAGATAAGTTGCCAGGTTCTAGTAGCTCACACCTGTAATCCTAGCTACTAAGGAAGCTGAGATCTGAAAATGGTGGTTCAAAGCCAGCCCAGGCAGGAAAGACCATGTGACCCTTATCTCCAATCAATCACCCCCAAAAAAGCTGGAAGTGGAGCTATGGCTCAAGTGATAGAGCTCTATACTTGTGCAAAAAAGTTTAGAGATGGCACCCAGGCCCTGACTTTAAGCCCCCCAGGACCTGGGGAAAAAAAAGACAAAAACTGTACATTGAGGATAATCTTTTAATTTTGTGTACATTGATAGAGTTGGAGGTCTATAGGACTACAGGACTATATCCTAGTGTCATAAACTAAAACCAGGAATTTACTGTATTGGTCTTAGCATTTTCTCTAATTGAATAATAGAAAATAGTTATTTAACATTTTTCTATAGTATTTTACTTATTTTTTACACTGAGAAAGGAGAGGAAGATTAGATGATCTCTCAGTTATTTCTTAGTCCAGAAGTTATATAGTTCTAGTAATATCAGTCAATAAAATGTTGTTGTTACTGGGTTAAGTGTATTTGGTGCTAACAAGATTAGTTTGAAATACATAAATTCAGTGCTGCTACTTGTGTGTCAAGTAGAAGGAAAAAGGTCAGTTGAATATGACTAGGGCTGTGGTAGAAGTCTAAGGCATATCAGAGCACAATGGTAAGCAAAGAAAAGAGGGGCAATTTTACTGTGATTCAGTGAGGCCAATTGTAATGGCTACAGGCTGAGGATGAGGAACTGGAAATAAGGGCTCTTCTCAAGGATCTGGAACACAAACAGGAAGTAACTGGGGGCAGGGAATAGGGATTATAAAAGGTTATGTGTTGTTTAAATACAAGAGTAAAGAACCAGTGTAAATATTCCTGGGGAAAGAGCCTGCAGACAGAATGTTTATTCTAAAGGAGACAAAGATGTAATTAAGACAAATTTAAATACAAAACTCTAAGATGGACAGAGGAGAGGGAAGAAAAGAGAGGGGAGAAGGAGGGATGAAAGGAAGGAGGGAATATAATTCTAACTAGAAAACGTTAATTTTGGCATCAAGGAAGTATGTCAAATACATTCATAATACATTTCCTTTTATTTTTTTCCTATATGTTTAAAAATTTTCCAGTATTACTGAGGAAAGAAACATAGATTGAGAGTTGAGCAGAATAGAACAATCTGGGACATTTACTCCCTGTTATGGTAGGACATTATGAGAGATCAAGGGTAAAGCCTCTTTTCACATTGTGTTAAAGTAGGAGCCACTGGACTATGGGCCAGAAGAGGAGCATGGAGAATAAGGACTCTTTGTAGGAAAGCAACTTCACAGACCTGGTAAAGGACGTGTGGGGATGCACAGGCTCTGCTGAGGTTGCTCCTTTTGATATATGCGTCGAACAGGGGAAGAGCACGGTAGTAGGAACATGGAAAACTATGTAAGAAAGGAAACTAGGATCACCAGATAGGATAAATGATTCCCTCCACTGTGTGCCAGCATCTTGTCACCTGTTCAGAGAATTCTGGTTTCTATTTCGTTGTCCTTTTTCTCTGAATTATATGAGATATAAACAATTTCATAAAAATTTGTTAGCACTCATTATCAGAACTGAGATGATTTTGTTGCCTTCTTTAGGTAAAAGAAGAACGTCCAGAAAATATACCAGATTTAAAATTATTGGTGGAGAAGAAATTTTTGGCTTTACAGAATAAGAATTCTGATGCAGACTTTCAGAAGAATGAAAAATTTGTACAGTTTAAGCAACAACTGAAAGAACTAAAGAAGCAATGTAAGTTTGCCATGCTTTGCTTTGGTTTGGCTTTTTGAAAAGAGGTGACTTAATGAACAATCCAACAGAACTAATTGTGTCAAGGTTGCTTATCTGCCTGGCTTGATTTTCTACCTAAGTTGCTTTTTATTGTTGCAATTCTGTATTTTTTTTAACTTTTAGTTCTAATCTGCCTTTCCATTTGTGAGAGCCAACAGTTTCCACAAAATGCTAAGAGAATTCCCCAGCAGCTGAAACGAAGTTCCATGTATCATCTCATCCCACTGCTGGGAGGGGACTTGGGAAAACAAAATAAAACTGAAAGCCATTTCATTAAAGTTAACGATGGGGTTTTTCAAATTTTAAACTGCTGTGCCAACCTTTAAAATAACTTTAGTTGGATTCTAATCTTTGGTGATGGTTTCTTAGAAGCTTAAAAATAAATTAAGTTGGACCCTAATCTTACTGCTTTGAAGTAATACTGGTGATGGTTTCTCAGAAGACTTTTCTTCTCAATTATGGAGCCAGATCCCCTCCACTGTTTTATCCTTTTAGTGGAATAAATTCCACATAACTTTTGATGCTTAGTAGACTATTACACTGAACTTGAGTGTGTGTGTGTTTGTGTGCGCATGCACATGCACATGCACATGGGCAGGTGTGCACCAGAGCTTAGAACCTGGACACCATCCTTGGGCTTTTCTTTGCCTTTTTTTTTTTTTTTGCTAAAGGCTAGCACTCTATCACTTGAGCCACAGCTCTACTTACAGCTTTTTGCTGGTTAATTAGGAATAACGATCTCATGGACTTTCCAACTGAAACTGGCTTTGAACCACAATCATCAGATCTTAGCTTCATGAGTAGTTATAGGCATAAGCCACCAGTGTCCGGCTGAGTTTTTTTTTCCCCCTTCTTTTTGTATTGTCAAGGTGATGTACAGAGGGGTTACAGTTACATAAGTAAGGTACTAAGCACATTTCTTGTTGAACTTGTTACCCCTTCCCTCATTTCTCCTGACACTTTTTAACTTGATCTTAGTAGTATTTTTTAAAATAATCTCTTCATTATCTGTTATAAAGGTTTGTTATTACCCTGCTACATGTTGTATGTACCCAAAATATTTCCTGTTAATCTATTTACTGATTTCTATAATTTCTATAGTGGTTGGACTAGTTTATGTTCTTAACCAACAATGTATGAGGGTTCCTTTTCCTCCTGTATACTTGACAGTATTTGTGTTCTTGATGATGGCCATTCTAACTGGAGTGAGATGAAATCATAAGTCGTTTGCATTTTCTTTATGGACAGTCACTGAGCTTTTTTAATGAACTTAATTTTTTATTTTAAAGTGCTACTAATGAAGATAATTTATTATACAGATAAAACCTGTTTGGAGACAGAATTTGCCAGAAATAATATATCCTTTCTGCACATGAAAGTACCTATGTCCTTTCCTTAAATAATCATGTTATATAGATTGTGTTTTTACATTAGCATCTATTTATAGGTTCTATGGTCTTTATTACTTTTTAGGACTGTGATTCTTTTCTTCTTTAAAGAGCTGGATAGTGAAGCAAATAACTTTGTTTTACGCTTTTTCCCACACACACAAGGAGTAGCAATGCTACATGATATGATACATAAATGGCATTTCCTTATATGTGCTTAGTGAAGAGGTAACTATTTTGAAATAGGCCTTTTAAAATATATATAAGCATTTTCTTTAAATTAATGCTGAGATCTCAAAAAATGACTGAGGAAGCTACTTTACTTTTGTCTATTTTACAAGTAACTTAAGTTTCACAATTTGGAATGTTTTGCAATCATGATGAGACTGACTTTTACTGTAGATTTAAACAGTAAGCATTTCCCTTGTCTTTTAAGTCTTTTTTGCTCTTCATTGAACATCTTGGCTACCAAAATCTTCTTCATGTAATTTGGGCTACTCCCCCAAATGGGCAAAAATCCCCAGGACATATAAATTTGCTCATGGCTTTCTTTTAAGATTTTTTTTTCCTATGATACTGGGACTTGAACTTAGTGTCTCAAGCACTCTGCCACTTAAACCACACTGCAGCCTCAATTTCAGTTTTGATGTTGGTCAAAATAGCCGAATACATTTTATTTTGCTAATTTGGAGTCAGTGCTCTAACATCCAATTATAATTGCTGTTTTAAAATATATTGTTATAATGCAGGTTGAAAAAATCGGAATTTCCTCCTTTTCTGTTGCTCACAAAATTATCATTTCATAAAAGAAGTTATACTTTTAGAATAACACATTCCTAGGGAAACATTTTCTAATTGAGAACTTTGTAATTCAACAAAATGTTAAGGTGTTAGAATAGTGGTTGTTTCTCTAAAATGTAAAAGGAAGGAAGCCAGGGAGAGAAGTAAGGAAGGAGAGAGTCAGAAACAGAGATGGGCAGGGTGTAAGTTTCCTTAGGCTAGCAGCATACATCATTTAAATCGCATGACATTATAAATGTACATTGAAAGGAATGCTTTTTCCATATATTGTAACATTGGAATTAAAAGAACTTTCTCTTAAAATCTTTTGAAAGTTCTTAAATCTCAAGTAACACTACAAAGTAAAGTATTAATTCTGCTCTAATATGTATTATAGGATGTGTATACCTTATTTGCAAAATGAAATCCTTGATTATTGTTGTGAGCATTGGCATTAAACGTTTATCATGGGTAGAAGAGTTTACTCCTTAGAAAGAACTGTTGTGAGGGTCCTGCTTAGAATTGGGCTCCCATAATATATATGGATCCAGATCTTAGGTACACTGAATCATAGGTATGATTTAATGGATCTGTTTTGAGATATGTTCTGGAAGTAAGGAAATAGAATAAACTTTTGTTTTTGAAATTTATGGAAAATGGAAAGCAGGGAGAAATACTTCCTTGATTCTAGTTGCCTGTTTTGGCAAAGTAAAGGCTGAAATATCTCTATGGTTTGTGCATAGCTAAATGGCACTCATGTGAAAAGACCATGCCGATTTTTGTTTGTTTGTTTTTTACTAATGTCATTATGCAAGAACATTATTGCATAGGATTAAATTTGATCAAATCAGTTTCTAGTCAAAGAAATGCCAGGCAGCTCTTGGGAGAAAAAAAGAGGTCAAGCTGGAGGTTAGAGGGAGTGAATGGTGAGCAGGCCTTGGTGAACTTTGCTGGCAGTAATGTCATTTAACTCAGCAGCTGGTTCTTTTTTTTGGGGGGGTCCAGCCGTGGGGCCTGAACTCTGGGTTTGGGCGCTGTCCCTCAGCTCTTCAGCTCTTGAGCCACAGCGCCACTTCCGGCTTTTTTCTTTTTGCTTATGTGGTGCTGAGGAATCGAACCCAGGGCCTCTGGCATGCAAGGCAAGCGCTCTACCACTGAGCCACCTTCCCAGCCCCAGCAGCTGGTTCTTAAACTTTCTGGACTCATGCTCCCTTAATGTAATTAAAATGTACTGAGTACCCTAAAGAACTTTTGTTCACATTGTGTATATTTATTAATACTGATTATATTATAAATCAAAATTGAGTAATTAAAAAACATTAGTATTTAAAAATACTAAGCCTATTACATATTTATATAAACAGCATTAGATATAAAGTGTAGCTGTGTATTTCCCCAAGAAAGATAGTTAATAATAGGGTGACTGTTTTACATTTTTTACAGATCTTTTCAGTTTCTGGGCTAGAAATAGTCTAGATCCTCATATTTTGCTTCTGCATTTGGACTGTTGTGATTCATTGTTTAGAAATGCCCAAAGAGGCTTGTCGTCGGTGGCTCACGCCTGTAATCCTAGTGACTCAAGAGGCTGAGATCTGAGGATCGTGGTTCAAAGCCAGCCCGGACAGAAATGACTGTGAGATTCTTATCTCCAATTAACCACCAGAAAACTGGAAGTGGCACTGTGGCTCAAGTGGTAGAGCATGGCTTACCTTGAGCTGAAGAGCTAAGGGACAGTGCCCAGGCCCAGAGTTCAAGCCCCATGGCCAACAACAACCACAAAAAATGTACAAAGAAAATAAGGTCTTGGGCTGGGAAGGTGGCTCAGTGGTAGAGCACTTGCCTTGCATGTTCGAGGCCCTGGGTTCGATTCCTCAGCACCACATAAGAAAAAAGCCGGAAGTGGCTCTGTGGCTCAAGTGGTAGAGTGTTAGCCTTGAGCTGAAGAGCTGAGGGACAGTGCCCAGGCCCAGAGTTCAGGCCCCACAACTGGACCCCCCCCCCCCAAAAAAAAAAAAAAGAAAAGAAAAGAAGGTCTCTCGCATTGGTAATAGGCTTGTAGACCACTAGAAGGTCTTACTTTTTAAACATCAGATCTGAGCCTAGAGAAGGTAAACTAGCGCCTGTGTGCACAATCTTGCCTAACTCTCCTGTGTTGCTGTTACCTCCCAGCTAAGAATTATTTTAAATTAAATTTTAAAAAGAATATATTTAGTGATGGGAAAATTACATAAATTATATGAATATCTTATTTTAGTGCTAAAACATAGTTTAATTAGAACCACACGTGCTCATTTGTTATGTGAGGCCTCTGGAGGCTCTAGTGGCAGCCCTGAATGATGTGTCATAGGCTGTTGGCCTGAGAAACTTCTATCCGGCTCTTTACAGAAAGAAATTTACTGGTCCCTGATCTAAACCATATTCAGAAAGTGGATGCTTCTTAAGGGTTTCCTCCCCTAAGTATAATACATGTATGTCAGATGTGTTCAGAATACTTTTAAGTGCCTATCACCACAGTTGCTCTCAAATGAATGGAAGTACACACACTAGTGTACAAATGTGAAAAAAAAAGAATCACTAGTAACAAAGATCAAATCAAAGCATATTAAAAAAGTATTGAAAACTAGTGTTTCTAACATTATGCGTGAAACCTAAATGTGGAGAATCAAAACAAGAATGCACATTTTATCTGTCCTATTAATATTGCCAGCTATTGGTAGCGGCTCTCTATAGCAATATATCCAGAAAGAATCTGAGGCAAAGTGCAGGCCTAGCGGGAAAGAATATACTGAAGGATTCATTAGGGACAGGGAAGGACAATACAGATGTCTATCATTTACAATTCATAGAATGCAAACCCCAAAAGATAGGCTATACTCAAATATATTGTAGTGGAACGTAAGTTTTTTTTTATCTTATAGATATAGATGTGACCAGGCATTAAATCTAATTTCTTTGTACAAATCACTGTCCCATGGGCATTCAGAATCCCATTGTAACAGTTGCTTTCCCCATTGTTGTGACAAGATATCTGACAGCAACACTCTGTGGAAGAAGGATTTATTTCAGAGATTTCAGGCCATGGTCACTTGGCTCTGTGACATGTGTAGAGTATCACAGGGGTCAAAGAATGTGAAGGAGGAGGCAACTTACTTCTTGGTAGACAGAAAGCAGGAAAGGAAAAAGGTGCAGAGACAAGGGACTTACATCTTCTTAAAGTTTCCAGAATTAGGGACCAAGTATTAAACACATGAGCCTAAAAGATCTTTCTATAGTCAAACCATAACATACTTGTGCATGAGAGAAAATTATGTCTGTACCAGTTTATTTCTCAGGATTTTTATCCAAATTAAATGAGATACTGACTTTTTATAAACTCCTATTGCTGGCTTCAAAGTAAAATGATTATTTAGAAAGCTAGTTCAGAACAGTGGAAAGAACATGAGTTTAACAAATAGAAGGTCTGGATTTGAACCTTCGTTTATGTGTGTGTAGCCTACATTCCTAATGATGCCACCCATTTTCTTTCTAATTCTTAGAGACAGAAAGTCAAAATTGATTGAAGAGAACTTTTATGCCTCTAGACAATTGGACTAGGATGGTGGTGTTGTGCTAGGCAGCAGTTTCACAGAATCTTAATTCCCTAAGTAGGGAATTGTATTCTTCCTTCCAAGATCTGTTTTAAGATAGACATGTACAGACTCTTGGACAGAGTAATGGTAATTCATATCAATACATTAAGGTAGTTTTTTCTCTTTGCCTTAAACTGTCTCTATTCTTGAAAATTATGGTTTCTTGCCCTTTAATCACAGGAGAGCTTAAGTAGACTCTGTGAACAATTCTGTACAGACAGTTCCTCAAGTTACTTAGCACCATTTCTGACATCTTTGATTCATTTGTTAACCTCTTATATGACTAGACAGCATCACATGATAGTTGTAGTGTATGCCAGCATAAATTGAAGGCAATTGATAATAACTGATATTTAGAGTTTAAAGAAGATGGAAGACTTCACTTTGTAGTAAAAAAAAAAAAAATCAAATTGACTAAATATGGTGTCTTTAGTGTTCAAATAATTTAATAAAATATAATTTTTGTGCATTTAGATGCTTAGTGTAAAAGAAGAACATGCTTTATTTTTTAAATTTGCAAATCTGAAAATGTTCACAAATTCAGACAGTAACCTATTTTTAGGTGATTGCTATATGCAGAATGTAAAATATGGAGGTAATTAAACCTATTACTGAAATACTTTGAATGGCAGGGATTTTTGGCTTTAGATACGTATGTACACACAGGGGTCTGCACAGTACTCCATTGGTTACCTGGATTTACTTAAACATATCCAATCTAGATTTTGAAACTGATAAAAAAATAAAACAGGGAGAGGCCAATCACCATGCCAAAGGATTCACTCAAAGATGCCATCAAGTAGTGAGTTCCTTTCAGCAGCAATAGTTTACCTTTACTGTTCCTCTTGGTGGTGTCCTTCTTCCTTCATCAGGTGTTCAGATGGAAGGAAGTGGTATAGATTTGCTGTTTTACTCACTGCCATATTCCATGAACTCCAGCATGAGGTTTAGGTACACAGTGTTATTGCTGCCTAGATCTTTGTTGGCAAGCAGAATCTTTAGGATTCCCATCATAACTTGAGAGCTTCTGCTCTGGCAGATAGGCAGAGTGACATATCTGAGTTATAAGGATAGTAAATAAATGAACGCTGCTAGAGAGGGTATACTGGAGTAGGGGAAACTAGTCCTGGTACCTAAAGTGATGATGATCTTGTTTCCATTTCACAGCTGAGTTGAGAATATCAAATGAATAATTAAGTGAGGTAAAAGGGGATAAATTCAAATTAAAGAATTTATTCTGTAATAGTTGGTTTTTAATCTGATTATTGAGGTCTAGAAGAGCTAATTTACAGTGCAAACTAGTTTCCATGGAGGTTCTTTTATATTGAGCAGTAAAGACAAACATCCATTTTTCATTTATCTGAGGTTTGTCCTCATTCTGTAGAATGTAAAATATAGTCAGGCTTTATATAGTGTGTATTCCATACAGCACTTAATGAATGTTCATTGAATCAGTGGATAACAGCTGGTTTGTTTGAGCTCACAACTCTGCAAGATGACTGTATTCTTTTTGTAGATTAGAAAATAAGCAGCAAGATAATACTACTTGCTTAAGATCCTACCTGCTGAAAATCTAACAAACTCATGGCCTTTCTCCTCTACTATACCAATTCTTGAAAATATTTCCATTTGTTTTCCTTTCTCTTAATTCCATTCCATTTCATTTGTTTTTTGAAATTGGCTTGTCATAAGACTTGAGTGTAAATCATCTCTGTATCTCCTCTGCATAGAGCTGTAAATGGATCCTCATGATATGGAGAAGTCATTTTATCTTCCTGACAGAGGATATCTTGCTTGGCCAGCTGGATTTATACATCATGGAATCAGAATTTTAATAGCATTTATGATTCTTTTCTAGACTTTTTGATTTTGGCAGTTCCTTTAATCAATACTGCTGGGAATGACATTTCTAGTATGAATAGTCACTATATTAAGGCAGAGGAATAGGGAATTTTTTGCATTACAAGTTTAGAATGGGTTCAGTGAAATTTATTTCAAGCATAACAACAATAATCACTTGCACATACATTATCTCACTTAATCTTTACAACGTCCATATGTGGAAAAGGAATGCATAAAACTGCAGGTTTGTTTTTAGCAGACCAAACACTGTATAATAAGAACCATGGAGGTGACGTTATTTCCCCAGTGTCTCACACAGTCAGGAGGCCCAAGGACCACAAATGTATTCACAAGGAAAAGGAAAGTTTCAGAATGAGAGGTAGCTATAATTAAAGTTAGTAAAGAAAGGTTCAGTTATCAAGGGACAAATGAGTCAGCAGCAAGTTTAACAACTGAAGTAGGGGTGTTTCTCTCACTGCGATTTACTTTATGAGTGTGATGCTATCCATTCTCAGAAAGCAGCTGGATTCTAGGATAAAGGCAAATTATACGTGTCCCAGTGCTGACGGACATTATACTTAAGAAAATGATCACCTTGTCAAGTTATAACTCTCAAAGTTGGATTGATTTAAGTTTTGTAATTGTTAGATATAATGGGAAGATCGGGCAGAATTATTAAATAGTTCTAGTACTTTATTTTTTTTATGTTTTTCTAAAAAGAGACTAAACAGAATTTTGGCAGCTTACTGTGTGGTGTGTTAATTATATTTATGCATAGCAAGTGGGTACTATTTAATCATTAATCATTCTGAAATTTTAAAGTCAAATCCAATGTATTAAGTACAAAACTATTTCACTTTGAAAAGCAGTTTTAAGCTGGGCACCAGTGGCTTGTGCCTGTAATCCTAGCTACTTAGAAGGCTGAGATCTGAGGATCAAAGCTTGAAACCAGCCCAGTCAGGAAAGTCCATGGGACTCTTATCTCCAATTAACCCCGAGAAAATCAGAAGTGGTGCTGTGGCTCAAAGTGGTAGAATGCTAGCCCTGAGCAGAAAAGCTCAGGACAACACCCAGGCCCTGAGTTCAAGCTCCATGATTTAAAAAAAAAAAAAAAAAAGGCAAAGCAGTTATAACTGAGTATTATTTTATGTGTATGTCAGCAGTTATACAAGAGCAAAAACAATCTCATGTTTATGGAAATTTGGAGCTCCTGTTCAGAAAGACATTGCTATCATGTCAACTGGTATAATTTTGCACATTCAAATAATATTCAAATTGGAAAGCATTGTGTAATGCAGCAGTATAGGGTCCATAATAGGCATCAAAAGACCTGACTTTCATACTAATGAATGAGCTATGTCCCCTGTGGTGATTCAGTTTCTGGCTGTAGATCTCATGCTTTCACATCTTCAGAATTCCCTTTTGCATGTCAAGATAGATAAGGAATTCTCTGTGGCTAACATATACCATCTCCTCACTATCATTCTAGTATGTCTTCTTCAGAATTCTGTATCTGAGAATCTCTCTTAGAAAGAGAAATAGTAGATCACAACTTCTTCAATGATGTTCCTTCTAGTATTTTTATAATTAAGTTATTAATCATAATATGACAGATTAACAGTAAAAAGCTAGTTAAGTAAAATGTGCTTCATTAATGATATAGACTGTTTTGCAATGAAAAATGATATTAGTGAAGTTTTAATAATCTTAGGGAATAAATACTTTTCTATTAAGAGATTTTTGAAATCAGGATACAAAGCTGAATGTTTATTATGATTGTAACTAGGTTAAATAGGAATTCGTATAAATTAAGCCTCACCAAAATTCAAAACTTTTAGCTCATCAAAAGATAACCCATAAAGAAAATGAGTAAACAAACTACAGACTGGAGAAAAATATTCACAAAACACGTACATGGAAATAGATAAGGTATCCAGATTATATAAAGAACTATAACTAATGATAATAAGATAAACACACCTGTGTAAAAATTAAGAACGACTTAAACCAACAATTTACAAAGTAAGATAGATAAATAACCCATAAGTATATGAAAATGTAACTTTAAAAAAACATATTCACAAACAAACACACCTGGTTGTGGAAGCATTATACTTTTACCTCAACCTCACATCTACTTTTTTTTTTTTGGGGGGGGGGGTCCATTCGTGGGCCTGAACTCTGGGCCTCAGCGTTGTCCCTCAGCTCTTCAGCTCAAGGCTAGTCCTCTACCACTTGAGCCACAGCGCCACTTCTGGCTTTTTCTTTTTCTGCTTATGTGGTGCTGAGGAATCGAACCCAGGGCCTCATGCATGCAAGGCAAGTGTTCTACCACTGAGCCACCTTCCCAGCCCTCAACTCTACTTTTGTATTTTAAAAATCTTGTGCATTTATACTTTTTTTTTCCTATAATGAGTATGCATAATTTTATAATCAGAAAAAAATTACTAGCTATGTAGCTCAGTGCTAGAACACTTACCTAGCTTGTATAGGGGCCTCAGTTCTAAGCAGCTGAGCCTCCCCGCAAAAAAAGCTTAAAATGAAAGAAAAAAAGCAAATGTCTCTGTCCAACACTTCAAAAGAACTGGAAGAAGAAAGATGCCTGGATGTTTCATTCATGCTTTGTAGGCTTATCCTAAGTGTATCTCTGTCACTGCCAATCTGGCCTTGTGGGAAGCAGCCCTGAGGATTATGTGTTATTCTCTCTTCAACCCATTAACTAGATGTTGGTTTATTTATCAATGTCTTGTCACTTTGTCTGAGATACCAGAAAGTGTTGCCCTTTGTATATATTGTAATAAGAGAGGTAATGTTTGCAGATTACTTGCATGATACCTGTCATTTAGGAAGCATATTTTATTTCAAAATATTCTTATGTGTTATTAGATTTACTCCTCATGGCATCTTAAAGTAGTAGATTGATACTATTAGTCCTCTTTTACAGATGAGATTCTGCAAGATAAAAGGTCCTGCACATTCTTCTACTTGGTTACCTTCTCCTGTGCCCATCATAGTTGATGACTACAGTCTAGCACTTTTAGTTTTAATTTTTCCAGAATATGCTGTATAGATGGAGTCATATGTATAGAGGTGTGTATAGGAATAGACACCCAGTCAGAAAGGCTAAAAGAAGCAGAAAGGGCTGGCGTAGGTTTTGTGAAGCCTGATTGGGTCTGGGATGGAGATGGCCTGTGTGCTGTCCAATCATCTTAAGAGTTATGTGGCTCTCTCCTAAAGAGACACCTTATTAACCCCTGATACAGTATGTTTCAGATAATGACCCTCCCTTGAAACCCCTCCCTTCTAGAGGGAGTTCTGCTTATTTTATTTTATTTTTTCAAGAATCTTGCCATTTTGCTTCTCCTTTGTCCATGGACTCATTCTTTAAATGAGTGAGACAAAAAACCTGAGCCAGGTATTGCAGTTTTCCATTATCATAATCACTTAACTATGGATTGTCAGTTCTACCCTAGACCTACTAAACCAGGGAGTGGAACTGAATTTTAACCATTTCTCCGGGTATTTCTCCAGTGTACCACATTTGAGAACCACTGGTCACCTTTCACTCAGCATCAGTAACAAACATGGACATCAAAACAATACTAGAAATAAACAACAACAGCAATAACAAATAGAGCTTAGTTCTTACCCCAGAAATTCAGATTCAGATTAGTTAATGGCTAGTAGACCTAAAGGCATGTTTTAAGTTCCCCCAAACAATGCTGATATATAGTTAGGATTGGAAATGGCTCATCTACTAAATGTTCCTTAGCTAAGAATACAAATGCAAATCTAGCACCAACTTCAGATATGATGTAGCTTAATTGCTAATGAATTACACTGTACTTTATGCTTTAGGTTTGAATGTAAACTAACATTATTCTATATTCAAAAGTCTCATTTTTATGTTCCTTGTTGAATTTAGCATTCATTCATTCAACAATAGTTTGTCTGATGTGCTGGGAATGCAGCAGTGAACAAAATACAAAGTATGCTCACAGAACCTGTATTTTCTCTTTGGCACCATCTACTTAGCTACTTAGCCATGAAAAGACCCTGAAATTTGAAATCAGAAAATATAAGTTCAGATTGTGGGCCAGCCAAGTAACAGTTTGTGCTTTTTGATCAACTCACAGAGGTTTTTCCTATAAAGTATGAATATATAATAGTAATAATCCCACAGAATCAGGTGAGGGTTAAATCTGTTATATACATGAAAGTATTTTACAAACTTTAATATACTGCCCAAATACTAGTTTCCTGCATGTTAAAGGCATTTACTTAAAATAGTTTTGTTTATACCTAAGATATATAAGGATAAGCATTTTAAAAATTATCAGTTTACATGAGTTCTTATGTAAAAAGAAACAAATTCAGTACTTTGGTCATTTGCAAAACAGTTAATAGAGGAAAAATATTGCTAGACTGTCAAGTAGTTAAGGAATGTTCTGTAATAGGCAAGGATGTGAACAAAAATTGTTGATAGGTAAGAGATCTTTTTCCAGGATATTATTGATTTTGGCAAAGTTTTCTTAATAGAGAGATAGCGACTAAAGTGTCAAGTATTATTCATACTATGAACCAATATGCTTAGTTGAAACATTTTTACTATGCGTAAATGGAATGGAGCTGGAGCTTTTGTATGTGCTGTATAAAACTTCAATATATTAGGAACTCTTCTCTAGACATACAGTGAAATGGAGAAAATTGACTTGGTTCTTTTAACTTGGTTATTTAGTTAGCCTGTAAAAAATATTATGTGGTGTCTTATTTCAAAAGTCTGCAATTTTTTAGAGATTCCGTCTTCTCCTTACTTAGTTCCTGGACTGTATCAGCCCCAGGACCCGATATGAATAATGTCTGGAACAGGGAGAGAGGGAAGTAGAAATGGCTTCCTAGAGAAAAAGCTCTCACTGAGAAATAGCCCATATGGGCTCCATAGTTTTCCCATAACACCTTGAGAGACCTAGCAGTATACTTCATCCTTTCTTTTAAAGAAAGATGTTAATAGAGCTTGTTTTTTAAAGCACCATTAATCAGAAGATAAAGAGATTTCCCATATTCCCCTGGCTTCACTCATCTATTTACATGTGAATAGGCATCTCTTATGTGCAGTGCATGGTGCTGGATATCAGAAATGTAAACAAGTAATTGATGTCTTAGGAGTAAGAGAAAAAGAGACTGGCCATTTGAGATTTCTTGGTCCTGGGAAAGTTGATGAAAGGCCTTGATAGAGCTCCACAAGATAAATGTAGTCAAGTTACTTTTTTAAAAAAGTTTTCAGATGAATTAATTGCTTTTCTATAGGAGACTTACATTTGGTAAGAAAGTTCAGTGAGCGCAGGTCTTGATCTTTTGTATTCCCAGTTTCTAGAATACTACCTAACATAGAACCATGACTTAACTATATATTTAGAGAATGAATGAGTAGGATCATAACTTAGCAACTCATTTCAGGAATCTTTGTTGATGATGCATTTTAGTCCTCTCAATGATGACAGGATAGCGTTAACCTGTGTTCTTTTCATCAAAGTCACCTTTCAGACTATGCTTTGCACAAAAAGTGTGCCTGCCAGTTGAGTGGAGATGTCCCCAGACTTTTTGGCAACTTTCCTCATGTAATATGATCGTTGAGTCCTTCCTGACAGATGATTTTCCCTTTTTTCCCTAGGAGACAATATACTTTAACTTAATTTTAGTCACGCGAAGTAGAAGCTTACATATTAGCTTCAAAAACTTTTCCTTCCTTAAACTATCAATCTTAACTATTCTATTTTGTGGGAACATTGGTCCTAGCTACCCAGTAAGATGTCAAGTAAACCATGTTTCTTATATTTGGTAGTATTTTAGAATCAAGAAAAAATTGCAGCTTATATATATTTTTTCAATAGGAAATTCAAAAACAACAAAGAGCTTTGAGAAAATTACTTGCCACCAAAGTGAGATATTTAGAAAATGTTTTATTATATGTTAAAATTTAAAGCAATGTTTTTGTGTTTGTTTGTGTAATAATGTCCATTACTAGACAATGAAATATTGTTTTGAGTAGAAATGGGAAACAGGATATAAGACACAAGGAACAAATAATTCAGTTAGACTGTGAATATAAGTCGGAAAAGATTACAAGGGTGAGGTGAGACTGATTTATAGAGACACTTGTTGCCTAGAACAGTTTAATGAATAAACAATGGGGACTGTTGGGAGCATTAAGTTTCTTAAAGGTGAGTCATCTGATTGGCTTTGAGTTTTAAGAAGGTGAAGCTGAAGCTGAGCATGGTGGCACATTTATCTGATCCCAGCTACACAGGAGGCATACATAAGAAGATTGAGTTCAGGCTAGCCCCAGGCAATAACCTAATAACCTAACGCAGAAAAGAGCTTCAGGTGTGGTTTAAGTGTCAGAAAAGTTGCCTGCCAAGAGCAGGGCCCTAAGTGCAACACCAAAGTAACACCAAAAATAAATAAATGAATGATAAAGTAAGAGGATGGATCTGGTTGTGGTATATGGGATAGATGTGTATGGGAAAGGTCTTGCTTCAGTGATCCAGTCAGTGGCTCAAGATGTTTAGAACTACTGTCAGCTGATTGGAAAAGAGAGACCTGAAGTAAAAAGTGCTGTGAAGGTAGAATGTATAGGACTTCATTTGGTTTAAAAGAGTAGATTTCAGAGAAGAATAAATGTAGACAGTGGCTCTGAGGTGACAGAGGACAACTAGGGAAATAGTGATGCCACTAAAAAGTATGAGAATGGCTTGTGGAAGATGATTGTATTTTAGGAGGGGAAGATAACTTCAGTGTTAGATATATTGAATTTAATGTGTTGGATTTTGGTTGAAATCTTCAAGAAATGGGAATAAAAAGGCTTTGGTATAAGACCATGACTGGGGAGAAGAGAAGGAGATCTGGGAATAGATAACTCATGCAAGGGGAAGGATGCCAAGAGCTCCTAAGGAGAGGAACAGGTGGAGATATGTAAGTGCTTGGAGAGGACCAAGGTGTTTATGGTACAGAAATTAAAGGGAGAAAGAGTTTGTCTTCTTAGTATCATTTTTAAGTTTTAGTTGAATTATCTTTTACTAATGACTCTCAGACTTAAACAAAAATATGCATAATTTCTATATTTTAAAATTCATAAGCTAAATTATGAAACAATAAAACAAGGGGATAGAATTAGCCATTGTCTTGTATTTTCTATGATTGTACTCCATTGGTAGTATTGAGTGAGTTTCCTTCAGGGCTTTTTCCTTTCCCAGAAATTGGTATTTAAAGCAATAGAGAGTAAAGGTCAAACAGGACTTCCCCTATCTGATTTCATAAGCAAGAAATACATTGTGTAGTTTTTTTAAAAATTCTCATGGCACATAAGGGAATAAGAGATAAGGGCTACTCATTTATTACATAATAAGTGTTAAGCAAAAACATTTCATCCAAAAACTAGCAATTGCTTTTTATTTAGAAATTGTGCTTTAGGGGCTGGGAAGGTGGCTCAGTGGTAGAGCGCTTGCCTTTCATGCATGAGGCCTTGGGTTCAATTCCTCAGCACCACATAAGCAAAAAGAAAAAAAACCAGAAGTGGCACTGTGGCTCATATGATAGAGTGCTAGCCTTGAGCTGAAGAGCTGAGGGACAGCACCCAGGCCCAGAGTTCAGGCCCCATGACCGGACCCAAAAAAAAAAAAAGAAAGAAAGAAAAAAAAATGTGCTTTAGTCATCATTCAGTTTTTTACTTCAAATATTATTTAAAAATTAATATTAAACACAGGAATGATTTTCAATGAGTATAGACTAAAATTCAAAACTATTGTGCAATAGAAATTCGTCTTACAACCCCATGTAAGTGTTCATTTTAACTTAAATGGTAATGGATTTTCAGTTCTCTCTGTTAGCTTTTGTTGTGAAACCCCAAAACATGGTAGCCTATAATAACAGCCATTTATTGGACTCATGATTCTGTGGATTGGCCATTTGGAATGACTTAGATGAACAAATCTCCTATAGGTTCAGCTGGGCTCACTCACATTGCCCGACTGGCAGGATTCCTAGACGTAGGACACCTTTACACCCTCTGCTGGGAATGCTGATCCTCACTTCATTTAGCCTTATCCCCCAACATCCTTTCTTAAGTTTGTTCATGGTAGAGGGGGAGATAAGGACCTAAGGCTTGGGGACTGTACAAGACTTTTACTAGAACTGGTCAGAACCATCATTAGTCATCCCAGACTCCAGAGGTGGGCAAATAGACCATTAATAGGAAGTATGGTAGCCTGACTTCAGTCTGTCACAACAACTCATATTTGTTCATTTTGAATAGTCCAGTATCCATTTTCAACTGCACAGACAACATTGGCTGCCGGACTTTCTTTGCTGTATGCTTGTCATGAAGATTTAATAGTAATTGAAAGAATCTCATTCTTCAGATTCATGTTTGAGCAGGAACATTTTTCTTTTTCAGTACTCAAAACAGCTTGAAAAGAGAATTTAACATAAATAAAATTCAACTATAGTTGGTTTAGTAGTGCTGAACATTTTGAAGTGTCCCTTGTGCCTGACACTAGGTATTTAGGAAATTAAAAAATAAATAAAGAGAAGGAAAGCCGGGCATTGGTGGCTTATGCCTGTAATCTTAGCTACTCAGAAGCCTGAGATCTGAGGATTGCATTCAAAGCCAGCCCAGGCAGCAAGGTCCATGAGACTCTTAGCTCCAATAAACTACCAGAAAACTGGAAGTGGCGCTGTGGCTCGAGTGGTAGAGCTTGCCTTGAGCTAAAGCGCTGAGGGACAGTGCCTAGGCCCAGAGTTCAAACCCTATGACTAACGAGAGAGAGAGAAGAGGAGGGGAGGGGAGGGGAGGGGAGGGAAGAAGAAGCACCTATGGTTCATACCTGCAATCCCAGGTACTAGGGAGGCTGGGATCTGAGCATCAAATTTTGAACCAGCCTGGATAGGAAAGTTTGTAACACTCTCACTTACTTCCAATTAACCACCAAAATGTCAGAAGTGGAATTGTGGTTCAAGTGGTAGAACACTATGAGCCTAAAAGCTCACAAATAGTGCCCAGGCCTTTAGTTAAAGCCCTAGGACTGGTATTAAAAGAAGAAAGAAGTGGGCAAAGGAAGAGGAAGGAGGAGGAATGGGAGAAGGAATTGTATGGAATGGAGGAGGAGGAGGAGGAGGAGGAAAAAAATATATGGCATTTTATATTTATATTCTTCCAGGATTCATAAATTTATATTCAACAAGCAGTTATTACTAATTGTTTTTATCAAGGGTACTGCATAGATGGATAAGATCTAGCCTCTTTAGTTAGGAACAGAGAAGTGGGTATCTTAAATTGACTATGTCAAAATAAAATAAGTTCCATGAAAGAAATATTAGTGTTATTGGAGAAAAAATAGGAAGCAAATGATCAAGTGCTAGGATATGTGATTCATTTAGTTAGCACCTAAGGAAGGCGTAATCTTTGAAACCAGAATCTGATGGCTTCAGAGAGAAAATAAGTTTCAAATAGCATTTGGAAGAAGAGAGAGATTTTGAGCAAGTGGGGAAGATTTTGAGCAAGTGGGGATGTGAGAATCCTATTCAATTTAGAATTGAGTTGTATTTTTCCAAAAAGGTAATTATTTAATTAAAGAGAGTCTTTGCAAGTGGCAAATATTGAAGAGTGTGAGCAAATACAACTGAAAGACCAGAGCAGATATTATGCGGGAACATGGCTGGCTAGTTGTTTTCTTCCCCACAGTGCCAAGGCTTAATTTTCTTTCATCTGATATATGTGTGCTTTTGCACAATTTACTAAGGAATGTTTGTTTTTTTAAAGGAAGTGCACATTTCATTGTCATTGAGTAGTACTCTTTACCCAATATTGCAAAAAAAAAGGAGAAACAATGTTTCCTTACTGAGAAGGAAATCCATAATTAATAAAGTAAGGAAATCCCCATTAGTAATGTAAGCTGGTACTTTCTGCAAGAGTATCTGGATCTATTTAAGGTAGAGCTGGTAGAAATAATTGGGGAATTTCCTTTCCTAAATTTGAAAAGTAAATTTAGTCTATAAACTTTGTTTTAATTAGTTCTCTATAAACATACTTTTAAATAATCATTTAAATGTATTTAATTCCAATGCGTAGTGCAATAATAAAACATATATCTCTTCCTAGAGTGCTTTAACCTAACTGTATAATTAATAATAAAATGCAAAATTATAATTTTTATCACTGTTAAAATGACATTTGAAGTACTATTAAAGTGGATCCTATTTAGTTTGTCATTTCCTTTTCCATAAAACAAAATATTGTCTAACTTCAGTGCTAACCATGGGATACATTTCTATAGACTCTTTTAAAACAAATTTTTCTACTACCTCAATTATTTTTAGTGAAGAATTTGTAACAATGTCTATCATTTTGTTTATTTGAATAGCTGTACTGTTTATTTCAGAGAATATGTATCACAGGGCTATAAGTTGAAAACAAGATGCCATATGTAAGTATTCTGAGAACTGCACAACCCCATGCAAATAATTGCAAAGTGATGTATTGAGATTAGCACTTGTTCTTTCAGAGTCTCAATGAAGGTTAAGAGTTCATAATTTGAACTATGTAGCTTCATGTTCTGAGATGGAGTCTGGGTTTCAGGCCCTTACTACTTGTGTAAACCACGGATGTTTCTAAACCATTCTGTGCCTTGATGTCTCCATCATTGTTAAAATAACAATAATAGTATATATCCTTCTTAGGATTGTTGTGAAATTTGACATATAATAAATGTGATTTACGTGTTTACTATTATTACTATTACTTCACTATTATTTATCACTTCTTCTAGTATAGATAGATGATGGCTCCTTTATACAGATTGTATTTTTCTCTATAATTTTTTCCTTGTGTGAATTTTCCCCAAATAGTTACTTGAAGATAAGGACTGAATCTTATCTATCTCCCTTCTTCTTCCTCACCCCTAACCCCAAGTCCTGGTGCTTAACTAAGCTAACACTCTACCACTTGAACTACAACCAAGTCTTTCAGCTTTGTTTTTCATATGGAAGTCAAGAGCTTTTTCTCCTTGGCCGGCTTCAGGCTTTTTTAGTCTTCCTTCTTCCATCTCCTGAGTGGCTGGAATCACAAGCATGTGCCACCTTGCCAACTTGAATCTAATCATTTCTATGTCATCTGTATTTGGAATAGTTTCTGGGGCATGATGGACATTTAGTGAGTGAATAGATTACACATATACATGACGAATTGAAAGACAAGTACTCTAAGAGAAGTGTAGGAAAGAAACTACTCTGGAAACTACACAATGGAATTTTACTTATCCATTAGTCTGCATTGACCACTTCACAGAGAAACAATTTACATGAGCAAGGAACTCTTAGACTGTTAAGAAATGTTTTTGGTTATTATAATTTTGTACCAATATTATTCCTCTGAGTACTCTTCCTATTTAATTACTGTTAGGCTGAACTGTGCCTTACGGCAAGATAAATAAAGGTTAGTAGACAGAATTAGGGGAGTGTATCAAGATTTAGTACTGAAGGTCAAAAGTAGGCCAGTCCCTTCCAGCCAGAATATACATAAACACTGAGGTCAAGACTGGTTGTAGGTCAGAACAGGTAGGCAGCCTAGGTAACAGCAGTAGCATCCAGAGGCCAGAGGAGCAAGAGAATCCAGAAGCCTTGCCTCCAGAATTGGGGAATACATGAGAGCTTTAGGGAGTGGCCCATGGGAGGGCCAGCACAGGATATGCGCGAAGAAGAGTTTGGACATAGAGCAGCCCCTTTGCTTTTGCTTAGAGTTTTTGCTTAACTTATAAGCAGTGTTTTTAGAACCATTTTAGGTTTATAGAATTGAGAGGATAAGACCAAGTTCCCACATTTCACTTCCTTTTCCACTCCCACCTTCTCCTATTTTTAACAGAGAGTGAGGAGAGGCGTGTTTGCAATAGATGAAACAATTCTGAAACATTATTATTACCTAAAGTCCATCATTCACATTAGGACTTACTTTTGGTATACACATGTATGTATGTGTTTGTATGTTAATTTTCTATAACACAAAATTTATCATTTTAACCATTTTGAGTGTGCTATTTAGTGGTATTAAGTACATTCATATTCTGTGCAACTATCACTGTATCTATCATCAGGACTTCTTCAGCATTTGAAATGGAAATGCTGCACCCATAAAATACAAATCCCCATCCTTTCCTGGTTAGTAACCCCTCCTACATCCTTTCTGTATGCGTATGATACCTTAGGTGTCTCCTATGCATGTAACTGTCTTATTTCACTTGTCACACTGGCTTCAAGGTGATCCATCACATGCACCATAATTTCATTCCTTTAAAAAAGGAACTGCTGAATCAAATGGTGTTGACAAAATGTGTAGGCCCATATTTGCCATAAAGAATAGCTTCATTGTCATAAAAATCTAAACACTTCAATTATTTGTTCCTCTCCCAAATTTCCTCTACTTAGATTTGAATATGTTCCTTGTGGAGATTGAACTATTTGCACTCCTTTAACATGGACCTTTTAATTAGAAATGAATATAACACATGACCTTAAAATGCATGAATTTCTAGGTGTTTCGTGGACATGCAATTAATGTGTGTCATTGGTCCACAAATTTCTTTAGCGTTTCTGCTATATACCAGGGCTATGCCAGATGCTTTCCATCGGCATTAAAGATTCCACTCAAGCCAGTGAGAATGCTTTCCCGATGTTCTATATTGTTTTGTTTTTGTTAGCCAGGGGGCTTGAACTCTGGGCCTGGGCGCTGTCCTTCAGCTCTTCAGCTCAAGGCAGGCTCTCTACCACTTGAGCTACAGTGCCATTTCTGGTTTTCTGGTGGTTAGAGTCTCACAGCTTTCCTGCCTGCGCTGGCTTTGAACTACAATCCTCAGATCTCAAACTCCTGAGTAGCTAGGATTATAAGTGTGAACCACCAGTACCCTGCAACAGCTGTTCTTTAGAGCCACGATTTTGAAATGTCTTCTCTATTACATAACTACCTTTATGCTAGGCTTTTTTCAGAATATTGAAGTTTGTTTTTTTTTTTTTGACCTTTCATTAATAACCTTCAGGGAGCTTGCTGGTAATGATCTTAATGAGAGAACTGCTCAGTTTTGTTTTGTTTTTAATGCAGAGCATAAGGCTTTGATATGGCTGTCTGTGACCGTTACTGTGCCCAGTTTGTCATTACAGCTATCTTGAGGTCATTTGAGTGGCTGTTTTCCAGACTTGCCTTGCTCAGGTTACCATTTCTTCTCAAGATGCCCCCTGACCCTGCTGTTTCCACTATATACATGATGGCAGTGATGAGGACAGCAGGTATTGGGATAGAAAACAGGGGTTGCACTCTTGCCTCTCAAGAATCCATGCTCATTCAAGCAGTGGTCCCCAGGCTTTTTATTGTTAGCTTCTGTATGAACTTCCTAGTATTTTGTTCAAGTTTATACATGATCTGCATAATGTTCATTATTAATGAAAGCTAATTTTCTCATTTTTTTTAGGTGAATGTCAATTGTACATAGATATTCTAAGATTTTTCATATACACTAAAACATATACATTCCACTTTTCTGGTGGGAAAGCTAACTTTATTTGTGCAAAGTAAAATACTAGCCCTGCATATAAGTGTAGTAGTATATTGACTATAGATAATACTATAATGGCTGTTTAAACAGACAGGCGGATTTAATTAGGGAAAAGTTCTAGCATTTATCCCTTCATCATCCCAATACATTATGCTTTTAAAGTAATATTTTATATGTTTTTGGAATACAAAGTGCATGTATTGTTTTGTTTTGTGTTGGTCGTGGGGCCTGAACTCTGGGCCTGGGCACTGCCCCTCAGCTCTTCAGCTCAAGGCTATTGCTCTACCACTTGAGCCACAGCGCCACTTCCGGCTGTTTCTGCTTATGTGGTGCTGAGGAATTGAACCCAGGGCCTCATGCATGCGAGACAAGCACTCTACCACTGAGCCACCTTCCCAGCCACAAAGGGCATGTTTTTTAAAAATGAGGCTTTAAAGGAATCACTTAGAGTAGAGATTCTCTTTTGTAAGATATAAATTTCTGGAGATCTGTTTCTTTTTTTTTTTGGTCCAGTCGTGGGCCTGAACTCTGGGTCTGGGTGCTGTCCCTCAGCTCTTCAGCTCAAGGCTAGCGCTCTACCACTTGAGCCACAGCGCCACTTCCGGCTTTTTGCTTTTTGCTTATGTGGTGCTGAGGAATTGAACCCAGGGCCTCGAGCATGCAATGCAAGCGCTCTACCACTGAGCCACCTTCCCAGCCCTGGAGATGTATTTCACAACAATGTAAATATATTTAGCACTAATTGTGTTCACTTTCTGTTGCTGTGACAAATAGCTGAGATAGTGAAGTATTAAGAAGGAAAGGTTGATTTTTGGATCACAGTTGCAGAGGTTTCCATCCAAGGTCACATGGCTGGTTGGGTCAGTTCTGTGGAAACAGAGTATCTCATGGCAGGAATGTGTGGAGAGAGGCCTTGTCAACTCATGGCAGCCAGGAAGCAAAGAGACAAGTAGGAACAGACCTATCTTCCCATTAAATATATCTGGAATGTTCACCTTATGACCAGATATTAAGTATTTGCCATACAAGGTACTATTCAAAGGAATCCATTTGATATCTGTAAATCATATTTTCCACTGTTTTTGTTAAATACGTAAAGCATTTTAGTCCCTGCAGTTACCTTAGCAGAAAAATGTGAGTGCTTGTGAATCTTAATACAAAGCCAAATAACACCTGTTTACACTAATTCTAAAGATACTGTAATGGTATAAGCCCTTAATAATACTCTCTACATATTTGCTATTTGGGATGTGGGGAGGTGGATGGATGGAGGAAATGGAAGCATAGCCTAAGGTGCATTTAGTGGTGTTTCCAGTTTTCCAACGCCTGGATACAGATAAACGATGGGCATTTGTACTTAATTCACCTGGCTGGGTTCCGGTGCCTAATGACTATATATATACCATAAACACTGTGAAGAAGCAACCATGGAAACACTTGTTTTCTTGTTGAGCTAAATTTACTCTGAGTTGAATATTAACACAGTGCCTGGCAGTACTTTAAAAGCAAAAATAGCTTAAGCGTGATTCACTCTGAGTCATTTACTGCTGGTGCTGCTATACTGCCTAGAGCTTGACATTGAACAAGTTGGCAGCCTGTATTGCTACATTTTTTCTAGGAACTCTGAACACATTTCATTCTTGCGAATTCGCTTGTGCAACGATATTAAATAGAGTAATATGTTTATTTTCTTTCAAAGTCAAATGAATTTGAAAATGGTGAAACTGAAGTATTTTTCATGGCTTTCTGGAAAAGCTAGATTCTCAGAATTCTGTGGTTAACAAGGCTTATAAAAATTAAGTCTGAAGTTTTATTTTTGAATTGTCGGGCTTTTTTTTTTAATTGAAGTGCTACACTGATTGAAAATGATTGTTTAAAAAAGCATAGTAGTAGGAGTAGTAGTAGTAACAAGTTAGACTTGTTAATTTTCTGGCATTTCTTGACATGATGGGTTGTGGCCTTCACAGAGCTCTTTCTTTTTCTTTATTAAGCCAGCAAGGCATCCTGCCTATAGTGAAGTTGGGTGTGTACTTACATACTGCTGTCTAGTTATCAGAGGTTATATAATGGTTTTGAAAGGCAGACCAAACCAACCCACGGGATTTCTGTTGGCTCTGTAAGCTTTCTGCATGCCTTTCCCTGAGTAAACCCATGTGGCTGAGAAATAGTGACTGAGTAGCTGGCTGGTGGTGGGAAAACCTCGGAAGGATCAGTTGATCTCATCTGGGCAGGAGTCAGAAATGTCTGAGAATCTAAAACTGTATATCTGAGGATGGTTTTCCCTTGATGTTGCAATCTTTATTTGAACATGTTTTTGTGTTTAGCTTTTAGAGTTGCCTCACAGTATAATTTCAATTGAGGTTTAGTTTCAGCTCTTTAATTTTAAACTGTAGGGAGCATAGTTTTGTTTTTGTTTTTAAATTTAAAGAGATAGTATCATCTGACCTTAGAGTTTCAATGATCTATACAGGAAGTGCCATCCTGTGATGAGTCTAAAACCAGCTTAATTTGTTGTTGTTGTTGTTATTATTATTATTGGCAATAAACTGCAGGCTTTTATTCTGGAACATAAAGGGCACATATCTTACCCACCCATCACTTTTTTTTTGGCCAGTCGTGGGTCTTGAACTCTGGCTGAGCACTGTCCCTGAGCTCTTCAGCTCACGGCCAGGACTCTACCACTTGAGCCACAGCACCACTTCTAGTTTTCTATGATTAATTGGAGAGAAGAGTCTCACGGACTTTCCTGTCTGGGCTGGCTTTGAACTCAGATCTTAGGCTCAGATCTTAGCCTCCTGAGTAGCTAGAATTACTAGTGTGAGCCACCTGCGCCTAGCCAACATCTAACTTTTATATTTTCACTACAGAGATCCCTCCATGGTCTTTTTCAGGACTCTGTGGAATTCTTTGAAAACAGTTCAAACCCAGAAAAAAAATGTGGTTTTTTTTTTACCCCTACACACCCTGATACTATTGTTTACAGAATTCTCTTTTACAGTATGGATAACTAATTCTTGATAGTTGTTTTACCATAAAATCTTACATTAGAAGATGCAACTCTGTCAGAAAATTTCGCCATAGTTACATAAATTTTGTTTCATATTACAACTTGTTCTCTGCTTGCTTTCATCGAAATTAATAAAAGGACTCTTTCAGAAGAATCTGGTGAGTTAGCATCATTATTTAAAAAAAAAAAAAAAAGACTTACTCATAATGTATCCTGTGTTGCTAAGTTTTGGTTAGCTATCTTAGCCACACCCAAAAACCCTTTCAGCTGATTGAAATCCACTTACTCATTTGTTCTGGTTTAGAGTTTCCTCCCAATTAAATGAAAGGGTTGAGATCGATACAGATTTTCCATGAAGTATACGATGATTGCAGGAAAACTAAGTTAAGAAATTGAGATACTCCCAAGTGTTTAGTGTTCCTTAATTTGTGATTAGAGATCCTTTAGAACTGGGGCTTTCTGTTATCGCCCCTGTGGCTGCCAAAAATATCCATGGAGCTGGCAGCTCGAGCTGATGCAGCTCTTCCGCAGAGTGCTCATGCACACTGTAGGCTACTACATTGTGGAGATATATGAATTTCTTGTATCCCTTGAAAATTACTTCAAGATTTAGTTTACTATTCTTTTCAGTTTGTACACTGAAGAGGCCAGCTTAAATGAGTCTGCACATAACCCCAGTAGTCATTCTGTTATAGCTAAAGTTGTGGGGGTGGCAGGGAGAAGAGGGTGTTCCTTTGCTTGAGACAGTATTTCACTGTATTGCCCAAGTTGACCTTGAATTTGGATCCTCCTGATCCTTCTCCCTCTGGAAGTGCTGGCTTGCATGAATGAGCCACTTTGCCCATTTTGTAAATGTATCGTATCCTTAGATACATATTAAATGAGATTTTAAAATAGTGTTTAGGCAGGGCTAAGCATAAAGGAAGTATTTGGTACAAACTTGCTAAATATGAATTTTTATAACTACTCACCTTATTTAATATATTAAGCTCTATTTTTCTCTTTTCATTCATTGGAATCATTTTAGACCTCTTGTTATATGCCCAAAACAAGGATATTTGAGACCAAAAAATTAATGTGAAACCTTTAAAAAGTATTTTCCCCCCTGATTTAGGGATTCATGCTCTTACTCAGCTTTTTCACTCACGGCTGGCACTCTACTACTTGAGTCACACCTCCCCTTCCAAATTTTATTTTCCAGTCATGGGGCCTGAACTCTGGCCCTAGGCGCTGGGTTCTACTGCTTGAGCCACAGTGCCACTTCCAGCTTTTTCTGCTTATATGGTGCTGAAGAATTGAACCCAGGGCCTCATACATGCAAGGCATGCACTCTACCACTGAGCCACCTTCCCAGGCCCCCCTTCCAACTTTTTGCTGGTTATTTGGAGATACAGAGTCCTCAAATTTGTCTGCCTGGCTGTTAGTTCTCAGATCTTAGCCTTCTGAGTAGCTGGGATTATATGCTTGAGACATCCATGCTTGGCTATAAAATACATTCTTAACATGGAAGAGGTAGTCATGCAGATTATTAAACACATTAACTATATGTCTTATCATCTAGCATTTTTTATGATAGAAGCACCTAAAAGCTACTTAGCAGGTTTGAAGTATACATTATTACTATGACTATTATTATCATTATTATTCTGTGATCACCTTGCTGTACAATACAGCATAAACCCTTGTTCTGTCTCACTGAAAGTCTGACATGGACCCTGATGCCAGAAATACGCCTTGAGGTATTTTTGGCCAGTGTTTCCCTTTGCTCTAAAGGCCAAAACCATATAAACAAGGATGTACTGCCATGCTCCTACTCTTGCCCTATCTACCATATTTTTACCACCATTCCCCCACAAATAATCATTTTATTATTACTATGTTTAATATTTATTTTAACTGGGTGTCTGTGGTTCACACCTATAATTCTAGCTACTCAGGCAGCTGAGACCTGAGGATTGTGGTTTGATTGGAAGCCATCCTGGGCAGGAAAGTCTGTTAGACTCTACTCTAGAAAACTAGAAGTAGAACTATGCTCAAGTGGTAGTGCACTAGCCTTGAACTGTGCCCAGGCCCTGAGTTCAAGCCCCAAGTCCAGCACAAAGAGTATGCATTTTATTAGTATAATTACTAACGCATACTAATAATACATACTAGGGAGTTTCACTTGGATATTTCCATGGTGTATGTGTTTGTGTGTGTGCATGTGCACATATGTGTGTGTGCATTGATCAGATCCATTCATTCTTCTTAAACCTCGACTTCCACCTTCCCCCTTTCTCTATTACCCATTCTAGTCCCTAGAAATGCCTCTTCATTTCTGTTCCCCTTACCCTTCTGTGTCTCTAGTGACCATCAACTAACTTATAAATGAGAATACACGGTATTTGCCTTTCTGTATCTGGCTTGTTTTATTTAACCTAATGTTCTTCAGTTCCATCTACATTGCTACAAATGACAGAATTTTATTATTTTGTATGGTTGAGTAGTATTCCATTGTGTATATATACCATATTTTCTTTATTCATATACCTATGGGCATCTGAATTGATTCCATACTTTAGCTGTTGAGAATAGTACTTCAATAAACACAGGAATACATGTGTCATTTGGTACAAAGATGTGATCTCCTTTGGGCATATACCTGTATAACTAGTAGAGAAATTGCTGGATTACATGCTAGTTCTGTGTTTAGTTCTTTTAAGGAACCTCCATACTATTGTCCATTAATTGCTCATTTTCAGTAGATTTACATGTTTTCTTGTTCTTGAATGGTTTGAGTTGTTAACAGATGTTAGTCCATCTGGCAGATGTCTGGCTTGCTAATCCATGGACAGATCACTCTTTGTTGTTTAGAAAAGCGTTTTACTTTGACGCAGTCCTGTTTGTCTACTCTGTTTCCATCACCTGTGCAGTATCAAGAAATTGTTACCCACATAAGGCTATGGAACTTTTCCTTTTAGTTTTCTTTTGAAGTTTTACAGTTTCAGATCTTTATTAATTATTTAGTTTATTTTTATTATTTTGTATATGGTTTGAGACCAGGGTCCAGTATCATTCTTAGATTCATTGGATATCCAATTTTATCCATTTTATCCAGCATTGATTGAAAACTGTTGTTTCCATAATGTATCTTCTTGGCAATTGTGTCAAAAATTAAATGGTGCCAAATACATGGATTTATGTCTGCACTTTATATCCTTTTTTGTTTATATGTGAATAATAACAGAATTTTTGTTTTGTTTTTGATTGTGTGTGTGTGTGTGTGTGTGTGTGTGCGTGCATGTGCATGCGTGCCAATACTGGGGTTGTAACTCAGGTCTTGGAGCTGTCCCTTAGCTTTTTTGCTCAAGGGTGGCACGCTTATCATTTGAGCCACAGCTCCATTTCTGGCTTTTTAGTAGTTAGTTGGAGAGAAGAGAGATGTGGATTTTCCTGCCTGGACTGACTTTGAATGGCAGTCCTCAGATTTTAGCCTCCTGAGTAGCCAGGATTATAAGCATGAGCTACCAGCACTCACCTATTTTTTTTGAGGGGGGGGGGGGTGTTTTTGTTTTGTTGTTGTTGTTTTTTGGTACATCTATTTCACACTCGAAATTGTCCTTGTGTCAGGCTTGACACAAGGCTTGTATCCAGCATTAACACTTTAACAATCACAATTATTGACCTTGTTTGAGTACTTCCTATGTACCTAGCTTTATTCAAGGTACTGTGAGGTAAGGGGGTGCTAGTGTTCCATTTTACAGAGGAGGGTGTCAAGGCTCATAGAGCTGAGTGTTTTGCTTATATCATATTTCTGACTCAATCTAGGAAATCTGGCTGTAGAACCTACTCCCTTAAACCTTATGTAAACTGCCTCTTGTTAATGGGCTTTGTAAAATGCTCTGAGAACTAGGAGCAAATGGGAACTCAGTGCACCATCAATAATTAAAAAATGATTGTTTTGGAGTACTTTTGCTACAATCTGCTGCTAAAATAAAGTGGCTTTATCCAGGGGCTAAATCTGAGTTTGATTTACCACATATGCAGCCTATCTTCCATAGGCTATGTGTGCTAATCCCCAAAATGAGCTGAGTCTGAGAACTTGATGTTCTTACACATTACCTCAGACACTAAAATCAGCTCTTAAAGTTGTGTTGGGTTCTGCCATTCAGAAAGGCACTGCAGGGCAGTGCCAGGAAGCAAATGAGCTAAAAGTAAAACTTGCCTTCAGTCAGAGGCAGTGGGGGCCCTCACATTCATATCATGGTTCTTTTTTAAGCTCTCTAACAACCTCCTCTTGTCCTTCTCAAGCCTTTCCCCTCAAAGCCAGCCTTTCTTTCTCATAGTCAACAATATTAGGTAGTCACCCAGAGCCCAGCAGCTCCTGTTGTCCAAGTGCCTAAGAGCTGCAAGAAACGCAGGGAGTCCCTGTTCCATGGCTTGCAGCTGGCTAGTGCCCCCAGAAGGCGCAGGCTGCACTGGAGGAAGCCCCTCTTAGGTGTTCCAGCAGCTTTTGGTGGGCCTGTGGGCTTCTGAGTGCATTAGTCTCATTTAATGAGGGACTTCTTTTTCACTTCCTGGCATATTTTACAAGAAAATGTTTATGAGAGCAAATGGTACTTCTTTGCTGAACAAAACTGTGAGGACATTTTAGTTTTCATTTGAGAGTGAGTGCAGCTTTTACCAGTTGTGGACAAGTTATACTGATTGATGAGGTGCAAAATAGTGCCTCTGCAGAGCAAACACATTTCCCCATACAACCTTAGCATTTTCTGATTTCAGATACTAGTTTCCAAAAGCCAAATTGTTAATAGATTTTTACATTGAGTTACCATCTCTTGAGTTTTCAAAGTTGCTCCCCTTAGCACCCACAGCTCTGCCATGTAATAATAATTTACCCTATTGATTCAATTCGATCTTTATGTACATTTACTTTTTTAAAAGATGAATGTATATGAACTTCTTTAAAAGAAAACAAAACACCCAGAATTTGACCTTTTGCCTTGAGTTTTTTCTTTGCCCACAAATTGACCTCTTGGGAATGGCGATGATGCACTATGGAAATAATGCACTCCTATCCAGAGGCCTTGTGACTTTTAACTCAGCACTCTTGTGTCCCAGCTATTCTGTTTATTTACTTTTAAACCTGTCCACTCATGGCATTTTGAAATTACATTTTTGAAATTCACCAGAAAACTAAGGTGGCCCTAGAGTTATCAGATGATAACTTAAACTGAAGACAATGCCCCCCTTTGTAATTGAAGCTAGTGCAAATGAGGACAGAATGGCCGGGAACAGAAAGTAGAGAGGTGTGTGGCTGTTGTCCCTGACCTCTGCTCTTCTACCTGCAGCTGAGATCAGTCTGGATCTCTTGCAAGATGCTTGGAAAGCCAGTTTGGGTGTTGTGCCTACCGTGGGGTAGTGTTTCCTTCACTTCTCACTCTGCTCTCTGGAGGGAAATTGTGGAGATGGGAGAGACTCTAGAGTATAAAAACATGATTTTGGTCATGATGAAGGGGACAATAGGAGAAAGGAAAAGATAGGAAGAAGCAGGGAATTAAGCACAAATAGGGAGTGTGAATTCTGGAGGGAGAATGGCAGGAACACAGGAGGGGAAGAAACAACTAGTTGGTCCCTCTTTTGACAGTCTAGTTATATGGCTTTCTCCCATAGTTTCCTCTTTTCTCTGTTCCATTTATGACACTGTTCTCTAGCCTTATACTCTCCTCCCTTCCTTTCAGCTTTCTGTGCCCTTCCTAACTCTTAGTCTTATCCCCTGAGCGACCCACTCATTTGCACAAGCTCCATCTTGAGTGCCAGGCCATAGCCATGATGGTTGCATTTGACCTGCCTGAGCGTACACAGGATCTGCTAGGATCCTACTGCACAACAGGCTAGCCACACTTTCCAGGTTCTACGTCAGATTTGGGGGATAGTCTCCTGATCTATGGACCAAATTGGAGAATAGCCTCCAAGTCTATCAGCAGGAATGGGCCTGCTATGTTTCTGCTGTCATGGGGAAGATTTTATGGATAGCATCAATCCCTAAAGACAGCAGTGAAACAATATGGACATCGGCCCCTACCTATTCTGCTCTCTGCATAGAACTAAAGACCAGTTACATTAATAACCTTCTCTAAGCTAAGCTTTAACTTGATTTTAATCATATCAGTGTACATAGTATGATTAATATTAAAAATCATGGACCTCTAGTTTGCTAATAAGCTTTTTGGTGTTTGCAACTCTAAGCTTTAATTAGAACTTCTTCATATTTGGCCTTTTCTGAATTACTTTTTGACTATAACAATACATATTATAGAAAATTTAGCTAATACAGAGACCGAAATAAATATTACTTATTACTTCCATTACAGAGAGTCTTTGTACCTGAGTCTTGTATTATTCCAAGTTTTTGTATCTGTGAGAGTTCAGTAAATATTTGATAATATTTTGATACTAAATTGATCTCTGATACTGCATATTAGGAATGTATATGTGTATGTACCCTGTCATGTGTGTACCATTGGTTTGTTCCTGTTGGAATTACTGCCCTTTGTCAGTAGTATCTTCACTAATTGCCTGGGATAACAATGAGCACCATCAGTTTTTTAAGTCATCTTGACTGTTTAAACATAATATCTTATGCATTGCATCTGAAGTATCAACATTACATAAAAGATCATTTCTTTGTTATTTTTATTTAGATATTGTAAAGATTAAATAAAATTTTAATTTTTTCATGTAGGCATTTTTCTGAAACTTACTTTAAAATGTAAAATAAGTAACTAGTACTTTGGTTAAAAAAAACAACATATTTTTTCTTTCAGAAGAGTTTTGATACATTTAGTTATTCAATCAGCAGACATTTATTTTATCCTTTCTAATAGCATACTTTCTGCCTTGAAGAAGCTTACAGTTCAGTGCAGGTAACATGTATAAATAAGTAATAAGATAACTCAAGTAAATAAATACTAAAGCAAAGCTGCAAGCAATGAGCTGGGAAGACACAAAGGGTACATGATGAATTTTTGATTGAAGGATAATGGGAAGACTTCCTGGAAGGGTTGACATTTGAGCTAGGCCTTGAAGCATTGGTAGAATTTCACTGGAGAATGCAGGAAAGGGCATTTGAGGCTGAGGGTGTAGTATAACCGGGGGAGAAGAGCATACATTATATTTGAGAACAGTGACTATTCTAGAGGAGCCCGGAGGCCAATCATTGAGGCAAGGCAGAGGACAATTGTAGCAGGTGAACCAATAACATGACTGATTAGTGAGTGTCTGGCTCCATGCTAATCTCTCTCTTACCGTATATCATACCTCATTCAGTTCATGGAACTGTTCCTTTCACCACTCCCAGGTGGAAACAGAAGCTCAGAAATCCTGAGTGGTTCCCCCAAAGTCCTGAGGCAAGTGAGAGACAGGACCAAAACTTAAAAGTAGGCCTCAAGTACACGCTTGCTTTCTACTACACCAGGTTGAGATAAGATTCGAGAAACCCTAGAAACTATGTTAAGGGGCTTGGACTATTTAGTGTGTATGTTTGTCATTGAATGTTGTCTTTTGACTAGTGAAGATGTCTCAAATGGATAAGTTGGAAAAAGTAGTTTATGCAAATATTTAAGCAGGATGAAGAGAATCTGGTCTCCTTCAGCAGTGGGGGAATGGAAGGAAGAGAGCTGGAGCACTCCATGAAAGTCTAAGCTCTTAGTATGCAGAGCATTCTAGGCAATGAAGGAAGACTGTGTTACATTGGATTAGTAGTCATAACTTCAACACACACACACACATATCCACAATAGTAAAATATATTTGAATATATATTTAATTTAGCAGTTTAAGCATTCTGACTTCCTTTTCAGTGAATTTTCTTATGCATCCCATTTTAGAAACCACTGAAGTAATTAAGAAGCATGAGAATAGTCCTTGGCAAGAGGAAAAGGTAGAAAGTTTGGGGCATACTGTGTTTAGGACACTCAAAGAAGTGCTTAATGTGAAGGTGTTCTATACAAAGTTAGAAGTGGTATTAAAGATTTTAGAAAGCAAAATAATTCCATTCTTATACTCACCTTTACCCTCAAAATCATGTAGTGTTTATTTTTTAATTCTACTTTCTCTATAAAAATAATTATGGATTAAAAAGTCAAGAGTCTCATTATTTTTAGTTATATATCTTTAGTTGATAGTTGGAGTGTTTCATCATTTGATTCTCCACTAAATGTTTTCAGATTTTTTTAAATCCTTGGTGGTCTAAATTAGATCTGGCCTGAGGATGTAACTCAGTAGCAGAACTCTTACTTGCTAAGCCTGTGATGATTTGGGTTTAAATCTTGCTATGAAAACAAAACACAACAACAATCAAAACAAAACAAAACAAAAACCCTGTAACATGAAATCCTTTGAAGGCCTTGTAAATGTAATTTACTCACCTATTCAGGCTTCTTTGAAATGCTCAGTCATCAAGCCTAAGCATGTCTTGCGATTCAGCCAAACATTAGAATGTCTTTACATATAGCTTGTTTTTCAGTGACTTTCTTAAAAATGCACTTCTCCTTTCCTTCTGGCCTATAAATCAGAATCCCTTCAACTTTATAAGGCCTTTCCATCATAAAATTGAAGATATAAGGCCTTACTAATGATTTTGGTTTAGTTTAGTTTTTGTTTTGTAAGTTGTGGGGCTTGAACTCTGGGCCTAGGTGCTGTCCCTCAGCTCTTCAGCTCAAGGCGAGCACTCTAACACTTGAACCACAGTGCCACTTTCTAGTTTTGTTTAATTTTAATTTTATTTTATTTCATCTTATTGTAAAGGTGATGTACAGTTACATAACTAAGGTAATGAGTACATTTCTTTTTAAACAATGTTACCCCCTCCCTCATTTTCTCATGCTTACTCCTCCTGCAGCCCTCCCCATCAAGTTATATAGCCATTCCCAACATAGTGTCACGTATCATTGTTGCATTAGTTCATCCTTTGTCCTGCTGTTTCTGTGATTCCCTTTCCCTACCATGGATCGGATAAACTCATATACAAGGCAAAGGTTACAGAAAACAGAGGAAAAAAAGGAAATAACTGCATACAGGACATTACAAAAACCTTTTGTTTCTAGTTCTTGGAATTCATGTTGATATGCTTCGTTATATATGGTCCTATGCACTTTGATCCTATGCCTGGATTACTTCACTTAATATAATTTTTCCAAGTTAGTTAATTTTAATTAAGAATAATTCCTTAAAAATAAGGTGTTATTATTTAGCCTAAGCTTGTCTGGAATTTGGGATCCTCCTAGCTCAGCCTTCCAAATACTGAGATTATAGGTGAGAACCACCATGCCTGGCCTATCAGTATTGTGTTTTAAATAATGAGCCATCCAAATCTTTCATCACTGATATTCAAAGGATGTTTTCCCATAGGGATGTAGAAATTAGAAACCGTTGTGGTTCTTCAATATCTTGTGAAATCCAATTAACCTTCTTCCTTTTGTCTATTTTCTCTTCTGTATCAATAGCAGTCTCCTCAATGAGTACTGAAGGCCCAGTGCATACTAGTATTATAATAAGCATCTCATGAACATCTTTTCTTTCTTATTAGCTAATGGAGAAAAAGCAGAAGGAAGTTACCCTTCTAGGCCCTTCACTACATAAGTCATTGGTATAGTAGAGCAAATTAGATTTGAAAAATAAGTACCTAAAACTGGGAGATTCCTGTGAGAGGAAGAGAGAGCAATATCAAGTCCATGGAACTCCTAGTCTTACCCCTATATTTGTAGAGAGCAGAGCAGAGCAAGCAAGCAGAAAAGCATGGAATACTAGTTTAATGGAGGACTGAATACTAACTCCTTCCCAAGTTCTGTACTTAATAGGTACAGCTGATATAGGTTAGAAGTCCATTTCTAAGACTGAAATAGAAGATTATGACATTGAACAAAATCACAACATAAACTGATTGATTAAAATCACAGTATTTGGCGGATGTAGCTTTGTGGTAGTGCAAGATCATGGGTTCAACACATAGTGTTATAAAAAATTATAGCACCTGATTATTTGATTTTATATTTAATGTGTTCTATCCTCTTGCATTTTAAGGCTTCCCTCCACCAATGCTGGGGTTTAATTCAGGTTTTCAAATTTGCTAGATAGGCCGTCTCCCACTTGAGCCATGCCTCCAGGCCTTTTTCCTTGTTATTTTTAAGATACGATCTTTTTCCTCAGGCCAAGTCACTACGGGCAGCTTTTTCTGTTGAGATGAGGTCTAACAAACTTTTTTGCCTGGGCTAGCTTGGAACCGTGATCATTCTGATCTTAGCAACCTATGTAGCCAGGTTGATAAGTGTGCTACCATGCCTCACTATTGGCTGAGATGGGGATTTCATGAACTTTTCATTGGAGCCAGCCTTGAAACACAATCCTCAGTCTCAGTTTCCTAAGCAGATAGGAGAATAGGCGTGAGTTACCACAATTGGCATAAAGCTTTATTTTGTAAAAATCTTTTAAAAGGACAGATATTTAGAGCTGTTACCATAGAGTAAATCTTATCTCATGATAGAGACATTAATTTTACAATAGAATTTAATTTTGCATTAAAAATATTTGTAGTTAGCTGGGTGCTGGTAGCTCACGCCTGTAATCCTAAATACTCAGGAGGCTGATATCTGAGGATCACAGTTCAAAGCCAGCCCGGGCAGGAAAGTCAGTGAGACTCTGATCTCCAGTAAACCACCAGAAAACCAGAAGTGGCTCTGTGGCTCAAGTGGTAGAGTGCTAGTCTTGAGCTGAAGAGCTGAGGAACAGTGCCCAGGCCCAGAGTTCAAGCCCCACGACCAATAAAAACAAGTAGTTGTAGTTGTTTTACAGGGAGTTTGTTAGAATGATAATACAATCTAGAAGATATGCTATGCACATAATGAAGATTCAGTAAACATGAATGACAGCTGACATCTTTTCAAGACAGCCTGTTAGTGAGTTCCCAGCCTGTTGCTATATTGGATTTGCCTGGCACAAGATGGAGCAGTATGCTGCATTAGCAAAATGGTTGAAGCATATGAAGACCTTTGTTTTAGTTCTGCCACTTTAATACTAAATCTCCAGAGGCCAACCTCTTACTTAAAGCTTTTCCTGCTCCTTGGGAAGCTTTGGTTTCCCTTGTGTTAAAACAAATTCTATAAACTCACAGTCCTCATTGTACATTTGAACACTACCAATTGAAGTTCACTAGTAAATAGCAACATTCAAGTAAGGTATTATAACCAAGTATTTTGTTAAAATTGAAAAGGTGCTGCATAGGGCATATTAGAAAATCCCAGGGTAGAGCTGCTGAGACTGTGGCCCAAAGAGTAGAATGCCTGCTTAGCAAGTAGAAAGCCCTGAGTTCAAAACCCAGGGCCACCAAATAAAAATAAAATCACAACTCCATGTAGTTGACACCAGTGGCTCATGACTCTAATACTAGCTACTCAAGAGGTGCTGAGATCTGAAAGATTGCAGTTTGGGGCCAGCCTAGGGAGAGAAATTTTTATAGACTCCATCTCTAAAACTATAAAAAAGTTATGCAGGAAGCATGGCTCAAGTGGTAAAGCACCAGCCTCACAATCTTGAAGCCCTGAATTCAAATACCAATACTACACAAAAAAAGAAAATACCAGTATGTGTCATGCATAGGAAGAGTATCCTTTCATAAAATTTTTGTTTCACTTAAGCATATGTTTGTGTATACTGAGGTGTAATATGAATTACTACTGCAGATGATCATAGTACAACAAAATTTGGAAAACATTCAATTGTAGCATGATCACTTCAGCATGTAATTACACATATCGAAATCTGTTCCCTCTTCTATACTAGCACATTCAAAAGATATAATCACCTTGAATGAATCTGCCTGGCACGTAGTAGGTGTTCAGTAAATATTGGTGGAATGAGTGACTGTCAACTCCTGAACTGCATATATCTTTTTCACAATGACAGTGTTACCCACTGTCTCTCTTAGTGTTATCATGAAGATCAGCTGAGATAATGGATGTGAAAATACTTCCTATAAGTACAGTACACATAATAAGGATTACTGTCTGGCATAATTTTGGTGGTTGTTGTTGTTAAGCCAGTAAGCCTCTGGAACTCTTCAATTTTTAACTCAGTGTTTTGATGACATTTACTTCAGTACTGTTGATAGTACTATATAGGAAATCGTCTGGGAAAGCTAGGCAGGTGCCTGTTTTTATTATGGAAGATTTCAAAACTGTACAAAGTAGGCACAACAACCAAGGGTCTCTTCCCCAGCTGCATCAGTTAATTAGCTCTTGTGTCTAGTCCTGCTTCACTTACACCCTGCTCCCGCCTCTCCTAATCCTCTTCTCCTCTCTCTCTTCTTCCTCCTCTTCTTCCTACCATTATTACAAAGCTAAAATGTGTTGCTCTTTTCTTTTTCTTCTCATTCTCACATTTTCTAGTGCTGTATATAGAAATATTCTTAAATTCTTTTAAAAATGTGATCATAAGTACTTAAAAAGGTAGCTATGTTGGTAGTTTAGACTGAAGGATTGTTGTGTAAATGAGTTACTCTCTGACAAGAGCTAGCAGGTAAATGGTATTTTGTTTCTCAAGATTTTCATATTTTATGTGATGGTGAACAAACTACATTGAAAAAAAAAAAGTGACATTCCAGAGTCCTAACTAGTTCTGGAGGCTTACTATGCAATTACCAGCCTGTAGAGTGACAGATCACTGCAGAGTTGTACCACATATCATTTCATACTTCTCCAGCAGGTTGGTCTCTAGGAACTCTGTAATGCTGTAATAAGCTCTGCTTTATGACTATGTCCTGGGGTTGTCGCATATAATGCAAAAGCCAGACTCCACTTAAATGAAAAGGATTTAAAAAGCAATTGGTCGGGGCTAAGGCCATATTTCAGTGGTAGAATGCTTGTCTGTCATATACAAGGCTATAGGTTTGAATTCCAGCACTGTAAAAATAGAAATCAGAAGTAAATAAAAGGAAAAGGGCAATAAATAATTTTACCATTCTGATTCACATATGATATAAATACAATTAAGTTAAAATCTTAAAGATATTTAATTTTACCAGATACTCTATGTCAAATTATTCTTTCTTAAAGTCACATGTGGAAATTTTTAGTTTCACCATTTTTCATTCCTTGTCAAGCCAGTTATTGTAAAGTTTTAACCACTGCAATAATTGGATATGTGATTTTATATGTTTCAATTATTTTAAGATTTTCTTTGTATTCTTGAATTTTTCTGAGATTAAAAATGAATATAAATATACTTTCAGAAATTCCAAGCCATCTCTGTAGTAATACAAGAAGGTTGCTCACTTAGGTGAGGAGGCTTATAGCTGAGTTAACAGATGGGGGGATGAAGTTCAGATGATATGGTTATCATGACTCCATATTGCCATCGATCACAGATGCAGATCCATTTCTGTAATCCATCACCATTCTTCCAGTTCCCCCTTCTGAAATCATTGCCCTTTCCTCTTTCATTCCTGCATCCAATAAATTGTTCCTTAGTGGTTATTTATTTAGAAAAGTCTCTTGGCTTCATTTTTCCCATTTCTGTGACCATTTCTGTGATCTTTCGCAGCCTAACCCTAAGATTGGGACTAACAGATGAGTAGAAGTAAACTAATACATGGTTGTGCATTTAATTGTTACCACAATGTTGTGAAGTTGGAGATGGGCCCTTTCAAGTGTATAATACACTTGAAAGTGTATTATACTGCTGAGGTTTAAAAAGACTCACTCCTCTGAGTCTTTTCTTCCCTTGATGCATTCTATATAAGAATACTAGGTAATCTCCCTAAAATGTAACTTTTAGTATAACTTACTTAATAAAACAAGCTTTACTTCAGAGGCTTTCCCTCATTCTACAAATCCTTCCATGTGATACGTGTTATCTTGTGTTATTTCCTTGTGAAATGAGTGATTTATACTGACTTCTATTTTCTATTAAACCATTTATAAACACTCAATATTTACGGCTCTCTATGTTTCATGCTACGGCCTGATTATGCCCATTTAATCATTGTTTTCAATGTAAACTGGAGTTACCTTCAGCCAAGTGAACTTCATGGCCCTTTACAGGTACCAGTTCCATTTCTTCCCCAATGTCTGGTCAGAGCACAGCTCTCATCCATCTAACTCATTCCTCATTCCATTTTCTCCTCATTTAAATTCTGCCAGTCATCTAGTACCAGTTGCCATTCTATCTTTCTGCCTTTTCCAATAATGTCTGCCTCAGGTCTGTTTTTCTTCTTAATTTTTTTCATTGTCCCTTATAATTTATTGTGAAGAATGATACATTCTCTTGGGGAAGTGTGGGGTTCAAGTGGGTTTGAGTGGTTCACTTTGCATTCATATAAACCAATGATTGATGACCTGCTTCTCTAAAAGTGCAGACAGAGAATATTTCAGACTTTGAAGACCATCTTCATTGTTGTACACACCCCTTCCACTGCATCTTGAAAACAGCCATAAACTGTATGTATTTTAACATCAGAGAATGGACGTGTTGTAATAAAATTTGATCTTGAAGTACAAGTGGAATCCAGATGATTCAGATTGAAAATTTATTCATTTTTCTTTCTGCTTTATGTGTTTGTTTTTCCCCCTTGACTATCTTTGTATTGCTTTTCTTTTTCTGTGTGTGCTCTACTCAGTATTCTCTATTGTTCAATAACTATTCAAGAAGAATCTGAATCAACAAAGTTTTCTATCTCTGTGGAAGTCTGTGAGCTTCATCAACTGAGTAAATAGATACGTGCCTTGTACACCATTATAAACCCCATTTCTTTCCATTTTTGTGTTTCTTTTGTCAAGATAAAAAATGGCTAAAAGCTGAAGCTTAAGAATGTAAACCAATGCCTTCCTTGTAAGTCAGCCTCTTCTTAACTTTTTGTCATATATATTTCCCCTTCAGGAAATCTTGTTAATTTGTATATTCCTAACTATAAAAGTAATATATTTTATTGTAAAAATATGTAGGATATTTGAAACAATATAATTCCTCTGACTTCCTACTTGTATTCCATAGAAGTAACCACTGTTAGGTCATAAAGACATAGCTCTCTTCATGAGCAAGAATAAACATAGACATGTATGTACCACATTGACATACTGGGGCATAGATAGATACAGATAGACAGACAGACAGGGCATAGATAGGTACAGACAGACAAACAGACAGACACATTTTACACATATACATCCTTCTAGAATATTTTTTTTAATTAACAGCATATCAGAAATCTATGTTATATATCTATTGCCTCAAACTGTTTTATGCTAGATTGTTTTATACATATGCATCTTATCTGTCTTCAAAAAAAAAAGGAAATAGAAACTTCTAGGAAAGGAACAATTGCCTATTCATTTCTTTCCCTTCCTTAATCTTTACTCCTTGTGCTTTCATTGCATATTCACAACTTGTACTGGAGAAAATCAAAGATGCTTTCTCTTGTGACCCATAAGGAATTACAATGTGGTAGATAAGAATTGACATAAACCTGATCTATTGGAAAAGTATGGCAGTTATGTTATTTGAACAGCCCTCTTGCTGAAAATAATTGAAATTGCTGAATAGAAAATAACGTCAGAGCTAGTGTTGGTGGCTCATACCTGTAATCCTAGCTACTCAGGAGGCTAAGATCTGAGGATTATGGTTCAAAGCCAGTCCAGGCAGAAAAGTCCATGAGATTTATCTGCAATTAACCACTGGAAAACTGGAAGTGGAGCTGTGGCTCAGTAGTAGAGCACCAGCCTTGAGCAAAAAGAGCTCAGGGACAGTGCCTAGGCCCTAAGTTCAAGACCCATGATGAACCAAAAGAAAAAGAAAATAGCTGTAGAGCAGGCAGTCAGTTTTTTCTCCATCCCTTTGTTGCCCTCAACCCTCAGCTGTTCCCATGTGGGGATAGGGCACAATCCTTTTATTAGTACAAAGATGGCTTTGAATTGTTAACATAAATGTGCATTTCATTCGTTGTGTTTGGGAATACATTTTCCAGAATACACAGAAAAAAATAAGGAATTAAAGGCTAAAATCTAAAGGAAAGTGAGCATCAGAAATGGTTTTTATAAATGAGGCTGCTTTTGCCCTAAAGGCGTCAGGCACATGTGAACTTCCAGTGCTTCAGTATAGTAAAGCTACAAAGACAGCTGGGAACTGGTTCCCATAATAAATTCAGTGCAGTGATTTGGAGGTGGTAGGAGTAGAGAGTTTCTGAGAAATGTACAATTTTCTATTTATTGACTTACTATACAAAATAATTCTTTTATAAACTAAGCACTTTCTTGTATGCATCTCTTTTTTAAAAAATTTTATTGTCAAGGTGATGTATAGATGTACGTACATTTCTTGTTGAACTTGTTACCCCCTCCTTCATTTTTCTCCCACTTTCCCTCCCTCCAACCCCTCCCCAAGTAGTACAGTTCATTTCCAACATACTGTCTTGTGAGTATTGCTGTTGCATTGGTTCACTCTTTATACTTTGTCTCACCATTTTATTGTTCCCCCTCCCTTCCCTGATTCAGATAAACACATATACCAAGGGTAACAAAATCAGATACAGTGACAATGGGGGATAAACCATAGGAAAAATACAAAAGAAAAAAGAAATCACATAGTACATTGAAAACAATAACAAAGAAAAACTTTTATTTCCATATCTTCAAGTTTCCTGTATGCATTTCGATTGCAATTTAGAAAAAATAAATGATTCTAAAACAATTACCCCAAATATTAATATATTATGACACTATACAAGTATTTATTCAAATAGTACATTGTATTTGTATATTTTATATGTGTGGGTATGTAATAGAAAACTGTTGCACAATTATGTAACATAAATTTGTTTCTATTCCTATATAAATGTGTATGTGTATATGCTTCATATACATAGAAAAAGATCAAGAACTACCAAACTATTATAGAAGTCTTTCCTCAGGTATAAAAAGGAAGTAGGAAAGAAGCAAGAAAGAATCTTCCCTTATCTCACTATATTAAACTTTTAAAATAGTCATTGTTATTAGGCTGGCAGCATGGTTCAAGTGGTAAATTAGGCACTTGCCTAGTAAGCTCTGGTTCTGAGTTTAAATCTCAGTTCTCCCCCCCACCCCAAGAAAATGAGAAATTTAAAAAATCATTCTAATAAAGTCTTTTAACTCTTCCCCTAAATAGAGAAATATTCTCTCTTCTATGCTTCATATTACCTGTTTGTTTTTAAGTAAATGTATCTTATCTAAAATATAAGCTCTTAAAAAGCATAAGAAATGTTTTTCTTTCTATTTCTTGGACTGAGTAAGTCCTGGTACAAGAAATGTTAGAGGGGGACTATAAATATTAGTGAAAAATTAATGAGTAAATGTACCTTACAAAGAACAAATGTCTATAAGCATCCAACAGGTAAACATATCTTTAAGTCTTCTTGTTACACTTTGGGATGTTATTTTGAACCTGGCACAGCAGTCGCATGAAGTTGGAACAGTGGATATAAGTTGATTTGAATTTAACCAACACTTTGTGGAACTGTAGGCAAATGTGGATTCCACCATGTGGTGTCCCTCTTGATCCCAGAAAGCATGAGCATAAAAATACCTTCTGAAAATTATTAAACTTGAATACTTGGTGACTAAAGCAAAGAGAAATGATATGATCTAAAGAGACATAAAGATATCTTGGGCAGTAAGAGTTGACTATGGATACCCTAATGAAAAGGTATTGACATCTTATGTGTGCGTACACATACATGCACACACACACACAAATACACACATGTTCATCAGAAGAGCATTTTCCTCTGTCTCCAAACAGAAAAAAATAAAAGCCTATTTGTGTCCATTTTTATGGTACCTAAAAAGTACTGTCAGACCAACAGCCCCTGTTGGATAGAGAGTACTTGTATCCAGTTGTACTGGCAATAAGTCCTGTTTTAGAGAGCAACAGAATCTCCTGTGCAGGAGGAACACCACTTATTCTGTTTCCATGCACACCAAGTCTTACTGTGGTAAACTGCCTTCTGAAGGACATAGTTCACTATAGCCAGCCACTGATGCATTCTTTATTTGTTCATAGTGAATTAATAAAGTCGCCTTCCTTTTTAATACATATACATCAGTCTCCTGAGTTTTGCTAGCATGAGTCTGCTTTCCTGGGTTTAGTCAGTGAGATCAGCATCAAAATCTGCAAGGTAAATACTACCTTGTAAGCATCTGTTGGTGCCACTGTAGATTTCCCAGGTCTCATTCACCCTTGCCATGTGCCGTGTTCCCTTTCCATTCCACGGTTCACCAGAATAGTTCTTCAAAAGTTACTTGTTAAGAGCTTTTAGTTGCACATTTCAGTTAGAGAGTACGCCAAAAATCACATCTTGATGACAGCAAACTCTGTTCTGTGTATTTGTTTGGATTTGCAAACTCCACACCTGAATGGATAAATGGAATATGTATTATAGATACCACATTATGAGGACCTCTGACGCATTGCCAGTTCCAATTTCACAGCATCCCTGGTTGTGATCCCATTTTCAGCATTGATCCTTATCATACTCAAGTCACTTCTTAACTCGCTCTCTCTTGCAGCAGTGAAACCCAAAGAAGATGGAAGCCACAATGAGTTGGACCAGATTAAGGAATAAGATGCAAGTAGAGCAGGCAATGAATGAGGTTATAGAATTTTTTTCTTCCATTCTCAACTGTCCTCTTTTCTCAAAACAGTCCCAGAAGTATCTGAAAGGGCTTCAGGCCCTGTGTGCACTATTACAGAAGAATATAAAGCACAACTTTTCTGTAATTTGTTCAGTTTCTCTGTGCACATAATGGAATCGAAACTAGATTTCAGTAAATCATAAACCATGATTTCTTGTCAAAAAGATACTAGGACAAAAACTATTACAACTCTTAGGTGAATACTGCAATTTTTTTTTTGAAAATTGGCTATTGTGTCCAATAAGTGCACTATGGTCTGGGACTTTGTTAAACATCATTTTTTTCCCCTTTCACTCCCATTCTCTTCCCCTTCCCTTGCAACTCCTAACCAGAATAACTGATAATTAAATTTCACTAAGAATTTAACCACAACACTTCTCAGCATATGTGTGTATATACATGTACATGCATATATATCTTATAAGTCTATAAGATAAATATATTAAATATAGATAAATGTATTTTAAATATTAGATGGAGAATTCACAAAAAAATTTAGATGTGATAGCTAAATATAGAATCTTAAAACATTTTTTCAAACCAGGTTCTTAAAAAGCATATTAGTTTTAACAATCATATTGTTACTGACTTATATAAGTGAAATCTGGAAGCAGAATAAGACTCGAAAGGAAGTACATGTAAGGAATTCATAAGGCTCTTGGGATTAAATTACTGTGCAAATATAGTATGGACCCATCAATCATTCTTGATTATTTACATTCTGATTAAACCAGGCTCTTTAACCGAATTCCTCATCCTGTGACTTCCTTTTTCCCCTTGCATAAATATGGTGCTAATGAAGAGGCATGTCTAGCTTTCATTCCTTATGAGCAGGGCTTACATCACAGCTGGAGACACCATGACCAGAAGATTAGTAAGCTGTATAGTAATGGACATTAGGCCCAGTAGAAGCCAAACATTCAAACAAGTCACTCATCATTCCAAGAGGAAATCCCACGATACTGGTTTTACCTTATAGAATCAGTGATGGCATCTTACGATACACAACTTAGCATAAGCATATTAGGCAGTAGGGTGTATTTTATGCTAACAGGATAAATTTTAAGGTATCTTATGATATAAAACTTAGCATAAGTATATTAGGCAGTAGAGTGTGTTTTATGCTAACAGGATAAATTTTAAGAATTTTTTTTAGAGGATACTCAATAGTCCATTCAGTAAATGCTTAATTGATGAGAAGAGGATGAACCTAAAACTCTTAAAACTACCTATATTTTTCCGAACCTTATACTTCTATATTTTATCAAAGTGCAATATAGTCTGTCCAAATTCTTGTTAATAGGAAAATATGTAAACTATGCCATAAATACAGACAAAAAGAATAGAATAAATAGAGAAAGATGGTCACCTAAGATGTGACAAATGTTTGTCCACTGTATGCCTGTAACTTTGCAGGACAAAAGACATTGGTCCCTCTGAAAAATTTCAGTGTAGCTGAGGAGACAAACAAGTTGTCAGCCACTTATAATATAGAATAGATTCAGTTGAAGAAAAGTACTTTAGGGAGAATGGTAGGCAAGTTTTTAATTCATCCTTAGATATCAAAAAGTTGTGACAATATCTAGGCACAATGGCTTACAACTATAATCCTGACTACTTGGGAAGCTGAAGAGAAGATTAAAGTTCAAGGCATGCTGGGCCAGAAAAGTTCATGACCAATATCTGGACTGATAGCTGGACATGGTGATATGCACCTGTCATCAGGAAGCATAAATAGGTATTGGCATTTGAGTATGTGCCAGAACAGGAAACAAGACTATCCAAAAAATAACTAGTTCAAAACAGGGCTGAAAGTCTGCCTCAGCAGTAGAAAGCCTGCCTAGTGGGCATGAGGTCCTAAGTACTAACCCCAGTGCTAACAGAAAAGGAAGGAAGGAATTCTGTAACAGTGTTATCTGAATTGCACTGGATAAAAAAGTCAAGAGATTTAAAGACTCACATGTTCAGAAGTTTGGATTTTATTTTCAAAGGCTTTAATTTGAGGAGTAATAACTGATCTGTACTTAAGAAAGTCAATTCTGACTGCAGTCTGGAGGAAGCAGGAGTGATGGGACTGGGAAGAGTGCTAGTTAGCCAAGTAAACAGTAGTAATACAAGTGATTTTAACCAAGGTGCTGATAACATAGATGAAAAGAAGAGAGTTGGTTAAAAGATAGGAATTAGAAGTCACAGAATTTAGTGACTGAATTGATTCCTTGAACATGTACTTACTGCAGCTTACGGCCGTATTAGGCATTTGTTAGATATGGTGGTGAACAAAAGAGATAGCATCTTCCTAGTGGCAGTGACTTCCAAACTTCTTCATTTGGATTTTCTACCAAAGATGGGGTTAGAGGGTCCTCATACCTGTCTCTTTGGTGTGTTGGGCACAGGACCCCTACCTTCTCACTCAGGTTTGCCACCCCAGCCTCCAGTGGTTCTTTCTGTCTTTACCCTTTAGCTGGGCCTTGTACTCACTCACTTTATTCTCTGGGGTCACCACTGTGCCATTTGTTCCCAGACTGTCTTCTTGATAGGCATGATGGGACTGGTGGCCACCCCAGAGGACACCAGGCAGCACTTCTTTCCTGTTCCCTCCTCTGGTGGCAGGGAAAGGCTTTGCCTGAAACACCTAGCTTTATGTAAATTGCTGTGACTTTTGACACAGTGAACGATAGTGTTATTCACTAGAGAGATGGAACAGACACAAATCAGACCAGAGATCCTTGGACCTGAGAAATGGCTCTTGAAATGACAAATGCCCCTCTGAGATTTTTGAGTGTCTTTGTGGTTGAGATTCTATGTCCTATTAAATGTATTCCTACATAACATCTTGGGAAGAAGTTGTGAGAGAACTGCTGATATGGATGCCATTTGAAGCCAGGAAGTAGATGAGCTTGCTGAGGAAATGAACATACAATGAGAAGGAAGGAGAGCATAAGGAAAGAAGAAACCAGCTGAGGAAACCAGGAGAGAGTAATAAGGCAAAGCGTGTTTTGAGATTGAGCCAGTGATAACGCAGATGGGAAGAGGGAGGTGTGGCAGTGACAACCAGCTGCTGGACATTCAACAATAACTAGGCTTCTGGTTCAAGATGATGAGCTAGGCTTACATATTGGATGTCATGCATTCACCACCATCTGGACCACCCAACCCTGATTTTATCTTCTCTACAGTGTTCGAGTGAACTTAGTTTGGGGAAAAAAGCTTATTTTTGTTTATTACAGTGGTGCCATCCAAATATGTAGCTTCATAAAACTTCTTTCGCGAAAGAACCATGAATTCATACAATGCAAAACAGGGACTCTAACCAATGCTCACTCTAACAAATGCCTCTTTGCAGTACAGTGAGCAGGATAAACTACATTACAGTAGTGAAAGAAGAAGGGGAGCTTCTTTGAAACTTCTGGAGCCTCTGGCAATTACCAGGTGCTGGAGAAGAGATTCTTCCCCTCATAGCACAACAAATACCCATGCAATGGCCTCAAGCTCTTATGTGGTTGACTTTTAGCATGGCCAGACCAGCTGTTGGCTATATATGGCTCACAGTGGTAGTAGACAGAGTGGAGAGGAGAGTAATCTTTAAGCTGCACTCACTATTTTGATTTTTCTTTTGCTTGACCCTAAATGTTTCTATCAAATGTGCATAAAATTTTCAATGTAATGATCTCAATTCTCCATACTGGTTACATGTAGACTTTTACATGAACAAATCTTTCTTGTTTAGGTAGTGGGGTAGAAATTCAATCTAACAATTTATAGATTCTATTAAAGGGTAACATATAAATTTTAAAGGAAAATATTAGCATACAGATAAGCAATATTTAACAGCAATATCAATATTAAAATGGAAGAAAATACATTTTAGCTAAACAGAATCAAGAATCTTGAGCGATCATGGGGTGTCCAACAAAAAATATTTAATATATGTGAATTATATCTCAATGAAGCTGATACTAAATAAAACAATACTTACGAAAGATTTATCTTTTTTTTTTTTTTTGGTCACTCATGGGGCTTGAACTCTGGGCCTGGGCGCTGTCCCTGTGCTCTTCAGCTCATGGCTACCGCTCTACCACTGGAGCCACAGCATCATTTCCGGTCTTCTGGTGGTTAATTGGAGATAAGAGTCTCACAGACTTTTTTGCCATAGCTGGCTTTGAACCGTGATCCTCAGATCTCAGCCTCCTGAGTAGTTGGATTACAGACATAAGCTATCAGCCCCATATCCAGTTGCCTTAAGTCATTGATGTTTTTCCAGAGCTTCCTGCCAGATCCTATTTTGAGCTTTACCTGTGTATGGCTGTGAACATTCATGACAAGTTGGTATAGATAGTATTTTTCACATTTTCTAGGGTAGCATAGGGACACAGAAGGATCAAGTAGCTTGCTAATGATTGTTAGAGCCAGGATTCAGAGTCTGGTGCCAGAAACGATTTTGGTAACCATTACGCTATCCAAGTATGTCTCTTGAAGTTCAGGTTCCTGAAGATGAGTTCAGGAAGGGGAAAAATTTTAACTTAATCTGGCTGCAGATTAAGAGTGATAACATGGCAGCTTGAAAATCTGTTTGGATTTCTTTTTGCCTTTTTACACCCACAAGTAGCTTTTGCTAGCAGATCTTTATGGGGAGAGTTTAGAACTCATTATGTTGACATAATAACCTTCCAGAAAATCACTTTGAAAAATTTTTGAGCAAAGTGTTTCCCTATTTACTCCAAAGCAAATAAAAGGACTTTGAATGCTACCTCCTCATGTCAACAGCATAGCTGCTTTTTCTTCACTTGTGACTTACGAGAGGCCAGTAGTGTGGTTACCTGTTCCTCATTGAGTTACCCTTTCTGTACTAGGCTGGAGAGCAACAGGTGCTGTCCAACAAGAACTTGGTGCTGATGTTGGTGTCATAAGGTCAAAGATTTCAGACAAAATCAAAATTTCCAAAATTCTGACACTGTTACAGGTTTTTTTTGTTTTGTTTTTTTGTCGGTTGTAGGGCTTGAACTCTGGGTCTGGGTGCTGTCCCTCAGCTCTTCAGTTCAAGGAGAGTGCTCTACCACTTGAGCCACAGCACCACTTCCAGTTTTCTGGTGGTTAATTGGATATCAGAGTCTTACAGACTTTCTTGCCTAGACTGGCTTTGAATTGTGATCCTCAGATCTCAGCCTCCTGAGTTGCTAGACTTACAGGCATGAGCCACCAGCACCTGGCTTGTTATGGTATTTTAAGTTTTGGATTAAAAAAACAATTTCAGACATTACAGTCAGCCTAAGATTTTTAAGTTTATTTAAGTTGTCATGGGTACTTTGTAGCATTGAGAGCCACTATCTCATATCTAATTTAGCATTTTGATAGGGAAATGTAAAAGTGTTCAAATTTTATTTATTTTTAGTCACCATGTGTTTATCCATTTTCTCAGACTTTTCTAGCCTTTCTGTTTTTTTCTGTTAGTCTAATAATGTTATATATAGGTATATATAGTTGTTGAAATATTTATCACATAAAAGGTTGATATTATCTACTTCTACTTGCTTTACTTTTATTCTCATTAATTTAAATTTGTCTGAAATTATACTAACTATATTTTTTCTGATTCTCACTTACTTTGTCATGTGTCTTCTAACCATTTCTTAGTTTTTATGTGGTTTATTTATTTATTTAGCACTGCTAGAAATCAAATCCAGAGCCACAGCCATGCTAGGCAAGTGTTGTACCACTGTGCTATTCCAAAAAGCCCTAGTTTTTACATTGCATATTAATCTGAATTCTATAAGTAACAAGACGTGTTGGCAGTTGATAACAGTATTATATCAGTAATACTAGCCTACATATACTATATATTTATGAAGTGACAATAAAAAACATGTACAGTGTAACCCCATTTTTATAAAATAGATTTTACTTGGTGATATTCCATATGGAAAAATTAAAAGGATACGTATGCAGTGGGCCTCAGAAAAGAAGAGACTTAGGAGACTTAGGGTTAGGTTTTTAACTGAATTTAAGAGGCTTGACACATGATCAGTTTGGAGGTCAATCACTGAAAGGTAGTCTGGAGACTGGGAAAGAGTCAGTGGAAAACATGCTGAGAAACAGTGTTTGGAGAAGGCTGGGGCCTTGCAAATATCCCTGGGAGGGAGTCCTCACAGAGGACAATGCCTACTGTGGGAGCCCCAGCTTTTCAGAAGCCAGCCAGCCAGTACAGAGAAGCTACTGCATGAGACCAGAAATTAATGATAACAAGAAAAAATAGGAACAGACAGGTGAGATGACACATAGCTTTCATCATTTTAAAGACATTTTTTATTATTGAATATCTTGAAAATAGATGTGTATCCTAAGGTAGCAATGCTTGTTTTCTTAGTAGTGCATCTTATAACTGAAGAAATATTTAAATCTGGTAGTTGATTATTTAAAATCAACTATGTTTACCACTGTGCTGCAAGTAGTTCAGGAGTTAAGACGTGAACAGTGGAGGAGAGCCAAGGGCATTCCAGGCATCTTCACCTACCAGCTGTGTACTTGACTTGCCCATGGAAATTGGATTAATAGCATACTGTGTTTCAAGATTGTAGGAAAATCAAATGTAAGTACTCAGTACCATTATAGCAAGTACCATTATAGCAAAGGATACACTCTCAATGATAGTTGGTTTTTGTTTGCTTAGTTTTTCTTTTTGTTTTCATAGTACAGCTATTGGAACTAGGGCCTTGCTTTTGCTAGGTAGATGTTATACCACTTGAACCAACCATTCCCCTAACACTAAGGATAGGCTACTATCATTTTTTTTCTTTTTTTTTTTTCTTTTTTTTGGTCGGTCCTGGGGCTTGAACTCCACTTGGGTTCTGTCCCTGTGCTCTTCAGCTCTTGAGCCACAGCGCCACTTCCTGTTTTCTAGTGGTTTATTGGAGATAAGAATCTCATGGACTTTCCTGCCCGGGCTGGCTTTGAACCATGATCCTTAGATCTCAGCCTCCTGAGTAGCTAGGATTATAGGCGTGAGCCACCGGAGCCCAGCTACTTCATTTTCTTTATTTATATTTCAGATAGGAAAAACAAAATAATTCTCTTTCCCCTCCTAGTTGAAGGTACTGCCACTTTAAATAAAACTAGTTCATGTAGATAATATGAAGAGAGCTTATTTGTAGCTTTGTGAACTGTATCTTACCTGGTCTTGAAGTATAGTGAACTGACTTATGTACAAAAGAATTTAAATTAGCAGATATGCACAGATTCTTAACATTCTGTGCTCAGCCTAAAACCTTGCTCATACTAGATTTCTAACAAAGTACTGATTGATAACATTTAACCCGGAGGTTACAGGGTTGCTTTTAACTCTGAGTAAAAAAAGATGAGATCTTCATGGATAGATGTTTGAGGAATTTCCAGTGTCTCAGATAAATAGTGAAAGGGTTTTTTGTTCTGTTTTCTTTTACCTCCCCCTACCACCCACCCTTTAAATCTGAACTATTTCTGGGAATTTAACTGCTGTTGAGTGTTACACTGGAGAAGTGGTAGGTAGAGAAACACTAGGAGGAGAGTGGAGATAAAGATCCTACAGAGTGTGTCTTGCAGCACTTGAATCTCATGTGACTTACCTTTATTATGGAATTGCTAAAGTAGTAATCTACCTTTCCTCCAGACAATGTAAGATGAAGTCACATAGGCAGCCTGTTTACAAGTTAGTAATTCTATTTCCTAAAGCTTCCAATATGCAATGGGAGTTTGGAGGGGGGAAATGGTCACTCAGTTCTTTGGGAAAAACTGATTTTACAGTGTCTTCATGAAATGTTGTCTTGTGCTCAGCTGACAGTTCTCACAGATTCTTTTGTAGTAATAGTTGTTATAATTTCACTTGTGAAATTAGTGTTTGGGAAGCTCCTCAGAAAGGCTAGGAGAGAATTTTTTATCTAAATATGTTTCTAAAGATGGTAACTGGACATCTCTCCTAACTCAGCAAACTAATTTGTAATTTTTTTTATAACAAAACTCACATATTTGCCAGACATGGTGCCACTTGCCTATAAACCCAACACTGAGGCAGGAGGATCCTGAATTCTAATCTAGTCTTGGCAACATAGCAAGACTGTCTCCATATAAAGCAGAACACTAAAACAATAACCAGAACCCCCTCAACATTCAGAACTAAGATTGTAATTTGATTCTTACAGATATCAAGAATTGTTTTTCCTTTAGACTTGATCATTACACTTAACAGGTCAAAGTGTAATTCTTCTTTGCACATCTGTGTTTCGGTGTATTGTGTCTCAAGATGTCTAAAATCAAATGTCTCAGGCATCCTTTTGTGTTCTTTGTATTGTTGGATGCTTGTCAGTGCATAGGATTTGAGTCCTTAGTTTGCCACAAAGCATTTTCCCAAAAACATGCTATGTTATCACATAATTGAATTAGCTGCAGAAGTCAGTAGTGAGCTCTTTTAAGAGAAAGAAAAATCAGAGATATTCATTCATATTCTGAGGTTTAATTAGCTTTGACTTGCTAAAATAATTTAGCAGGTAAATAGCATGCTCTTCCCCATACATAGAAAATCATAAGTCATGCCATTTCTCCCTTTCTCTCTCCCTCTCTCCCTCCCCTCCCCCCCTCTTCTCTCTCTCCTTCTCTTCCTCTCTTCTCCTCTCTGACTGGGACTCAAACCCAGCACCTGCTGCTTGTGCTCATTGGCTAGCAAGCATCTGAGCCATGCTACTAACCCCTAAGGGTTAGTTATTTCTTTCCTTTTTTATGCCACTTTAAAAGTATAATTGACCTCTCTAGGTTTTTTTGTTGTTGTTTTGAATTTTTTTTTTTCTGTATTCTTTTATCTATGCACCTCAGTTTCTCTTGGGAAAATAAAGACTATAATTTGATCAGCTCATTAATTTCTCCCATTTTTTAAATGCCGTATGGATGCTGGGAAGGTAGCTCAGTGGTAGAGTGCTTGCCTTGCATGCATGAGGCCCTGGGTTCGATTCCTCAACACCACATAAGCAAAAAGAAAAAAGCCGGAAGTGGTGCTGTGGCTCAAGTGGTAGAGCGCTAGCCTTGAGCTGAAGAGCTGAGGGACAGTGCCCAGGCCCAGAGTTCAGGCCCCACGACCGGACCCAAAAAAAAAAAAAAAAGCCAAATGACTTTAGTCTTGATTTCCTTTACCCCCTAATCTTTATCCTAATTGTTTCAGCTGAGTCCTAAGAGACCTCATAGTCTCATAGAAGAGTATGGGTTTGTTTTTGTTTTTGTTTTTTGGTGCCAGCCCTGGGGCTTGAACTCAGGGCCTTGGAAATGTCCCTGAGCTTTTTTGCTCAAGATTAGTGCTCTATCACTTGAGCCATAGCTCCACTCCCAGCTTTTTGGTTATTAATTGGAGATGAGAGTCTTGTGGATTTCTCTGCCCAGGCTGGCTTTGAACCAGGACCTTCAGTTTCTCAGCCTCCAGAGTAGCTAGGATTAACAACTGTAGAATGGAGTTTTCAAAATATCTACCCCCTAAAGAAATCTTCAGTTGTTCTCTTGTGGGAAGGTAAGATTTTGCTACTCTTCACTGTGGCTCTGTGACTTTCTGCAGGTAGAATATGGCAGAAGTGGCATGCTGCATCAGTTTCTGGGCCCAGGTCTTAAACTAGAAGCTTCCACTTCTTACCTCCTGGGATACTACTCCTGGAGCCCAGCTAATATACTCTAACCTTGCCTTTGGAAAGACTCAGGGAGAGGGGAACAAGCTGGGAAATGGAAGCTCCAGCTGATGCCATATGCAACAGCAACAAGTCATCTCCACCAGGCCCTGTCCAATTGCAGCTGCATGAACAACATAAATGACTAAGCTGTAGAGTTCAGGAATGATAGCTGGCAGGAACAAGGAGATAAGACTTTAAATACGTTTGAGGCAGTATAGAAGTATAATGGCAGGCATGCTGATCATCCCAGGAACACTGAGAAAAGACACTTAATCCTTTTTACTTTGTTAAGGATGATTTCCTTAATGAGCTGACAACCAAACTGAGTCTTAAATGACTAAAGGTTAATCAAGTGAGGGAAAGCAGGGTGGAGTGTTCCGGGTAGAGGGGACCACAGTTTAATCAGCAGAGAGTCAGGAAGTAGAATGGTGTATGTGAAAAGTTATGAACATTTTGGGGGTTACTGGAGTACAAGGTTAAGAATGGGGCTTGCTGGTTGACATACTCAGAGGTCTGACAGAAGTTGAGTCCTAGAGGCCTGGAATGCCAAGGAAGGCACATTGTGAACACTGGTAGTTTTGTTATTGTTGTATTGTGCATAATAGTACAACAGTCTGGTCAGGTTGACAGGTCCTTTTATGAGCAGTGAGGAAGTTAGATTTGAGGGAGTTCAGGCAGGAAGCATCTAGGTAGCCCCTGAAAATGTTCAGGAAAGGACAAGGGTCTGCAATAATGTGCTGTCTGTGGTAGTTCACACTGGAAATGCAGCACTCAGAAAGAAGGCAGAAAGGTCATGAGTAGAGTTGTCAATGAGTCAGTTGGAAATGAAAGTAAAAAGATATTTATGCTATAAATAAAGAATTGTCACAGGTAGTACTTGAAATTATTAGTGGCCAAGTTCATCCAAGGAAAAATGCTCAGCAAAAACAAAAAAGAGATCTGAAGATGAAATGCTAGGAGCAGCTTGGCAATTAAAAGATGGTTAAAGGGGAAATAAGACATAAGAAAGGCCAGAGGGTTCACTCTTGTAATCCCAGCTGCTGAGAAGGCAAAGATTGGGAGGATCTTGGAGAAAAACTTACTGAGACTCCATCTCAACCAACAAAGCCAGACAAAGTAGGATACACCTTTATATCAACTATTCAGGAAATACAGGATGATTTTTGGTCTAAGGCTGGTCCATGCAAAAATGTAAGAGCCTATCTAAATGAAGGAGTAAAGCAAAAATAAAACTGAGTGACATGGTTCAAATGGTGTAGTATTTGCACAAACACAGGGCTCTGAGCATCACCCAAAAAAATGTGAGTAATCTGAGTAGTGACCTACCTGCATCCCATTCTTTCCATTTCCTGGTCCCTTTGGCCTAAGAGGTAGGGAGAATGAATAAGTAGCCTCCACAGAGAACAGAGCAGGCTTGAGTAGAACAAAGTTTTGTTTAAGGCAAGAAAATAGTGCATTCTCTCTATGTAGTTTGGGAGTGTGGGAATGGTGAGAAGTCTCATATAAACTTATTTAGATTGCCTAAAGCTTTGTTGCTCCAAAACATTGTGGTGGTATACAACTGACCAATGATCCCCAATAGTCACTGGCCTGCTCATGAAGGTGTGCAGAGGAAGTGAGTCGAGTCAGGGCTGAGTTCCTGGTTGAGGGCTTCCCGAGTTTGCACTGAGATACTTGGTTGGATTTCCCCATCAAATTATGGATCAGCTGCCTCCTACCTTGCTGGCCTTCTTTTCTCTTGAGTTTAGCAGTAGTTATCACCATAAAATCTTAGTATATGATTATATAGGTTTTGTACTTGATAAGTTGATGTTTTTCATAAGAGTGCAATCCAGTCCAGCTAATGCTATCCCATTTATAGACAAGAAAGCTTGAGTTTTGGATATCACGTTATATGGCCAGGAAATGAAAGAGATATTCGCAGAGGTCAGATCTTCTGATTCTGACAATTTTTTTCATTTTACCACAATGTAGTTTGAGAACTGGAAAACAGTGGGCTCATGTAATCCCACATCTTTCTGTTGGAAATGAAGCAATTCATGTAGCAGCCTGGTAAAGCAAAGTGAAAGTGGCATCACTGATTGGGTTTTCTAGAACCCCATCTCTGTGCTGGAGATGAGCTTGCAGGTATTAGGTTGTAGAAGGTTATTGAGGTATGCCTTCAGGTCTATAGAAGAGAAGGAGAGGAAGCAGAACTGAGCAGAGTCAGGCTGTGCTGACACTGTTTCTGCCAATCCTATAGGGAGTTTTGAAGATAGATGACCTTTCAGAGCTGTCCTAAACTGGGGAAATGAGGCCATGTCTCCAGGCTCTGTGGACCAGCCATTGAAACTAGTCTTCCCAGGAGGAGCAAGCTGGCCCCAAAGGGAGGTAAGAGCCAACTCTTGCTGCCAGCAGCATTCCCACATACTTACTCCAGAGCATCTGGGTAGTTCCTCATAGTGTCCTCTCACATGGGGTCAGCTAGATGTGAGATTCCATCTGGCCTAAGCACTGCTATTTCCTTCAGGTTGGAAAATAGTCATGTCAGACAGACTCTGGACAAACTTCTTTGCACCTCAGGATCCTTATAAGCTAGGGAGAAGAATAGAATTAACTGAGCCTTGCTTTCCCTATCCTTGGGGGACAGTTAAGAAGATTCAATGAGATCATAAATTTACTATAGGCTCTGTCAGCTGTTTTAAAACTATTATTATACCATATTTAAATTGTCTATTTCAGCCGGGCGTGGTGGCTTATGCCTATAATCCTAGCTACTCAGGAGGCTGAGATCTGAGGATCGTGATTCAAAGCCAGCCTAGGAAGGAAAGGCCGTGAGACTTACTGCCAATAAACCACCAGAAAACTGGTTATGGCACTGTGGCTCAAGTGGTAGAGTGCTAGCCTTGAGCTAAAGAGCTGAGAGACAGCACCCAGGCCCAGAGTTCAAACCCCATGACCAACAAATAAATAAATAAAATAAAGTGTCTATTTCAGTTCTGGGTGCATAATGTCCATAAAATTTACTCAGAATATTTCATTAAAAAATTTAAATGTTTCAGAAAGTTTCAGTGACTTCCTAGAGGTTAAAAGCTGGTGTCAAATGAGAGTCTGAATGCATCTTACTCCTCTCCTTTGGTTTATGTTTCTGATCAGGACATCTGGGAGGAGATTCCTCTGTGGTGAATCAGAGTATAGTGGAAGGGAGTGGCCCTGAATGTGATTTTACCTGGGAGAGTCTGAGTCCTTAGGCTAAGTCACTGGCTTTAGCCCAGTATGTAGAGTGTTTTTCATAATGGAACCAAGAAGATAAAGATGAAGTCATCTGAGTAGCAGTGCTCCACCAAGATAGCACTAAAAGCTAAAAAATGCCTGCAGTGTGGGCTGGGCTAATCTGATTCATGGGAGCTAATATGACTGTACTCCTCCTATATGTGGTGATTGCTTTCCCCACTATACCTAGATTCTAGTCCTACAGGCTATCTCTGGGCTTCTGTAAAGTAAGAATGTGAGTCTAACTGATTCTCATCCTCATTGTAGCATGACTTAATTCTCCGCTTCTAAATATTCCCTTCAGCACAGATATTTTAAGGCAAAGTATGAGAGCATCATACCACCACCACCCCAAAAAAAACAACCAAAAAAATCAATCAACTTGAAAAAGAAATTACACTACTAATGTTTCTAGAGAAAAGAGACAAAATCAGTTTTGTGAGTCAATCAAGTGCTCCATAGTCATCCCAAAATTATTACCTGTCTGTTTTTATATAATTATTGCAGTTTATTGTTCAACATTTACTTGCTGAGAGTTGCTAGTGTGCTAAGTAAATTTATACAAGTAAAGCCCCAAATACGTTAATCTAGGAAGTGAAAGCAAAGCTCAAATTCAGAGGATTGGAAGTGTCATCTATGCTATCAGAAGACTGCAGTTAGGTGGTCAAATGTAGTCTAGATTCAGTATGATTAAACTTTACTACTTATTTTGTTTGTTTGTTTGTTTTTGGGTCCACTTGTGAAGCTTGAACTCTGGGCCTGGGCGCTGTCCCTCAGCTCTTCAGCTCAAGGCTAGCGCTCTACCACTTGAGCCACAGTGCCACTTCCGGCTTTTTTTTTCTGCTTATGTGGTGCTGAGGAATCAAACCCAGGGTCTCAGGCATGCAAGGCAAGTACTCTACCACTGAGCCACCTTCCCAGCCCAAACTTTACTACTTATTAAACATCTTGTTTTCCTTTACTTTTCAGTTTGGCTTCTGTGCTCTACTGTTACTAATCTCTGGTTAATTGGGTTTAAGACTTGACTATCTTGTTTCATTCTGTTTTAATGATGGTGAAGATCGAACCCAGGCCTTTGTACATGATAAGCAAGTGTTCTACCATGGAGCTATATCCCCAGCTACATCCCCAGTGTGACTAGCTTTTAAAATACCAGTAACAAAATTTTCTCATTGGAGGTGGAATAGGCTTGTTATTTTCAATCTTTTATTAGTATTTATCTTGACTTGTGGAAACTTAATCAGGATACTCACACTTGTGAATTTTTTTTTCTTACCTGAACCATTATATGTTTCTACAGAACAAATACCTATTCCTTAAGCTTTCATAAGCAAAGGATTTAGAGGTTAGCTGTGAAACTGGATCAGTGGTAAATACGTACTTTAACTTAAACATAGTCAGATAAGGAAATGGAAAAAGCTGTTTAGAAGTTTTGACAAGTTGGTGAAATCAAGTTCATATAACCTTATGAAAGCTCCTGTCTACAGCTAAAGTGTGTGACTCACACTTTCCCTTCCTTTGACACTCATTCATTCATCTATTCGTTATTACCCGTCCATTCATAATTCATTATTCATTTGCCAAGTAATGCCCTAGATACTAGGTAACCACGATAAATAAGACAATCAGAGATTGCTATGTGGCCACTCTGTGCCAGGCACTTTGAAAACCTGGAACTTGATGCTTCTTTTTTTTTTTTTTGGTCGGTCATGGGGCTTGAACTCTGGGCCTGGGCGCTGCCCCTGTGCTCTTCAGCTCTAGGTGAGCGCTCTACCACTTAAGCCACAGCACCACTTCTGCTTTTCTAGTGGTTTATTGGAGATAAGAGTCTCACGGAGTTTCCTGCCTGGGCTAGCTTTGAACTGTAATCCTCAGATCTCAGCCTCCTGAGTAGCTAGGATTAAAGGCGTGAGCCACCAGCACCCCACAGGAACTGGATGCTTTTAACTCACAGTGTAGGGTAATGGGGTAAGTGTTACCAGAGCCCCAGTTTCTTTTCCCTAAATTCACAGATAATTTATGTGGCTTGAGTGAATGAAACCCATTCTATGTCAGTTTCTTCTTCCCTGAAATGGTATTGCTCACCCTGTTTACTTCACAGCCTTGATGTAAGAATCAAGTGAAGGAAGTGGCGCTGTAGCTCAAGTGGTAGAGCGCTCGCCTTGAGCTGAAGAGCTGAGGGACAGCGCCCAGGCCCAGAGTTCAAGCCCCACGACTGACAAAAAAAAAAAAAAAAAAGAATCAAGTGAAGTAGTGGTTTTGAAGAAGCTTTGTAAAGTATCAGGCACTGTCTAAAGACAAGTGGTAATATCCTGTGGTAATGGTTTGGGTCATTTCATGTAACAGAGGTTACAAGCATTGAGGATGAGTACCTGTTTATTGTTGTTTTGAACTGGAATTGTGTGTTTATGACAGTCAACCTACAATTGCCTCCATGTGTGACTACCGGTGATGGTGGGATGGTAACTGCTCTGAGTAAGACTCTTAGGAAATATAACCCATATTGAAACAACAAGTAGAGATTAATCGCTCAGATGAATGGGCGTGTTTTTCAAGAAGTTTAGACTTGAATTTGCAAATTCAAAGTCACCATATATAATAGGGGTCCTCTATTAAGCATTAAGATGCCCTATTGCACCTGGTAGATCCCAGAACAAATTTTATGAGGAATTTGGAATGTTATGTCTAGCTTCATATTTAGCTGACTGCTAGGTTCTATCTCTGTTATGCTGGTACTCAAGAATGAGGTAAGAAATCTCATCTGCCCTAGAGTAAACTCAATCCTGGACTAAGAATTCTTCTCAAATTTTAGTTGTAGACCATAGAGAGAGCTTTATGTTTTGCTGAGTGCTATCTCTTCAGTGTCTGAACACCTGGCTTAAATGAATTCTTTCATATTCTGATAGTCCAGGTAGATAGCTTCTTGAAGACAAGTACTGTACATTATTAATCTCCAGATGTTCCGTGTCTAGCATGTAACTGGCACTGTGAATGTTTCTTGAATAAACATATTAACAAGCTTAACTATCATGCCCTAAGAAGAAAACTGCCTACCCTCCCCCTAGAGCAATCCCTAAGAGCTATGGATGGGCTTGCTCCCAGAAAGTCTGAGGGGTAGGTCTAAGTGGCCTGTCACAAATCAGATATTTCTTGGAAGGTTCTTTTTAAATCTTAGCATTGGGAGTGGTGCTGTGTCTCAAGTGGTAGAGCACTCTGAGCTGAAGAGCTTAGGGACAGTTGCCCAGGCCCAGAATTCAAGCCCCATGACTGACAACAACAACAACAACAACAAAAAATCCATAATGGAATTAAATCTTAGCATTTCTATTTATTTTGTATTTTCTATTCAATTCGTGTTTCTTTCCAAATGTAGGCTGTGATGTAGCTTAGTGATAGAAAGCTTGCCTGATATACACAAGGCCAATAATAGTAATAATAATACTCAAAAATAGGGCTAAAACTAATATTCCAAGAAGACACCTGAGTGGGGTCACATCACCATGGCAGCACTTGTCCCTTGTTTCTTGGAGCATATTTCAGGATAAGACAGGCTGTTCTTAAAACTGCTTCAAGGTTGTGTAAGCTGAAAGTCTAAGACACACTGGCACAGGAGAGGAAGGGAAAGAAGAAAGAAGGACAGGTTGCTAGAGTTATTTTCTGGGAACTTTATTATACTATCATTTAGCCTCATTAACTTTTCCAACTCCGATTAAAAAAATACTACCACTAAGAAGTGTGCTTGCCTCTTCCCGTACCTTGACACAAGAAGGTGTCTCATTTGATCTTTATAACTTCCCTATGAATGTGATGTTTCTTTGTTTTTATGGTGACTGTTTGTACAAGTGAGAAATCTCAGCCTCCAAGCAGGGCTGGGTGTAGAGTGAGGCACTCTCCTGAGGTGCAGAATTTCAGAGCTACCAAAAACTCAGTCATCCAACTAAATAATGTTTTATGCAATAATTTTCAGACTTAAAACTCATATAGGACCTAATAGAGCTAAGATTAACGTGAGGCAAGCGAGGTAAATCATGGAACTATATGGTTAGAACCTGACTTGATTTCCAATTGCCTAGGTTGTTTTAGTTTCGGTTTTTTTTTTAGCAGTCCTGGGGATTTAACTCAGAGTCTCTCACAAGATGAGCTACACTCATAGTCCTTTTTCCTTTTAGCTTGTTTTTCATATAGGATCTTATACTTTTGCCCTAGCTGACCTTAGATTGTACTCTTCCTTCCTCTCTTTATGGGTAAGCTTTGTCCAACTACAAGTTTGCCATACCATGCCTGATTTTATATGGATTTTTTAATCATGATTTTAAAATAAAAACGTGTTAAAACATTGTTATTAGTTTAGGCGGTTCTATTTTGTTTTACACCCTCTTGACTTCTGCCTCTGAGGCCAGTTCCTCCCTCACTCCACCATTCCTGCTGGCATATTTCTGTAAGTAGCAGAACCTGTGCTTGAACCCAGCTTTCCCTTCCAAAGCCTGCTATGTTCTCATTATACCACTTAAAACTGTCATCATACCACTAATTATCTTGGTCTCTAAACATTCATTGATCTTTTGTTGTTGTTCTTTAAATTTTCTTTGGTTTATAAGTACCATTATTTGATGATACCGTTAGCATTCCCTTTTACTTTTCTGTGTGGGTTTTTCTTTAAATACATTTATATCTTGCCCTTCTGTTGTTTTCAGTCATTGATTTGAGAACATGAATCAAGGGCATAGTACAGATAGTTGCTTTACCTAGAACTAAATTTTGTGACCCAAATTAAATAAGGGAATAGACCCAATTCTGCATGAGATGAGGAGCAGCTATGATATGAATAGAGTAGCAACTGTGAACTTATCAGCATATTATAGAAACTCAACAAGGGCACAGTGTTACACACCTATAATCACAGGGCTGGGAAGGTGGCTCAGGGGTAAAGTGCTTGCCTTGCATGCATGAGGCCCTGGGTTCGATTCCTCAGCACCACATAAGCAGGGAAAAAAAAGCCGGAAGTGGCACTGTGGCTCAAGTAGTAGAGTGCTAACCTTGAACTGAAGAGCTGAGGGACAATGCCCAGGCCCAGAGTTCAGGCCCCATGACCGGACCCTTTGTATCTACAAAGTCAAAATTCCATTTAGTGAGGTATCTAGAATATATATAAGTTCATAGCAACAGACAAAGTCAGTTACCACTCTCAGTATACCCCTTCTGTGGGGGACATGCACGAGATTGTATAAAACTATGAATTGTCTCTCTAACAGATCATTTTCCTTATCCTTGGACTTTCATATCCATGAGATTTTCAAGTTAAATATAACTGTTAGGAATAGAAAGTAAAATAAAAGAGAGTAGAAGTAGATTCTTTTTTTCTTTTGCCTTTTCAAATAACTGTTAGTGGAGATAAAGGAATTTGAAGGGAAGGGAACTTAGAAATTAGAGTTATACTCTAGTGTTTTGTCAAGGAAGAAGAGATGTTAGAAGTCACTGTATCCCTGAGAATATCACAGGATAATAAAGCTATTGGCATTGAACTTTTAGACACAGAAGTAGAAAAAGTTCCTTACTTTATGTTCTCATTTGTGAACCAGGATGTAGTGCTTTATCTCACAGATCATGTTCAGCTAGTAAAGACTTTGAACAAGGAATGGCCTGATCAGATTCATATTTCAAAAGTTTAATCCAGTGGTATTATGGGGGGGGGGGGGAGAAAAAACCTGGAGACACTGAGGGTACTTAATTGTGTGCTAAAACAGAAATTTCTTTTTAGCAAGTCAACATTTGATTAGTGAAGTTAGAGAGGAATGTCAGTTTCTTCTGGAGTGAGATATATTGCAGAGGAAATTGGCATTAGTCACTAGAGTTTATAAGGGTTGAGGAAGAAGACGTTTAAAAAGCAAAAAACAAAAAGAAGAAGATCCTGTGTTCAATCATGAGTGCTCTGGAAAACGACCAATTCATTTACAAGACATGTAGAAGGAACTAGTTGGAAAGTAGAAGAAAAAAAATACATATTTGATTTCAACTTTGGAGATATGGTTTAATGAGCAGTTTTTAAATATCTCTTAGGATGTTGAAAGATGCAGAATTCGAAATCTGGGTAAAAGATCAAGAGTATATAGCTAGATATAAAGTTTTAGCAACAACAGAGAAGGCTGAGAGCCATACATCCATTGACTAGGAAGAGGAAAAAAATCACAGGAGGAATGAATGGTCTGAGATGGAGGAGGTGTAAGGTCCCATATACTTAAGGAGTGGGGCGGGAGGGGGGCGGGGGGGAGTAATTTTAGGAGAAACAGTATAGCCAGAGATGACACCAAGAGCCTACAGATCAAACATCTAAAACTCAGGAGTAATCCTGGAAGTCCTTTTGAGCTTAAAAAATTAACAATTGAAATCCAAGAGGAAGAAGAGTCACAGCATAGGAAGCTGAGGTAAAAGGAAGTTGTATTAAATGACCGTTGCTTGAACTTGAATTAATGGTAATGTAATGAAGGATGTTATCTCTGGATGACGAATAGACATTTCTTCTATCAACTTCAAAGACTTTTTTTAATTGGCAATTATTGGAGGAAGGAGATCATGACTTATTTTTAACTATATTTTTAGGGTTCATATTTCTTTTTGTTTTTATAAAATATGATTCTCATGCAAAGTGATTTCCCAAAAGTACATTAAGATATATTTTACTCTTTTCATTTGAGAAAGGAAAGCTAATACATGTATAGCTGCTTTGGTTTTCTATGTTCAAGAGCATCTCAGAGCAAAATGTAAAATAGGGATTTTTCTTTTACCTTTTCTCTACTTCTATGGAAGAAACAAATGACAGATAAAAGGACACCCCTCTGCATTCTGCGCACTTCTTAGTGACTTTATTTCCTGTGCTGTCCTAGCTGTTATGAAGAGGTGTTTATAGCAGGAGTTCTAATAGATGGGAACATGAAATCATCACAGCTCTCTCAGAGTCATTCATGCTCTCAGGCTTTGGATACTTGTTCCTGAGAAGTTCTTATTGGAATCTGATTTAAGCCCAAAAGCTTAGAAGGCAAAGTCAAAAGCTTAAAATGGAAATTATTACAATTTATTTAGCAAAAGATTGCTAAGTTCACTTAATTCTCGCTAATAAGGCATCTTTAATCTGTCATCTTCATCTGTGGCTAAAGATACCAATCATGATAATTGCTCCAGAGCCTATACCTATCTGAGAGTGTAACAGAATAAATTAAGTAGTTAACTTGTTCTTGGTTACTTTGCCCTCCCCTTGTTCAGTCTGTCATTCACTTAACAATACTGAGGACATGTATACTTTATCACAGGCTTAAGTAAGGCAGTCACTGCACTTCCAGTTCTCTTAAGACAAGCATCCTCACAAGCAGTGAGAATTTCAGTGCAGTAATAATTAAAGCATAGAGAGCAATAGGACAACAGAGTGGCTAGAATGTAAGGTGAAAATGTTAAAAAAAAAAAAAGTTATATAGGGAGAACAATGAGAAGGATGTCATTGATCAAGATGCATTATACTCATAAACTGACATGTTGAATTGAAATCACTTTGTACAACCACTTAAGATATTTTCAAACAAAGAAGAATTGCAAGAAGAAAAAAGTTAAAGACAACATACAGTATATAACAGAGTTAATGAGAGTCCTTGTGTTATTAGGTAAAGAATCCCAATTTTATTCTGAAGGCCTGTATAGAATTGATTTAAACAAAAGTAAGCCATACTGGTCCTGATATCACATTCTAGGTAGTGTGGAGAGGGGAAATTAGAGGCAAGGAGGGAGACCACTTACTATAAGGTAGTTGTGGTGGTTGGGGTAAGTAAAGACTGTCTGAGTTAAGGTACTGTCCAGGTGGATGTAGAGAAGAGGAAGTGAAATTGAGAGGAGGAAGTGAATGTGAAAGCTATTTTGGAGATAGGAGTAACCAATTGAATGGAAGCAGTAGGGGAAAATAAGAAATGAGCAGAGTGAAGGACGAGTTTCCAACTTAAATATTGAGCGGTGGGGGTACCTATAATTGATGTCAGCCTTTGTCTCTAACATGAAAAATTACCAGAGCTGGGTCAACAAAGGCTGACTCAGTTGTTGACATGGATCCCAGTTGTTCATCTTTGAAACTAACAATGCAGTGGCTTTTAGCCTTTCAAAACTGAGACCTCTGGGACAATGCTGAATAGGTATGAGTCAGGTTTCATGGTAGGAGCTCCTAGGATTTCCATCTCAGGGTTTGAGAGAATGAATGCGTGCTTTTATTACAATGGGATAGCCTTTTGATACTGGTTTTAGGCTTGCTTTTAATAACTATAATCATATGTATGTTTTGTATTTCATCTTGATAGTGATTATTATACGTGGCAATTTATATCTTCAAAGAATTCAACAACATTAAATAATCGATCTGCCTAGCAGCCCTGTGAGTTAGTAGGTGGGGATTCCTGCCCTTCTTTCCAGATGGGAAAACCCAGAGATGCTCAGTGGTATGCCCAAGGCTGTACAGCCCCACTAAGACTAACTAGATTTTGATTCTTCAGTGTTCTTTGCAATACAGATCACACTCTTGCTAGAAGTTTATTATCAGTCTTAACTTTCTATACCATGTTTGCTGTTAAACTAAGCTAAGTGCTGTTAATCTCAGCACTGAGCTCTAGAAATGGGCGAACAAGACACAAGAAAGAGGGAAAATGACCAAATGACTAAGCCCTGAGTAGAACAAGGATATAAGCAGGTCTCAATGCCTAATATGTCCAAGGAAACATGGTTCATTTTCCATTGAAGCTATGACATCATCTCCGCTAGCAGACCAGTCAGTCATTGTATCATGGAGCATACTGTGGCATTCTGGTGTGACTCTTAGCACTTTATACAGCACCAGTAAAACAGTTACCGAGATTATCTTTTTTTTCAATATGGGTGTAGTACAGGGCAGTGTGGATAGTAGACAGAGGACTGACTTCGGGGTTAGACCTGAGCTGAGATCCCTCCTGAAAGGGAGCTGGTGACAGTGTGGGGAGGATTAGATGTTGATGGATGTCAGCATGGAACTTGACAGCCACTGTGTCCTAAGTGGTTGCTGTTATTCTTACTCTCCTTCAGAGACAAAGTATAATACTGAAAGGATCATTGACTTTCTGTTAGATGACAGGGCCAGGTGAGTTTAACTATTGAGGTATTACAGCTCATTAAAGCAGCCAGTGAAACATTTTAGTCTTGAGCCAGCCTGATACTGGTACCACCCCTTGTTCACTGACAAATATGGGAAGAGGTAATTTCAGCAGATCAGCCATCAGTGTATGCTTTCCAAAACATTATAGTCATGTTACAGTAAACTTTTTATATTTGTTGCGTCACAAAGATTTATTGAAGTGATAAAAGTTATTATGGAAAACAGTGTGCAGTAACTATGGTAACAGTTATTTGATCTCTCAGTAATTAGCTAAGCATTTCATTGCACAATACTGTTCACAATGCCCTCCTGGTTAGTTCATTAAACTAAATTAGCTTTGTTTGAACTCTCTTCCTACAGTGTCCTAAATTTGATTTTAGTTCAAACGAATTTGAAAGTGTTTTAAAACTACCTTTCCAACTTAAAGTTTATGGCTCCATTTGAGGTTGAAGCTGTTTTTATTTAACTCTATTTATACTACAGTGTGATTATGATTCATTGGCTTATCCTCTGAATTTCTCTTGATTTAGCAGAGTGGACTGAGCCGTGAACGGTAAAGTTAGAGACTGGTATCTTAATCGTGGCTCCATTCCTGGTTCAGATGGCAGATGAGGATCAGCTGGTATCCTTCCTATGTCTTCGTTTCCATCCTGTGAGATTGGATTGCTGTTCTGTAAGGGGTGGAGTCCCAAGATCATATGAATGTGGCCTTTCTTGATAATCTACCTGTCTTCTCGGGGAGCATTGAGCTAGTAGTTGTCCAGAAGCCTTTTCTACCCTGTGCTGCAGCCCAATGCTCGGTGCTCTTAGCTCTCTTTTTGCCAGGTGGAATGTCCTGCAGATGATTCACAAAACGGTGATGTCATCCTCAGAGGACTTCCTCTTAACACAGGGCCTCTCAAGGGAGCCTCCCAAACAGTGCTTGTGCCCTATGCCCCCTCTTCAACACTGTTCATGAAGAGGTGACGAGTAACCCATCCAGCCAGTTAGCTTGGAAACCCTGGGCTGCCAAGAAAGCTTTAAGCATTCAAGGCTTCGAAACAGAGTACTGTAGTAACGAAAAGCAAACAGAAAATTTGTTTTTAACTTAACTAAAAATGGGAAAGGCAATTTTTTAAAATTCGGTGAATGTTGCCTATATTTCCTTACGATTCCTTATAATTCATACTCACTTTTAAAAACTAATTGATGAGTTTTGAATCAAGCTATTTTCCTCATTAACTCCTTGCTGCCTACTAGTTTTTATTGGGGAAAATTTGTCGTTTTTTGTTTTTGTTGCTTGGATGTGAACTGAAAAATATTTCCAGTTCAATGCATATTTATTTACCTAATTGTTATTGATATCTGTATAGATAAATAATACATCTTCAGTTCACTGAACACCAGTAGAATTCTGATAATAAGAGCCTATTTGTTCTTTTTGGCCTTGAAAACTTTTGGGCCAATCTAAAGGTAGTAAAAATAGTTTTTAAAAGACTAGTAAGTTACTCTAGATAACCTTAGCAGCTGGTTTATTCTTTTGTCAACCATCTTCTCCATTCTTGCTTATTTCTGGGATAATTTTGCATCTTGGCTGATGTCAAGGATTCTAAAATCCTTCATGTTTATGCACACGCATGCACATGCACACACACACACACACATATATACACAGATACACACACACACACACACACACACACACACACACACACTTCCACATACTCTTCTTTCCCTAGAGTAACATCTTACTCATACTCCATTATGAAAACATTTGATGACCTATGACCCACCTCTCATTACAGATTTTATGAAACTTTTCCCATTTCCTTCACACTTAATCCCTATGACCTACCTCTCCCCTATCTTTTGCATGCAATTCTTGGGCATGTTTAATATCATACGTTCCAACTTCTGGTTAGAACTCTCTGCTTGGTGGGCTGTGAACTCTACTGAAGAAATACTATTTTCTAGTCGCCCTGTGCCCTCCCATGATAACCACTATGGAGGTCATGCCCAGATCACAGCCAAGCAAACTAGTGGAGTCTCCTCCTCCCACCTCTCCTCAACTTCCTGAGTTCTACTTATTTCTGTTGTCACCTTTGCTGCCCAACCTAACCAAGCTGGGTATTCACCCACCTTTCTCCTTACATTTTGCATCCCTTTTTTCCAGCCTGCAGAATGTTCTATATATGAATCTCTAATTACTTTAGGAAAGGAGGAAAGGATGTACTATTTATTGGACAAGTACTGTGAGGTATTGTGTTTCATCCCTGCAGTCCATTAAGGTCTGGGCTGGGGGGTATGACTCAATTGGTAGAGCATTTGCTTAGCAAGCACAATGTACCAGATTCAATCCCCAGTACTTTGCCTTTGCTCACACTGGTTGTTCTTCTTGGTTCACCTTCCTCCCATCCTGACTACAGAAAAATTACTAATAGATTTGACTCATTTTATGGTGTACTTTATAAAGGCAGACTCATGTGAGTATTATATATGTAATGCCTGACATGGTAAGAATTCCGTGAACGTTTGACTAAAGAAAGAAGGAAGGAAAAGGAAAGGGGAAGGTAGATTTAACATAAGTTTCTTACAGTAAGAAACTTACTTAAAGTTCAGGGAGATTAAATGGCATAATGAGCTAATAATTAGAACAGCTGGAATGCTAAGTCCCAGACTCTGCCTCCAAAAAGCCCAACTTCCTTCACTTTTCCAATCCATTAACTCTGCTTTGGTGACTACACCCAACTTAAATTCTATGCTTAGCCAATTTATTATGGCAGTCCCCAGCACCTATATATTCTTTTGATCTCTTGACTTCCCATCATACCCTCAATCCAGTCAGACTCTCATCCTTTGTCTTGTTCTAGTGCACAAAGTGACTGATGAAGAAACAGCTCAGAATCTTACAATAGCGGCTTTTTACAGAATCAGGCTAGTAGATTTCATTTAGACAGAGACTTCCCAATCTACTCACTGATCACCTCACCCTTGCAATAGCTTACACCAACATCAGGTTCATCCTTCGTGCAGCCTTCCCAGAAGCCCTGACCAACTGAACAGAGCCAAGATAGCAGACAAAACCTATTGCTTCCTTCACCTTGCTGTTGCAGAGCAATTTTCCTGCTCTTCTGTCAGTCTTTCCATGATTTCTTCATGCCCTTAAGCCCCTCTTACTTCTTCCTGATAAACTGCATGACTAGTTGTTTTCAGGACACACCTTTTACTTTGCCTTAGCTCACCCTGGTTGTTCTGCTTCATTCACCTTCCTCTCATCACTGACTGTGGAAACATTACTAATAGAATTAACTCATTTTTATGGTGCACTTCATAAAGGCAGACTCATGTGAGTATTATATACACAATGCCAGGTAGCGTGTCTAACATGGCAAGAGCTCCATGAACATTTGACTAAAGAAAGAAGGAAGGGGAAGGTAGATTTGACACAAGTACTATGCTGTACACATACCTATTTTTTCTTCTTTCATTCTAATAACCCAGTGAGGTTAATGCTATTAGCCCTATTATAAATGAGCAAGAAGGATATGCAAAAGAAGTCATTCTGCTTGTAAGTGGCAAGGCTTCCCATCTTTCACAGGCCTGCCACATACCATTTTTCTTGAAAGCCTTTTATTATTTTTGCAGCCTTGACCTACACACAGGTATCCGTGAATGACTGCAGCCTTGGAGTTAGACACTTGATGGCCCTGGCCCTGGTAATAACCTCTTCCTCATTGTTTTCGGTTGTTTTTTTTGTTGTTTTTTTTTTTACAATTTTCATTCTCTGCCTTATACCCTGTATGCCAGCCTTGGTTCTTGTTTACTAAATTCTGAGTTCCTTGAGGGAAGAAGAGGGACTTTCTTCATTTTTATGTCCTATGTTGGACATAAAAGGAGAGTTACATGGTCAGCTGTCCTGAATGCTGTTTAGTGAGTTTGAGGCTCTCTGACATGGGTCCCAGCCACCTTCCTCTTCCCCTGGGAAGCTGCCCTCCCTGAGTTCACCCGTACCTTTCCTACGAGTCCCCGAGGAAGACCTCTCCTCCTCTGATGGCTCTGAGGTCTGTGTGCAAGCTATGATGCTCACCAGGCAATAGTCGCGCAGGACTGCAGGATAAAGTAATTCTCACATGCCTCAGAAATGTTTGAAAAGCAAAAGTACAAGATCAGATGTGTTTGCACAAATATAGAACCAAATATTTTGTCATCTTCTTTAAATGTTAAACTTAGGATTACTGAGAAATAGCAAACTATAAATTAAAAAGTAGTGGCCAAAACCAAAAATTCTCTGAAATATTTTGACAGAAAATCATTTTTAATTGGGTTATGGATATATTGTTAATGTATTTGATATGATGTCAGTAGAGGAGGCTCCAAAAAAAATAAACATACTTGGGATCTTAAAAATTAATTGTCTTGGCTTACAGTGCACATAGCTCAGAAAATATTTGCTGGGTTCTAGTTGATTGTAGTTAAATTTATTTTGTTATTTTAATTTTGCATAGAAAAGGCTGCAGGGAATTCTGAAGCTCATAGGAATAAGCCCCACATTCCTGCTGAACTGTTGAGCAATGTGTGTGGTACCAGCAGGGCCTCCTAAGCACTCTTCCTGGCTCTCCGCTCAGGTTTTCTGGCCACCCTGTCTGGTTCCTTCAGAGGGTAGGAAGTTGGAGGAGGCAAAGAAGCCTGAGGGCAGAATGAAGGAGCAGATGAAGCCCAGGCAAGCGATTGCCAGGTCCTGGGAACAGCTCGATGCCAAGGCTGCACAGCACTGGCTCCTGAGCTCTGTTTGTTCTTGCGAAGCATGCCGGAACTGACCTTTCCACTTGCCCTTCACACTAGGGGTGACTCAAAGTGCTGAACCATTGTTTTAGGAACTGATTATGCAGCAGCCAGGTTGACAGTATGGAAAAGGTATTTCCTCAGCACTGAGTATTGAAGGTCGAAAGTTGGGTGGGTAGATTTTGGTATGCTTTTGCTTCCAAGGTTGGGAGGATTTCTTTCTTTCAATATTGTTTTGGTTTTCCATTCTGTAGTATAAACTGGAGCCCCATATACTGAAAATCATCTTAATCTGTTCATAAAGTGGTATAACCCTTAATAGCTTTCATTAACTGTACATACCAAAGGCACACCACTGTGGCTAAAGATTCACAAACAATTTTATTTTCCTACTGCTCATCTCAAGAGGACTCAACTCAGGGGAGCCAGCTTGAGACATAGTCATCTCAAAGTTAGAATCATAGTCAAATGTGAAAACAGACACAACATAGTAAATCTGTTGTGTTTGTGTTATGAATATATCATCTACACAGCCATAAAAGGGAGTTGTTGGGGTTTTTTTTTTTAAACAAGTAGATTCATGTGATCTGCCATATCCAAAAGTTTGGCTTGCCAGTTGAATACATATGTATTTTTCAAAGGAAATCATCAAAAAGGACATTCCACTCTTATTACAAAGCTATTTCAGGGTAAATATTTTCATAGCTGTGGTTCAGTGCACCTGGGAGCTGGGCTGTGGCGGAGCCCGAGGCAGTTAGCACAGAGGGAGCACTGAGATATCTCATGGCCTGGGTTTTCCCCGCCTATGTTGCAAATGGTTGATTATGGCACCATGAACATTAACGTTTTCTGTGCTGCTTTTAGAAAAGTAGCTTCCTTATTAAAAATGTTCTCACTACTTCAAAGTAATAAGGACCACACTATCACCTTCCTCCCCACTCCCATAAATGCACAGTGGGGTATGTGATGGTTTATACTAAGAGTATTGATGAGAATCCAGTCAGTAGACTGAAGTAAGTCAAAATCTGGTTAAATTGGTGGTAGATACAAGGCAAGTGTCCCAAGTTATAGTAATTACTGTTATAAATGGCAGAAATGAGGCATGATGGAAAGACTGTTTTGAGAGTTCTCTTTTTTTTGAATCTCACTTGAATCACTAAGCAGATTTAAATCACAGCTTCTTACTTACTCAGATAATCTAGTACATCATCCAGCCATCTTCGTAAGAAATGAGTGTGCACATGTAAAATGCTGGCTGCTTTCCATGGGTGCCTGTGCTCTCTGTAGATAGTTTGCTTGCTAAGTGACATTTTGCAATTGTAACGCTTTTGTCCCTTTAAGCTAAAGGCCTATCTTTCATCCGTCTTAAAAAAATGTGTTCTTATGAAGGTGACTTTGTTTTGTTCTAATTTTATTAGGGCAGGAATGATGACTTGGTAAGCACAACACAGACATCTGCCCTCTCCATAAATTAGTAGCAAATGGCTTGAACTAGAAAAATGTGCATGTTTTTGTTTGGCACTTTTAGTTTCCTGTTGGAGGATTAGTTCCTCAAGGCAGGAATCATCTTTATGTGTTCCTCTAGTGGTGGTTGACTAAACCTTGAAGGATTCATTGCCAAGAAAGTAACTATTTTCCTTAACACCACAAAGCTATCAGGGAACAAATGGTAAAGATGAGTTCTGAAAGCTGTCTAATTTCATGAACAATGCAACCAGGAAAATGAGTAGTTTAAGCAGTTAAAAGAGTAGAATCTCCCTTCCCTATCTTTGGGGAAGTGGATACATTGTAAACTTTAGTCTTACATTTCTGACTAGGAATAAAAAGGCCCAAATATTCCCTCAGAGAGAATTTTCATAAATTCAATAAGTGAATATCATTTTCCAAAGTATTTCTAAATGGATGGAAGGTGTCCTTTTAAAACTAGTTACCTAAAATGTCTAATGTCTGTGATTGCAACATCTGCTAAGCCTATTATGTTCTTTCATTAAACAACTTTATTGTTCTATGTGCGAGCTGCTTATTTGAAGCAACAAAGCATGAGTTGACTACAACCTTTTTAACAAACAGGATTTTATTTCGAAGCAAGAGGAACTGCATCTCATCATGCATAGTATTAAAGCAAAAATTCCTATTCATAAATTATCTTATTGACCTCATTTCTAAAATCAAAGTCTCCATGTTTAGCCAATCTAATTATGGTATAAACTGTTACTGGCCATGTAATTTCAACAGTGTTTTTCACCCTTTCTGTACTTTTTTAGCTTTTTGTTTGAGACCCACACAGGAGATACCCTTTAATTCTCTAGATTTTTTATTAAGACATGGGCATTTATTATATTATTCTACTCAAAGTTTGGTAAAGAAATTCTCATCAGGTGAGCTGTAGTTTATCTGTAACTACATTAGCATGGAATAAACATGTTAATTTAATAATATGTCAAAAACATATTTGCCTCCCTGTCTTCTGCCCTCTGTAACCCTCTAATTTTCCTGAACAGTGCACAGCTGCAGACACCACAAGCTTTCAGAATGAAAATGCTGTTCACCTACCCACAATGGGTCAGTGAACACAGATGGCAACATTTCTTTGCCTACAATCTTGTGATGATCATAAGTAGATTAAGATGGCTTTAAATAATTTGGCGGGGGGCTGGCAACAGCCTTTCTTCCTTAGAATATGCAGGTGGAAAATTCTTAACTGTTTGTCCACACTGCAGCACACTGTAAGACAACAATATGAGTCATTCTGCCAGGAACCAAGAAAAGCCTACTGGCCCCATCTGTAAATCTTGAGGAAGTACTTTGGTGCTGGAGACTGTTGAGTTTTGGTAACAAAACCAGTAGCATATAACTGAACATAGCTTATTTGTGGACTACACATTGTTTTGTTGTGGTCGGGTTTTTTTTCCCCTTCTACTTCACTAATTCCTATGGTTTAAGAAACCAGTGTTTGGTCAGTACTTGTAGCTTTTATATTTGAATTTTAAAACAGCTGTCACTCAGAAAAAAGTTAATACTCCAGTCTCTGTCAGTGAAGATTTACTCATTTCCATTGAGTCTTATGAGTCCTCTGTGAATGTTTAGTCTGTGGTGCATGGGCACCAGGAGTAACAAATGCTGTGTGTCCTGGTTCACTGCAAGATCGGGAGGCCCAATATACCACTACAGTGAATATATCCTGCAGTGAAGAGCCCACTGAAGAGGTCTTGACTCTTCCTTCTTACAGTTTTTTTTCCTGAATCACAACTAGAAATGATGAGGACAGTTTTGATAAGGGTCACAAGAGTGTATTATTGAAAAAAAGCAAGTCAGAAAGCCAGCCTGCCTAGATTTCCTAACAGCAATGGGACTGTGAGTATGCTACTTAACCACTCTGCCATCTTGCTTTCCAAATCTGTAAATGAGAAAAGTACAGATTGAGTCTTCTATATCCTAAAGACTTGAGACCACAGTGTTTGAGGTTTTTTAAATGATTTTTTAAATAATTTCTGCAAATACATAATGAACAAATATCTTGAAGATAGGACACAGAAATCATTTTATTTATACCTTATACATGTGGTCTGAAGGTATGATATGATACTTTTAGCAATTATGTACATGGAATGAAGTTCCAGTTATGGAATTTTCCACTTGTGAGGTCATGTTGGCACTTAACAGCATTTCAGATTTTGGGTTTGGAGGATAGGAATGGTCAACCAGTAATAATATCTATCTTCATCATAGAATTATAATCATTAAAATAAATAACTTTGGGGGCAGGAGGAGGATGAGAAGGGATGGGAAGGGGAAACAAAGGAGAAGGTTACTATGCTTGATAAGAAATGTACTCATTATCTTGCCCATGTAATTGTAACCCCTCTGTACACTATTTTCACAAAAAAAGCAAAAATAAAATAAAATAAACAACTTTATGTGGAAAGCTCACAACACAGTGCCTGGCACATGTAAAATGCATTGTAATACTTATTACTGATGCTCTTTGTTTGTGATTAAGAATGCATTGAACATGGAGCTGGCTATGGTGGCTTATGCCTATAATCAACCACCTGGAAAGCAGAAATCAGGTGAATTGTGGTTCAAGGCCAATCTAGGCAAAAAGTTAGTGAGACCTCATCTCAATCTATAAGGTAGGTGTAGTGATGCTTGGAAGGCATAAGTAGGAAGAGTGACGTCCATGCTGGTCTGGCCAGAGATCATTCCAAAAGCAGCTAGAACAAAAAGAGCTGTGGGTGTGGTTCATGCAGTAGAGTACCTGCCTACCAAACACATGCCCTGAGTTCAAATACCATTGCCAACAACAACAACAACACAAAAAGCTTCAAACTTGGAATCAAGAGGACTACATTCAGGCATTCATTGTGCCTTTTAGTAACTGTAACCAACTAGGAACTACTTAGTCAACCTCTGTGATTATCAATACAATGAGGAATACATGAAGATTATGTATCAGTTATGTATTCAGACATATAAAGATATACCAAGTCCAGAGTACTGTTTGGTGGGGGAGGGAGGGGTGCTGTCAGCAGCATGGGGAATGAGGTAGCATCCTCCTGGCATAATAGTCAATACATGGACCATAGGGAAACTCAAGGCCTAATTTGTCTCCATTATAACTTAGGTACCCTGAGATACTGAGAGGGTGTTTAGAAATCTTCCAGATTCAATCTGATGGCATAAATTGAACTGTTTTTGGCTTTAGGATAAATAAAATGTAAGTGAGAGAATTTTTTAAAAAAATCTATATTTTGGGATACTCAATGTAACAATACTGAATCCTCATTGAGTATTGTTACATTGTTACATTCAGTATTGGTACTCCTTATTTTAAAACATCCCTCAAGGAAGAGAAATAATACCGGGCACCAGTGGCTCATACCTGTAATCCTAGCTATTCAGGAGACTGAGACTTGAGGTTGGCGGTTCAAAGCCAGCCCAGGAAGGAAAATCCATGAGAGTTTTATCTCCAATAAACCACTCAGAAAACTGGAAGTGGTGTTGTGGCTCAAATGGTAGAGTAGCCTTGAGCTGAAGAGCTGAGGGACAGTACCCAGGCCCAGAGTTGAAGCCCCACAACTGACAAAAAAAGAAGAAGAAGAAGAAGAAGAAAAATAACCTCAGTTCTTGCAACTCCTTTTTACCCTTGCACTAAAAGACTTCCAGTTGCAACCTACAATGAGGGTGAGGTACTGACACCAAGCTCAGCTATGCTCACTTCTGATGATTCTCTAGAGCCTTGTTGATCTTTTAAGACTACCCAGTCCATTAGAAGCCCTTGTCTCTGAAATGAGGTGGCAGAAGGAGAGCAGTTTATCTGTACCTAGGACTGCATATTCGCTTTCCCCACCGCAGTACCAGCTCAGTCGTATTTGGGTAATTCAACAGTTTCTCTGACCTCCCATATTTGGAAGACATAGCATTCCAGTTTGTCTTAGTATCTTTAAACTTTATGAAAGGGAATGATGTGGGTAGGAAAACATGCACAGAAATTTGCATCAGGCTAAACTAAGTTACATAAATTTGATGCTAAAGATCACTCACTATATCACTATGTGGTAACATTAGAGTAACTATAACAACAACCAAGAGTATGTTATCATAGTCTAGAGGGAATTTTATTTTTATTTTGTGAAAAAATAATACAGCCAAATGAAAATATATTGATTAAACAGTGAAAACTCTATTGCACTCTCAGCGCTTGTGGAAAGACATCTTAATTTGTACAGCATTCTTTTTATAGCTAATGTGCTAATTGACACAGAGATAAAACCTGGGTGGTTTATTTTTAAAACTCTTATTGAGATCTACATCTCAGTGAGATTCTAGGAAAGAATAGCAACAGCTGGCCCTGCATCTGCTTGAACCATGCAGTGTGAAAAGGATTCTAAGAATAGTTGGAATTTGAGTCAAATGTACTTCTGTGCTGTACTACAAAGTATCAATTGAACTAGATCTGAAGGGGTCTAAATGATAGGTCTAAAATGATAGGGCTTGCTCTGAAAGGCAACAGATGTTTGCTTTAAGCAGTCTTTGTTAGCAAACGTGAAATGTAACTGGTCCCTTACCTTCTGCCAGATGGAGAGAGGGAGCATACCAGAGTGAGGGAGAGTAAAAATACATTGTTTTTGACACAGTGGCACTTTATAGGAAGTCTTCATCACATTAAATAGACTAGAGATGGATTGTTTTTCTTTTTCTTTGTCATTGACTTTCATAGCACCTGAGTTAACAGTACTCAACATCTGTCATATCCAGTTTGCATTGCTGTCACAGAATACCACAAACTGGTTAATTTATGAAGAAATTTGTTTCTGAAGTTTTCAGCCCTGGGAAGTCAATGTCAAAGTTGCATCATCTGGCAAAGGTCTTTATGTTGGATCATCCCATGGCCAAAAGGAGAAAGGCAGGAAAGCAGAAGGAGACCAAATTCATTTTTGTGACAACCCATTCTCAGTGACTCATCCATTCCCATGACAATGATATTAATCTATTCATGAGGTCAGACCCCTCATTCTTTAAGAACGTCTTAAATCTCTTACCTTTCAGTATTGTTACATTGAGGATTAACTTTCAAACAGACTTTCAGAGACATGATCAAACTTGAGCCACAGCGCCATTTCTGGCTTTTTTTTTCCTGCTTATGTGGTGCTGAGGAATCGAACCTAGGGCCTCATGCATGCAAGGCAAGTGCTCTACCACTGAGCCAACTTCCCAGCCCTCCAGGAATTCTTCATAGATGTATTTGTGTGCACACAGATGCATAGATGCATACACATAGGTATATTTGATCATTACAACATTCCAAGGATATATGTTACGTCTAACTTGATAGATGAAGAAACTGAAAGTCAGTGAGGTAGATTTGTCCAAGGGTATATGCAAAACTAGGTGATTGAGCCATAATTTCAACTCATTTGTTGTGACCAAAAACCAGAGTCCTTAACCATTAAGATCTATTAGAGTCTTGTTTCTACTATCTCTGTTGCCACCTACAACCCCAAAAGACAGTGCAACTAGCAGCACTTGTTTCCCACCCTCCAGTGCCTAATTTTCCGTCTACTCTTAGCACCTAAACACCTAGTCCTTTCAAGATCACATGGTTACCAGAAAATCAAGAGGAAGTAATCATCCATGAGCACTGATGGTCAGTACTTAATTGCACACTTCCTTCTACATTGGTAGTTTTACCAGTGCTAACAAATTATTCAGCAAGCGGACTCCCAGATTTTCACACTAGTCACACACTATTTACATCAAGCCTCTGTTTACAAGGTAATATCATGTCTATAAATTTGCTTAAGCCTGGCTGTAGCAGAACTTCTCTTCATTTTATAAAGGTAGAGCAGTTCCCCAAAGAAATAGCCCAAAACTAGTGCTTAATTTTTAACAAAGCTGGAACTCAAATGCCCTCTGATTCTTTGTCATCCTAGGAAACTCATGTTTGCGTGGTGATGGTAATCCTCTCAGCCAAGGGACTGTTTGATTGTTCATTCCAACACTTGGGAGATGCTTTTTCTGTGGCATTTTCCAGACATGTATGAAACCTTCAGATTAATCATTACAGAACTCATAATAATTAGTCATTTCAGCACCTCCCATGTAACTCCTGTCACCTGGCCTTGTGCTTGTTACCGCTTTCCATGGTGCCTGATCTTGGAACACACTCCTTGGCATCTCTTCTGGCCAGAGAGAGAGGGAGGGAGTTAAACTTGGTTTCAATGGGTGACCTAACTAGGACAGTCTTCTCTTAAGGACCTTGTCCTTCAGTTATGTTTCTCACAGTATCATTTGTCTCTGCTGGCCTTCCTCTCAGGCCGCAAACCTGCTCAAGTCTTTCCCTTTAGAAAGAGACCTTTTCCTCACTTGCTCACTCCCATTCACGCCTCCTACCATTCAGGAAGACCTCTCTGGGAAATGTCACAGGGACCTGCATACTACCCAATTCTTACTCCATATTTTTTTAAACCTCTTCATCTAAGTTTTTCAGTACTGTCTGTTGAAACAGGGTCTTACCCTGTTGCCCAGATAGGCCTTCAACTCCTGGACCCGAGTGATGTTCCTGCCTCAATCTTCCCAGGAGCTGAGGCAACCCAAGTATACCGCCTCGCCCAGCTAATGTGCTCAGAGCCTCAGAACCCAGGTCTTCCTTTCTTCTGGGAGATCTTTCTTTGATCTCTTCTGGGCTCCTTCTCAGCTCCTGTCAAAATGAAATTAGTCTCTTGCTTCCCTGTTGTCCTTCATACCAACTCCCCTGTGTCATCTCACTTGCTACCATGGCTTCAGCCCTTTATCTGTGAATGAGGTCCCTAACCATCATCCTGACCTTATTGCTTCTGCCCATTGGGGTGCAACAGGAGTACTTCAGTGTCATCATGACCTTTTTCTTCTGAAACCTCCTGCAAACCCCACTTCAGTTAATAGGTTATTAGCTTAAGGAGAAAACCTGCAGTGATAATTAGTCCGGCCATTTGTCCACTCACAGTAATCACGACTGGGATATTTTGCCTGTTAGATATTTCTGAAACCTTTTCTCTCACTATGCTGTGGTCTTTTTCCTAGCAGCCATATAAATCACATTCTTTTCTGTATCTGAAAAGCTAATCAACTTGATTGTGGTTAGAGTGAGCTCATCTTCATTCATAAAGACTTACTTTAGGCTTTATTTTTCGTGTGTGTGTGTGTGTGTGTGTGTGTGTGTGTGTATGTGTGCCCACTAGGTTAAGCAGGCTTTAAGACTTTTATTCCTCTCTTTAATTAATCTTTGTTTTTCAACATGTGAAAAGCATTGGAAATGAAAGCTTCAGAAGAAAATATAGACATTTATTTAAAGTGTCTTGTTCATGATGCAGCTGTTTGAGGACAACTAGATATTAGCATGTAAGAATTGTCTTCCAACCACACCCTTCTGTCTTTACTCTGTCTGCGCCTGCTCATCCTCTCACACTCAGCTCATAACTCACCTCAGAGTAGGTTTGATGCCTCTCATCCAAGCTGGTGTCTCCCGCATGGCACTTATCAGAGGGTGCTATGGTCTCCTGCTTCCTTGTCTGACTTCCCCACTTAACTGCAAGCTCATTCAGGAAAGAGACCAAATTGTACTCTTCTTACATCCGCAGTGCCTGACACAGCTCTGCTTACTAAATGTTTGAAGAATAATGAAGGAATTAAAGTAGCAGATGTTTGTGGGTGTGCTGTTATTAAAATCTCTAGAACATGTCTCCTCCCTCTCTCCTACCCCTTGAATATAAGTTTCCTTTCTTGAGAAGGACCATAGCCATGTATTTTATTTAGGTGAGTTCAAATTCCTTGTATATCCAGCTAACGATTGTTAATCAGAATAGCTGATCAATTACTGGGCTTTAATCAAAGCATTCCTTATCAAAGCCTTTTTGTTTGTGAGTACAAATACACCATTAATGTTTATAAGAAGAATTATTTTCTGTCCTGAATGTTAACTAGCCACAAAAGCCTGGTGTATACATCTAATAGTGTTTTTTGTAGAGCTAAAGAATGTTGTGTTTTGATGTTCCGTTTTTGAATGGAAATGAGTCTGTATAATAAAAATACCAGTGAGGAAAATGGGAAACCTCCAGGGAAGCACCTGAGAAGCAGCAATAAAATCCCTAAATATTGAAATCCAACAGATGCATTGATTATGACATTACATATTTCTCCTAGTATCCCATATGTCTTATGCTATCAAAATGAATGAGATTGAGTAGAATCTACAAATATTCACATTAATAACAACTGTCATAAAGACGTGATTCAAAGCAAAAGATATGCAAGGTAGCTTTCACCAAAAAAAAAAAAATTAAGTTCATTAATTGAAAACTTTTAAATAAAATTTTAAATAAATATTTTAAAATAAATTTTAAATAATTTAAACTTTTAAACAAGAAGTAGAGTGTCACATGAAAAAGGAACTAGAATCAAAGTGGAACTCTTCAGCCTTCTTAATCTCTATTTTTTCTGGGTAGATTAGCTTTCTCAGTCTCCCTGGCCATCTGGACTTATAGGTTATGTTTATAGGTTATGTGTCCTCTTTCAATCCAGCTGAATAGAGCAGACTGGGGGAGAAGCTCTCAGTTCCAATTCCAGCCTCTTAGAACAGAAAAGTTGGTTGATGTAGCATAAGTTGGAAATCTACTGTGCTCCGGGAAATGGTGAGCAAGAAGACAGAGCCATATGTTAGAAATGTAGTCACTGTAGCATCTTCATACAAAAGAGTCAATTCTTAGGATGGCCATCATGAACTAGATAGACTATCTGTACCATAGTCAAATACCAGGAAAGAATGAAATGAAAAATACAGTGTTAGTAGAATTTATCCAGCATATGTTATCAATAGGCTTGTTGCCTTTTCCTTCAACCAAACTCTGTGTACCTTGAAGCCAGTTACCATATATTCAGATTTATGTTTCATTCATAGTATACAGAGCAGTGCCTGACAGTAGGCAATTAATGAATATTCATTGGGCGAGCAAAAAGTAAATGAGCACTGCCTTCACAGGAATTAATCTGGCAATATAAGCAATCCATAAACATATGAGCAGATACTAAGCTATAAATATAGTGCATGCCTAGAAAGTTTAAAAAGGGGAGAGAGAGAAAGGGGAGATTAGCAAACTAGACCAGAAACTTCCAGAAGGTAATTACCCTAGGTAACCTGGTACTGGTGACATGCCTATAATCATAGGTGTGCAGGAATCTGAGATGTAAGGATCACAGTTTGAAGCCAGCCTAGGCAGAGAAGTCTATAAGACTCTTGCCTCCAATTAGCCAGCAAAATAGCTTGAGCTGTGGCTCAAGTGGCGGAACACCAGCCTTGAATAAAATTATAATACATTTCATTAATGTTGGCTGATGTATTTTCATTTTTATCTTGCAGTTCTAAATTTGTATATTCCTGGCACAGGGCTTGATGTAATTAGAAAGCAGTTCTTCATTGATGTTAAATGATTAAGTATATAATAGGAGATACACTTTAGCCAATTCTACAGAGAGATTTGGATTAAGATTACAAATAACACAATGGGAAAGACACCTTCTCTAAAACAGAATCAGATAGGATCAGATGACACATCAAGATGAATTTTGGCAATATGATGGAAAGATAGTCTCCAGGAAACTTGATGACTGTAAGCTTACATACCAGAAGACAAGAAATCTAGGAAATGTACTTTTCCAGATTTATTATACTTGTTGCCAATGTCTAACAAAGAGAACTATTCTGGAAGCCAGCCAGATCTGCTAAACAATAATTAGCACAGCTTTTCCCCCTAGCTTTATTAATTAGAATAACTAACAGGAACTTCTATATAAACAACTGCAAACCCCAGTGGTTTGTTACTATAGGTTTTCCCTATGTGAGGTTCACTGTAGATAAGAGAGTGTCTTTTCCACAAGGTCATTCAGGGATCCAGGCACTTTCTGTGTCTCAGTCATTCTGAGTCCACTCCATTGATGGTGGTCTATGGGACAAGTGTGAGGTTGGACCACGTCTAGAACAAGAAACATATATTACTCCATGTGTCATGGGCCAGGATTGAGTCCAGGACCACATACACCTATAAGGTGCAGTTATGGATCCAGGAAGAAGAGGATATTAATAGTTTTGTTGTCTGCAACTATTAAGATACAAATTTAAGAAGCTAATAGGAAACATAAGGAAAGGGTTTTATTGGTTTTTTGTTTTTGTTTTCATTTGCTGTTTTTACAGTACTGGGAATTAAATTTAGGAGTTCATCCATAGAAGACTGGCACTCTTCCACTTGAGCCATGACTCTCACCCTTTTGTTTGTATTTTATTTATTTATTTATTTATTTTTGGTTGGTCATGGAACTTAAACTCTGGGCCTGGGCACTGTCCCTCAGCTCTTCAGCTGAAGGCTAGTGCTCTACCACTTGAGCTAGAGCACCACTTCTGATTTTCTGGTGGTTTATTGGAGATGAGTCTCACGGACTTTCCTGCCCAGGCTGGCTTTGTACCGCAACTCTCAGATCTAAGCCTCCTGAGTAGCTAGGATTACTGGTGTGAGCCACTGGTGCCCGGCTGTATTTTATTTTTAAAGTAGCATCTCACTGCCTAGGCTGTCTTAAACTTGTGATCCTTACCAGACCCTGATGGCTCACGCTTGTAATCCTAGCTACTTAGCTGAGATCTGAGGATCGTGGTTCAAAGCCATCCTGGGCAGAAAAGTTCCCATGAGACTTTTATCTCCAGTTAACCACTCAAAAACTGGAACTGGAGCTGTGGTAGAGCAATAGCCTTGAGCAGAAGAGCTTATGAATAGTGCCCAGGTCCTGAGATCAAGTCCCATAACCACAAACAAAAACAACAACAACAAAAAATTGTGATCCTCCTGCCTCCACCTCCTGAATAGCTGGGATTGCAGTCATGAACTGCCACACCTGACACGGTTCACCTGTTTAAAGAATACAGTGTGCTGGATTTTTTTTCTTTTTTTTGTATATTCACAGAGCTGTGAAACCATCACCACAATTTTATAACATTTTCAGAAAGAAACAATATTATCAATTAGCATTCACTTCCTATTTTCTCTCAAGCTCCCCCAGCTGTAGATAACTACCACTCTTTCTGTCTCTATAGATTTGTTGTTGGGGATATCTCATACAAGTATACACATGTGGCTTTTTGGTTTTTTTGACTGGCTCAGTTTGCTCCGCATAATGTTTTCAAGGTTCATCTGTGTCCATAGCATGTGTCAGTATTTCATTCCTTTTAAGTGTCTAGTAACATTCCATTGTATGGCTGTATTGTATTTTATTCACTCACTAATCTGTTGATGGTTGTTTGGCTTGTTTCCATCTTTTGGCTGTTATGAATAATGCTGCTGTGGACCTTGACGCATAAGTGGACATGCGTTTTCATTTTTCTTTCTTGTGGTGTTGATGATCTGCAAGTGTAATTGCTGGGTCATGTGGTAACCTTATGTTTATCCTTTTTAGGAACTGCCAGACTGTTGTCCAAAGCGACTGCATCCTATTACATTCCCACCAGCAATGTATGAGGGTTCCAATTGTTCCACATTCTCGTCAACAATTGTTATTCTGTCTTTTTGACTAGCCATCCTAGTGGTCGTGAAGTGGTGTCTCATGTTGATTTGCATTTCCCTGATGAATATTGTAATATTTACTAATCTAGGGCAACAGATTCAATCATATACTTTCATAAGGAAACTGAATTGACTACCTAAAAGGAAACCATAGATCAATACTAGAGTATTGATGAGTATCATCAATAATGAGTATCATTTATGGGTTTGGAGTTATATTTGAAAAAAAACAACAACAACAAAGTAAAATGACTTAAAGTTAAGATTATATACTTCTCTGGGAAATGTTTTGCAGTATGAATTCATTCACAGTGTTCTGGGGCCTTTATCTGAGTCGATATCAAGTACTATTACATGACATTTACTGGCTAATCCAGATCACACTTTGGTTAAGTTCTCAGTGTGATGTCACCCAGCAAACACTTGAAAATGGAGATGCATGTCTCTTCTGGTTTTATCAGTCAAGATTAGAGGTGGTTCACAACACACTGAACTTTTTCTCCTCTTGAACCATCAGTCTGTGTCTTACTGTAGGCCAATTATGTGTCACCTGAAACTGCTTAAAATAGGCTAGGCTTTCTTGAGTAGTGTCATCTTGCTGGGATGACATCAGGTTTTGGCTGCAGAGGAGGAAAAGAACCTTTTTGACTGTTTGCCTTGTTTCCAGTAAAAGCACTGCCATTTTCAACCCTCTGCTTCTGCTTCTCAGCTGTTTTGTATACCAGTTGTACTTAATCTTTTGGAGCTCCTAGTCTAGGTATCTTTGTGTTCTATTAAAGAAAGAAAATGACATGGGGTTTGGAAGGTACCTTTCAGAGTTTTGCCATCTTGATTTCATCTGCTACATATATGGAAACAGTGGGGAAAGAAAGTCCATTTGATAAGGAAAAGATGAACTGAAATGCATTCTTCAGAAAGAGTCTTAGGATCCCTCAGTAAACTGTCACAGCAAAGGGACAACAGTAACCTGGTCATCTCTGACCCATGGTGTGAGGCACATAGAGGTCCAAGCTCCACAGTGGGCTGTGAACTCTTGTCCTTCAGAGAAGGCTGGAGAAGGACAAAGAAGGAAAGGAAAAAGAGAGTGGATTATTCATCCCTGTATGGTATGGCATCATAGGCTCTGTGCCTCATTCCTTCACTTGACTATAGGCTTATGTGGCTCCACTGGGGATTGGCTGGAAGGGATAACTAAGTTTATATGCAGAGCTTGAGTTTTGTCTGCTCCAAAGTAAAGGGAAGCCACAGCTATATTTATATAATTATAAAGCTGAATTTTTGTGTTTGTTTTTTAACTTCAGTGGATTCTGTTTTGAGGATTACATTAACTAAAATATTGTGGATGAAACTTAACCAATCATGACCCAGTAGTAATTATTGCCTCTACTGAAGCTCCTGAGTTGCTGAAAATCTGAGCCTTGTGCCTTCAGAACTATTAGGAGCTAAATGATACTCACTGATCGATCAGTAGGAATTATAGTTTAGGTTCCTGTTTTTGCAGATGATTAGCCCTATAGTAAAAATAAAATAATAATGATAGCTAGCACTTGGCTGAACACTTACTGTGGGTTAGGCATTATGCTAGTAGCCTTGCATTGTATAAATTGTTAATTTTTCCCATAATATGCCCTCCATACTAGGTACTGGTTCATTTCCATTTTACAAACTGAGACTTACTGAAAGTTAGTGCTTGCTGTATCGGAGCTCACAGCCTTCACTCTTCTGTGGACATGGCATATTTAATGAATACTATGTCCTTTCCATCATATACTAGAAATGAAGGAAGGAGGCCTGAGGGAAACTGGGAGAAGATATGAAGGAATGTATGAATGGGAACACATACCCAAATAGGGAAGCAAACTCATAGACATTTGCTATAGTAACACTATGTTGTTGGTAATTCTTTACAAAAGTTTGTTAGATTTCCTTTCCCTCCTTCATATTCTTGCAAACATGAGATGAAAACTACAGATGAGGAACAAACTCAAGTCTTCTTATTCCTGTAAGAAAATGATCAAGATACACTTTCATGGAACAAAAAATGGATCAGAGCTGGGCGCCAGTGGTTTACACTTGTAATCCAAGCTACTCAGAAGGCTAAGATCTGGAGAATTGTGTTTTGAAGCAACCATGGGTGGAAAACTCCTTGAAATTCTATTTCTAAAATGCCAGGCTAGCGGCATAGCTCCAGTGATAGAGCTTCAACTGAACAACCAATGCAGCTCATAAGGCCCTGAGTTCAAGCCCCAGTACTGAAAAAGTAATGGATCAGAGATTTTATTTGTTCTCTTCAATTACAAAATGGAATAAAAGGAAAAGAATGATAATTATGCTGATTTTCTTTCTCACTTTGTATAGAAATTTTGGGATTATTTTCTGTTTTGTTGGAAACATTAAGTCATTGACAGACACTTATCAATTTAAGTTATTATAATCACTTTTGCAGGCCATTCTACTATGAGATATCCTAGAATGAATGAGTGAATGAATGAATGAATGAATGGACAGTTCTCTCACACTCAGACACATGTATATATTTTTAACAACTTTTGCTTCTACCTTCAGGTTCTCCAGCTAAAGGGAGTGAGTGTCTAAGTGTAATGCAACAGAAGCTGTGTTTCTGTAAAAATGCACGGCCAGGTCTAGCAAACAGTGTCAATCCTAGATTACTTGATTTAAATTTTTAAAAAAAGAAGTATTAAAAGCAGTAAAATAAAACAAATTCATGTTTTATCCATCCTAAAAAAAGAATTGTCAGCAAAAGATAACAATTTAAAACATTCCTTGTTTTAATTTTGTAATTCTTTACTGTGAACCAAGTTAGGGTATTAATTCTGTTACCTAAAACAAAAATAGTTCAGATTATAAAATTATTGCTTTAATAAAAAAAAAAATTTCTGAATGAAAAAATGGGAGAGAGCAAGGGAGGGAGTGTCATTGTCCAAAAGGAAATGTACTCATTACCTGATTTTTGTAGCTGTAACACCTCTGTATATCACCTTTATAATAACAATTTTAAAAAATAATTTTTTTAAAAAAAAGTTTCTTAAACAGGGAAAAAACAACAGAATATAGCTCAGACATTTTCTCCAGAATAAACCGGAGTCCCCGGAGCGTGGGCCACCCCGCTTCTCCCACCAAAGGTCAGAAGGTGATTCTCTCTAATCGTCTCCACTGAGTGGCTCCTTTTGTAGAGACACCTCTGGTACAAGCACCACATCTCATTTTCAGGTCTTTCTGAATGGTGGAAATGATTTCCTAGATTCGTACATACTTTGTGTTCATTACTGGTTTTTCCTTCCAGAAGGAGACACAGTAAAAACTAAGGTGGAATATCATAATTACCAAACATTTATTGATTATTTCCAATAGACAAAGCAATTATAAAACATATCAATATAAATATGTATGTTTCATAACATTAACCCTTGATGTGGAAAAACAAGCATGGACTTTGAAGTCAGATAATTGCAAAAATAGCATTGACAGCATGCCAGGCACTGTTGCAAGCACTTTTATATAAATTACCTCATTCGTTCTGACCACAGCCTTCTGAGGCTGCTTGTATCCCCATTGCACCAATGAGGAAACCCAGATAGAATTAAGAAACTTGCTCAACGTCTGGAACCAGTAACTGTGGGAGCTAAAATATGAAATCAGGTGGCCTGGCTGATGCTTGACTCTGGGGATCTATAGCCAAAGCTTTTGGTTCTGGGGCTGCACCTTATTAGCCAGGCAATGTGGGGAATTCACTCAGACTATCTTCACTGTAGTTTCCTCATGGATAAAAGTGAGCAGGACTATTTCAAGAATTAAATGGAGTATCACGGAAGGTGACCAAGGGTTCTTTGTATCGATTATACACTCACTGGGTCCATTCATGGGTTTCTTTTGGGTTTTGATTTTTGTGTTGTTTTTTTTTTTCTTTGAAAGTTATGTCCCACCCGGAATTTCTGATTCATTTGAATACATTGTGGTATGTGGTTTGTTGTCACCAATGAAACTCATGTCATTACTGTTTCAGAATAAGCAAGGTGGCTTTTAAAAGTTAATCTTGCTAACTGTACAACTCAGTTCAATGTTAGTCAGCATGGATGGCCTTGTGTCGAGGGTGATAAGTCCAATTCCATAGCCTCGTAACAGTTGCTTCTCACGTATTAAAATGTATTATTGTCCCCATCTATTGTTGACTTATCTATCTGCATATATTCCCAAGGTAGCACATTTCCTGTCTGGCTGATGCCACTGAAAAGGAATGCACCACTTCGCCTGCATCTCACAGCTCCTTGGCTGTGACCCAGTGAACCATTCTGAAAGTGAACCTTTAAAATATTTATAGCATCCCCAGCAAACATTTTGCATTTTCAGATCTGTACACAGTGGAGCTCAGGAAGTTATAAATATTCTAGTTGATACACGCTTCATATCACAGTTTCTTAACTGCTTTCACAGGAGTTACTTTGTCAACAGGTTGCCTTTTGAAAACTAAGGATGCCCCTTAAGGAAAAATAATTACTCCTTTATTGCATTTATTTAATGAGAATTGGAGACCATTAACTTCACTGGGACCAGTTGAAGAACTTTTAACTTAGGGCAAGAGACTGTCATGCAGCTTGAAAATTGCCTAACCAGCAGTCACCACAGCTCCAAATAATGTGTTACCTGATTCGTTTATTTCCAAACTTATCACAATTTCTGTGTCACAATGGTTAGCTGGTTTTGTGAAATATAACTTCAAAGAAATAGAACATTTTGGTCATGCCTTTTTGTCCCTGGAGTGAACAGTCTTTGTGACCATTTCACATGATCTCTTCTGTCACTACTTGGCAGGGTTGCCTAGGGAATGAGCTAGAACCCCAGTGACCTATGGAAAAGTTGCTGAGGAACGTCACCTGCCTTGTGGAGAGGATTGTACTCTCTGAAAGCTAACTGATTGCACCAGTCATCAGCCTTCCAACAAGACCTGGGGAGGCAATGGCTTTCCTGCCAGTTAGATCAGTTACTAGCTTTGTGGCTGTCAGCAAGCTTACCTTTCCATGCTTGGTTTTCTTCTCTAAGATAAGGAATAATAATAGTAGCTTATTCTATCCTGCTACCCTGTGATGGAGACAGTGTGAGCACTACTTCCTTCCAAAGGAGCCTAAGAAAGATAGCAGAACATCTCCAAAGCTCAGCCCCAGTTCTCCCAAGATACTAGTTTCTCATACTGGTCACTGTGCTTGTGTATCATATATCTTGTATATGTTAGACACTGTTGGAAACATTGGGAATAAATTAGAGGAATCAGTTTGTGCAACGACCCTGGTGTGGGAGTTACCTTGGCACATTCCAGAAGTGACCAGAAAATCCCCTTGGAAAGAGTGATGGAAAGGGAAGTAGGAGATGGGGTCAGAACTAACAAGAGTCAGGTGACCCAGGACCTCATAGGCCAAAGGAAGGACTTTGACTTTTTTCTGGAGGTCACTGTGGAGTAGAAATTGCAGAGAAAATGATAATAACTACTATTGTTGAGGTTTTGGAATAGGTAGGCACTGTGCTTGCTAAGTTTCTGACCTGGGTCATCTGACTTAAGAACAAGCACATTCGAATGAGAAAAATGGCACTGTCCCAGGAAGACAACTGAGATGAGAGGGAATTCAGGAGCTTTCAGGGCAGTGCAAGAACTAGAGCTGTGTGACTTTGTGACATCATACCATAACTTAGTGGGCAAAGAGGATGTGCTGGACACCAGAGTGGGTATAACAAGACTAATTTTAGAGCCGGGCATTGGTAGCTCATACCTGTAATCCTAGCTACTCCGGAGGTTGAGATCTAAGGATCATGGTTCAAAGCCAGCACAGGCAGGAAACTCCATGAGACTCTTATCTCCAATAAACCACCAAAAAAATGGAAGTGGCACTGTGGCTCAAGTGGTAGAGCACTTCACCTTGAGCTGAAGAACTGAAGACAGCGCCCAGGCCCAGAAATCAAGCCCCACAACCAACCAAAAGAAAAAAAAAAAAAAGAACTAATTTTAGACTCTTTACCACTTGGTTAAGGCAGTACTTGAGAACCAGTAAAAGCTGCTCAATGAGCACTGTGCAAACCAGGACCAATCTAAACATACAACATACACCCCTCAGATATTTTTTCTGAAGCAGGTACAAAGTGTCCAAACTACTTCAAAGTTCCCACACTTCTGATTTTCAAATGGACACTTTGAATGAACTCATTTTTCCCACATTTAAAACCCCCCAGTGTCGCTGAATGTTTTTAAAGGGCAGAATAGAATCAAAGGCCAAAATACCCACGGTTCAGATTCCTGTTTCTGACCACACTAGACCAGAAGATGAGGCAGCTTACAGAGCAGCTGCCTCCACCCATAAACCTGCAGTTCAGCTTTGACTCAGAGGAGCCTGTGGGAACTGTCCCAACTCCTTACTCTGCAAGCTGTTGTTCAGAAGTGAATGGACAGCTTCAAAGGTGGTTTACTTGTTCAAGACCAAACCACAGTTCCAAATATGAAGGACAGACAGAAGTCTTGTTGAAAATAAGTTAATTCTTTTTTGGGACCAAATAATGACCTACTCAATAATCTTAAAATTTTTGATGACTACTTAAAAGGCTAAACTGTAGGAAGTATCCATTTTATAAATTAGCTGCCTAATACTTGCAAAGGACAGTGTTTGGTGCCAAAAATATAGATGGGTGGCAGAGGCAGGTAATTTATAAATACTTAGAATGCATTATATCTAATCTCAGCCAGAGATCCCAGTTGCTGTAAACAACTTGTATGTACCCAGCAAAGATGGAGAGAGAATAAAATGGATAGAAAAATGTGTGAATAGTGTAGGTGATTTTACCTGTCCAACATTCCCACACTGAAACAGGTCATGAGTGCCGTCCACCTGCCATTCCGCTCTCTAATGCTCCCAGTGTAAGATTTCATTGCATCTGAGACTTGTTGAATTGTTTTAAGAAAGAGAAGAAGAAGGATGAGAAGAGTGATAGAGGGGTGAGTATGATCGGGAGACATAGTGTACATGTATGGAAACATCACGATGAAACCCTTACATATAACTAATACATATTAGTAAAAACAAAAAAAGCTAAAAATATTTCTTTGCATCAAGTGTGCTGTAGTGTTTTAACATAATTCTTTTCTGTAACATGGCCAGAAAACACGTCAACTACTTCTTGTCTTGGGCAAAGAAGTAACATTCTTTCAGTGCTAAAAGATCCTGCTGTGTTTGACCTTTATAACAAGATTGTCATTTTGACTGTGCCTTTTATGAGATTTTTATCCTTTGACTTTTCTACTTTTTTACTTTAGAGTTGATCGTCTACATCAAAGAGGAATTCATTTTACTGAGAGCTGCACAGGCTTAAGTCTAACATGTTTGCAAATTCCATTCTCAAACTGATAAAGTCATGGGCATGTTATTGAACTTGCACTTGTAGCTAATAATTGCCCTCATTTTGGGGGGGGGAGGGGTGGTCGTCACTTGTGGGGTTTGAACTCAGAGTCTGGGCACTGTCCTGAGCTCTCTTGCTCAAGGCTAGTGCTCTACCACTTTGAGCCACAACACCACTTCCTGTTTTTGAGTGGTTAATTGGAGATAAGAGTCTCCCAGGGACTTTTCAGCCCAGGTTGGCATTGAACCACAATCCTCACATCTCAGCCTTCTGAGTAGCTAGGATTGCAGGCGTGAGCCATTTGCAGGCTTGTCTTCATTTTATATAAGACAAGACATTTGCATTCACCTCAGTAGGATTGTTGTGGTAATTAAAAGAATAATAAAGGTCCTAGCAAAGCTGTTGAAATGGCTCCAGTAGCAGGAACCTGCCTAGCAAATATGAGGTCTTATGTTCAAACCCTTGCATAGCCCCCCCTAATTTTTTTATTAATAAAAGTTCTGGCAGGATATTTAGTGTAGTGTAGTTAGTGATAGTTGACACCCCATTGTTAGTAGGTATAGATATGGATTTTGACCTATGGAAGCTCATGAAGGTTCATAGGCAGAGGGATGCTAGGATCAATATTTTAGAAAAGGTGACTTTGGTGTCCCTCTGATATATAAGCTAAAATATAGAGAGATCTGGAATAAGATCAGCTAACAAATGGTTAAAGTGGTTTAGATGACTGAGGGCAGTGTGAATGAAGGCAGTGAAGGTAGTGAAGATCCAGGCTTGAGGCTTGAAAAGTGAGTTGATAAAACATGGCTGTCTAGAGGTTTTAGGGGACAGAGGAACTTCAGAAGTAAAGGAAGGCTTTAACTTTTCCATTTTAGGACGGTAAATGACAAAAGATACTGAATTAACTGAGACAGAGAATAATGGTACTTTTACTGCAGGCTGAAATTATATACCTGGCACTAAGCTAAGGATTTTATACATATTTGATTTCGTTATTATGACAACCCTATGGAGTAAGTAGTATCCTTGCCATTTTACTGTCGTCGAAACCTAAACTCTGAGCAGCCCAAAGTCATATGACCAGTCAATATCTCCCAAGATTTGAAAACGGGCTTGTCAGACAGCAAAGCTCCCCTTTAAGCTACTTTAAATAAATAAAAGAGGAGGAAGTCGAGGCTAAAGGAGGGCGAAGGGAAATCTTTGTTCAGGAATTGTTAAGCTCAATTTGCCTACTTCAGATTGAGATGTCTGGAAGACTGTTAGAATATCAGACTTGTAGCTCAGGAAAGGGGTGGAAGCAGTAGGCAGATTGGGGCATTGTTGACCTGTACTGTTGGGGAGTGGATGAGATCATTCAAGAGGTATATAGTTAGAAAATAACTGAATAAATGAAGGGAAATGAGGACCATGGGTTATAAGTGTGTAGAAACCACATCTCTTTCTACCTTCCATGCTGCTAGCCTTGTGTGATCCTGTGGCCCAGCTTAAACCTTTCTATGTCTGTGTGTCTTTCTTTTTCTCTTACTCTGCCCCTCTTCGATACCATATTATGAGTCTATCATAATGTGATGCAGCTCACTGTAACAAATATTTGAACCAAATGGGTATACATTGAAATCTCTTAGATCTTTTTCCTGAGTGCATAATTGCTTTAAGAGGCCTACTACATAAAATGGGAAAATAGCAAATTCCTTTCCACTGATCACCAGAACAGAAATTCTTAGGCTTTCTTAGTGTAAACAGCCCAGTCTCAAATTGTGGCCTTTACCTTGATATGTAGTCTTCACTTTGGAAGGTTATCTAGCATAAGGGCTAAGAACACGGGCCCGGAGCCAGAACATCCAGGTTTGAATTCTTGTCCGAGCTGTCACTGTTCTGACCTTGGGCACAGTTCTTAGCCATTCTGTGCTTCAGTTTCCACAGATGTAAAGTGAGGGTAGAGACAGTACATTCATCATTGGGTTTTAGGTTAGTTAGTACACATGGGGCACCTAATACTGCAAATGGTATATATAGTGCCGTGCCTTTAATTCTTTTTTTTTTTTTTTTTTTTGTTAGTTGTGGGGCTTGAACTGGGGACCTTGGTGCTTTTCCAGAGCTCTTTTGCTCAAGGCTAGCACTTTACCACTTTGAGCTACAGGGCCACTTGTGGTTTTCTGATGGTTAATTGGAGATAAAGAGTCTCAGGGACTTTCCTGCACAGGCTGGCTTCAAACTGTGATCCTAACATCTCAGCCTCTTGAGTAGCTTTGATTTCAGGTGTGAACCACCAGCACTTGGTGTGTGTACTCTTTTATGCCAGTGAATAAAAACAGCATTTAACACAGGAGCCACTGCTACTGAGTACAGAGTTCCCCAACCCAGAGCAAATCACACCAGGTCAGATCTCCTAATGTAGAAAGAGGAGTTTAACATTTATCCTTTCCCTCCCTCTCTCCTCTGGGGCGGGGGGCATTATCAGGGCTTGAACTCAGAGCCTCAGACTTGCTAGGCTAGTGCTCTACTACTTGAGCCATGCTTCTAGCCAGCTTTTTACTGATTATTTTCAGATAGAGTTTCATGGACTTTTTGATCAGGCTGGTTTTGAACCACAATCTACTGAATATTAGCCTCTTGAGTAGGTAGAATTACAGGCCTGAGCCATCAGCGTGTAGCCCTTCCCACCCCCACCCCCCACCCCGCTTTTTTTTTTTTTAATGTTACAGATATCTCTTCCATGGTAAAACTGAGTAGAGAGTCAGTTTCAAGCCAGTGACAAGGAACTTTAAAATAAAAGCCTCTTCCTTCCAATCACATGTGCATGCTGTGTTTAGAAATGCTCCAGTCTGGAAAGATAGCTGAAAGCCTGGTGGATGGCAAGATGCCTGGTGAATGATAAGGAAGATAGGCAGGCCGGCAGCGATCGTGCTGTTGTCTCTGTTTCATAATGTGTTGTCAGATCAGAAGGGGACTAGGATCCGTTCTGTCTAGCTGGACTTTTCCAGCAGTCTTGTAGAGCTGGCAGTTAAAAGACCCCAATGACCTATCTCTTCAGCTCAGTTGTCTCTAGAGCAGCAAAGAACTAAAGCTATGGGGGTTTTTTGGTTGTCTTTTATCTGTTTGTTTTATGCCAGTTCTGGGGCTTGAACTCAGAGCCTGTGTGCTGTCTGTTTTTTTGCTCAAGGCTGGCACTCTACCACTTGAGCCCCACTTTTAGATTTTTGCTGGTTAATTGGAGATAAATGTCTGATGAACTTTCCAGCCTAGGCTACCTTTAAGTCACAATCCTCAGATCTCGGCCTCCTGAATAGCTGGGATTACAGGTATGAACCACTGGCACCTGGCTAAACACGATGTTTTAGTCATTTATAGCTCCTGAGTATTGTATCCCCTTTCTAACTTTCCCTAGAGATCTCAGGATCTCTGTCACTCCCAATAGGAGCTACAGAGCTGATATCATGAATGGAAGCAGCTCATCAGCTTCTTGGACCTGTCTCTAAAATCCACAGAATTCTGATAAAAGGGTCTTTTGACCAAGCAGCCACTGTGTAATTGACTCCAGGGAGGACATGCCAGCATTTGTTTCTGTCAACTGTGCAAGGGTTAAGAAACCTCACTGTGGTCACTGAGGTCAGACACTAGCACTCCCTGAGCTACATCCAGCCCACAGATGTGTTTGGTTTGGCCCACTTCATTGTATATACACATAGCAGTTAGTTGCAATGTATCAATACTTGGGAGGTTTTACATAAAAATCATCATTTCCAACTTTCATTTCAATGGCCTGTCTGACAATACAGGGCCTGACAGTCTGTCCAAGTGAAGTGATGGGCCCTGCTTGGCCCCATGCCTTGCTGCAGCCCACCCCCTCCTACTTGGTCCACTTCCTGTACTCGTGTTCGTTTCCTAGCCTTGCAGGCCTGACAGTGTATAAGTCTTCCCACGGTGCCTGTACCATTTCTTTCCAATATAATCACAAATGAAAAGCAAAAATTATTCTCATTACACTGTAACCTAATTTTAACAAGATGCTAAATACTGTATCTCAAGCCTTTGCTCTCAATCTAAGATGAAAAATCCTATTTTTTTCTGTGTTTGTGTGTCATTTATATTTTAAAGTTGCATGGTTAAAAATTGTCCTTACCTGGTGGTTTTCCAGAGTCAGAGAAGTCTTCTCCTTTGACCTTTTTCATGGTAGCATTTTATGCTCTTCTGGTTTCTACCCGCAATACAGGCTAAACAGCAACCCAAAGTTTGACCCTCTGGCCTTGTCCTTAGTCATCTACTTTGCAGTGCTGATTTCAACTCTAGGTAAGGAAGGGAGCCTGAAGGTGGAAAAGAGAAATAAGATACCTCTTTCACTTACACAGAGTTGAAAAGTGATTCATGAGGCCACACAGTACAAAGGTAATGTGCTGTTTCTGGGCACTGGTGACTTACACCTGTAAATCCTATCTACTCATGGAGGCTTAGATCTGAGGATCATGGTTTGAGGCCAGTTGGGACAGGAAAATCTATGAAACTCCTGTCTCTGATTAACTACCAAAAAGCCAAAAGGAAGGAAGGAAGGAAGAAAGAAAGAAAGAGTAATGGGCTCAAGAGTGCTTGCAGAGTACTGTACTGGGAAGCCATTTACACTGCCCCTCCATCTTCACTGTCTCCTGTTTTTATCAGATACACAGCCAGCCTCCTCCCCAGCTGTATACCTGTTCTGGCTAGCGTGGCCCAGTTGGTACAAGTCTGCCACTGTGCAAGTTCTTTTCCCTTCCTGCCTACCATCTCCTTATTCTGAAGATGGAAGGAAAAATGTTTCTCTTAGCACCAAGCAGCCACTTGGGGGCAGTTGGGGCAGAACAAGAGGCCAGTGTGTAGCAGTCATGAAAGACCTATTCCATGAAAACATCAAGTGGAATCCTGCCTGAGCAAGAATGTAATCAGTATATACAAAAACCCATTCAATGCTTTGGAAACTCGGATCAGAAGTCATCTCATTGCCATGACATTTTCACTTTACCATAGAAATACTAATTTCTCCCAATTCCCATGACTCGAGTTTCACATGAGGTCGCAGACTGCTCAGTCAAAAGTTGTTCATAGCTTTGGAAGGTCTGAAATTTCGAGAGTATTGAGCAAGGCCTACTCAGTGTGAGAACATGATCTAAGAAGATTGGACTGTCAACAAGAAGCACCAGTCTGTGGTTAAAAGGTTTTGAGGAGGAAATGCTGAAGCTCTGCAGCAAGAACCTCCGAAAGATCATAAAACATGTAGGTTCAAAAGCAATCTCATTCACTCTGACCACTCATTGTGTCTAAGTAGACGTGAGGTGGAATGAGGTAGGGTTAAACAAACATTAGATGGTATCTTGCTGCTTGTGTAATTAGTGGAGTGAAACATCAGAAAAATACTTGAAACATTTTGCTAGGACCCTGAAGGGCACTTGGAGCAACTCACTCCAAAATGTCAAAATTTAGACAGAATTCCACTGCCAGCCCACCAGCTGTGAGAATTGGGGTGAGTTACATAACCTTTTATGCTCCTGGCTTTTGTATACCTGAGATGAGAATTGGGATATTATAGGATTGTCATGGGGATTAAAAGAAATAATGTGTGGAGATGGTTGGAATAATGCCTGGCATAAGGTGAGTGGCCAGTAATGATAGTAGGTGCCGTTGGGTGCCATGGAAATGTGTGATAGCTGTGTGTTTGGGGTATTTGATATGGTTCTAAAACAAAACCATAGGTGCGTATGTTTCAGTTTTCCACAGCTGTTTTTAAATCTTCAGCTGTTTAAGCCCCTTGTTAGTCTCTTGCTCCTTCAAGTATCTTATCTACTCTTCAGTAGCGTTTTCTCTTCTTGCCAATGACATTCTCAAGCCCCAGTATCAGCCATGGCTTAGGGGTGACAGGGGCTGAGTCACTGTGACCCATTCAACCTCCTGGAGCTCGCTTCCCCCTGTTCATTTATTGAAGAGTATGATATTTGCATCATACCCTCTACTGAATTACAATGTAACCATTAACCGAGTGTGTTTATGCAATGCTTTATTGTGTAATCACTTGTCATAAAACATTAATAAGAATATATGGTTTATTGATGGATACATACAGACTACAGGGGAAATCCAGGGCTAATGGTGATGTCTCTTTTAATATGCCACGTAAACTACTGCAATTGAAACCCAATTGATTTTATCAGATAAATTGGGGGTCAAAGTTGCATTGCCATAACTCCTGTTTCTGTGCTGCCTTCGTATAAATTGCAGGGGAAAGTTTGGGGGATCCCTCACAGGCAGCTAATTCCTTTCTCTTACCAAGGAATGGAAACCATTCAAGTGACCACTTTCCACCATTCTGGACAGACTGAGATGCTAAAAAGGATTCCCTTTAACTCTGTTCTTCTCCTCATTTTAACCTAGAAACTCTGTAGAGGTCTGGAGGGGGAAAGGATGTAATGTATCTAGTTCATTACCCATAAAATGTCCTATGGAAGGAATCTTACTGTCACCTTGGTCTTTCAAAACACTAAACAATGAAAACATCTAATTTGTTCCCAATCTAGTTCATGATGTCACTAGAAATTCTTAATGAAGTTATCAGCATTGAGTATGCTGTTCAGTTAATAAGCCGTACTTGGTTTGAGGCATGTTGTGCAATATGTCAGCATTTCCCCTTTCTTTCCTGTAAATTGTAACTTTTCTGGTGATTAGCATTGAGAGTCTTTTACTGATTAGGGAATTGTCAGCTGAAATCATCAGGGATTTCCCCTTGACTATTTTAGAAACAATCTGAAGAATTGAATATGTTGTTTGGAAATTAAGAAATTTAGGATAATTCATGAGAAGCTAAATGGTGAAATTGAATCAAGAAGTGATTGTTTTTCTTGAAAATAAGGTAATGATAGGGTCGTAATAGGAATGAAATGGACTTTGAAATAATCTCTCTAAAGCATCTACAAAGCTTTAATTTTCCACTTTTCAGAGATTTATGTGTTATATTTTAGAAGGGAAGCTGACATGGAAACATTACAATATTTCAGATGCCTGGAAAGTGGCTAATTAAGTGTCTTGAATTACCAGGACTAGGAAAATCTTTCTTATAATCAGTGTTGTAGCTACAGGACCACAGAATAAGGGTGACAGACTAGAGTAGTAGGAAAGAGAGCTAGGCAGGACAAAAGGGAGGAGGTCTGTTTTAAGTTCAAGGAGGAGGTGAGAGCTTTCTGCCCAGTGGCAGGATGGGTGGGGCCAGCTGGTTTAACAAAGAATGAGGGGCCTGTTCTGGAAGAATGAGAGCGCCTCTCAAAGGAAGTGACCTTTCAGCTGATCCAGAAGGAACTAGCAGAAGCAGACACAAAGAAGAGCTCCGGGAGGGTAAAGGAAATAAAATAACACATGCAAAGACCCTGGAGCTAGACTGGATTTGGTATCCAGGAAGGAATGAGAAGGCCAGTGGAGTTGAGCTTGGGGAAGATATGAAAAGTAGGAAAAGGTGGCTCACGCCTGTAATCCTAGCTACTCAGGAGGCTGAGATTTGAGGATCGCGGTTCAAAGCCAGCCCGGGCAGGAGAGACCGTGAGACTCCTATCTCCAATAAACCACCAGAAAACCGGAAGTGGCGCTGTAGCTCAAGTGGTAGAGCGCTCGCCTTGAGCTGAAGAGCTGAGGGACAGCGCCCAGGCCCAGAGTTCAAGCCCCACGACCGACAAAAAAAAAAAAAAAAATACAAAGAAAAGTAGGAAAAGGCTACTGATAAAAGAATTTTAGAGAGCCTGGTAAGGTGGCTCACACTTGTTATCCTAGCTGCTTGGGAGACTGAAACCAGGAGGATTGCTGTTCGAGACCAGCCCTGACGAAAAAGTTTTCAAGACCCATTCTCAACTAATAACTGAGCATGATGGTACATGATGATAAGAAACATAAAATAGGAGGTTCGTGAACCAGGCAGGCTGTGAGACCGTATCTCAGAAATAACCAGTGCAAAAAAGTACAGGAGGATCACAAGTTCGAGGACAGCTTGAGCTACCTTGTCACCAGAAAAAAAAAAAAGAAAGAGGGTTGGGGCAAGGCAGAGCTGGGAGTGGAGCTTGGTGGAACCTGCTAGACATTCTAGACCTTGAGGTGAAAAACCCTAGTACCTCAGCCCAAAAAAGAAAGTCTGTTAGAAAGAAATATTAATATTTATTGTGGGTTGGGAGGAAAGGGATGGTAGGGGGAAAATAAAGGAGGGTGTAACAATGCTCGATAGGAAATGGACCCATTACCTTGCTCATGTAAATGTATCTTTACAGTTACATGTACAGTATCTTATCAATAAAAAAATTATATATTAAGAGGGAAAAAAAGAAAAATAAATTATTTGGAAATACAACTAAAAAAAAAAACATTTATTGTGTTTCCAAATTACATTTTTTTTCTTTCAGGTTCTAGGGATCAAACACAGGGCCTTGCATTGCTAGGCAGGTACTGAGCTACTTCACGTTCCGTTTTTTTCTTTTCTTTTCCCTCCTTTCCTCTCTTCCCTTCCCCTCTCCTCCCTTCCCCTCCCGTTCCCTTTCCTTCCCTTCCCTTCCTTCTGTGACAAGGTATCTCTCTGTAGTCTAAGCTGGCCTTAAACTCTCAGTCCTCCTTGCAGCTGGAATTATAGATATATACCATCACACTTGGCTAGAATCATCCTAGTTCTGAAAGTGACATTGTGAAAAATACTTACAGACATAATTAAGAGCCTAAATGATGTGTCTGAACCATTTTCGGTCTTTAGATTTGTGTTTGATAATAGCCTCAGCACTCAGAAAGAGAACTGGTGACTTGCCAGGTGTTCTTCTTCTCTTGTCAACTTCCATGTAAACAAGAGATTGAAGGAAAGAAAAGGTGTGCTTACAAATCATTCATCCTTCTCCCACCACCCTGAACCCCAGTGTTCGTGTTGCACAAGCCCTCCTCATGTCCTTGTGTTCCTATGTTCCATAATGCTCCATGGTGACAAACAGCAGGGGAGTGGGAGCCAGGAGACAACAACTGCTTTCACTCAACAGGAGAGAGGAATTGGCTTTGCAAAACAAAGTGAACAGATGAGAGGAAGCCTGAAATTCAGAATGACTGATGCTTTTCCCTCTTATCTTCCACCCACCCAACTCCTCTGGGGCACCCAAGGTGAACAACTGCAAGGCCACACCGCCTGTAGAATAGTTACTTAGAATAACTAAGGGAGAAAGATTGGCATGTGGTCTTCAAAGACTGGTAATCAAATAGGGTAGCAAGCATGCAGAGAAGTGAGTTGGACGAATATAGATGATGATTTGTTCAAAATAATTTAGCAACCAGAAGCAAAGTCTTTAATGTCTAAGTGGATATGGAAGCAGCGGGCCAGTTCTTCCCTGCCATTAAAAGCTTATGCAAATCCCATAAATCAGTAATGTGCTTTTTAGGGTTGCAGTTTCCTTTCTGAGAGCTTTGCATTTTTAGACTATCGACCACTCCCTGAAAATAACCAAGCCAAGATAGTGGTGCTTTGCCAATTATCTTTTTTCTACCTCTGCAGTAGCTTTCTCTCTCAATGTAAGTACTGTGTAGGGATGCAGAGGCTTTCATTCAGTCCATGAGTGCATTCACTGTGCACCATGCTGAGTAGTGTGCCAGCTTTTGGTGAAACAATAATCAGGTAAGACTAGTATAGAGGGATAGAGCGTCAGTTGGAGAGGGACATGGCCAAGGGTGGTAAGTGTTGTCATAGCAGAGATGTGAATGACAGAACGTGAAAACCTAGAGCTTGGCTGGTTCAAGTGAGAGAGGGGATTCAGCAGAGTCTCAAAGAAGTAACTTATTTCAGATCCAAAAGGAAGAAGATACAATTAAACATAGAGAATCATGAGTCGAGAGAGACACAAAGAAGTGTCCATGCTTAATGTGTCACTATGATGTACCATTCACAACTATTAGAGTGACTGAAATTCTAAAAATTGAGACAACAGAAAAGACTGATCATAGCAAGCACTGGAAAAAGACATAAAAGATCTGATTCTGACCTCACTGTGGGGAATGTGAAATGACACAAGCACTTTAGGAAGTGATTCAGTAGCGTCCTTACAAGTTGAACATGTCTGTTGTAGGACCCAGGCACTCCCCTCCCAAGTATTTATTCAACAGCATTGAAAGCATATGCCCTTCAGAGACTTAATTCAGAGAAACTTTATAACAGTTTAGAACTGGGAATAGTCCAAATGCCTGATAATTAATGAATAGATAAACATTCTGTGATAATCAAAGAATGTCCATTATTTTAAAAAATCAGTAACAAAACTTAATACATGCAAGAGGAGCCAGACCAGAAATCACAAGCTATATGATTCCATTTCGGTGAAATTCTTTGCCATGCCAGTTGATCTAAAGTGACTGAAAAAAAAAAAAAATCAGACGTTGCCTGGGGGTGGGAGTAGGAACAAGAATGTACAAAAGGAAGAGTTGGAGTGAGCACAAAGAGAGTTGGGTACAAGGGGTGTGGTGATGATTACATGGATATATTCCTTGCTCAGACTTACCAAATTGAGTTCATTGCAAATCAGCTATTTTTTGGTTTGCATATTAGTCCATTACAGAAGATAAGTATGTAAATGTTCATTGTTAGGGAATTAATTAAATGGATTCATGAATCTTAAACAACAACTTCTTTAAAAAGAAATAAACTTGTATGTGTCAATATGAGATAACCCTCCCAGATAAATTATTGGGCTGGGGACATGTTTCAAGTAGTTTAGTGCTTGTCTTATATGCATAGACCTTGAGTGTAATCCCTAGTACTAAAAAGTAATCATACAACCATGTGGTAGGCACTGGTGGCTCATGCCTAGCAGCTCAGAAAGCTGAGGTCTAAGGATCACTTTTCGAAGCCAACCTGGACAGGAAAGTCTATGAGACTCTTATCTTAAGTTAGTCACGCAAAAACCCAGAAATAAGAATTGTGGCTCAAGTGGTAGAGCACTAGCCTTCAACAAAAAAACTCAGGGACAGTGCCTCGGCCCTGAGTTCAAATCCCAGTACTGGCACCAAAAACAAAACAAAAAAAAGCCATGTGGAAGGAAGAGCTTTGAATGTGTAAATGACCCGCATTTGCCCTGGATTGGGTTTTGTGGCAGGCACTGGGACCATCTCAGTGCACATTTCCTTGGTGCAGATTCCATGCTGAACCCTGCTGGTTTGGGTGGAGGATGAGGAGCTCTCCCAGAGGTGCCCCACTTAGAGTTTCAGATGTGTCCTATCCATGATTCACAGGCTGCCCCATGTGCTACAGGGTATATATCAGTGACTTGCTATTCATTTTCAGTGTTTCTTTCTAACTCATATCAGCCTATGCACTCATTCAGGTCATCTGGTTTCCATTCCCTGGCTCTTTCTTTTAGTGGCAGGGGAGTGATAGTATTAACATATTTGCAACTGGAATAAACATCAAAGGTCATCTAGTCCCAAATCTCATAGAGGAGGAAACTTCTAGAAACTGCATCAGTGAGGCTCCAGCTCATACCTGTCCCCAGAAATGGCCTGCAGTCCACAGACCCTGGATCAGGACAGACATTTATTAGTTTGAGTCCATAAGAAACCACCTATGAATGGTAATGTCCACAGCATTGAGGTGGGGGCCTTGCAGCTTGTTTCAGTCCTGCCTGGGACATGGCTAGCCTGTCCATATGCAAGGTAACCTTCCCTAACGGGTTGTCCCAATGGAGCTGTGATAGGAATGTTCCTGGAAATGTGGCAGGCTCAGTTTGGCTTGTAGGCTCCTGAGTTTGTTTAGTCTGGGGATAGCAGTAGTCTCGGCCTGGAGCGAGGCCAGCCACACCACCTTGGTCTTCCTTGGAACTGACCACAAAACCTCAGGACTGCCTTTTTTTTTTTTAATATTCTATTTCTGTCTTTGTAGTTCCCCAGGAGATTTCCTTTTGAATAAATACCTTGTTTTGTTCACATTTGGGGTTAGGTGTGTATGTTGATCTCCACTGGAATGCACATCTGCTTTGGCTATAGCCAGTGAACTACCAGCTGATCTCCTTCCCCTAGCCGTGTACCTGTCTAGTATGTTCGGGCTGACCATGGGAGTCTAGGGCCCTTTGTTAAAATACTAACAGTGTTAATAAATGATGGCCCCTGGGGTCATACTTACTAGCTATGTGACTGGGAATCAGTTAACCACCCTGTGCTTCAGTTTCCTGGTGTATGGAATGGGGACAATAGGAGACATCTTGTGAAGTGAGCAATTCACAGTGTTATCCTAGCTCGGGATCTGGCACACAACACTCAGGGAAATGCTAGGCAGGAGTGCTGGCTCCAGTGGATGTTTCTACGGTTGTTATTGCCACCTTCCTCACAGCCCCTCTTAAAGAAGCACCATTACCTGGAACCCTTAACCTCTGGGCCACTGGTGCAGGAGTTAGAGCCAAAGGTGAGTGAGCTAAAAGGGCTGATGACCTAGGCATGGGCTGGTGGGAGGAAAGGAAGGGAGGCTTTAAGCATTCAGGACACTGGTTGTTGAGAAAAGGGAAAAGAAGCTGCCTTTGGCTAGGGGAAATCAGATTTAACTTTGGGACCATCAGGAAATAAAGGTAGGGATGTACTCCACTGGCCACTGATGAATCTAGCCGCTTGTGAAGGAAGGCTAGCAGTGTGCCAAAGCTGAAGAACTCAGATTTAATCCTATGGCTAAAGTCAATCATTCATATTCATAAATCTAATGAACACAAAAACTGGGAGAGAGCAAGGGAGGGGGTGACATTGTCCAAAAGAAATGTACTCTTTACCTGATTATGTAACTGTCACCTCTTTGTACATCCTCTTTATAATAATAAAAAATTAAATTAAAAAACAATCTAATGAAAACAGAACTTAGATCTGCACATCTCAACAAGAAGAGACAGTTGACATGGGAGACACAGGCCAGCACTTGCTTTTGTGCTCTTCGTCCTAGTTTAGCTGTAGCACAGGGCTTGGACCAGACAGCCACAGCACTTTCCATTTTAATGTGATGTCCAGTTCAATAAATAGAACCTCTATGCCATTCATTCCCTTTATGCACTGGGTTTTGTGATTGCACACACACACGGTCTGTGGAAGAGGCAGTTAAAGGTGCCATATGTTAAGGGAAAAGTAACAATTTGGAACAAGTCATTAGACTTCAGTGACTGCTTTCTCACCTGTAAGGCAGTTGCCTGTCCTCAGGCCCTGGCTCAGGGTGCCATGAACAGTAGATAATAAAAAGATTGTAAAACGCTATGTAAATATCAAGTGCTGTGTAAAGAGCACTTGGGAAAGAGCAATCTCAAACAATGTAGGAAAACCCCACAAGAGGAAGATGCAGCTTTAGGGCACACACACCCCTCAGTTTAAAACCTATGTTCTACATTTCAAACAGGTGCTAACAAGGTGGGTTTTTTAAATTTGGGTTTTTGTTGTTACTGTTTTTTCCTGTGGAGGAAGGGCTGTTGATTGGTTTTTAAGTTTATTTTGTTCTGTTGCTGTGCTGGGGCTTGAACTCGGGGCCTCTTACTTTCACTTGGCTTTTTCCTTTGTGGCTGCTGTTCTACCACTTGAGCCACAATTCTACTTTCAGCTTTTTACTGGATTGTGGTGGTGGTGGTTGTGGGCTTGAGCTAAGGACCTGCGTCTGTCCCTGTGCTTTTTTGCTCAAGGTTAGTGTTCTACCACTTTGAGCCATAGCTCTACTTCTGGTTTTCTGTTCGTTAATTGGAGATAAGAGTCTTACAAGCAAGACTTTTTGCCCAGGCTGGCTTTGAATCATGATCCTCAGATCTCAGCCTCCTAAGTAGCTAGGATTACAGACATGAGCCACCAGCACCTGGCTCTGCTGGTTATTTGAAGGCACCAGTCTCTAGGATTTGTCTGCCTGGACTGGCTTTGAACCTCATTCCTCTTCCCTCTCTCTGCCTTTTGAGTAGCCAGGATTTAGGAGCATGAGACACTAGCACCCAGCTAGAAAGGTTACACGTTTGCAGTGTTCTACACACACCTTAGAATTAATGAACACATATTGGGGGACTTCCTTCAACATAAGTGGCTATTTTCTACAAGTTACTTCATTGTTTCAGGACCCAAATCCCCTTGCAAGGTTTTTGTTTTTGTTTGTACTTGGGTTTGACTTGCACTTGCTCAGTTGGCACCCTACCATTTGAGCCATGCTTCTCCAGACTCCTTTCTATTTTCTGGCTATTTGGAGACAGAGTCTAGCAAACTTTACTGCCCAGTCTAGCTTTAAACCATGGATTCTCCAGATCTCAGCCTCCTGAGTAACTAAGATTAGAACTACCTGTACCCAGCAACTTTTACAAGCAATTTAAAGCAAGCTTTACTTCATCTCAAATTCCAGTTAGCATTAAAGTGATTTAAGTGTATAGCATGGTCTACTTCTTGCCATCACAAATGTGCTTGTGGAGTAAATGTGGAGCATTTGGAGAACAGTGGAGTTAGTCTTGTCTCCAAGATGCTTCTTACAAGCTTTAGTCAGCTGCAGACTTTACAAGGACAAATAGTACTACCACGTTTCACTTACTTGGAGCTTTTCTCTGAGGAGATCAAAGCTGCTTTGTAGACTTAATCTATTTAATTCTCACAACATCCCTGCAGTGTAAGTAGCTGCTATCATACTCCCTCTGCTGATATGGAACCACAGTAGATACGAAAACTGACTTTTCAAGGAACACATGCAAGTCAACTTAAAATGGGAGCTGGAGTCTTCAATTTATGTTTTTCTTTTCTGTGTCCAGATTCTCCAGTATGAACCAAACTGGAGAATCCTCAAACTAACAGGTATACTCTTTTGTCTAGTTTATAGATGCTTCAAAAAATGACAAACTTTTGCTGTGCCTTTCTGTTCATCGTTAGGGATTGTAGAAATATTTACCTGGCGTTCATTCGATGTTATGGTCATTGTGAAAGTACCACATGTTTTATAGTCACATATGCCTGAGTTTGACTAGCTCTATGTCAAGAAAACATGAGTAAGAGTACTTGTATCAGTGTGGTCTCCACTGAGTTGGGGTAGTGTATCTGATACGCTTTAGCAGAGAGGCTGGCCTTCAATAAATAATTCTTACATTACAAAACAAACAGCTTCTTGGGTTAGTTCTTACTTTGGTGAGACTTTACTGAGTTAGCTCTCAGAAAGCAAATCCAGATGTATTGCAGGTGTTCTTTGTGGAAAAAAAAAATCTGTGTGTTGCTATAGCCAGCCTACTCCTCTTCCCTGTCCCTTCTACTGGGTTCCATTTTGGTCTTGAACTACTTAATCAGTTCCTGCACTTGAGCTTGGGTTTCTGTTTTAAAAAAACAAAAAACAAAAACAAAATGATCTCTTCAGCAGAACCTATGAAAAGCAATTTTGTCTCATGAACCAGTCTTTTATTTCAGAATTCTTTGGTTCCCATGAATGTAGTATACTTGGAACTTGTCCAGTTTGGATTCTTCTAAGAGAAAGGGATAAAAAGAGGAGGGGGTCTAACATGATCTAATCCATTTTGGGCTTGGAAAAGACAAGGTTGTCTGAATGGCATACTGTGCTATGACTCCAATATCACAGACGCTTATAGCTGCCAGCAGCATTTGTTCCTGAACAGAAAACAGAAAATTAAGTGTCGTGGGCCCCATTCAGGACTATACAGCCAGACTTCCCAAGAATGGACCAGAGAATTGAGATTTATTTGTAAGTCAGTATTCCTTGTGGGCAAAACAATGCCAGGTTTAGGAACCGCTGCTAAGGCCATTTTCCAGATGAGAAAAGAACATGAGAAGGAAGCACCTCCTCCAAGATTATTCACATGGCTGGCTCATGACAGAGGCATGCAAGGCGCCCAGATTCCCTCCCTGACAGGGCAGGGTCTTCCCACAGCTCTCCCCGGCCCTGCCAACAGAGGTGGAGGGAGTGAGGTGCAAGGTCTGTGTGCTCTCCATCTCTATCAGAGAGAGAGAGCACCACTTGACCTTAAAGGGCCACCATTATATTAAGCTAGTTAAAGAGTGTTCCGTTCACTTTGTCCTTCGTCTGAGTCTGTTCCTTACACTAAATTAAGCCATTTTGCAGAGTAGTCTGAGTCACCGAGTGGCAGTTGTTGGTGCCTCACTGGAAGTGCTTTGATCATTGTCATCTGAAAGCAAGCATTAGTGCTTACCCAGATAAGGGCTCTGCCCTTGACAACAATGTAAAGACCAAAGACTTAAAGGTTATTCCCAGGGCAGAGACTAGCACTGAGAGCAGGTTAGAAAGCATGGGAGCCATGCATGTTTGAGTCAGAGAATCTGACCTCCCACCTGCCTTCTTCTCTGGAATAGAGGAAGGAAGTTTCTTTCTTAGCTCAGATCATACAGCAAGATAAAACAGGTTGTGTGAGCCAATCAGTCAGATAGGTTCTTCCCACCTCCCCAGCTTGGTTTGGAATTGTTTTTATCTGGGAGCTGGACTTGAAGGACATCTAGACATGAGACTAGGGTCCAGAATGTAGCAAGAGAGATGTTGGCGAACTCATATTTAAGAAGGATTAGATAAAAAAGATTATGAAATATCTTGAAGCAGAGGATAAGCATGGTTTATAACCATGGAGGGAAGTCAGGGTAGGACTCTGGGAAGGAGGCCAGTTGTTCCTAAGTATTGATAATGACAGCACTCTAATGGTGCATGGTAGCATGACCAGGAAGCTTCTGAGAGTTCAAAGCATTGTCATCAGTGCTGAACCATGATTTTGTGCCAAGCTCCATGTCTAGTGTGGGGCTTTTTCCTCAGAACAGCCCTACATTTGTGTTTCCATCCAAGTGGGTATTTCCCATTACCAATGGAAGTACCCACTCAAGGAGAGTGAGCAGGTAACCTACTAGAAGCCAAGATTCTAGGGAAGGCTGTATTTACACCTACGTTGTCTCCTTTCTTGAGGCCTTTCTAAAAATGTTGGAAGGAAAGTTCTGAGTAGCTGACCAAGAAGAAATGGAAACTTCATGTTTTGTCCGAACAAAGGAACAAAATGGCAGGATGACATGTAATATTCTCAGAAAGATGCAAGAAAGTAAACATCAGTAGCCCTGGTGGTAGTCTGAATTGTGCTTAAGGAAGGACAAGTGGAAAATGACCAGAGGTTGGTTGCTCATCTGGCAAGCTATTGACATGTTAGCATAACCCAGTAAGGTAGAGGAAGGCTCATAGAAGAGTGATAAGCAGATGTCATTTACAATGAGCGTCATTGATGATTGAGGATATTTAAGATTAAGGACTAGGCATTGCTTAACCAGAGGAGAAAGTTCAGTTGAATTGGTTTGTCATCCAAAGAGATTATAGTGGACTCCGGTAAGAAAGTAGTCAGAAGACATCTTTCATGGACTTGTGTACATTTGGCACTCTACTAAGCCACTTTACAAGGAATTGACTAGATAAGAACTAGGAAAATTACAAATTGCAAAAAAATTACAAATGAGACTGCTATCACAAAGCACTTGTGATAGAAGGAGAAAAGGAAAAATGAAGCCTGAAAGGACCCTACTCCCTATCGAAACAATAGATCATTGATAAAGGTTTGCAGAAGATGGCAAAGACAGAGCATTAAAACGGAAGGCAAGTGCAAACACAGCTAATATCTAAGGAAGAGAAGACCTGAGGAGCATTGGTTATATGCTAAGCACATCAAGTAATCAGTTACACACTAAAATAAGGTAGAAACTCAAATAAATATTCAGTTGTTACAGCAATTCTGCCAGTTAAGTATTGGCCCATTTTACAGATGGGGAAGCAAAGGTCCTGAGAGGTGGTCACTATCCTCAGATCAGGCTTCTGGAGGAGGTAGGAGTCACCCAAGTTGACCTTGACCCTATCCCACTGCCTCAGCTGGAACTCAGAGAAAGGGACAGACAAGCCAGAAGCAGTGAAAGGATGAGGAAGATCAAGAGTGGATTGGAAGAACTGGTGGCCTTAAAGAGTGAAACTGCCACAGGACTGAAATGAGAAGTTTGCCACAAGGAAATTCACAGGCTGGATTCATGGTTTCACTTGTCTTGTGTGGCATTTCGCTGCCTGATATGGGGAAGATTGCACATTAGTCATCTGGGAACTGTGGGAATCCTCTCCCCTCACTAGACATGTGTGTTTAGTAATGTCCCCACACGATATCATCACATCTGTCTTTTTGCCCTTTTGAGTGACATGGACTACCAGTTGGTGAAATTATAGGTCTGTGTGAATTGCAAGTAATTTGGTAGAAGTCTTTGAAAAAATAATTATAACTTGAGAAATTGGAGTTGACCTCAGTGAGGTTTTTGTGAATTGTGAGGTCTGAAGAGAAGAATTGGCAAATACTTCACTTGAAAAGTAATCAAGTGTCCATGGGACAGTGAGGAGCCTTTCTCCTCTCACTGGGAAAGCACATTCCAGCCACATTCATTTCTGTTCTTGTTGCTACTTACAACTCTACTCCCCCTCTTAAGTATGTGACAGGTCTGGACATAGTTCTTTTCTGTAGTCCACTGACTCTTGTAAATAATGCTGTGATTATAAGGTTTCCTGAATACAATTTCCAAAATGTTAGTAATAACCACATTGCACCTACCTGCTGTACTTGGGCAACTACCTCTATTGCTCAATTTACTTAATATTGGTCATAGTAAAACATGTTTTCATCACTTGGACTCCAAATTTTATTTGCCAAGTTACTAATGGCCATTTGTTTCTGTAACATAAATTAGGATGTTGTGCAAGTTTGGCTTGCAAATAGGTTGACTCTTGTCAGTAATGAGTTTGCCCAGGGATCAGTATAAGGAGTCATCTGTGTTGACTAACCAGTTATTTGTGAAAACTTTTATCGGTTTACTTTTAAGATAGTCTAAAACTGGAATGGATTTTTGAAGTGCAGAGCCTAACCTTCTCCCTGTCCTCATCAAGTTAGTTTTCAGATTGGAGGACACAAAGTCGCAAGTAGTGGTCTACATGCCATGAACTCCCAGGCCACGACACTGATTAGTGGCAGATCTGTAAGACTTTCCACCAAAGGGCTATTTTCTTCTAATAGGCAAACAGCTGACTCTAAGACACTGTGTTTTTCAACCCTAGATGTTGACTGGGAAAAGAAAAAAGAAAAAGAAACTGCTTTTTGTATAAAAAGCTCTTGAGAATATCTCTCATATAGTCAGACCAACAGAACACACAAATTTCTCCTTGTAAGAGTGTTCCAAAGTCCTCTTAGATTGAGTTCCTCTCATATTTCTCTTGAAAAGCCATGTTTCTTTTCTACTTAGAGATAATGAATCCTATTTGTTCTGACAGCATTGTACAAACATCTATTGCTTCAAAATTCTCAAGCAGAGTTAAAAATCAAGGATGGCCCACTTCTGATTTTTATTAGTAATGACAGAGAACATTTTATCAGAACCGTAGAAGCAATTCAGAAAATGGAAATCAACTTAGCAATTACACAGTTAACATTGTACAAGATGAAAGCTTGCATCACAATATCCATAGTCCTGTCAACTCTGCTTTACTTTTGAGTCTGTCTGTAGGTTGTGTATCCTTTGAAAACCTGGTACTTACTGTCAGTAGTGGGATTTTCTATGAAATATACCACAGGAATAATAAATACAACATGTCTGATCAGAGAACAAAGGCTATGGGAAAGTATTTTTGATAAGGACTGACTCAGGCCATCATGTTGCTTCAGACATCTTAGGATCTGAATTCATAACAAAAGTTTTGAAAGAATTCCCCAGCAACCTAGTTAAAGCTCTAGCCTTATATTTCCAGTTGCCATGAAGGGCACCAATGAGCAGACAGGCCAGGGAGAGCACAAAGTATCTCATCACCAGATGTGACTAACCCTGGGGAATCTTGTCAAAAATATTTTTATTTGTAATCCACGTGCAGAAAAGATATGTTTTAGAGGCGCTGGAGAGTTGGCTGCTGTAATTCAGGTCTGCCACCTGTCCCACATACCTGGTCTTCCTTCAGCTCCTTTGTGCTGATTGGACATTCTCAGGAGGCCCTGTGAAGCTCATGGAACTAATAATATACAGTGGCATTGTCTGTCTTAACACTAGGCAATGAATGCTTCTGATGGGGGATTTCGTGTTACTTAGCTGTGTACGCAGAACTTACCAAGCAGGAGAGACATTGTATTCTGTTAATGCAGCACGGTGGGCAAGCAGATAAGTTCCTGTGTAGGGGGGAGCAATTAAATAATAGTAATCCTGGAAACTAGCAAGTCACATTGTAAAGCCTGTCCCTCAGATGTTTAATAGATCATACCAGATAGGACAGGGCAATGTGCACAATATCAGAGTGGCAGTCCCCAAGCCCTCCAGGGAAAACATCAAGGTGACAGCTACTTTTTCCTGTAATCATGCTGTGTGCACCTTACTTCCTTTTCCTCTAGGGGTCATCCCATGCAGCATCGCTGCCCCCCTCTCCGAATTACTTTAAGATGCCTTCCTGAGGGCTCCTGAAGATCCAGAGCTCAGCAGGCTGTGCTATGATCACAAGGTCTCTTGTCTCGGTGCCTAGGAAATGGTAGGTGGTCAGCAGACATTTACCACATGAAAGTTGCATGTATCATATCTTGGGCTCCTAAACAAGGAAGAGAAAATTAATTTTACTGCTGACCTTAGGAAAACCAAACCTCCAACGTCTTTTAATGCAGGTCAAAGCTTGACCATAGATAGGACTTCAAGTTTTGGCTATTCAGTCATGACAAGAAGGTACCCAGATTCATCATGAAACTAGGCTAAAAGTTAAAAACCGGTGCTTTTCAGAGTTTACCAACCATAGCTAACTAGCTTTAGTTGTCATCTTTGAATTATTTATAAAAATAAAGCAACTGCATTGGTTCTGAAGAATAAAAGGAAAATCCTATTTTTAGTATTCCTCTCTCATCTGTAAAGCTGTCACAAATGAGAGCACATTCGACCACATTTCATTCTTTTTATTTGTACTAGTCTTGCCATTTTGATCTCCTTAGAAGTTGAATCATATTTTTGGAATGAAACAGTCATAGGCTTTTTTGTCATTAGCTTTTTTACTATTTAGTTTAGAATAAGAACAGAATGATAAAATTAGATATAAGAGGCCTCTGTGTGTCATCAAGTAACCTAGTCTGCTTTTGGTAACAAAAATATATTCGCTTTAAATAATTGCTAGCTCATTTTGAACCAGCTTTGTTCAGATGAATGGCCTTCAGTCTGTGAACAGAGTATGAGAAACTCATCTCTCCTTCAGAGCTCTTCCTGACAATTAAAATATTTCTTTTCTTAATTTTATTCCATTGCTCCTAATTATGACCCGGTAATTAGTGTGCTGATTATATTCCTAGCATAATTTCTCTGCCTCCTTGATGTTCACCTTTCATTTATTTTTAGATGCTTCTTTCATTTGTCTTTGAAGTCTCTGTTTACCTGTTCCTGCACTGGGCCTGGGGGTAGGGGGAGTGGGTCTCCCAGTGAGTGAGGCGCTTACCCAATGTCCTAAGCCAGTTGCCACTATGGATTTTTTGTCATGTGTTATAAGAGTATTTTTAGCCAAGGAAAAGCGTTGTGAGGAGTTGGAGAGTGATGGTGTAGCCTTGCCCCTCTGTTATGGGAGGAGCGGGGGGGAAGGGGGGGGATGGTTGGTGAGGAGAGGCATCTGCTCATCCCTTGGGGCCAGCTCACTGCAGCACTGCTGGATCCTGATTCAGCCCACGGCCTGGGCTCCCCATCCCCTCTTCCCTTGCTTCCTTTGTTTGTTTAGTTTTTATGCTGATACTAAGGGTCTGGTTACTAGCTTAGCCTTAGCTTTTTCACTTAAGGTTGGCACTGTACCACTTGAGACACAGTTCCACTTCTAGCTTTTTTGGTGGTTAATTGAAGACGTGTCTCACAGACGTACCTACCAAGGCCTGCTTTGAACTGCAATCTTTAGATCTCAGCTTCCTGAGTAGCCAGAATTACAGGCATGAGCCACTGGCACCTGGCTACTTCCTTTGTTGTGTCCTCACTTACCAGCAGGTTCTTTTGCTCCAGTGATACTGTCTATGGGGGCCCAGGACTTCCAGCAGCCTGTGCGCTACAGAGCTAGGACTCAGACTGGCAGGCTTTGGAATGTAAAGATCAACAGGTCACCTGCTTTGCCTGGCACAAACTGTTTCCAGAGCCCTCCCCATATCATTTTGCCATCACAAATGAGCATAAAGCAATTTATTTCATCTGCAGAATAGTCTCATAAGGCAGAAGAGAATGAGGAGCAGTAACCTGCAGGAAAGATATAAACCCATCCCTCAGTGTATGGTACGAGGCCAAGTGGTACCTAGACATAGATTCTGCCTGCCCTCCTGAAGTCCATCCTGTATAAATGTGGCTCCCTTTTTCTGTAGAAGAACTAGAGTGAACAGACCTAACCTGATGCCACCCAATATCTCCTTAAGATTGGAGTCCCTGTATTAGCACTGAACCCTGCTGTGTGCAGGCAAGTGCATTTGAGAGGAGGGACTTGATGAACGTCTCTGCCCTCGAGAAGCTTACAGATTATTGGGGAAAGGGGTAGGCAGGTCATCTGAAGGATGTACAGGTGACTCCAGGGCTACTGCTCCCGGGCTACTGCCCAAAGTCAGTTCCCCAAAGTCTGTGTGCACAAACTTGAGATATCACTGCCCTTGTCACTTCTACTTCCATCTCCATCACCCACCTACCTGGTGTGCATGAGCTCTTACTAAGCACAAAAATCCCTCCCTCCTACCCATTCCCACCTTTGGGAATGGGTAAGGAAAAGAATGACTGTTCCATGCTAAGCACATTGTGGGGTGCCGTGAATGTCATGAAGGAAGAAGGAAGTTTTAAAAGTGCGATTTCTTCATGTTTACAAGATGAACAAATGACTCAGATCTATTGTACACATTCACAAGAGCTGTGTCCTGAGTTGATCCTGATTTGAAAATCACGTGTCTTCCTTTGCTTGTGAAGAAGGTTTTAAAGAATGGGGGAAGCAGAGAGGGTGGGGCAGAGGAAGGAAGGCTTAGGGACAAAGACTTAGGTCTTGGGCATTTCAACATTAGGTCTTTCCTTGAGATATTAAAGATTTCCCTTATCCATCCCTCTCCCTCCCTCCCTCTCTTCTTCTATCCCTCCCTCCCTCTTTTCCTCTCTCCCTCATTTCCTCCCTCTCGTTTCCTTTCTTCTCTCTTTTTTCCCATTTCTCATTCCCTCCCTCCTTCTTTCTCTCTCATACTCTTAGTTCTTCTTTCCAGTCAGCAGGATTTTTTTCTTTCAGGGGAGTATGTTTTCTGTTAGGCTAACTTCAGACAGAACCCTGCAAACTGAAAACAGATGTCCATGCACACCAGAGAGTCTATGGATTCATTAGTGCAGGAAGCCCCGCCCCAATTGGCTTCCACCCCTTGGCCAGGCTGTGAGCTAAGCTACATTTTGGGTGGCTTCACTGACACTGTTGTTGACAGGACTGTTAAGCCTCAATAGATCTGGACCCTCAAGCTTTGACCTTCTTTAATTTCTTCCATATTGAATATACTGTGGGGACTGCATTGTACCACCATAAAGAAGAATTTATAAATGAGTCAAAAAGGTCAGTCTTGAAACTCTTTATCAAATACATGTAAAAGAGAGAAGTAGGCATGTTTGGTGAGTACTAGGAGAATCTATAGCATTTTATAACTAGGGTGCTGAGTAGAACCTATAGGGTAAATACCTGGCATCTGGGAGGTAGCCTTTGCCCTCATGACGGTATCAGGACAGCACGGGCGATTGACAGGTGTGACCACCCTGCCACCACCTATGCTCACCAAGTACCTCATAGTACCTTCCTCCAAGAGAGACACCTGCAGTGCCTTTATCTTTCCTCCTGTGAGGATCAGTGCTTATCATTTACTGTGATTGTGCTCTTAGGACTCACTTTATTCTGTTATTCGGATCTCACATTCTCTGCCAACATGTTTTGTCAAGAACACCAAAATTAGAAGAGATAGAAGAGGAGATAGGATGTAAGATGACTTGCAGTTTATTATTACCTTGTAGGTGAGCAGAGAGGTTTGAAGTGTTACAACTACTGTTGGGTTAACAAATCTGGAAAGTGCTCTGTTTTCCCATGATGAGATAGTCCGTTGTCCTACCCAAAACTAAAACGTTGCAGTTTTAACGTTGAGCAACTTTCAGTCTTTAAAGTTCCTTTAAAAAAAATGGTCTCTGGGCTTTATTTCATCATTTTGTTTCAGTTTGACAAATGGAATAAACAATACATCAATCCTCCCTCACCTCATAAATGTTACTTGGTTTCAGTAAGTAGTATACTAGACACAAAAAGCCCAAGCTAAGTAATTCTCCAAAGGCCTTAGGAATTGCCCTTGATTCTCCACTACCAGGTCACATGCACAGTATTATGTCACCTGGCCATGGTAGAATGCAATATTTTGTCATATTTTCTTTCAACTTCTTACAGTTACTACATGTACAGTTTTGATTTCCTCCTTTCCACTTCATGTTACAGACCTTTTTCTATCTTAGACACTGCTTTTAATAACAGAGTTCACACGTGGAGATACTATGATTGAACTGAATTCTCAGTCTGAGACTGCAGGTATAGCTCGGTGGGAGAGCACTTGCCTTGTGGGTTTGGGGCCCTGGTTCAATCCCCAGGACTAAAGGGAGAAAAATCATCTTCACTGCTTACCTCTTATTATGGACAGTGTATATATAACAGTGTTTAAAACATCCTCTTGCTTCAGCAGCTGGATGTTCAGTCATTCAAAAGACTTTGAGTTCCTGCCTTTGCCTGGCTCACTGAGAACAGAAAGGTGAATGAGAAAGAATTCCCACCCCTAAGGAGCGCCCAGCCCCATGGGTCAGGAGAGCAGTGGTCAAAGGTTCTCCAGAGACTGAAGAGGATGAACCTTGGCTCTGGATATCACTGAGGGAGCACTTGCATTGAGTCTGGAAGGGTGTCAGGGGCTGCTAGAGGAAAGTTGGAACAGGCACAAGACAGCATGGTAAATTTGAGCAAACCATTGTCATTTGGGGATAGATATGGGACCTGTATCCATGATAACCTATGGGTGGTAATCATAGGAGGTAGATTCTCAGGGCCACCTAATAGTCTTGTCATCATGTCAGACACCGAGGCTTTAGAAAGATTAACCAGCTAGACTAGAAAGAATCAATTGAGGAGACAGAGATGGAGAGATAAATAAAGAATTTTTGTAATAATCTCAATAGTAAATGCTGTGGGCTTGAGATGGGCCCAGCAGTGAGAATGAAGAGGAGACAGAGGCGCGTAGTATAAAGACAGAGGATGAGCAGGGTACTGGAGTAAGTGCACATACTACTCCATTCCCTGGCACTCTAACATAAGAAGATGAGCGCAGATAGTATTTCTTATCTCCTAATGGTTGATCGCTCCAAACTTGATCATAAATCAAAATAATTGAGAGGTGTAGCTCTACCCTCTCAGTCCGACTTTGCCTGTTACATATTTTTTCCAGTTAATTGCCCAAAACAAACAGAATGTGTGCATTAGTTTTCCAGCTTTTGCGTGATAACCTAGATATAGATGCTAAACATACTCTTTTAAGAAGATACTTCATGCAAGAACCAGGTTTGGAGATATTTATTTCCAAGCCCTCATATTTGACAGTATTTAACAGAGAGAGGAACATCAGTATGTGATGTCATCTGAGGACAAAGAACATGTCTAAGTTAACAATAGATAAATTAACAAGTAAACGATAATACATAAGGGCACATCTAATTTAGATGTCAGCTTGTTTGGAGGAAATGATGTGAAACTCTTCATTCAGTTTACTTTCAAGATCTTTGGACGAGTATGTCGAAAGATCCAGGAAGGGAAAGCAGACAGCAAATTGAAGATGTTGAGAGTGCTGTGTCAGTGTACCAGACACTCTGGGCTAATTGAGGCCTCTCAGCTGCCTGGAGCATGGAAGGGCTCATCCTGCAAAGAAACCCAGGTCAGCCCATGTACATCACTGTTATTTCACTTAGCATATATATGGTAAGTGCTCACTACACATTGGCTCTCTGGAAACTTAAGTAAATTAATACTAATGGCCATAATAGCAAAATTTAGATCACTTGCTATTTTCCAGGCAAGTGAAACTTTTCCTGTTAGCTTATTTAATCCTCATACAACCTTATGAAGTGAACACCATAACGAGTTCCATTTTATAGCTGAGAAGAAAGAGGAAAGGACTTGTCTACAAGAACTATTTAATAAAGTAACTGAGCCAGGCAGATCCAAGCAGGCTATTTCCAGTTCCTGTGTTCCTGACTGTAATTCTCACTGCTTAATGTCCTTGCCTCTTCTTCTTATCATACCTCCTTGGAGAGCCTGGCTTTGTCATCACCTTTCCAGGAGGTTCACCCGGATTTCTCACCTCACCTCACCTCCAAAGATACTGCTGTGTGCAGTTTGTGCACAACATAGACGTTATCTGTCACTCTTTGCACTGGGAGTGAAGTATTTGGGTCAGACTTGATCTCTGGTCTCTTTCTACCCAGGTCTGGTGTTTGGTGTTTCATGTGTGGCATAGACGAGGAAATCAGTAAGTGAATATGTGGTGCTTGTCTGAATGCAATGAGCCTTCAGGGTCTTAAGAAGTCATTCCATTCACACAAAATAGTTTGAAGGAGAAAATTTCAAGAATATGACCTAGAAAGGCGGGTGTCATGAGATTTCAGAGAAAGGGCCATTGCCTGGTGTGGCAGGGGAAGCGAGGTAATTCGATCAGACAGAGATTGCTTCTCCCAAGTACTTTGAACTGAGACCATGAAACAATGAAAAATTATAGCTAGGAATAGAAAAGGAAAAAGAAGAACATTGATCAGCATGTTGATTCAAGATGGTGATCAATGAAATGTTCACATTTAAGAAATCACCATTGTATCAGAAAATTTAGGTTGAATGGTCATTCTTATTAGCCAAATAACATATTATCTCCTCTGTTCTCTCCTGGGACCCTCTTTCTCAAATATGTGTAGCTCTTATGGGGTGACTTTGCTTTAAATGCTTCTATTCTATGTGACTGAGCTCTGAGGGTGATGATTAGGTTTTTGTTTGACAATGTAAGGACAATTTCTGGCACACAGTAGTAGTAGGAATAGCAGCAACAGTTTCTAATCACAGAAGTTTATAACATTGATTATCCTAAATAAACATAGGTACTAAATAAGCAACTTTTATTGGATGCTTCCTGTATTTTGGACATCATTCTCATTGCTTGTATTAACTCAGTCTCTAGTCACTGAATGTTTTTGTCAAAAATTATGTTTGTTGAGTTTTGCCATCTTAAGATGGTTGTAGGCATCTAGGAGATTCTAAGCTGTGTAGTTCTATCTGAACATGACCTGAATCTCAACTCTACAAAATCTTTACACTTCGCAGAGAATCCGCTGGTGCCAAGGAATGTTGGGAAACAAGGACTCTTCTATCCTGAAGGGAAATGGCAGCTTGGCCCAACCAAGCAGCTGGCACTTAGAACACACCACCATTCTCAGAAAGACACTAAAGTATAGCAGGGCACTGGTAGCTCATGCTTGTAATCCTGTCTTCTCAGAGACTGAGATCTGAGAATCACAGTTCATAGCCAGTCCAGGCAGACAACTCCATGTGGCTCAATTAGTAGAGTACCCACTTTGAACAAAAAAGCCAAGGGAGAGCACAAGGCTCTGAGTTCAGTACCAGCACCAAAAAAAGAAAGAAAGAGAAAGAAAGGAAGGAAGGAAGGAAAACAGAGTTGAACCTCAGTACAACACACACACACACACACACACACACACTTATTCCAGCCATACTAGACTAATCTTGGAAGTCCATAGGTAGAGCACTGACAGCCCAACTGTAGGTTCCTGGCAGGACAAACAAGCCAGGAGCTGGCTCCAACTTGGACGCTTGTCACCACACTGTATAGCTTCACACATGAATTGGTATGCTTTCACATACTCAGGTGGCCCCCAAACCTTCTCGGCACCAGTTTAGCCTTTCCAAATATGTGGTCCCAGAATAGTGCAAGTAAAATAATCTGGGCAGTGTAATAAGCATTTCCATCAGGCAGCAAATATTTGTGTAGTATTTTCTTCATATGCTACCACTTTGAAGACAAAAGTGCTTTTAGAAAAATATTCAGGCTTAATTAGAAAAGCACAGAGCGATCAACTTTTATTCCCAGCTGGCATAAAGCAGCCTAACTAGTAGCCAAATTTGGGATGCCTGAAGACAGACTAGTGACTAATGCTAGGGCTGTGTGTGGCCAGAACCAAATGTATTCTCTGACCACAAGACCATGTCTGGGTTCTCCTTTGTAATTACCACACAGCCTACTGTAATTGTAAAACTTACATTTACTTCCTGCCTTTGACATGTAATTCAGGGTCCAAGACTGCACCCCGAGCTACAGTGAAAAGTTCTCTCTGTTGTTTGACTGAAACTTACAAAGTCATTGAGAGAAAGTGTTCCTGTTGCCACGTCTGTTAAATACACTAAGTATAATCTTTTGAAAGATAGGTTAATTCCTTCCTTATTGAACATTTACTACCTACCAAGGCTATTTTACACTAAGAAACATCACTAAGCAAGATCCCAAGCACCTTGCTCTCTTGGAAGAGACAAGGGAAGAAGAGAAGGAAGAAGGCCAGCCGACAGGAGAAAGCCACCCTTACAGATAAGTGCTGTGCAGAAAGCCCTGATGGAGCAATAGGGAAAGTTTGTCTGGCTTCTTCAGCTTGGACAGCAGAAAGCACTATCCAAAGAGATGACATTTAAAATGACATTTTAAAATGACAAGGAGGGAGGAGCAGGAAGATCACTCAAGGCAGATTAGTGTGAAGGCCCAAAGACAGGAAGGAACTTGGCATGTTCCAGAAATGGTACCAAGGCCAGCGTGACAGAATGGTGGGGACTCGGGTGAAGGGGCAGCGCTGTACAGTTGTGACCCTTGTGGAAGCAGGAGGGTATGCAGATATCCAGACAGGAAGTGGTCATGTTTGTGTAGTAGAGAACAAGAGAAGGTACTAGGTTGGGAAAATGGTTTCGAATGGTTTCGAACCAGAATTGAATTTGAGGAATGAGGGAAAGGGAGAGTCAAGAATGATCCCAAATTTCTTGGTTGTTTTAGTTGTTTGGGTTTGGGTTTTTGGCAGAACACTTTCTAGGCAGATACTCTATCATACCATTTGTGCGCTATCTCCAGCCCCTTTTTCCACTGGCTCTTTTCAAGACAGGGTCTCACTTTATGCCCCAGCTCCAACCTGGTCTGTGATTCTGCTTCTTATGCTTTCCAGGACAGCCTCATCCATGATTCCCCAATCTCTGCCACCCAAGTTGCTAGGATTACAGGATTCAGCATGGTGATCGGCCAAAGGTTTCAACTCTAAATCAAGTAGGTTAGGTAGTGACTGAGATGAGGAAGGCCAAAGACAGAGCTGTTTGGCTCATCACAGTCAAAAATCCTCTAACCACAAACCCATGTCTCAGATCCCAATAAATGCCAGCACTGTCCTCTATGGCTGAACATCCTGGAGCTTATTGTTGACTTTGGAAGTAACACTTCAGACATCTTCATGATTTCATCTTCTTTCTGGGTTCATTTTCTGACATCAAGAAAAAGTTATCTACAAGTCACCTAACTTACACCTTATTCCTCACATCTGCGCTATAAATGCTCATCTTTGTCCAGGCTTTCCTCCTCAGCATAGTGTTTGGGCCGTTGGCCAGGCATCTGGATGCAAGGTGTGGATCTGCAACCTGCCCACTGGTCAGAAGTTATTGGCTGGCATGTGCTTCTAACAACACACCGTCCATGTGTGTATTCTCCCTCTAGCTATGGGACTTGACTCCGGGACTCTTCCAGATACTGAACACTACGGATGATCAATCCCTTTCAAACAATGGCAGAATCTTCCTATCTAACCCACATAAATCCCTCTGTATACTTTAAATCATCTCTAGATTACTTCTGATACTTAATACAATGTAAAAGACCCGATTTTATGTGTGTGTAAGCTAGTACTGGAACTTGAACTCAGTACCATGCACTCTTGCTTTGACTTTTCGCTCAAAGCTGGTATTCTGCCATTTGAGCCACACCTCCACTTCCAACTTTTTGCTGATTAACTGGAAGTAAGAGTCTCACAAACTTCTTTGCCTAGGCTGGCTTCGAACCACCAATCCTAGCCTCCTAAGTAGCTAGGATTATAGACATGAGCCACCAGCACATGGCTAGACCTGATTTTTAAAAATACATTTTCAATCTTCAACTGGCTCAATATAATAATTGTAGGTGGGGAGATGACAAGTTTACTTATTTATCTACTTAGCAGAAAATTCTTGTGATTGGTTTAATAAAGATTAAAGTATTTTAATCTAGTTTTTTATTATAAGGCTAGTTTTTATATTTGCCTTAGACATATTACAGGTCTTAAGTTTTCTTGTCTGTACAATGGGAGTAACAACATAGTTGTTCTTGAGGGTTCTGTGAAGCTGAATGAAATAATACATATTAAGTGCTTAGCCCAGGAGCTGCTGTATAACCTTCAGTGAAATAGTTATTATTAACATTGAGATAACAATTTGGTGGAGAGAGAGACTCTCAGAACCACATTGATTTTAGTCCAAAAACACAGAACAATGTATTAACACTTGGCCTGACTTTGAAAAAAGCTTAGTTTCTTTGGATCTCTGTTTTCTCAGGTATAAATGAAAAACCTAGAAGAGATAGCCTCAGTCTTGAAACTTTAGTGACTCGAGATAACCTACAATTCCTCTCTCCAGCATTCCTTTTTACCAAGCTTATCACAAAGTTTTGGTTTTAAGTCGAATAAATCCCTGTACATGATATTTATTGCCAGATGTGACCTTTTGTTAGCACACTGTAGAATCCCAACATAAATATCACTTTCTATAAATACAGACTTGAGCTGAGGCAATGTTCTGTCCCTAGAGAAGCATAGCTATTGAACTCTTTCTCTTTTTAGATGCTGGGTCTGTGGGCTATTACTCATTGTTGGTATTCTCCCCTGTCTCACTTATATACCTTCTTCTCTCATGAGCTCTGCAGTTTCAAGTTCCTCACTCAGCCTTCCCTAGTGCATTTGCATTTTGCTTTCTTGCTTCCTCTACCTTTTGAAATTTAAAAATAGAAGATAACCAACAAGCCCACAGTCTTTCATATATGCTGAACTCTATTATGCATCTGACATATTTTCTGATGAATTCCACAGTGTAATATTTATAGTCAGAAATCTGCCATCAGTTCAGAATAAACCACTTCAGAAATTGACAAAGAGCTGCTTTTTATTTTGACTACCAAATACACAATCAGAAACAGGAGGTAGCTGCCCACAGGAGGGGGCTTTGAAAAGGGAATCCTAAAGACAGCATGGCTCCCGGCCTGCTCTTAGCTTTTTGCCTCACCTATCCAACTTTCCCGAGCCATTGATTGATAAAAGAACTCTTTTAGGTCTCTGACTCTTATACTGTAAACGCCAACCACAAGTCCTGAGAAATATGAAACTCCTTCATAGATGTGAGCACTATTCACAGAGACCCAGCCCACATCACCGCAAACAATTTTACTGCTGAAAACATTTTTGAAAGTATTTCTACAACTTTCTTTTGGAAATAGGCTGACCGCGAGTATCTGCTTTAATTTAGAATTGGCTATTAGTTTATCTGAAATTAGCATACTTGGGATTTTTATTTTATTTTATTTTTTGCTGGTTCTGGAGCTTGAAGTCAGGGCCTGAACCATATCCTTGAACTATTATGCTCAAAACTAGTGCTCTACCACTTTGAACCACAAGTTCATTTTCAGCTCTTGGTAATTAATTGGAGATAAGAGTGTCATGGACTTTCCTGCTTGGAGCTGGGTTTGAATCTCGATCCTCAGATCTCAGCCCCCTGAGTAGCTAGGATTATAGGTGTATGCCACTAGCACCCAGCTTCATACTTAGGAAGTTTCATCAAGAGATAAATCCAGCTAGTATATTGATATCAAAGGAAATATTTTATTTTTTTTGTATTAACTGCTTGATATGATTAATCTCTTTTACGGCATTAATGCCTTTCTTTTTTATTGTAAAGATAACTATACAGAGGGTTACAGTTACATGAGTAAGGTAATGAGTACACTTCCTATTGAGCATTGTTACCCCCTCCATTGTTTTCCCCCTAAGATCCCTTCCCTCCCCACCTTCCCCAGGTTCTTTTTTTTTTCAATTGTGATTAAGTGATTACATAATTTCCCAAATTTTACAGTATTGTGGAATAATCATGCTCATTTAAAGTCACAAGTTCATTCTAACTTCAAAGGAAATCTTTTAATTACCAAATCAACAATTAAGGAAATTATTACATTCTGTAGATCTCTGACATTTATTCATTTCAATTAATAATAGTCTTGTTTTTTTGTTTTGTTTTGTTTTTATTTTGTTTTTTTTTGGGGGGGGGGTCTGGTCGTGGGGCCTGAACTCTGGGCCTGGGCACTGTCCCTCAGCTCTTCAGCTCAAGGCTAGCACTCTACCACTTGAGCCACAGCGCCACTTCCGGCTTTTTTCTTTTTGCTTATGTGGTGCTGGGGAATCGAACCCAGGGCCTCAGGCATGCAAGGCAAGCGCTCTACCACTGAGCCACCTTCCCAGCCCCTTGTTTTTATTTTGGATCCAGTCATGGGCCTGAACTCTTAGGCTGGGCACTGCCCCTCAGCTCTTCAGCTCAAGGCTAGTGCTCTACCACTTGAGCCACAGCACCACTTCCGGCTTTTTTTTTTTTTGCTTATGGGTGCTGAGGAATGGAACCCAGGGCCTCAGGCATGCAAGGCAAGCGCTTTACCACTGAGCCACCTTCCCAGCCCCTAATCGTCTTGTTTTGAATAAAGGATTGAATATTCCTTATCTGAAATTCTTGGGACTAGAAGTGTTTCACATTTCAGATCTTGGAATATTTGAGTAAGCTTTAATAGTTAAGAATCCCTTATCTGGCTATCTGAAATACCAATCCAAAATCTGAAACTTTCATGGCAATTCATGTGGCCACTCAAAAAGTTTCAGGTTTCAAACCTTTGGATTAGGGATGCTTATTCTAAACATGGTTTCCAAGGTCTTGGCTATTTTCATAGACCTGAAAAAGTGGAAGGCCTCAGGCATTGCATCATAAGGCTGTGAGCCCTAGGGTCCTCCTTCGCACCTTTCTCAAGGAATGGGGGCTGCCTTGGGGTCAGCATGCTGGCATATGGACAGCATTAGTCAACTAAAGAAGGGCAGTCACTACAAAATCCAGAGTAACTAACTGGAAGCAGGATCCCTGGCTTCCAGCCCCTAGTTCACTGGATAACTGAACAAGAGCTGCATGGCCCTGCCCTGCCCCCAGGAGTACCTTTCCAGGAAGAGACTCCATCTGGTCTAGCTAGAGGCACAAATTCAGCTCTGTGGAACTGAAAGATTGTAAAAGTCCGAGACCCAGACTCAGGGGAAGGATTTCCCTATTGCATGTTACTAGGAAAACAATTTTTTATTTGAAAAATGCTTTTTACTGTAGAAAAGATAGGCATTTAATAGCTTAATGAAATATAAACAGTTTCCATACACAGTGAAACAGTTGTTAAGAACTGCTAATCTTTCACCAGGTTCTTAGAATCCAGGTACAGCATTATAGAAAGTAACCCCTCCATGAACACACACCTATGAACCAGTGGCAGCAACTGCAACAGATTAGAAACACAAGAGTGGCCCCAAAGTGGCAGAGGGCACTGCCCACCTTCTTGGAAAGTTCTAAGCTTCCTTGGTTCAGTTATCTCTTTGAGTTTCTCTCAGCTGTCCAGCCCAACTTCATTTTAAATCTATATTGTTCTTCCAAAATGAAAGAAGGAATAGAAGAGGGAAAGGAGGAGGAAAGAATGCACCGCCAACAAGTGACAGATAAGAGTTGAATATCTCATATCCAGAATGCTTGGGAACAGAAGTGTTTGCCCGGACACAATGAGATGTCTTGAAGCTAGGACCCATGTTCAAGCAGATAATTACTTTAGGTTCTATGTACCCTTTCTACACATAGCCTGAAGATATGAGACAGTTTCACAGTGAAATTTTCCACTTGTGATGTCATATGGTGTGTTTTTCACATTAGGTATGCTCAACCTGTGTTACTTCTCCAGAAACAAAGTCATCTGTCATCTGTTGTTCCCTGGGGAAGGGACCAGTGTGATGAAATGGAAAAGGGAAGGATTTCAGGAGCAGGCAGTGCAGTTTTAAAGCCATCGCTACCACTCCCGGCTACACTTCCTCAGAATGTGGGCCAGGGACATCTAGGTTTTTTAAGAGCCCCTCAGGGTGTCCTTCAGGTCAGAGTTACTGTTTTCAGAGTAGTGGTATGACATCATTTGCCTTTTCACTCATTCTTGAAATGAGCAAATGTCTCCAGAGTCCCCCTGGCTTGTGGTATTATGACAGATGAGTCACAAGCACAGATAGTAAAATCCAGCTGCCTTCTACTAAGTCAAACTTGAATGCTATTTATAAAAAAAAACAAAACAGAAAATAGTGCCATGCTTCTCCCCATTTTAGTGGAAAACAGATTTTTAACTTTTCATTGTTATTTATGTTAATGTGTTAAGATTGTTCCTGCTGATTTTAATAAATTAATAAAGAATAAATACATTAAAAAATTCATCGGTCATAATGTCCAATATGATAAATATTGATAAGTATTACCTGTTAGGTTTTTAAAAAAGAGGTAGCCGAGTAAGAACAGCACCACGCACGTGGTATTCAGGTAAGGGGTAGGTTTATTCAGTGGACCTGCTGGGACCAGGCAAGGTTGGCACTCCACGTGGCTGGGAAAGAGAGAGGAAAGAGCTAGAGCAGAGAGAGAGAGCAGACAGAGCTAGAAAAGAAGAGCAAGAGCAAGAGCTAGAAACGAACAGAGAGAGAAAAAGAGAGAGTCTGGGCCTGGGCTAGGCCTTATGTAGGGTATGGGCGGAGAAAGGTGTGGCCACATCAAATTCAGATGTGACCTCAGCGGATGCAGATGTGACCTCTTCCAGGTGTCCCAGTTGCCTAGGTAACGCAGGTGATGGGTGGAGACTTTGCTGCGAGGAGGGTGGAGTCTGCTAGCCATCCAGAAGCGGACCTTACATTCCAGCCTTTTAATAATCATGAAATAGGGCGAGGATTCTCTCTGGCTACTTCCTGCTGACAAGGGGCGTCGACAATAGGGGTAAAAGGCTGGAATTTGGTCTCCTCCCAGAGAAGGCAGTGAGCAGCAGCTGTCCCTTGGTGGTGTGAGTCCTTAGGTGAAGTCTGGAGAAGTCTCATGAGCATTGAGGGGCTGGAAAAAAAAATACTAAACAGCAAATAAATGGCAAGAGGAAGGACTTGGGGCTGAAAATGTTGGTAGAAATGTCCCTAGCTACTTCTGACATCTGGCTACTAGGTAGAGAAGTCAGGTGACAAAGGCAAGAATATAAATTCCTGTTCAGTTAATAGGTACACAGGTATAGACATTAGATGGGCAGGCTTCTTACTTCTACTGACCTTAGACATTGGCTGGGTAGGCTTCTTACTTCTACTGACCTCCCGGCTCAGGTTAATTTTGAAAGGGCAGGCACAAAGTAGCTGATGTGACATCTCCTCTTACCCCTTTCCACGTTCCCTTGTTCCCCAGACTGGCTTGAGTCTAGGTGCTCGTTGCAGGGATGGCTTGTCCCAGTTGGTATTCAAGATTTGAACTCAAGGCCTGGGCACGGTCCCTGAGCACTTCTGCTCAAGGCTAGTGCTCTACCATGTTGAGTTACAATAGCACTTCCAGTGTCAAAGGAGGTTTGAACTCAAGGCCTGGGCACTGTCCCTGAGCACTTCTGCTCAAGGCTAGTGCTCTACCATGTTGAGTTACAATAGCACTTCCAGTGTCAAAGGAGGTTTGAACTCAAGGCCTGGGCACTGTCCCTGAGCACTTCTGCTCAAGGCTAGCACTGAACCACTTTGAGTTATAGTACCACTTGCAGAGTTCAGCTGGGAGACGGAGTCTTAGAGATTTTTTAGCCCAAGCTGGCTTTGAACTGAAATCTTTGCCACAAAAGCCCTTTATTATTTCCAATTAAGGCAACAAGGAGATCAAGTAGAATAAGTAGAGCTTACCTGGTTCTTATCAAGAATTGCCAACAAATATTCTGAAATGATGAAACTCATTAGATGTGATGAGAATTTTAGCAGATATACCCAGTATTTTAGAACCACATAGTCAGTAGTAGAATACACAACACAAAACAAAAAAGGCAAAACTTAAAACCTAAAATTTCGACAACGTTTAGACATCTTTGCTAACAAAGCATATCAGCTGGTTGGGCCTCCATTACCAGGGCCTGTGAAAAGAGCTACTTGTTAGCAAGGCACCTTAGAATAGATGGAGTAGTAAACTTAGTGGAAGGTTAAGGGTCAGATGGGGCCAAACCCTTAACCCACCACGTGGCCAAGATGGCGAATTCAAGATGGCGAATTTCTGAAAGAATGCAAAGAAAGCCTGAACAAATAGACCAAGCCTACATTGGCTAGCCTTTGAGAGGGAATCTAGAGGGGGGTCCCTGGGACCCAGCCTGCGTCGCACTCTTCAAGGCACAAGCCAAAATGTAGAAAAGAGAAAGGGAGAGATAGGGAAAGTTGGACATGAATGGCAGAGAGAGAGCAAAGAGAGCCCGAAAGTAAACAGACTTCTGATCATTTACCATTGCAGTAGCAAAAACTGTACTTCTGAGAATGGCATAAAAATGAGGCTCTCTGGCTTTCCAGGGAGCGCAAGAGACATTTCAAAGGGGTTTCACGGCTCAGGCGTGATTCGTAGCACCCCATTAAATGAGTAGAGTCAGTCTGGTGAGTGAAGGAGAGCTGACCAGGCAGAAGCGGCGTCCCGACTTCCCCCAGAGCCCTCTAGAGAGAGCAACAGAGAACCGTAGAGAGTAGCTTCACTCACCAGAGTAGAGAAGTGGTGTGGACGTGGATGTGAAGGCAGCAATGGTATAGATGTGTTGATTCCGCCGCAGACAGACTGGTTCGCAAAAGGCCGTCAGAACTGTGGGTATTCCTCAGAGCAAAAAGGGAAGAACAAAAAAAGAAAAAAGAGGAAAAAAACAGAAATCCCAGCTTTCCTGACTATAAGCCTTTATCCGAGTCACGGCACCATTTATGTTAGGTTTTTAAAAAGAGGTAGCCGAGTAAAAACTGCACCAGCACGCACGTGGTTTTCAGGTAAGGGGTAGGTTTATTCAGTAGACCTGCTGGGACCAGGCAAGGGTGGCACTCCACGTGGCTGAGAAAGGCCTGGGAATGAGAGAGAGCTGGGAAAGAGAGGAAAGAGCTAGAAAAGAGCAGAGAGAGGGGTAAGAACAGTAGCACTCACGTGGTATTCAGGTAAGGGGTAGGTTTATTCAGTGGACCTGCTGGGACCAGGCAAGGTTGGCACTCCACGTGGCTGGGAAAGAGAGAGGAAAGAGCTAGAGCAGAGAGAGAGCAGAGAGAGCTAGAAAAGAAGAGCAAGAGCTAGAAACGAACAGAGAGAGAAAGAGAGAGAGTCTGGGCCTGGGCTAGGCCTTATCTAGGGTATGGGCGGGGAAAGGTGTGGCCACATCAAATTCAGATGTGACCTCAGCGGATGCAGATGTGACCTCTTCCAGGTGTCTCAGTTGCCTAGGTAACGCAGGTACTGGGTGGAGACTTTGCGGCGAGGAGGGTGGAGTCTGCTCACCATCCAGGAGCGGACCTTACATTACCCACATTAAAGAAATGTTTGAAACTGAGTGGGCAGTAGACTCCTGTAATCCCAGCACTCAGAAGGATACGGTAGGATGATTTCAAATTCAGGACAGCCTGGACTACATAGTGAATTTGATTGATTGATTGAGAGTCAGCCTGAGCTATCTATTGAAACCCTGTCTGACAAAAAGCTCATTGAGGTCCTTTTTCTATCTAAAAATACAAACCTGCATCCCAAAAGTTTGAGAACCTCTACACTCTCCAGTAGTAAATACCATCTACTGATTGTTTCCTTGAGCCAAGAGCCACATTCTTCATCTCCTTCTCTTTGCCTCTGAGGAATAGAGACTTGAAACCAGGGTGCTTCCTAGTCCAGGGCCTCGAGGTGGGCATGGTAATGCCCTGAACTTCAGTTCCTTACCTAAACTCAGCAGAATTAGGTATCATACAGGGTTCTCTTAAAAAACAACCAAGTGCCTAGCACTGGGGCTAACACCAAATAGGCAGACCCCAAAAACTGTCCGTTTCCTTCCTGTCTTTGGCGCTGGACCATGGAGCTCACCCTCTCCCCTTCTCCCCTAGATGGTCAACAAGCAGACCGAGAGACAGAGGGACCAGGAGTTGATGAAGATATGATTGTGACCCAGAGCCAGATTAACTTCATCTGCCCCATTACCCAGGTACTACTTTCTCCATGTTCCCCTGAAAGAAAACGAGACTACCTCACCCAGCAAAAAGCTTCCTGCTTGCTTTTTGATTTGATTTTAACCTTTGGCTCCAGGGAGAGTGAGAAGAACATGGATGAGGGTTGGAAAGGGAAGGTGGGAGGTTTGGGGATGGAAAGAGCTTTCACTCAGTCATATCCTTAAGGATCTGAGAATAATAAAGTCCAAGCACACAGGCCAAGTAACATTAAGCACCGCTGTAGCCTTGCATTCCCTTATCTCCTGCCTCCAGTGTAAAGCCGTGGGAATAGGAAGTTAAACATAGCTTGGCACTGGATTGGGGTGGGGGGGGCGTAACACCACTGGAAGTTGATAATTATCATTCCTGAAAGTTTAATGTCTTGATTACAGTTGGAAATGAAGAAACCAGTGAAAAATAAAGTGTGTGGCCACACCTATGAAGAGGAAGCCATTGTTCGCATGATTGAATCCAAGCACAAGCGGAAGAAGAAGGCCTGGTAAGGTGGGGGAATGGGAGACAGTGGAGGCTCCTGGCTGGCCTGTCAGGTGCTGTGTGCAGCTGGGGCAACGCTGCTCAGGCCCCTGCTCCAGCACTGTGAAGGAAGAAGCAGGCTTTCTGGACAAACAGCAGTGAGGAGGGGTGGGGGAGGGGAGCCATGTTTTCAGGAAGCCATGTTTCTGCCACACCTTTCAAACAGGGAAGAAAAGGGGGGGGGGGGGGTGAATTTTAGTTCTTAGGTAACAGGGTTTTTAGAAATTTGTGCTATTAAAAGAATCGTCTGAGGAACGGGGGAGTGTAGTTGTGGAGATGGGAGGGCAGGGATAGTAGAGGAAAAACGAAGGAGGAGGCAACAACAAGCAATATACTTATTACCTTGCTCATGTCATTGTAACCCCTCTGTACAGTATTTTCACAATAAAAAACTTACTAAAAATTAAAAAAATTAAAAAGAAGAAAAAAAAGAATAGTCTGAGGAATATAATAAGAACCGTGATATAAAGACATTTTTCTCCTCTTCAGATAGGCTTACCAAAAGATCTGTTCTGGATAGTTTTGTTTTGATTTTGCTTCCTTCCTGCAAGACCAGTAATTTGTTTTTCAAAGTATGATAAATGTTTTTACCCTACGGTCTTGGTAGTTAAGATTTAATTGTCAAAGAAAGTTGTTTTTTGTTTGTTTTGTTTTTGTTACCAGTATTGGGGCTTGAAGCTCTAGGCATGGGCACTGCCCCTAGCTGCTCTAGGCTGGTACTCAAGACTTGAACCACACCTCCACTTCCAGCATTTTTGGTGGTTAATTGGAGATAAGAATCTCCTGGACTTTTCTGCTCCAGCTGACTTTGAACTCTGATCCTTAGATCTCAGCCCTGAGTAGCTAGGATTACAGGATTACTAGGGCATGGCTCAGTTCTCCTATTTTTAAATTATTTCAATAGCTTCCCAAAGGTTTAACTAATATGATGGATACTGAGCAATGAGAATATTTTTTGAACTGGAGGTTTCCTGAAATCTTCCCTTCCCTTCCATTTCTTTCCCTTCCCTTCCCCCACAACCAGAGGCCCATGACTGCCTATGATTACCACGATTCTGACTTGCTGGCTTTGGCACCTTCTGAGCTCTTATCCCAGACTTGTCTCAGGAATGGAATGGCAGGTGTGACCCGCTCTCTTGGGCCTCTGATAGATAACAGTCCTTTTGATGTGAGTTTGCTGCTGCTTCACCCAGAAATTTGCTGGTCCTGACCTAAAGCTGGAATTCCCCACCCCGCCTCTGGTAGGTGTGGGCTTAGAGATAGGGCTTTGGAAACTGCAGCTATCTGGATGGTCCTTCAGTCAAGTAATACATGGTATGTATTCTAGAAGAATAATGGATCTGCAGTCTAATGGTTGGCAAGCATAGACGATGAGTACATTTTTATGTTTTGCATTTCCACTATGTAGTTGAAATGCCATATTTCTCTAGTGAATCTATCATTCTTCCCTGTGAGCATATTTTTCTCCAGCCTTTCCCTTCCACTCATTTTTTTCCTTTGCCCTTCTCTGACGAGCCAGAAATGCCCATATAGTTACTAAGAACTGTTCCTAAGTGATTGGTTTTGGCAGCACTTTCTTCATAAAGTGTGCAGTATTCTCCTAGAGGAGGAGTTGGGAAGGGCAGAGGCCCTCCTACAGGCCCCAGAGAGAGCTGAGTTTCCCATCACATTTAGATGGCTCTGCTCAACTCCACTCTTTGACTTTCTAATGCCCTTCGCCTTTTTTGAATTGTACATGCTATTTCCAGGCACTTGAAGAACACTTGTCATTTAGAAAACTTGAGTAACCCTTGTCATTTTTTCTGTCATACTTCTCTATAACTTGAGTGTCTGACACTTTGCAAATTCTCAGACTAGTAATAGCTACAGAGTGTAAGTGGAAGAAATGTAGAGGTTTTCAGAGTACCTAGTGTTTTCATTTCAAAAATGAATAGATTGCAGAAGGTAGTGAGGGAGTCTCCTAGCCCAGGGCATCTCCCTATCAGGCCACTTGGTAGGTAGCAGGTACAGCTCTGATTTCTGGGTATGAGGGATAATGAAGAGACACTGGAGACAGGAAAGACAGGGAAGTGGTGTGGAGGGCATTGAACATCGAACTTTTATTAGTTTCCTCACCTGTACAGTGGTGGTGGTAATGGTGGTTGCTGTAACTGCCTCAGAGGTATATGTGAAATTTGGATCTGGTACATGTAAAATAGGTGAAGTACCTGGCACGGTGTAAGATTCAGGACCATTATGCCATCCTCATCGTCTTCAAGTGTGACCCTACCACCATTCATCATCCTTCCCAGCATTATACTATAGACCTGGGAGAGCTAATGGAGGTGGGGGGCCAAGTGAGCCATATTAGAATTTAGGAAGTTACTCCAAAGCAATGAAAGTGACCAAGGTGAAAAGTTTGATTAGAAAGTGTTACTGTAGATTATGTTCTAGAGAATGAGCACTTACGAAGGTGCACTGATGAGAGGAATGAGTTTAGAAAGGATTTTCAGCTCATGCTAATTCTGAGGTCTCAGCAATACAACCATTAACTGTGCCAGACAGTGTAGGAGATTCTGAGCTGTCAGGCGATGCTGCTTGTGAGGTTGTGGGTGTTAGAGCTCTGAGTCAGGCCAGCTTGTTGCCATAAGAGCCACACCTCTGGAGAGGTGCACTCACCAATGGAGAGCCAGCAGGACAAGACTTTAGGTCTGGCCCAAGATGTGTTCTGCTTCCCCGGCACCTGACTCAGAGCCTGAGGTCAGCCCCAAAATGGCCTTGTGTTCACCATGTCAGTGTCAGCCGGAGGGAGACCCAGGAAGGCAGTCTAAACCACAGCCAGGAGACAGGAGGCGCCAGTGAGTACTCATGGGAACAGGGCAGGGGAGGCTGGCAGGGCCATGGGCCCAAGCACAGACGGCAGGGGTAGCAGATTAGAATTCATATCTTATTCACAATTTGCTCCAAAGGTTTCTGATTCAGCACGGGTGGTGTCATTTCCATGATCTATGCACCCGTGATAAGCAGGGTTGGCTTCTCTTTGTTTGAAAATGTCTGTGACACATGCATTTCCAGAAAGCTCCTGTCTTCCTTCTAGACTGTCCCAATTATATGTTAGAGTAGAGTCACAGTTACATTGTGTTACTGGGCACTGGGTAAACCTTCTCGAACATGCTTTAGCCCAGAGAAGTGCCTCTTCACTGGCTTGAGCTGAACAATCTTGCTGAGACTTTGCCCATACCTAACTGTGGTAGTGAGAATAATTCCCTAAAATAGATCTCTTAATCATAAGACTATTTATTATCTTATAAATAAAGCTGCCGGTGATTTCATATTCATGAGATATTCCCAATTTTACCACAGTCATTTGTTTTGCTTTTTTGTTGGTGAACAGGAACTGTGTTTTAACAGTCATATTTCAGAGCATATAAAGCAAAACTAAGCCAAACAGCAATGTGTGGCTCCACGGCAGAATGCACTTAACCACACGCCATGGAGCGTCCCAACCTGTTTCTTCACCTGTAAAGTGGAAGTGATGGAAGAATTCCTTCCTGGGTCTGAAGCAGCACATTGCTGGGCCGTGGAGGAACACAAAACACATAGGGTCATGAAGGCTGACATTGAGAGTTGCTACTGCCTAGCCACACGTGACAGTGGTCTTGGAGGATGTAGGAAGTCACTCCATAGAACTCAGGGGTGAACCTTGGAATTCTCGGGTTCCAAGAACTTACAAGACTCAGAATCATATAGTCTTGAGGTGAGACAGAGCAAGGCTCCCCTCTGCCCCATGGGACTCCCAAGGCCTGGCATCGATTGTTCTGCTGACACTCTCGTGCTTGCCCCATGTCACTGTGGAATGCATTGCCCTGGCGGTGACCTGGACCAGACTCCTGGCTCAGGACCAGCCTCTCCTTGGAGACCCGTGGGTCTGTGTCCTACCCACCGATGCTGCCAGAGCTGAGGTCTGGGTGTTGCCACAGCGCACTGGCTCACCGGGCTGTGGTGGGGATTAGGCCTAATGCTGATGCAGTGTTGTTTCTGCAGGGCAGAGCGCCTGGATTCAGTCACATGCCCTTCCTTATCCTTTATACTGGGAGGGGTGAGAACAAGGCCCCACCTAGCTCCTGCGCCGGCCTCCCTTCCAGGAAGTCTTCCCAGAACCTCATTCATGCTAGGTACAGTGTTGTTGGCCCCTCGTGGAGTATCACTTTGTCAAGGGGGAGCAGCCCCCGTGGCCCAGGGTGGCATCTGGTATACAGTCGAGCCTAGAATGTACTCCTTGGCCCTTGGCCCTGTGCATCTCTGTTTGAAGGGGGAATAAACTAAGACCACAGAGATTTAAGTCACTTGCACAGAAAGTCAGCAGCCAGGGGCTGTGAGCCTAGGTCTTTTTCACTCATGGGGCCATCCAGCTCCCTTGGGAGAACTATTTGATTCATGCCACTCTCCGCAGTCTGTCTGTCCCCTGTGTGTGCTCAGACCTCTTTGTCCAGCACAGATCTCCCAGGGCTCCATCCCATCCACATGAAGGTGGGCTACTGCTCAGCCATTCCCTCAGCCGTTCTCAGAACACCCTCGATTACTGACTAAAGCCACTGATGTCATCAGGAAGTCCTCCCCGCTCGCTCCCCACTTCCCTGTCCATGGCTTATTCACTGTCTGGCTGCTGGAGGTGGAGTTGGGAGAGGAGCTGGCAGACAGCAGGGGAGGTTGGGGGGTTGGTGGAGTGGCACACTCCTCCAACAGCCTGCTGGGAGCTGCATTTGCAGTCACGAAATCCAAAGGGTGAAGGTTGCTTTTTCTAATGTCTTGAAAGTACCTGTGTATTCTCCATAATCTCAGCTGCTTACTTTCATACTTAGAGAAATGATTCACCTCAAGACTTCAGAGTACAGAGAGACAGGCTAGGGCAGAAAATACAGATTTTTTTTTTTAACTAGTATAAAACTTCCATCAAGATTTACCTTGATGCCCAGCCAAATCATTCAAATAATGTCTATCTAGGCCTCTTTCCTATTATCACCTAACACATGTGCCTAACTTACAGGGCACAGTTTGGCATTTCAGAATGAATTATTGTTAACTAGAACATCATTCATTACATTGACAAGTGTCCATCTAATATAAAGACTCTTTGATCCAGAGATCAAAGCCAAGAACAGCTTTCTGTGTCATGTTTCACGGTTGGAGGTTCCTAGGACTCGGCCAATTAGAGTTCCCAGGAGCAACTTCCTTCTCTGGCATTTGTTGTATGTAGCTATTCCTGTGCTTTTCGGAAGCTGTCTCAGACCGCAGAACTCAGCTCAATGTTGCAGGGAACGTTGTCTGAAGCCACATTTAGATCTAGCACAGGGCCAGTCATGCTGGAGGATCAGTGAATGTGTGCATGGATACATGTATATTGGATATCTGCAAGATACAGCTACACCAGGACATTTAGAATGATGAACAAGGAACAAATGATGGTCAAGGAGACAGTGGAGAGAATGAGCATTGTAGGTGCTTGTTGTCTGTCGTCCTGTGAGATAGAGATGCTCCCTTTCACATCCAAGGAACAGAGGCGCAGATAGATAACATGAGTCACCAATGGTCTCGGCTAACGGGTAGGTGAATCCAGACTTGGGATCAGCTTGACTCCAGAAAACTGGGAGGACTTTGCTCAACTTTACCCAAATCTAGTTCATGGTGATAAGTCATGTAACTTCATCCAACCCACTGCCTTCAGAGGAGGCTGTGTCTAACCATCTGGCTGGAATCTCCCCCTTTCTAAATGAGTCACACTCTTGATTTCTTCAGCCCCAAGCCCTCAGGCAAGTCCCCAGCGGGCCCTCTCACTGAGTCTACTGGGAGGCCTGATGGCCATGCAGAGGGCCCTGGGTCAGGCAGCGTTCCTGATCCCACCACCAGCCTGTGTTTCCTACCCCTCGCCAGCACAATGAAGTCTCTCCTCTCCTCACTCCCGACATGTGCTTCATCCTCACGTGAGTGGGCACTGCTGCCACCCAGGCAGGCAAGCCACACACGCACACACACACACACACACACACAGCTCACCCCTGTGTTCTTAGTTAAGCAGCCAGAGTAAACTTGTCCAGATGTAAACCAAGCCACATCCTTTGCCTATCTCAGCAGGCTCCAGTGTCTCCTTCATATGTTTAAAATAAAACCCAGAGCCCTCCACATCCCCTGGCCTCCCCCCGAAGTACTCGCCCTCTCTCCTGATCTCCTCAGCTACATGCATTGCATCCCTTTGGGCCTCCTCAGCCTGGGCCCCTTTTGCTGCCGCAGCCCGGCCCACGGCCCACTCGCAGGCCTGTCCCCACCTCGCTTCTCCCCTCTGCTGGAGAGCAGATGCCCGCTTCCGGGCTCTCTCCCTGCCCTTGACCTTGCTTTGTCCTAATGCAGCGCTTTAGGCAACCAACTTAGAGCCGTTTTAAGGGGCTACTTAGTGACTGCTTGTCTTTCCCATTTTTTAAAAGAAGCCCAGAAAGTAAGTAATGCTTGAGCATTGCTTGAATCCCCAGCCCCTGGACAAGGCCACGTGAGTAGATACTCGGTGAATAAATAAGTGAGCGGGATGTCACTCTGTTTCTAGTACATCCTCAAGCACTTTGTTTCAAGGCTTACTGTGACTAAGCAGGCTGGTGTGGTTTTCTTCTTCCTCACAGTTGCCCCAAAATCGGCTGTAGCCACACTGACATAAGAATGTCCGATCTCATCCAGGATGAAGCACTGCGAAGAGCAATTGAAGGTCATAATAAGAAAAGATGTCGTCAGCCCGTGTAGAGAAAAGCCAGCAGCCCCCAGGGCAGCCAGCAGCCTACCTCTGACCCTAGCCATCTGTGAGAGGGATGTGTGCCAGGCCCTGAAGGCCCAGCTGCACAGCATACTTCGTTTGGGTGAAACTTGATGGTTGTGAAGTGTGATCGAAAGCACTTTTTTTAGGGGACACAATACAAATGCAAGCACATTACACGGTTTTTTAAATGTTCGATAATTTTAAATAAAACATTGATTACCTATATAGTGTGTCCTGTCTGTGTATCCCACGATGCATAAGTTAATGGTTCCAAAAGGCAAAGAGTGTCCTGTTTCTTGAACTTACTGCTGTTTTAACTGAAGAATGTCTTTCAGGTGATATTTGGAATGATATGAGAGACACACCCCCAACTACAAAGCATTTTCTATAAGAACAGTAAATGACAGCATTCAGTTTTGAAGTAAAATAAGTTTAGTCTCTGATAATTGAGACTTGTAAATATTTAGATGCTTTCATTTGTCATGTCTTTGTGAATGGTGTAGAATGTTCCAGAAACATATTTCTCAGGGCAACAATAAATGATGACCATAATGGAAGCCTGATTGCAGCACTCGCATTGATTGCAGGACAGAGTATCATCCGAAGCAACTACATCCTGCTCCACTCGGCCCTCCCTGCTGGATGTCTGCAGGCGCCTCAGCTGCTGGGGCTTGAAGTCTTCAGCTACAAAGCAAAGCTGTTGAGATGCAGTCCTAGCCATTGCCCTGAGACATGTGTACTAGAACCAGAAGACTCCTAAAGCAAATGTCCTGTACAGCCAGTGGGGTGCACTCCTGGCATCATAGCACTTGGGAAGCTAGACAGGAGGTTGGAGGGTTTGAGGTTAGCCTGACCTGCCTAACAAATTTGAGCGGCCTTGGCTACACAGTAAGACCTTGTCTCAAAAACAAAAAGTAGCTGGGTGCTAGTGGCTCAAGCCTGTAATCCTAGCTACTCAGAAGGCTGAGATCCGAGGATCATGGTTCAGAGCCAGCCGGGGCAGGAAAATTCGTGAGACTTTTATCTCCAATTAACCCCGAGAAAACCAGAAGCAGAGCTGAGACTCAAATTGGTAGAGTGGTAACCTTGAGCAAAAGAGCTCAGGGACAGCACTCAGGCCCTGAGTTCAAGCCCCATAAGAAAAAAATAATAACAAAAAACAGTGAGAGTACTAACCTGTTATTTTAATAACGAACACTTACTGAGTACTTACAATATACCAAGTTCTAATTCTTTATGCATATATTAACTCCTACAGTCTTTTCTGCCTAGTGAGAGAGTACAGTTATTGCTTCCATTTTATAGCTAAGGAAAGAGAGGCAGAGATACAAAGTCACCTGGGGAAAGTCCTAGAGAAATGGATGAGCTGAGAGGGCCATGGGTGGCCTGGTCCAGGGTCTTCATGCTTAATCCTAGGCTTTCCTCCTTCTGATTTAGAGAATCTAAAAATGTAGTCAATGCCCATGGCTAAGAACTAAAGGTTAGACAGACACCAGTGGCTCACACCTGCAATCCTAGCCTCTTGGGAGGCTGAGATCTGGAAGATTGAGATTTGAAGCCAGCCCTGGAGAAGTCTTCAAGTCTATCTGTAATTAACCAGCAAAATTCCACACTGAAGGTATGGCTCAAGTGGTAGAGTGCCAGCCAAGCAAGTAAGTCAAACAAGAGTCAGATTCTGAGTTCAAGCCCCAGTACTGTTGCACACACAGTTTTATAAATAAGTATATGTAGAAATAAGTCTAATTAAAATGCAGGAAATAGTCATGGCATCTACTAATCAGTAAAGGCCATGAAACACTGACATATTTGAGTTTAAGAGCAGAGTCTAAAATGGTAGAAGTAATCTTGAAAACATTTTCCTGGAATCCAGAAAGTAGTTTGACATTCAGTTGCCTACAGAGTGACTGAATTTCCTAATATGCTTTATCTGAATCAGCTTTCCTGAGGAAATGATTATGTTTAAGCCAGAACAAACATACTTTTCATGGAATGTGGTTCTTTTGTGCAATACTGTTTCCTAAACAGATAGGGACAAGCTTCAGAATGCTTGCCCAAGAAGCAAATTGCGTTTCCCCAATTCTTCCTAAAGAGTACCTAGAATGTTGCTATATATAACATTTATTATCTGTTAGAAATATGAAAAAATACCATTCCACCAAGAGAAACGTTTGGTATTGTAACCTATGAGGTTTTTTATTCCTTCTTTAATTTTCAAAAACTCTCTTTGATAAATTTGTCTAGCTACTTAAGGAATTTGACATTTTATAGAAAGTTTGTTTTTATCTTTTAAGACTTTTTTACTTGCTTGTCATCAATCTGACATCAATTTCTGTTACAGAAGTTTGAAAAAAATTTAAGTAGATGAATTCATATTTTGCTAGGCATGAGAGCACATATTTGTAATCCCAGCACTCAGAAAGCTGAGGAAAGAGGATGGTTTTTGTTTAGTTTGAGATCAGTCCGAACAATGTGATGAGAACTGTCTTTAAAAAAAAAAGAAAAAGCCAATTACTCTTAATTACAAATCCAACATATAAGACAGCTTAAAAGAGAAGTCGAAGTTCCTTTTTCCTTTTTCATAGTGCAGCTCCAGTTCTACTTGCCAAGACCCCAACGCCCTGGGAGTGACATTTAAAAACTATATACTATAAGTCGGGCACCAATGGCTCACACTTACAATCTAGTGACTCAGGAGGCTCAGATCTGAGAATCCTGGTTCAAAGCCAGCTCAGACAGGAAAGTTCATTAGACCCTCATCACCAATAAACAGGAAATAGAACTGTGATTCAAGTGGTAGAGCACCAGCCTTGAGAAAAAGCTAAGGGACAGTGCCCTGAGTTCAAGCCCCAGTACCAGCGCACGCACGCACACACACACATACACACACACACAATTGTGTAGGTGTGGCATTTTAAAAGAACTGATAGTAGCTCAATAAAGAAACCTGACCTGGTAAGTTTTCAACATTACCAGGAATGCCAAAAGGTCGGGTAAGTTCTCTCCCCTTCCAGAGGACTTCACACAGGGAAGATCCAGCTGCAACACTCAAGTGGCAAAGGCAGCTCCAGCCTTAGGCTCCTCAACAAGATCAGAGGGATCGCAGGACTTAGGGAAAACTGGCAGGCACTGCCAACTGATGTATCACCTAAGCCCATCTTCCCTATGGCTTCGAAAGTAGTTACTGCTCCATTTTACAGACGAGAAATCCAAGGCTCTGCCAGCTCCCTTTGCCCCAGGTCACATGCTTGTGCGTGCTCCAGCCCATGTAGGAACAGAGCAGCAAGCTTGCAGGCATTGGGCCTCTGCATACTTAGCCTGTGCGCCTGCAGATTGTTCTCTGTCCACCCATCCAGACCCAGCTGGCCTCCTAATCTAATCTCACCCCCCTATTAATCTGCAGTACCGATTAGGTAATTCCTTATCCTGGCCGGAAAAACCTTCCTTTCCTGCAGAATGAATGGAGTTCAGGAGTCAGCCACAGACCGGCCCCTCTTCCCATCTTTCCAGAACTCCGTTCTTCCCAACACTACTGCTCACACCTCTCTTTACAGAATGGCTTCTTCCAAGCGGGGAGCTAAGTCTCAGGACTGACCTTGTTAAGTCACTCCAATGCTCCAGCCCTCGGAAACTAAAAGATTTGGACATATCCTTAAGGATTTCAGAGCTCAACGATTCTGTGCTATATTTTCAATATAGAAAGAATATGGCTGTTTTGAAGGTAAACCAACATAGATGTTAGTGTGTATTTGAACCAAACATTTACTTTCAATCTTTAACCAGAGTCAGTTAATATTTTAAGACCTACTATGTGCCATTTTTGTTAATTTCATATGGCACAAAAATTCTGCCTCCAAAGGGCTTGTCTAGTTGAAGCAGACATATTTTAAGAATTAAATTGCAAGCAGGAGATATTGTTCAGTGAGGCCCTAGATTCGATCCCCAGCATTGGGGGGAAAAGAAATAAAAATGAAATTCTATGAGGTTATATGAATACCATATGTAGGGAACTATAGCACAGATTTTTAAATTATAAAGGAAGTATTCAACAACACATGTTCCTGCAAACACTTGGGTATAAATGATCAAAACACCATGGTTTCCAGATGTCAAGCTGATGAATGGGTAAACTCAATGTCGTGAATCTGTGCAGTGGAATACTACTTGGTAATATAAAACAGTGTGTGCATTACACATTGTGTAGTGAGGAGGTAACCTAAGATGTCAGGCATCTCCTATCAGATTTCAAGGACAGGACGCATGAACCTTAGTCACTATGATGTACACTGGGTCTCTGGAACGTATTCCTCACATAACATGGTCTCCCGTGGCCCTGGTCACCAGGCCCACTCTGCCGTGAGTGGGAAGGAAGTGCTTATCCATGCATGCTCCAGTGTGGTTGAATATTATGCTACCTGAGAGAAGCCACCTGAGAAGATCACATAAGATGTGACCTGTCCAGAAAAGATACATCTACAAGGACAAAACAGCCTGGGTGGGAGAAGAGGAAGGAGGGGGAGAGGGGGAAGGAGGGGAAAGAGATTGTTAAATGAATGTTATGGTGACAGTCACACAACTTTAACTCAATCCCATTAAACCCCGCACTGAGAAAAGGTATGTTTTATAGCATATAAATGACCCAGCAAGTGAGGGCTGTTTTTATAGGATAAGGAGGGGAGCACTTCCCCTGGTCACTGAAGGGCAGAGCCACAAGAGTCCTCCTAGGCTCAAAGTCAGCTGGTAACCAAATCCCTATCATTCTTCCCAGGAGAGTTTCTCAACCCTTATCTTAAAGATTATGGCAAAGTAAGAATTCTATTCAAGTCTCAGGAAATCCAGGATCTAAAAAAAAAAAACAGCAATTAGTGGGGTGGGGGCGGCCAGGCAGGAGTGGAAAGCTAGGGGTTAATGAGAGGCTAAGATTAAATAGTAACTGATTTGGGCTGGGAAGGTGGCTCAGTGCTTGCCTTGCATGCATGAGGCCCTGGGTTCGGTTCCTCAGCACCACGTAAGCAGAAAAAGCCAGAAGCGGTACTGTGGCTCAAGTGGTAGAGCACTAGCCTTGAGCTGAGGAGCTGAGGGACAGCACCCAGGCCCAGAGTTCAGGCCCCACAACTAACTAACTAACTAAATAGTAACTGATAAAGACGAATATACTGTTACCTGTGTCTGCTTCTTTAGCACCTACCTGAAGTCCTTTTGCCTGTTTGTGATCACTAATAGTTATAAGTAGTTCTAATTAGCTACTTTTATTTTTTTAAACAGAATGGCTTGAAAACCTGACCAGTCGCGCTCTTGGCTGACGTGGCTGCAAGCCTGCCAACTGCCCCTGCAAGCCTCCTCTGTTGTCAATTCTAAGATGCCAGAATGACCCAACATCTCACGATCACACATTTTTTTTTAATGATCAAATACAGAATTGGTTTAAATACACACTCACAATTATGCAAAGAAGCATCTCAAGGATTCTCTGTGACGAATGTAAACAGGACAAAGCAGCAGTGCAGTGTTGGGAGGGAGCTTGGGCATGCTTCTGGGATGCCTGCTAACAGTGGTCCTGCAGAGGCAGGGAGGAGGCTGGGCTGTCAGGCTCCACGAGGCCTGGCTGGGAGGTGAGGCTTGAGGCCTGGCTGGGAGGTGAGGCACGAGGCCTGGCTGGGGGGTGAGGCACGAGGCCTGGCTGAGAGGTGAGGCTGGAGGCCTGGCTGGGAGGTGAGGCTCGAGGCCTGGCTGGGAGGTGAGGCTCGAGGCCTGGCTGGGGGGTGAGGCAGGAGGCCTGGCTGGGAGGTGAGGCAGGAGGCCTGGCTGGGGGGTGAGGCAGGAGGCCTGGCTGAGAGGTGAGGCTGGAGGCCTGGCTGGGAGGTGAGGCTCGAGGCCTGGCTGGGAGGTGAGGCACGAGGCCTGGCTGGGAGGTGAGACACGAGGCCTGGCTGGGGGGTGAGGCAGGAGGCCTGGCTGGGGGGTGAGGCAGGAGGCCTGGCTGGGAGGTGAGGCTCGAGGCCTGGCTGGGAGGTGAGGCAGGAGGCCTGGCTGAGAGGTGAGGCTGGAGGCCTGGCTGGGAGGTGAGGCTCGCTATTATTGCCACCAGGGTGCCCAAGGAAGGCAGAGATGCTGATTAGGCCAGGAAACTGCAAAAGTAGGCTGGGAATGATGAAATAGCAATATTGGGCTGAAAAAAAAATAGGATTTTGTTTTGCCCACAGAGAGAAAAACACTGATTTTGTACAAAATAAGGAACAGTTAGGAATATGCTACAAAGCAATTAAGAATAAGTGCCATGTAAGGATCAATTACAAGGTTATTAATACCCAGAAGAAGAGGTTAACCATTCACACCCAAGCACACGGGCTGGGGTACAGGGACCTGCCAGTGTAACCCCAGGGGACTGTAGGTAACATTTGGACCCTGTCCTGAAATTAAAAATAAATCGAACATAGCAGCTAGTTTCCATCTGGCTATTACAGTATTGGCCCTTCTGCTTTTAACAGCAAGCCCCAGGTGAGAATCATAGTGGCTTTTGGACATTGGAAAACAGGCAATACAGGACACAAATCAGTTCCTAGCTCAGGAGGATGAGGCGGGAAGATCATGAGTTCCAGGTCAGCCTGGGTTCGGTAGTAAGCGCCTGCCTCAAAAAGAGATTTCCAACCATCCATCAGACAGTGAAGCTTCATTCACAATGTAACATTTGTACCGGTGTCTCAAGAAAAGAAAGTCAATTTTCCCAGACTCCAACCTTTCTCCCATCAGATTTGTCACATGTACTTCTGTCCTGCGTTTTTGCTGAATTTATGTGTGTTCGCGTGTGCATGTGTTCATGATCCTGGGGCTTGAGCTCAGGGCCTGGGCACTGTCCTGAGCTTTTGTGCTGAAGGCTAGTGTTCTACCTCTTTGAGCCACAGCTCCACTTCCAGCTTTTTTGGTAGTTAATTGGAAATAGTCTTTCCTCCCCAGCTGGCTCGAAACCACAATCCTCAGATGTCAGCCTTGGGAATAGGTAGGGTTATAGGCATGAGCTACCAGCACATGTCTCTCTTGCTTAATTTTTTGGGTGACTTCAACCAGCATTGGGGCTTGAACCCAGAACCTCTAGCTCTCTCTTTGCTTTTTTGCTCGTGTTTTATATGCTCTACCACTTGAGCCATTTCTCCAGCTCCAGTTTTTTGCTGCTTAACTGGAGAAAAGAGTCTCATAGACTTATCTGCCCAGACTGGCTTTGAGCCTTCATTCTCAGATCTCAGCCTCTTCAGTAGCTAAGATTATAAACATGAGCCACTGGTACCTAGCCCAACTCACTTTAAAAATTTAGCCTCTCCTAAACAACACAAACTCATCAGCATGCATTTAGGAACACTAAAAATCAATATGCAATATTAAAAGTTCAGAAAGCACCTAACATCATCCTGGTTAGGCTACTGGGGTTGGAGCTTGTGCAGTGGAGGCCAAACCGTCCTCATTCACTAAGTCTCTAAGAACTTCCTCCAGGCACTGCCCAGCACTAAAATCAAGAAGTCCCTTGAACCAGGTAGTGGTACATGTCTGAAATCTCAGCACTCAAGAGTAAAGTCAAAGGGATTGCAAGTTTGAGGCCCATGAGGGCTATATAATGAATTGGAGGCCAGCCTGAGGTTTAAAACAAGATGTTTTCAGAAAATGAAGGGGAGGAGGGTGGGCGTGGGGGAGGGGGGGGCGGAGGATGGGAAGGGATGGGAAGGGGAAACAAAGGAGGAGGCAACAATGCTTGATAAAAAATATACTCATTAGGGGCTGGGAAGGTAGCTCAGTGATACAGCGCTTGCCTTGCATGCATGAGGCCCTCAGCACATAAGCAAAAAGAAAAAAGCCAGAAGTGGTGCTGTGGTTCAAGTGGTAGAGTGCTAGCCTTGAGCTGAAGAGCTGAGGGACAGCACCCAGGCCCGCAGTTCAGGCCCCAAGACCAGAACCAAAAAAAAAAAAAAAAAAGAAAGAAATATACTCATTACCTTGCTCATGTAATTGTAACCCCTCTGTACGGCATTTTCACAATAAAAAATAAAATAAATAAAAATTTAAAAAATGAAGAGAAGGGACATTTGAGCTGGGAGATGGTTCATATCTATAATCCTTTCTGCCCAGGGGTTCTGAGATCTGCAGATTATGGTTCAAAGCCTTTTGGGGCAGACAAAGCCAATCAACCAGCAAAAAGTGGAGCTGTGGTCTAAGTGGTAAAGCACTAGCATTGGGCGAAAAAGCCAAGTAAGAATGTGTGGCCTTGAGTTCAAGCCCCAGTACCCCCCCCCACACACACACACACATGTCCCTTGAGAAAGAACAGACCCAAGAGTGGCTTGCACTGATCTATGGATCCATGAGAAGGATAAGCACATGACTTCCTGAGGCTCCAGGGCCATCTGCCATGGGCCATGCTCCCTGAGATCACTCAGACATACCTGTCACCCACCCCAGCCTCCATATGCCTCACTGAAGCAGGTGATGGCCCCCTGCCAGTTGTGGGCGCGTTGGAAGGGGAAGCCAGCGCTTGACACCCTGGAATACTTGCAATCTACACATCCATCTTCTCGTGGGTCTATGTTTGCCTTTGAGGCAATGTATGTCTCAAACCCAGCTATGACCTAGCCAAAGAAAACAAGCTTGACAGTGTACTGGAGTTAACCGTGAGCCGACAGCTGGCTGTGGTTTATGATTCACCCAAATGGACATGGAAACCAGGCATACCTCGAGAGACTGCCACCGAGGATGCGCATCAAGTCACCAAGGGGGACTGGGCGGAGCTGCTCCCTGTGCATGATGGGATTGCAACAGGATTTTAGCTCAGCTCTCAGCTCTGCAAGATGCTTGCCGTGGCAGCCAGGGGGAGGTTCTGGAAGTCAAGCATCCTTCAGCATTTCTTCCAGAAGATTTCAAGTGCCAGTTTCACTCTTGCGTATTAAGGGTGGCCTGAAGCGGCCATCTTCTCTACACCTCAGTCCCTTCACTATGGACAGGGAGGTTGAGCTCTTCATGCCTCACCTCCTAGAGCAGAATCTGGATGAAATGAGACAAAAAGAAAGAGAGAGAGAGAGAGAGAAAACACTGTGGGACACAGTGGAGGCCTCTGTGAAAAGACCCCAGTGCTAATAGGCTAGGGTCTGGCAGTGAGCTGCAACACATCAATCCCTGACCTGTTGCCACTCACTGCAGGTGTAGTCCCATTGCAGGGAATGTGAATGTGTGGTGACGATTACATAATTTCATCAAGTACTAACCAGGTACTTGGGGATGGGGAGGGAGCGATCGAGACTGAGATGGGGTAATATATGCACTCCACACCATTCAAATGATTTCCCTCAAAGGTGCATGTGTCAGAGTCTGTGCACCCAGGGTTGTGATATTGCCAAGCGGTGCATCTTTAAGAGGTGGAGCCTTAGGGCCTGACATGGTGGAACACGCCTATAATCCCAGCCCTTGGGAGGCTGAGGCAGGAAGATCTTGAGTTAAAGCAAGCTGGGGCTAGTAGTAAGATTCTGTCTCCATAAAAAGTAGTGGGTGGGGCCTGGATCCTAGAGGGAGGTCTTTAGGTGAAATGAGGTTATCCTTGAAAGGCATTGTGGGCCCCTCACCCCTCTCTGGTTTGAATATGTGAATGTTTTAAAACACACAGGTGCTCTACAGCCCACAGGGAAAGACAGCCAAGGGAAGAGGGCTCTCAACAGCGCCTGCACCACTCTCAGCCACTAACTGTGAGCCAAATCTCTTTTTCTTCTAAAGTTAGCCCACCTTCGGCATTTGATTATATAAAGGAAAACTAATGCACAGGGTAATTATTTTTCTAACACACATCTTTACAATTGAGTTGGTCTTCTTCAAGATCATTACAGAGGGTGAAATTATATTTCCAGATGGATACAAGGCTTGAGCTGGGCAATGAAAAGGGGACCAGTGTGGACTGGTGAAAGAGATGCAAAGATGTCCTCCCAGATGACCAGCATAAGCAAAGGCCCAGAGGCTGGACCTTGGAAGAGCAAGATGAAGAATCTAGTGAAGATCAGACAAAGGAGAACACAAGCTCCTATTGGAGACTCAGCCAGACAGAGGGGCTCAAGGATGCCAGGCCAGTATTCGAGGCCTGTAGGAATTACTAGAAAGGTTAGTGCTTGCTTCATTTAAAAATCAATGAAGGGGGCTGGGAAGGTGGCTCAGTGGTAGAGCACTTGCCTTGCATGCTCGAGGCCCTGGGTTCGATTCCTCAGCACCACATAAGAAAAAAGCCGGAAGTGGCGCTGTGGCTCAAGTGGTAGAGCGCTAGCCTTGAGCTGAAGAGCTGAGGGACAGCGCTCAGGCCCAGAGTTCAGGCCCCACGACCGGAACCAAAAAAAAAAACAAAAAAATCAATGAAGGGACAGGGGTGTAGCTTAAATGGTAGAACAAGCAAGCTGAGGCCTATAAACCCAATACTGCAAGGAAACAAAATGAACAGATAAACCACAATAATGATGAAAACACTAGAGCTAAGCATGAATGGCACTCCTATAATCTAGGAAGGAGGAGGGAGAGACAGGAGGATGATGAGTTTGAGGCCAGCTGGGGCAAAGTTAGTATGACCCTCTCTCAAAAACAAAACAAAAATGGGGCTGGGAAGCTGGCTCAGTGGTAGAGTGCTTGCCTTGAAAGTATGAGACCCTGGGTTCTATTCCTCAGCACCACATAAGCAGAAAAAGTGTGGCACTGTGGCTCAAGTGGTAGAATGCTAGCCTTGATCTGAAGAGCTGAGGGACAGTTCCCAGGCCCAGAGTTCAGACCCCCACAACCGACAGAAGAAGAAGAAGAAGGAGAAGGAGAAGGAGAAGGAGAAGGAAGAAGAAGAAGAAGAAGAAAGAAGAAGAAGAAGATGACAAAGGGACTTGGGATGTAGCTCAAGTGGTAGACTGGTAAGTGGGAGGCTATGGATGGTTCAATCCCTAGGACTGCAGAAAAGGAAGGGAATGGAAGGGAAGGGAAGGGGAAATAAAAGAAAAGGTAAAATTTCCAAACTGTAAAGGCATACTGAGTATGGCCGAAAGCAAAGCTGTAGAATGATTTGGTCCTTTTCTTTATCAAGGAAGCAAGGAAGCTCCAGGGAGAGCGTCTGTGCTGTGGTAGATGGTGGAGCTTACATCTGTAGCATGCAAGAAAATCAGTCTCTCTCCTTATAGGTGGGTGAGCCAAGAGGTACTGCCGCAGGAGCGAGCTGCAGATGTGCTCTTTCGAGGCTTTATCTGCTGTCACCTTATCTGGACAGCTCATTTCCCCAACAACTACCAAGACACAACAGGGTTTAAGGACTGGCATGGTGGGCTAGAGTGTCTCCGGAGTTCTGAGGTGGGCCTGGGATTTGGAGCAAAGTCTCTGACCTCTCCCTGCCTAGCTCCTACCAGCTGGAGGGTGAGACTGCACAGGCCCAATCACTACACCATGTCCTTATAATTTCTCAGTGGCATGAGCAAGAACTTGGGGTGGTGTTAAGAGTGGACTTCTTGGGAGAAAGCAGGTTTTCTGTCCCCTTGGCTGTCCCCTTTGACTCTCCTGAACTTTTGAGGCCTAGTGTCTAACTCAGGAGGGATCAGACCTTACCGGGCATCCTGAGGCTAACCTGAAAAACACCCCACACATGTATGGAAAAGTATCTCCTCATTTCCAGAAGATGCCCCAAATATCTACATCCTACATCTACATCCTACATCTGTGAGCTAGAAGTTTATTCTAATAAATCAATCCAAGCCACCACTTGGGGGTTGCTCTTAGCCTAGATGGGGTGGGAAATTGACTCCAGTTCTCCCTGAAGATGCTGCTGGCCTTGGTCTGGCCCCATCCCCTCTCTCTTCTGTCCCGAGCAGCCAATGCCTTGCCTCAGTACTCTGAATTTAAAGCCCTGCACCCTTGTGGCCCCTTTGGTGATGATCGTCTAGTGGAGCTGTCCCCATGCTTTCAGCCCCCCTTTCCACCTGGCCTCCGTGTACCCCACATCTCCATCAGTCACTGCTAGATCCCACATCCTCTCATCTCCACGTGACACTTCACGCAGGGGGTCCTAGACTTCCCTCGCCATGCAGGCAGGGATGCCACATGGACAGGGGGCCATCAATGTTTGCTAAGAGAACCCACAAGAGCAGGAAGATGTCTCTTAGCCCTGGGCACCCTCCTGCCCAGCCTTCCCTGTGTCTGTGGTGACTACCCTCTCCAAGTCCAGGGAGAAGCTTAGCCATTCAGGGTTGCACACTTCTAAGGAGGCATTTGGAAGAGGAAAAGAGGCTTCTGTAGCATAGGTGGAAAAGAGTGAATCTTTGTTCACTAGGGAAGAGAGGGTGGGAGGGGATCTCCTCATGGAGGGGTAAGGATGATCCAGTCCACAGATCTGTCAAGCCAATCACCAGGTGACATGAATGAAATCACCAAGATCAAGAATGAACCTGTCTTCCATTCGTTTCCAGAAGGTCTCTACAGTTAGTGAAAATGCAAGCAAAAGCACAAGAAAAACCTCGTGAGGGCCAGGAATGACAGCATATGCTTGCAATACTCAGAAGGTGGGTGCTCACGGCCTGAAACCAGCCCCGGCAAAAGCCCAAGACCCTGTCTGAACAACAAGCGCCATCCAAAGAACCAGGACATGGCTCGAGAGGCAGGAGAGCTGGCCTAGCAAGTCTGAGGCCGTGAGTTTATTCCCAGTGAAACAAAAAGAAGAAAAGAGAAGAGAAAAGTCGAGTAAGAATGACAGAGAAAGTTGGCTGGCAGGCATTGCTCCGTGAGCTGAGGAGTCAACAACACGAGCAGATTCCCCTTGGTTTGCCACGGGTCACATTGAGCACACACCTCACCTAGTGACACGCCTAGCTTGGCCTGGCCTGCCTTAAGGGTGCTCAGGTCCCTTCCGTGGATGGCTCTGCAGTTAGGAAACCTCTTCTATCACAAGGCCTGACTTAGAGTGAAGTGCAGAGTTGCTGACATAATATATTAGGTATAGGGTGCTGGCTTTTCCCTGGCGATCTTGGGGTGGAGTAGGAGCTACCCAGAATCACCGAGGACACGAGACTGGGACAAAAAAAGCAGGAATTGAGCCAGGCACCAATGGCTCATGCCTATAATCCTAGTTACTCAGGAGGCTGAGATCTGAGGATCACCGTTTGATGCCATCTCAGGCAGAAAAAAATGTCTGTATGATTCTAGCTCTAATGAACCACCCAAAAGCCAGAAGTAAATCTGTAGCTCAAATGATAGAGCTCTAGCTGTGAGCAAAAAAATCTCAGGGACAATGCTCAAGCCCAGAGTTCAAGCCCCAGGACTAGCAACCCCCTGCCGACCTCTCCCCTCCCTGCCCCCCACCCTTGCTAAAAAAGCAATCATTGAAAAATTGAAGTGTAGCCTTCACTGATTGCATATCACTTGTACAACATTGTCAAGAAATTCTCTCTTAGTGGACCCATGAAGCCCAGGACTGTCTGTATTTGACTCTACCTCTGCTGGACACTGACCAAGGCCCAGGCTATGGCAGGGATCCTGTCCTTGGAGGCCTCGCACGCTAGTGGGAAGCTGAGCCTCGTCTTACCGAAGGCCCAGAAAGATTATTTCCAGGGCCTGACACAGTTCACAGAGATGCCATCTTTCTTGCTCTGCTGGGGAAAGGCAATGACGGCTATGGGACCTCAAACTGGTTCCTGGGGGGTGTGTTCCTGTTGTTCAGACTAGATAATGGGGCTCTAACCAGAACAGCGAAGAGCCAAGACAGAATGAGAACCTCAGCCCTCGTGGCCCCAGGACCCAGGTGCTCATTTCCCAACAACCAGGAGCTTTCCTGTTAAAAGTGCCAGCTCCTCACGACTCCTTGAATGGGGACCAGAGCAGCTGTTTGAGTCTCTATTGCAGTCACATTGCCCAACCAGCTCAGTCACTACGCAGAACCAACCCACCTCCCGAACGCAAATCCCCACCTCAGGAACCAGTTCCAGGGAAACTGACACCAAGACAAACCCATCTCACCACTGCTACTGACCCATCAGGGAGGCCACAGGAGGTTATGGGCTAGCCTGGGAACCACTGTGCTGGCCATCATGCACCCAAGGGAATGCATCCCAAAGATCGCTTCCTGATGGCTCTCTAGGCCACCGCTGCCCCTGGAAGAGTGGGACCTCAGGATTTCCTGGCTGGAAAAGTTTTCTACCTTTTTGACATTTCTATCTGGTTCATGACAGCCGTTCTCTTTGGAAGTTCCTTCGGGGATGGGTCCCCATTTCCTCTCTCTTTTTCCTCCCTGGAGCTGTGTTCTTGCCAGGAAAGAAAGCTGCAAGGGAACAGAAGCATCTGGTTTCCCTATTAAGCCTGCCACCCACATGTTGGGGCAGCCAGGGGAAAGTATTCAAATAAGGACAACGGAAATACACTCACACAGCGCCAGCCGTTTCAACCAAGTTATTTAAAGGCAACCAAAACAAAGGGTGCTCCTTGCCTCCGGTTATTAAACCTTTGGACTATTAAGAATGAGCATATCGGAGCCAGGTGCTGGTGGCACACGCCTGAAATCCTAGCTGCTCAGAAGACTAAGATCGGAGGATCATGGTTCAAATACAGCCCAGGCAGGAAAGTCTATGAGACTCTTATCTCCAATTAATCACCAGAAAATTGGAAGTGGAGTTGTGGCTCAAAGTGGAAGAGTGCTAGCTTTGAGCAGAAAAGCTCAGAGACATTGCCCAGGCCTGAGTTCAAGGCCCAGAACCAACAACAACAGAAAAAAAAGAATGAGTATCTAGGACCAGCCACTGGCGCCTCATGTCTGTAATCCGAGCTCTTTAGGGGAGCCTGAGATCTGAGGAACACAGTTTGAAGCCAGCCCAGGAAGCGAAGTCCAGGAAACAATTCTCTCCAATTAACCACCAAAAGAGCCAGAAGTGGAGCCGTGGCTCAAGCAGTAGAGTGCCAGCCTTGAGGAGAAAAACCTCAGAGACCATCCAGATGCTGAGTTCTAGCTCCAGCATCATCAATCAATCAATCAACACCTGGAGTTAACCTTGACCTTTACAACCTTGGTTTAGGCAAAGGTTTCTTAGATGTGATTCTAAAAGGATAACTCAGAAAATAAATAAATGGATAAACTGAATGCCATGGAAATGAAAGAACTTTTGCTATTAGAAGACACTGCCAGGAGTCAAGATAGCCACAGATTGGGAGAAAAGATTTGCAAGTCACAAACTCTGATAAAGGGTTTATATTCCAGGACAAAGAATGGGTATAGCAGTGGATCATCTGTCTGGCATGTGTGAGTCCCTGGGTTTGAGTCCCTCCTACCATTCAAAAAAGGGAGAGAATATCTAGAATATGAAAAGAGCTCTCGGAACTCATTAATAAGAAAGAAGTGATTAGAATGGACACAATATTTGAACAGATACACCACCAAAGATACACACATGCTAAGTAAGTACATGAGAAGATAGTGTCATCCATCCTTGGGGAAATATAAGTTAAATTGTAAGGTATATTTAGTAGGTAGGTTTCATTAGGTAGCCGATGAAGAGAACACCCCCGCTACTCGGGCAGAGAAAGAAGTTTATTTACCCAACGGCTGCCCCACTGTGCATAGTGGAGAGGCATGGTTGAAAAAGGGGCGACCCACCCCCTAGGACTTCTCTAGGCCAGGGATGGGAAGAGGGGTGGCCAGGTGGGGGAAAGGTGTGGCCACACTGGATCCGGATGTGACCTCACTTTCCTCCAATACCCAGACTTATTTATGAGGCTTCGCAGCTTTTTTTTTTTTTAAATAACTGCCATGAGCTGGGAATCACCTGCTATCTACTTGATGACTGGAGGAGCTCACTGTCTGGGCCCTCTGGGCGGTGGGAGAGGACACTCTGCCCACTGGGGAATCCGGACGTGACATCACTGTGGGCTGGCTGTCTAGTCTCAATGCCCCAGAACCCTGGAGTGGAGGGGCAGTAGGTGGGGGTCTGAGCCTGGGTGTGAGTGCATGCCCTTGACTTTCACCTGATCCTGGAGCTCCTCTGGCACAAGAGAAAGAAGATCTCAGCCTCTCCATCGCCTCCTCTGGAATCTTCCTGGATCCTGGCCCAGCCACCAGATCTCAAGTCTGTCTCATTTTCAAGATGGCAGCCTCCTTCTTCGTAAATGTCACCAGCACCCAGCACTCAATAGATGTTCAACATGCAAGTACTCACTGTGAGCTGGGTAAATGACAGCCCATCTGATTTTCTAAACATCCCTGTAACATGGATGCCATCATCTCCATCGTCATCATCATCATCATCATCATTATTATTATCAGCACTTTTGGTAGTACTGGGAAATGAGCTCAGGGCCTTGCTGTTTGCTAGGCAGGTCCTCTACCATTTGTTATATATCTCCAGCCCTTATTGCTTTAGTTTACTTTCCAGATAGAGTCTCTCTAAGGGCCAGCCTCAGACCTCCATCCTCCTGTTTGTACCTTCCACCTAGCTGGGTCCACAGAGTCACACTACCATACCCGGCTCATCGGTTGAACTGAGGGTCTTGCTAACATTTGGCCCAAGACGACCTTGAATCGAATCCCTTCTAAGTAGCTTGGATTACGGTCTGAGCCACCAGCTCTGAGCCCTCCTCATTCCCATTATAGAGATGAGCAAAGTGAACCTGACCTGACTTACGGTGTCTAGATGACTTTTGGAAGTGGGCACTGGAACTTGCTCCTGCCTTGTTAAGCTCCCAAGGCCCACAGCTTGCTGCCCCATTGGATATCGCAGCCTCTGGCGAGAGGCTGGCCTCCCCTGCGTTCCCGGGCTCCATAGAAAGGAGGGGCATGGTGAGCATCAGCAGGGCTGGGCCTGGGCCCGGCAGGGAGCCTCTGGACCCCATGCAGGCTGGGCTGTCTGATTTGGGGTGTGCCAGCAGCCTGCAAGCCAGCTTGGGCCTCCTGCAGCCTCCCACGGAGATCAGCATTTTGGAGGAGGTGTCTGATGCCACTTTCCTGGTTGACAGGGTGACGACTCCACTCGTCCTTCTAGGAGGCCTCCAGCCTTAGCCCTGAGTTACGCAGGGGAAGTCAGAGCTCATAATTGCGGGGCCAATCAATCCACATGTGGCAAGGCACCACAGGCTGTTTTTCTCCGCACGAGGTAGGGCTGGGGTGAGAGCCCTCCCTACTGCGGCCTGGCCTATCTATGCTGCAGCTGGGAGCCGGGCACCGAGCGCCCCCATTGAGAAGCAGGAAGATGCACGAGCTGCCTGGGTCCAGTCTCACAGTTCTGAGGCCAGAAGTGCGGGTCAAGGGCAGCAGGGCTGTGCTCTCTCCAAGGAGATCTCTGGAACATTCCTCTTAGTCTCTTCCAGCTTCTGGTGGCCACCATGTTTCCCTTGGCTTGTGGTGACATCACTCCAGTCTCTACTAACCTCTTCACAGGTCCTTCTCTGTATTAAAACAAAGGATTTAGGACCTACCTAGACAGCCCAAGAGCCTTACCTTGATACCACTGCCACTGATCCTTTTCCTAGCTAGATCTGGTCTCAGCCACAGGTGGCTGGTGGACAAATACTTTTGCCCATTGCACCTCGACACTGCCTCTGTCCGGGCTACGCTAGCGCTAGCGGGTGCTTCTCACACCCACTCCTCCATACCCACCCCACCCCCCAGCTCTCCTGGTCAGGCTCTCTGCTCTTTAGCTGGGATGGGGCGGTCATCTCCTCTGCTGCCCCGGTCCCTCTGCCCTCCCTCCCAGCTCCTCTCCCTTCCCTCCACTGCTCCACAGTGATGATTCAAATCCTCCAATCACTTGCATTAGATTCTCCTAAAGGCAAGTCCAGCTTCTTGGGTAAAATGTTTGAAACGCTGTGCTACTGCCCAGCTGCTGGTCAAGATTTCTACCCATGCCCCCACCAGAAGGCCTGAGGAGAGACTCTTTGTTCTCCTGCTCTGAAACCGCTGTTTTCTTCTGTGTAGTGCACAGCTCATAGGCCCAAATTTCGAGGCCTTTTCTAGCCTCATTGTGGGTCCTAACAAAGCCACAGAGCTTGTTACCCATCAGTATTCTTCAATGCCACGCCCAGGGGCTTGCCCAATAAACACACAGCTTCTTGGGAACCAGGCGGGCACATTCTTTGCCTTTGTGGCTACCATCACACCCAGCCCAAAGCTTAGCACGCAGTAGATGCTGAATAAGGCTTATTCTGTCCGTAGCTTCTCTCTGTCAATCTGTGTCTCTGTGTCTGTGTCTGTTTCTCTCTCTCCCTCTGTCTCTTTCTCTCCTTTTCACTCTTTCTTCATATCTTTAACGTGTGGGAGCCAAGCTTCTGAGTACATAGCACAGTAGAGTTTAAGTGCCTGGCATTACTCATTCTCTGAACAACTTGGAAAGATTATTAATTTTCTTTTAGAACCTCTATTTCCTCCTCTGAAAATGGGACTCATTTTGTTCTCTCTCAATAATGACAACGTAGACAGCTACTATTTTCCCCAGTGTTCCAATTGCTAGGCACGAACCTAACAAACACAGGCCCACACAAACCCCTAAACACAAATGTCCATAGCAGCATCATTTATAATGGGTAAAAAAGGGAAAATACTAGGGGGAGGAAACAAAAGTGTAACTTCTCTGAACATTTAAAATACTATTTATCTCAATGAATTCCAGGAAACAGAAACATGGGGGTTTGTTGTTATTGTTGTTATTGGTGGTAAGGGTGTTTGGGTTTTTTTTTTCAAGAGGGGCAAAGGGGGTGCAGAAAGTGAGGGAGAAAAGATGAACAAATGCAATTCTGCTATTCAGCACACACTATGTGGAAAATGAACTAATTTGCAGCGGGGATGGGAGGGGAAACTAGGGAAAGCGAAGGAAGGGTCACATCATCCAAAACAAGAAGTGAACCGATTACCTGACTTGCACAATGGTAATCCCTCTGTACAATACCTTAATGATAACAATAGAGTTTTATTTCTTATAAAAGATGAAAAAAACCAAGTGTCTATAACAAATGAATGGACAAACAACTACAAGAAACCATAGAAAAATTCGGGGGGCTGGGAAGGTGGCTCAGTGGTAGAGCGCTTGCCTTGCATGCATGAGGCCCTGGGTTCGATTCCTCAGCACCACATAAGCAAAAAGAAAAAAGCCGGAAGTGGCGCTGTGGCTCAAGTGGTAGAGCGCTAGCCTTGAGCTGAAGAGCTGAGGGACAGTGCCCAGGCCCAGAGTTCAGGCCCCATGACCGGACCCCCCCCCCCCCCCGCAAAATAAAAAGAAAAATTCAGCCTATGAAAGTGAATGAAGTGTTGTCAAATGCTACAACAGGGATGAACCTTGAAAATACAATGCTGTGTGTAAGCAGCCATCTGCATGCTGCATGCTGCATGCTGACCCACGATGCGTCCAGATTCGACCAATGGGAGAGTCAGAAAACCAATGAGTGTTTTCCATCTTCAGGCTTATGCTGTAGCAGATGAAGGGCTGGGCTTCACTTCTCACTGACCAATGAGAGGCTAGCCCTGGAGAGGTGCTAGAGCAGTATTTGTGCATGAGAGAATGAAGGAAGGAAGCCAGAAAAGGGAGTCAAAGGAAGAATGCAAATCTTTTTTTTTTGGGGGGGGGGGGGTCCGGTCATGGGGCCTGAACTCTGGGCCTGGGCACTGACCCTCAGCTCTTTAGCTCAAGGCTAGCACTCTACCACTTGAGCCATAGCACCACTTCCGGCTTTTTTTCTTTTTACTTACGTGGTGCTGGGGAATCGAACTCAGGGCCTCATGCATGCAAGGCAAGCACTGTACCACTGAGCCACCTTCCCAGTCCCAGAATGCAAATCATTTTATGCATCTAACTGCTTGTCTGAAATCCCCTGCTGCTGTGGCCCCTTAGCTCAACCTCTTCCCTCTCCTTCCCAATCTCCATCTACTTCTCTGCTTTTTTTGGGGGGGGGGGGGCAGGGAGTGAGGGGTGTTTGGGGAATGGGACCAAGTGTCTCCTGCATAGTGCAAGCATTCCCCACTGAGCTGTGCCCTCACCCTGGCAGCACCCCCTCACCCTGGCAGCACCCACCCCCCCGCCCCCACCACTGCCCCTCACCTTCGCTCACCAGCTGCTCCTGAAGCTTCACTGTGTGTTTAATGCTACTTAAAATGCTGCGTCTTCTGCTGGGAAGGTGGCTGGGTGGTAGAGCGCTTGCCTCCCATGCATGAGGCCCTGGGTTTGATTCCTCAGCACCACATAAGCAGAAACAGCCAGAAGTGGCATTGTGGCTCAAGTGGTAGGGCGCTAGCCTTGAGCTGAAGATCTGAGGGACAGCACCCAGGCCCAGAGTTCAGGCCCCACGACCAAAAAAAAAAAAAAAATGCTGCATCTTCGAAACAGAGAAACACACAGGAAAACATACAACAGTGGGACCCATCAGCTGCACGGGTCATTGATCAAAACCAACTAAACAACTCAAGGACAGCGATGGGAGGGAGGGAACGAGAGGGAAAGAGGGAACAGCGAGCGCTATGCAAAAGGAAAGAAATGTACATATCACCGGCTGTACTGTCAAAGCTCATAGAACTCATAAATTTTGTAGACCACCATCATGACAATTGGCCTCATGAAAGTTAGAATGTGTTTGTGACTCTAACTATGCATCACTATCTCACAATACTGTGAAATTTAGGTAATCACTTAATCACAATTAAAAAAAAAAATTTAGGGCTGGGAAGGTGGCTCAGTGGTAGAGCGCTTGCCTTGCATGCATGAGGCCCTGGGTTCCATTCCTCAGCACCACATAAGCAGAAAAAGCTGGAAGTGGTGTTGTGGCTCAAGTGGTAGAGCGCTAGCCTTGAGCTGAAGAGCTGAGGGACAGTGCCTAGGCCCAGAGTTCAGGCACCATGACTGGAAAAAAAAAATTAAATCTAATCTCCACATATGAGAAAAAAGAATACTGTGTCTTCAACTTCAAAGTCCCTCAGGGCCTGCGGAGCACAGTCTGTATGTCTTACTCTGACAAATCATGTGAAAAGCAGCCCACCTGGCCTCCTCCCTGGCCCTTAAACCACACTGCCTCAGGAACCCACGTGCTTTCTGCAGGAGGCTTTCCCTCATTCCCCTGGATAACCAGGTGACGTGATCTGAGCCTCCTGGCCTCTGTTCCTCGGTCTCCACGCTGCCGGCCTCCTCAGCTAGTGTCCTTTTGTGCACGGCCTCGGCGGCCCTGACCACATCCGGTCGCAGCTCAGTGCTAGGCAGGCAGGAGCTCTCAAAAGCTTAGGCCTCTGTGTGGATGGGTCTGGCGCACGGCTGATGAGGTACCCGGGCCCTGGCTCTGTGGTGCTGTTAACCTGGCAATAGCCAGGCAAGCTCCTGAAGCAGAGCCAGCTAACTGACCACGGGCACCAAGCAGGACACCAAGCAGGACCGGCTGAGATCAGCAGCGGCAGAGATGCCCAGCTGAGCCCCGCCCCTTCTGCTGACTCACAGAACTGGGAGCTAAGAAAATGCTTGCTGCTGAAGCCACTCATTTTGGAGGTGGTTTCTTAAGCAATGAATGCCTCATTGATGCAGTTGTCATCTGCTCTGAGGAAGGACTTGCAGACGAGGAAGAGCTGTCATCTCTCTCCTAATCCAGGCCGGTCAAGGCTGAGTAATGGACCAGCCCAGTGCCGGCCAACAGAAAGGCCACATAAGCCGCAAAGGTGGCTCAGCTGTCCAATGCCGGATCTGAAAAGCACTAAAGAAATGGGGGAAGTTCCTTCTCGCAGCTTCTGAGCGCCCCTGCCTACCCAGCACCAGAGTGGGTTTTAATGTCAGGAGGAAAATGAAAAAACAAAAACGAGGGAGTCAGGGTTCCAGAGGCCTCTGCGAGCTCACGTGTCTCCAATGAGCTCAACACCTCCCGCCGCCGCGCTCATTCATCTCATTTGCTACGGTCCGTTCTCCTTTCACGGGTCATGCCTAGCAGTCATCTGGAAAAGCTCTGAGGGCGTCTCCGATCCGTCTGTTTATATATCCACTCGACTGAGCCATGAAGTGACCAGATATTTAGTCAAACCTAATTCTGGTCCTTTCGATATGAGTGTTTTGTAGAGTGTCATGTTGACTCATCAGGCAGGGCAGAGCTGGTTGGCCTCAGAGGGTGGTAAGAACCTCGTTTAATCAGCAAAGTCCTGACCGGAGCACAGGCTGGCTGCCCCCCACCCCAGGCTGGCGGGGGGGGGGGGAGGGGGGGAGTGTCTGCCTCCCACCTGCCAGCTTCAAGCTGGGTATCATTTTTTTTTTCCTGACTTCAGTCTCAGACGGAGCCATAAACTTTTTCTGGGTTCCAGCCTTCATACTGGAGTGACACTTCCCACTCTCCTGCATCTCAGCATGTTCTGTTGGCCTGGGGCTCCACTTTGCAAATATGAGGGCTCTGAGTTCAAATCCCAGGACGGCCAAAAAGAAGAACAAGTGGGAGAAGCTCAGTTAAAAACGCCTTTTGAAATCTTGTCATGTCCATTTCTCTCTTTTCTGAGCAGGATGGGAGACAAAGTTCTACTGTGTAGTTGAGTCTGGCCTGGCCTCGAACAAGAACTCCTCCCCACTTAGCCCCCCCCCCCCCCCCCCCGCTGGGATCCCAGGCAGCCACCAGGCCTGTTATGTCTACTTCTCTTCTGTCCTTTGGCCATCTCTGCAGGAAAGCTGGGCTCAAAGGGGAGGATAGGCACCAGGCAGAATTTGGGATCCACCTCCAGCCCTTCCTGCCCAGTTGGACAGCCGGGGCCATCTCCAATCTCAGAGAAACAGCAGAATAGGCTGCAGAGCCCCATCCTCCTCCCTCCCTTTCTCTCTCGGTCCCGGGTGCAAGGACAGTTTGGCCCCCGGCTTCTCAACAACCACTGCCTCTCCCTGCAGTTCCCACCCCAGGTGAATCCCACGTTAGCCTTTGAGTTCACTCAAGGGGCTCAGCTGGGCGGGCTGACCCCGGGAAGCCTGGGAAGAAAAGCACCACCTGCACTGGGGGATTCCTTCCTAGTGAGCAACAGGAAAACTCAGCAGGAGGCGCTGGCTCCACCTGATGGGGGGGGTGCCTCTTCCCCACAGCACTCTCCTGAGGGGCAGATTGTTGATGGCTTCACTTTTGGTGCTCAGCACATAGTAGGTGCACACGAAAGGTGTATTGAGTGACAGCTAGGGCCAGTGTGTGAGGCCTGGTCCTGGACTCTGTTCCTGGCTGAGCCAGCCCTTCTCCCCGTCTGTGTGGGAAGCCTGGGGCCCAGGGATAGGAAATCAGTGGAAAGCCCCTACTCTCACGTAGCTTTGTAGCCCTGTGGTCTCTGTTATCAGGTTACCAAAGCCAGAGAGCCTACTGGCAACAGAAGGGAAGGGTGTGGCTGTGTTCTGATAAAGCTTTATTGACAGCCTCAGGCAGTGGGCCACAGTTCGCTGATTGCTGGTGTAGTGAATGAGAGAGCAGAAAGATGCTTCCCAGCAGCTGCAGGGCCCAATCAGCCACAGGTTCAGATTTAATTTCTTTTTGTTCTGGAGGTTGGAAGTCCCCACACAGGTCTTGCTTGGGGAAGACAGCGAGGACTGTTTTCCTGCACCCCTTGGCTAAGTGGTTCATCCTCCACCAGCCGAGTGGATCTCTGTTCCCACCTCCAATAGCCAGAGTCCAGCACCAGGTCTGAAAGCCAAGCCGTGTTGGCCACTGCACCTGCACCAAGCCACCCACAACGGGCCAGGTAACAGTACAACTGCCAGCTGATCCCCGCCCAAACCGCTGACTTGAGAGCTGGTAAATAACCGACGTCTCAAGCCACAAAACTTTGCAGTGGTCATTGATAGTAAAACAACAGATAGGGGAACAGACACAGCAGCACCGTTGGTGATGCACCCGCTTCGGTTTCTGTCTTGAGAGTGACGTGATCACTGGAGCTACAGCAGCTACTTTGCAACCTTGAAAGAAACACCAGCAGAATCTTGGTGATTCGCTTCACCAAACACAAGCAAAAATGAACAACAACAACAGAAACCTCTTGCTCAAGTTTTAATTTCTTTTTGCCTTTTTCTTTTAGAGACAGGCTCTGGCTATAAGCTGGTGTCAAATTCACCATCTTCTTGCCACCCTGTTCTCAGTGCTGGGCTTATAGACATGCGCTACCATCTACAGCTCTTGAATTTCTTTTAGGTGGGAACATTGTAAATAATAATATTTATTATAATACTAATATGAATCCAGTTACTTGCCGGCAAGTATGAAGAAGTCTCATTCAAGATGCTGAGATGTGAGGATCATGGTTCGAAGCCAGCCTGTGCAGGAAAGTTCAAGAGAGTCTTATCTCCAAGGAAGCAGCAAAGAGCCGGAAGTGGGGCTGGGGTTCAAATGGTAGCGCCCTAACCTTGAGCACAAAAACCCAGGGACAGCACCGAAGTTCTGAGTTCAAGTATTAGTACTGACACCCACAGAAAGGCAAATGGTGTTCTGTGGATTTTGCAGGGCGGGGGGATGTGGGGTGTCTGCTCCTTCTCCAGAACCCTGACCTCGGCCCCAGGGGGTGGGATTCTGGTCCGGGAAGCCTGCAGAGAGCCTGGACTCTCAGCCCTGGTGCCCTGGCCAGGTTCTCTGTGAAGAGCAGTGACTCACAGCCATTATGAAACCAAGGCCGGGGCACGGTCCATCGCTGCCCTGTGACTGCCCCGGCGGGAAGGTTCCGGTTTCAGCTCATTCTCCCCAGGGAACCCTGGCCTGGCACGAGGAGTGGCAGGAGGTGGTGGCACCCAACTCAGGAAGAGCTCACAGGGCCCAAGGGTGAAGGCCAGGTGGCTGCATCCCAGCGCTGGGAGCTCTCTGCTTCCTCCTCCTTTCTGGAAGGTTCCAATCTGTGCAGGGAAGTGTTCTATCTCCTGTAACCTCTAAAAGCTTTACCTGCCCCCCCCCTCCTGCCTTCCCACCCCTCCACCCCCACACACTTGTAAACTGCTTTTACCTCTGCCAGGCTGTGTGCAAAGAGCCTTCCTGGTATTAGGTAAGGAAACCCTCACCTCCAGCCTCTATGTGGGTTTTTAATGCTCGTTTGACAGATGAGGAATCTGAGCACAGAGCAGCAAGGTGTCTGGCCCAAGACTGCACAGCCTATAAATAGCATAGCCAGGATGTCAGGACTCCAGAGCTCACTTCTTTCTTTCGGGTGACAGTACTGGGACTTGAACTCGGGTCCTCACGCTGTCCCTTACTATTGTGCTCCAGGCTGGTGCTCTATCATGTGAGCCCCAGCTCTACTTTCAGCAAAAGCTGGTGGTGATTGGAGAGAAGAGTCTTGCAGACTTTTCTTCCCAGGCTGCCTTTGAACCGCGATCCTCAGATCTCAGCCTCCTGAGTAGCTGGGATTCCAGGCGTGAGCCAGCAGTGTGTGGCTCAGAGATCCAACTACCATTTTAGTCTTACCTACAGAAGAGGAGGCAGGTGGCCCAGAGAGGTTGGGGGCTTCCCGAGGGGGCAGAGCCATGCTTTCTCCCGGGCCTGTCTGGGTTGGGTCCCCTTGCTCCTGCTCACATTCAGGTCCAGCTGTAAACAGAGACTCCGGGGAGCACCCGGCGGTCAGACAGCAGTGGGAGTGGGAACGCGAGGTGCACTGAGGGTGGCTGCGGTTTCTCAGGGGTTTCCAGCACCCCAGCCCTGGGGGACTGCTCTCCCGCACTGCTGTGTGGCCCGCGGGGCCTGGCGGTGGCACCTGGCAGGGTCTGGGGCTCCCTGCTGGGTTCCAAGCCGCCACCCTCCATAAACCGCTGGGAGATGCGAGGCTTTTGCAATCAGTTATTGCAGCAAGAACGTCTGAATGGCTCCATTCTAGCCACCTCCCCACCCAGGTGCCAGCTCAGCCAGCCGGAGGTCGGGCAGCAGGGAAGGCCAGAAACTTCCTTTCCTGCTGGCCAGCACCTGTGCAGGACCTTGGCTCTACTCCAGACAGGGCAGTGGGGGTGGGGGGTCAGGAGTGCTGCTGCCCTGGGGTGGGGGTGAGAAAGGGGGCCACAGACACACAAAGCCAAAGCCAGCAGGGGGGGAAGAGAGGGGGAGAGCTTCCTTCCCCCACCAGGATCCCAGGGCAAGTTCTCCACCCTCTTTGAGCCGTGCGCCCTTCATCTGCAGAATGGGGGACAGGGGGGGCATCATTTAACCCTGTCTCCTGGAGGGAATACGAGGGTACACTACAAGGCGCAGCACGGTGGCAGGATCCACAAAGCCAGGGCACACACCTGGGAAAGCCCACCCGGCTGCCATGACCTTGAATTCATCCTCTGACCTCCCTGAACCCCCTCTCTGGAACTAGACTACGCCCAACAGGGGACAGTGGCCAGAACTGGCTGTAGAGGTGGCCTGGCACAGAGGAAATGGCCATCAATGGCAGCTTTTTATGACAAGCAGGTTGGGAGGGGACTGCAAGGGAATGGGGCTTGGAAACAGAGGAAGCAATTGTGTGCCCCAGAGCTGGAGACATCCGTGAAGAATCCTCGCCTGCCAGCAGCCCTGGGCTGAGCCTACTTCCGCTTCTTTATTTACGGTGGCATTCACTCTCGGGCCTGGGAGCCAGTGAAGGAGGGGACGCTTCCAGGACAAGACACCCTCCACTTCCACATGCTCTGTGTGTGTGTGTGTGTGTGTGTGTGTGTGTGTGTGTGTGTGTGTGTGTGTTGGTCCTAGGGCTTGAACTCAGGGCCTGCATCCTGTCCCTTAGATGTTCACCCAAGGCTGGTGCTCTACCACTTGAGCCACAGCTCTACCTCCAGATTTTTGCTGGCTCCTCACATCTTAGCCTCCTGAGTAGCAAGGTTGATAGGTGTGAGATGCAGTGCCCAGCCCCATCTCTGCATTCTTGAATCCCTTCCTTTGGGCTGGGGGGGAAGGAACCGGGGATGGGTCCGGTCTGCAGAGGGGGCTGAAGCCCCACCAGAGCAATCAGAATCAGGAACACATCCAGGAGGTGACTTTTCCTCCAGGGGCGAGAGACAGCCTTGAGTGACCCCAGCTGACCGAGGTTTTTAATATCTGCCACATTTGCAGATTTGGTGTGCACAAGTAACTTTCCAATAAGGTGGCTTCCTGCAGCAGGATCCTCTGGTCACAGTAATGGTTTCATTGATTTGCTGATGCACACATCCTGGTCCCCGGATGGCTGGCTCCATCCGTGTGAATCTTTGTATCCAATTGCAGGAACAGCTTTAAGTAGACAGCCTCGTTCAGAGCGTGCCACTCTCCGGTGGGGGCCTCTGGCAGGACCCGCCCCTTTGTCTCTCTCCACTCCCTTCCCCTTGTCTAATGTGATCCTTGGCACCTAATAGGAGCTCAATAAATTTGTGCCTGAATGACAAATGACCCTGGCCCGGGATACAGATCCCTTCCAGAGCCCCAGCCCAGGTTTGTTCCAATAGATGATGATCTTAAAACACGTTTCTGCACATTGGGTTGTGGGTTGTATCTACAGAAGCTAAGTAAGTGTCCCTCACTCCTAGAGGGGAGGCCTTGTGTCGCCCCGGTCCCTTAAGCAGAAGCATCATACAGTAGTGGTTGTTGTTGTTTTTAATTAGCTACTACTGGGGCTTGAGCTCATATAGCTTTTATTTTACTTTTTATTTTATGACAGTTGCAGGGCTTGAACTCAGGGCCTGGGCACTGTTTCTGAGCCTCTTTGTGTTCAAGGTGAGTGCTCTACCACTTGAGCCACAGCACCACTTCCAGTTTTCTGGTGATTAATTGGAGATAAGAGTCTCACAGACTTTCCTGCCCGGGCTGGCTTTGAACCTCAATCCTGAGATCTTAGCCTCTTGAGTAGCTAGGATTACAGGCATGAGCCACCATTACCCGGCCTCACATGGCTTTTAGACTGATGCTCAACCACATGAGCCACACTTTCACTTCTAGCTGCTGGTCAATTAGAGATAAGAGAGAAGTCTCTTGGATTTCTCTTCCCAGGCTGGCTTTGAACCATGATCCTCAGATCTCAGCCTTCTGAGTAGCTAGGATTACAGGTATGAGCCATCAGCATCCAGGATTTGCAGATATTTTTTTTCTTTTATGTTTTCTTTTCCCTCCCTCTCTCCTTCCTTCCTTTCCTTTTTTGGTAACAGTTACTGGAGTTTGAACTCAGGACCTCTTTCTCTCATTTGGCTTTTCTGTCAAGGCTGGCACTCTACCAGTTCTGTCTTTTTGTTGGTTAATTGGAGATAAGAGTTCCACACACGTGTCTGCCAGTCCTGGCTTTGACCATCATCCTCTCTCAGCTTGCAGAATAGCTGCATTTACAGGTGTCAGCTGCTGGTGCTGGGCTCTGCGGGCCGCGGTGGAGTCAGGTGGGAGCTGGCATGGGGAGGGGGGGATGGAGGAAAGGACTTCCTTGGCCATGTGCCACACTGGCCTTTGAACTCTGACTCCCAGTCCTTCTAGCTGTGTTACCTTGGGAAAAATACTTAGCTTCTCTTGGGCCTCTCACTGCGTGTGGGAGGGTTGTAAAAATGAACGAGAACATGCCCGCAAAGCACAGTGAATGGACCTGGGTCAGTCAGTGCTCAGCAGGTGAGTTCACCCCCCCCCCTGCAGACAACCGCATGGGAAGGAGGCTGCCTGTGACCCGCCCCGCCCCCTGCAGACCACGCCCCTTAGGACTGCAGACTTGCCCTATCTGTGCCATCCTACACAACTGTCCCTTTTTAGCTCGCCGCCACCTCACCCCTGCAGCTCCCTTCCTGGGCCATCAGCAGGAATACTGTCCCTGAATAAGGGCTACCAGCCTAGAGGTTTTTGAAGTGGAAACCCCAAGAACCAAACAGTCTGTGTGCGGGGGACAGGGGGGGCGGCCCCGTTTCTTCCAAGAGTGAAGGGACCCACTTTTGTCCGGCTGCCACCAAGGCCCTGCAGGGTGGCTGGAAAAATAGCGAATGTGAAGAGGTGAGATGAACGTCTTCAAACAGCCCGCGGACCTCAGAGCCCAGCACCGTGGGGTGGGGCTCCTCTCCCACTCTGTCTCTAGTAAGGAGAGAGAGAAAGCAGGCGGTAGGCTAAGCGTGTGTGTGCTTACTTATACATGCTGTTGATGAACTCCTCGTGTGGACGGATGACTCACAAGGGTGGAGGATTTTGCAAGGTCTGATGTGGGGCCTTCCTAAATCCTGATGATACCCGGGGCTTGCAAGGTTTTTGTTCCTCTCGGCTCTGCGGGCCTGGGTGCTGACAGGGCAGGAGAAGCCGCTTTGAGCAACAGGTCCCTGGCACGAGGTTGTGCAGACCTCGAACGGAAGCCTAGGCTCCTCTGTTCCCTGCTGGCCAAGTTCCCCTCCCGGCTGGGGTGAAGGCAGAGCGAGTGACCCTCATTTTTGTAGTTGCATCTAATGCTGTGCTCTGGATAGGGGAGAGCAAAGAGGCTCAGGTCTTGAGGGGCCAGGCTGCTGTGGTGAATGTGGAACATTCGCAGAGCCATGTCTCCATGGTGGCAAACGAAACAGGCACACCTCACCTCCCAGAGAGTCTCTGGCTCTACGATGGGCTGCAGAACAGAGCTGCAGGTTGGGCCTGGCAGTGTGGGCTGCAAGTTAGTGACTCCCAACAGTCAATACAAGAATCAGTGTCATAAATTCATCACCAAAGCCAGTGGCTTCCAAACCTTTTTTCTTCTCAAAAGCAGTGTGGGAGCCTTTTCTTAAATAAGATCTTACAGAAGAAGCACAATGTAGGACACGTGGAAAAGGGGCATACATGTCCCAACATCCCACAGCAGATTACTAGGGTCCCAGGGAACCCAGTTTGAAAATCACTAATTAAACATCATTAAAGGGGGGGAAAACCCTAAAAAACAAAACCAAATCAAAACTTAAAAAAAAAAAACCCACAACACAACACAACAAATAAAAAACACGTGGAGAAAAGCAAGGCCCAAAGAACAGAAGCAACCTGCCCACGTTCTCACTGGGAGCCAGGGAAGAGCCAGGACGGGAGGCGGGTTTATTTGAACATGAAGATCTATGTTCTTGCCCTTAGCTAGAAAGCAGATTCCTGGGCGTGGGTTCAGAGCAGCACAGGGCACCATATCGGCCATTCCAAGTAGCCTTCTTTCTGTCCCAGAACAGGTTCCCCCAGCAGCCTACAGGTGGCCTTGAGGAGGCTGAGCCTGGAGAGCACAGTAGCAGCAAAGGTCTCAGGAGGAAGTGAAGCAAGACCGGTGTGCCATGCCGCTGCACTAGACCCTGCATCCAGAACCCCCCACCCCCCCTGCCCCAAGGGGTTAGCACACCAGCCACGCCCCCATGGACTGCGCCCCCCATGGACTACTTGTGGTCACCTCTGACCCGCCCAGGCCACTCCCGTGGATTCTCCCTGCCCTGCCCACATCTCTGCTAGTTCTCGTCTTCCTTCTAGTCATTGGGTTGCGGGTGTTCGTATTTCTGAATGCGGCCCTGCACCTTCCTTCATTCCTGGAAGGCAGGGACTGCGCTCGCTAATTACAGATCTGCTGGAAGGGAAGGACAGGTGAAAAGTACCAGGCAGCAAGGGCACCGGAGGAGATGGGAAGGACACCAGTGACGTCCTGGGATTCCTCCATGGGACCAGGTATCCGGGATGCCACACTTCCGGCTCCAGAGGCACCGCCCTCCTGCTTCCAGGACCTGGCATCCACTTTTCCAAGGTGAGCTGTTGACTGCCTGTGGCCTCGGTGGTCAAGAGGAGGCCCAGAGCATCACGGCTGGGGGTGGGGAGTGAACAGTGGAGTCAGATCCGCTGGTGGCTCTGTGTGGCGAGGCCCGAAGCGGAGGCGGAACAGGGCACAGACAGGAAGTCTGCATCGCTCCTCTTGTTCAGGTCCCCATAGAAGGCAGGGCCATTCCTAAGAGGATGGATGACACACTTCAGATAAAGGAAGAATAGAATTTCTCTCCATTAGCTGAACCCAGTGGAGTATACCTGTAGTCTCGGCTACTTGAGAGGCTGAGGCAGGAGAATCATTTAAGCAAAGGACTTTAAGACCAGTCTGGGCAACTTAGCTAGACCACAATATAAACAAATAAACAAACAAAACCTTTTCCTTCTTCATTAGGAGATGGGGAATGCGCATAAAACAAAAAGAACATGGAGGGACAAGGGGTGAACAAATGCAGCGGTGATACTCATTAGACACTGGAATGAAACTGAACTATACAACTTATCGGAGACTGGGGGTCGGGAGGGAAAAACTGGGAGAAAGTGAGGGAAGGGGTGACACTGTTTAAAAAGAAATATACCCAGGCACTGGTGGCTCACGCCTGTCATCCTAGCTACTCAGGAGGCTGAGATCTGAAGATCGAGGTTCAAAGCCAGCCTGGGCAGGAAAGTCCATGAGACGCTTATCTCCAATAAATCACCAGAAAACCAGAAGTGGCTGTGGCTCAAGCAGTAGAACGCTTGCCTTCAGCACCCAAGCCCAGAGTTCAAGCCCCACAACAGACATCTGACTTATATAACTGTAACCCCTCTGTACATCGCCTTTATAACAACACTAAAAACAAACAAATGAATAAATAAAACTAAATAAATAAATAGAACATGGCTAGGAGCTGGCCAGCCAGGGTCAAACTCTACCTTGTGTGTGCTGTCACATACATTACTCAGCTTCTGTGTGCTTATGCATCTAAACAAATAGTGGTGATAATGACTATTTTTTTTTTAAAGATTGAGCATTAAACAATAGAAAAGGGTCTAGTCATTGGCAGGAACATACCAACTGTGTATTTCTTTTTTAACCTTGGGATATTGTCTTCCCACATCTTGAAATTCCATTTTGAATTTATAAACTCACCTAGGGTGTGAGGACACAAAGCAGTAAGGCAAAGCGGTAGAAATGAGGTTCCTGGGGGGCACCTAGCATTTCCCCTGGGTCTTCCGGTGAGAGGGATCCTTGGTGCCTTCTAGCTGCCTTTGCATTTGCCTTGGCACCGGTGAGAATGGATTAAGCGCAGCTCATTGAGAGTCCGACCTTGCCCAGAAAAAAATCAATACAGGTCTCCCCATATTATGCAATATATGATTTCCTGAAAAGTTGGAGGTAAATCCATTTTTCCCCCAGTTCAACATGTATTGAGCTCAGTGCTGAGGCTGTTCAGGACATACATGCACACACTCACACCTGCACACATACACATACATGTACATGTATGTCCACCGGCAGGTTCTAGGCCTTTGGAGCAGGGAAGCTAGGATGGGTATGGGGCACCTGGAATTTCGCCTGGCAGAACAGGCCACACAAATACAGAGGATTAACCCTGTTTCTGGCTTCCAAGCCACAACACAAATGCACCTAAGGAGTTAGTGGCATTATGTAATAGACCGTGCTCTAAAGCAAAGAACCTTTTACCATGGGAAGCATGGTCCTAATGTCTTGCTCTCCTGAGGTATGGACTTAGGGCCTCATACTTAGGAGGCGGATGCTCCAAACCCCCAGCCCTAAGATTACAGCCTAAATAACATCCAACTTCTGTATCTGTTGGAATTTCACCATAAAGGGCTTTTTGAATCCTGGTCAAGTAATCCTTTCGTGAACACTGGCTAGGTGAATAATGCTCACAGGTGAATAATGCAGCCCAGGCTGCACTCCATACTTGATAATCTTGGCTTCCTCCACAATATACTTTCCCCATCTTTGTACCTGTCTGTTTTCTTAAGAGCCAGGAAGGAGAGGAAAGACAAGGTGAAGGAGGTTCATGAGGCCTCACAGGGTCCGAGAAGTCTGGGGGAAGTTTAGTACAAACTTTGCCAGCAAAGGATTGAAATCAAGACAATTGTAGCTCACTGTCCATTGGCCTACTTGATTCAGGCCCCGCCAAAGGTCTGTGGAAAATCCCCTGGGCATCTGGGCTGAGGGTCCCAAAGCTTACTGCCCTGTTTCTCCATCAGTCTGCAACCTATTGCCTGCTAGGGCTGGATGTCTGTGTCCTGGTCTCCAGTCCATCTCTGCCCAAATTTTGCTGTGTCTCATCTCTCATCTCAGGGTCTTCTGTGGGTGACTCCCTCCCTGTTTATTCCATTGACATATGCTAATCCCGTCTTCTATAATGGACCTCTGCTGGGGGTGTGGATGAGAGGCATGAGTGGATAACCCAGAGTCCCTGCTTTCTAGGAGCAGTGTTGGGTGGAAAGGATCATGAGAGATAGTTGGATGAAGGACTAGCTGCACTGAGGAGGAGATAAGACTGAGAGCAAGTGCTGGGGAACTCCGGGTGGTGTTCTGCAGGATGAAGCAAAGTTCATTGGACTGGCGGAGGGAGAGAATTCCAGTGGTAGGGAACGGCGCAGGCTACGGTACAGAGACATGAATTGGCAGATGTGTTTGGGGCTCTGCCAGGAGCTGGCGTGGGCAGAGCAGAGGCCAGGAGGTGAGAAGGTAAAGCTCAGAAAAAAAGCAGGACCTGAAGGAGGGCTGCCTTTTCTTCCCTGTGGGTGTGGATTTTATCTGAGGATCCCAGCAGTGTTTTAGGCCAGAGCCTGATAGCATCGTGGGGTGTGGGCTGCGGGGATAAAGGACAGGTTTGTGATGTGAACTATCACAGGTCCCGCACTTTCTGGGCACACCGATGGCTCTGAGGAGGTGGAGTAATGGCTCAGGAGCTCCTGGCAGGCACTCGGGGGAAAGCTGTGGATGAAAGTGTTTCCTGGCAGGCACTCGGGGGAAAGCTGTGGATGAAAGTGTTGAGAGTGGAGAAAAGGCTAAACTTGGGAAAGGTAGAGGGCTTCTATCAGTCAGGGACCAAGCAGGAAAACAGAACCTAGCAGGATTAGTAGAATTGATTGTGAGGAGCTTATCACAAAGGAGACCAAACACAAAATAATGAAACAAGCTACTCAGGAGGCTGAGATCTGAGGATAACAGTTTGAAGCCAACTGGACAGGAAGTCAATGAGACTCTTACCTCCAATTAACTACTAAAAAAGCCAAAAGTGGAACTGTGGCTCAAGTGGTAGAGTAAGGCCTTCATTGGAAACAGCTAGAGGACAGTGGCCTAGGCCCTGAGTTCAAGCCCCAGTACCGGCATGTGCACACACACACCCCCCCACACCAAAAAACAAAACAATCAACCAAAACAACAACAAAACAACACAGGGAGCCTGGAGTGGCCTGGAGATGGCCAGCATCAGGAAGCTGCTGTCCCCCTTGGGGTTGGAGGACAACGTAATGTCACCTGGTCCTAAGAGCCAGAACACCTAGTGTGCTCTGGAACTATGAGGTGTAGGTGCCCAGGGCTGGGTTCCGAGGTAGAGGTAGGTGGAGGCTAGCATGCAGGGGAGGCAGAGGAAGTGGCTGCGTGGCAGTCTCTCGCTTTAAAAAGAAATATTGTAAAAATGATGTACAAAGGGCTTACAGTTACGTAAGTCAGGTGATGAGTACTTTTCTTTTTGAACAGGGTCATCCCCTCACTTATTTTCTCCCATTTCCCTTCTCCCGGCCCCCCTCTCCAACAAGTGGTATAGTTCATTTCCAACATAGTGTCTACTGTGTATCACTACTGAAGTGGTTCGCCTTTTGTTCCACCATTTCTGTGTTTTCCCTTCCCCTCCTCCAAATCAGATAAACATATACAAAACAAAGGGTACAGAAATGAAAAACAGCAACAAAAGGGAATATACCAAAGAAAAAAGGGGGAAATAAAGAGCTGCAAGCAGTACAGTTAAAAACCTTTTATTTCGGGCTGGGAAGGTGGCTTAGTGGTAGAGTGCTTGCCTTGCATGCCTGAGGCCCTGGGTTTGATTCCTCAGCACCACATAAGCAAAAAAAAAAAAAGCCGGAAGTGGTGCTGTGGCTCAAGTAGTACAGCGCTAGCCTTGAGTTGAAGAGCTGAGGGACAGCGCCCAGGCCCAGAGTTCAGGCCCCACGACCTGACCACCCCCCCAAAAACAAAACAAAACAAAACCTCTTATTTCCATTTCTTGGAGTTTGTTTTGATAAGCATCATTTTACATGATCATATGTACATAGCTTTGAGCCCTTGTGATCCTCTCCTAAGAATATCCTCCTTTGTTCTCACTGTATGAATGTTTAATTCACCATGTCCAAGTGTATTTTTTTGTCTTTTACTATCCATTGGGTTTATGTTAGATTGATACACACATTCTAATCATTACAAATGAGGGAAATCATGCAGCCTATGTTTCTTTGGGTCCGGGGATTACAGTCTTTTTTTTTTTTTTGGTTGGTCATGGGGCTTGAATTCTGTGCCTGGAAACTGTCCCTCAGCTCTTCAGCTCAAGGAGAGTGCTCTACCACTTGAGTCACAGTGCCACTTCTGGTTTTCTGGTGGTTTATTGGAGATAAGAGTCTCACGGACTTTTCTGCAGGGCTGGTTTGAAGTGCGATCCCCGGATCTTTCCTCCTGAGTAGCTAGGATTATAGGTGTGAGCCACCAGGGCTGGGCATTGGGCTACAGTCTTAAAGAGTTCCCAGCTGAGTGAAACTGGGCTATCAGACTCTGGAATGCCCTTCAGAGGTGACTCAAGTTGGAGCAAGAAGACCTAACGTCCTCTCTGATCAAGAGTTATGGAATGTGATGTAGATGCTGGTGGCTCATGCCTATAATCCTACCTACTCAGGAGGCTGAGATCTGAGGATCTTGGTGTAAAACCAGCTAGGATATAGAAGATCCAGAAAAATCTGAAATTAAAGGGGTAGCTCAAGTGGTAGAGCACCAGCCTTGAGTGGAAACAGCCAAGTGATAGCATGAGGCCTGAGCTGAAGCCCCAGTACTGGCACCAAACCAAACCAAACCAAGAGTTATTGGCTGTGGACCTCTTTGAGGTCTTCTCTATCAAGGCAATTCCCCAAGGACTCTTGATAAGCAGCCAGGGAGAAAATCCAGTCCCCAAGGGTAGAGGAACAGGGGGGAAGGATCACATCACAGCGGCTACACAGACTCCAGTGACCCCCAGGGGCTTTGGGTACTTGGACTATGGTATTGTGGACCTCCTGGAAGAGGCCAAAGTAAGTACACAGCTTGGAGTACATTGCTTGCCCACCAACACCATTATGGAAAAACCTAACTGAAAGCTTAGTGGGCCTTAGATTCTGACATGAGACACTTTTTAAGAGTTTAAAAAATGTTATTATAAAGGTGATATACAGAGGGGTTACAGCTAACACAGTCAGGTAAAGAGCACATTTCTTTTTGGACAATGTCACCCTGTCCCTCACTGAGAGAATCTTGAAAGGTAGAAAACCTCAAGCAGGCTCAGGGCCAACGTTAGCATGGCATAACATCGTCCCAAACAACCTGTGTTGCCATGGCTCTCTGCCACCTTCCTGGAGCACTACTTCCTACTGGTCCACATCCTGCTGGCCTGGCCACCTGTGGTCCACACCTGCTAGGGAGACTGTCCACCCTCATCCCTCCAGCTCAAATGCTTTCTAGATGGAGACTTCTCAAACTCCTCTTCTCCCTAGGAATTTAGTCCCTCCTGAGTCCCTTACAAGTGCCCAAGAACTTGGCTATGTGCCCATGTGCCAGCTAGTGAACCACAGCAAGAAATTTAATCATTTAAGAAGAACGGGGCCATGCCCATCATATTATTACTGATTTCATTTCTACCTGTGTGTGTGTGTGCTTTTTCTTTTCTTTTTTTTTTTGGGTCCGGTCGTGGGGCCTGAACTCTGGGCCTGGGGCGCTGTCCCTCAGCTCTTCAGCTCAAGGCTAGCGCTCTTCCACTTGAGCCACAGCGCCACTTCCGGCTTTTTTCTTCTTGCTTATGTGGTGCTGGGGAATCGAACCCAGGGCCTCAGGCATGCAAGGCAAGCGCTCTACCACAGAGCCACCTTCCCAGCCCCAGTGTGTGCTTTTTCTTGTTCAAGGCTGGCACTCTACCGCTTGAGCCACAGCTCCTCCACTCCCAGCTTTGTGGTGAACTGGAGATAAGAGACTCACAGAATTTTCTGTCCAGGGTTGGCTTTGAACTTCAATTCTCAGATCTCACCAGTTTACGATTTCCAGGTGTGAGCCACCCAGTGCCGGGTTCCATTTCCGACTTGAATCCCTATAACCTAGGCCTTAGTAGATGCTTAATTAGCATTTGTTGACTGGGTAATCAACGTAGAAACGACTTACTTGGGGAACTTGACTTGGTAATAGAAAATTGCTCAGCAGCAGTAGAGAGGAAGGACTTCCATAACAACGTTACCTTTGCTAAGAGTCCAGGGACTCCACACCGATCTGGTTCTCTCAAGAAACATAAAGGACACAACCGGACCGATTCCAAGGCGGTTGCACGGAGTTTTTGCACAAGATCTGGTATCATTCTGTGCTCTCCAGATAATCATACTGCATGAAGTGCCCTGCCCGGCGGTGCCCAGAGTGCCTCTCAACCGCTTCCCCCGGAATCCAGGCTGGCACCGGGCGGGCGCGGTGGCCGGGCCCCGCGGCGCGTGCGGAGGCCCGGGCGGGGGCCGGAATGCGCGGGCGGCCACGTGGGCGCCCGCTCCCGCCGCCTTTGTTTCCCGGCGGCTGGGGCGCAGGAAGCTCCGCGAGTCCGCGCGGGGGGCGGCCCGGGAGCCCGGAGGAGCTATTTCCGTGCGCTCGGGGCGGGCGGCGCGCGGGAGGGGCGCGGAGGTGGAGGCGCGCAGAAGGCCCGTGTTTGCTTTCGTTTCACCCAACAGAAGGTTCTATTTGCGGCAGCGAGCAGACGCCGGGGATTCGGGCTGGGGGGGGGTAAGGAAAGGGGGAAGAATAAAAACCACGCTCACTACCACGCTCCGGTCTTCCCCGGAACTGCCGCGTGGGGGGAACGAATGACGGCTTCTGGAATGCATCACCTTCCCTCTCCCTCCCTTCCAGGGCTGCAGGCGCACTTCCGTGGTGCTCACAGCTTTAACCAGGGGCTCCCCAAAAGCGGGAGTGGGGGAAATCCTCCTTCCCCCCCTTTTCCCCCTCCCCTTCCCCCGGGGGGCAGAAGGTATAACCGCGAGGCTGCAGCAGCGGCGCCGGCTAAGCGCCCAGGTGCGCGCGCCCGCGGTCCATTGTGTGGCCGTGAATGAGGCGTGCGAGCCAATCAGCAGTCGCTTCGTCCCCCTAGGCCCCGCCCCTCCCGCCCCCATCCCGGGGACCCTGACGTCACGGGAACTCCCCCCCCCCCCCCCCCCCCGCCCGGTTCCTTAGGTTTGCAACGCGCACCATGCGGGGCTGGCAGGGGAGCGCGCGCCGCCTGCCGCCCAGCCTGGACCCCCCCCCCCCCCCAGCGGGGAGGGCGTGCGCGTGCCCGAGGCGGCCCGGGACGCACCACCTGCGCCCGTGAGCGCGCAGCCCGGAGCATCCCCAGGCCTCGGGCCACCCGGCCCCTCCCCTCCCTTGTCCTCCCCCCCCCCCTCCCGCCCCTCAGTCTCCTCCCTGCGCTTCGGTGCCTGCGAGCCGGGCGGCGCGGCCGGAGTCGTCGCAGCCACCTCATTGCACAACCCGGCTTCCCAACTGTTTACACAGCCCAGCCTGTGAGTGTGTGTGAGTGTGTGTGTGTGTGTATACAGCGTGAGTCACCGGGAGGCGGAGGAGGTGGAGGAAAAGGAGAAGGAGGAGTGCACGGCCGGGATCAGTGCGGCGCACACCGGCTCTCACACTCGGCCCCTCGCGCCCGCCCGCTCTCACGCCGGCAGCTCGGGAGCGCGCCGGATCCCAGCGCCGCCCGAAAAGTTGCTCGGGCTTTGGCTCCCAGACTTCATCGCTTTGGGAAGCGCATCCGCTCGGGGGCCTCGGGGCTCAGGGCCACCCCGGGCAACGCGGCCGCCGCCGCCTCCGCCACGGTCCGCAGCCTCGGCCGCCGCTCCGCGTCCTCCGCGAGGCTCCCCAGCGAGCGCCCGCGGGGCTCCTCACCCGCCGCCGGCGAACCTGGAAGCGCGACCCGCGCTGCGCGCCTGCAACCCCGGCTCCGACCCGAGGCTCCCGCGTCGCCGAGCCCCAGCCGGCGCTGCTAACTCCATCCCGCCGTCTGGAAGCCCCCGGGACCTTCTGGTGCGGATCCGGGGCTCTACCCAGCCGGGGCCGCCCGGGTCGGGGTCGCGATGCGGGTCGGTCCTGTGCGCTCCGCCGTGAGCGGCGTCCCGCAGCCCCGAGGTCCGGCTCTGCTGTTCCCGGCCGCCCGGGGCGCCCCGGCCAAACGCTTGCTGGACGCGGACGACGCGACCGCCGTGGCCGCCAAGTGCCCGCGCCTCTCCTCCGACTGTTCGAGCCCCGCAGACTACCTCAGCCCCCCCGGCTCTCCCTGCAGCCCGCAGCCCCTGCCCGCCGCCCCGGGGGCCGGCGGCGGCGGCGGCGGCGTACCCGGGCCCAGCCGCATCGCCGACTACCTGCTGCTGCCCCTGGCCGAGCGCGAGCATGTGTCCCGGGCTCTGTGCATCCACACCGGCCGCGAACTGCGCTGCAAGGTGGGTGTCCCTGGGACCGGCACCCGTCGGGGCGCCCGGGGTTGGGGGACCCGGGTCCGATCGCGGCGGCTGGGTTTGGGCCGAGTGAAGGTTCTGCTTTTTGGAGATCCAGGGGTTTCCCGCGAGTGGCTGGGGGGGGGCTCGAGGACCGTGCGGGGTCCAGCGCTTGCTCTCCACCTTCCTTGCCCGGGCGCTTGGCGCGGCCGGCGCGTGGCGTTCCCTAGAAGCGGTGGAGTTGCAGCGGATTCCAGGGCCATGCCATCGCCCTCCTCTCCTCCCCCCCCCGCCTACCCCCCCTCCCCGTCCTGGGGTGGGGTGGGGGAGGAGGACGCCCTGCAGTGGGCGCCGCCGCGGGGCTGGGAGCAGCTGGCAGCTCCGCCGGAGCGCCGGGCGCCGCGGTGCCACCGGCTCGGCCTTGAAGCCCCGCGGAGACCCACGGAGCCGGGCGGGGGGTCGGGGGACGACACGGGGGGCGCTCTTCCTCCCGGGACAGCGGCTCTGGGCCGGAGCAGAAGTGTCGGAAAGCTCACCCGAGCCCAGAACGCACGCTTTCCATTCACTTTATTTGTTCCCAGCCAGCGATTTCCATTGAGCGATACGTAAGCGTTCCCACCCCGCGAGAAGGCTCCGTGGGGCGCTCCTGCCGCCCGCGGAGTGGCTCTAGGGGAGCCGCGCACCCGCCCCGCGGCACGCCCCGGAACCCCCTGCTCAGCCTGTGTGTGTGCTTTTTGTTTTTCATCCGCTCCCCACCTCCAGGTTTAAGTTGCTCCTGGGTTTCCTGCCGCTCACCTGACCCCCCCCACCCCGACTCCAATCACCCCCCCCCAGCTTGTTGCTGCCACCTACTGTCCACTTTCACGAAATTTCCAACGCGCGATCAAGACCAGTTTGAAGGCGAAATAAATAGTTCTGTATTTATTTACTTTTTTTTTTTTTTACCACGACAAGTGAAAACAACGCGGGACACGCTTTTTTTTGAATCATCATCGCGGTGGGTGGGGAGGAGGGTGGAAGAGAACTGGACGAGACTTTTTCCGGTTGATGGCAGACCATCCACCTCAGAGGTGGGGTGGGTCTGGCCATTGTGCAACCCCTTCCAGTTCCTCCGAGCAGATAATAGCTGAATCCAGATGGTGACAGCCCGTGTGTCACCGTTTCCAGTTGAGTCTAGGATATGAGTAATCAGACCGAACAAAAGGCCCTTAAAAGAGGCCAGCCAGCTTCTTAGAGGACCTGTGGTGCAGCTGGGCTGGGCTGAGGAGGGGGCAGGGGAATAAGCAAACAAATGGAAAAAAGAAAAAGAAAAAAGACCATTGACAAGGAGCCCATCCCCTGGTGTGAGAATGTAACCTTGGCCTGGCTGCTTACACCTGAGTCACACAACTGTAGGCTTGTTGCTTAAGGCTGCGATGTCACAGTCTCCTTCCAAGTCATCTCTTCCTTTCCTTCTGACTAATGACAGCTCTGCATGTTTGTGGCCTTGCTTCCTCTTGGTGGCCACACAGTCACCGCATTCTTCATCCTTTCTGGGCTGAACCCTTTGGGTCTGCAGAAGGCACATGGATGCCAGAGACTGCTTTTCAGTCTTGACCACAAATGCATTATCTGTCACAAGGAATGACCTGAGCCAGAGAGCTGGGGCTTAGTCTCCAGGAGTGTGAAGCTGGGGGGAGGGGGGGAGGGTGGGGGGGGAGGAAGAGAGAAGGGAATAAATGAATAGGGTTTATGGTCATCCAAAGCCCCAAACTTGACAACTACAGCTTACTTCCAAAAGGGTTTTGGGGAAGCAGTCTCTGCGATTGTTTCTGTTTTTAATCCATCCCCAAAATGACCCACTGTCTCTCTGCAGGTGTTTCCCATTAAACACTACCAGGACAAAATCCGGCCTTACATCCAGCTGCCCTCTCACAGAAACATTACTGGCATCGTGGAAGTGATCCTCGGGGACACGAAGGCCTACGTGTTCTTTGAGAAGGACTTTGGGGACATGCACTCGTATGTGCGGACCCGGAAGAGGCTCAGGGAAGAGGAGGCCGCCCGGCTCTTTAGGCAGATCGTTTCGGCCGTGGCCCACTGCCACCAGTCTGCCATCGTGCTGGGGGATCTGAAGCTTAGAAAATTCGTCTTCTCCACGGAGGAGAGGTGAGCGGCAGCCACAGCTCCTCCTGTGGCCTTTTGGAACCAAAAAATGAAGGTACAGGTTGTGTAGTTAGGTGCCACGCAAACCCCAAGGGTTCAGTTGTTCTTAGATAGTGTTTTTAGCAATCCTGAAAAGTGACAGCCTGTCTGGATGGCGCCGAGGGATCGTGGGCTTCTCTATAGATGTCAGGTGTCGATTAGATGCTCTCCTCACTTCATATTTCCCCTCCTTGTCAGAAATACCAGTCTTCTGAGGGTTGGGTGTTCACCTGCCGTTCGTTGCTGTTAATGAGTTGTCAGTTCCTTACCTACACCAGGTTTTTTTCTCCATACTTTGGAGGGTATGGTGGAACTAGCTAGCCCGTGGTGTTTGCTGAATTCCAGCCACCTCCCTCATGCTACATCCCTGTTCCATTTCAAGCCAGGTCCCTTGTATTTTCCTTCATATTATCTGGGGATGTTGTGTGTGCAGGTATGTCCCCACGCATGCATGTGTGCATGCGTGCCCCAGTTCTGGGCTTGCACTCAAGGCCTACATGCTGTTCGTGAGTTTCTTTGTTCAGTGCTAGCACTCTACCACTGGAGCTACAGCTCCACTTCTGGCTTTCGAGTGGTTTATTGGAGATAAGAGCCTCACAGATTTTCCTGCCCAAGACTGGCTTTGAGCCTTGATCCTCAGGTCTCAGCCTTCTGAATAGCTAGGATTACAGGTGTGAGCCACCACTGCTCAGCTTTTGCTACTTTTTTTGTTTTGTTTTACACACCTCATTTGGTGCATTTTCAGAAAATAGCCTCATGGAATAGTAAATGGAAGTTGGGTAGAATGGGCTGCTAAATATAGATCTTGGCTTACCTCATAAAGGACAAGATGAGCTTGATAAGAGAATGAATGAGACCTGAGATTTGAAGTGGAAGTTTCAGACAAGGCAATTCAGGAAGCTGAATAAGAGAGACCAGTCAGGAGAGGCGGACCCACATCTCTTGTGGAAAGATGAGGAGCAATATTAATCCTGTAGAATTGTGGAGCCCAGAGGAGTCACATAAGGCTAGTCCTATTTGTATATTCCCCCCCTTTAAAACTCCAGAACACACTGAAAAGTGTAGAGTTGAATTGCCTTCAAGTATGACTTTGTATCTGACCTTGCAAAACAAAGTATTGAAACATACTGATTAGCTCATAAAAGCAAACAGTTTGAAATGAAGTAGCCAATTCCTGGAACCTGCTGCTTCAGTACTGGTATGCATTTTTCTGAAACATGCCTTTACACACCTCCTTACCAGCTTTTGAAATCTGCATTGCACAGGCCAATGTCATGGGCACAGATTTGGCAACCCGGGGGTTAAGCAATGGCAGGCTGACGCTATTCGGGTAACCAGCACAGGTGCAGGGTTTTAGTACTCTAGCAGCCAATCAGGGGCCGACAGTGCCGGTTGAGTCATATTTTCCGTTTACAGAACCAATGGGTATTTTACATAACGACCAGGAGGTCACGCTGAGGACATACCAAAGTTAGCACATGTATACTACACTCCAGGGAACAGGAAGGCAGAAGGGGGAAAAAAACACCAAAAAAAAACCACACGCCAGACCTTTGAGAGGAAAATGAATTGATCCATCAGCCAGTTCCGAGTGTTTGCATTTAACTTCACAACAGATGACTTACAGGAAGGAACTGAACTGTTTCCCAGGGGCAGAGAAAGGCAGCCCCCACCCATTGGACATTAGGCATTCCCTTTGGCCTTTGGGGGAACCCAGGACACTTGGATGGCTGGTTCTAAATAAGGAAGCACCAGGAACTTGACAAGACAGCCTGTGACCAAAGCTTTATCCAGACTGCTTACCTGAACAGAAACCCACAGAGAAAATAAATACGTGTATGCACTGATTTGCCAGCCTAGATGTTGGGTGTGCCAGTGTAGGTGTTCATTTTTAGGGGACCTGTGTCCCTTAAATCCATCAGCCACATTCATTTGTTCACATCATTTCTCTGCTCAGGCTAAGGTTTCTTTGCATTTTAAATCCTCAGTACATGTAATGAGCATCCTTTTCAACTTCTTGCCTTGGTTATCAACATCTGGGGCTTGGGTGGATAGTTTATTATATCTACATAAACATAGTATATGTATTGTGTGTGTATATATAGAGAGAAATATATTATGCTCTAGCAAGCTGTGTGTTATAACAGTGAAATTGGGGTCAAGTTCTTTAATGCAGAATGGGGGGTTCAAGTAACTCTAGCCGTCGTCATTGGTCATGATGGGAGAGGTGATGGGCTTGTGGGCCACGCGGGCTCTCCCTGTGGAAGGAGGGTCGTCTGCTCTTCCCCGGTAACTCAAGTTGAAAATGTCAGCATTCCCAAGACAGTCTCTCAGTTCTGCAATGTGAACTTTGTCAATTGTGTAAGCCCTATTAGGGTATCTCTCACAAGTTCTAGCATCACGAATGCTATTTGGGACTTTGTATCATACCTCCCCACCCCCAGGCACTGTCTCAGGTGCTTTTCAAACATTGATTGCAGTTTGTGTTGGTTTGTAAAAACTCCAGTTCAGGGTGCTTACAGGCCCAGTGCTTTCTGGATGAAGAGGGTCAATGACATTTCCTGGGGCCTTTGTTTTTGTGCTTGTGGGCACTGTTACTGGGCAGGCCGTGGTATTTCATAGCAGCTGACTTGGGAGTAATCACTTGGTTCTTCTCTCCCACAGAACCCAGCTCAGACTGGAAAGTCTGGAAGACACACATATCATCAAGGGTGAAGATGATGCTTTGTCCGATAAGCATGGCTGCCCAGCCTATGTGAGCCCCGAGATCCTTAATACCACGGGGACTTACTCTGGAAAGGCAGCGGACGTTTGGAGTCTAGGGGTGATGCTCTATACCCTTTTGGTGGGACGATATCCCTTCCATGACTCAGACCCTAGTGCTCTTTTCTCCAAAATTCGACGTGGACAGTTCTGCATTCCTGAGCACATTTCCCCCAAAGCCAGGTGCCTCATCCGCAGCCTCCTGAGAAGAGAGCCCTCCGAGAGACTTACCGCCCCTGAAATCCTGCTCCATCCCTGGTTCCAGTCTGTCTTGGAACAAGGGTACATTGACTCAGAGATAGGAATTTCAGACCAGATTGTCCCAGAGTACCAGGAGGACAGTGACATTAGTTCCTTCTTCTGTTGATCCTCCCTCCCAGCAAACCTCAGAAACCTCAATTCTCACACATGGCATTTCCATTGCTGAAGATGGACAGCCCCTCTGGCATGGTGGTGCCACCACCATCTTGGGGACTGCACTGAGATTGTCACCGTAGAACTCAATGTGGCTCCCCTTGTTGCTGTTTGGGACGAGTAACTTGAGTAATGGGAACAGATCTGCTGCCCTGGAAACTGGCTCTTTGTACAGAACCACCACTGGCTGCTCTGGCGGACTTGAGGATGCTGGATCTCTGTATGAAGAGCATCCTGCACCAGTGGTCAAGTGTTCGGAGTGCAAACATTTGAATGGGAAAGGAAGTAAATCATGGAATTTTTTTCGGGGGGGAGGTGGCAGTAACCCCATTTTTAACAGGATGACAAATAATTTGGGTCAATTAACCTGCTGCCATCTTTGAACTTGTCTTTGGTAGCTGGACTTGGCTACCATAGTTTCTCTGATCAGGAGTTCTTTTGTTTTGGGGGGGGGGTTGCTCTAACACTCATTATTGCTCCAATGACTGCTCTGTTAAGAGCTTAAGAGCCTGCCTGAACCCTGAACCCCATACTCAGACTCTTCTCCAGATTCTGCCAAGACCTCATATGCAATAATGCCTTTCTTCTGACCTTGAAAACTTGACCCCTCCCCTCCTCAGCTCACCATGGAAAAGATTCACATGGAGCTATCTCAGAACTCTAAGCACAGAGACTGAAGTTTTCATTTGTTTTGGTTTTAACATAATTTGATCACTTGAAAACAGTTGCTTTTTTAGGTTCTTCTCCAGTATGCTACCATTTTATCCTTTACTTCTTTTCCCCAAGAATATCTCAGGGTGGAACATTTTGTCCAGAAGGAGAAAGATAAGCCAACTCCCTAGCCTGGCTCTCATAGGAGCAAATGTTAAACATCTTTGTATTTGGATGAAAGTGGATTTTGGAGTCTTAAGGGATGTTCAGACTAACTTCTCGAATGATCCAGGAACAGCCCTCTCCACCCCTCCCCCGAGATACTGGTCTGCCCCTGGCATTTTACCTGGGGCTTCCGCTTTTTGCATGATGGGTTTTTGGAATTTCACATGCGGTGTGGTTTGTGAATGCATCCACCTTGCCAGTTGCCGGAGTGACAGGAGCTGCGGTTTTATTTAAGTCCGAAGAAACGTCAAAAATCCCATCCTCACTTTTTTGTTGTTGTTGTTGCTGCCACCACCTGGGCAGAAATTTCCTTTTCAGCTTCTGCTTGAATGTCTCCAGAGGTAAATTCACTCCCCCGAAAAGTAAAACTTCTCAGAAGAAACTGCAAATTGCTTTAAAAACACAAGTACTGATGCAAAACAAAACACAAAACCTATCTCAGTTGCTGTCTGGCCCAGGGCTGGCATCAGATGGTTAAGCGGGTAGAGAAAACATACTGTATTTTGAGAAATGGCACAAAACCAGGCAGGTTTCTTCAAGGGCTATCCCAAGGCAAACTACTAACATGCATTGTGAGAATGCTGTGTATACCTCACGTACTGTGTACTTTGTACAGTTATTTTACCTTTTATACAGATGTCTGAATGTTTTTGTTGTGTGACTGAGGCTTGTGGTGTCGTCTGTGTGTATTGTGTCTGAATAGCCTGCATGTCTGGAACCACGTGAAATGTGAACGATCGTCGGCAATATTATCTTGACGGAATCATGGGACTTGGAGGAGGGAGGCTGGGCCTCTGTCGCATGGAGGCCCTGTGGTTGCTTGACTTTTGTATCTGTGGATACATTATCCAACTGAGGACTCTGAGCTGGCAGGGACTTCTGCCAGGACCGCTAGAAACACTAGATCCTTTCTGTATGTGTGTGACCAGTGAGATGGCTGTTGCTGACTTTAGAGAAATTTTAATAAATCTGGTTTCGTAAAGTGGTGTTACGAGTTTCCTTGGAAGGCAATCGGCCTTTGCCTTTTGCTGTTCCCCCAAACAGACTCCAGAATTTTGAGCCTCCTGAGAGACAGGAGGTAGACATGACTACTAAGGACAGCCTTTTCTGGATTGCTTTTTTTTTTGGTCAATTCAGATTCACTTTGATGAGTGGGATTCGTTGGATTCGTTGAAACCAGGTTGGTGGGAGCTTAGGGAAGTGTCCTCGAGCTGGAAGAATTCCTCTGGCTTTTAGTCCTATTTGGAAGAATTTGACCAAAGATTTTAATGTTCCAAGTCTCCAACAGAACTTGGTCATTTTTGTGGAGGGTCACATAGGTTTCTGAAGATGTATTGGGACCTGTTGAGAAACATCCCCTACTTTGAGCCGGTGAATAATGGAGCTAGTCCCCACTCGTTCAATGAGTAAAACTGGAAATGCAAAGAAGAAAATTGATTTCAATCACAAAGGTAGAGAAAGGATTTTTGATTTAATTACATCTATAGCTTCACTATTCAGAATCTTATCTAAACAAAGCAAGCCAGTGTCCTGATGGATTTGTTTTTCAAATACATTGTAGAGTGCAACAAAAGTATATAGGGAAAACCCACGTGTAAGTATGTAGTCCAGTGAATTTCATACACTGAATCCACCGGTGAGGTCTGGGAAGGCCAACAGCAGTGCTCCAGGAACTCCACCGGCCTTTCCTGCCATTTCCTAGAACCACCATGGAGTACATGGGAAAATTCATACACATACACACACATACACTATATTTTACTTTATTTTTGCTGGCCCTGGGGCTTAAACTCAGGTGCTGTCTCTGAGCTTTTTTGCTCAAGGCCACCACTCTACCACTTGAGCCATAACTCCACTTCCAGCCTTTTCATAATTAATCAGAGATCAGTCTCACAGACTTACTTGTCTAGACTGGTTTGGAACTGCAAACTTCAGATCTCAGCTTCCTGAGTAGTTAGAATTACAGGTGTGAGCCACTGGCACCTGGCGTGGAGTGTATTTTTAAATATCTTTACTTCTTTTTTTTTTGACATAAGATTGTGCTGCCTAGTTCAAACTGCCATGCACTGGTGATCCTCCTGCTTTAACCTCTAGGGTTTAGATTATAGGTGTGTACCACCGTACCCAGCTCACAGCATAGACTTAACCAAACAGTAAAACTGTCCTAAGACCTACCTCAACAGCCCTGGCCCTACACAAAGAGGTGCAGGTCACAGGTGACACAACTGTCCTTTCTAGCCCTGAGGCTGGAAGAAGCTCCCCCCATCTCCTGTCCCCAGCAGCCACCCATGCCACTGAAACTAGTACGATTGGGCCAGTGACTTGGAACTGATATGAAATGGAAAGGTACATCTGAAGCCATGAGGAATGGCCAGATGTCAGAGGAACTTGGAAACTGGAAGGGTCAGGGCTGGCCGCACTCTTATGAACCGGAACTTAAACATTATAACCTATGGTGCCTCCATGCCTCAGTCTCCCCATCTGCTCTGGACACAATTCCTTGGGCATGCATATGTGTGTATGTGTGCACACGTACATAATGTATAGTGCAAATATTTTGAATTTCTGCAAACTTGAGCTCTCCCTGCTTCCCCAGGCCAGTCCTTCCTCCCTCCCACTTCTGGGGATAGAACCTTGTGCATGCCAGGCAAGAACTCTACCACCCAACCATACTCTCAGCCCTCCCCCTCCCCCCAAGCTTTCAAACTAAGGATTTCAAAACACTTTGCAAGCAATTAAGGTTACAACACCCCTTTGTACTGTTGTTACATGTACTAAATGGAGAGGAATATGGGTCAGGAAGGCTGGGATGACATGTGACAAATTCATAAATTTAATCTCTTCTAGAATTGGCACAAATGTGGGGTGATGGTAACTGACTGGATGATAGAAGGTGGCCGTGGGCTGCTGACTGCCTTGATTTCTTTCTGTGATCTTGATGTGTTTGCCATTTGAGTAAATCATCAAGTTACGTCTCTGTGGTACACATTCTGGGAGTTTTACTTCTTTCATATCACTTTTTCTTAATGTCACAGTTTCTAGAAGTTTCTCTTCTTTTATATATGCCACAGAGGAGTAAGCTAGTTAACTATTTGGAACTAAGACTCATATGCCTTTAGATAGCCACTCAGAAGAAAGCAGCTCAGTGCTGGGATATGAACTCAGATCTTAAGACTATGTCTTCTGGTAAGAATGACAATGGTAAGGACAAATACTGTTTTCAGCTCCATGAATGTTTTCAAAAGTGGCCCAGTACGTCAAACAAGCCGGTAGAAGCAGTATATACTCATCACTTGTCCAACAAACATAGCCATCAACGTCCAGCCAGACATGGTGGTAGACCCACAGGAAAACAGATTACTGCTACATATCCTGTCTTGCTGGAAGGAAAGTTCCATGAAGGTAGGGACTGAGGCAGTCGGGTTCTCCTCTCTGGCTCCTCAGCATCCAACACAGTATCTTCCACAAAGAACGTGTCAATGCCAAGCATGGGAAACTGCATGATGAGTAGTGGATGGGGGGTGAACAGGTAAATGAGTGATGAAGGGCAGATGGAGGATGGCAATGAACAGATAAGTAGATGGATAGGTGGGTGATGGACGGATGGGTGGATGAATGCACAGATATGTAGACAGAGCAGGGGAGGGGTGGGATGTATGGATGGTTAGATGGATGCCCTCCAGGGACTCCAAGCTTCATGGACCTCCAAGTCAGAAAGTTAAGCGCATAAAAGTAGAAGCCTAGCACCCAGGCCCTTATGACCTAGCGGCCCTTGAACCGACAGTCTACTTGATGCTCATCTGCTCATCTTTGAACAGGGGCCTGTTTCTCTGCTGTGTTCCTTCATTTGTCATGTGCTCATGTGGAAACAGGCTTTGTGTGATGGGATCTGGGCGAGCCTGGCTCTTCACTTCCTTTCCAAATAAATGACATAGGTAGCGTGATTGGGTTCCTTGCCTAATTTTGTTCTGGATGAGGAAAGGCGCTGTAGCAATGAAGATTATGGAATTGGCTTTGGCTGGGAACGGGAGGACAAGTGCCTCTTTAATCACTCACCCCTCCCCCAAAACAAACAAACAAAGGAACCAACAAATCAACCAGCCAGGAGCCTAGTGCCAACCCTGGGAACCTCATGAGTCAGATTTCAGCTGATTCTTTCATGATCTTTGGGAGCTAAGGGCTTTGTGCCTCCCCAAGGTGCAGAAGACAAATCTGTCTGTAGAACCACCGAGCTGTAGGACAGCTGTTTAGAGTATGCATCTCACTGTCTTCCCTGCTAGGTAGACAGGTGATCCACCTTTGCCACTTCTTGCTGCTGAGACCCAAGACTGATCAAGGTCTCTGTCATGAAGCTACTTTGTGGTGTGTGTGTGTGTGTGTGTGTGTGAGAGAGAGAGAGAGAGAGAGAGAGAGAGAGAGAGAGAGAGAGAGAGAGAGAGATGGGGCTTGAACTTACTTTGTGGTGTGTGTGTGTGTGTGTGTGTGTGTGTGTGTGTGTGTGAGAGAGAGAGAGAGAGAGAGATGGGGCTTGAACTTACTTTGTGGTGTGTGTGTGTGTGTGTGTGTGTGTGTGTGTGTGTGTGTGTGTGAGATGGGGCTTGAACTTATGGCCTCATGCTCTCCCTTGGCTTTTCCTCCCAAGACTGATGCTCCATTTCTGGCTTTCCCCCCCCCTAGTTCATTGGAGATAAGAGTCTCAAATACTTTTCTGCCTAGGCTGGCTTCAAACAAGGATTCTCAGATCTCAGCCTCCTAAATGTCTACAGGGCTACAAGTGAACCACTAGTGCCCAGCCTTACAAAACTTCTAAATGGGTAAGTGGCACTTGGAAGTTGAAAGTCCTTCCCCTTTTCTTTCTTTTTTATGTTTTTTCCCTCTTTTTTATTGTCAAGGTGGTGTACAGAGGGGCTCCAGTTACATAAGTAAAGTAATGAGTACATTTCTTGTCAACCGTCTCACCCCTTTTCAACCAAGGATTTCCATATAGTTCTGACCAGTAGGTTTGGCATCTCCTTTTAGGGACAGCCATTTTGCTACTGCCTCTCTCCACCACTGTGCCATTTGTGGGGCCCATGGTGTTTTCAATCTTTCATTATTTTCTAATTTCTACAAGGTAAGATTTCTTTTTCACCAGGCACTAGTAGCTCATACTTGTAATCCTAGCAACTCAAGAGGCTGAGAGCTGAGGATCGAGATGTGAGGCCAGCTCAAGCAGGAAAGCCTGTGAGATTCCTTATCTCCCATCAACCACCAGAAAACTGGAAGTGGTGCTGTGGCTCAAAGTAGTAGAGCACTAGCCTTAAGCTAAAAAGCTCAATGGCAGCACCCAGGCCTTGAGTTCAAGCCCCACGATTGATTAAAAAAAGGAAGGCTCCAAATGTACTAGGAGTTATGTTAAGACTTCACAGGAGTTAGCAAAGGATCAGCCCCAGAAAGACTCTGAGGGAGCACTTGCTCATGTGTTCATTATAGCTGGAACTAGAGCAGGGAAGAAACTTTAATAAATAATTTAGTCTGAAATCCAATGTGGTATCTTGGAGCAGAAAAAGGACCTTAGTAGTAAAATAAGTTTGAGTTAAGTCTTGAGTTAAATTAGTAATAATGTGCCAATGTTTGTTCATGAGAATACTGGAAGAAACCAAGAAGTAAAAGATCAGGAGGAGTCCTCTGTACTATCTTTGTGATTTTTCCGTAAATCTAAAATTAAAATTAAATGATCACCCACATCTATCAATCAATCAATCAATCAATCTATCTATCTATCTATCTATCTATCTATCTATCTATCTATCTATCTATCTATCTATCTATCTATTCTACACTTGCCTGTTTTCAGCCAGGAGAACTCAGGTTGAGACTCAGGACATCAGAATCATACATCAGATAGTCCCTAAGCTAGCCCAGAGTCCCTACCTCCTTTACCCTCTTGCAGTCCAAGCTCCTGAGTACTCTCTGTGTGGTAAGCAACCTTCTAGAACGTGCCTAAATCCAGATGAAGCACATACACACGGTGCTGCCTTGGAATGTGCCAGCACCTTTCCCATACAGGACGTGGCTCATAGGTCTGACCTTTGGGTTGGGGAGCATAGTGGCTCCCCGTCAGCACAGTCCAATGCTTGTTCATGCTGTGCCTCATCCACTACAAGTCCTGAGCCAGGGCTGGCTGCTCTGTGGGGAGGGACTTGGGATGCAAGGCCCCAGTGCCCTTCTCCTCCAGCCTCCACTTGTAGAGTTTAAGTCTCTGAATGGTGAAGATGGTCTAGATCTTTCTCTCCTCCTTCACCAGACAGTCTGCATGCCCAGCTTGAGCCAGGGACGAGGGAAGGCCACACCTTCTCCATTTTAGAATTGAGAATCACACCAGTGAGAAGCCAGTGGGCGTCCAAGCTGGCTTGGCTCGTGCTGTTTTCTCTCTCACTTGCTGAAGTTTAAGTGGCTGACTGAGGCTACTTCTCTGGGGCCAAATGTCCTGACTAGGATATTTTCCACTGGTGCATTGGGAAGGTGATATTTCAAGCTAGCCCCTCAACACTCAGCCAATCTGTGTGTGTGTGTGTGTGTGTGTGTGTGTGTGTGTGTGTGTGTGTGTGTGTGTGTGCCAGTAGTGGAGTTTCAACTCAGGGCCTAGGCACTGTCCCAATCTTTCAAGATTGGCCCTCTACCACTTGAGTCACAGCTCCACTTCTGGCTTTTTGGTGGTTCATTGGAGATAAGAGTCTCATGGTCTTTTCTTACTGGGCTGGTTTCAAATGGTGATCCTCAGATCTTAGCCTCTTGAGTAGCTGGTTTATAGGTGTGAGCCATGCATGCCTGGCTACTCAGCCATGTTAGACCACTTGCATTAGTTCAACGCACAGAAAAACAGAAAACAATTAGACCCTTTGAGAGCAAATACTTATAGCCTGCTTCTCACCTTCACCCTGGGTCTTCTTCAAACTTGCCTAAATCTTACCAGTAGAGAGATCCGGTGACTGCCCTGCCTTATAGCAGAGTTTAGGAGCACAGGGTAGTTCAGTGACTAGCCCAAGGTCATGTGGCTGGTAAAGGGGTCCTGGTGGGGGGTGCCTGGTAAAAGAAGTTCTCAATGGAATTGCTGCCTTGCTTGAACACATATAGACTTTTACATTTTACCACATTTTATGAATGTCCTACCAGGTTAGTGTCTGACCTCTTTTTGGGGTGGGGGTGGAGGTGGGGAAGACACGATGTTGGATACTTTGAGGAGCTGGCAAGTAAATCAGAAGGAACTTGAACTTTTTAGGTTCAAGAAAGCTAGTTCTCAAACTCCAGCTTGGTCCCTAGCTTAGCTGGTGACTGGGTGTATGGCAGGGACACTTGACACTGAGGTGGCTGTGACCCTCTCTCTGTCACAGGGTTGCAGCTGCGAGGCTACAGGAAGTGGCCCCACAGATTCAGAGGGATCCCTTGGGAGCAGAAAGCGCCCAGGGGGAAGTCACACCGACCCGGACTTGGGTCCTAGCCTAGATGCTGCCTGGCTCTGTAATCTTCATTCCGTGTGAATGTGCTGGAGGACTGGCCAAAAATCACAGGAAGGAGCTGAATCGCTGGGGAGTGCTGTGTGTGTGTGTGTGTGTGTGTGTGTGTGTGTTGGGGGGGTAGTGTTCCCATGATGCTCCTTGTTCCCCCCAGCTCCTTCTCCTGTGGTTTGTAGTAGCTGAGGCTGGAGGTTTCAATGCGCTTTGTATGGGCAGCCTGGGGCAGGGAGGTGGCTAATGCCCCAGGTCACTACATCCCAGCCTTTGGTGATGGTCATCTTAGTTTGGGGAGAAGACAGTAGTTGGGCTTCTCTGACCTTGTCCAGTCATCAGTACCGCTGTGTTTCAGGTGTCCTCTTGGGAGAAGAGGACTTAAAGACCGTCTTCCAGAGACGGTCTGATTTCCATAGCAGAGGCTGTGGGCTTCTACTAGGTTAAAGTTAGCTCAGCACAAGCCAATGGAGTCACCATGAGGTTAGATGCAAATTTCCTAGGGTCACAGAGGAGCACGGTTTATAAAGTCTGGCTCTAGGACTAACCTGCTGAGGAAACTATCCAGCTTAGATTCAGTTGCTTTAACTGTGAAATAGGTAGTTAGAAATGATTCCTTGACACCGATGTTGACTATCAGTAGGATCAGAGAGAGTCAGAACCAACAGACTGCCCAATAAAATTATGCTGAATGGCTGGGTTCAGCCGTACATGCCTGTAGTCCCAGTTGTTTGGGAGGCTGAGGTAGGAGGAATGCTCAGACCCAGGAATTCAAGACCAGCCTGGACTGCATAGCAAGATCCTTGTCCCCCAAACACACAAATAGCAAAACAGGAGAAGCATAGAAGGAGAAAGGAAGAAATAGAAGGAGCAAAGAAGAAAAAAAGAGAAAAATGAAGCCTCTCCCTCAGGGGTGACAGGATCTGTGCATCAGAGTTGGGGTAGGGCTGGAGACCCAGTTCCTGAGGCTGGTGCTGTTCACCTATGAAGCACAGGGCAGAGGCTCTGAAGTCCTGGTTACATCTAATGAGTGAGTGTCTACAGCTGGGTGTCCTTTGAAGCATCCAGGAGGAGGAAATGGAGAGCTGGCATCCTGCATTGGCACTGGGGTTGTTGGGTCCCTACAAGAGACCCATGGCACAATGGACCGACCCAGGTGATTTGTTCAAGGTCATGAGCAGGGCTGGGAGGTGGATGTGGTCTCCCATCTCCAATCCCACTGCCTTCCCCTGTGCCTGGGAGGCATTGGCTGGAGCCCAGGAGATGGCCACGGCTATCCTAGGCAAGCTGACCTGACCTGCTTACACCTGGCTCCCCGGTTAGCACATCACACAGCCATGACCTCCACCCCCCCCCCCAGCCCCCACCCTCAGCGCCAAGCCTCCTGATGGAAAAGTCCATGTCCTGGCTCTTGCTTAGCAGGCATTTGGCCCCATCCTGACTCTGAGTCCTCGTTTGGCGCTAAGGTGCTGAATGTTGGTGGATACATTTCACCCTATCGAGCTACCCACACCAGCAGATCTGCTGGACGAGTCCTCTGCTGGGCGTGGTGTAGTGACCAGAATAAACTGGGCATCTGGGCCAAGCAGAACATTCTTCCTCACCCCAGAGACGGGCCTCTCTGCGGCTCTGCAGGTAGACAGGCCGCTTGCGTCAGCTGCAGTGGTGGGGGAATCCAGTTTCACCTGCACTGCCCTCCATCTCAGAGCCTGAACCTCACAGTGCCGGGGTGGGGGTGGGGGGCTTGAATCTGAGAAATAGTAGGCCGGCCATCACCTGTGGGATCATGGGCAGACATCAGAGCTGGGCAGGATTTGAGAAGAACAATTGGCCAGAGGTCAAGTCTCTAGGTTTAAGTTCCAGCTCTTTCATAAGTTAATTTCCCTCAGTGTTCCTAGCTGTAAAACGGGGCTCAAGTAGCAACTGTCTGAGTGGGGGAGGGGCATTAAATGGGCTAATATAGGAACAGCTCTTAGAACAGGGCCTGGCACGTGGTACACATTCATCCCATCCCATCCCAGAAGAGATGCCCATCCTATTCGTATATTTTATGATCATACTTACTAAGCTAGGAGACTGCTCAGCATGTGCTGAATACTCATGGGTATCTGTGCAATGACTGGGCCAGAGAGGTGGTTTTCAAAGTGTGTTCCAAGGAACCCGGGGGCCCGGAGCCCCTGGGCGGTTAGTTGGAGAAGGAGTGGTAGAGTCGGTTGAGGGGAGTTTTTCTGCATTCTTTTGCTCCCTTCTCTCTTGGATTTTATGTTATGTTATCCTTTTTGTGTGTGATGTCGGGCCACATCCACATCCACTGCAGGCGGGTGGTTTGCAGAGACCCCCACTAGGTTAGGAAGAGAGCAGGTGCTGCAGGACTCAGGGATCTGGTCATCCTGACAGCACCTTGTGGCTTCTTTGAATCTCTCAGGGCTCGGCTTCACCCTGAGAAGTGAAAAATTGTTTTAAGAATGGGACAGGGAGATGAGGCAAAAGAGGGAAGGGCTGCATTTGATTAAGGTGCATTATGGGTGAGTATGGAATTATCACTATGACACCTCCATGTACAACTAATATATGTTAATCAAGTTTCCTTTCCCTTCCTTCCTTCCTGCCTTCCTTCCTTCCTTCCTTCCTTCCTTCCTTCCTTCCTTCCTTCCTTCCTTCCTTCCTTCCTTCCTTCCTTCCTTTCTTCCTTCCTTCCTTCCTTCTCTTTCTTCCTCTTTCTTTTTTGCTTTTTCTCTCTTTCTCTCACGTCCTTTCTTTCTCTTTCTAAGAGTTTCTTAGTTTTAAGCTCAACACGTGGATGCATCCTGAGTCATTTGTAATAGAATGTAGAGTAAAAGCCCAGGATTATTTTTATATCGATCGTCTAATTGTTCCTGTATCATGTGATAGAAGATCTGTTTCTGAGATGCAAGTGGGAAGGTGTAAGACTTTGTCCATTGTCCTGTGCTGAGCAGAATTTCAAGTCTAATATATGTGTGGTCAGAAGAAAGGGCAAAAGTACTGATTGTAGGAATCCTGGTGGGAGAAACGGGGGTTCCCAGTGGCCTAGCTAGATGCCCTCCTGGAAGCCACCATCAGGCATGTCTGATGAAGTCACTGGCCAAAAGCAGCTCGCAGGCTGGCGAGGGTGCCTGCCCGGGCGTTCCTCTGGGCGTTCGCAGCGATTTGTACTTGGCTTGCGTAAACTACAGATTAGGAAAGGGTTAGGTAACGAGAGTGGCTGGAGTGGAGCGGATTACACACCGGCCTGGAGAGGGGCCAGGGAATGTAGCCTGCCGGAATGGCCATGCCCAGGAATGGCCATGCCCAGCGAGTCAAATATAGCTCCAACCAAGACCGAGATGACATCCTCTTTTCCTGCAGCCGCAGTCCACCGTCTGCTGGGTGGGCTGCACTCCAGCATCGGCTGTGTGTCTGAGCGCCTCCCCTCCGGAGGTGGGAGTGGGGAGGGAGGTGATGCTCTGAGAGTGGCATCATTCCCTCCATTTGAAGCAGCAGGCACATTGCATAGGCTGTGCCCAGAGAAAGGAAGCAAGAAATGAATTCATCCTAGCTCCTCTGTGCCTCCAGCTCCCACCTTGCCCTTCCCTCCACCAAGGACCACTTAGATGTTGAACCTTTCTCTTCCCTCACCCAGGGACCAATGAGGGACCTTATAGCCCAGAGCTGGTGGCTCCTATCTGTGATCCTAGCTACTCAGGAGGCTACGATCTGAAGATCATGGTTTGAAGCCAGCTGGGGCAGAAAAAGGCCCTGAGACTCTTATCTCCATTTAACTACCATAAATCTGGAAGTGCTGTGGCAGCTCAAATGGTGAAGTGCTAGTCTTGAATGAAAAAGCTAAGGGAGAGCGCCCAGTGCCTGAGTTCAAGCACCAGTACCGGCACACACACAAAAAAGGGAGGGATTTACAGCTGCTCCTTCCATGTATAGCTGTCAACATTCGAACTTTGATTGAGAATCCATTATGAGCTCATGGTTCTATCATTTATAAGAGATAGGTATGGTTGATCCCCATTCTGTGTGAATGTACCCACAAAATGAGGAAGATGGCAATCCAAGAGGGAGCAAGAGAGGAAACTTGTCTGAGCATTTACTCTGTGTGGGTCTCTGGACATCAGATTAGACCTCACAGCAACTCTGCCCAAGCCTGAGGCCCATCCCTCAGGAAGAAACTGACCCACAGTGGCTCAGCTGGTAAGTATCAGAGGCAGGATGTGGAACATGCACCAATCATGTTGCCATATAATATGCAAAGAGTTCTGTTCTGAGCACTTGCACCAGGCAATGAGGGGTAGTCTCTAAATGCCAGCCTTTGCTGTTTGGTGAAAGAGAGAGAGGTGGGGGGGGTGAGAGAGAGAATGAGAGAGAATGAAAGAGAGAACCAGGAAAATAAGAGAAGTCAATACAGTGTGTCCTCCAGGATGGGAGGAGGGGAGGGAGGGGGAGGGAAGGGGGGGTTTGTACTGTGAGAGAGGACAGAGAGCTGCACTAGGAAGTTGTGGGGGTGGGGCAGGGAAGCGGGTGGTGAGGGTGGGCAGAGCCTCTGTAGACTCTCTTGGGAACATGACTGATGGCATAGCCGGTGGCGACAGTGTACTTAGCCCCACGGAACTTGCAAATGAACCCACTTTATCCTTATGGTCGATATTATCATTATCTTTGTTTTATTGGGGCCCAGAAATGGAGGCCCAGGGAGATTAAATAACTTGCCCGATACAAGGCAAGTAGGCTGGGCTACTTCACTACCGTGAAGAGTTTGCATGAAATGCAAGAGTGTGGTCTTTGTCCCGGGTCTTTGTGAGCCTGGTAGGTTAGTACTGGAGTTGAGCAGGGCTGGGTCAGTGGGATGATTCTGGACAAGGGTAGATCTTCAAACCAGGAGGTAAGATTGGCGGCAAAGGCCCCTGATGAATTTATATTTATAGAGAAAAAAAATAGAACAATACAGAGAATTCCTGTATACTCTACATGCACTTGTCCCTGTTATTAACACTTTATGATAACATAATAAGTTGTCTATAGTCAATGAACTAATATCAGTGTATTATTATTAATTAAAACTCATAGTTTATCTAGATTTTTTTAGTGTTTTCTTTTTCTTTTTTCTGTTGGGCCTGGGGTTTGAACTCTAGGCCTGGATGTTGTCCCTGAGCTTCTGTGCTCAAGGCTATTACTCTACCACTTGAATTACAGCTTCACTTCTGGCTTTTTTTTTTTTTTTAATTGTGAAAATACTGTACAGAGGGGTTACAATTACATGGGCAAGATAATGAGTACATTTCTTATCAAGCATTGTAGTCTCCTCCTTTGTTTCCCCTTCCTATCCCTTCCCACCCTCCCCCCGCCTCCCCCAACTCTTCCCCCCCCACCAAAGTTGTAAAGTTCGTTTTCGACATAACGACTTGTACATCTCATTGTTGCTTCTGGCTTTTTGTGGTTAATTGGAGATAAGAGTCTCATGGACTTGCCTTGCCAAGGGCTGGCTTTGAACCAAAACAGTCAGATATCAGCCTCCTTAGCAGCTAGGATTACAGGCGTGAGCCACCAGTGCCTTGCTTTTTTTTTCTTTCTTTCTGTGCAGTACTGGAGATAAATCCAGTTCTAGCCCTACTTAGTTTCACTGTAATGTCCTTTTCCTTTCCCAGAATCCTCCTTAAATCTCCATAGACATAGAGCATGTATAGTCACCATGTCTTCTCCAGGGTCTCCTCAGACACCTTCTGGCTGTGACAATCTCTAACATCCCAGGAAGTCTGGACAAGTGCTGAACCAAGTCTTTTGCATGTTACCTTTAAATGAGGTTTATCCGATGTCTTTCCCATGATTAGACCAGGGGCTACATGTTTCAGACAGGAGGACCACAGAGGCATGATGATGCACACATTTTTCAGATCTGAATTCATTCTGTTAGCTTAGAAGAAAAATAAATCATAGCTGCCATTATGTGGTGGTGAATTTGCCTTGCTGGTAAGGAATGAGAGAACTGTATTCCCAAAAACAAACCAAATCATACAACCTCACCACGGCCACATCAGCAACTCTGCAATGTCCAGATCTTGGTCGTTCTTTTTGAAAGAATTAAATGGACTTAGAAGAAGCCAAGAAGCTGCTCTTCAGCTCACTCTGCACTGAGTTCTCTGGCATCTTGCCAGAAACACTCTTCTTAGGGTCAGTAGGAATAGATATGATCTTCCTTTCTCCCTCCTTCCATTACATATTTATTACGTCTCTGCTCAGCTAAGAAGGTGTTGGAGACAAGGCTAAGTCCTTTGAAGAATGGGGTTTGGAAGGGAAGACATATAATGAATGAGAACTATCCCACCTCCTAAGTCTTAGATATATGAGTTTGTATCTGAGATTCTGCAGACCAGCAGAGGAGAGTTCATTCATTTGGTCTGGCATGAAGCTGGCCAGTCTAACACAATTGAACAGGATAAGATGCCAATAAAATAACCTTATTAATGAGCAGGGAGACATTACCTGCTCAGATGCCACCAAACTTTGGGTTGTTAGAGGTGACATTTCCAGGAGAAACTCTGCCATGTTCTGCCTGAGTGATACCAAATGGTTTTCTCTGTACTCTGGCTCACCTGTAGGAAGGAGCTCAGTTTAATCAGAAGCCATGACATGGTATACCTAGCCCTAGTCCTTAAATCCCTGGCTCCTGTCCGTATAGCTATGTCAAACCAATCTCTAGGAGCAGGCAAAACACTGCTTTGCAAAGGGATCCAAATCTCCTGGCAGAAGGTTTGGGTCCAATGTAATATTGATGAAAATTGCTTCTGTACAAGTACCTTATATACTGGTCTCACATGAAGTCTTTAAAACATCGAGAGATAATGATGTACTCATAAGAGCCACTAATTATGGAGCTCTTATTATGTGCCAGGGTTGTTTGAAGAGCTCGATGCAGATTATGTTACTTAATTTTCACAACCTTCTAAGTGCATTAAATCTTAAGCATAGAGCCAGATTAATTTTGACCTATGTGTGCACCCATGGAAACGCCACCCAGATGAAGACCTAGGGTGTTTCTCTCTGGATGGCCGTGTCCTCTCCTCAGTCATTACCACCCCTTCCCAGAGGCAGCCATTTGTCTGACTTCTCCCACTGTGCATGAATTTGGCTCACTTTAAAATGAATAGCTGCCTTCTTTTGCGTCAGGATTTCACTAGATAGCCTGAAGTTCGTGATCCTCCTACCTCAGCTTCCTGAGTGCTGGGATTATAGGCGTGCCCTACCACACCCAACCATTAATTGATACATGATTCTTATATTAAGCTGAAATTCGTGTAACATAAAAATTAACCACTTGAAAGTGAGCAATCTGGTGACTTTTAGTATTTCATTGTGTTGTGCAACCACCAACTCTATCTCCAAAACCCTTTCATCACAGCCTGCAAGGAAACCCCAGTCCCATTAAGGACTTGGCTTGCTCTTGAACATCAGGTAAGTGAATCACGCAGGGTGTGCCCTCCTGGGTCCGACTGCTTTCAGCTATGTCTGTGAGAGTCTCCCAGGTTGTGTGGTGGGGGCCAGTATTATTACCCTCCTTTGCTGGATGAGGAAACTCAGACACAGTTAAGTAACCTGCCTGTGATCCCTCAGCCATGACGAACACGGTGTGGCCCCAGTTCCTTGTGCCTAGCTGGTGTGCTGTGTTGCATGGGAGGAAATGACTGCAGGGGTTGAGGAGCAAAGGAAGATCTTCCAGGGTTTCAGTGCAGGGCCCTCTCATTGCAAGCGCAGGCCCGTTGTCCAGTAGCCATTCACCACGGGCCTGTTTGCCCCTTGTCCCAGCTGTGCCTTATGGGGTCTCAGTTTCCCAGTTTCCACAAAGCTTTCTGTTTGCCCTTCCTTGTCAGGTTGTAGGAAGCCATTGTGAGCCTAGTGGTTACGGTTCTTGGGTACTTGAGCTAGCTAGGTGGTTCGTCTCCAGAGTTGGTGTTTATAGAGTTCCAGTGTTTACTGCCTAGCCCCATCCAGAGATCACCACATCAGATATCTAAAATACAGGGTCCTGAGCTCAAAGAGGCACTTTTAAATATCCCTTCCCAGCCTGCTGGCTTGGAGGACTCATCTGGACCAGGCTTCCTCAGAACCTGTCTATGAACTACTTACCGAACTTTCCTCTAACTCATATCTTAGGGGAAGAAGAAAGCCAAGTGTCCAGAGATGGAAACTCTGCTCTCTAACAAGATACTGCTCTCTTAAAATGAGTACCTCTTTCCATTTTGTTGGTTGTTGTTCGTGAGGCTTGAACTCAGGGCCTGAGAGCTTTTGCTCAAGGCCTAGTGCTCTACCACTTTGAGCCACATCTCCCCTTCCGGTTTTCTGATGGTTCATTGGAGATAAGAGTCTCATGGCCTTTTTCTGCCCAGGCTGCCTTCGAACTGCTATCCTCAGATCTCAGCTTCCTGGGTAGTTAAGATGACAGGTGTGGAGCCACTGGTGCCCAGCTCATTTCAATTTTTATCTGAAGATGTTTCTTATTAGCATGAATTTGTTGTTCCAGGTTTCATTGTAACACTGCCCTACGTGCATACGCACTGTGCACCCATCGGCCCCGCCTTCCTTGATCTCTCTCCCCCTTCCCCCACTTCTTTAAAACAACCTCAACAGCTCTCATGGCTCGATTTCCATATATGCATATAAAGTACCGGTTTTCGTCATCTTCATTCACCCTCTCCATTCACCAACCCTCACCTCCTGCTGATTATTACCAGAAAACTAGCAAGCAAGGTGGCCTGTGAATGCCTGTGTCGTGCCTTCCTCTCAAGAACTGTCCAAGCCTTGGTTGCTTCATCCGTCTTTGTGGGGTGCTGGGGTTCCCGGGTGCCACACTGTGTGCACCCTGGGAATGTGAACTGCTGTGCGCGCACTGGGAGCATGAACTTGGCTTAGAGTGTCCTTGGGGGTCAGCTCTGTTATTTCCCCCCCAGGCACCACATCTTCCGCTCTAGCTTTGTTTAAATCCCAATGCTTCCCCTTCCAAATGATTTCTAAGGGGAAAACGTAAGAAGAATGTTCCAGAATGCTCTGCTGGCCCGGGGCATGATTTGCCAGAGCCATTTCCTGGATTACAGCCTCTTCCTCCATCAGCAAATCATGTGAAGCAAACTACTGTCATCTGTAAAACCCTGAATGTGGGAAAACAGCTGACACACGGGGCCCGTAAAAGCTGCCATTTCTCATGAATAGGGAATTCCTGAGTGTGGGAAGCTGACCAAGAGCAGGAATTCTCATCAGCTGGTGGTGGCCTGCATGACAGGGGCTGCGGAAGGCCACGGCGTGGGCAGCGGTGACCCACAGCTCACGGTGGGTGCCGAGTAGCCAGGGCTGTGGCTTAACTACCACCTGGCTCTGCAGGGTTAGTGACTCCTTCCGGCTCCCAACTGCTCTTCCTCCCTGGGGAACTCCCTCTTATCACCCAGCAGTGAAAGGCTAGCTGCTGTCAGAACATTCCAGATGGGAGCCAGCTGGTCTCTGACCCGTGTTGGATGAATCCATGGAATGAGGGGTGAAGGTGATCTGTTCAATGCCTGGCCTGGTTCTGGTTCTGGTTCTGGTTCCCTCCCATGTCCTGTAGGCAGTAGGCTGTTTGTAGTCTGCAGATCTAGCTTTCTTCCTGCTTTCGGCCCCAGCCTCTCCTCTGCAGAGCTGAAGGACATCCGGAACGGGGTTGAGCCCATCATTTCCCAACTGCTTTCTTAGCCAGCTTACCCCAGTGCTCAGCCCGGACTGGAATTTTTCTCCTCCTCCATCATCTCCCTCTCCCTCTTCCCCCATCTTTGTAGTACTTCCTGCGTTTCCCAAACACAGTGAGTCACTTCCTTCTCTGTCTTGTCATCATGCCCTCCCATCATATTGCAGTATACTTTATGAATACTGTTTTTCTCTTCTGCACAAACAAGAGGCTGTGAATAATTCTTTTCCTCTTTTTGCTTTGGTTTCTGGGAAACTCAGAGCCCAATTTGTAGTTCTCCTGGATCAAGTGATTGCTGTAAGTTTAAGTTGGGGCTTGAACCCGGGGCCTCAAGCATATGAGAGAAATGTTTTACCACTTAACCAGCACATCCACTCCTTTAATTTGTACCTTTTTTTTTTTTGCCGGTGGTGGGGCTTGAACTCTGGGCCTGGGTGCTGTCCTTCGGCTTTTGAGCTCAAGGCTAGTCCTCTACCACTTGAACCACAGTACCACTTCCGGTTTTCTGAGTGGTTTATTGGAGATAAGAGTCTCACGGACTTTCCTGCGGTGGCTGGCTTTGAATCACAATCCTCAGACCTCCTGAATAGCTAGGATTACAGGTGTGAGTCACTGGCACCTGGCTATGTCCCTGACTTTCTTAAGTTTAGCTTTCTTTTCCTCTAGTTCTTCATCTCTCTCTCTTTCTCTCTCTCCTTCCCTCTCTCTCTCTGTATTTGTATTAAGTTCACTTATGTGACCCACCTTAACATATTGTTTTGCATTATTAATTTGATAAAGTATAATTTCATTAAAAAAGATGCACCAGGGGCTGGGAAGGTAGCTGAGTGGTAGAGTGCTTGCCTTGCATGCATGAGGCTCTGGGTTCCATTCCTCAGCACCACAAAAGCAGGGAAAAAAAGCTGGAAGTGGTGCTATGGCTCAAGTGGTAGAGCGTAGCCTTGAGCTGAAGAGCTGAGGGCAGTGCCCAGGCCCAGAGTTCAGGCCCCACAACTGGACCCCCCCCCCCAAAAAAAAAAAAACCCAAAAAACAAAACAAAAACAAGATGCACCAGGAGGGTGTAACAATGCTCGATAGGAAGTGGGCTCATTACCTTGCTCATATAACTGTAAACCTTCTGTACAGTATCTTTACACTAAAAAATATATATATTAAGAAAGAAAAGATGCACCCGAGTGAGCGAGTGGAGCAGACCCTGCTGCAGTGGGGCCTGGCTGTTCCTCCAGTTCCTTTCAAGCCTGAATTCCCTCCATGATGAGCCCAGCTTCCTTGCAAATCTCCATGAGACACATGGTTCCAGCCACCTCTGTGTACTTGTGAAAGGACAGCTTGTGAGAACATGGGACAAAGTGTCCCTTAGATTACACAGCATGCTCAGGAGCCACTCTGTTCACAAAGCCTTGGGAAACTCAGGGAACAATTGAAGACCATGGCTCAGGACCAGAGTTTCTTAGTGGGCCCCACAGACTGTTATTTCCATGAAAGGCACAGACCGGAAACCAATCCAATTAACTGGTGTGCAGGGAACTTCAGGCTGTTTGAATGACTGAGAGATCTCAGTGGAGAACGCCTCCTCTTGAGCCACTTCCCTGGCCCCCCATGCCTCCCGATGGCTATGTGAGCTATTTCCAGTTTCAGGCTATTTGAAATGAGTAGAGTCAGATTTATAGCAAGGAAGGAGAGTGGAATGGACGTTGGGAAAGCAAGAAAACATGTCCAGCTCTCATGAAATTCATGAGTGCTTGCCACCTTGAACAAGAAGATGGTCACACATGTGGTTGAGTGAGTGCAGAGTTTCACCAAAGGTTCCCAAGTTAGATTAATAGCAAGACAAGTTCAGGTGTCGGTGGCTCCCGCCTGTAATCCTAGCTACTCAAGAGGCTGAGATTTGATGTTTGCGGTTCAAAGTCAGCCTGGGCAGGGAAGCCCACGAGACCTTATTTCCAATAAACCACTCAGAAAACTGGAAGTGGTGCTGTGGCTCACTTGCTAGAGCTCTTGCCTTGAGCTGATGAACAGCACCCAGGCCCAGAGTTCAAGCCCCACGACCAACAAAAAAATAAAGAAAGAAAGAAAGTCTGGTCTATCAAGGTAGGGAGACATAGACAATACTGTGTAGAAGAAAAAATATTGAATGTTTTTTCCACAAAGAACTGATAAATGTTTGAGAAGCTAGAAATGCTTATCACAATTTGAATATCACACAATGTATATGAATCAAAACATCACAGGGCACTTTGTGAATGTATACAAATTTTTCCTTTCCCTCAGTTTCTCCCAGGCTTTTTTAAAATTGTGATTAAGTGATTACATAAATTTCACAATAGTGTGAGATAGTGATACTTAGTTAAAAATCACGTGCACATTATAGCCTTCATGGGGCAACTGTCTTGATCGTGGTCTATAGTGTGAATTCTATGAGCTTTGACAATACAGTTGAATGTACATAATTTTTATGTCAATTTCTGAACACTTTTTTTTGAAGTAAAAAGACAGAAAATAAAAAGACAGAAAATATTGTCTGGCTGAGTTGATTTTAGCAGCTCTCTGAGCGCGGAAGGCAAAATTGGGCCATGAATCAGAGACCTGTGTCTCTCCCAGCCATATAATCTTGAAGAAGCCATTGAACTTTTCAACCGTCAGTATATCCCAACTCTGTAAAGTAGGCTGGTTGTGCCTAAATTTATAGAATGCCAATAACTGCACTTTCCCAGAATGGGATGGAAATAGTTTGAAATTGAGACGGATGGCACTTAGCATTTGGACTTCCTCTTCAAATTTTTTGCCCTTCCTTCCAGGTCCCCAGTGGCTTGTGAGGTCTTGAACACATCTGGGAAAAATGAAATGCCGTCTAAATGAATGCCTGCCCATCATCCACACCTTCTGAGCCTAGCGCCCATGTTCTCTAACCCTTTGCACAAATGAAGATCCCAGGTCCTTGGATGAAATCTCATTGATCACATTGATTCTCACTCGGCTCTCTCCCAGGACTGTCACAGGTTACCAGGGCTGTTTATGTAGCTGACTAGGTTCTCTACTCACTCATGAGCTGACGTTGTCCACATTCATTAATGTCCTTCCTTTCACCCACTGTGTCAGTAACGTTTTTGTTGACTGACTTCTGTTCCTCTTGGTTTTCCTTTTATCCCTCTTCTTGTGATTCTCAACACCAGTGCGCGCTCTCTCTCTCTGTGGTGTGGGATTTGAACTCAGGGCCTCATGCTTGTGAAGCAGGTACTCTACCACTTTAAGCCATGACCCCAACCATCCCTTTCTGCTTTACTTAGTTTTTCAGGTAGGGTATCACATTTCTTGCCCAGGCTGGCTTAAATCACATAGGTGCACATAGGTGCATACCACCATACTCCACTTATTTTGATGAAAGTCTTGATAACATTTTTTTCCATCTCCTGAATAGCTGAGATAAAAGTCATGAGCCACCATGCCTAGCCTCTTTGCATCCTTTGACAATGCTGGCTTTGGCTTTTCTTTTTTTTTTTTTGTGGAGGGGGGCATCAATTGTGGGGCTTGAACACAGGACCTGGGTGCTTTGCTGAAGGCTAGTGCTCTACCACTTTGAGCCACAACTCCACTTCCATTTCTGGGTTAGTTAATTGGAGATAAGAGTCTGATCGGCTTTCCTGCCCAGGTTTGCTTTGAACCACAATCCTCAGATCTCAGCCTCCTGAGTAGCTAGGATTACAGGCATGAACCACTAGCACCCAGCTTGGCTCCGGCTTTTCAGTCACTAACTTGCTCATCTACCCATTGCTTCAATTCCTAGTCCCTAAAGTAAACGGCCTCCCAAATGCCAAGTGACCTGGGCTCGGTTTAGGTCCTTTCTTCCGTTTCTCTGTGGTGACCTCCCTGATGCACATCATCGAGTCACCTCTCCTCATCTCTTTTCATTCAGTCACTCTTTCTTATCTTTATCATGTTAGCCTCTCATCTAACCAACCTTGAATGCCGGTGTGGTCTCTGCTCTAACCTCATCCTGTTCCTTTCTGCTTCTGTTTCCAAATACTTCCATTTCAATTTCGATTTCTAAAACATCTGTTTGTTGATCATTGCCCAGTTCAGTGTTTCCAGCTGTCTTCTATTTGCAAGCTGAAATGCAGTGGTGAAGCCACATGTCGATGTTTCTATGACTGTTGAGTTGACAAATGTGACACCAACTATTTAATTCACCTCAGCAGGAAAGATGCAGCTGGGGAAAACCTTGAGAGCTTACTATTCGCTCAGAACTAACGGTGCTGTGCACCTTATTCAAATCTTTTAATCCTCTGCTATCTTGTTCATCTCTGTTTTGTAGGCCAGGAAACAGAGACCCAGGGAGGTAGGCTGATTTGCCCTTGTCACACAGTTGGTAAACATTGCAGCTGGCCTTTAGGTCCAGGCCTACTGACATCAAATTAGAGCACCCTCTTTTCATGGCATTGTGTTCATTTCCCTTTAAAAATGCAGATTCAAATGATAGGCTTGAAATCCTGAGAGTCTGGGCTCATGTGTATCACCTTTTACTCCCTCTTTCAGGCAAATTCCTGATGGTATTAGACTAGTTGGGTCTATGTCCCGTAAGCCCAGAGCAGGCACGGCCCCTGTCTCGAATTAGACCAGCTCAGCAGTTGTAGGCTTGGGTGAACAGCTATAGAATGTCATGCTTGTTAATGTCAACCCTGAAATACCGTACTGCTGGACTTCAGGGCCAGCAGAAAGCCATGGAAAAATCTACGGTCTCCTGGTATCTCTTCCCAGTAGGCTGGGGTGTGCTCTGTTCTGGAATTACCTGCTTGCTTACTATGGCAGGGGAAAATAAAAGGAAGGAATTCATTCCTGGCAGGGCCCATTTGTAAGTAGCTATGCAGTTTGTTATTAAAGTTGACTCAACGTGGGAAGGAGAAGTTGGTTCTTCCAGGAGCCCAGGTAAGTGGCAGGCAGTTTTCCCTTGGTCTAGCACAGGTGAGAGGTTGGAGGGCTGCCCATAGGTTGATGATGTGGCCCACACCAAGTTCCTGGCTTATGCCTGCCATATTCTCCTGTGCATTTGGTAAGATGCTCTCCTCTGTGAGCTTATTATCTTTGCTTAAGAAAGGCATTGTACTAGACATGACATTTCAAAGAGAATTTGTCCCCCAAGTCTTTTACTTTACAATCATATTGAATGGTTCCTTTTTGTGTTTTCTTTTTTTTTTTTTATTGTGAAAATACTGTACAGAGGGGTTACAATTACATGGGCAAGATAATGAGTACATTTCTTATCAAGCATTGTAGCCTCCTCGTTTCCCCTTCCCATCCCTTCCCAGCCTCCCCCCCCCCCAATCCTCCCCGCTCCCCCCCACCAAAGTTGTAAAGTTCGTTTTTGACATAACGACTTGTACATCTCATTGTTGCAGTGGATCCACCTGTATCCCTATTTAAATGATTTGTTTTTCCCCTTCCCCTCCACAAATTATACCGACATCAAATACAGTGAAAGCAGGGGTTATACTGTGGGGGAGGGACATACAAAGCAACAAAGAAATCATCTTATAAATGTGTTAGAAACAATCACATGAAAGACAAAAAACATTTGAATATATATCTTAGGGTTCATTTCCCTAAGAGTACCTTATCTGACCTTTTCTGCTTGACTCAGACATATACTAGATATTGCAAATAAGGGAAACCATGGGACCTATGTTTCTTTGGGCCTGGCTTACTTCACTTAATATAATTTTTTCCAAGCCTTTCCATTTCCTAATAAATGGGGCAATGTCATTCTTTCTGATGGAGACATAGAATTCCATTGTGTATATATACCACATTTTCTTGATCCATTCATCTACTGAGGGGCATCTGGGTTGGTTCCATATCTTAGCTATAGTAAATAATGCTGCAATAAACATAGTCGTGCTGGTAGCTTTAGTGTGGTCTTGTTTGTAAACATTTGAGTAAATGCCCAAAAGTGGGATTGCTGGGTCATAGGGGAGCTCTATGTGGAGCCTTTTGAGGAACCTCCATCCTGCTTTCCAAAGTTGTTGAACAAGTTTATACTCTCACCAACAATGCAGTAAGGTTCCCTTCTGTCCACATCCCCTCCAGCATCTGTTGTTATTAGAGTTCTTGATTTTAGCCATTCTAACTGGAGTGAGGTGGTATCTCAATGTTGTTTTGATTTGCATTTCTTTTATGGCAAGGGAGGTTGAGCATTTCTTCATGTGTCTATTGGCCATCCTTCTTTCCTCTTCAGAGAAGCTTCTCTTCAAGTCTTTAGCCCACTTATTTATTGGGCAGTTGTTTCTTTGAAGATTTGTTGTTGGGGGATTTAATTTTTTGAGTTCAAGGCATAGTTTAGATATGAGACCCTTGTCTGTTGTATGGCTAGTGAAGATCTTCTCCCAATCCATGGGCTTTCTATTGATCTTGCTAGCTATGTCCTTTGCCCCTTTTTGCGTTTTCTTGAAGAATCACCAGCCAAATCTTATGTCCATTGAATTCTGAGTTATTTAATCCAATGGTCTTTATTTTTCTTCTTTATTTGGTGGCCATTGTCACGAAGATTTTTTTTTTTTTTTTTTTTTTTTTTTTTTGTCGGTCGTGGGGCTTGAACTCTGGGCCTGGGCGCTGTCCCTCAGCTCTTCAGCTCAAGGCGAGCGCTCTACCACTTGAGCTACAGCGTCACTTCCGGTTTTCTGGTGGTTTATTGGAGATAGGAGTCTCACGGTCTTTCCTGCCCGGGCTGGCTTTGAACCGCGATCCTCAGATCTCAGCCTCCTGAGTAGCTAGGATTACAGGCGTGAGCCACCAGCGCCCGGCTGTCACGAAGATTTTTAAAAAGTTACCATGGACAGGTGCTGATGGCTTATGCCAGTAATCTTAGATATTTCGGAGGCTGAAATTAGAGGATCACAGTTTGAAGCAAGCCTAGACAGGAAAATCTGTGAGACTCCTGTCTCCAATTAACCACCAAAAAGCTAGAAGCCAAGGTATGGCTCTAGTGGTAGAGCATCAGCTTTAAGTGAAATAGTGAAGGGACAGCACCTAGCCCTGATTTCAAGCCCCAGTACTAGCACACGCAAGTAAAACTGCAATACATTAACCGAAAACCTGGCCTTCCCCCATTAGACTGATTTTGCTCACAAATTAAACCTTCAAAATATCTTCACATTTTCTCTTACAGTAGAAGTTCTCTGGGTGAAGCAAAAATATGGGTTTTTAAAACATATACATAAACTTTTATTTTATTATTATTGTGGTATAGGGAGGGGTTACCTGCTTTTATAATCATGATTCCAATGTCTCCTCTTCCTTCACTTTCTCCCCTGAAGATGTGGTTTTTAAATAATAAAAACATGAGATTGGTTTGGGAAATGGGGAGAGGAGAAAGTGATGCCAGGGACAAGTCTGATCAAGGTGCATTGTCTGCGTGTGTGTACATGTCAGCACGAATCCCCCCTTGTACAAGTAATTGATGCTAGTAAAGCAACGTGAAGAAACAATGAAAAAGAAAAGAGGCAGAACTGAAGCACACCACGCACACACACACACAAACACACGTATGCGCGCGCACACACACACATGCCATAAATTCCACTTCACTGAAATAAAAACAGGCTTTTTGGAAGACAATCAGGCCACAGACTAGAGGGGAACCGTTTGTCAGACAATCCAATTTAAAAACAGTCAAGTGATTTTTAGAAACATTTTACTGAAGACTTTTCTATGACCAATAATTACGTGAAAAGATGTCAATATTAGTTGTCATCAGAGAAATGTACAGTGAGCTAGGCATGCCAATGTTACCTGTAATCTCAGCGCTTTGGATGACAAGTTCAAGGACAACCTGGGCTACATGGGTAGATTGTATTTCAAGGAACCCCAAACTAAAACCAAACCAACACACACACACATACACACCACCACCACCACCATGAAACACCAACATTAGAATGAATAAAATGAGAAGGACCAACAATGCCGATTCACAGAGAGAATGTAGAGCAACTGGAATTCACACACCCTGCCTTCAGGAATGCAAAGTGCGATAACTACTTTTTCTTAAGATGATATAAAAAGCTGATTATATTCAGAATTGGTCAACTGAACTCCAGGTCGCTCCTCCAGCTTTTTCGCAATATCCAAAGTATCGCAGCCAGGAGTGGCCTGCAACGGGGGCTGGCTTGAGGCCACAGGTCTCAGGCTAATGGGAGCTGGGCGACCTGGAGATCTTCATTTTCTCTCTTTTGGTGCCTTCAGCTCTGTCTTGGTTTTCAGAGCTTTTGCACAAAGTGCTCATCTCTCTGATGTCCGGTGCCCCTGTTGTGGCAATATCCTTACTGTCATGACTCTTGGCCGGTCACAGTAGCTGAGTATCCTAGATTGCTAGCACTCCTCAGTCTACTCCTTGCTCTTGAGACAGGACCATCATTACTTGGAAGTGACCAGGCCAGCTGTGACACCCTACCACATGCTCTATGGGCCACTTGGCTAGGGGCGTGGTTATCTTTGTAGTTGGCTTAGGCTCTTGGGACAAAAACTTGGGCCTCTTAAGATCTTATAACAGACACCATGGGGAGATGATCTGTAGATCATACCGAAGATGTGCTGACATCTTACATCTTAACATTATGGAATGTTCTGAATGTTTACAAATATACTTCAGGAGATAGTCACTTGGTGTGGGTTTGTGTCTGATCTTACCCATCAGTAGTAACTGGAGTATTATCTCTGGTGGCTGGATGTGGAAGCAGAAGATCAGCCACCTTGACCATTCAGGTGCTCTGAGCACTGTGACATGTCTGTAGAGCCAGGCATGGCCTGGCTGTGCTGGGAGACCTCCAGCACCTTTGTATACTTTGCTGGTGGAGACACCAGCGTTACCCTGTGCTTCAGCCCTGGCTATAGGCTCTGCGGCTAGAGCCCCAGCATGGAGATCTGAGCCTGGCTGGAGTGTGGGGAGGGGGAAGGGGAAAGGAACTCATCATTGTGATCTGAAGCAGGAAATCTCACCAGCAGTCAGGTAGAGCTGCCCCATGCACTTGTCTGGGCTGGTCTGCTGATGGTCACACTGTGGTGACCATCGGCTTCCACTAGAAATTAAGCTTTAGAAAGAAAAAGTTGGTGGGCTGGGAAGGTGGCTCAGTAGTAGAGCCCTTGCCTTGCCATGCATAAGGCCCTGGGTTCGATTCCTCAGCACCATGTAAGCAGAAAAGTGGTGCTATGGCTCAAGTGGTAGACTGCTAGAGCTCAGGGGCGGCACCAGGCCCGGAGTTCAGGCCCTACAACTGACAAAAAGGAAAAAAGAAGAAAGATTGGCTTTTAATTTTTTTTGATGGGGAGGATTTGAAAAAAAGTTTGTTTTCTCTTTTTTTCCCCACATAAATGCAGTGTATTAGAATATTATTCATCCTCCATTGTTCTCTTTTCTACTGCCGTCATACCTCTGAACAGTTTTCTCGCTATGCTTTATTTTTTATTTATTTATTTATTTATTTTTTTTGGTCGGCCGTGGGGCTTGAACTCTGGGCCTGGGCGCTGTCCCTCAGCTCTTTAGCTCAAGGCAAGAGCTCTACCACTTGAGCTACAGTGCCACTTCCGGTTTTCTGGTGGTTTATTGGAGAGAGGAGTCTCATGGTCTCTCCTGCCCGGGCTGGCTTTGAACCGTGATCCTCAGATCTCAGCCTCCTGAGTAGCTAGGATTACAGGTGTGAGCCACCAGCGCCTGGCTTCCCTATGCTTTAGTTCTATTCATATATATGTCTGTGTGTGTGTGTGTGTGTGTGTGTGTGTGTGTGTGTGTGTGTGTGTATATATAGTGTCTAGATTTTTCAAATGAGAAAAAACACGGTATATGGCTTTTTGATCTTGGCTTATTTCACTCAATATGATGATCTCTGCTTTCTTGTAAATGACATAATTTTATTTTACTTCATGGCTAGGTAATATTCCATAATAAACAAATACGTACATACATACATGTATATACATATTTGTGTCCCATATCACACACAGAATCTACCAGAGCCTTGACCCTGGACTTCAGAATAAGGAGTAGTAAGTCTCTGTTGTTTATACTCTGTCTACAGTGCTATTGTGACATGATCACATGCTGGCTCTCTTCAAGCTTCATCCCGAAGACCTCACCTCTTCCTAGAAGCCCTCTGTCCTGATGAATCACTGGCTTTTATAGGGGTGCACACCAGCTGGGTGACTGATCCCTTGTGTGTTAGCTATTGGAGCCCCAGTTTCCTCATCTGTAACATGGCTGTGGTAGGAATTGCATGTGCATTATAGGTAGAGAGGCCTTCCCTGCACACTCTTCCTATGGCCCCTTGTTTAGACATGTCATCCCTCAGGGGCCACCTCTGTCATCTCCTGTGTAGCCTCTGCCTACTTGCCAGACTCTGAGAGGCAGCTGAAGACCCCAATCAGCACTGTCTGCAGCACCTGGCCGAGTCACCATCAATAACTATGTAAGGACCCAAGCTCAGAAACAATTCTTTTCTCAGAGCTTTCAGCAAAGAGAAGGGAAAGCTAGGTGCTCTAATTATGTGAATGACTTAATAACTGATGTTCAGTTTCACCAGCCAGTGTGGGTCAAGGCCTGTCCAAGGCCATACAGGTGATATTCAGCAGAACGAGGACTTGCATCTTATTTGTACCAAGGCAATTCCCCATGGCATCCTGCTCCAGTAGAAGAAGGGGATTTTTGTTGTTGTTGTTGTTTTTAGGATGAAGAAGGCACTGTTTCTGAGTCTCCTTTATTTTTCCTCTGTAGCACCTTTCAGAGTCTTGTCTTTTCCAAGACACAGTGAACCTCAAAGAGTAAGTTCACACACTAACAAGCAACAACAATGGCCTTCCCTGGGCTCCCCTCTTGTTCTCTACCAAGCCCTCCACAATGCCTTGTTTATCTGCCCAGAAATCCTTACAGGTGGTGGCTGGGTGTGGTGGTATACACGTGTAATCCCAGCTGCTCAGGAAGTGGAGGTAGGAGGATCGTGGTTCAGCAATCAAAGGACTGGGGGGTGTATCTCAAGCGGCCTACCTGAGGCTCAACCCCAGTACCACCACCAAGGGGCTGGGGAGGAGGGGGGGGAAGAGAGAGAGATTTTCTCACGGTAGAAACTACTTGAATCTGCACCTTATAGATGTGGAAATGAAGGTGGAGTAACTTGCCGGGGCCAGCCTTGGTAAGTCACAGAGCTGGAGTTGAAACACTGGCCGTGGGACACGGCAGCCTGTGCATCACTGCTGGGCAAGCCTGGCTCAGCCTTTGCAGCTCCAGTCAATCACTTAGAACGTCTTTCCCAGGCGGCTCCTGGGTCAGGCACTGTGCTCATGCAGACACAGGGCTTCTCAGGGGAGACAATAAAGGAATGCCCTGCTGTGATTTGTCATCTGACACCATTGGAGTAGCTGCTTCCTTGGCGACTCTACCTGTATCCCATGTACTTAATTCTCATGGGAAATGTTTGTCGTGGGTGCTAAATTTCCTTCCCTCTTAGAGGCTGGAAAACGAGAGGTTAACAATGCAGCTGCTCACAGCTTCCGGATCGGAGAGGCTGGATTTGAACTCCGCTCCTCTTGCTTCCTAGGAGGCCAGAGGTAACATTTGGAATGAGCCAGAAAAGGACAGAGAGGGCTGGGCGCAGTAGGAGAGGTAGCCCATGAGGAGGGTACCCAGCCAGTCCTGGCTGGCTGGAGTTGAAGTCATGTGGTAATCCATGACCTGAGTCTGATAGCATCTCTGGGAATGGGCCTCAAGCGCCCATGAGAAATAGCACAATCACAGTCATTAAGCAATGTAGCCGCATGTCTTAGGAAATGGAAAATTCTGCAAAGGAAGGTCCTAGGCATTTGGAGAGGCAAAGGCCCAAGTGTATTTTCTCATTCTTTCCCCTGAATCTACTCTGTCTTTACTCTGAACCTAGGCTACAGCTTGTACTGTAAACCTTGTTTGGCTCGCCTCTGTTTTCCCTCTCTCCCCCCGTTTCCCCCTCCCTTTTTGGCTGGTGCCTGTGCCATTCCTGTTTTCTCTGTTGCTGCGGATGACATTATTGGCAGTTGGCACACTTTCTTGAAGAGCTAGCACAGTCTGGTGATCTGGACTCCAGAGAGAACCATTTGGGGTAGGATAATTAAGAAAATGACGTATTTAATTCTACACTAAATAAAAAAAAACTCTAGAAAACAAAAACAAACAAACAAAAATAACAGCACCATGCACTGGTTTCTCACAGTAATCCTAGCTGCTTAGGAGGCTGAGATCTGAGGAGTGTGGTTTGAAGCCAGCCGGGTAAGAACGTCTGTGAGACTCTTATCTCTAATTAACTACCCCCAAATGGGAAGTGGAGCTATGGCTCAAAGTGGTGGGATGCTAGCCTTGAGCACAAGAGCTCAGGGACAGTGCCCAGGCCATGAGTTCAAGCCCCACAACTGATAATTAAACAAAACAAAACAAAAAACCCTTCCAGTATCCAAGATTCAGACAGGTGAAGTGAATCTCTCAGGCCACACGTTATTAGGATCAGAATCTTTGGGTTCTATTTCTGCTCAATTTAGAGATCATGCTTACAAAGGAGTGAGTCGGGAGTGTGGGGTTGGGGGGGGGGACAGTTCGTGTAGCCAGGAGCCTTGCTCTCCACCCACGGGGCTGTCTTTCCCTGGTGACATGGGAGGAAGTTGGATGTCAGTGTTCCTCAGTGTGTACAGTCACCTCTGTGGGACACTTGCCCTAGAAAGATGTTGGTCAACAGCACCTCCTTCAAAAATAAGTTCAGTGTCTGCAGCAAGGCCTGTAGCCCCTAGGGCTACCATGTCTAAATGCTGTCTTCTGTGACTTCTTGCGGGGGGTGGGGGGGGGGTGGGGGGGGGTGTCAGTTTTCTGGAAAAACCTGTCCTGAGAGAGAGCCCGGCCTTGAGGAAGAGCAGGGCACTAGGCAGAATGAGACCCCATTTTTCTGTGCTCAGCTGGTTGGAAAGGATGTGAATAATCATTTAGATGCAGCTGCTGGTGGCCTAGCTGGAATGTGGCAATGACAAGGATTGCTTCATCAGGAGACCAGAGATACCATCGGGGGGGGGGGGGGGGGGGGGGGAGCCCATTGCGAAGGTCCTGTGGGACCCAGCCCCTGGGTGTGCTCCTTGCTGCTCTGCTGTCTGGGAACCTGGGCCCTGTAGTGGCAGAAGTGGCTGGTCTTTCCCAGCTGCCTGTGTGGCAGGGCCTCTCCAGGGTGATTTGGTGTGGCTCTGGAGGGAGAGAAAGGCTCCCCCCACCCCCACCCCCAGGGTGGAGAAAGCCAAGCAGGTAGAGTGGTGCTGACAGATGGCTTGATAATAATCAGAATGTATACATCCCAGGCCAGGAAGGACAAGCTACCCTCTGGATATGCAGAAAAGAAAACCATCAGGGATGTGTCTTTGCCATGTATTACAGGCTTCATGATCGTTTCTGCCATGTTTCTAGCTCTGTTGGAATAGAGATTTATACCCCATTTCTGGTTCTCTACAGCTGGAATTGGCCATACTTAAAGATCCCATCAGACATAGCAAATTCTATCAGTCTGTCTTGTCTGTCTGCCTGCCTGTCTATCATCTTCTACCATCTTCTACCTATTTACCCAGCCACTCTCTACCAACATACTATTTTATGTTGGGACTAAAAAACAAAAATCAAAAGCCAAAAAACCACCAGAGGTGAGTGCCATTCCCCAAACTGCCATGTACTTTTACAGGGGGTCAACAATGACAAGTTAGCACCACAAACGTGTCGCATTTCAATGCATCTGTGCTTTGATCCTAGATGCTCAAAGCCAGCATGTTTCCCAATCTATGCAGAGTGGCGATCTGAGTGGGTCCTGCTCTGGAGCGAGTCCCCATGGCTCAGTCGGACCAGCAGAAGTGAACCCAGGGGGAAGAGAGTCCAGTCTGGTCTTCAGAAGAGAAACGAGTACGGCTCTCACCTTCCTTCTCATTGCTCCTTTGTTTGCATTTAAGAAATATATTTCTGATTTACATGTTACCATGTTTTTAAAGTAAGTTTTGGTAAAATAATACATTGTATGGCTGTCATTTCTTGGGCATCTTTTTTAATTTAAATTTTTTGTTGTTATTGTAAAGGTGACCTAGAGAGGGGTTACAGTTATGGAAGTCAGATAATGAGTGCATTTCTTCTCTCCCCGTTTTTCCCTCCCGTCCCCACCCACAAGTTGTAGAGTTCATTTTCAACATAGTGTCTAGTGAGTGAGTACTGCTGCTGCCTTCGTTCACCCTTTGTCCCTCCATTTCTGTGCTCCCCTTACCTTCCTAAAGACAGATAAATGAACAAACAAGACAAGGAGAAAAGAAGACAAAAGCAGCAACGAAAACGAAACATCTTATTTCTATTCCCCGAGTCCATCTCACTAAATCTTATTTCATGTGATCAGAGGCACATAGCTCTGTGCCTTTGTGTTCCTCCGCTAAGAGTATCCTCCTTTGGTCTCACTGTGTGTGAGTGCCTAGAGTCCTGCATAATTTACCCTGTCCCCATGCATTTTAGATCTAGCTTCCACACATGAGAGAAAACATGTGCCAGGTGTCGTTTTGAGAGGATGGCGATGTACGTGAGCCCCATGAGAGGTGAAGCGGGCTCTCTCCTCTCCTTGAGATGGAGAGTTTGCTGCCCTTTGGGGATTGGCATGGTTCCTTTATTACCATAAATTGGACCTTGGTTCTCCTTTAATTATAACCTTCTCTTCCTTCTCTTCTCCCTCTCCTTCTCTACATCTCCCCTTTCCTTCTTTGGCATTTTTGACCCTTGCAGTGTAGCTCAAGGTGGCCTGGAACTTATGATCCTCTTACTTCTGCCCACTGAAGCCTGGATTATAGGCCTGTGCTACACCTCCCTTGATATTCTTCTCCCCTTCTCTTGCTGTTTAGCTGAGACAAACTGGGAGCCTTCAACCACATGATCTGCAATAGGTGTTTTAAAAAATGCCTAATCCCTTCCTGGATTTCTTTCAGAACCTGTCCTTTCCCCACAGTCGTGACAACCTATCCTTCCAACTGTAAGATGCCCTGTTGAGTTAGTAATGGTCTTGATTCATTTTGTTTGTTAGTTTGGCAAGGACGGTATATGTGTTGGAGACAAATATTGTTTGCATCAGTGCTGTGATTTTAGCAATATTAGATTTTTTTTTTTGCCAGTCCTGGGGCTTGAACTCAGAGCCTGGATACTGTCCCTGAGCTTTTGCTCAAAGCTAGCACTCTACCACTTGAGCCACAGGGCCACTTCTGTATTTTTCTGTTAATGTGGTATTAAGGAATCAGACTCAGGGCTTCATGCATGCTAGACAATCTGCCACTGAGCCACATTCCCAGCCCCAGTATTTGATTTTTTTCTTCCTCTAGTGTTGGGGATTAAACTCAGGTCCTTTTGAATGCTAGGCAAGGGCTGTAACTCCAGGTTATATTCCCAGCTCCACAATGTTAGAATTTGAAAATAGAAACAGACATCTGAGAATCTAGGGGATTTAATAGCTTATCTGAGTGATCCAGGAGTAACATTACTAAGGAAAAGAGGCTCAAGTTACTTGTTGACCAGCTTATTTGGTGGCTCTACTTAGTGGATTTACTTGACCTCTGAGATAAGTCTTCTGTTCCCCACAGTCTCTTGCCTGTATCTTCTGTGTGTCCTGTGCTGGGTCTTCTTCACCATACTCAAGAGTTCTATATGGGCAGAGTCCTGGGTCTTTTTTCTCATATATTTTATATTCTCCTAGGATGCTTGGATCTTGTTCCTAAGTTTTAAATATCATTTACAAATGGGGTGACTCCCAAGGTTTTTGTTTTCAGTGACACCAGACCTGACAGTTTTACTTGGCTACTACATACTCCAAACCAAACTTTGGATTTCTATCCTCAGACCTGCTTCTCCCCTGTGCTCCTTCCTTCTCAGGTAATGGGGCCACATGACTCAAGCCCCAAACCAAAAGAGCCAGCTAGGATTGTCTCACACATCCTACATTTGAACCTCAGCAAACCTAGTGTGTTTGTTCTGCAGATGACATCCTCCACCTCTATCCACCTGGTCCCAGGTGTGGTTACCCCAACTCGATCCCTTTGTGCCATCTAACCTCACACTCATCCCAGAAGCCATCAGGATCTATAGAAACTGAAATATGACCTTATACTTTGTAATTTACAGTCCCACCTGGAAGTCCTGGTAGACTGATCCATGGAGAGGATACACATATGTTTTATATTGCCAGAAATGGTGTCACACACCCTTAATTCTACTTGCTCAGGAAGTTGAGACAGGAGGACACTGGTTCAAAGCTAGCTTGGGAAAAAGTATGAGATGCTATCTGGAACTAAAAGCAAAAAGAACTGGAGAAAACCAAAGTCTGAAAAATGCTTATAGTGTTTTATAAATATTTTTAGGGTTAAACTTAGGTATTTAGTGTCAATCTTTTGCTAATTAAGTACCTGATGATTTGGATCCAAGGCCCCTGATGCCTGGTTTGATAGTCAGTGCAGAGCGGAGATTTAGTAAATGTCTGTTGAGAGCATAAAACTTCAGTGCTGATTCAGGTACCCATTTTCTGTGGGACCTTGGGGTGTCCTTGGCCTTAGTCTTTCTCCTTTGATCAAAGCAATGGTTGGAATCCTGTGATGCAGTATGATATTTTCTATTCTCTTCTATTTTTAGACACAAAGGACCAGTCATAAGCTGCTGAAATGGTTTCATGATTTGCTAGTGGGCTGAGATCCCCTGAGACACACAGTCTGACCACAACACAGCTGACCTTCTCTGTGTGCTGATGGCTGTCGACTTTACAGTATTGTTCCGTGGCTCTTAGCCCTGGTTCCTATTCAAACCATGGAGGTAAAAATAGGACATCTCAGCCCCACCCAAGCTCAATGAAGTCAGAGCCTGTGGGTTGGTGCCTGGACACGGCGGGTGACTTAGCCTCCCAGGTGATTTGAATGTGCAGTCGAGCTGAAAATTGTGTTAATACACTCAGTTCTCAAACAGCCCTCTGTTACAGGGATTCATGTATGCCTTTTTTCCCCTTTAGTGAATAAACTGAAGTAAGTTAATTTCTTTGGTGGGGTTCCAAATTATTACTTTGGTCTGGTTCTAGTCCATCAGGAAAGGTGGAGGATGAATGCTGCTGGTGGAATGGCCAGCCGTAGGCCTTGAAACATTTAGACCTGGCCCAAAGCCATTACCAGAGTTTGAATGGGTCTCCCAAAGCTGGGTTGAAAACTTGGTTCCAGGTTATTGGGTCACAAAGGCTTGGCCATCAGGAATGGATTAATGGATCAATCTTTTTGGGAATTAATGGATTCACAGATCAAATGACTCCAGGATCAATGGATTAATGGATCAACCCATTCATGGACGAATGACTTGTTGCTGGAGTAGCTTGTTATAAAAATCCACTCTTGGAGCCACATGCTTTGTTCAGCTCACTCTGTGGTATTCTCTTCTGTCTTGGGCAAGGAGGATTTCACTAGAAGCCGGGCAGATGCCAGCACCATGAACTGTGAGCAAAATACAACTCTATTGTTTATAAATGACCCAGTCTATGGTAAACAGTGGTAGCAAGCGAAAATGATCTGTGACCTGTGCAAGTTTTGGCAGCTGTAAAAGAAAATTTCAGGGCCCTTGGTCCCTGTCTTGGCAGACTGCCTCCATAGCAGGCCACTATTTTAGCAAACAAGGTGACATCATCAGCTGGGAGATGTAGTGTGGTGGATTTGCCTTCTGTGAAGCGCCTAGACAGGTCACCCAGCTCCACTGATGGAGGAAGGCTGACATCAGGGAAGGCAGGTACAAAGCGGGCCCCCTCATTGGCCCCCACTCCTTCCTGCTGCCTTCATTGGCAGGCTGAAGGGCTGTGGGTGTCGGCATGGTGCTTTTCCTCCACCAAAGTGAGCACTGTATTCATTTCCTTATTAGAACTGAATAACCACAAACATCTGTCCCTATTTTAATAACATTGATGGTAATTTCAAGAAGTCTTATCAATCTCAGCAAAGTATTAGTAAGAGAAGTAAAGAAATTCCTAAAAGTAACCTTCATGCTCACAGTTAAAGGGGGTGGGGGGTTGGTATGTATGTCAGCCTAGTTTTCTATGCCTGTGACAAAATACTTAAAAATAATCAGCTGAAGAGGAAGATAGGTTTATGTGGGCTCATGGCTTCAGATGCGTCTGTTCATGGTTTGTTCTGTTAGTTTTGGATGTAGAGGGAGACAGAACATTTGACTGAGAATGTGTGCTTCAGCAAATGTGCTCACTTCATGGTAGCAGGAGGCACAGATAAAGAGGAAAGGGCTGATGTCTCAGCACCCACTTCCAGGCCAGTCCCCCAATTACCTAAGTTCCTTCCTCTAGGCCACACCTTCTGAGGGTGTCACTAATTGGGCTGGCCCCGAGCCTTTAGTACTTGGGTCTTTGGGGGACATTTAAGGCCCAAATAGGACCCTGGCATGGTGTTCCATTCCTGCAATCCCAGCACTCAGCAGGTAGAAATAGAGAACTCAAGAGTTCAAGGACAGCCTGGGCCATTAGGTCAGCTCCAGTCTAACAAACAAATGATCCAAACTGTAGCAGTATGGGAAAAGGGTGGCAGAAACTAACCAAAGGGTATAATTTATTTTCACTGTGGGAGGGGCTCTCTCCTGAGGGGAGCTCTGTCTTTTCACCTCTCTGATTCGACTGACTTAGTTTCTTCAGCTAGAACTCCCTTCCCATGCTTCCTCTTGTCACATTCCATCCATCCACCCATCTCCCTCCCTCCCTCCCTCCCTCCCTTCTTCCTTCCCTCCCTCCCTCCCTCCCTTCCTTCCTTCCTTCCTTCCTTCCTTCCTTCCTTCCTTCCTTCCTTCCTTCCTTTCCTTCCATCTCCCTCTCTCGCTCCTTCCTTCCTTCCTTCCTCCCTCCCTTCCTCCCTTTCTCCCTTTCCTTCCATCTCCCTCTCTCCCTCCTTCCTTCCTTCCTTCCTTCCTTCCTTCCTTCCTTCCTTCCTTCCTTCCTTCCTTCCTTCCTTCCTTCCTCCCTCCCTTCTTCCCTTTCCTTCCATCTCCCTCTCTCACTCCTTCCTTCCTTCCTTCCTCCCTCCCTCCCTCCCTCCCTCCCTTTCCTTCCATCTCCCTCCCTCCCTCCCTTTCCTTCCATCTCCCTCCCTCCCTCCCTTTCCTTCCATCTCCCTCCCTCCCTCCCTTTCCTTCCATCTCCCTCCCTCCCTCCCTTTTCTTCTCCCTCCCTCCCTCCCTCCCTTCCTTCCTTCCTTCCTTCCTTCCTTCCTTCCTTCCTTCCTTCCTTCCTTCCTTCCTTCCTTCCTTCCTTCCATTTACCTCACCTCATTCATCCATTCATTCACTCCCACAAGCCTTTTTTAAGCACCAGCAAAGGTCCAGGCATAGCTATTAATAGGATGAAAATAATCCTAGAAGCCGTGGTTGTCCCCTCCAGGCATTCTGAACCCAGGAGAAGAAAGTGCAGCGTGAGCCCTCAGCTGGATGCAGGCCAGGTGCTGTGGAGCCTGAGGGAGATAGTTCATTCCAGCCCCGCTTAGGGTCTCCTTGTCCACCCTGAGGGCTCACCACTGCTGGAAGGCAGGAGGTCCAGAGGCCGAGTCACTTTCCTCCTGCCACCTGAGGCAGGTTGCTCACTCTTCTTTCCAGCTCACCTAAAGTCTCCATAGCCGTGATTTGGAAGGCACTTACCAAACACTTGGTACAGGGAATCAATCTCCCTGTGCCTTGGACTCTTCAAGTGTACAGTGAAGGAGGTAGAATAGGGCCCATATTCCTCATGGGGGCTCCTGGGGGGGATAAAAAGCGAGGAAAGAGCTACCCCCTGGTGAGGTTAAAGACTCATACGCCTACTTGTAACGTCATGTAAATCCCATGGAACGGAGAGCGGAGAGCGCAGCCAGAAATACCTCCTATTTTACAAAAGAGAAAAACCTACTCAGAGAAGTTTAGTAATGTGTCTAAGGTTTCATAGGAACTGGAGGTAATTAGAAATATTTGTCTGAACTTTGACTCACAGCCTCCCTTCCTACCTGCCTCTCTCCACCAATCAACCATTGGCACCTGCACACTTGCCAGTCAGTGTCTTCTGCCAAGTCCTTTTTCGCCAAATTCAGGACTGGTCAGGAAGCCAGGACAGCAGGGCTGGGCTCGGGAAGAAGCCTGAATGGCCAGAATTCATCTAATGCCCGAGGCCCCTCTCTTAGGCTCTTTTTTTGAAACACACGGAAATGGGGTCAGGATGATGGGTTTTCCTGGGGCTGAAGATGTTTACTGGGTCAGGCAGACTGATTGCAAAACGGGGATTAGGAAAGGACCGAGGGGGCAGGGCCCAGGATCTCAGGGCTGTGGTTGGACCCCAGCAGACCCTCCAGCTCAGCCTGGCGCCTGCCAGCCTTGGCAACAGGTGTTTCTCAGATCCTATCACGTCCCAGGGTAGTGACTGCTTGTGTACCTGTAGCCTACAGCCCAGGTGTGTGAGGCTGAGTTCCTTAGAGCAACATCTGGCACCTAGTTAGTTCTTAGCTCATGTTTCTTAGCAGACACTGTTTCCAGCGCTGCTGGCCTCTGGATCCTCCAGATCCCAGTCCCACACCACATTTGGGCTCTCAGGCAAGCCTTGATGTCTTCCCCTTGGGCTGAGCATTCGCTGGTCCTCTAGAAACCCCAGGGTTCACACTGAGCAGCCTTCAGTGGGTAGAAATGGTTTCTTCCTTTCAGGAATGGAGGAAATGGATCCTCTGGTAAAAGACAGGGACTAAAGGTAGGGGTTGGAAGCGGAAGTTCAGAGGCCCAGACTTCCATAATGGTCACGTGATCTGTGCCTTGTTTTACAAGAATAGGGCCCCCATTTCCTACTAAATCACCTGGAGGGGTTCTTGCAAAGAATTAAATGTTGTGATGAGGGGAACCAAGCGAGCAATGCCTTTTTGAGCGTGAGTGACCTTGTTCTTCACACTGTCACCATCCAATTGTGTCAGGGGTCTGCCAGGCAGACATTGCCTGGAAAAATCTTAGTGGGCAAGGACGTAAGAGCCCAGAGACATGGGTTCAGACCCCAGCGTTGCCACCTCCTAGGCTTGAGACATGGAGTTAACCTTCTCTGTATTTTATTTCCTAATTTCTCAAGCAGGACAGGAGCTGAGTGATTGTGAACAGTGCCGTGAGTGAAGGAGTTATTCCCGAGAAGTTCTAACTGTGGCCCAACTCCCTGTGTCTGGCCATGTTTGGAAGGTGAACAGGAATGAAGCAGGCTTTTAACATCCACCGATTTCAGATACAGACACCAGAAGAAGACAGAAAGACCTAAATCTTCTTGCTCTGGCTTCTCACTAAGACGAAGAAGTAAGATTCCACTTTCACTTTGGGACACATTTTTTTTTTTTTTTTTTGACAACAGGAAACCAGAATTCTGACCTGGTCAACTGGGCCTGCATGACACACACCCAGGCCGCCCGAACCTCTGGCTATCAATTCTGCTGTCCAGGCAGGTGGGACTTCCACAAAGCAGGCAGGTTCTAGACCGAGGCCCTGCTGCTGGCAGGGTTGGGATGAGTACTAGATTCAGTCCAAAGATCCAATTCTGGTTCTGGATCCAGATTTGGTCCTAGAAAAAATTCCTAACAGTTCCATGAGCTTTAGCATGCGCTTCGGTGAAATGGAGATTGCCATAATACACCACTGGAGAAGCAGAAGCAAGGGTGGTGTAATCAGGAAATCTCAGTGTGCTGGGAACAGGGAGGTAGAACTGCCAGGAGCTGTGTGTTTGTCCACAGAGACACTGCCCATCCATCCTCAGCAGTGCCCAGACCTTCAGCTTCTGGGATCCAGGCCTCAGCAAACCTCTTATGCTGAAAACGGAGTGTTAGGGGTTTCATTGTGACATTTTCATATATGCATATAATGTACTTTGATCATATTATTTCCCTTCTATTTCCTCTTTATCTCCCCTTCCCTATCCTTTTCATTTTCCCTATTAGTTCCCCTTTTTCTTTCATGCCTTTCTCCCCTCCACCCCCTCAAAGAACAAAAGTGTGACACTTGTCTTCCTAGTTTATTTCACTTAACATTATGATCTCCAGTTCCACCTGTTTTTTTTTCCCCCTGCAAACACTTTTTTTCTTTTTAGATGAATAATACTCCATTGTGTGTATATATGCCACATTTTCTTTATCCCTTCATCAGTTGATGGACATTTAGGCTGATCCATATTTTGACTATTGTGAATAGTGCTACAATAAACATGAGGATGCTGGGTACGTGGGTGTCTGTGTTGTATGCTAACTTGATTCCTTCAGTTATATACCCAGGAGTGGCATAGTTTCCTGAGGAACCTCCATGTTGATTTCATAGTGGCTGCACTAATTTACATTCCTACCCATAGTGTATAAGGAGTCATTAAAATTTTTATTTTTTATTGTTACTATAAAGGTGATGTACAGAGGGGCTACAATTACATATGTCAGGTAGAGTACATTTGTTTTTGGACAATATCACCCCTTCCTTTGCTCCCTCTCAGTTTTTCTCTCCCATCCCTACCCACTAGTTGTATAGTTCATTTTCAACAGTGTCCAGTGAGTACCACTGCTGTTTTGTTCACCCCTTGTCCCGCCTTTCCTGTGTCCCCCTTACCTTACCAAAGACAGATAAACAAACAAACAAGACAAAGAGAAAAGAAAACTAATCAACAACAAAGGAAAAAAGTCCTCGTTTCCATTTTCTGGAGTTCATTTCGGGATTCTTTTTCTTTCTTTCCTTCCTTCCTTCCTTCCTTCCTTCCTTCCTTCCTTCCTTCCTTCCTTCCTTCCTTCCTTCCTTTCTTTCTTTCTTTCTTTCTGTCTTTCTTTCTTTCTTTCTTTCTTTCTTTCTTTCTTTCTTTCTTTCTTTCTTTCTTTCTTTCTTTCTTTCTTTCTTTCTTTCTTTCTTTCTTTCTTTCTTTCGTTCTCTTTTTCTCTATTTCTTTCCCTCCCTTTCTTCCTTCCTTTCTTTTTTTTTTCTTTGTTGATCATGGGGCTTGAACTATGGGCCTGGGCACTATCCCTCAGCTCTTTAGCTCAAAGTGAGCATTCTACTGCTTGAGCCACAGTGGCACTTCTGGTTTTCTATTGATTTATTGGAGATAAGAATCTCACAGACTTTCCTGCCCGGGCTGGCTTTGAACTGTGATCCTCAGATCTCAGCCTCCTGAGTAGCTAGGATGACAGATGTGAGCCACTGGCCTTCGGCTCAGGATTCTTTTTAACCCATATCTGTGCCAGCATTTATTCTTTTCTTCAGCCTTTACTCTTTATATCATACTTGGCCTGTGGTAATCAGTTATAGTCACAGAAAATGGACTAAGGCAGGAATGAGGGCATTTTATTTTACTTTTTATCTTCATGAGGAAGCTGATTTCCTGTCCAGCCTCTGCAGCTCTGTAACTTTGGTCGAGTTGCTTTCCTTCTTTGGGCTGTCGTGTCTTCTGTGACGTCAGAGGGTGGTGCAGGAAGCTGCACAGTGTGGCAAGGGGGTAGAGAATAGATAACATGTGAAATTACCACAGGGGACCAAAGCATTGGAAGAGCAATAGCGAGGCGTTCCAGGTTCCACTCCTGCATCTAGAGCAAGCGTACTGTGTGACCTTGGGCAAGTCACCTCTCTTCTCTGAGCTTGCTTTTGCTGTCTGTAAATTGAAGGTAGACCAGTCATTTCCAACCTGGGTACACACTACAATCCACCTGAGGCCCGGTATGACGCACAGCTGTCCAGCCCAGCACACTTAATTAGACTATCTTATTCCCGGGCCCTCTAGTTGTGGCTCATGCCCCAGTGTTGGAGAACTGACTCAGGTGATCCAGGGGGTCATTTGTTTGATTTCTAGGAACTTGTTTGCTTTCTAGGAACTTCGATGGGCCCCTACCCATGGGCCCGCCATTTTCCTCACTGTCCAGTGGTAGAATTCTAGCTTGCATGGACTGCAAGTCTTTGGGGGAGCTTGTAGAAATCCTCCAGGACTGAGCCCCATCCAAATCTTGTGAATGAGATCTCTGGGGGATGGAGCTTCCCTAGTTCAAGATACCTCTCCAGATGATTTAACCTACATTCACCCGGAGGTGAGAACTACTGGTTTATGAGCAGCCTGCAAGCCAGACCCCTCTTCACCTGGTCCCTACAACCAGGGATGGTTTTGGTCATCTGGCTTTCCCCTCACCACTTGGAACTCTCCTGCAACCACCACGGAAGAAATCCACTGAGCAAGACTGTGGGGGAGACACACGGAGGAGAGCCGAGGTGTCACAGCCAACAACACTACAACACTGGTTCACAAGCCTGGCCATCTTGGACTTTCTGGTCCAACCTAGTGTGTGAGCCAAGGAGGGGACCGGTGTTCAGTGGAAATGTGAGGGCATAGATCACAGCTGTTCAAATATTAAGTCTGAGTATTGTTTCAAGGCCATAGGTATCCGAAATATGTCTTTCCCATCCCTTTCCACTCACAGCCTATAAGCTAGAAGAAGATGGCTGGCTGGCTGGCTGGCTGGCTGGCTGGCTGGATGGATGGATGGAACCAATCAACTCTCCCAGCCTCCCCGTGTTTCAGGTCAGCCTCAGGAGCTGAACAGCCCCTGCGGGCCACGTTGGGGCTTCTGAGGCAAAGGTGATACTGACCTCATCTGGTCTGGTGGCTTCTGGAAGCCTCATCTCACAGGTGGCTTATGTTACAACTCTTCCCGACCTCTATTTCTGTCTATACTTGTGGGCCATTCTCATTCTATGGCCCCAGGGCCTGGGGAAGGCTTGGCGCAATCACGGATGAGTTAAATGCTATCTGATCATAAGTCAGAGAGCCTGTTTTCGTTTTTTGAAAACTCTGTGTGTCAGTGACTCTAATGCAATGTCCAGCAATGTCTTGAGCAAGTGGCCGGCAGGGGACATAGGACTTTGTTTACTCAAGATAGCACCAGCACGCAAAGGCAGCTTGCCCAACTGGGTTTGTAAGCGATGGTTACAAGACCACCATTGCAACAGGATGGCTGGGGGATGGTCCCAGGAGAGTGCTGGTCCCTTCAGGCCCAGTTGGGGGCCATCTTCCATTTCTGGAGCCTTTGGGACCTGTGGATTTCTGGCAAAAAAAAAAGCAGGACAAAACAAAAATAAAAGTAGAGTTGGGAAATCTTGTCAGATAGGCAGTGGTGGGATGAGGGGAGGGACAGACGCCCTGGGGTAGGAGGCTTCTGACACACTGCTGGAGGTGTCTGGGGTGCTGGGGAGGGGGAGGAGGGTTGAATGCTGAACAAGGACCCAGTGACCAGCTTTTGGGTAATGGGGGGGCAGGTGCTGGGAGAGCAGCTCTTAGTCTTTCTAGACCTAAACCCTGGTGGGCTGGTAACTGTGTGCCCTGCCTCCTCGCAGGAGTGGTTCATTCAGATGTTTTCTGGAAGATCAGATTGGTTCAAATTCTTCACCCATTATACTCCTCTCCCCTTGCTCAAGATCCGAGTTACAACTGTGATTGTCATTATCTCCCCCGTCCCCAGGCATCTAAACACCTTCTAAGATTTAAAAGCACTTTCCTATACAATGAACTCTCCCAACAACCCCAATGTACCCATTTTGTAGCTAGGGTAAACTGAGGCTTGGAGAGGAGCTCAATGTTTGATGTGAGACTCCAGGTCAATATGGCTCACAGAAGTATAAGACCGATAAAAAATGGGAGCCACATACGTGACTTCACATTTTTCTGGTAGTCACATAAAACAACAACAACAACAATGAACATGTGGTGGGGGCAAAGCCAAGCAGAGTGGTATACACCACTCAGCTCTGCATTTGGGAGGGTTGAGGCAGGAAGATTTTGAGTCTGAGGCCAGTCTGAGCTACAGAGAGAGTTTGAGTCCATGTAGGTCCCATAGAGACACCCTGTTTTATGTGTGTGTGAGTTCAATATTTATTTGGCATAAAAATGATCGATCAAATTTACATTGTCTCTTTCATATCTGGAATGTATTTATCCTTATAGTACATTTCAGCGTGGACTCACAGTTCAACTGCTCAGTGACTGGCAGCCAAGGTGTGAGAGGGGGAACGTTCTGGAAATTTCACCAGCCTCTGTTCCTTCTCCCTCTTGAGGCTTCTCTGTTGTTCTGAGGGGAGGAGTTGGGCTGTGAATGTTCTCTATGTCTTTCCCAGCTCTGAGCGTGTCTGCTTCTGCACTGAAACCAAAATCTGGCCAGGTCACCGGACAGAGGACAGAGTCCAGGCACCATGGAGAAAGAACCCCCAAAAACCTTCATGGAAGGAGCTGGTGGAACGAGCTATGACCGCGTTTCTGAAGGGAAACCATGAGGCGCAGAGGCTCAGAGGTCGCTTCTGGCCGCTCTTTCCTGCAGTGGCCCTGGGAGCCTCTGATTCTTCCAGGCCAGAAAACAGGGTACAGGTACCCTGATTCCCACCCAGCCTCGCCCCCTGCCCATCCCTCCTGACTTGGGTTGATGACAAGCATGTGCGTGTGTGTTTGGCTGCTGGGCCACAGTGGACAAAGCCTTCTGGCCCTGGGCTGTGGGTCAGCAAAGTGTGGACTGCTCCAGATGGAGACCTTGGGGGAGGGGACCTCGGGGGGGGGGGGTCCCACCCCGTCCATCACTGCTGGTTGCCCGCTGCCTTGCACTGTCCTGACAGCGACTCTAGGCTTTTCTCTGGTCTCTGTGTGTCCCAGATCTCCAAGTCCTCCATCCCTTAGGAGGCGCTGAAGAAGCCCTGAAGGGTGTTTGAAGCCTGCAGAGAAAGGCCATCATCTCCTTTCCCTCCAGCAAGCATGCTCCTATCTCCCCCACCCCATTCCATGCTCCCCGGCTCCCCAGAGACATTAAAGTACTGGAAGTTCCCTTCCCACACCCCTCCCTGGTTTTTGTGCTGATACTAGGGCTCGAACTCAGGGCCTTGTGGCTCTTATACATGGCTTTTTCACTCAAGGCTGATGCTCTGCCACTTGAGCCACAGCTCTACTCTTGGCTTTTTGCTGGTTAATTAGGGACGAGAGTCTCACCAATTTTTCTGCTTGCACGGGCTTCAAAACCTTGATCCTCAGACATCAGCTCCCGAGTAGCTAGGATTACAGGTGTGAGCCACCCGCACCTGCCTTCCCATACTGAGTCCCAGCTCTTCAGCCTCCATCTCCAGCTCTAAGCAGCGGAATAAGTTGGCAGGAGCTTTGAACTCCAGACCACAGCTGCTTCCTGTGTCTGCTTTGGAAGGGTTGAAGGCAGGGCTTCCTGAAGCAGGAGGCCCTTCCAGCTGCTGCGCATTTATAGACCCACAGATCTGCCCATGGGCACTGGTTACCCTGGGTGTTTGATTGAATTGCGCTGAGTTATTGGGGCAGTCTTATGAGTCTAACTATCCCATTTTTTTTAAACAAAGGATGTAGCTGAGGCACAGATTGGTGAGGTACTTACCTCTAATCACACACAGCCCTGACCCGGTGTGGTCTTTGGCCTGCAGGCTGCATCTTCTTTAGCAGCAGGACTGAGGCTTGTGTAGACTGATGACAGGTGTTACATGGGGAGAGACTCGGTGCCATGGGTGGCCCGGGAGGGGCCACACGAGCCTCCTGTCCCACCCCTGGGTGGTTGGCATCTCTGTGCTCACCAGGACTGACACTGGTGATCTGTGAGGGAGGGCCTGTGTCCAGGTGTCTATGTCTTTCCTTGCAGTCCTTTGCTCCTCCGGGAATAAGCCAGCTGGGCCCAGGCTTCGGAGCCAAGGGTCACCTTGATGAGGCCACTCTTGGATGGAGGATGACCCCTGCGTGTCCGCCTGCAGGCTGTGCCCAGTACTATGTCAAACGAGAGTGTGGAATGAGGAAGGTGAGCAGTCCACCAGTGACTCACGCCTGTCATCCTAGCTACACAAGAGGCTGAGATCTGAGGACCATAGTTCAAAGCCAGCCCAGGCAGGAAAGTCTGTGAGACTCTTATCTTCACTAAATTACAAAATGAGAGAGAGAAAAAAAGCCAGAAGTGACACTGTGACTTAAATGATAAAGTACTAGCCTTGAGCACAGAAGCTCAGGGATAATGTTCTAGGACCAGAGTTCAAACCCCAGGACCAACAAATAAAAAAAAAAAAAAAAGAGGAAGGTGAAGGATTTTGTTTTCTCCTTTGCATTCCCCACTGCAGGGAGGACCCCCAGATCAGGAGATGGGTGGACAGATGTAGCTGGCCTTTGGTCAGAGGTGGGGAAGAGAGAGGCTCTGGGTCTTGAATTTGGTGATGGTTAATAGACTCTCATTTCAACCCCAGAGGAACAGCATTAGGGGTAGAGGTAGGCTTGGACACTGGGTGGGGGTTGGAGTAGGTTGGCCCGGGATGTGTGGTGTGGGGGAACAACTGGGGTCTGTGGTATTAAGCACTGTTGCTTGCGTGGGCTTGAGGGGCGTATATGTTTCAGGTAGGGTGGAGGATTGAATTAGATGGTGTATTAATAGAGCAAGTAGAGAACACTCGATCGACAGCAGCTTCAATCATTTTTTCACAAGGGAAGAAGCCTGGAGGTGGGCAGGGAGGGTTGGAGCAGACACTTAACGGTGCCAGAAAATGTAGGCTCTCTCTGCCTCTGCATTTTGATAGGTTGGAAAGATGGCTGCCATACCTCTAGCCATTACACTCTGGGCCCAGAAGGAGGAAGGAACAACTGGTCACATTAGTTGGGGCTGTGGATTTTGACAGGAAAAATCATGCACCTCCCCTAGAGGCCTGTTCCTTCCCACAGACCGCTGCAGCTTACAGCGGCCCCTACGGTGGTCCTTAAGTGTAAGGCAGGGGCCTGGGTGGGCAGGTACCTACTCGACAGGGGAAGACCACTGGGCTGGAGGCCGCTGGGTCAGGATCCATGCTGCTCCAGTGCTTCCCGGTGTGTGTGCTGTCTGGGTGGATGTGCTGCTCTCTAGTCTAGCTCTTCAGTCTCGCCCCTCATTGGTGTCCGGTGCCTGGCTGTCTGTTATCTTCTGTAGGATGTGGGGTACCAGGAATGGAGGATGGCTGAGGCTGGCCTCTGTCTATCCCTGGCTTGATCAAGGTGATCTGACACAAGCCTCATCGTCTCAGGTCTATCTGGCTTTGCGTTGAAGGCCAGATGTCCCCAGAGCGAATGGGTCCAGGGATGGGAGAGGGAGAGGGCAGGGGAGGAGGGCTGGCTCAGTGGAGAGGGAGAGGTAGTCCCAGACGGTGACTTGAACATCTTTTGAGTCAGGTTCTTCCATGTACCGTAGCCCAGGCTCCCCTGCGATCCTCCTGCTTCAGTCTGCCAAGTGCTAGACTCATGGCTGAGGGTGGGAAGCCGTGGAGTCCGTGGGCCTCCAGTTAGAGACTCAGGTCAGCGGTGACCTTGCCTTCCTCCACAGGGGACACCTGGTGACTCAGGCCTGTCTGACCTGTCCCCCTGACTCTCTGGATTTTTCTGCCTGAGAATCCTGGAGCCTATCACCTCCCCCTACGAGGCCCTGGCTCAAAATGTCTCTAAACCTTCTTCAGGGCTAGTCTCTTTGGGGACAATCGTCCCCAGGCCTTCACGTGTGTCATTTCAGCCCTTACGTGGCCTGCTCTCCTCCCCATGGACCTGTGCTTTCTATAATAGGACATGACGCTTGGCTTCCTCTAGGAAGCCTTCTAGGATTGCTCCTGCCTCTCATTCCCAGGAGCCCTGAGAACGAACTTGACACCTGCAGGGAGGGGGGAGGGGCCAGGCCTGAACATAGGGAAGAAAAATCCTTTGCACCCCTCAACCCTCTTGCTTGTGAGCACTCCATCCTAAGTGAGCATGCGCATCGACTTCAATAGCTGCGAACCTGGAACTTCCTGGGGCAGGTGGGCGATGGGCTTCCGGAAAGGGAGAGGAGAGCCTTGTCCAGCTGGGGACACGGGACATGGCAGGCATGGCTGTGTCACCACAGCGGCTGGGGAATGCTGCCTTTGTGGGGACCCCCCCACTCAGCCCCCCACAGTTTACTTATTAGAGCTCAGGATGAAGAAAGACAGAGCTGGGATGGAACCCAGGACCCAGGAGATTCAGCACCCTTCCCTTCCATCAGTACCTCAGCCTCAGCTCCCACTGGGAGGCGGGGACTTTCCCCTGTGCATCCCAGTGTGGTCCAACAGCCCCTTTGGGTGTGGCCTGTGGGGTCTTTCCTGAGGCTGCTCTGGCCGGATACACAGCAGCCTGTAATTGCCTGCCTTTGTGTTCCAGGTCTGCAGGTGGTCCAGGCTGGCTCCTCCCTCGGTGTGGGAGTGGGGACCCAGGTCCTCCCCCCTCCCCCGCCCTTTCTGCAGCCCACCTAGCCCCTCAGGACCTCCCAGCCGAGTCTCAGGAGCGTGGGGCATGCTGGGACACCCAGCAGCCCTGTGCACATTCAGAAAACGCTCTCCATCCTGCTCCCTGCCCTTTCCTGGCGGCCCTGGCTCTGCCCCCACAGCAGGGAAGGGCCTGAGACAGAGCTCAAGTCTGCTTCCAGACCTAACCAAGCCTTGTTCCACCCTTTCCTCTGGCCCCACCCCAATTTTCCTCAACCACCAACACATCAGGCTTCCACTTTGTGCAAGTAGACTTGTAGAAACTTAAGCGTGGGGTGCCAGAAATGCCGTGGTAAAGTGTGGTGCAGCGATTCTCAAAATCTCTCCTTTAGCCCAAACAACCTATGTCCTGGGGCAGATGGGAAAATCCAGCTTGGGTGGGCGGGAGGAATGAGAGAGAGGGTGTGAGGGAGGGTGCTACTTTACTCACTGTTTGCTTTGTTCTGGACACGGAGTTGTTTTTCATGAAAAGATACCATGTCTGCTATGTGGGATGGGTTTGACATTGTTCTCTTTTTTCCTGGTTTTTAATTGTTATTATAAAGGTGATGGACAGAGGGGTGGCAGTTACATAAGTCAGGTAAAGAGTACATTTCTTTTTGGACAATGTCACCCCTTCCCTTGCTCTCTCCCCGTGTTCCCTCCCGTCCCCACCCACAAGTTGTGTAGTCCATTTTCAGTACAGTGCCTAGTGTGAGCACTGTTGCATTTGTTTACCCTTTGTCCCTCCATTTCTGTGCCCCTCCATCCTCCCAAAGACAGATAGATAAAGGAAGAAACAAAACAAAAAGAAAATGAAAACAGCCACGAAGAAATAAACCCTCTGGATTCCATTTCCTGAAGTTCATTTCAGTACCTATTTTTTTTATAATCAGATCAGGTCAGGTGCACATAGCCATCGTGCCTTTGTGTTCTTCCCCTGAGAAAATCCCGTTCTTTTTATAAAATGGAATTTTCTTGTTATCATTTCAGTGTTGGACAGATGGGTCCCCAGGTCCTCCGTCAGGTAGTGAGTACAAATCTCTTTAGACAACGTCTCCCCTTCCTTCGCTTTCCCCCATGTTCCCTGTCCCATCCCTGCCCACAAGTTGCCATTATTCTTAGTGAACTAATGAAGATTCATTTCTCCTGCCCACTTTCAAAGACAGTGAACGGGGATGGGCAGAGAAGAGTGCCCTTGAGAGGGTTCTCAAGTGTTAACAGGAGAGCTCTTGAGACCAAAGCTGGAGGGGCGATCACACAGAGGGCGGAGCCCAGAGCTGGCGGGCAGGCGATCACCTTGGCCTTTTCCCCAGGCTGCTTGGAGCCTGCGCTCTGCTGGGGCCTGGGTGGGAGCAGGGGTGGGGGGTGGCGCCGTGTGGCTGGCCATGGGTGGGGGGAAGGGGTGGTTTACCAGAGTCTGAGCGGAGCCAGTCCAGCTGCAGGAGCTAGGGGCACTGAGCACAGCCCCAGCCTCCTCCTTGCAAGGTAAAGATGTGAAGATTGGGAACAATGGTGTGAAATTGCTTCAATGGGGGATTGAAGGCAGCTGTCTCCCTGTGTTTTGACTGTAAGCACTTTCAAGGGATGTGAGACGGTGGGCTCTTTTTTAAGTAGACAAGGATGAAGGGGCGGTCCCTTGTTCCAGTCCACACAGGGAAGATGGCAGTTCTGTCCTCTAGACATGGAACCCTTGGAGTGGCTTGGAAAAGTCCCAGGCCCACAGGAGAGCCCCGAGTCTCCCCAGGGGCTCAGGTGTTAGCTATGACCACGGAGATGGAGGGAAAAGTCTCTATCATTCACACAGTCTTTTCCTCCATTCTCCTGCCTCAGCCTGCTGCCATCTGGGATTACAGGTGTGAACCATCATGCCGGCTTCCCCCTCTTAATTTAGAAACATCCATCCTGTTATTGCTGTCTTGAACATCTTTAGCGATTTCCCACCACAGCCCTTACTTCTGCTGTGGCTTCTCGAAGCCCTGTACATTTCCACAGGCTTCCCTCCCACACTGAGTCTCGCACCCATCCTGTACAGACCCCTCTGATCTCTGCCCGGGTCCCCCACGAGCAGACCCTCTGCGTGAATTGGGCGCTTTCCTTACCTGCTAACTCAGAGACCCCACAGATCTAGAATCCAGTGCCCCTTCCTTGGGCAGTCTTTTCCTGCAGCCCCAGATCCAGGTTTAGTGCAGAGTTACGCACCCCCTCTCTTGGGATTGCCTCACCTGCCACGCTCTGCTGCTCTGAGCCTCCTGGGCTCCCTTTCTTAGAGGGTAATGTGGACACTGTTGGGAAGTCAGCTGGCCACATGCTGTTGTTTGACTTGAACCCCCGGCTGAGCTGGGGTTGAGCACGGGCTGAGCAAGGTAGTGGCGCACATCAGAGAGATGGCGTGGGAGGTGCCACCGAATTCCACCCTGACTGGACGCTTGGACACCGATGATGGCTGGAAAGCTGTCAAGTACAGACGTCTAGAAATGTCGTGGTGACATGGAGATGCAGTAGAAGCATAGTGTTTGTGGCTACAAGCACACCAGCTTTACATTGTTGCTGTGTCCACTTTTAGCTGGGCGACAGGGCGATGGGCTTCACCTCCTGGAATCTCATCTTTATTTTCTATAAGATGGGTGCATATGTACCCCTCCCTCTTCCACATCTAAATGATAACTTAGGTTGTTTTGCATGGGCCATGTGGGTCACATGACTCAGGTGAACACTAGGAACTGTTACTAGGACATTTTCACCTGGAGCAGGGCCAGGACGGTCTAAGTACCCCAGGCTCCTTCACATGTTTTTGTGGGCTGGGGGTTGGGAAGAAGCTTCCATAACCACAACCACAAGCTCTTTCTCCCTGGTCCCTGCTGGCCCTGCTCTCCCTCTAGGTGGCTAGAGACAGCCAGGTGGGGTTGCTTTGACTTCTTCACAATGACAGGTTCCTGAAAGTCACCCCAAAGTCTGGGCTGGGCATAGCTGGGTGCAAGCCAGAAGGGAAACAGAGAAAGAGGAAGGAACTATTAGAAAGCAGAGAACTGGGAGGTGGGGCTTAGGGAGAGCCTTCAGCCTGGGCCTCAGATCTGCAGGGATTTGGGGCTCAAAGGGGCCTCAAGGCCCCTCAGAACCCCAGCTAGTCCTGCAGGCAGAAGGCGGGCAGAAGCCCCCATGGCAGGGCTTGGGTACAGCCTTGTCCCTGTATCTGTTCTGACTGTCCAGGCACTGCGTCTGTCTATCCTGGGAAGCCACTATGGACCCTAGTGGTCCTCAGACCCCTACTGATTACTTTCAAGCCAGCCCCTTCCCCCACCCCCCCCAAAGGAAGGCAATAGAGAGCGTCCCTTGCAGCGAGGACAGTCCCAAGAAGCTGCAGAAGTGAGAGGCTGTCCTGACATTCAGAAGCCCCCTCCTTGCCCCACCCACCAAGCCCTGCTGCTCTTGGCCTCCTGGGCTCCCAGGAGGAGCATGGGACTTGAACTCTGGGTATGGGTGCTGTCTGTCCCTCAGCTCTTCAGCTCAAGGCTAGCGCTCTATCACTTGAGCCACAGCGCCACTTCCAGTTTTCTGGTGGTTTATTGGAGATAAGAGTCTCATAGCCTTTCCTGCCTGGGCTGGTTTTGAACCGCGATCCTCAGATCTCAGCCTCCTGAGTAGCTAGGATTACAGGCGTGAGCCACCAGCTCCCAGCTCTGGGCTCCCTTTCTCAGCGGGTAATGTGGACACTGCTGGGTAGCCAGCTTGCCACAGGCCGGCCCCATCCCAAGCATGGGCACCGGCTACTCACCTCTTGCAGATGCACCTGGCAGCTGACGGCTCTCCCTCTGTCTTCCCATAGGGCCTGGGTTCGGTCTACTCCACAGCCTTTACAGCTGCTTGTGAGTTCCCCCCTCCCCCTCCCTTGTGCCTCAGTTTCCAAAACTGGTGGTGATGAAATTCCAGTACCAGTTGTCAGTGAGGTGGACAAATCCTGTGTGATGTCCTGCACACGCCAGGCGTGGGGCCTGGTGATCATGTGTCCCAGTTTGTCTGGGTCAGTCCTCCTATGCCCTGCCCCCCTGTAATGACTAAGGACATCTCCTGTGCCTTTCGGGAACGTTCTGGATCGCATAACAAATTCTGCAGTCAGCATCTCTTGCTGTCACTTCCAGAGTCCTCTTCCCATTGGTCCTTGTGTAGAGGCCAGAACACGGGGTCTGCTCTGGCCTCTTCTCCCAGCTCAGCCACCAGACACTGTGCTGCCCCGTCGCCACAGACACGCGCTCTGCCTCCCGGGGTCCCCAAGTGCGCTGACCAGCATGTGTCTGCTGTCAGAGTCCTGAGCCCGCTTCTTCCTTTCCCTCTGCTCTTCCACCACAGGTAGAAGACGAGGCCTCGGCACAGGCCTAGGCTCATTTCAGCAGTTCCAAACACTTGGCCCAACCTCTCTGAACACGTGCCTTTGTAGCCCTAAGCTGAGATTGGGCAACCAGGCCTTGTGACCTTCTGCCAACTCCAGTAGGCTTCTGGCCTCAGGTGCCAGATTGTAACGGCCTTATGGGACTGGAAGATCTCCGTGTGGATCCTGGCTTTGCCTCTCAGTCACTGTGTGACCTCAGGCCACTCACGTCACCTCTCTGGGCCACCATTTTCTCAAATGAAGCATGAGGCAATCTTAGAAATACTTGCCCAGGCCTAGAGTAGGTGCTTGATAAATTCCTGTGGCTCACTCTGTACCTACCTCCTTCTGGCGATTCTTCTGAGCTGAGAAGGCCAGGGCCAGGTGTCCTCAGGAGGCCCACGAAAGCCCTGTCCACCCACAGCAGCATGTTTTCCGAATCCAGAGTTGTGCGATGTGTGAGAGGTAGGGTGCATTCGAGAGGACTCAACCACCTACTTGGCTTGCTTATGACTGTAATCCCAGCTACGGAGGAGGCTGAGGCTGGGAGGACTGTGATCCGAGGCCAGTTCCTGCAGCAAATGCTACCAGACTCTATGTCCAATTGAGCAGCAAAAAGCCAGGCTGAAGGTGTGGCTCAAGTGTTAGAGCGCCAGCCTTGTAGACTTGAAGCCCCAAGTTCAAACCCCATTATCCCCAAAGCGCAAAACCAAACAGCAACCAAAACTCAAGGTACTTTCTGGGAACGTGTCCCCAGGGCACCTGAATGTGGAGCAGGCTTCCTGCTCAAGGGCTTCCTCTTCCTCTTCTGGAGGAAGCAGGCGGGGCCCAAGCACATGCCTACCCGGCACTGATTAGGTGCCCACGAGGCCCTTTGTCCTCATGAATTTTCATTTCTTCTCCCTGCCAGCCTTTCTATGCCCACGTTTGGATGAATGAAGCTCAGAGACAGACTGACTTCCCCGGTTCCCTGGACAGGAGAGCTTTGACTTTGGCTATGACCTTTGTTCCCTTCTCAGGTGCGTCACCAGGCCCTCATTTCCTCTCCTCTCTCTGCCACCAGGGTGTCTCTTGGTTTCCTTGGTGCCTTGGTTTCCTCCCTCCTCATACCTGATTCGCGATGCCTCCCACCCACTTCTCAGGGGAGCTTTGAAGGTGGAGAGCAAGCTGCCTGGGTCCCTGGGCCTCACCCAGACGTGTTATTAGCTAAAACACAGTGACCCAGCCTAATGAATGCTCTCCCATGTCCTGGCGCTGAGTCCAGTGGCAGGTGTCATTAGCCCCATTTTAGAGATGGGTAAGCTGAGGCCTAGGAGCAATGTTTGTGACCTTCCCAAAGGGCTCTTGTGAGTCAATGGTGGCCCGATGCAACCTCTCTCTCCCTTTGTTCTCCTTTCCTCCCCAGGAAGAGAGGATGAGAAGGAAGAACTGGACTTTGGGAGCCTCTGGTCCTTCCTTAGAGCTGGGAAAGCGCAGTTGGGTGTGATAGTTCCAGTTCTGGGTGACAGTGGAGACCAATGAGGTTGGAGGAATCCAGGCCCCTTCTTTTCCGGACACTGATCCTAGGGGAACATTGTCTCCTAACTTCCCCCAGCTGTGACTTAGTGACTAGATTGGGCCCTGAAGCCATCAGTGCCCCCGAGCCCCCAAACACTCATACTGAGCACATCCCAGGGAGCCCAGGCCGGGCCAGAGGCTGGAGGTTTCGTTTACGATGCACATTCACTTCTACAGGATCTGCACAGCTGTGGTCTTGCCTCACCCATGCTGCCAACCCCGAGGGGTGGCCTTCACACCCCATTTGCTAATTCGCGCAGTTCCTCTTTGGGGCATGTGCCTGTCCCTCCACCTTCTTGTGGCTGCGTGGAAGTGAACCAAGGCCGGGAGGGTGACTCAGAGGGGAAGCCCCTGTGCCGGCTCCCAGCAGCAGCTCCTGGTTGTGTAAGCGCTGCTTTAGAGAAGGCTGCAGATGAGCTGATGAATCACAGCCTGTGCACACGGCTCCGGCCAGGCCAGGCCTTCCTCCTGCGCGGTGGAGAGCGGCGGTTCTCAAAATGAATCAGCAGGGCCTGAACCCCGGGTCTGTGGGAGGAGGAGGAAGAGGAGGATGCGGATTACACATTTCCAGAGTACTGGGGGTCTGGGAGCAAAGGTTGTAGGGACTCAGGTCTTTGGTTTCCTCAGTGACTCAAGAGCCTCCCTGAGCCACATGAACTGTCACTCGGAGCCCGCAACACTGAACCAGCACAGGGCCACTGCTGGCATTTAAATAAGTCTGAGAGATCTGGGTACAAGTGGCTCATGCCTGTAATACTAGCCACTCAAGAGGCTGAGATCTGAGGCTCACAGCTAGAAGCCAGCTTAAGTGGGAAGGTTCATGAGACTCCTTTTTTTTTTTCCAAATTTTTTTATTGTGATTAAGTGGTTACCTAATTCCCCAAATTTCACAGTATTGTGGGATAGTGATGCTTAGTTAAAGTCACAAACACATTCTAACTTTCATGGAGCAAATTGTCTATCATGGTCTTTAACATTTATGAGTTCTATGAGCTTTGCAATACAGTTATTTCTTCCACATCGGGTGATATGTACATTTCTTTTGTTTTGCATAGCATCAGCCGTTCCCTCTTTCCCACTTGTTCCCTCCCTCCCATCGCTGCCATTGAGTTGCTTAGTTCATTTTGGTCAATGTCCAGTGCAGCTGATGGGTCTCCATGAAACTCATCTCCAACTAACTATTGAAAACCCAGAAGTGGAGCTGTGGCTCAAGTGGAAGAGTGCTAGCCTTGAGCAAAATACTAAGGGGCAGCGTCCAGGCCCTGAGTTCGAACCCTGGTACCTACATACATTACTCACCCCACCCACATATATTTTACCCTCCCCCCCACATGCACACACACTCACAGACTGAAGGTGCAGCTCACTGTAGTTGAATGGAGATGTACAGACTGTGCATACAGACATCTTGATGCAAACTCTGACCCTGTTGGGGAGGGAGGGAGGCTCAACTTGCTCTCTCAGGCTCAGAGGCCGAGCTGGGAACCATTCATCTTTGGAACAGGATCATATCAGATTCGAAGTTCAAATTCAATATGGCCACATGGATCAAGTTTCCAGATAGAGCTGCATCTTAGTGTTTGAGAAGTAATATCTGAACTTTGAGAGTGTCAAAAATACACAGCTAGGTGTGGTGGAACATATCTGTAATCTCAGTACTTGAGGTTGAGGCAAAAGGATTGCGAATTTGAGGTACATAGAAATACTCCATCTCAAAAAACAAGCCATGTGGAAAGTAAGGAGGATCAAGAGGTGAGGCTGTCCTAGGCCCTTCCTCTGCCTCTCAGGATGACACATACCTGTAATTGGAGCTACTTGGGAGGCAGAGGTAAGAAGATCAGGATGTGATGTCAGCCTGGGCAAAAGCCTAAGATTCCATCTGTAAAACAAACTAAAGCAAATAGGGCTGGAAGTGTGGCTTAGTATAAGGCCCTGAGTTTAAACCCTAGTATCACTCCCCAGACAAAAGATCAAACAATCCTTCTTCCCCAACCAAGGACTTAAGGCCATCATCATCACTATCACTATCACCACTGCCACCACAGTCACGATTACCACCCCAAAATCACTATCACCACAACCACCCTCATCAGCAGTATTGTCATCATCCCTCCATTCTTACCAACACCACCACTATCATTATCATCATCATCACCACCACCACCATTCTAATAACTCTAACCACCACCGCCATCACGGTCATCATCACCATTAGTGCTTTAAGGACACAGTGAGAGTGGACCTGACATCACTGTGATTGTGAGAGGTTGGCCTACTTTATAATTCTTCCTGGCTTGGTTCAAAACAAGCAAACAAAAACAATCAAACTCTTTAGCGAGGAAGACTGCAGGTCGCCAGCCAGAGGAGAAAGTCCTGAAGGGTGGTAGTATGTCTCGAGAGGACTGGAGATCTGGGATAGCCTGTTCATCTCTTTGTAGAGATGGAGCACCTGTCAACACTGTCCAACCTCTACCCTGGAGAAGCCTCTGAGGACAGTCCTGCTGACATTCAGCCCAGGCAGAATCAGGCCAAAGAGGCCGAGGGATGATAGTGTTACTTTGTGCTCAGTGGGCAATGACTGAGAACTTTCCTGTGGCTGCTGGTGGTGGTAAACATCCTCCTCCACAGCCATGCAGTGAAGGGTTCTCGTTTCTGGTTGGTGTGTCTTACTGTAAAGCATTTAAGCCTTAAAGCTGGGCTGGAGGTTAACCTCATTGCTGTAACCTGAAGGTCCTAATTCAGTAGTTCTAACCTCTTGGCTGCAAACTTGAACACTATAGACTGTTTTGAAAAATAAGGATTCTTGGACTCCATCCCGGAACAACTGAATCTAAATGTTTGTGGGAACTGTGCTGTTCAACAGTTCCCTAGTTGGGCCAAGTGTGCAAAGACACTGCTCCAATCCAGTCTACTGCTGGGAATGGAGTCCTTCCCTCCAGCTTTCATCTTGACTTGAGCTCCTCCCCACCCACCTCACCCCCATGTCTCCCACCATCACCTCCCCCTTTCCGTTCTTCTCCACTCTCTGGTGTTATTTCCATCCAGTCGATTTGGACACATTACAATGAAACTGGTTGGTTGAGTGACCTGATCATTTAGAAAGCAAGTATTCAAAGCCCACTGTAAAAGGTGTTGGTTTACGAAGGGCAGAGACAGCAAAAAGAAGGAGAGTACACAGCCCCAGCTTTCATGGAAGAAGGAAATGAATAAATAGCGAGTTCTCAGGGGTAGAGATTAGATAAATACATCCGGCTGGGAGGCATGAGCGCAATGGGAGGCCAGGGAAGGTAACATGTCCGCAGGTACCTGACAGAAGTTAAGGGACCACCACATGGATATGTGGGTGGAGTAGTCTAGACAGAAAAAATAAATATCAAGACACTGGGGAGAGAGCTTTCTAAGCAATCCCTTTTCAGTTTTCTATTCTACTCCGTTACCTGTTTTGCCTTATCCTATGAGAGGCACCTGCCCGTTCGGTTCTGAATGGTTTCTTTGCACTTGGCTTCATCAACTGCATTTCTTGGCTGGAATCTGGTCGCAGGTGTGGATACAACGTGCACTGATTCAGAGACTGAAGAGCTCCTCAGCCGGGCCGTGCTCAGCTCTGGGTTACAATCATGCCCAGGCTTAGTGAGAAATTAGAAACCAGGTTTCTCAGATATGTTCTCTGTGTACAGCCCTATTGATTCATGGTTGTGTGTGTGTGTGTGTGTGTGTGTGTGTGTGTGTGTGGTGGTACTAGTGTTTGTGCTTGCTAGTCAAGTGCTCTACTACATGAGTGGTACTCCCAGCCTCTTTTCCTCCTCCCCCTCCCCTCCCCCTCCCCCTCCCCCTCCTCCTCCTTCTTCTCCCCTTTCTGTGCTGGTGGCTTGAACACAGGTTTCCTTGCTCTTGCTTGGGGTACTTGCTGGCAGCTGGCACTCTACTACTTAAGCCACATCTCTAGTCCACTTTTTCAGATAGGAGCTTGTATTTAAGGCCAGAGGGGTGATCTTATTTATTCTTCCTGAACAGCTGAGGTGACAGGCACACACCACATTTATCATTTTTTATTAGTTGAGATAGCCTTTTTTTTTTTTTTTGTCCTTCATGGGGCTTGAACTCTGGGCCTGGGCGCTGTCCCTCAGCTCTTCAGCTCAAGGCGAGCGTTCTACCACTTGAGCCACAGCACCACTTCTGGCTTTCTGGTGGTTTATTGGAGATAAGAGTTTCACGGCCTTTTCTGCCCAGGCTTTGAACCATGATCCTCAGATCTCAGCCTCCTGAGAGGCTAGGATTACAGGCGTGAACCACCGGCACCTCTTGCCTAGACTGGGCTTGAATTGTCACCCTCCCAATTTCCATCTCGTGTGTAGCTAGAATTATAAGTGTGAGCCACCATACCCTGCTGATTCATGGATTTTGGTTGGTTAGATACAGCAAACAAAGGGCCTCGTGGACATGAGAAATGATGAGTATTGTAGAGAATCCCTTGTTTGGGTCAGTCTGTGAGAGGCCTCAGAATCTTGCACAGAATGGGAGTCTGAGGCAGCGGGACGTAGGACAGGCAAGCTATGACTGGAGAGAAGAACATGGCCAAGTAGCGGCGATCCATGTAGGTGTGCCTATCCCAGGACCCAGGGGGGCTGGGTCAGCAGGGAAGGCCGTAGATACGCGTGGCCACATCAGTGTTTTACTGAGACCTGGTGGGGTCATTTTAAGATAGGTATGCAAATCTGTGCATCATCTTTCACTGACAAATGATGTCTCTGATCTCTTCACTTGAATCCGAGGTGGCCTTAGTGATTCTCAGGAGCAAGAGAAGACAGGGGAGGTTTTGCTCCAGGGTGCCCTAGCCAGGAACCGAAAAGCCCAGAGCTTCTATGTGGCTCTCTTGGATCACTGTCTCTGGCCTGTAAGAAATCCTGGAACTCGAAGCCTGCTGTGTTGAGGAGGTTTGTCAGTCTACCTAAGTCAAGAGCCAGCCTCCGCTGTCGGCCATCTTGACTGAGACTGGATGTGTCTGAGCAGTCTTGGAAGCCCAGATGAACTAAGCCATCAGAAGAGCGCAGTCCCAGCTGGCACAGACTCCAACCTCATAAGACAACCTCCTCTCTCTCCCCTGCCCCCCCCCAAAAAAAAAACCCAAACCAACAAAACCAGAGCTATCAGTCCACATTCTGGATTCTCACCCCACCAAATCAAACAAAAGTGGTAGCTGTTTTACATCCCTAAGTGTCATCAAATTTATTTCATAGAAATAGGAACCACAGGGCTTTATATCGGCCAGCTCTTGGTTGTCCATGTTTCTGGACCAAATGTCTAGAAAACTGACCAGACCCACTCAGAGGTGAGATAAAAATGTCTTAGTTTGTGGAGTTTGGGACAATTGGATTACCACTCTGGAGAACTTAGCGTTCTTGATTCAAGGGGAAGAGGAAGCTTCTTTTGCCTAGATATGGTGAGGAGTTTAACCATGAGACAAGAGGCGAAAACATGGGCCATATTACACATGGCTGAGCAGACAGGTAGAATGGGCCAGGGTTTGGACAGAGGAGTCAATGCAACCATGACCAATTTCTGGATTTCTGATAGGAGACAAACCTATTCTTATCTAAGCCTATGTTGACATGGTTCTGTTACTTGCAACTAAAATCCTTCCTAAAGGTAAATCACTTTCCCTCTCCGGCTTTCACATGCCTGACTTACCAAGCGTGGGAAGGAGCTAGCTGATTCCTTAGGGAATCACGGCAACTTATCATGGATGATGATGGCTACATTATCATCGATACTCTCTGGTCAAGTGCTCCATTTTGATTGGGGTCTAGTGGTACACCAGGAGCCTTAGGCTAGAACCCTATCACTACTCTCCTACAAAGGCTAAGTCATAAATGTCACACAGCATCTTTCCAGCCTCAGCCTTACCTCACATACCACAAAGTGGAGTGTTAGGCTTGGGCTATTTATGCCAGAACCACAACCTTTTTGGCACTGCACTCCACTCAAAGTTGGCAGTCCCCATTGTCCTTTGGGAAGTGACCTGGAACATTGTTCCTATGTGTGGAAGAGTCTCTCAACCTGAAAGCTAAACAGGCTTACTAGGTGTTATGCTTTTGTCTTAGTGGTGACAAGTACAGCAGACAACAATTAGTTCTGTACTTTGTAGAAGGCCTTTCCCAGAACCCATGAAGACTGCTGTGGCAAGACCTTCCAGTCTTCACCAGGCTTATTCCTCATTCTCTGGAGCACTGGGCCTTATCAAGTCCTTCAGGGTGACGTTAATCTCCACTTGTGCTGTGGAATGAGGTATTGATATTGCTTCTTTTGCAGACAACTCTTCCAGGCTAAAGAAACAATACAGGGGTTATTACAATTGTCAGGTATGTCCTTCAGCATTTACTTGGGGATGGAGGAAATGAGTGTGTGGCGAGTCCATGGACCTACTATGATCTGGCCCTGTAGCCGGGTTTCATTTCCAACTCACAATAACAGGGGCTGATGTTTTGGGTCTCCACGTATTACCTCAGATCCCTTATTGAACACTGTTTAATACATTTCTTCGTATTTTCCTTTCTCTGGTGTAAGTTCCTTGAGAAGGAGCGTGGAGATTAGTTTAATGTGAAGGGACAGGTCTTTCTTCCTGGAGGTTTAGTATTTCCTTTATTCAATGGGTTTCATGTGAGAGAATGGAATCAGGTCTGGAAACTTGGCAAGGGATACTAGCCTGTACGTATGTATGTATGTATATATGTATGTACGTATGTATGTATGTACGTACGTACATATGCAGGTATGTACGTACATATGTACGTATGTACATATGTATGTATATACGTACGTATTTACTGGGTTTGAACTTAGGACATGCGCTGTCCCTCAGTTCTTTTGCTCAAGGCTAGCACTCTATCACTTTGAGCCACAGCTCCACTTCTGGTTTTCTGGTAGTTAATTGGAGGTAAGAGTCTCATGGACTTTTCCTGCCTGGGCTGGTTTCGAATCCCAATCCTCAGACCTCAGCCTCCTGAGTAGCTAGGATTACAGGTGTGAACCACCAGTACCTAGCCCTAGATTAATTTTGATTGTGTAGATTGAACAACTTTTGCATTGGCTGCCCATCTAGATGAACTTTAGCAATGTTGTGTTCTATTAACCATCTCCATAGCTGTCCAGGGTTGGGCCCCATTTGCCTTGGTGACTTTACCTCTCATTACAATGCTTGTACTCATCTAGCCTTTGGTGGTTAAGTGCACCTGGCATCTGTGAACCTGTGATTGTCTTGCTCCCAGGGTTCTCAGAGAAGCCTCCTAGACCTAGCATTCTCTGGCTGAACAATATTATAACTTAGGTCTAGCTATGGGTCTAGCAATGAGGAGGCCTAAACTGGGCCTAAACTATGGTATATGTTCTTAAGCTTCTACACCATCTTCAAGCTTGGAGGAGATGCTGGAATGTATTAGGAGTGCTAGCTCTCTTCACAGGCTCAGTGGGTTCTGGGGGTGTTGAGAGCTTCAAATGTCTTGAACGCACCCACCCTGATGTCCCCATCCAAATGCTCAGTGCCCTACTTCCTTCTAATCACAGCCCTCGCCCTGGCATAACACAACTGCTAGCTGGAGGATTTTTCATTGCTTTGCCACCCGTAAAATTACGAACTGACTTGGAGACTCTCCTGACTTCTGGTTTTAGGAGAAGAGCTTTGGTAGGCTGCCAGAGCGGCTCTCTGACTTTGACAATTTGCCTTGCTTTGACGTGAGCAGCCCTTAGCCATCTGATTTTATTAATGAAATGAGTACTTCAGCTAAAAAAAGCTGGAGAAACTGTACTCACCCGTGTGTTCCTTTCCCAAACAACCACCCCAATTTCACCACGCTATCACTCCAGAGGCTGCACATACTTTTCCTTCCATCTCCTCTCCCCAGCCATAGTGGTGTCTGCCAGATATCAAGCGGCTTACCTAGCTTCCAACACCATTTAGCCTGCTTTCTGGACACCCCGTATCCCTTTCTGAGACCAATGCTCTTGACTCAGTTGTGCTGAGAAATAGACTCTGTAACAGAAATCTGAATTCCGGGTGTATATTGAGGAGGACTTTAGGAATAACACTTGTTAAAAAAACAAACAAACATGAATAATCTGGGATTGGGCGGAAGGAAACCTGAATTCTGAGTAGTCATGCAGAGGCCTTGTGGGAAGATCCCCGGAACTCACATGCCCTACAGAGTGACCCCACAGAGTGAGTCTCTAAATTTCTACCTTGGCCAGTGGCAGGTTGCTCACCAGGAAGGAAATAACTTTGAGTAAGGTGGAGCCCTTTAGTTAAGGTCCATCCTTGGGGAAGGCCAGGGCTCTGAGCTGTCTGCAGCCTGGCACCTGGACCAACAAAGGCCTTTGTCCCCTTTGGGTGAGCTAGGCAGGGCACCACAACACTTAATGGGTCCTCAAATGAGCTGTATTACCTGAGAACATGCATGCCCCAGGCCAGATCTATAGAACTTGGGCTGTTAAAACCCAGAAATCTGTGTTTTAACAAACCCTCCCAGTCAGTTGGGTTCAGTGACTGAGATGGAAGTTCTACAGAGAACAGAATCTAGTGGCTCATTTATTTGTTCTGCCCCAGGCCAATTTCAATATATATCCACAGAGTCATAGTTACGAGAAGCCCAAGTATACTGATGTCTATTTATAGTTAGTTGCCTTCATCTTTTTTGTTGTTGTTGTTTTGAGTGAAGCAAAACATGTTCATTTGTTTCTTAGTGGATGGGTGCAAGAGATCTTTGTTTCATTTGCTTAAGACTGTCGTGTTTTCCAGGGAAACTTCCAACACCTTTCAGAAAGTGCCCCTGTCTGGAGCAGCTTCAATCGCTACCACCACAGTGGTCCCAATTTAATTGTGATTTTGCTTTTCTCAGTTACTTATTGGCAACCACAGTCTGAAAGTTCCAGAAGTAAAGAGCAATAAGTTTAACTTGTATGCTGTTCTGAGTAGCATGACGAAATCTACTACCCTGGTCCCTCCTGCCTGTGGCTTGTCTCCAATCCCTGATGTATATGCTCCCCACCAGTGAGTTGTTGATAAGCTGTCTTAGTTATCAGATCAGCTGCGTTGTAGCACTTGTGTTTAAGTAACACTTATTTTACTCAACTGTGGTTCTTTATTGGACAACTGAACTTGCTACAGAGAAGTTGGAAAGTGCTTCCTTTAAGGGAAAGGTGAAAGTTCTCAACTGAAGGAAAGGAAAAACTTGCATATGCCAAGTTTGCTACGATTTGCAGTACAGCAAAATATTGAGAGGGAGGGAGAGAGAGAGACACATTTGTACAACTGTATTAAAGTATGTTCTAATTACTCACTTTCATTATTATTTTTTGTTGATATCTTTTATAAGTTAAACGTTATCATAGGTATATATGTATAGGAAAACAAAACACAGTATATGCTAGAATCCCATTTCTCTGGCGGCTGAGGCATGAACATTGTTGAGTTGAAGGCCTGCCTAGAGTCCACAGCAAAACTCTATCTCAAAAACCTAACAATGCCCCCGAAGCCCTCACAATCGAATCAAAACAAAAAAGAAATTCTCTCTCCCTCTCTCTCTGTCTCTCTCTTCCTCTCTCTCCCTATCTATAGTTTGATCCATTGGAGGTCTTGGAAGGTATCCCCCAAGTAGTTTTTCTGTATCTACATAAAACCCAAACAACTAATGCTGTTAAGAACCTGGGGTCCTTACTTCCGCTAGCTGTGTGTCCCTAGGAGTCTTTTCTTATCTGGAAAATTTGATGCTAGTGTAAAGAGGAAAAGGAAATCACACATTGTAACTGCTGAAAACTGAGCTTGGTTTTCCCTTCCAGTTCCTGCCCACCGTGGCCATGCAGTGGCATCTCAGAACATCTCTTCCACTCTGGCTGTTACCCCATCGGCACAATGGAAAGGCAGTGACCTTGCTGATTTTGAGCTTTGTTCTTGTCCCAGAGCTTGTGTTGGTCACTCTTGTCCTCCAGGCATTTGGGACGCAAGGCCACGGGAAGGGAGAGTCTTATGGGGGTATTTTAAAGTCTCCCCCTGAATAGATCAGTTCTGCTGTGGCCAGCCAAGCCCCCAATGGCCTGGCATCTGGAGATGTCTCACCTTTCATCCTTCTTCCGCCCACTGTACGCTCCAGCCATTCTGCCCCCTTCCTAATCTTTTAGCAATGCAGCCATCCATTTTCATTCATTGTATTGGTGGTGCTCTTCCAGAACATTCCTTCACAAATCTTTTCAAGGATGCTCCTCAGCATGTGCATCTCAGTTCATTGTTAATCTCCATGGTACCTGCTAAATTAGCACCCACTCCCCTGTCTCCCTGGCGTTATGCCAGCCCTCTTCACAGCAGAAGCATTGTTTTCAGTCAGACACTTGTTTGGCTCCTGTGTGTGCCATCCACTAGAGTGGATGGCTCTGTGTGGCTGAACTTCTGACATGGTCTTCTCAGAATAGCACCCAGCCTATAGCTCCAGGACACAGTGCTCAAAACCCACTCTTTTTTTTTTTTTTTTTGGTCGGTCATGGGGCTTGAACTCTGGGCCTGGGCACTGTCCCTCAGCTCTTCAGCTTCAAGCTAGCACTCTACCACTTGAGCCACAACACCACTTCTGAATTTCTGGTGGTTAATTGGAAATAAGAGTCTCACAGACACTCCCTCCTCCCTGGGCTGGCTTGGAAGTGTGATCCTCAGATCTCAGCTTCCTGAGTAGCTAGGACTCAGGCGTGAGCCACTGGCTCCCAGCAAAACCCACTCTTGAATGGAAAGTGGGTGCAGACCTGTTCCTAGAACTCAGGCTGGCTTTGTGGTCCTTTATGGCTCCCATCACAGAGATAGGTTTCAAAAGGCAGGCTCATTTCTTCACACTGCCACATTATGGTACCATGTGGCTGGTGCCATCTTGACTCAGGAACTGATGGGACATAATATATGGACTGGGTCTCCATCTGCTGCCATGGCCATCCACTTGCAGATCCTGCCTCTGAGCCAGAGAGAGAGGAGGGGGCTGGGGAGAGAATAGGAGGAAGAAGAGAAAAAGAAAAGGAGGAGGAGGAAGAAGAGGAAGAGGAGAAGAAGAAGAAGAGGAAGAGGAAGAGAGAAGAAAAATGAGAAGGAAGAAGAAAAAGGGGAGGGGAAGGGGGAAGAGGAAGAGGAGGAGAAGAGAGAATAGGAGAAGAGAAGAAAGGAGGAGGAGGAAGGGAGGAGGAGGAGGAAGAGGAAGAAGGAGGAGGAAGAAGAAGGGGGAGGAGGAGGAAGAGGAAGGAGAGAAGAGAAAATGGATCTAAGTTTGACTTTGGCCTCTCCCAAACCAGCAAACACAGAGCATCTGCCTTAGAATTTCACAAGAATGTGTCTGCAGAGCCAAGTTACACTAGGCTGAAGTAAACATGGAGGAGGTTATGTCACCAGGGAGGCCTGGTGGTGTAATGAGAGTGACAACACCACACTGCCCGGATGTGGTATGAGCACACAGGGGCAGGAGCTGGGCTGCTGTCAGGGAGCATGGGGAAGGCCTGGCATGACTCCTCAGGGAAGAGAAGAGAATACTCATTTCCTGAGTGTGCTCACCAGCTTCCATGAGAGATCTCCATGAGGATTCTCACACTTGCCCCGTGGGTCCCATAGCAGCAATGCCACTGTTCCACATGAGGGTTGCAGGGAGAGGACTATGTCCAGGTATCAGATGGAGTCCCAGACCTGGTTTGATCAGAACCTCCAGTCCATTATCTTCTTTATCCAGACCCTGGGTCAGAGCTGCACCTCAATTGTTCTTAGGTCTGGTGAGTCAGGTGACTCTCCTGTTTCAGTTTCCCTAGTCACAACATGATGGCTTCATCAGCTCCATTCATCCATCTGGGTTAAGGATGGAATGAACGATGCGCTTTGGAGTTCTTAGAACATGGCCTGGCTTCTGTGCCCAGACCTGATTTCTTCTTCATGGGAGTAGAAGTCCCAGCCCACTAGGGTAAGGAGGGATGTAGAGGTGGGATATAAAACAAAAATATCCTCCAGTCGACTCCAAGGAAATAGAAGTGAGATCCATAGCTAGGCTGTAGAAGGAGCAGAGTCTGAGGGTTCCTATAAAAGATTCTGAAGGATTGGGCCCATGCCCCAGCCCTTCCTACGGCACTTGAGATGTTCTATCTTATCAGTCCCTCCCAGGACCTGGAAAAGGAGGTGTGGTGTTCTCTCTCCTCTCCTTTCAGAGATGAGCGAGCTGAGGTCAAGGAGGTGAGGTCAGATTAGTGGTCACACAGCCCACCGCTGATGGAGCTGGCGTCAGACTTAGTCTATCCACCCAGAACTTGTCTGGCTTCTGGATCCTATGTGGACCAACAGGCTGTAAGAACCTTCTTTGAGACTCAGTTCTTCCATCTATGAAGTAAGTGGTTGGAGTCAATGACTTTTAGGTGCCTTCCCTGGGCTGACATCCCCTGTGCTGCCATTTTGAAAATTCTGGCCTTGGGCCTTCTCTGTAAATCTGTGGATCATTGTCATCTCTGTATCTCTCATGTGATTTTGGTCAGCCTGGCTGGCTTAAAGACATACCTTCCTCTATGTGCTCTGGGTCTCACTACACGGAATTCTCCTAGAATCCTCACTCCACAGAGCCTTCCCACTGGCTCCAGAGAGAACTTGTGGTAGAGTTTGGTTTGTTTGCCTTCGGGGCACTCATGTAATTATATCAACATATCTATGTGTATCTATAGGTACATATATATTTACATGCATTTGAGTAGATTATAAAACATAAACTGTACCATTTAAGCTATAACTGAGTGGAGATCTATTCATGTTGTCACATAACCATCACCACCATCCAACTCAATAATGAAATTCTTTCCAAGCTGAAATTCTTTTTTTTCCTATGAAGCAACGACATCCCACCCCCTTTCCCCAGGGCCCCAGGTTGTGTGGTGCACTTACACTGAGACACTGTGATCCTGAGGCTTCAGTGCTGATTTGACAATGTGACTGACTTCAGAGTACCAGAAGTAAGCCCAGGGTTACAGAAGGAGAGCATTTGGTTCCGTGGCTCCAGTAGCTTCCAAATAGCTCTGCCCCAAAGCCTGTCAGCAGGGTCTAACAATGCGCTATCTACTAGTCTTTGTTTCCTCTCCTTTCTCTGGGATTTTCTTGGGAAAATCCTCAGCTTCTTAGTTCTTAGGAGCAGACACAGAACTGGTGCTTAGAGAACACTGGGTCACTCTGGGGCAGGAAATCCACTTTCCGGTTCTGGCACTGCCACTGCCTGTTTCATTTTGGGTAACCAGCCTACCCTCGGGAAGCCTCTGAATGCCAAGTGTCATGGAGGACACCCTCAGGGACCCGTGCCTGAGGCTACCATTCTCTGGGTAGTGAGGATCCCAGTTTATATTTCCTGAACAGGTGGAAAATGGAGTTCCAATAAAGGATGAAGAGATTGGCACTCTGTGGCTGATACTACTTTCTCCTGATCTGAAGAAGGTGCTGAGGGGAGGAGGGGAGGGAGGAAGGGGAGAGTTGGCGGTGGCCTATGAGCCCTGTGGCTGTGGAAGTCTCCAGAACCTACAGATTCATTGGATGACTCAGGGGAAGTTTCCTAAAGGTCATGTTGCCTGTCAGCCTCGTTTTACTCACCTTTCCCCAGGGCTTGGGAGTTGGCCAATTCTAAGAAACTATTTTCTTAGCTCCCTCTGGGCCTTGATGTTTTTGGACAGCATTGAAGGTTTTTTTACTCACATCACATCTGAACCCAATGGGTTTTCTTCTCACAACCACCAGTTCTCCAAGTCCCCCTGCCCCCCAACACCAATAGGGTGTCCAGCTGAACTCAGTCAAGTCACTAACCACTTAACATGACATGTGTTGGGTTTGGGGGTTCTGTCTCCCATGAACACCCTCGCTACAGATGCCAGTCACCAGCATCAGGTCTCCAGGTTGCCCACACCCGCCTCTGGCCTAGCTACAAAGTCCAGTGGGTTCCTAGCACTCGGTCAGGTTTGATACTTATTAGAACAGCTCATAAAATTCCAGGAAATGTTTTACTTATGATCACTTGTTTATTATAAAGGTTAGGAATGATTAGCCAGGCCATGAGGCACATAGGTAGGGGTCGAGAAGGGTCCAGAGCGCAGAAGCTTCTGTCCTGGTGCAGATGGGACCAATCATCCTCTTGGCATGTGGATGTGCTTGCCAACTTGGAAGTTCTCCAAGCTTGATTTTTAGGGTCTTAATGGAGGTTCCATTGCATAGGCATGATCGATGAAATCATCATCCTGGGTGATTAATTTGGTCTCCACTCCTGCTCTCCGGGGGGATGGGGGGGGGCACTGAAAGTTCCTAGCTTTTCAGGTATGATCTTTCTAGTGATCAGCCCCCTGTCCCCCCTTCTCCCGCCCCAAACCATCTAGATGTCTACCAAAGGTCCGGAGTTACTTTGCTACAACAAAAGAGATGCTTACCATCCAGGTTTCACAGTAAATTCCAAGAGTTTTAGGAGAACCTGGGGACAAAACACCAAATACCAGACTAGGAGAAGAGCCTGTCTTTGTCCACAGGAGGTTTAGCAAAATGGAGTTGGGGTATTACTTTCTGTAGTGTTTCTTAACAAAACCCCCCATTCACCAAAGGTATAAGCTACAGTGACATGAATTTTTGCTCCCCTTGCCTGTCTACCAAACAGGCATGTATTAGTTATCTATTGCTGTGTAACAAGTTATCCCAAAAATGTAGTGTTTGAGAACAATAGACATGCATGTTTTATATGGCAGAAATGTAAGTGTTGTTTAGGTGAGACTAGTTCAAGGTCTTTCATAGCCACAGATCAGGGCCAGCTCTAGTTATCAGGGGGATGGACTTACTGCAAGCTCCCTACTGTGGTTGGTAGGAAAGTTCACTTTCTTTTGGATATTGAAAGTTCCTTTTGGTTATTGGATTGAAGGCTTCCATTCTGTGCTGGTGGCTGGTCCACTGCCTCCCTCAGTGCTCTGTTATGGGAGTTCTTGTTAGGGTAGCTTATAGTAGTATATCAGTGGATTTTATCAGTGTGAGCACATGAAAGGGCAGGCTAGGGATCACGAATAAAATGGACATCATGGTCTTTGGTTGCTTCATCTCAGAGATGGCCGTCCATCATTTTTTTCGTGTTCTACTTGTTAGATGAATGTCAAGGGGAATGGATCTAGAATGAGGGATTATTGGGGACCATCTTAGGGCAATCTCCCACAAGGAATAGTAGCCATACTAAAGGATTGTTGAGGAATGAAACATAACAATGCCTGGGAAAGCTGTTGCTTTTCTGTTTTGTTTTGGCAATACTGAGGCCTGAGCTCAGGGACTTGTGCTTGCTAGGCTGGCGATCTGTCACTTGAGTCAGATCACCAGTCTTGTTTTTTGCTAGTTATTTTCATGAGAATGTCTTGAGAACTTTTCTGCTCAGGCTGGCCATTGGCCTCGATCCTTCAACCTATAACCTCCAGAATAGGAGGATTACAGTTGCTCTGAGTATGTCAAGGAAACAGGAAAATGTCAGTAACTTTTGCATTGCAAATCTATCTTGCCCAATAGTAATGATAAACTTAATATTTCAGTATAGAGCATCAAAGAGAGAAAAGTATCAGATACCCATGGTAAAAACCCTCTCACTTTGCAGATGGTGAAATTGTACACGAAAGTCAAGCAGAATGTAAGAGTCAGAGCTGGAAAAAAGAGTTTCTGCACAATGTGTCCATCTCGTTCTTCACTTTCCTACCTTGTCTTTAAATGGCATATTAAGCAGAAAAAAGGTATGCACATAATTTCTTATGAGGAAAGGTTTTTAGGATGCCTCTTATATACTTGAACCACAGAGGAAGTTTAAATCATCAAATAGTGAGGATGCTCCAAATCCGTATGGGCAGAAGAGTCCAGTGGTTCGCTGTCTTCACTGCCTGAAGCTTTGAAGATTTGATTTCACTACAAATGGCCACTAGGAATTCTGTAAGTCTCTAGCTGGTTCCAGTGTGTGGCTGTTGGAGATGCAAAGATATAGTCTTTATTTAGATGGAGACACCCAGCCAAAGTCTGGATACAGAAGTAGAATGGGCCAAATCTGGCTCACTGTTCATTTTTGTTGCTATAGTTTTCTTTGAACACAGTTGTGCACATTCAGTTATTAATTCCGTTTATGTGCTATGGTGGTAGACATGAGTAGTTGTAAGATTATGTGGCCTGCAAAACCTAAATATATGTTATCTGGTTCTTTAATATATGCTGACCAGCTCCTGGGTGAGATGCAGGAGCAGTGGGAGCCGTGTAAATGGCTCTAAAGTGTCTTTTGGCCTTGGGTGAAAACTTGGGCCCAAAGGTTATCTGAGATTCCAGGGTAGGGAGGAGATGTGGGGCAGAACACAACACCTTTGGGTGGGATAGGAGGAAGGTCAATAGAGGCCTGAGGAGCAGTTAAGACAAGAAGAGGGGGGCTGGGAAGGTGGCTCAGTGGTAGAGTGCTTGCCTTACATGCCTGAGGCCCTGGGTTCGATTCCTCAGCACCATATAAGCAAAAAGAAAAAAAGCCGGAAGTGGCGCTGTGGCTCAAGTGGTAGAGCGCTAGCCTTGAGCTGAAGAGCTGAGGGACAGCGCCCAGGCCCAGAGTTCAGGCCCCACAACCGGACCAAAAAAAAAAAAAAAAGACAAGAAGAGGGAGGGCCTTGTTATTTGTATTTTCTGATGTCATCAGCTAAATCGAAGGTTTAGTTCTCTTCTCGTTGTCATCATTCCCGGGCCGTCAAGAACATACTTGTGAACCTGATGATTCCTATCCATCTGTGGCCATTGAAAGAGAGGTTTCATATTTTCAGTCGTTTCTCCTACAGACGGCTCCTAGCATGCTGAATTGAATTCTGCAGAAGATACTTGTTACCGAGCCAGCTGCCTCATGCCAGTGGAATCAGGATCCGTCACCCATAGTCCCTGTTTTTCCTCCTTTTCTTTTCTGAAAAATTTTTTTTGAGACAGAATTTTGCAGTGTAGCCTTGGTCTCAAACTCACCATCCTCTGTGAGTTTTGGGATTATAGTTATGCACTACCATATTTGCCTCTGTTCCTTAACTTAAATCTTGTTCTGGGGCTGACTTCGCATATTTTACTGTATATTAGTTAAACAGCATGGAAGAAGCTGATTTCTGTTGGCACAAGATAGGCTTTGGGGACAAGTGGATCTGACCTAAAATGTGGTTCTTTGTACAGTCACTTGACCTCAGGTATTTAACCTCATTGAGTCTGTTTCTTCAGCTGTTAAATGAGGGAAAAGGGTCCAACTTCAAATGAGTTTCAGGACAATATGAATTAAGACATGACACATAGCAGTTATTAGGTTTCTCTAGAAAATTGCAGGGTGTATGGAAAGACACATTTTTGTAGCTAATGATAAAAAGAAATCCTCTTGTTATTCTCTATACCTGTTCCTTTTTTTTGCAGATCTGAACTGACTTTGCCATTCTTTTTTTACTATATATTTTTTATTGTAAAGATACTGTACAGAGGGGTTACAGTTACATGAGTAGGGTAACGAGTACATTTCCTATCGAGCATTGTTACCCCTCTGTTGTTTTTCCCCTGCCATCCCTTCCCTTCCCACCTCTCCAACTCCTCCCTCCCCAACTCAAAATTGTAAAGTTCATTTTCAACATAGTCTTTTGTACATTTAATTGTTACAATGGGTTAACTTGTATCCTTTATTTCAGCATCTGGTTATTTCCCTTCCCCTCTCCAAATTAGAAAAATGTATATATAAGATGTAGGGCACCGGAATCAAATACAGTAAAAACAGGGGTTATACCGTGGGGGGAAGAACATACAAAAGAAACAAAAAAAATCACATAGTAAATTACAGGTACATTAAAACAACAACAACAAAGATAAAACCTCTTGTGTCCTTATCTTGGGGCTCATTTTGCTTAGCATCATCTTATATGATCATATGTACATAGCTTTTGACCTTTTCTGCTTGTCCTAGACATATACTAGTTGTTGCTGATAAGGGAAACCATGGGACCTATGTTTCTTTGGGCCTGGCTTACTTCACTTAATATAATTTTTTCCCAAGTCTTTCCATTTCCTAACAAATCGGGCAGTGTCATTCTTTCTGATGGAGGCATAGAATTCCATTGTCTATACCTGTTCTTAAAATCCATGGGACTTCATTACACATGGGACCTGGTGTCTACATCATTGTGAAAAATCCACAGTATCTTTCCTGTCTCAGTTTTATCATCTGACTAAGGAGTATAACAAGGATACCTGCCTCATTGATGGGATGAGGATTATGTACTCTAGTGTGGCTAAGGTGTTTGTGGTAAAGCCTTGAGTAAAACAAAGCTTCCCTGGATTATCTAGGAATGCCACTACACAGGTCCCCACTTGGAGGACAATGTGCTATTTGACCTGAGCAGAAGTTGGGGTACTATGCCTAGTGTGGGAGATGAAGAAAGGGGACCACAGGCTGGAATTTTCTTGAACTGAAAAATGCAAGCCATCAGTTTTCTAAGTCTTCAGTAGGAATGGGCCCTTGCCACAGCCTTGATTTCAGGGTTCTGATCTCCTGAACTGCAAATAACATAATTGTAATATATTAAACTCTCAGCTATTACATTTGTGGTAAATTGTCACAGTCCCAGTCGAAAACCAGTGCAGAAGAGCACCTTTTCATTTCTTTCTTCCTTATTTTAAAATTATTTTTAATTGTTAATTTTGTAAAAAGGGAACAGAAGAATTTAGGAAAAAATTCCCATTTGACATTGTTCTTTTTGAAATGTATCCCCAAGTGGCCCTTTCATTTGCCAAATTCCATTTCCCTTTCTCCCTCATCTCTCTCGATTTCTCTCCTGCAGCCTTGTTTAGAGAATCCTTTACCCACAGCCTAAGGGGAAGGGCAGAGAGGACATCCCAAGGGTCAACATTATGGGCACCCACCACTGGACTGATTTTGGATCCAGGGCCCAGGAGATTTTGGTTAGACCAATCCTTTCTACGCATTGGTGGATGAGCATGCTCTTCTTCCTAGGGACAGCCCATACCCCTTGACTCCTTTCCCCTCTATCTTCTAGCGGCATTCTCCCATCTTTCACTCCTAGAAGCTCCAGTAAGATCATGTCATTTCCCCCTAACACACTAGTAGCAACATTTGGGCCCAGATACCTTTTGCAGTATTTAAGGACTTTCTGTTTAGCTTTAAGCGACCATTTTAGTATCCATTGTTTTCATACCCAATGGGGTGTTGGACAACTCAATTTCATCCATGTTGTGGAATATTCCATGTGTTCTCCTCCCAGCTAGAATGTGCTGTGTTTTGCTTACTCTCTGAAACATTTTAAAAGTACTTGAGACAAGATATCTCAGCTGAAAGTAAAGCTATTGTGGAGAGAGGCGTGGGGCCTGAACTCCCCCACTTGGTCTTTGCCTGACGATAACTCTTGAAGAGTCGCTGGGATCCCGGAGACCACAGTGCCCGACCAGCTGACCCATCCCACCTGCTTTATTTGAGAACTTTTCCCCAGGCTGGGCTTTATCCATGATCCCTAGATCACCACCTCTCAAGGAGATAGGATTACAGGCCGGAGCCACCATGCCTGGCTCTCACTGAAAAATTGTGCTCATTGAATAAAACTTGGAGCTGCTTGGTGTCAGAATACCCTTGCTGTGCTTGTGACCTTTTTCTTTCCTGATGAAGATAACACATGGAAAAGCCTTCTCCTCCCACAGCAGCTGATGAAGACTGGCTACACATATGGCCAGTCCCCTCTACTGGTGCTCCAACCACCTTTACCTACAATGTCCTTTTCCTAGGCTCTGCATTTGAACTTAATGCTATGAGGAAAAGGAGAGATGACTTAACCTCTTTGGTGGTGATAATGACATTAATGTCTTCCTTGGCAGTAGGGACGGGGGCCCCCAGTAGCAGGTGGGGATGTAGGTTGATATCTTCAGGCCACGAAGAGTTTAAGCAGTAGGCTAATTCCATGGCATGATGTGGGCTCAGTTCTGGCAGGGATACTCCGTCACATTCCTTTTTCTTTTTCCTAAGCCAAGTTCTTCAACTTTTCAAGCAACTCATCAGGCTTCTCAGTATTTCCCCAAGTTCTCTTTTCTACTTTAAAGAGTTCAAAGTACATATTACTCAGTTCTTCAATACTTAGAGTAACACATCCAAGTTCTGGCAACTTTTCCCAGCCTTCTTTGCCTTTCCCTCAGACAAAGTCCTTTTCTCCTCCTCCCTTTTGTGTTTCCAAGCCCATTGTTTCTGCTTCCTGGCATATTTGAAACACAAAATTGCCGATATTTTAAGTCCAACAGCTGAATTGTTAAACATCCCATATAATTGACTCAAATGGTTTCAGCATTCTAGTTCCTAGTTGAGTTGCTTCCACTTATATTTGTTCCCTAAATGACTGAACTCAGATAGGGCAGGATCTCAAAGGGCACCGGGCTTGGTGAACTTTGGGTACAGGGAGAAAGAAAGGAAGGGAGAGAGAGAGAGACAGATAGACAGAGAGAGAGAGAGAGAGAGAGAGAGAGAGAGAGAGAGAGAGAGAGAGTGAAAGGAAATATCTGGTCGCAAAAGCCCTTTGTATGCTAGATGCTTTCTCTGTTTGCTGGGGTACCTTCAGAACACAGCCTCCTTTAATCCTTTCTCACAACACTACAAGGTAGGTATAAATGCTCCCACTATTTAGGAGAGAAAGCCAAAGTTCCAAGGGTATAGAGTAGTTCAAGGATCCAAACAGACTTCATTATTGACCTCAGAGTTCATAATTAATCTTCTATCCTGCCTCTTAGACGTTTTGAATTTGCTTATCATTCATTCATTCCATCTGCTATCCATCCATCCATCCCACCCACATATCCATCCAGTATCTATCCATTCATCTGTCCATCCATCCATCCATCCATCTATCCATCCATCCATCCATCCATCCATCCATCCATCCATCCATCCATCCATCCATCCATCCATCCCATCTATCTATCCATCATCTGTGAATCTATCCATCTACTCATCCATCTACGTCTATCTATCTACCATCTATGTATCTATCCATCCATTTGCCCACGCATCTACCATTTATCCTCCACCCATCCATCCATCCATCCATCCATCCATCCTCCACATACTCATTCAATTGACTCATAGATTTATATTAAATTTTTTCACATGCTTAGTCATGTTCGCATTTTCTTACTCTGTTCTCCTTTTTTTCAAAATTAATATTCTTGAATATATTTATTATAATATATTTTAATATAATTATATAAGTATACCCTAATTTAATTGTATATCAAATACATACAGTCATGTAAGTGTAAGTGTATGTGAATTTTTTTATTAATAAGTTTTTTTTATTGTGTATTCTCTCCTTTTGTGTGTGTAGTAGTACTAAGGCTTGAACTGAGAGCCTTGAGCTGTTGCTTGGTTTTTTGGCTTAAGACTGGTGCTCTACTACTTGAGTCACAGCTCTACTTCCATAGATGATTTTTTATTATGCACACATTTATTCATCATGATTCGTTCTCTTCACGCACTCATTACATTGAGCTACTTAATAATCAAATGCTGATCTATTTCCCCCTTCACTCATTGTCTCCATCAGGGATGTGATTAAGCATTTACTGAGCCTGTTGCATGTTCCAGGAGACCCAGACACAATTATCTACCAGGGTCTAAGAGTGGTGTTCCAGTGCCTGTCTCCTGGGTAAATCCTGGACGGAGATTTTTCTCTGGCATCCCTCTCGTGGGAGCCTCTGGGGTGTTATGCAGAGCCAGGCCACCCACTACTGTAGCTGCCATTCCTCTTTCCTAATTGGGAGAGCCTCACACCAGGATGTGAAGCAACACATCTTCCCACAAGATGTCACCTGCTGCCTCCTCCCAAGAAGTAAGCAGCCCGGAGAAGCTGCCAGCTTTCAGCTTTCTCTGCCTTCCTCCCTTCCTCCTGAGAGAAGACTCCCCCGAAGCTATTGGCCTTCTCTTGGCTCTGAGCTGGGACTGAAGAGGGAGGCACTGGGTGGAGGCAGCACTAAGGAGATAGGAAGCCTGTTTTGTGGGGCTTATCTCAGGCCCACCTATGAGGCAACTGGAGCTTGGCAATCTCATTAGCAACTGTTGTTTGGGTGCTTATCTGAGGATGAGGGTGGGCGTGGGGAGAGGTGCATGGGCTTAAGTTGCCACTGAAGGAATTTATATTAGACATCTGAAAGAACTTCCCAGCATTCGATGCTGTAAGGCCAAAGGGAGGTAGTGCAATTGCTGTGTGTGTGTGTGTGTGTGTGTGTGTGTGTGTGTGTGTGTGTGTGCGTGCGTGCGTGCGTGTGCACCAGTATCATGTCTTGAATTTAGGGATCTTTGCTTTTGCTCAGCTGCTTGCTCATGGCTGATGCTTGACCATTTGAACCATGCCACCAACCTGGGATTTTGCTGGTTGTTTTGGAGGTGGAGTCTCTCAGACTTTTCTACTCAAGCTGGCTTCAGTGATATCTTGAATCTCAGACTCCTGAGGAGCCAGGATTACAGGCATGAGCCACCAGTGTCAGGAATCCATGATATTGTATTGATTATGGACTACTGTTCAAGAATGACACATTGAATTCATGGCACCAGGTATCTGGAGCCTGGGACCAAAAGCCCTTCTCTGCCACTCATTCCTACTGGGGATAGTTTTCAGTCTTGTAGGATTGTCAAAAGGGTGAAATGAGGCAATGAATGACAGGAACGGGTCTGGCCCACAGCAGGTGTTGGAGGAACATCTATAGCACATGGATTCTTGCCCCTCTGTGCTCCGTGGTGGTGCAATGACCACTAGCACGCTGCCCACAGTGTAGCTTCATTGGTAGGGAAGCCATGTAGCTTGCAGAGTGAGGCAGACCTGGGCCATTGTTAGTACTGCTTGTCCAGTAGTGAGTGGCTAGAGGGAGGCCGCTATAGCAGGAGTGATGGAGAAGCCAGGAGAACATCTGTCCACCTCCTGTTCCAGTGACAGGAGCGGCCCGGGAGAGCCCAGTAGACAAGGGAGGATTTTGAGCAGGGAAGATACACAATCAGATCGTGAAGTTGCTAAGGGTGGGGAAGAAGTAGGTGCAGGTTGGAGGTTCTTGCTGAAGTCCTGCTGAGCTGGCGAACATGGGCCCGCAGTGAGCCAAGTCCTAGCTACCGTAGCTCTGTAAAGAAGTCAGTAGAGGACGTATGGACAAGATCATTTGACGCTGTGCTAGGCACTCATGCGGTGTGCTCACCAAAGGAACTCTCCACTTCTTTTGAAGAGGTTTGGTCCTCTCTATCCCAGGCTTTCCCTGTCTCCACCCTCTTTTTTTTTTTTTTGGTAATTTCACTGGGAGCCAGTTCAAGATGATCGACACTGTGCAGAGAGGTTTTGGTTTGGCCAGGCAGAGATTCTTTGTTGAGCATCTACTATGAACCAGACCTTGAGTGTGTGTCAGAGAATGTGAAAAGAGAAATATATCTGAGAGAGAATTTGAAGGGTGGCTGAGATTGTCCAGCTAGTCATTCGACTAAAAATCACTGATCATAGTGGATCTGTCTATCATTATTCCATGTTCAATATGATCAGTTGAGATGAGTAAAGCATCCTTTGAGTCTTTCAGATTTGTCTTGCTTCGTATCAAGATCCTTCGTATCTTGATACTCAGCCTCCTGAGTATCTAGGATTACAGGTGTGAGCCACATTGAATACTTTCAAAAAAGTTTTCAATATTTCATGATGATTGAGACCTTCAAACCACTACCACACACAGAAATTGCATTCCTGAATCTTTGAAAGAAAGGAAGACCTGTTCTTTTTTAATTTTTTTTTTTCAGTACCAGAGATTGAACTCCGGGCTTTACACTGACTAAGCAAGCATTCTACTACTTAAGCCTCTCTTTGGCTCTTTTATTTGTGTTTTGATTCTGAGATCGATTCTCCCTAATGTTTACCAGGGCTAATCTCAAACTCTTCCTGTCTCTATCCCCTGAGTAGCCGGGATTATAGTTATCTGCCACCATGCGCGGCTCAGTTAATTTTTATTTAAGTGATATTACATGGGATTCTGAATTACAGAGTGGCATCTAAATATTTGGAGTTTACATTTGCTGCACAGGTTGGCAAGATAGTGAGACCATGAGCTTTAGAGGCAGATGCTATGGCTTTGAACGTGGGCTTGTCATTCACTGTATGAATCTCTGTGGCCCAGGTAATTTATTTCTGGTCTCTGTAGTGGGTGCTGTAATAACCCACTGGGTCAGGGTAGACCCGTCAATCAGACTTCTGAATTGTAAGTCTAGGCTTCACTACATACAATGCCAATCTTGTTCCCAAAACATATTCTCTTCTTCTTCATCTTTGAAACAGAGTTAACAATATCTCTAGTATTGTTATCCCAGAGGATTGCCTGAGTTCAGGCACGTATACAGTGTCCCCCACAATACGTATGCTAGGGGGTTTGCTCATGTGATCACACACACACCTCGGTGGTGAATGCTTGTAAAGTGCAAACTGAGCACCGTGCCTGAGAAATCGTAGCTCTTCAGTACCTGCTAGGATTCTATGAGTTATCCAATGAAATGAACATTATTTGCCTTTCTGTCATCTCTGCAAGCGGGGAGCAGCGAACAGCAGTCACTCTAGGGAGGGAGGCACGCGAGATGTGGTTTGCGAGGTCTTCACTGACGTCTTGTGGAATCATGAACCCTCCCCTCTTGTAGGAAAACATTGAGATGAGAGTGGGCAGCCTCTGAAGAAGGGTAACACCCTTCTTACACTCATCTCTGCTCCAGAGGAGTGGAACCCCTGACTCCACCTACAATCCCAGCTACTCAGGTGACATCGGTCAGGAGGATCAAGGTTCAAGGCTTGTATAGGAAAAACGTTAGTGAGACCCCATCTCAACCAACACGTGAGGCATGGTAGCATGCATGTGTTAGTCATCCCAGCTAAATGGGATTTGTAGTTAGGAGGATTGTGGTCCAGGCCCATCTGGGTAAAATGTTGAGACATTATTTGAAAAATGAAGCAAAAAACAGGCAGAGAGGCAAATGACAGAATACCTGTGTAGCAAGCTCATGGCTCTGAGTTCAAGTTCCATGACAGCCCTCTCCCGTTGCTCCCTCCTCTCCCCGCAAAAAAAAAAAAAGGGCCCTAGAGAAGTTGGATTCTGAATGGATTTAGGGTTAAGCAGTTTACCTTACTTGTGTTTTTCTTCATGCATGTTTTCTGGACAAATCTGAAGAAACCTCAGATAGTAGAAAACATACATTCTAAGCAATCATTGGCTACCTAATGAAACCTACCTACTTAATATACCTTGTAATTTAATAAACACGGTTTTCTTTTCCCGAGGTACATAAAATAGCCTTCTTGCAATGGCCTGCATCTGAGGTTGAACTCTGGCACAGCACATATCCACCTGTCAGCCGTGTCCGAGTAGCTGGCCCAAGGTGGCTGTGCTGTGGGAGGAGCAGCCAATGGAGGACAGGAGCTGAGGCCCCCTCCTGGAGCTGTGCATGGAGTCTTCCTGCAGACAGAGCCACTGCCTGAGGTAGCCAGACAGCGAGTGTCCTCATCTCAGCCTCCTGCTAGCGAAAAGACCTGCTCCGGCTCTGCGTGGCCTGGTCTTGGCTCGGCCTCAGCGTCCTGACAAGTCAGTTCGCTTCTCCTGAGCAAGTTCTGACTGCCTGGGCCTTGCCTCACTCTTGACTACCGAGGAGCCTGCCTGCATGGGGCAGGCCTGCATCAGGCAGGCAAGTGAGTCTGATAAGGAAGACGGAGCGAGTTTGGGCAGCAGCACCTCACAGGGAGTCTGGGTTTATACTGGGCAGCTCAGGGCCCAGGCACGGGAAAGAAGGGTGGGATTTCCACTCACTCTGTGCATGTCGGAGTCTCCCTGGTGGGCATACCCTGTTGTTTTCCTGTGACCAGAGCTTCTGAGGAAGCAGGCAATGGTCCTGCCTCTGACCACCCTATCATGAAATCCTCTGTGCTTTCTTTTGGATTTCTAGAAGGTTCTGTGGAGAAAGACAGTTGTGATAATAGTAGGTTACAGCCACTTAGTTTGGGGACCTTGGGTATAGGTGGCGGCATGTGGGCGGCAGGGAGGGAGGGGCTGGTGTGGAAGGAGTGAGTGAAGGGGTGGCGGCTGATTGTGCCGGTGGTGTGTTTTAGGTGGGGGCTCACAGCAGCCCTGTCCTTTCTGAAAACCATCCCAAGGGTCTGAGTACAAATGCTCCTGTCTGTCCAACCAAGTCCAAATTCTGTGGCTAATACGGGAGCATTTGAGCACTTCCCAGCCAAGTGACAATTGACTTGGCTTAGCTGTTTCTACTACTTGAAGAAAATGATAGAATGGGGAGAGAGAGGGGGGGGGGGGAGAAGAAAAAAAAAGAAAATCCGCAAGGGATGATTTTTTCCTGCATTGCCCTTGTAGGCTGTTGCTATGTGGCTGCACTTATCTGTTGATTGGCTGTTGGACTACTGTGTAGAGAGTATATGGAATTGCCTCTGAGTCAGGAGCTGTGCTAAGAACCAGGTGCATGCGGTGAGGAAACACAGGATCTCTGGCCTCAGGAAACCCGAGGCAGTAAACAGGCAAATGCCTGGGACGTGAGGCACTTCCCTGACTCACTGGCTGTGCAATTGGCATTGTTATCTACTTTATAGATAAGGAAACCGAGACTCCAAGTGGCGAAGTAATAAGGGTAGCTCAGAGTGAGGAGAAATGATTTCCATCGGGGAGTGTGTGGTCTGAATCGCTCCCAAGGGGTTGAGGAGTGGGGTGGGCGGCAGGGGGGCGTTGATCTTTGAGCACTGAAATGGAGACTATGATGGCCAGAGAGCTGGGCAGGCAACTCTGAGCTCCAGGATATAGTCAGGGTAATAGCAAGGGAAAAGTTTTACGGCTCTGAGAGCTACTGCTAGGCTGTGAGCTGAGGCTGAACTGAGATCTGGCTCTAGGTTCTGTTCCATGGAAGCAGGCAATACCAGAGTCCCATGAGAAGGAGGCCCTTAGGTGCTGCAGCATCTGGGCCTAGTGGCTGTGCTGGGTGGATAGCGCAACTCAGGGAACAGGAGGCAAGTGTCCTTCTGAATCTCCCGAATCTCCTGAATCTTTGCTCTGAGCAAAGACACTGAGGTTCAGAGCCATGCAGTCTATAGTCACCTAGGTGGTCAGGAGCTCCACAGAAGCTGTGGCCTCTATTGCTTATTTGTTCAATGAATATTTACTGAGTATTTGCTGTGTGCCAGATGCGAGATAGAGAAGATACAATTTCTGCCTTTACAAATACAATCTAGTGAAGAGGTGGACCAGAAAACAGTTGATTCGCATAGTAATAAAATTCAAACACCAGGTTCCACACATCGTTTTCAGTGACTTTTATCACAGTGACGGCTGGCTATATGATTATTCTTGAGTGTGTGTGCCAATACTGGGGCTTAAACATAGAGCCCTATGTTTTAACTTGGCTTTTTCTGCTCAAAGCTGATGCTCTACCACTTGAGCCATACTTCTACTTTTGGCTCTTTGATAAGAGTTTCATGGGCTTTTCTGCCTAGGCTGGCTTTGAACCAGGATCTTCAGCCCTCAGTCCTTGAGTAACTGGAATTATAGGTGTGAGCTACTAGTACTCAAATATTATTCTTATTGTACAAAGAGAAGGACAAGGATTCAGAGAGATCAAGCAGTCTGTTCAAAGTCATGGAACATTTAAAGGCCAGAGCCAAGATTTAAAGCCAGTCCTACTGGATTCTGTCCTGTGACCACCACATCCGCCATCTCTTGTCCACACAACTGATGATTTACCCGATATGGCGAGACTAGAGGAAACAGGATGTTGTAAGAACACAGAGAAGGGGGCCTCCCATTTACCTAGTGGCGAAGAGGGACCTGAAAGATTCCTGGGAGAAATGAAACCACTTTGGAGACCTAGGGGGTGAGCAAGTGACATCTCCTCAGTGTAAGGAGAGGGTGGGGAAGTGGAATGTTCTAGCAATGGAACAGAAGCAGAAATTGCTGAGGGAAGCAGAAAGCACAGATGGGTTCTGAAACTGTGGGGACTCCAGGTTGGCTGGTGGGATATGGAGGAGGAATCTAGAGCAGAGGAAGATAGGAGTGGTGTGTGTGTGTGTGTGTGTGTGTGTGTGTGTGTGTGTGTGTGTGTGTGTTGGGGGGTTGGAGGTGGCCCCAATCTCTCCAGGTCCTGTGAGCATGCCAGCCACACGTGGGCCCAGTCAGGGCAGGTGCCTTAGACACCCCTTGCACGGATCATTGCATGTTGAGTATCCAAGCTAGCTACTGTGGTCATCCCTCAGTGCCTCTTAGGAAATCAGAGGCTCTGGCTTTGATTTGATTGTCAGCAAAGTGGGCTTTGGTAACAAGCCCTGGTGCTCAGGGAAAGCCTAATTGAATGTGTAGGGAGACCTGACTCTTCAATCTTGGACCAAGCAAGTAAGGAGCTTTCTGAGGATATTTTAATGCATCCATGTTCAAGCGAGAGTCGCACAAATCTTTGAATGGGCAGGAATATGTTCATAAACACAACACGGTCATTTCTATCCTGTCACCATCTTCTTCCAGGATCAAGGTTCAACTACTGTCAAGACAGCATGCTTGGAGGTCAAGTTTGGAATATCAGCCACCATGACTACGTAGGTAATTCTAGACGAGACTAGAACCATCAGACAGGGTCTGCCTCTCATTTTGCGGAGTCAAGCTTCTTCAGATAACCTCTGCTTTGTTCCTTCTGCGTGTTTATTTATTGTTTAATCGATTGGCTGATTGCAGCACTGGGGATTAAGGGCCTTGTGTATTTCAGGCAAGCATTTGAGTTACCCTCTCCTCCTCACCCCCAGAGATTTAGTTTGTGTGTGTGTTGTGTGTGTTTTTTAGTTTAATTGTCAAGATGCTGTAGAGAGGGATTACAGTTACATCAGTTAAGTAATGGTGCATTTCTTGTCAAACATTGTTACCTACTCCTTTGTTTTTCTCCTACTATCCCTTCCCTTCCCCTGCATTCTGTTTTTGAGATAACTTTTATTTTTGAGATGATTTCTCTGCCTCGTTGGGATTCCAGGTATGTACCATCATATTTGGTTCCCAAGTCATTTTTAATAACAACCAAGGAGTCAGGCATGGTGGCTCATGGGGACTGAGATCTGAGGGTCATGGTTCAAAGCCATCATAGGCAGGAAAGTTTGTGCAACTCTTACCCCCAATTAACTACCAAAAATCTGTAAGTGCAGCTGTGGTTTAAGTGGTGGAGCACCAGCCTTGAGGAAAAGAGCTCAGGGACAGTACTCAGGCCCTGAGTTCAAGCCCCAGGACCAGGACACACACACACACACACACACACACACACACACACACACCAGGAGGATGACACATTGCATATTGAGTCTTTAGGCATTGCATTCTTTTAGAATAATAACAAACCTTCCTGCTTTCTGTAATCATTGATGAAATGGACACACCTGCTGTAGGACACCTGTGAAGGCCCTGAGGATGAGGAGAGGGTGAAGATTGCAGATGCAATCCCACATCAGGTGAATGAACGGACACAGCTTTAAGGCAGATAAAACTTTGCATGGTTGTGTGTGTGTGTGTAAATGGGGCTACCGGACCATGGGCACACTGAAGCTCCAACTATGGCCTTGGACATATTTTCCTGTTCTTGCATGTAATGCTTTGTTCTGTATCTGTAAATGGTGGCCCTGTGTTTGTCTGCATTTTTATGCCTATGCTCTTGAGAGCTTGTTCGGAGGTTCTAGCAGGGAAGCGCAGCTACTCGTATACCCTTGACCGAAGACTGGTCCTCCTCTATTGGGGATGGTCGTCCTCTTCAACAGAGCGCACAGCTTCAGGAAGGAGACACATGGAGTGGTGAGGGAGGAAAGGGACATCTGCCTAGCCAGCCAGATGAGCCGAATCAACCCTGGCGATCAATGGGGTGACAGATGTCGCAGCCAGATCGCCCTCACATCCTATGCCTGTGTTCTTAAGGTGCAATTTCATGACTAAGAATTCAACCCTTAGCAATAAATACTACCATTCACTTGCTTTCTCATAGAAAAGAGAAGGGCTAGCAATGACCTTTATTCATCCACAAATTTTGTACTCTTTTGAAAGGTTGATTTTCTTGACTACAAAGCCTTTAGTGATTATTATTAGCTTTCCAGTTTTTTTCTTCTTCTGGCAGATGAGTCTTTTACTTTGTCCTAAATAGTTTACTCAGAAGATGAATAATGAAGAGAGGAAAAAGGTGCCGAATATAGACCATTCCCTTTGGAAAGCCTCTGAAGAAATTCTTGAAATATTTAATATGGGATGCACACCAGTTAAACTCAGTCCTGGATCTTGTAAGAACCATTTCTTACTATTTTCATTGTCCCACATTTTTGAAAGGATATTAACAACGAGATGACAATGAACTCAAATTTCCTGCATGTTACATCTTCTCTCAGGCAGAATTATTTTGAGAACTGGCCAGCCTTTTTGCCAATTGTGAATCAGCAGGATTGAAAGCCTTCAAGAGTTCTATTTTTTCGGTTCAACACACACGCACAAAGCCTTACTACTGCCAGCAAGGTGTCACTGCGCATGCCCGACAGGCTCAGATCTTATCTCCACTGAGCTTTCTACAAACACATTAAGTTTCCTGTTCTTCTCACCAACATTCTGATAGGCCATCAGGCATTTTATTCAGCCGACATGGATGGGTCTCACTCCTGTAACCTCAGCAATTCAGGGGCTGAGATCTGAGGCTTAAAATTCAAAGCCAGCCTGGGCACAATAGTCTGTGAGACTCTAATCTCCAGTCAGTCAGCAAAAAGTTAGAAGTGAAGGTGTGGCTCAAGTGGTAGCCAGCCTTGAGCAAAAAAGCTAAGCAATAGCATGAGGCCCTGAGTTCAAGTCCAAGCGCGCGTGCGCACATACACACACACACACACACACACACACACACACACACACACAAATTATATTGAAATCAACTCCACACTCTATATCTGTTTTTGCACCCATGTGCCAGTGAGTTCTCACTTCCCCTTTGACATTCCTGAGACCTTCCTTCGAATCTGCCTTTCTTTGTCCTGGACTCTGGGTTCCATCTGTACAAGTCAACAAGTGTTCTTTTATTACACTGTCACTTGGCTCACTGTCTCTTTTGTGCAAAGAAGGGGTAATTCTGATCTTACTCTTAAGGCCCTGAACTACCTCATTTCTTCATTTGTTCTTTTAAAGATTTCACTTTCCAAATATGTGTGCTTTTTTTTTTAAAAAATCATAATCGGCTAGGAAATGCCTCAGGCCAGATAAGTCCTGGAAAAGACAGAACCTCATAGATCTGTTTTTAAAAATAGTTAATTAGAGTTGGGGGCTGGTGGCTCATGCCTGGAATCATAGCTACTCAGGAGGCTGAGATCTGAGGGTCAGGGTTTGAAGCCAGCCCTGGCAGGAAAGTCTGTGAGGCTCTTATCTCCAATAAGCCACTCAAAAAAGGCAGGTTCAAGTGGTTCAAGTGGTAGAATGTTAGCCTTGAGCAAAAGAAGCTCAGGGACAGCATCTAGGCCCTGAGTTCAAGCCCCAGGACTGGCACAAAAATAATTAATTACCATGATTATTATTACTATTATTATTATTGCATGCACAGTAAATCCTCATTAACTATTTGTGAGATGAAAAATGAACTTTTTTAAACCTTTCTTTCATTGTTCTTGATTTCATGCTTCAGGTTACATAGATTCGTGGGTTAATTATTCAGACCCTTGTCAGCCTTCCAAATGTTTGTTTACAGGGATGTACCACCATTCCCAGCCTGACCCCGTGTTTTAATGATGGCTAAAAACACCTTTATTCTCTTTCTTTAGACTTATTTTGGCTGTGCAGATGAAACCTTTTCCCCAGTGGCCTCACTACGGAGGGTTACTATGTGATTATCATACTGTTTCTCTTATATTTTCTGAAGTGTTTGGCTTTCTCTTCTCCCTAACAGAGAGAGAAGTTCAAATTCTTTCCCACTGCTTAGTTTTCTTCAAAACCCTGTTAGTCAGAGTCTTGGCACTTTGTCATTGAGCTTTCTGGACTCTACAGGCACATTGTGGCTCATTTGGGTTAATACAGTGGGGCGGTTTCTTGGGCTGCAAGTATGAAATCACAACCAGGCCCTCAACTTGAGATCACATGGTGTCCTGTCTCCACAGTGGCCCCAGATGCCTACTCCCTCCATCCTCTACTCCTCTAGTCTTCCTCTATTCCTTCCTTCACTTCCTCTATGCCCTCCTTACCTGCAGTGATGGTGTTTCCTGCCCTCAATAGCACCTCTATCTCCACTATCATTTGATGTGGGACAGATCGGCTCATCAGGTCTCTTTTAAATAGCTACAGATGGCAGGAAATAAAGCACAATTTATCATGCTTGAAATATCAGAAGTCTATAAGGAGGAAGATGGTGGTGGTGGTGGTGGTGTGTGTATTCCAGTACTTAGGACCTGGATGCTGTCCCTGAACTTTATTTTTTGCCAAAGACTAGTGCTCTACAACTTGAGCCACAGTTCCACTCTCAGGTTTTTGGTGGCAAATTTGAGATTCATCTATGGATTTTTCTGCCCTGGCTGCTTTGAACTTCAGTTCTCAGATCTTAGTCTCCTGAGTAGTGGGGATTATAAGTGTGAGCCACACAGCAGGCATGGAGATAAGAGGCTACTATTTACAGCCAAGGCAGACCAGCTAGCCTGGTGGGCAGGGAAGGCAAAGGGAGAAGAAGATATTGGTATAGCTGCTGGCATATCAGTAACCTGAGATTTTATTTTTCTTTCTTGGGGGGACTGGAGTTTGAATGTAGAGGCTTATATTTGCTAGGCAAGTGTTCTCCTTGAGTTACAAGCTTAGCATCTATGAGGCTTTAGAAGTTGATTTAGAAAATGGGCTCACTTGGAGCTGATCATGGTGGCTCACTTTTGTAATCCTAGGTACTCCAGGAGGACACCAGCGGACACCAGTTTGAATCCAGAAGGATAAAACATTTTGGAGACCACATCTCAATTTTTAAAAAAAGCTAGACATGATAGCACACAGCTGTTACTCCTGCTGTGTGGGAAGAATAAACAGGAGGATCACAGTCCAAGCCTGCAGGGCCCGAGAAGCAGGTGCATCCTGAAAAATTCACTAAGGCAAAAGAAGCTGGAGTGTAGCTCAAGGGGGGTAGAATGACTGCCTATCAAGTGTAAGGCCCCAAGTGCAAATTCAAGGAAGTTGGCCAATTGGAGACTGACCAGTAGAGCACTCATTTATGTCCTCAGGCTGTGGTGAATTGGGAGACCCAGGAAGATCAACATTTTCTTTACAAAATTCAGGGTTTGAGGTGAGATGAACAGACATATGGACATATGAACATTACAAACTATGGTCACATGAACTAATTATTTTACTTGTTTACTTAGCATCTACTCCCAACTGGCGTCTGCAGTGCAGTGTGCCGGGCACAGTGGATGAAGGGCACCATCGGGAGCACAGAGTTTGAGGAGGTTGTTGGGGCTAGACTGCTGGTCTATACCCACTGCATGACCTACAGCGGGTTACTGAACCTCTCTAGGCCCCAGGCTCCTTTCCTGTAAAGAATGGACAATAAAGTGCTCAGAGAGCTGCTGTGAGTGTGCATGAGTGAGCCCCTGGATAAATGAACTCATCTGAGAGATTTTGTTGTTTTACCACAGTGCCTGACATATACAACATGTTATGCAAGTGATTTCCTTAAGGGATTATTCACACACACACACACACACACACACACACACACACACACACCCCTCTCATTAATACACACAATGAGGTGAGCTTCCTCTCTCTTTCTCAGCTAGGTTTTCATGTGCTGGCCTGGTTTCTCTTTGCCTCTTCCCTACATCTGGCCCCAGTATCCCTTTGTATCAGGGCTGCCAGCTACCTTCTTCCAGCTAGCACCATCCTGTGATAATAGAATCAGAGCATGTCAGTATGTCTCCTGCATGTTAGCAGGAGGTGATGGGTGGGGTGAGGGGGGGCAGGCTTACAAGGTGCTTGGGCGCGCTCGGTGAAGAATCTTTCACAGTGGAGGGCAGAGAAGGTTCTCTTCCATCAGGGCCCTCGCTGCCCTGGACTACACACAGCCCTCCACCTCTGGCAGCCACTGTGGCAAGACGGAGCAGAGCAGAGCCCCATATTTGGCCAGGGGAGAAGTTCACTCCACGCCACGCCCTCTGAGTCACCCTCTCCCGGCTCTGCAGCCTGCAGCCCTGGCTGAGCTCACAGCCTTCTGAGTCAGCCATGGGGGTGCCCTCACTGGAGGGGGTGGGCAGGGGCAGGAGGGGGCGGGGCGGGCAGGGGCTGTGCTGGCATCTGCCTCCTCTCTTCCTCAGCCCCTGCTCACTCCGCTGCCTCCCCACTTTCTGCCCCAGGACCCTTTCCTTCCAGGATTGCCACCCTAGGCTGGAGACACACTGCAGAGGCTTGGCCACAGAGATTGGGAGTGCCACCTGCACCTCTCTACCCAAAGCGAGCCCAGGAGGTGCTGTGACTGAGATGGATGGATGCTAAGGACCGGAGATCTGGGTGTTCTCAATTCTGTGTGATCTTAGGCTACTTACTGGGCCTCTCTGGACCCAGCTGCTATATATGCTGATCAGTCTTAGGAGACAGGAGTTGTCCAGGTCAGCCTACAAGGTTGGCAAGAGCACACACCAGCCAAGAGCTGGCTTCTGTCCCTATTCCTGTCATGTGCAGTCTGGAAAACCCAGCATCACCTCCCTTTGGAGCTGGTTAGAATCTGAGTCCTGACCCAAAGGACCTGGTGACTCAGTGCTCGGTGAAGGCTGAGAAGTTCTGAGCCTGGCTGCACAAGCGAATCCCGGAAGCGGTGCCAGATCCGAGGTGTGAGGCCCACTCCCACAGTCCCAGCTTCCCTGGGTTCCAGTGTGTCCCGGGCACCTTCACAGCTCCAGAGGTGACTCGAAGATGCAGACAAGGTGGAGAAGCCTTGCTTAGTCGAGGCAGGGCAATTCCACTGAGCAGGCCACACACTCTGGGGTGCACAGCGTCTGGTCAGACACAGACATGAGCCAGACAGGCTGGGATGAGCCCATGGGAACACACATGATGGGGGGGACTGCGGGGAGCTGACTGTTGCCAGGACACAGGGCCCACCCACTGGGCACAGGGATGAAGCCTACCGGCTAGTGATCATGCCAGATGCACATAAACCCAGGAGACGGGCTCCTCTGAAGTTTTAGGAAATGTCAAAAAATAGTACTTTGACCATGATGCCTTCTGATGTGCAAATGAAATGTTAACTCAAGTGTTTCCTCCAGTGATTCTGTGGCTCAAACAGAATTGGGCTGGACAGGACCTGAGATTGGCAATCTGTGCCAGCCAGGACCCCTGCTCCAGTGTGTCTGACGGTGTCCCAGCTGATAACCGGCAGCTTTGCATCTGGGAATCCCTCTGCAAACCAGGATGGTCCTGGGGCAGGTGGCTTACTGACTGGCTGAGGAGCACAGCGTGTGAAGTTGTCTTAGGTTTGAATCTTGCTTGCTATGGGAGCTCAGTCACCTCCTTTGGCCTCTACAGGCCTTAGTTCCTTTATTAGTATGAGTCTTTGCCTCCTTTTTATTTTGTCCTGGTTTTAGAACTTGCACTCAGAGCCTTGTGCTTTTCCTTAGCTTTTTCCTCTTCAGGCTGGTGTTTGACCACTTGATCCATACCTCCACTTCTGGCTTTTTGCTGGCTATTTGGAGATAGGAGTTTCTTGGATTTGTATTTGAACCACCTTTCCCCCGCCCCCCACGATCTCAGCCTCCTGAGTAGCTTGGCACCGGGCGTCTCTTCCTCCCCACTTTTTCTTTTTATAGTCTAGAGCTTGAACTCAGGCCTTTGTGCTTGCTAGGCTAGTGCACCTAGACCACACCTACCATCTCTTAGTTCCTTTATTAGTAAAATGGAGATAATAAAAGACCCTACTTTATAAGTTTGTTGAAAATAACAGGAACTTCCACATATAAGGTGCTCAGAACAGTGCCAGCATTTGACAAAAGTTATGTGACTTTTGGCTGTTATTTCATCTTCCAAACAGAAGATGGACTAGGAGAGATTAAACAGTCACCCACGTTAAGCACGAGTAGTGGTCCAAAGCCCAGCCATCTGGATGCAAAAGTCCGGGCTGTAAAGTGCAGCTCTGCATCTATGAGCTGTGTAACTGCAGGCAGGTTCCTTATCCTGTCTGTGCACCATGGCCTCAGGTGTAAGTCGGACTGACTACACCTACCTCAGGACTCCTGGGAAGACACATAAGGTGACAGGCATGGGTGTGAGAACTCTTGTGGGGGGTGCACTGCTGGTCAGGGGCTGATGCTCTCTTCATGCCTCAGGAATGGCCAAAGTCCAGGGCAAATTTTCAGAAATGTCTTTATTGCTACAGATATATAAGGGTTTCAAGAGCGGTAAGTAATCACTAGTACGTGTTGCCTCATTCCATAAAGGGAGTCCGGGGTAAGCTCTGGAGGTTCTTTTGAGGTCAGAAATCTTGAGCCCATAAAATGTTCTTATGGATATAATGTTTGGATTTTTTAAAGATCAGCTCATGATTTTTCTCACATGCTTTTCTGTTAAAAGATGGCTCTTTGTAGATAGTAGATTTTGCTATAGGGTCTTTACTTTTTGTTTTTTAATTTGTAAAATCATAGCCCTTTATTTAGGAGCCACATGTCTAGTCGAATTTCTCTTAGTTATCGATGGCTGCATAACAAAACACAAATAATACTACAACTTTGGCCTGGAGAAACAACTGGCTATTTATGCCATGATTCTGCAGGGGGGTAAAGGGATGCTCTTGGTAAGGCTTGGGTGATTTTGACGACTGGTTGCTGGCTGGTGGCAGGAGTAGAGTCCTTGTCTCACTGGGCTGAACTAGACTCATGGTGACAGAGTTCCAAGCCCCCGGACATGCAAATGCTTTCCCAGCTCTTGATCCAGTATGCCACTGACCCAAAGAAACAAACCTAGAGCCACTATTAGGACAGCACTTCCCTAGAGTATGGATAGGGGGAGTGGCAAACAAAGGTCAAAAGTTCAAAAGTGAACTTTGTATCCATGACAGATTCTACTCACATTAATGGAGTTAATTTACAGGAGAATAAATAAACGTGAAGATTCGTTTCTTTATGGAAATGATACCGGCCTATGATAAAAATTAAAAAGCAGGGCTGGGGCAATGTGGCTTAGTGGTAGAATGTTTGCCTAGCATACATAAAGCCCTGGATTTGATTCCTCAGTACCATGGAAACCGAAAAGTCTGTAAGTAGTGCTGTGGCTCAAGTGATAATGCTAGCCTTGAGTAAAAGAAGCTCAGGAACAGTGCCCAGGCCCTGAGTTCAAGCCCAGCACTGGCCAAAAACAAAGCAACAAAACAAAACAAAATTTGGTGGAGCTTTAAAAAAATTAAAAAACAAAAGATATACCAATGAAAAGAGTCATTTTTCCCACTTGTGACCATTCCCTCCCCAGCTTCATTTCCTATAGGTCATGACCTTCAGTGGTTCCTGTCTGGTACTCTGAACCCTCCCTCTTCCCTGTCTTCTTGGAATGGGAGTCCCACCTTTTCTCCCCGGAAGAGTTCCTACCCCTCGTCCATGTCTTACCTTAACTGTCATCTCCTCAGGGAGCCTTGCTTTACCAGGAATCCTCCACTCGTAGCTCTGTGCTAATTCACGCCTGCTTGTCCCAGGGGGTTAAGCTATATTGGATTTTTTCTTGCTTTCTGTGTTATGGCCTCCTGCCCTGACTGTGATGGAGAGCCTGGGAGCTGGGGCAACACTGCCTGGCTTCAAGTCACAGCAGGTGGCTGTCTCCAAGACAAGATGTCTCAGCTGAAAGTAAAGCTGTTGGGGAGAGGCCTGGGCCTGAATCCTCCCACTTGGTCTTAGCCTGTCGATGACCCTTGAAGGGTCACGGGGATCCTGGAGAGCACAGGGTTCACTCAGGATCCTCTTTTCTCCTTCCAGTGGAATATTCATTCTGGTACGTTCTACTCTTCCCTGGCACAAAGTGGGGAGGGGACAGAGCAGAAGCCATATAGTCATTCACACGTGTATTCGATGGTCATGCACAGCCCCCATGTTCCCAGCTCTGCTCTGGAAACTGGGAACACAGCAGTGGCAGCAGAGGCCTGATCCCTGCTTATAGTGTGGTGGGGACACAGAGAAGAAATTACTCATGTCTATGAGTAAGTGTGGACAGGTGGAGATCAGTCTCCAAGGGACTAAAGCAGGACAGAGTGAGAACACTCTCCTGGTCCTGCTGTCCTGGTAGCTGTTTTCCTTCCCCTTGTGGGAGGTGTTGGGCTCTGGATGGTTCTGGGGATCAAAGGGATCACGGAGGAGAACCACTGGCTGCCAGCAAGAAGAATACAAGCAGCAGGCCTAAGAAGCAGGGGAGAGGCCAGAAGCTGGGGACACTCCCGACTCAGGGTGGTGGTAGAACAAGGTGAGGGATATAAAACTAGCCTATGGAATAACCCCATCACATAGATTTGGGAGCATGCTCTTGGAAAGCTTTTTAGAAACTCCAAATTAGAACTTCATGAGGTTTCAGGTGACAGTGTGATTTCAGGTTGTCTGTCATTAGTCCTTCCAGATGCAGAACCGTTCTGAGAACTTGGGCCTGGTCCAGCTAGATATAAGCAGGACCTGGTGATGTTAGGTTTTATAGAAAATGAGAGGGAGGGAGGGAGCACAACCAGAATGGTGGGGTTCATGAAGGAAACTGACACTGCTGGCTGTTTGCACATTTATGGAGAGTTAACTGTATATCAGGTACCAGATGAGGCTCTGCTTATAGCGAGAGGGTAATAAGGTGGCTACCCCTTGGGCCCCTACCGCTACTGGTACACATAGCGTGCAGGTTTGGCTGGAGAGAAGAAGACTTTCCTCCAGAGATACAATCTTTCACTGCTTTTCTGATCCTGGCAACTTCAGGCAAGTTCAGAGGGACTTGCCTGTTTCTTTTCTTCTGATCTTCCAGCCTCACCTCAAGGTTGAAAATGGAATAACCCCACTACATCAATCAAATCTTCACAGATTTGATTGCTTTTGGATAATTATTGTGTGACTGTCTGAGACCAGGCAATATAGAGATATGGTCTATCTTCTTGAGGAATATTGTGGACAAACACAAACTGACATTGTCCATTGGGAAGGGTTGAAGTAGCACACACACATTACACCGACTAAGCTCTCCCAAGCCTCTAGAACTTTGGAAACAACCTTGGATGTAGTTTAGAATCCTGGCCATCTAGTTGTCTAGAGTGCTTTGTGGTCCTGAGGTCTGGGAATGCTTCTCAGTGATCTCTTTTAAATTACTACCTTACCCCATGCTAGAACACATCAGGTTAACTAAACTCTGTTTCTTTGCTCTGGAATTAAGTCCTGGATGTGTGGTATTCATGACAGCTGCAGAGCTTACACTGGCTGTTGATGACAACTGAGTCACTGTAGGTGGTGATCATAGCATGCCCAGTTATGTACACACACACACACACACACACACACACACACACACACACACACACAACCTTGATGAATAAGAAGTGGGGAAATGTATTTGTTATTACTCAATAAGTACAGTTTGTTTGTTGGACACAATCTTTCAAAACAGGAGGTCCAAAGGGAAAACTTATGAAAGGCCCTGGAGACTGAAAGGGCGGGAATTGCTGTTGTTGTTCAGGGGTCTGATGGAAGCTTTGATGGTCAATAGCTTTGCTGAGCAATCAGCCCTTGTTTGTCCAGTGACAAGAAACTTGCTCCTCCCTGATGCAGAGGGGAGGCTTTACCTAGGTTCGGGGCCCCTCACCCTCTCTTATTTGTATTTAGTGTTTATGAGACCCAATTTTCCTCCTAGCTTGACTGCTAAATTGTTGGGTGCTTCAGGCTACCTTGTTCTATCCTTTAATCCTTGAAGTCACTGGCTTCATGGTGAAGGGATCAGATTTGGAAGAGAATGCTAAAGTTCTCCTCTTCTCACTGGATGCTGAATTTCTTCTCTTCTCCTTTGTGCACCTACAAGGTGCACACTCAGGGAAGTGTGAATGGAAGTGATCTGTGTCTTGTAGGCCCGACTCTTTACATACAATAACATACTGAATGACTCCACATGATAGTGGAGTCATACTATGAAGCAAATTGAGTCCCTGAGTCACCATTTCATGCTCCTCCAGGAACAGCAACACACCCGTTTTTGTGAACCCTAGACCTCTCGAGGGTTATCTTTCATGGATATGAACTACTGACAAATCCTGAGGCAATTCCTAAAGGAGAGCCCAGCAACACTTGTTTGTTTCTTCTCCTACACTCCCCAATCAGATAGACAAGTGGCCCCACCTCTCATGAGGAAGGTGCCTTGTAGAGAAATAAAGCAGGAAGTGTTATACTGGACAAGTTTCCCTCTACATGGAAACACGAGGCTAGGGAACCTAGGTTCCTACCCAGGATTCTTCCCAGACATAAAAGTTGCAGGATGCTTCCTCTGAGATATCATTTCCTCACTATGCCTGGAGAGGTGCTAAGTAAATGCATACTGACTGGTGACATGTTGTGAATGCATCTGACATTTCCCCCACTGGGTCACTTTGGAAGGAGGAGGAGCCTCTGTGGTTTGACCCCTCACACTGTTAGTCCTTGCCTAACCCCACCATTTGGTAGTGTGAAAGGCCAAGCTGATGACCCAATCCTCCCTTGGGGAGATACCCCTGTGCTTCATCTGCCCACCAAGCCCCATGCTGGGCAAGATACTTGACCCTGCTGAGTTCATGGCCAGCCCATTGCCCTAAGGGTCACTAGGTAGGCTGAATCCTGTGGTTATTTGGGAAGTTTCTGAGGTTAGGGATTAGATACTGCTCATGGTATCGACTAAGAAATACCTTCAGCAGATTGTGTTTGAAAGAAAAGATAGGGGTGCATTTGTCCTTTCTGCTAAAAGATGTCTGCATATTGCCTTGGTAAAGAGGTGAGCAAGTACCCCATCATAAAACACATGTATAGGCCAGATTGGTATTTCCTTTGCTATTGGATTACAGTGACTGGTAAAATTAAACCAAACACCACTCAAACACAATATCAAAACTTGATATATGGGGCAGGGAAGGTGGATTAGTGGTAGAGTGCTTACCTTGCATGCATGACGCCCTGGGTTCATTTCCTCGGCACCACATAAACAGAAAAAGCCGGAAGTGGGGCTATGGCTCAAGTGGTAGAGTGCTAGCCTTGAGCTGAAGAGCTGAGGGACAGAGCCCAAGCCCAGAGTTCAAGCCCTGTGGCCGACAAAAACAAACAAACAAAAACTTGATATATGTATAGAATGGAAGATTATTTAGCCTTTATGAGGAGAAAATTTAGGTGCAAGCTACAATGTAGACAAACCATGAGGACGTTGTTCTCCATGAAATAACGGACACAAAAGAATAAGTCTGGTCTGATCTACAGAGAGGAGGTTCTAGAACAGTCCAAGTCATAGAAATAGGAAGTAGAAGAGTGGAGTTACTGTGTGAAGCTTCAGTTTGGGATGCTGAGGAAGTTCTGAAGATGGTGGTTGTATAACAAAGTCAGGGGGGTTATTTACTATGGAACTGTGTACTTCGACTAGTGAAAAATGACAAAAGTGAAAAAAAATGAAAGCAAGCAAACCAATGTCATAATGGAACCATTTTTTAGTTCTGTCCATTAAAGGCATTAAAAGCCGAATATACCCTGTTACAACCATCATTAAAAAAAAGAGGAGGTGGGGGGAGTCATTTCTAACCTCAGCAAAGTTAGAAAGATGGGCTCTCAAGGCATAGAATGGCCTTTGGAGGAAGGTAGTTTTAATTGTATAGGAAAGTGAAATAATAAAACATTCTGATTTCTTTTCCATTCCATTTGGAACTTGTGTGATTAGCATTTGCAAAACTTGACATGGTGGGGAAGAGATGAGAGGGACTCAGGACTGGTTAGATGAAGCCCTAGCTGCCATGTAGGCTCAGAAACATGGCTGGAAAGTTGGCTACCAGTACAGTAATCAGCGGGGGGTGCTATCAGTATTGGCTACTCACCATAGTTATTAATAGTGAGTGGTACATGTCTCTCCAGTCACCTTCAAACCCCTGGGTATGAATGGTATGGCCACTGTGGCTGTCTCCTCTTGCACTTGAGAGGCAGCTGGCTGGGGCTGCTCTGTCTGGAGAAGTGGCTCAGAGAGTCTGTGATGCTGCGTTTGTAAAGGGCCTGCCCAGGACTTGGAGAGAGGCATTTTCTTGATACATGGCAGTTATTTTTATACCGGCTGTCTAGAAAAAGCACAAGCTTCTGTGTCCTCAGAGTCTGGCTTGAATCCCTGTTTACTAGGGGTTTGACCTTCAGAAATTTACTTACATTCCCTGAGCCTCAGTTTCTGATTCGTTAAGTAGAGCTGATGAAACAGAATTGTCTGGAGAAAAATATAATAATGTCCCCTCCTTCTCTCCTTCTCTCCCACCTTCTTCCTTCCTCCTCTCTCCCTTTCCCCTTCCCTTTTCGTCTCTCCCTCCCTCTTCCTCTCTCTCTCCTCACCTCCTCCTCCCCCTCCTTAGTGCCTTCCTCCTTCTCTCCTTTCTACCTCCCTCTCCTTCTCTCCTTCTCCCTCCCCTCCCTTCCTCCTCCCTTCCCCCTCCCTCTCCCTCCCTCCCTCCCATCCACCCTCCTGCCCTCCCATCCACCCTCCTGCCCTCCCTCTTTTCCTTTCCGGACTTGTAGATGAATGGCTTGTCCGTCCTCATCTCAGCCCAGAAGCTGCCTTCCCAGCTTGGCTAGGAGGACATTCTCTAATAGGCAGAGTGAGACTCAGCTCTATCCGTTGTCCATCTTTCCATCTTTCTGGAAGGATAAGAACGCTCTTCAAGTTTACCCCTGATCGTCTATGGACTTCTACAGGGGATCATCCAGTTTAAAGCCAGTTGGTCTTCAGTGTTCTCTCAAGAGTTGACTGTCCAGGGATCATGGAGAGGATGTGGCTCTTCCTGGAACTGAGAGCAAGTGAGTAATGCTCTTGGGGTTCCAAGGGACTCTGAGAGCTCTGCTAGTGGATGGATGTTTCATGAAGAGGATGAGCTGAGGTTGTGGGTTGAGACAAGATGCTGAATTAAGGTTGGGTTGAGACACACAAAATGATTCCTGCAGGGCAGATGATTCTAAGCTGGCTCTGGGCAGCAGCTGGTGAGGAAGGCTTGAAGGACTGTTCTGGAACCTCCTCTCCCACACCCACTTTCCATCCCTGGCCAGTCTTGGCCCTCTGCCTGGTACCCAAACACAAGTGGCTCACCCTTCAGGGCCAGGCTCCAGTGCATTTCACCCCTACAGAATTCTCCTGGGATTGTCCAGACAGGACTAGTTACTCCTCCCTCTGAGCTCCGGAAGGAACTGGTTCAGGTTGCAGCATCCAGCATATTGTATTGTAATTATCTGTGGGCTCCAGACAAAGGCCTGGAGGGCAGAAACTGCTCCTTCTGCCTCTTTTCTCAGCTTCTCCGGTGATGCCTAACTAACTCAGGGATTGTGCACACAGAGTGAATGAGAGCCACTGTTTGGAGTGTCTGGCACTGGCTGGAGGTCCCGAGGAATGAGGGGCTGGCGGGATATCAGGGGCTCCAGTCTGTTTGGCAATAACTCCTTTCCCCATTTCCCAGAGAGTGTTCTTGTAATACATTGGCAGTAGGCCCAAGCCAGGCTCTGACTAGTTCCTAAGACAAGTTAAGTCTTTCCCTTTGGGACAATTCCATCAGCGGGGTAGATGAGCATATTTCTCCAATGACCTTGGCGATGACCTTGGCGTTCACAGTTCTCACTGTTGGGCCATTTCCCACTCGGTTCCTCATGGCCCTCAGTAGCCGTCCTATTTTGCTTGGCTGGGCTTCTGACTGGTGAGGGAGGAGAGGCCCTCCCTCTTCCCAGATCTTGGGGAGGAAGGGAGCCGCATCCACTCCCTCACCCACGGATGCCTGCGCTTGGCTGTGATGGAAACTGGCTCCTCATCCAACAGATCACAGTGGAGATTGGGAAGTGCTCGCCCGAGGAGGGAGTGTGTCATTGTCAGGCTGTGGATAGAAGCCAGGCTGCCAAGGAGATGAGGCTCTTCCCATTCCTCCCCACTTTCTGCTAGAACAGAGGGGTGATGCCAGCTGCAGGGCGCTGGGCTGCTTCCCATGGAAGGCTGAGTTGATTGGACCAACGTCACTGAGTGCACACAGTTGTCCAGACTGTGGAAGGTAGAAATCTGTGAAGAATTCACAGTCCCACACAGTATCTACCTGCTGTTTGAAGTGTTTTAATCTCTTAAGGCTTCTTTAACACACCTGGTGGAGTGTGTGTGTGTGTGGGGGGGGGGGGGTAGGGAGTTGGATGGGATTTCTGGAACATGTATCTGTAAATTGCCCTCTATCTGAATTGTCTCTGAAGTCTTCACTGTGCAGTGATCCAGAGGGAACGAAATCTCCAGGATCCTTTACTCTTGGATCCTTACACTAAAGGGGTATTGGGCTGGGGTGGGGGGTGGGGGTGGGTCACAACAAGGATCGGCCTGTGAGGAAGACACAGGTGGTTTAACTCTCTCCCTGAACACTGAACATGGAAGTGCAGACTTCTGTTGAGAGGAATGACGGGAGGATATGGAAAGAACAACATATCAGGAGGCAGGTCTGGCTCTGTCACTGGCTCTGTGAACTTGAGCTATTCATGTCACATCGTTTCATTTGAAATGAATTTTATCATTTCACAAAGGCTAAATGAAGTACTGTGGATTTTCCTCTGTGTTCCACGGAGATGAACTCTTTATTTTTAGTTTTACAATGATCCATGATATAAGCATTGTTATTAAGACTATTTTATAACTTAAAAAAAAAAAACCAAAGGCCATGGGCTGGGAAGGTGGCTCAGTGGTAGAGCGCTTGCCTTGCATACAAGAGGCCCTGGGTTTGATTCCTCAGCACCACCTAAGCAGAAAAAGCCAGAATTGGTGCTGTGGCTCAAGTGGTAGAGTGTTAACCTGGAGCTGAAGAGCTGAGGGACAGCACACAGGCCCAGAGTTCAGTCCCCAGGATCGACAAAAATAAAAAGAAAAGAAAAGAAAAGAAAAGTGAAGGCCAAAAATGTTAAATAGCTTTCCACGGTCACAGTTAGGAAGTGATGGATTAAGTTTAAGCTTTTTTTTGGTCATTCGTGGGGCTTGACTCTGGGCCTGGGCTCTGTCCCTCAGCTCTTTAGCTTAAGGCTAATGCTCTACCACTTGAGCCACAGTGCTACTTCCTGTTTTCTGGTGGTTTATTGGAGATAAGAGTCTCATGGACTTTTCCTGCCTGGGCTGGCTTTGAACCGCAATCCTTAGATCTCAGCCTCCTGAGTAGCTAGGATTACAGGTGTGAGCCACCAGTGCCTGCCTGGCTAAGCTCTCCTTTGAGAGCCAAGGAAAGAAGATTCAGCAGAAACTAACCTAGATAATACCTGTAAGTCTAGAACTATGTGGAACAGTGAGAAGATAAATTAGTGTTGTTAAGCCCCCTTCTCCCAAAGGAATAAAAACTTGTTCCCTGGACCACATCAGCATGTAGCTTCCATGTATTTCTGTAGATCTGTATTTCTACCTCCCACATGGTTGAAATGAAAATCCCTAAAACAAAAGTTGGGTGAGTATCTAGGCCTTCTTTTTCATTAGTGATCAGCAGAATCCCTGACAAATAGAGTACTCAGTAGACTGGGAATGAATGAGTATGTTGATCCCATCATTCTGTGTTGTGATGAAGATGGAGTTGGCTCTTCTCCAAACATGGCTTCTTGTAGGCCTGGATTGTATCATTTTAACTCGGAGTCTCTGAACCTTAGCATATTCCTGATAGGAAAGATGTTCGCACTGAAGAAATGAAGCCACATAATTGCCATTTGCCTCAGGTCTGAAGCCGCCCATTCATCATGAATGCATGCGCATGCTGAAATGCCGCAATGCAGTGGACATGGACGGCAGGTAAGCTACGGAGTAATCTTCTGGGGAAAAAAAGATGAACAGGAGGAAATGGAGTTTCCACTCCCACCCCAAGTACTATGTAACTAACCACTGTGATGTGTAGTGGCTTAAAACAATGACTACCCATTATTTCTCCCAGTAGTGGGGTAGTTTTCCACTCTGTGTTCATCAGTGAACTGCCCTCAGTTGGGAGCTGCTTAGGCAAGGACATGGAAGATGGCCGTTTATCCTCAGGCCCCGCTTCTCCATGTGATCTCACCATCTTTGCTACTCTGGACCAAGACTCTTCCCAGACTGACAGAAGCAGGGAGGAGGTAGGAAGAGCAAACTTCCCCAACTCTTAACATCCAAGCTTCCAGGTCTACGGACATTATTTCTTCCACATCTATTTGGGCAAAGTAATTAGAAGGCCCAAAGAGGGAGAAAACTGTTGGTGGCCATATTGGACCCTCTATCACAAAGATGATGGAGGAATCGTGGCAAGAACTCCAAATTTTCCTCCTGCAAACTGACAGCTGCTAAAGGTGTCTCTGTCTAATCTGTGCTGTTTCTCAGGTGATGGGTACCATGGAGTATTAAAACTCACCTTTATGTCCTGACAGAGCTTTAGCTTCTCATTTTCTAGGTGATAACCCAGAGATGTGGCCTGTGCACAGAGTACCACAAGTCTGGGGTAGAGCCAGGGCTGCTGCTGTGGAATGATTGCTCCATGTAAATGCATGACAAATAGAATAAGGAAACCTCAAAAGCAATTCAAGAAGTGGGGGAAATGACTTTCACAATGAAACTCCTTCATACAACTAATACATACTAGTAAACATGGACTCCCCCACCAAACAAACAACAAAACGTAGATGATGGGTGAAAGTGCTGACTTTTCCACCCAAAATAATGTGACCCAGTCTGGCTGCACCTTCATCTCTTTGTTTATTTAGTATGACAACAATATCTATTTTATTCAGGAAAATAGTGATGGAGAGCATGAATTCTGGGCCAGATTGCTTATATTTATGCCCCTGGTCTTTCCATTTACCACCCTTATTATCTTGGGAAAAATACTTAATTGCTCTAGGCCTCAGTTTCCTTTTCTGTCAAATGGAAGTAATAATACTATTATAATATCTATATGATAATATAATAGCTATATAATAGAATAGTCACTATTATATAGAATCATGTAATTCCAGTAAATTTAAATATATAGAAGTATCTAGAACAATGCCTGGCACATGATTCACAATCAACGGGTATTATTTTCAACTATTTGAGTATTTTGTTGAAAATTAAAACGAGCAAATGCTTGCTAAAGCCGCATGCATGCTTTGCCTGAAGGGAAGTGATAGTTTTTGCTGGACAATGGGTTCTTTATTTCATTCCTTCCACCCACAGAGTGTTGTTTTGGGGATGAGGTCTTGCTCTATGTAGCCTGGACTAGCTTCCGACTTCCTCCTGCCTCAGCCTCAGAAGTACTGGGATCGCAGGTATGGGCTACCACACTCACCCTGCTTACACCTGAGGAACTTTGGAGAAAACCATCTCAGCGGTTCCGCTCTTGACTGGCTCCTTAGAATGCAGGGAGCATCTTGTCCAATTGGTTAGAGTTTGGCATTTATTGGGTTGCTGTTCCCTGTGGGCAGGGATCCCTCTTCAACGAGAGTGGGTTTATCTTCCTCCCTGCCTGTGTGGGATCGCTTCCGGTCTCCCTGTGTCTACGTCAGAGACGGCCCCTCCCCCTGGAGCAGGCCTACTTTTTTCTTCTCTCTCTGTCCTTAGGTTCATCTCTACCTAGGAAGAGAAAGTACAAATCCTTGTAGGACAGAGTTTCCTTCTGCGTCACCGCTCACTGCTTGTCACTCCTGCAAGAATTCAATGAGGCAATATTTTACTAGAAGGGTTTCTGTGGTCCTGGCCACAGAAAAAGTAGTCAATGGACTGCTGTGTGTAACTGCTGTTTAATGCATTCAGCTAAATGGCTCCCTCCACCAGGAAGTCCTCCCAAGCTGTTGTAGATGGATTTTTAGCCTGTTTCTTCTCCTGGGCTTTCCTCCCCTGCTTCCCCCCCCCTCCTGTCTTTCACTTTTTAATAGCATATTTATCTTCCAGCACTGAGTTAGAATGATAAAGAAGTGAGTCCTTTCCTTCCCAGTGAACTCAGGTGCGAGTTGGCCTTGTGTGCTGCCATTCTATCCCAGGAGAGGGTACAGAGCGGGGCTGTGCAGGTCTGAGGCCTTTGATGACACCTCTGTCCCTTTAAGATTGTTTACTTGTTTCTTTGGCTTGTCTTTACTTGGAGGAAACTGCTGGGGCTGGGGAAGCCAGCTAGGAGGGAGACTTTGGTCAGCACCTTCCAGTTGCATAGCCTTCAGCACTGGGCGCCTCATTTCCTTAGTCATTTGCAGCTCACTTGTCCTCATTGTTGTTGGGATTAACAGGGATCAGGGGTGTCAAGCCAGTCTTCCTTCCTGGGACACTCACTCCCTGCGAGCCTAACTGTGGCCCTGAATTGATTGCAAATGCTGCTGTGAATGGGAGTCTCCTGCAGAGAACACAACCTGACCATTTCTCCTTGCTAGATAAAATGGTAGTAAGAGACAGGGGACCACCAGCTTCCCTGGGAGCCACAGGTGGCTCCAGGTGAGCATGGTGAAGCGTTTCCGAGCCGGGGGTAGTGGTATGTACCTGTGGTGTACACCAAGCCACTTGAGAGGCGTAAGCAGGAGGATCAGAGTCCAAAGCCTGGGTAAAAACATGAGACCCCCCCCCCATCTGAAAAATTACTAAAAAAGACCAGGAGCATGGCTCAAGGAGTAGAGCACCTGCCTAGCATGCACAAGGCCCTGGGTTCGAATTCTAGCACCATCACCCCTGTCTGGAGAAGATGTCTCCTCCTGGCCTGAGAACTGGGCGAAAGAAATTTGGGAGTGGTGGAATGGAGATCTCGATTTGTCCTGGGCCTGAGGCAAAGCTGAAGATGAGAAGAGGGGTTAGGAAAATTACACTTTCAGGGTAAATGTGGAGCTCTGGCTTCAGGTCTGAAACTTGGTTTGGAAAACTTTTTTTTTGGTCATGATGCTTGAACTCAGGGCCTGGGCACTGTCTTTGAGCTCTTTTGTTCAAAGCTAGTGCTCTACCACTTTGAGCCACAGTGCCACTTCCAGTTTTTGAGGGGTTAATTGGAGATAAGAGTCTCACAGGGACTTTCCTGCCCAGGCTGGCTTGGAACTGTGATCCTCAGATCTTGGCCTCCTCCTGAGTAGCTAGGATTACAGGTATGAGCCACCAGTGCTCTGAATGGGAATTTCAACTGTCTCTCTATGTGGTGGTACGACTTTGTGGCAGAGAGAACCATGGCCTTTATAAACTGTTCCTCCTTGCCTGGAGTCTGAAGAGGACTCCTGACTTCTATTTCACTTTCTACAAGGTTCTTGGTAGAATGTGTCCTGAAGCAGAACTGAGGAAACCTTGGGGGTGAGGGGTGGGGTGGGGGCTGAGCATTCTGCTTTTCTGTGGGTAGGTGTTCAGGAGCTGCCTTGGGAAAACAGGTGGGAATACGATCGCAGTGGAGTTGAGTGTCTGGAGCCCTCCATACCAGCCACACACATCATCCGCGGGCTGTTGAGAAACGCCCATTGAGGTTTAGTCTTTATTAACTTTGGTGTGGAGAATTACAGGATGAATAGTTCCTTTCAAGGGGAGGAGATAGCAGACTTCCTGGGCATGGGTGGACAGGGTGAAGCCCAGAAGGGAATCTCCCAGGGGACGGGAGGGCAGCTCTCGGCTGCCCCGGGAGAAGGAAGTGTCTCTGGTGGTGGCTGGAAAGGGTTGGAGAGAGCTGTGTTCCCTCCTCCTGCTCCAAGATGGCCGTTGGCTTTGGGTTCCCAGCGCTATCAGCCCTCAAACTCCTTATCCACGGTCCGTTCTCAACAAAACAGCCAACGCGGCAGCTTGGGGTGGCCAGGATTGCGACACCAAGTGTGTTTGTTCCCTGTGTTTGTGAAATACCTCGGAGGCACCGTTCCAGCGCCACCTGACTAGTTTTCTGATTGCCACACGGCTCTGGCTCCATCTGCTAATGCTCAACCGAGGCTGACTGGTCAGAGATTTGGAGATGTTTGTGGGTTTAGAACACAGAGACCTCATTTTACCTGCCAGGGAGAAGAGGTTTTTTTTTCCTGATTTTTTTTTTTTGCCTCCCTGATTGTGAATATCACTCTCCAGGCCTGGAGATGGCTCTGGTGACCTTCAATGGGCAGTGTGATTGTGGGCCAGTTGCTTGACTGCTCTGAGCTTCCGTTCCTTCCGGATCATAGGGAGGATCATGATGTCTCCCTGGTAGGCTGGTGATCCACGAGCGAGGCCATCAGCTGCCTGGCCAGGCTTCTGGCTCAACCTCCCTGTCCTCCCTTCCCCCCCAACATGGTTACCTCAAGTTGACCTCAGACTTTCAAGTCGTTAGAATTCAGTCTTGCATATAATTCTTGCAAATAAATGACCATCAACCTTTGCCTGAGAGCTGGAAGAAGAAGACTGGCTAATATATAACATAATGGGGGCTCAGTATCCCCTGAGCACAGGCTCAAGAACTGGCAAAGGGTACTTCAGTGGTGCTTGCCCAGACTAAGGAAGAGGGCTGAAAGACATACACGTGACCATGGCGGGTGCCTGCCTCATTGATTCCTTCTAATGGGTCAAACCTAACACTGGGGAGGTGAGGAACGGGCAATTATTGGTCTCCTGTTAGGTGCCAAGTACCGAGGAGAAATTCTGTACACCTTTCTCATTTTGTCATCTTGGCCACCTTGAGAAGTAGGTATCAATAGTAAATATTTCTTGGGTGATTATTGTGTGATAGACTTTGTTCTAGGAGCTAGAACATGACAGAGAACCGAGGCCCAGAGCGGTGACCTTTACTCAAGGTCACGCAGTGAATTCCTGGCACTATCAGGATACCTTCCCAACTCTCTAGAGTCTTATTCCAGGGTTATTTTTGTTGCACGATGCTACAGGGACACAGACATACATGTATGCACACGTGAACATGCCCACACTGACTTCTGCACCCCACACCATGCTGCATGCACACATCATGCTTTTGCTCTGTGCTCCCAAAACAAATGATTCCCCTCAGGTGCCTGTGCACACAAGCCATTCTAATAGATCTGCACAACACATGTGCACTTGCACATACTCTTAGAGGACATTTATTTATTGGGGAAAGTTGCCTTCCAACTTCTGGAGCCTCTGAACATTTCAGAGCAGCAGCATCTAGCATATTGCACAGCCTCAGATACTTTTTGTCTTTCACTCTCTCTCACTCTCTTTTGCTCTCACTCTAGCTCTTGCTCTTTTTTCTGCCCAAACTGACTTTAAACCATGATTCTCAGGATCTTGTCCTCCTGAGTAATTAAAATTACTGATGGGAGAGAGGAGTTGTCTCCTCTCTCCTTCCTTCCTTCCTTCTTTCCTTCTTTCTTTCTTTCTTTCCTTCCTTCCTTCTTTCTTCCCTTCCTTCCTCCCTCCCTTCCTCCTTTTCCTCTCTCTCCCTCCCTCCCTCTCTTCTCTCTCTCTTTCTTTCTTTCTCTCTCTCTCTCTCTCTCTTTCTTTCTTTCTTTCTCCTATAAGCTCACTCTGTAACCTAGTCTGGACTTGAACTCACAGTCCTCCTATCTCCACTTCTTGAATACTTGGCTGTTTATCACTACACCTGCTCCTTCTCTTCCTTTCTTCCCACCTTACTCTTTCCTCCTTTTTCTCTTCCTCGTTGAGTGACCAAACCTCTCATCTCAGCCCTTTTCTGGCTGTGAAATTTCAGGGATTACTCATGGAACCATTCAGCTGGAAAATCAGAACTCTCTGTAAGTCCACCAAGAATGGAATCCATGGGCCAAATTCCGTCACGCTCGGCCTTTCTTTCCCTTGTGTAGCTGTGCTCATCCCAGGAGCCCTCTCCACCCAGCTCTCGACTGCTCTGCCATCAGGCATGGCATGCTCACATTCAGGTCAAGTCTTTCCAGCTGTCTGTCCCCGACCCAGACCCCTCCTCCCCTGTCTCCCCCTGCCCCCGACCCCATACAGGAGCCAAGTGACTGCAAAGGCCTCTTCCAAGTGTTTCATCATGCCTTGGGGTGGGGATGCATCTAATTTTGCATTTCAACACGTTGCTTCCACCTGGCTCTGCATCTGCCAGCGAATAGGTGAAGTAACCCATCCCGACTGCTGGTGTGGCCCCCTTTGTGTTTCTATGGGGACCTGCGCTCTACTCAGTAGTGGGCTTGTGGGGAGTTGGTGAGTCTAAGACTTTGCTACTTGGGCGGTGGGCTGGGGTGCTGGGCTTCACCCCAGCTCCTTAGCACAGCGATTGAAGCTCTTCAGAACATTTCATCATCCCAGCTGCTCGGGGTGGGGGTGGTGGAATTGGAGAAGCTTTGGCAACTCCCAGGTCTAGAGTGCCAAAACAGACACCCATCTGCTTTCCTGTGGTATCAGGGCCATCTTTCGGCATGCATCTCAAACACCTTGGCTCTGCCTGTGACCAGCTCTTGGAAGCGTGTAGAGATGCCACATTCTTTCTGGGACCCTTGGACTCCAGGGTCCGGTGGATCCCTGTCTTTCTGGCTCTTTGGCCTCATTGCCCAATTGGATGAGCTTGCTAGGGCAGGTTGTTGAGTTCAAGCCTCGTAAACAATTCCTGGGCAGTGGGGACAGCATATTCTGCAGATAGTCCAGGAGTGGCTTTAGCAATATGTACTTTGTCTGGGGCAAACTCACTGTAACAGACACACACAGACAACACACACACACACACACACACACACACACACACACACACACACACACACACACACATTCACACACACACTCTCTGGAGAAGAGTTCAACAGGAGGCTGGAAAACAGGAGTTCCAGCAAAAACAGTTTTGTGGAAGGGGACACCACCCAGTGAGAAAACTTGAGCCGAGTTCCAGGTGCTCCATGGGCACTGGGCCAGACTTTGGGATTGTTTAATTGAAAGACGTGGAATTATGGAGGTGGGGCTCTGTTGGGCACTTACTGATAGTCTTCTGTGGTGATTACTTATGATTCAGTCTGATGTTGTAACTGGACCATAAACTCTTAGCGGGCAAGGATCAGAACTCATGCTCATGCTCTCATTCCTCTACCACCTAATTCAGAGATTACGCAGAAGTCATGTCCAATAAAGGTATAAAAAGAAAGGAACCCAGGTTTCATTTGTATGGTGCTCTGTCATGTCCTGAGCCTTCTACTGTGAGTCAACCCTCTGGTGGCTGAGCTCATCTGTAGACATGAAGCCTGCTTACCACCTGTCTGGCTCCCATTTCTGTGTGTAAAAGGTCTGGGCCACAGGAAGTTATATTGGTACAGCAGAGTCAAATTTTACACATGAAGAGTGTGAATATGAGCACGGTGGTGTCCTTCAGCTAACACATCCCACTCTGTGAGGAGCAGTATCATTGTGTGTTACAGATACCTGCCTTCCAGCAGGACGAAGGTGGTGGGGGTGTCTCACACTCAAGACATTGAGAAGCCAGTCCAGGGACTAGGATTGGCATAGCAAAGGTGCAGTGCGGGGGCCACATTCCATTCAGTTGCTCATTCTTTGTTTTGTTTACTCATTCATTCATCTGAACCATGGGGCCTGCTCTGTGCCAGGCACCATTCCAGGCTTTGGGGACAGGGCCATGGGCAAGTCTACTTAATAAAGTTGCACGGGAGCCAAGCAATGAACAAATATTACAAGCCAGAAAATCATTAGCTGGAGGATTAGTGGTTGTCAGGGAGTGTTAAGGGAAAGATAGGGTCTTACAGCTTCCTCCACCCCAGCTGTCCTTGACCCAATAGCCTTCTGCTCTCAGTCTTCAGTTAGCTAGGATTATCAAGTGATAAAAGTTTTTAATTCTGAGCCTGGCAAAGACTCAAGTGAAATGGAAGGTTCTGATTAGCCAGACCTTAGTCATGTGTCTATAAGATGAAAAGTTCTGATTGGCTAGGCTTGGTCATGTGACCATACAATAGAAAGTTCTGATTGGTCAGGCCTTGCTCATGGGCCTACGAATGACTAATAGAGAGCAGTCAGTGCCTGCCTCCACAGACACTGTGGATTAGAATGGGTGGAAGGATGGGTGGGTGATGGTCTTCAGAAGAGCAGCACTAATCAGAGGAAGTGATGGATGCTGGAGTGACCGGTGTCCTGTTCACTAGAAAACTTTATCAAGGATGAGCTGGTGCTAGTGGCTCATGCCTGTTAGCCTAGCTATTCAGGAGATTGAGTTCTGCAGATCTCTGTTCATAGCCAGCCAGGGCAGGAAAGTCCATGAGACACTTTTCTCCAGTTAACTACCAAAAAAAACCCTGCAAGTGGAGCTGTGGCTCAAATGGCAGAGCATTAAAAGCTGAGCATAAAAGCTCAGGAACAGTGCCCAGGCCCTGAGTTCAAGCATGAGGACACACACACACACACACACACACACACACACACACACACACACACCTGGACACATATAGCACTTTTTAACTTATCTGCCTGAAATCCATAGGTTTGTAACAAGGCATTCTTGCAACCAATTTGTAAATGAACAAAAGTAGAATACTAAACTAACATCAACAAAACTTAAAGTTGTTTCCAGGGCTTCCCTTTGGGAATGCACCCCTGCTGCTCTGAGCTGTTTGTAGAGGAGGCCAAGGATTTCTCCAGAAGCCCTCTCTGCTTCCTTAGCTCTGCACTCTACAAGCACACCTTCTTCTTCCCTTAGCTTATGGAAACTGTGTCCTCCCTCGTGATGAACAATACATTCCTCTGGGCAGGAATTCTTTACCCAACCCTCATTCCTAGCCCTCTTCCTAGTGCTCTGCCCCCCTGGCTATATTGGATATCCTTTCCCATGCCCTGCTCTTTCCTCTGCCTTCAATCTCCTTCTTTCTCTCTATACCTGAAGGCTGGAAACCTTTCCTAGGCATAGAGGTCAGACTCTCACCAGCCCTACAGTAAGGCCAAGGTGTGATCTTCCTTCTAGCACACCACCACACAGAACTGGGGAGGTGCTTGGTGACTAGGGGTGGGGTGAGGGTCAGTGTCTACCCACAATTGTGTGTTTCCCATGTCACTCATTTTGCTTCTTTGCATCCTCTGCTCACTCAGAATTCAGTGCTTAGAGATAATTGAGTAAATGAATCAATGAATGAATAAATGATCTGTGTGCCTCTCTGCTTACAAGCAAGGACTGTGTCCAATTATTCTTTACTTCCTCCTTGCCTGGTACCCATCACAGTTCACTAGATTCTTCCAGCAACATGACTGAAGGCTCTATAAGGTTGGTAAGGGTAGTGAGTCAAGGAAGGAAAAGGTGGAGGACCAAAGGGAATTTGGATAGTAGAAGCAGAGGCTAGGATATGGTTCTGAAACTCTGTGGGGAGGACTTGGGCTTAGAGCCAGGGAATCAAGCCCAGTCTCCTTTCTCGGGGGTTGGCTCAGAGAAGGGCTGGCCCTTCTCCGGGCCTTGTGAGACAAGAGGAAGACCCCACCCAGACTGAAGAGGAGTATTCACATGTTAGAATGATTTGTGTGGTATTTCACAGTCTTATCTGTTAATAATAAAAAAGAAATGACATTAAAATATAGCCATGTGTGGATTGCAGACAAGTTAACGATCCTTTGTGCAGTCAGATGCCTGTCCCTTTAATTGAGGCATAATAATGCTTGTAATAACACCCTGAATCTGTTTATGGCTTCCCCTTTCTGAGGAGCTCAAAGCACTTTCTCTTCTTATCTCATGTGTCTCCCCAACTTCCCAGGGAAGTGGGCCTTATCGCCCCCAATTTCTCAGGGGTCTGTGAGCTAGTGACTCATTCTGGGCTCTGAGGTGCACCTCATGGTTCCTGGCCTGGGTGGGGCCTGAGCTCAGCCTGGAATACCCCTAGATTCTAGGCAATGAAGAAGAGGGCGCTGTGCACTGCAGGCGATGAGAGCCAATGTCACCGGAAGGGGAAAGGCTGGGGGAGAGAGGAGTGAGGCAGGAGAGAGATGGACTGGAAGGAGGGGAGGTGCAGGGGACACTGGATGCAGTGTCTTGGGAGCAGGGCCATGTCATCTAGACCTTTCCATTCCTAGGACAGAGCACTGGGCACAGCATGGTATCGAATGGTAAGCCAAGTGTGCAGATGGTGGTGGAATTGTTTAAGACCCAATACAAAGGTCATCTCTCCTGGTCCTTCTCCATCAGGGACTCTCACAGGGCTGGGAGCCTCAGTTTCTTCTTCTCAGGGAGTGTTGTGCTAGTGTTAACTATTTCCGTGCTGACTACCCTCATTCAGTGTCAGCACCCAGACAAGGAAGAGTCTAACTGGCCCTGCCAGGTAAGATCTCTTAGCGCAGGGTGTCTTATCATCAGCAGAGCTGTGAACAGGGGAATCCAGGAAAGGCTAGACTTTAAAATCAGAAATACCAGAGTCAAAGCCAGGACCGGCCTGTCCTCAGCTGTGGGGCTCAGGAGACCCCCTTAGCCTCAGTGAACTGCTTCTTCCCCTCCCCGCCTGCCACCCTGGTTCCTTCCCATTTCAGAAAGGAGCTGAGAAAATGACTTTTCTGGGTAGTGGTGAGGTTAACTGTCGTGATGCTATGTGGCACCTGATAGGTGCTGGGTATGCGTTTCCTACGGCTAATTTTAGGTGTGGTGGTTCTGGCTCTTTATGGTCATGGCCTTCTGAGAATAGGCGTGCTTGGAATCCCCTGAGAGATTTTGTGTGTGTGTGTGTGTCTGTGTGTCTGTGTGTGTGTGTGTGTGTAGGTAGGTAGGAAGGATGGAGCTACACCTGTCTGTCAAAAGGAATCTGCTACCAGAGGAGCTCACTGCATTAAGTATATGCTTGAATATAGAATAGCACATGGGCCTTGGTTTGTCTGGTGCCCAGGGGTCTTCTGCAGGGATACCAAGGCCCCTGGGTGGGGTGGCCAGTGGTCTTTTCTAGATCATGGACCACACTTGGGTCCACACTGTGTGAGGGGTCGCTGACAGGGGTCGGAGGACGTGGAATGAAGGGCTTCTGGCTTGCCTCACATTATCTGCCACCTCTGAACTTCACGTGCTGCTTTCTCTGGGGAGGTGGCCTGAGGGCACATGTTCTCAGCAAAGCGAGCTCTGTGAGAAGCCCCGGGCTGCTGGACAGAGAGCCCTGCGGACTCCCGAGCACAGTCAGTAGACTTGCCAGGCATTCATTTGCCTTTGATCAAATTTATGTTTCATATTGATGAGGAAGTAATTAGAAGTGGAGATTAAGCTTTATAACCATTTCCAGCTCCCTCTGGCATCCGAGAGACCCCTAAGAAACCTCAGTGCAGGCTGAGGTGCCACGTGCACCTTCTTTCTGTAAACCCCCAGCCCCTGAAGGAAAGAGTTCCCAAAGGTCTCAGGTCAGCAATGCAGGTAGAGTCCAGCCTGATGGGCTGATGTGGGCTCTGGGCTGGACACTGCCCACTACTTGCTCTGTGACTTTGTGCAGAGTCTGACCAAGCTTTGCTCTGTTGGAGATAAGAGCTGACAGTGTGAAACTCTGTCTCTAAGGTGTAGGATTCTGAATAGATCTGTGGAGGAAGGAATTTGTTCCAGGCATGAGAGCAGTAAGCAGCCAGTGGTGGAATCTGAAAGACTTGGGTCCACGTGCAAGGTGGAGCGCAATCAGGAGCATGACGGGTGCTGAGCCTGGACTTGGGGCTCTTGAGGAGGCCCCGGGGTCACGTACCTGGGACAGCTGCGAGCCAGGGCTGGGGACTGAACAGCATGGAGTAGTTTCTCACCTGCTGTTTTCACACGTCACTAGTCAACATCCATAGTGCCCAGCTCACTTTTACAGGTGACACAATTGAAGCCCAGAGAGGAAAAGTCTCCGAATCCACATAGCAACCGGGCGCCGTGGCTCATACCTGTGAACCCTAACTGCTCAGGAGGCTGAGATCTCAGGAGGCTGAGATCTGAGGATCATGGTTCAAAGCCAGCTTGGGCAGGAAAGTCTATGAGACTCTTATCTCCAGTTAAGCACCCAAAAGGTGGAAGTGGAGCTGTGACTCAAACACTAACTATGAACAAAAAGCTTAGGGATAGTGACCAGTACTGGCACGCACGCACGCACGCGCACACACACACACACACACACACACACACCAACAAAGTCAGGCAACAAGCTGGTGTCACTAGAATTTGAACCCACATTCATCTGACTGTCTGCCCCTGCCTCGCTGCAATTCATGTCAAGATGGTTGTGCTAAAGAAGAGCTTGTAGATTCTCATTGGAGTGGGTCTTCAGATGTCTCTCCCACGGGAGGCAGACAGCTTTTCTTTCCCAAGAGCAGGGAACTCGATGTTTGGGAATAGAGTAGGAGGAGAAGATGTTGCAGAGTCAAAGACACCGAAGTGCTACCTCCTGTCATGGCAGGTGAGACGGAGTTCCCTGGATCCATGACAGGAGGTGGGTGCTGTCCCTGCAGGGTCGGAGCTGGGTGGATGGCCCCAGGACAGCTGATTTTTATTGCAACACCTTAGGAGGGTAGATAGGTCTTGAAGTCTTAAAAGACACAGGTTTCCAGACCTTGTGTCACCATGGAGAGGCTGAGGGTGGAATTGCGTAAGGACAACCTCTACTTGGGTACAGGAAACATGACAGCCAGTTTCTTTTCCATGTTACCGTGAGTGACTCACTTTTCCAAGAAACCAAGCCATTCCCTGGTTAGTTTGGGACCCAGGCCAAGGCTGAGTGGAGCAGGAAAGACATAGAGTGGGGGACAGCAAGGTCCCCCCACACCGCCCTTCACGCGGAGCACAGAGCTTAATGTATAACATATGGTTCTCTCACCTGGCTCTGACCCATGTGTCACTCTATGCAGTTATTCCTGAGCCCAGCATGGGAAGAGAGATCGCTGGGCCTATGGTACATAAGCAAAACCATGGCACAATCTGAGGATAAAGCTGCCCAGTCCTCAGCCCTATTTTCCCTGCCTGGTTTCGGAAGGCCTCAGAGCCAGAGGTCTAGGTTAGATCCAAGCTCTCGATGTATGTTTGCACGTTTGCCTCTCCCCTACCTGCGCCCCCCCACACACACAGCCCTTGCCACTTACAGAGCGATGGGCAGGTCATTCCTACCTGAAGCTTAGTTTCCTCATCTGTCACATGGGGCTAGCAAGACTTACCTCTCAAGGACTGAATAAAAGAGAGTAATAGAATCCGGTGGTCAAGAGGCCTGGCTTTAAATGGCAGCCTCCTTCTCCATCACGGATCCTCAGGGCAGACCCTGCTGTTTGGAGGTTCAACATGATCATCCAGCTCCCTGTGGCAAAAATATAGACAATAGTCCTGGCACATTCTAGGTGTCCAGCAAAGTTGTTAATTGCTTTTTCCTTTGTGTGGCTCATTCTCTCATGAATCTGCTAAGGTGAGTTATTTGGGTCTGAATAGGTCAAATTGTTTCAGACATTGCTCTTTTCTAGGTTCCTCGTTCAGAAACCAGGATCTAATCTTTTATGGGTTGTTGTGAGACCAACCGAGCTGGCAAAACTACCCTGGGAGCGCACAAGCTGAGCCTCAGAAGTACTTCATAAATGTCAGCGTTGTGGCAGCTATAAATAGTTCTTTCTGCTGGTGATGCAGCTCTGGCCGGTGCCTCAGCCCAGTGGTCAAGGCTGGGTTGACTCACCATGGAGTGGCAGGCTGAGGGAGTGATTCCCAGATGGCCAGGCAGGAGCCGCTGGCCTTCTCACTGAGCCTCAAGGAGATTTTAAGAGCCTAGGGATTTTAGCATGCAATGAAGACTGGTCTTGGCTGGGCACAGAGGAGTTGGGACCGAGGGAAATGGCTGAGAAAGCAGACGAGGACCTTGGAAAGGTGGTCTCTTAGTGGAGGCTGGCCAGCTAGAAAGCCACAAATGTATGCAGCTAGAAAGACACTCCTCCTTTCTGTGGAAGCAACAGAGCTGGGAGGGATCCTAGAGCCTGCTCTTGGCCAAATCAGGCAAGATGCTCTTCCTTCTTAGGAACAAGAAGGGCTGGGTTAGACTCTAATCCCAGCGAGTGTTTTCTACAAATTGTGTTCTACAAAATGTTCTACAAAATGTGCCCCTCCGCTGGGGTGCGCACATCATTTCCAGACAGACAGCCTGTTTGGATGCTCAGAGCACAGAGGAAGAGGAGAGAGGTCCAGAGAGTATGAAGGAGGTGACACAAGACATTTCTCCACCTCCGCCATCTGTCATTGCTGCTTTCACATAAGGAGCTATTCTTGTTGAGGTCATCAGTGACCTTCTTGTGGCAAAGCCAGTGGGTGCATCGCAATCCTAATCTTCACGAATGTGAATATCATGCTGGGTACCACCCTTCAGTTGTTCTCTTCTGTATCCTCAATGGCCTTTCTCGGTTTCCCTGCTATGTGGCGTCCATCCATCCATCCATCCATCCATCCATCCATCCATCCATCCATCCATCCATCCATCCTTCCATCCACCCACTCCATCCATCATCCATCCACCCACCCACCCTCCTGTCCATCCATCCATCCATCCATCCATCCATCCATCCTTCCATCCTTCCATCCACCAACTCCATCCATCAACCATCCACCCACCCACCCATCCTCCTGTCCATTCATCCATCCACCCATCTTTCTGCCTCTCTGGTTTTTGTAATTAAGGAGACTTTAATGGAGGTAAAGTGTATAAAATGTAGAAGGATTAAGGAAACCCAACAGCAGAGTACCACACACTAGGACTCAAGTATCAGGGAGCCATGAGTAGCTCTGGGCTATCAGAACCCCCAGTGAAGCTAGGAGGAGCTTCCTGCAGGAACAGGGCCTTCAGCAGTGAACACAGCCAGCAGGGATAAATGTGTTGGCTTGGTTCTCTTCCCTCCCTCTGCTGGGTTTCCAGAACCCTCAGTCCGTCATCTTATTTCTCTAAGATTTGCTCCTCATTGTCTTTCGGTCTCAGCTCCTATGGCCTCCATTTTTGCCCTGAGTTCTGGCCATACTCACCCGGCTTGCCTCCAACCTTGCAGATTTCGCTCATGCTACCATCATCCTTCCAGATGCCCCCATCTAATTCTTCCTTGTGCAAGATCACTCTTCCTCCTCCTGTTTCACCCCACTGGGGAGCTTTGCTCTGTCTTTCACATTCTGTACCAAATCTCCGTGTCCATAAAATCTGTCTACTGGGATCCTTAGGAAGACGTCATCTCGTGTAGAGCATCTTGTAGAAACGGGGACATATGTCCTTTATTTAACAACTATCCACTTACAACGTAATATATCCTCGATATTATTGTATATACCATCCATATCAACTGATTACCTATATGTAACCATTGTTATGGTTCCTATTTTATAGATCATCGAACTGAAGCACAGGGAAGGTTAAATAACGTGCTGGAAAGTTCTAGAGGCATGACTTGAATCTAAGCAAATGATCTGGCTGAGGGAGTTAATTGGGAGTTGAGACAGGACACAGGTAGGGACTTTCAATTGTCAAGCTGAGGAAAGTGTATTTTTTTTTCTTTTCTTTTTTTTAGGCAGTGGAATCTACAGGAGGTCTTAGCATTCTTGTAATATGGATGGTCCAGAGGAGCTCTGAGCTCTGGATGGAGCTGAGCAGATGGCAGCTGCCCTGCTCTGGTCTGTGCTGGTTGGGAGAGGCTGAGGGATGCGGCATGAGGTCACTACCAGGTCACCAGGGCAGGGCATGTGGATCCTATCAGTGTGGCAGGAAGAATGGTGGCAGGCTCTTCTGTGTATTGAAAGAAAGAAACCAACTGCTTGCTATTTTGGTCTTCTTTCCTTCTCTGGAGCTCCGAGGCTAGACCTGAGTGAGGAAAGCAGGTGTCACAAGCTTTGCAAATAGTTAGGAGCATCTGGCTGCTCCCAGGGGGAAATTAGCATCTTGACTCCTAAGCCTACCTTCGGGCTGGGTCACAGTTGGTAGGGTGAACAGGTAAAAGAGGAAATTCAGTGGCTCTAACACTTGGGTTTAATTGTGGAGCTATTTCCAGTCTGTTTCAATGAAGTGATTCTGTGCTGTGTATGGATGAGTTTGGGAAGCAGAAAAGGTGGTGGGAAATGGAGGGGCATTGCAGACTCAGGTTGTACATTCAAAATTTACATGTTGAAGTCTTAACCCTCAGGATGGAGGGTGTTTGGGGGTTGAGACTTTACGGCAGTAATAAAGTTTACTGAGGACATCCTTAGTGGGCCTTGACTCTGGTGCTGCATCAGAAGAGGAGGTGAGGACTCAGACTCCAACATACAAAGTCACAAGAAGGAGACACCCGTCCACTGCACCTGGAGAGAGGCTTTACAAGACACCAAATCTGGACCAGGTAAAGTGCTCATGCCTGTAATCCCAGCTACTTAGGAGGCATAGCTGGGAAGATCAAGGTCCTAGGCTAGCCCAGGCAAAATATAAGATCCTATGAGAAAAATAAGGAGAGAGAAAGAGAGAGAGAGAGAGAGAGACAGACAGACAGACAGACAGAGACAGAGACAGAGACAGAAGAGGAGGAAGACTGGGAAAAAATGGTAGAGCTCTGGGTTTGCAAGCATAAAACCCTGAGCTCAAATCTCACCCTGAATCCAAACACAAAGCAAGAAAATAAATAAAACAAAACAACAACAAACAACAAACCAAAATGAAAACCCACTGAGGGTGCTGATGCTTTGCTCTAGAACTTCGAGCCCTCGGACTATGAGAATGTAAATCTCTACTGCTTTGACCACACAGGCAAGAACTTAGATCTTGGAGCAAGATGGCACTTGGTCCCCAAGGGTTTAGGCCAGGCAAATGGGAAGGGCTTCCAGGACAGGAGGGGCTCCGAGAGGGTCACCTTGGGCACTGTGTCTTGGTCCTGCAGAGTTTTCAGACTTGACAAGACAGCCGCAGCCCGTGGAGTCCCTTGGTGGGACCCCACCCGAGCCCACGGTGAGGGAACTCCTAATCCCACAGCGCTGGAAGGATCGCTGTCCGGGATGGCATCTCAGACAAGGTGCTTTGAAGAAGGGGGACGGGGTGCGGGGAGGCGCAGAGGGACGGGCACTCTGTCTGTGTCTCTTGACCTAGCTGTTACTCTTGTGGCTCTCACACAGCTCTCCCAGCATTGCTGAAATGATGATGTCATCCACGCCTTTCCCTGGGTACAGTGTGTGTGGGGGGAGGGGAGCGGAGGGGAGGGGGTGGTGGTGAGGTCTATGTAGAGATCCACTCGTTACCAAATGGAACTGAGAACCGAGAGGTGAGAACACAAGGAGAACTTGCCAGCTGGCATTGGGTGCAGGGTTCCCTCCGCCGGGCACCCTGGGAGGCTCCATAGGTGGGTGACGCATGCATGGAGGCAGGAACTGAAAAAGGGACCTGAAAGATGCATTTTCTCGGTAACAGGAGGAGGAGGAGGGCAGCATCTGAGGGGCCACGGCCCCAGCGGCTTCCCAGGAGCAGATTTCTGCCGGTCAGGGCCGTGACACTCTGAAAGGTCACCTGTCCTGAAGATGCCACCAAGGCTGCCCGTGGCCTTTGATGGCTACTGATTTTGATAGGACCAAAAGATACATTTAACATCTTTTCATAAGTCAAGATTGATTGATTGATGATTGATTGATTTTACCCAGAGTCCAGATATCCAGATACCACAATATCTAGGCAAAGGAGGCTGGGTTGGCAGCTGGGAGGGGGAGAGTCTGGGACATTGTGAACTATGGTGGCCCCAAGAATGAGGCTAGAAGCACCTGTTGAGTATCAGGGGTGGGGTGGGGGCAATCACAGAAGGGGAGGGGGTGCTACCTGGTCCCCCAGGGCCTCGTTGACTCTGAAAGCCCAGGCTGAGGTACCTGCGTGCCTAGCGGGAGCCCGGCAGGCTGCAGATGTTACTTGGTGTAGGGTGTAGTTTCTTCCCCGTGCATTTTCCTGGGTCCTGCAGCTGAGCGGACCCGAGGAAATGAAAGTTAACCACAAGTCGAGGACTTTGGGATCTCTAATCGTAAAGACTCACAGCACTTCCCAGCCACTGCAGACGACTGCTTGCCTCCCTGAGGGCGAGTTCTTTGTGGCAAGGAGAGAGGGCTGACCCCTGAGCACAGACATCGCAGGGGAGCTGTCAGGGTTAGCTTGTAGCTTCAGACTACAGTGTAACAGACTGATAGGGTTGAAGGTGTCCCCCTCCCCAAATGACTGTCTTAATCTGATTCATCCGTAGAGTTTAACGGGGGAAGCCACTAGCTGCATGCGTGGATGTTCTCAGTGCTGGCTAGACCTGGAACGCTAGCCTGATTTACAACTCCAGGACACCGAGGCTGGAGTGGAAGGCCTAGACACAGAGTGGACCACTGAGGACCCCGGGAGAAAGATTAGGTGGCCTTTAATAACAGTGAATGAGTTAAAAAAAAATTCCTGAATCCTGGCTAGCCCATCCTACCACTCTAAGGCCAAGAAGTCCTAAGATGTTGCATGGCCCAACTTCGCAGGACTGCTGTGGTTGGGGATTGAAGGTGGCCAAGCACAGCAGGAAGGCGGAGGCTGCTCAAATCCTCAGTGACATCACTGCACTCAAAGGGGGAAAAAATACACCGGGCAGAAGAGAAAGAAAACATCTCTTGACAAATCCCCTGTCTCTGTTGCTCTGTCTCTGCCTCTCTCTGCCATTGTCTCTGTCTCTGTGCTACTGTCTCTCTCTTTGAGGCCAATGAACAAACAGGAAAGCTGCGTCAGGCCTGCTCCCAGGGCAGATGGCGTTCTTGGGTTTCAGAATGAGTCGGTTGTTGCATAAACACGGTGGCTCCGGGTGGGGCTGGCTGCGCACTGATGGCTGCCTCCTGTCTGGGCTTAGGCCCTCCTTCACATGCACACTTTTCCAGCCCATGCCCCACCCTGCAGACCCTCCACTATGTGCACTGCCTGGCCACTGACAGTTGCTATCAACGACGTCTGCCCAGTTTGGCACTACGGTGAGGCCCATGGTATGGGAAGGACAATTCTGAGTTTCAGAAGGGCGACCTGGCTCTCTCAAGGTCAGGTGGAGAGGAAATGGCGAGGCAGGTGCAGTACACAGGGCTGTATTTGGCCAACTGACCGGGAAGTTCATTTAGAAGGGAGGAGGACCACAGGCTTGACCTTGGGGAGGGATGCTGAGTGAACTTGAGCGATGCTCTGGTACAAAAGAATGGGAGCCAGAGCCCCAGATCCTCATCCTGCTGGCAGTGTGACTTTCAGGGCTGGTTTCTGAATGTTTCTGAGCCTCACTGTTCCCCATCTGCAGAATGGGGATTTCGTGTCCCCTGCCCCCTGCGTCTGTGCTGCGGATGGACCGGGTTGAGTGTTTAAAGACCCCGCGGGCTATCTACCACATCCTCTCCTCCAGCCTTTCCTTGGCGTCTTGTATTTATGTTCTGAGTAACTTAGGAGGATTTCCATTTTACCACGACCCAAGGCTCACAGAGGCTCAATCGTTTGTCTTAGATCCAGTGAGAAGCAGGGCTGGCTTTGTTGGAGCTGGGGCTTGCGGTGTCAAATCTGGCTTGTTCCTGGCAGTGCCCAAGTTCCCTGTGCTGAAGTTCTTGGGCTTGCTGGCCACCATTGGGTTCCAGGAGTCTGTGACACGCGGCCTGAGGGCTGGTCCTGGGTGAGGCAGCCACGGATTCTCCTTCTGCTCATTTCCCTGCATTGCTGGGAGCCTCCAGCCTCCTGAATCTGCCCATTCATTCTGCTCTAATGGATGCCAGTGTGTCCCCAGGTCTCAGAGCACACAGTCCGACATTCCCATTCTCTGATTCACTGAGGCCTGCTGGGCTTTCTTCGAGGGGTTGCTCTGAGAGCCCCAGGAATGTCTTGGAGTCCAAGCAGAAAGCAAACTTGGAGCTGCTGGAGAAAAGCAGTGTGCTCACTGTCTAATTGTCATGCGAGCACAGCGACACACAGCTCAGTTATCTGAAGGAAATGAGTCAGGCGTGGGGAGAGTGAGTAGTAAAGAAAACTGATCTCAAACTTGGGCATCAGGAAAGGCTTCCTCAAGCAAGGGCTGTTTGAGCTGTGATTTGAAAGGCAAGTGTGAGCCAGCTGGTAGAGTGAGATGGAGGGGCTTTCCAGGCCCTGGAGACAGCGTGTGCAAGGGGTGGATGGGTAGGGGGAGGAAGAGACTTTCTGATTGATTGAGAATGTGGCTGGAGAGATGCAGGAGATAGGGCTGGAGAGGCAGACAGATGTTGGGATTTGGAGGGATTTGGTGCTACCCGAAGGGATGTAAGTTTCAATCACAGGGGGAAACGAGAGACCACTACTAGAGAGTTTTTAACCTGGAGTCTAGTAGTAGTGAGGTGTTCATAGACTTGTGTATAGATCTTTAATAGATTCCCCAGGCTTGGTGTGTGTGTGTGTGTGTGTGTGTCTAGTTTAGAAGGAGACCAGAGTAGTTACAAAGATACAACTCAGAGGCTATGAAGTGGGACAGGTAATAGTGGACAATACCTTGGACCAAGGTAGAGATGGTGGTGTTGGAGACACACAGATGCACACTCTGCTCCAGGTCCTGCAATAGACCCTTGGACAGGGGATAAGACCCAGAACCCCCTTCAGAGGGCCTGCGGGGCCTAGAAGGAAGGAGGCACACAGGCATCAATCATATCCGCTCAGGCATGGCTGCTGGGAACAGAGGACTGGAAGGCCTGTCCACACCATGTGCTATATAACTGGCTCTTTCCACCATGCACTTTGTCCGTCAAGCATGGTAGAAACAAGGTAGGTGAGCCTTCACTGTCCTGGCCTGCTCTACCCTATCTGGGAAGTGTGGAGACTTTCTGGAACAATCCCACGCAGCCTCCTTGATGATGAGAGGTACATGGTTCTATTATCTCTGACACCACAGGTGACAGCAAACAACCATCAGATGTGCAAATAAACACCTTAGACAGTGGAGACCCTACCCCCGGTGGGCGCAGGAAGCATGAGCGAGTTCAGCCAAGACCAACTGAGCCTGTCCCAGAGCAGCAGAGGGGTCAGACAGCATGTAGATCCATGACCGTTAATAAGTGCTTCTTGCTATGATTCATTAACTGTGGCCCACAGGGCGGATCAGTTCTGTTTTTATACATAAAGTTTTATTAGAACATACTCATATCCATTTCTCTACAATGGTTTCACAGGAAGGTCTTTGTACCAACAACAGGGACTGTTACTCTGCCTAGAGCAGAGCCTAAAATATTTCACTATATGATGACCTTTAAGAAAATGCTTGTTGACTTCTGGTTTAAAGTCTTGAGTTTTGGAGCAGTTTGTTACATAGCACTAGCTAACTGATGCACTAAGGGCTACAATAAAGAGGTCAGGAAGACACAAAGGAAGGATGGGTTAGGTCTCTGATGACCGTGCCATGGAGTGGTTGGGAAGAGGCTCAGTAGAGGAAGTGATGCTGTGTCTTAAGCCATGAGTAACTCTGGGCTCAGAGGGAAACGATGAGGAAATCAAGGGTCAGAGGGATTGTGATGAGACTCGAGTCTTGTGGCAGGTTTCCTGGTTCCTGTTTAGTGACATTTTCTTCCCTTGCTGTGGTAGGCAAGCTAAACTTTTGGGGAAGAGAGAGAGAGAGGGCCACGGGGCCAGACAGAGCAGAGTTTCAGCTGTTCCATTTCTGAGATGTGGGATTTGGTTAACTCACTTCATTTCTTGGTTCCTCCGTCTCTCCATTCACAGGGCAGGCGCGATCCTAGCCGTCCGTGGGATTGTTACGGAATTTCATGAGAAAATGGCTGATGGTTCTGGCACACAGCTTTATAATTATAAAGAAGAGCCACGGAGATGGTGACAGCTTCCTATTTTAAACTGGGACAGAGATTCAACTAAAGGACCACTGGACTTTCTGGAGGGGCCTCATAGTTCGGGGTGTCAGACATTGTGCACTCATGGGCCCTATATCACATGGACGCCAAAGCTTCCCTGCTGAAGGATTTCATCTTGAGGTCTCCCATCAATAGCATCTTGGGGCCCCCAAAGTTCTCTCTCTCTCTCCCCCACCTCTCTCTCTCCCCTAGCCCACCACCCTGGGTCTGTGTAGTTCTGTGGTGAGGGCACTCAGCCATTGGCTCTTACTGATAAGTTCTGGTTCTCTGGATGGGGCCCACGCAGGCAGTGAGGCCCCAGGAAAGGCATGGGTCCAGGAGAATGCTCCTCTGTGTATATGCACGCACCAGCACGGTGCCAGGCCAAGGGAGCAGAGAAGGACCCAGGCCTGGACCGTCTGTTTTTCTACAACACAGGGGGTCTGTCAAATAGGCTTTTAGCCTAACGTGATAAATGTAGAGGCAGAGAAGCATGGGGATTCCTGGGGCCCAGGGCGTGCTCAGGCTGTGTGAGGTGACAGGGGGAAAGCATACAGCAGAGGGTGGGTGTGAGCCTGTAGCTCAGCCTGAGCAAGGCATGATGGGAACTGATGCTGCAGAGCAAGGAGCCAGAGTCCAGGTCAAGGAGACAGTAGGTCCAGCAGCAGTGACCAGAACGAACACGGACTAAGACTCCATCCTCACCGTCACCCGGAGGATGGGAATGGGGAGGCCTGAAGACAGGAAATGAAGGACGAAGGGATCTCATGGTCACCATTGCAGGTGATGGTGTCTGTGGGCCTTCTTGGCCCCAAGCAGGAGAAAGTGTGAGGAAGTTTCTAGACTCATGGTGAGTTCATTCCGACGTGGAGCTCTCCTCCTGTGCGACACTGTGTGGTAGCGTGTGTCTTCCACACCTGACAGCAGATTTCCTCGTGTCTCTTCATCCCCTGGGCCGGGCTGATGATGCACGTGGACCCTTTGAGCAGGGCACCGGGGAGGCAAAGAGGAGGAGGACGCAGATCTCTCATCCGGAGCTGCGGGGTTCAGAGAGGGGACAGCTCGGATGTGGGGCTGAAGCGGGTCCCTGGGACTCAGAGGCCAGGGCTGGTCAGTATTTGGAAATCTTTTATGCTCTTGCAGATGAATGAAGAAGTGAATCAAAGCTAGAAGTAGATATTTAAAAAAAAAAAGTCCCATCATCACTTTGGGAGATGAGATGTCCCAGTGCCACGGAGGAAGAGGAACTGGCCGGCAAGGGGGAAAAGCACCCTTCCAACACACTTCCTGCCAGGCAGCCAACGCGGGGCGCGCGGGGGGTTGCTCCATCCAGCCCGTGTTCTCGCTGGGTTCGCTTTGAATGCCGAGGGGCTTGATTCCCTCCGGTCCTGCTTGGTGCTGCGCACTCCAGCCACAGGAAGGGAGCCCGCTGGCTGCTCTGATTATACAGGACTGTGACAGACCAACTCTTGAGTTTTCTTCCACGTGGAGAGCGTGGGGAGAACAGGCATTGGCTGGTGCCCCTGACCCTCCTGTGCCTGGCAGGCCGTGTGCAGGAGGAGGAGGGGAGGGGAGGGCACAGCACCCCTCCCCTCCCCTCCCCTCCAGTGCTCCAGCCTGCCATTCTCCCCACGATCCCACAGATGTGACAGCTGAAGAGACCCCATAGCACCCATAGCACACACTGAGGCCGTGCGACACTTCACCCAACGACACTCCCTGCCTCAGGTCGCTCACAGTCAGGAGGGGGAGACAAGGTCACTCACGTGCCCTCTGGGCATCACAGGAAAGGGGCTCCGCGCTCACTTCCAGTTGTGTGGGCTGGCTGGTGAGGATGTTTGTGCTGGGTGTGAATGTGAGGGTGAGTGTGTGTGGGCCTGCACGGATGTGTGGAGGAGAGTCAAGTGTGTGTGGATGGGTGGATGAGTGTGTGTAGGTGTGAAGGTGTGAGAGTTGAGTAGAGGTGGTGTGTGTGAGTGTGTGAACATGAGTCAGAGTGAAGTCATGCATGGATTAAATGAAAGTGTGTGTGTGTGTGTAAATGTAGATACCGGCATGTGGCGATGTGCTTGTACCAGGTGGTTCACATGTGTGTGTATGTGTGTGTGTAAATGTAGATACTGGCATGTGGCAATGTGCTTGTACTAGGTGGTTCATATGTGTGTGTGTGTGTGAATGTAGATACTGGCATGTGGCAATGTGCTGTACTAGGTGGTTCATATATGTGTGTGTGTGTAAATGTAGATACTGGCATGTGGCGATGTGCTGTACTAGGTGGTTCATGTGTGTGTGTGTGTGTAAATGTAGATACTGGCATGTGGCGATGTGCTGTACTAGGTGGTTCATATGTGTGTGTGTGTGTAAATGTAGATACTGGCATGTGGCAATGTGCTGTACTAGGTGGTTCATGTGTGTGTGTGTGTGTAAATGTAGATACTGGCATGTGGCGATGTGCTGTACTAGGTGGTTCATGTGTGTGTGTGTGTGTGTGTGTAAATGTAGACACTGGCATGTGGCGATGTGCTTGTACTAGGTGGTTCATGTGTGTGTGTGAGACCCGGGTGCACATGCTCATGTGTGTGGCAGTGTGTGTGAGTGCACGGGTGTGGGGATTAGGTGTGCATGCTGTGTGTGGCACTGTGCCTGTGGCTCTGAGTGTGTGAAGGCTGGAGGTACCTGCTCTGTATGACAGTGTGAGGGCGAGTGTGTCTAAGTGTGTGAGTTGGCGTGCATGCTCTGCGTGTGTGTGTGTGTGTGTGTGTGTGTGTGTGTGTGTGAGTACCTCAGTGCCAGTGCGAAGGCTGTGGAACATGGCGGGAGACCTGGGCTTCGGGTGCTGAGCCTCTGCAGTTGCAGTGGGAGCTGAGGCTCGAGGTCCCCTCTGCAGGCAGACATGAGGAAGAGGAGGGCTGCGTTGGGCAGCAGCTGTGCCTGGCTTGTGTGTGTGTGTGTGTGTGTGTGTGTGTGTGTGTGTGTATGTGTCCCACGGGGACCTCTTGCATGGCTGTGGGGGACAGTGCCCCCTCCCTGTCCCTCCAGGCTCCTCATCCTTGGCCACACCTGGGCCACACCCCAGCTTCACAGCCCGCCCACCCTGGTGCTCGCTGGAGCCGTCCTGCGTGGAGCTCCTCTGGCTTGGAGGGCTTCTGGTCTCGTTCTCCTGGCTGCTCTGCGGGGTTTGGATGAATCCCGGCTCCCTCATGATTTCAGGCTTGTTTTGCTTCCGCTCAGAGCACTGTCTTGCCCTCCCTGGGCCAGGGCTCAGCTGGCTCTGGGGAGGAGAAGAGGGATTGCCCCATCCAGCTGGGTCCTGCCCGGAGCCCCGTGGGCAGCTGTCAACAGCCCGGCCAGTTCCTCCTTAGACAAGATCCCTTTCCCGCGTTGCCCAGCTGGCTGCTTCCGGCACAGCCTCACCCCTACCCGCACCTCCCGTCGTGCCAGGGTGCCCACGGAGCCAGAGACGTGGTTCTCTTCACTGGACTTGTGCACACAGCACCTGCAGCGTGCCGCCTCTGCTCGCTGCAGGGAGGACCCCGCTAGAAAGACAGGCCACAGGCACGGAACTTGGGTGCTGGATGGGAGACGAGTTGGGTGCTCGGTTCTGATTGGTTGAGCGAATGAGCTTGATTGGCAATGAACTTGCACAGGGAGATAGAAAGTGGTCACAGAGGGTGTGTAGAGAAGGTGACGCTTAGCCAAAGACTGGGAGAAGGCAAGGGAGAAGGCCCCACAGCAGTACAGGAGAGGATGTGTTAAGATGTGTGGCAGCAAGTGCAAAGGCCCTGAGGTGGGAGCGTGTGGGTGGATTCCAGGGAAGTGGCTGGACCAGGAGGGCCGGGTAGGTCATGAGATCAGGGACTGAGCAAGAATGATCTGATAAGGCCTGGGAGCTTATCCTGAGTCACCTGAGGGGCTTTGAAAGCAGAAGTGAGAGGAATGGAGACGCTAAGGCTGTCCTGGCTGTTTGGAGAACCTGGGAGAGACCAGAGAGGAACAGGAAAACAGAAAGGGACCATTCAGTGGGAGTGCGCCCCCCTCCCCCCAGCCCATCCAAGCCCAGCTCAGGGGTGTTGGGTCCACACAGGGGACTCTTTTGCATTTGTTGTCACAACTGACAGCATCGTGATCACCAGCTGTGTAAACTTACAAAAGCTGGGTGGTTTTTTTCCCCCCTGTCTGCACATCACTTTTCTTTATTTTAAAATGGGGACACTCATATCTACTTTTCGGGGGAGGGGTGATCTTGAGGGAATCATTGTTATTCAGAACTATGATCTGGCCAGAAATCGGATAACTGGTACCCCTACATCAGTGGTGAGGAAATTGGGGCCATAATTTGCCCAACCAATCCGAAGTGTTGACAGTTAAATAGCCCCAAATCCAGGCTGGGTACAGAGATGTGTAGGATCCAGCTGTGATCCCTTCTGCCCAACCTAGCTCCCAGCCTCATGAGATACCAGGCCCCACTCCGAACTACTAGAGTCCTGGGTACTGCCCATTTGAGTACCCCATGTTTGCAATCCTTCCTTCTTTCCTTGCTTGCTTCCTCCCTCTCTTTCCCCTCCCTCCCTCCCTCCCTTCCTCCCTCCCTCCCTCCCTCCCTCCCTTCCTTCCTTCCTTCCTTCCTTCCTTCCTTCCTTCCTTCCTTCCTTCCTTCCTTCCTTCCTTCCTTCCTTCCTTCCTTCCTTCCTCCCTCCCTTCCTTCCTTCCTTCTGTGAATCACTGGGATTTGAACTCCAGCTCTACCATTTGACTCATATCCTTAGCCCTTTTTGCTTACATTACTTTCCTTGCTGTTGCTGTTGCTTACAAATACTTACAGTTTTCTTGATGAGTCTCATTTGGTTAATTGCCATGTTTGATTCCAGTCTGTAAGTGCTTCCCAAGCACTGCTCTGGGCTTGTGGCTTGCTGTGAATCTGGTCTTAGGAGTGGGTTTACTAATTTTCCCTAGATACTCGTGGATCCATCCTCTTGTTCTCTGGGTCTTGGAGGTGCAGAGACGACTGTCCTCTTCACTTGGCAGGAGAGCTCCTTTGATTAGCGATGGAGAATCCAAGAACTCTGGGAGGCATTGAAGGGTCCGCAGAAACTGAAAAATACCAAGGCCTGTGAGAGCAGTGCCTCTCTGGGAGGAGGTGGGTCAGGAAGCTTTTCTTCACGGATGGGCCGGTGCACCGCACTGGAAAGATGACAGGAAGGAGATGAGGGAGAGGAGAACTTGACAAAGCCCAGAGGGTATTATTAGCTTGTGAGTCGGGATTTATATTCTTTCATGGCTTCTCTGTCAGGCAGTGATCCGTCATACGTTATACACTCTCCTAGCATCTAACTCATGGAACTCTTTCTAGGTAGAGTTTCTAAAGAAGCCATGCGAGTTATTTAACTTTTGATGATTTTTTTTGTCAGCAGGATGTACACATAGCATTTATCCTGTAAGGTGAGAGGATTAAGAGTCCGTGAGTGGTGGATGTGATGATGGGCAGTACTCAACAGATGCTCAAGAAAGGTATTATTATTCTAGTGGCAACGGCCTTGATGAACTGAGGAACTAGCCTGAGCAGAAGCATGCTTATTCCCGCCTATTCTTAGGTTCCTGAACTCAGAGTTCTCTTCAGCAAGTGTCTTGCAGACACTTGACTTCAATGAATGCGTCTGAGGCGAACATCTACCCTGTCTGTAGGAGGCATCTCACCCCAGATTCGGCCCCTTGGGGGATGTAGGCCCAAGCCTGGCCTGCGGTGGAAGAAGGAAGACCCTCAGGACACTGAACCAGTCCTGCATTTTCCTGCACATGGCTTTGTGAGTTCCTGTTGGGGAGAGAACATTTGACCCCTGTTTTAGAAAGATTGCCTTTCACAATCTCCCAGTTCCCTCCGTGCAACTTGCTGAGCTGACAGGATGCACAGAGAAGAACTAACTATTTTTAGGGTAAACTGGAAGGATTAGAACTTGGCTCTCTTCTCAGATATCAAATCTAGTCTTTTAAGGAGCCCAGACAGGAATCACTGCGGAATTGGACACAGAGAGCTGTTTACTGCTCTCTCGTTGCTTGCAATTCCCACCTAAAAATGATACCAGGCCTCAGGGTACCAAGCCTCAGAGCTTTGTATAGATTGCATCTTTTATTTATTACATCAACCTCCTAGGTCTGGTTTAATTCACTCCCTTTTGCTGATAGGAAAATAGAAGCAAGGGGAAGGGAAGGAACTTGACTTCAACCACACAAGAGAGGACCAAGGGGAGATGGAATTGAAGGCTGCTCTGTCTGGCTTCTGGACCTGAAATCTCAGAGGATGACAATAATGAACCAGTCCACACAAGAAAGATGCCCCAGCCTTGCTGAGGCCAACCATTTGTTCTGGTGGGTTTGTCCAGAGCCTCACCTTGATGAGGGTTGGGGTAGTAGCTGATTCTCAGGCGGGGCATTCAGGCTTCTGCCTCTGAGCTCACAGCCTCCCAAGCAATGAGTAAAGTTTTACAACGGTCAGAGTCTTTCATTTTTCCTTTTGGACATTTTCTTCCCAGACACAGGCCTCCTAGGGAGTCTGGACAAGACTCCACAGGATTCTGGCCGGGGGTGGCAAATTGCCATCTTCGCAGGAAAGGAAGTGATGGGATCAGGCTTGCAGAGGCTAAAGCGGAGCAGCCCAGGAACACCTTGGGTACCACTGCCCACTGGCCTCTGCCATCTGGCTCTTAGAATGGCTACTCCTCCTCCCTCCCACAGGCTGCCTTTGAACCCACACCTCCACTCTTCTCCCAGCTGTCCTTCTTGTCGTCTAGGAAGGGAAGGTCCCAGGCCACTTTCCAGACTCTCTGGCAGCTAGGGATGGTCTGTGGCTTGGCCAGTGTGATGCGAGTGTACGTCTGATGAGATGTCTCCTTTCTCCTTGTGTGTAGAATGTGGGCATGATGGTTGGAGCCATGGCAGATACTTTACGAATATGAGGGAATAGTAAGAGAACTGCAAAGCTGGTCACGATACAAACTCACAGCAGCAGAGTCAACTTGAGTTGTCTCACTGTGTTTCACATCAATCTTGTGAAGTTAACATTATTTGTACCTTTGATTTTCTGGTACAGAACAAGCTTGGACTTTAAATATTATGGTAGTGAAAAAAAAATAGAAGCAATTCATCTCAACGATGGCAGTTTCATGAAAGGGGTGGCTTGGAGCTGAATTTTGAAGGATGAATTTTGATAAACACAGGGCATAATGGAGAGAGCATTCCTAGTTGAACTAAGAGCAGCAAATCCCAAAGCACAAAGATGCTCGGGTGACCCGGTTTGCCTCCAGTCCTTCACTTCGCTTCCCATGGTTGAACATGGCTGCCAGCAGCTTCTGGACTACATAGTGCTTCTCTCCTTAGTAGGTAGAGATGGAGATGAATTTTCTCTTTTGCTTCCAGCAGACACCTTGAAATCCACTCTGACTGGGTCAACTGACATCACATATTTACCTATAGAGCAATTCCTGATTGAGGGTAGCTGGAACTCAATGATTGGCTTAACCATGGTCACGTGGCTAGAACTGGGGTTGGGAAGAGCTAGCCTGACCCCAACCCCATAGGGAAATCAGGAGAAGATGAGAGCATGAGGATGTGTTCTTGGAAGATGCCTACATTCTCCTTCATCATCTTAAAAATTTTATATATTACTAGTCTTTCCCAGTTGGTTTTACTTATTATTAATTTTAAACAGTATGTCATTTTTTCCCTGTTGGTTTTAATAAAGAGGACTCTAAAGTTAGACTTGAAGCTAGGGAATGAAAACTTGGTCTTTAATCTGACAAAAAAACCCCAAGGGATAACTGGGCAAATGAACTGAACAGGTAGTTCTTGGAAGACGTAAACATGCTCAATAAACATATGAAACAATATTCAATAGCCCTGGTTATAAAGGAAATTAAAAAATGAGGGAGAATCCATCTCACCCCAGTCAAGAAATACTCACCATCAAGAAAACTAAAAGCAAATTCTGGCAAAGAGGTAGATGGGTGGGGGACAAGGACCCCCATACACTGCTGGGTGAGAAGGTAATGAGGGTGAGCACTATTGAAATCAGTACGGAGTTTTCTTAAAAAACAAACTATGAGCAAACGTAGTCATTATATTCAATGTACATTATGTAACGAGGGTAGGGACAAAAAGGGGGATGGCGGAAGGGGTGACATTGACTAAGAAGAATTGTAACCTCATTATACAACTAAATCATCATCATCATCATCAACATCAACATAAACCAGCCTCATGACTCTACCATGATCCTCTTGACTCACAGTGGCAGGCCAAAGATGCTTCTGTCTGGGCCTGGCCATTCCGATGCCCCAGGCCATGCTGTCATCAACGAATGCACACGTCTTTGGGAGGTCAAAGGCTGAGCAGGAAGCAATGAGGGAAGGGGACATTGCATCCGTCCATGCCCCCTCTTCAAGGGGCTCAGCTGCTGTGTGAGGTGGATGGGAAGAGCACTGGAAGGAGGTCAGTCCTTGGAGTCCAGGCCCCAGGTTCCAGTCCCAGTGCCCTCCCTGTGGGCTTCAGGTCCTCGCTGCCTACGATCTCATTTCAGCATCAGGGTACAGCTGGTTCTCTTCTTCCATAGGCAAGGATTGAAAAAGGCAGCAAGTGACCAGCGAAAGATGCAAGAGAGTGGACTCTTACTATCAAAAATAAGACAACTTGAAAGCCAGACTCCAGCCGTTGCCAGCACACCAGGGATGAAGATGTGACAGACCCAGGGGAAGAGGAAGAGCTGTGCTTGGACTTTCCTTCCCAGCGACTTCTCGGTGTCTTTTCCTTAGAGGCTACAGGGACCTGGAGGCCACGCCTCAGGCCCTCTCAGCGGAGACAACCTGTGCTGCCTGCACCTGCCGGCACCACCAGAGAGTCAGCACCAGGCCACCCACGCCACCTGTGGCCACCTCATCACTGACTCAGAGTCCCTGCTTCCTAAACTCCAAGCTTAAACTCTGCCCTGGGGACGCTGGCCTCCCGGCTCCTGTCTACTCATCGCTTCCGTGGTATTTAAAGTTCACCCTTCCTTCCTTCCTTCCTTCCTTCCTTCCTTCCTTCCTTCCTTCCTTCCTTCCTTCCTTCCTTCCTTCCTTCCTTCCTTCCTCCCTTCCTCCTTTCCTTCTTTCCTTCCTTCCTCCTTTCCTTCCTTCCTTCCTTCCTTCCTTCCTTCCTTCCTTCCTTCCTTCCTTCCTTCCTTCCCTCCTTCCTTCCTTCCCTCCTTCCTTCCTTCCTTCCTTCCTTCCTTCCTTCCTTCCTTCCTTCCTTCCTTCCTTCCTTCCTTCCTTCCTCCTTTCCTTCTTTCCTTCCTTCCTTCCTTCCTTCTCTCTCTCTTTCTTTCTTTCCTTCTTTCTTTTTTTCTTTCTTTCTTTCTCTCTCTCTCTCTTTCTTTTTTTCTCTCTCTGTCTCTTTCGTTCTCTCTTTCCTTCTCTTTCTTTCTTTCTTTTTTTCCTTCTCTTTCTTTCTTTCTGTACTAAAGTTTGAATTCAGGTCTCACACTAGTTAGGCTAGTTCTCTGTCACTTGGGTCACTCTACTTGTCTTCCTTTTTTAAACTGGTAATTTTAAGATGGAGTCTCACTTTCTGCTTGGGCCAGCTTGCTGCCCTGGGCCACTGGGATAACAGGCGTTCATCACCATGGCCGCCCAGTGGTCGAGACAGAGTCTTGCAAAGTTTTCTTTCCAGGTTGGCCTCAAACCTTGATCCCCTGATCTCCACCTCCCAAGTACCTAGGTTTATAGGTTTGTGCCCCAACACTCAGCCACTCTCATTCTCAAATGCCATCCCCAGAAATATCATATCATGAGTGCAAACCCAGGTTACTTGTCAAAGGCATAAAAAATACATACTCATGAAAATAAACTAGCCGTGTATATGCTGCCATCTGAGTTCATGCACCGCGCTGGGAGAGAGCTCCGGAACAGCGATGCTGTCAGTGCCCCGGGAGCCTCACAGGCAGGAGACCACACTCATCTTGTCCACCCAGGAGACAATGGCTCTGGTTTAATCCTAGCCTTTGGGTCATTGTACAGAGGAGGCAGCCCAGGACCAAAGAGAGATTAATTGACTCTGTTAGAAAAAAGTAGAATTTGAGATGAACGTGGAGTTTGAAACCCCAGGCTTCCCCCAACCCCCAACACTGTTTATAGAGTTCCACCAACAGAGGTTGCTGCTGTGGCTCCGTGGCTCACAGGTGGGCTGGGGGTGCTCTGCCAGGCTGGGTGCAGGGACAGCTTCCCCTCAGCCCGGCAGGTGGCAGGGCCGACCCAGGGGGTGAAGTTATTCTCCCTTTCCTGCATAAAGAGACCATCAATGGCATGAGATTTCATTGGGTGGAAGGCCGGCTGGATTCCTTTGCTCAGGGTCTATGTGCGGGGCTCCGTTTGAGGTGACCTTCAGGGTTTCTCCCCTGCACTCACTGTGAGTCCCGACTGCCGTCCTTGCTGCTCCTGGCTACGCGGTGCTGGGGAAGGCAGCGGGCACTCTGCCTTAGCGCCTTCATCGTTCCCGCGGGCCCCTGGGGGAGAAGCGTTGCCTGCCTCTCAGGATGGCCGCGTGGGGGGTGTTCACAGGGGTGCCTCACAGGAGGGCAAATGAGTCTGCAGAGTGACGGGTGCGTGGATTCGAGTGATGGCCAAGCATTCCTAGAGTGGCCACTTGGGGCTGTCTGCCCGTAAGTGCTGAGCTATCGTGAGAGTATTGTGGGAAACAGATCCATAAACACAGACTATGCACATGTATCCTGGGAGACGGGTCCCCAAACAAGCAGACTCAATCCAAGAGGAATGACTGAGTGCCACCTGACCCAGCCGACAATGGTATGGCTATGTATGTGCACACTGCGTTCACTTACACACACACACACACACACACACACACACACACACTCTCTCTCTCTCTCTCACACACACACACATGTTCATTCCCATTTTCTGCAAGGATCTTCCTTTAACATTTTTTTTGGTAATTTTTCTTTCTTTTTATTATTATCTTTAAGTAGTTGTACAAAGGAATTGCATTTAACAAAGCAGTGTATGAACATAATGTGTCTTGATCAATGACACCCCTTTCAATGACACAAATGTAATATTAATTGTACAAAGGGGTTTCATTATTATACATCATATGCTTACTTGAATTCACTTCCTCTGTTATTCTGTTTACCCTTCCATTCCCCCCCCCCCCCCTTTTTTTTTATCAGTCGTGGGGCTTGAATGCTGGGCCTGGGCGCTGTCGCTCAGCTCTTCAGCTCAAGGCTAGTGCTCTACCACTTGAGCCACAGCGCCACTTCTGGTTTTCTGAGTGGTTTATTGGAGATAAGAGTCTCACAGACTTTCCTGCCCTGGCTGGCTTTGAACAGTGATCCTCAGATCTCAGCCTCCTGAGTAGCTAGGATTACAGGCGTGAGCCACCAGCGCCCGGCTCCCCCCTCTTTTTAAATTAATTTTTAAATTGCTATTATAAAGGTGATGTACAGAGAGGTTACAGTGATGTAAGTCAGGTAAAGAGTACACTTCTTTTTGGACAATGATACCCCCTCCTTTTTATTTATTTATTAAAAAAACAGTTTTGATGGGCTTTATTAACAAATATAAAGTGTTTTAAAGCTGGGCACTGGTAGCTGATGCCTGTAATTTTGGCTGCTTTGGTGGCTGAGAATGAGAGGATCATGGTTTAAGGCCAGGCTGGGTAGAAGAGTTCTTAAGGACTGGCGCCCCTGCCCCCCGGCCCGCTCCCCATAGCTGGTCATAGTTGCACACATCTGTCATGAAAGGCAGAGATCGGGAGCATCATGGCATGGTACCAGGAGTCTCTGAAAACTCCTCAGGACTCCATCTGTGTGAAGGGAAGCTGGCCTCAGGAGCTCTGGCTCTGTAGGCCCTAGCAACTCCGGAAGTCTATAGTAGGTAGATTGAGGCCCAGGTGCATCTGGGCAAAAAAGGGACATCTTATGAAAAAAAAATATAACCACTAAAGACAGAGGTGAGTTAGGTGTGGCCTGGCTGCACAGCCGCAGCCTAGCGAGTGTGAGGCCCTGAGATGCAGCCTCCTCTCCGCTCACACCCCCCTTCCAGCGAGTGTGAGGCCCTGAGATGCAGCCTCCTCTCCGCTCACACCCCCCTTCCAGCCGATTCCCCCCTTCAGTCTCCCTGGTAGAGCCAAGTCTTTGTGTGTGTCTCTTACAGAGACCAAAGTGGACAAGAAGAATACTACTGCACCTTTGTTAAGGTTTGATCAATGAGTTTTGTTCCACCCTATCACTCAACAGATACACAGAATGTTCAAGGCTTTGTGTTCTTGAGAAAATGCAATGTCCTTCCAGAGTCTTCAACCGTGAGAGCCCAGAATGCCCCGGGGGTGCAGTTCCACGTTGCTACAAAGTGGCTGGGGTGGTGAGAGCGAGCAATGTTTGCCCGGTCACAGGAGACAGGAGTCAGGTTGAGATGAGAGGGTTGGGGGTGGGGGGCCGGGCACTCCGGGGAGCCGGCCCAGAGCAGCAGTCTGAGAGCCGGAGTTCACGTTTGTCACCCGTTTCATAAGCTTTTGTGCTTATCTGTCAATTAGTGAGCTGTGGGTGGAGGATGTTCAGATTAAATACACCACTCTCCTTGCTTTCTGGAGATCAAAGGAGCCAGGCATGGTGGCGCCTGCCTGTAATCCCAGCACTCAGGAGGATGAGACAGGGGGATCCTATATTTGAGGCCAGTTTGTATACAGAGGAAAATCTTATCTCAACAGACATGGGAGGTGAGGAAAGGCTGGTAGGAAACAAATGTACAAAGTGCTTGTTAAAAATCTGTGATGCTAACGAGTCACTTGGGGTTTTGTTCAAAGTGCTCTGAGAAGGTGTTTGTGCACTGCACCCTGGAAAGACACAGGCTTCCAGGATGGCTGCCACGGGGTTTCATTTCCAGCTCTGCCAGTTCACTCCCTGCATGACCTTAGAAAAGTTACGTAGTCTCTCTGAGCTTTGGTTTTCCTATCTAGACAAGAGCAAATAAAAGCCATCTTTGGGCACTGGTGAAGAAAGGGGAAACAGGATATTCTTGATAAAGCTTCTGGCTCAGTAAATGGGGTCTGTCATCATCTTCAACTGTGAGGGCCACGGGCCAGATGTTCAACTTCTCCTAGCATCTGGGAGCTTCAGATGTGCTTGTCATACAAGGAGGCCCAGCAGCTGCGAGAGGCGGAGCAAAGGACGGTTGTCATCTGATGATTGGCCAGTCCTCCTTGGGGCAGGGGAGGCCGCACAGCACGGAGGTCTGTCCAAGTCTAGCAAGGAACTCCAGGGTTGTAGGAGTAGGGTAGGCGAGCCAGGCAACCTTGGTGACCTCAGGTCCCTCTCATCCTCAACCCCTCTGGCTTCTGTCTGCAAGTGACCCCCTTCTGGGCCAGGCCCTGCTGATCCTGGGCAAAGACTTCCCCTGGGAGGGGGCCTTACCCTGGGCCTGAGAAAGAAGTCAGGCGTGCTTGGAATGCAATTGCAACAGAAGTTACCAGAGCCTGAGAGAATGCTGAAATCAAGTGATGTCGAGAGGTTGTGTTATTTTTGAAAAAAAAAATGACTCATTCTGAGAAACTCTCACAGCTTCCAGAACATTTACCTAGTGGCCTGTGTGTGCAGTCCCGAGAAATGCATCCTGTTGTCACAGTTGGGGGGAAGGAAAGTGGGGGGAGGTACAGGGCGGGAGGGGGGCTGGCTGGGAGGGTTGGGGGATTGTGAGAGGGAGTCTGAATGACTCTTCAACCCCAGTCAAGTTTAATTCCTGAGTCCTTTTGTCCACATTGTCACCACAAAACACATATTCTTTGAATAACTGTACTGAGTTGGAGGTGTGTGTGTGTGTGTGTGTGTGTGTGTGTGTGTGTGTGCGCGCGCGCACACACACGCGCACATGCTTCTATTTGATAGAGAAATGAGCTCTAGGCTTCTGGCTTCTTCTTCAGGAAGAAGGAGAGACAGAGAGAGAGGAAAAAGACAAAGAACAGGAAAAGGAGGGGGAGAATGAAGAGAGGAGGGAAGGTGAAAGGCAGGTGACTCATGAGTGGTTGTTTAAGAAAGACAACCCTATCTTGGAGGGCTGAGTCTGAGAGGGTACCGTGGGACTGACTCCTTGTTTGGGACACTCAGGGGCACACAGGAAAGAGTAGTAGGACATGATCCTCAGCCACCTGGGTGATATTGAGAGATACAGGTTCCCCCCCCCTCCAATCACACCTCCATTTCCCACCTGTAAAAGTAGGAGTGTGTGCAGGTAAAATGGACTCTGAGCTTCTTAAACGTGATAGGCATTCGAATATTCCAGGGAACTTGTTATAATCTAGATTGCTGGCCCCACTTTGGGAGCCTGCCTTTCGGACAGGCTGCCGTGGGTCTGTGGGTCTCCCTTGGAGTGGCGTGGGACTGCACGCTCCTGCACGCTCCTGCTGGTCTGTCACTCAGAGGAGCAAAGCACTTGAGGGCTCGTGGCCTGCTGAGTGTCATGCCACGGGCACGGAACACAAAAAGGAGTCAGATGTGGCTTTGGCCTTCTGGGTCTGGAGTACAGCTGTGGAATCAATTGGGAGAACAGATAACGTATCACACGACATGCGAGAACTGAAAAGGCTGGCGGGGTGGGTGGCCTGTGTGGGCTTCAGAGCACAGTGCTGGGCAGGCCCTTGGCGATCATCGCTATTCATCAGGCGGATGCATGCGGCTGTGGAAGCTGCTGGGGGAAGGGGTGGGGTTAGGGGGGTCGGACTTAAGGGAGTGCTTGACAGCTAAAATCTCAGAACCACAGACGAGGATTTAATATATACTGTGTATATACACGATACACACACACACACACACACACACACACACACACACACACACACACACAGGAGTGCCTGATGGCCAGAATCTCAGAACTGCTGGTAAATATTTAATATATATTTCATATATTAGTATATTGTATAAATGTATGTATAATGTATTGTATATATAAGTATATAAGCAAACACACATACAGATGATTGTATATGACCAGACACATACACATGCACACAGACTTCAAATTCATTATGCAGTTTCCGTATGTGCAAGTTCACCTTCTTCCTGAGGTTTACTGTACGCCCCCAAATCAATGTTGATGACGTGTTCTCAGTCACCGGCACACACGTGCGGGGAGCTGTGATCGCTCTGACTCACCCAACGCCCATGCTCACGGTGGGGTGCAACGAGGTGGTGTCCCACCTTCTTGTTTTAGCTCACACAATAAACAAGGTTCCTTTTTGTGGTCCATTTAGTTCCATGCTTTGAGTATTGTGCTCTAGTCAGACAGAACCTCATGTTCTAAACAGCCCCCAGAAGTGCTGACGTGCTGTCATTCGAAGCTGTGTCTCACACAGACATTATAGGTATGCTAGCTAAGCTTCACACAGCCTAGGCTGCAGCCTGGGAGATCAATACCCATGAACCAACTATGCACTCACTAAATCTTTTTGAGGTACTAGAGTTGTTTCTCAGAGCCTTACCTTTTCTAGGCTGGTACTCAACTACTTGAACCATGCCCCCAGCACTGCTCTTTGCTGGTTATGTTGGAGCTGACACCTAATGGGCTGGCATTGAAGTTCAATTATACAGATCTCAGCCACTTGAGTAGCTAGGATGACAAGCTTCCGCACTGGCTTTAAGTCTTTAAACAAAAACATTAAAAACAAGACTGTGTTTAGGCAGGTTGCTGAAAATATGATAAGCAGAGGCCTCTAGGAACCTAGCCTCTATTTTTACTAGGAAGGATGGCTTCCTATTTTCTCATCCAACATTCAAAGCAGTTCTGCAGAATGTAATTACCCTGAGTAATAGGAGAGAGGAGTACACACGTCTGTGTGCGTGCATTTATCATGACTGTGTGTGTGCACGCTGACACACATCTGTATCTTCTCATTCACGGAAGCGTTTCTGTCACTCGGAATTATACGTTGGTATATTTAACAAGATGATTCACAACTGGAAGCGAACCTTAGCCTGGTAGATAAACTTCCGGAACTTTCCTTCTCACCCTGACAATTAGCAGTCTTTATCCAGTCGAGCTGCCCAGGTTTGAGCAAAAACTGTCCTTCCAGTCATGCTGGACGTTTTCTTCGCTTGCTCACCGTGTTGCGTTTGCAGCCTCTCGCCAACTTTGGGTATGAAGGACAGGGCAAGTTTCAGCTGGTGGTTGACTGATTTGGTTCTCCATCAGTATTGATCAATGCCTGTGTTCGGTGGGTCGTAGAGGGGGACATGCTGTGGAAGCTACATCTCTTTGGAACCCCTTCATGAGGACAAGGGTTTCCGGATGCATCGCCCTACCAGGTGAGCTAGGGGGAGGCTGGTTTTCAGCAGCTGCTGGCCGAGGCCCTGCTCACCAGGCCCTGCTTCTCTGGGCCAGTCTTGTCCTTGTCCCCTAGGCTATAGCAAATAGGTCTGATGTGTCTCTGAGAGCTAGAGGCCCCTCCGGGCTTCCAGAGTAGAAGATGGTGTCTTCCCTGGGAGCCACTTTGAGGACCTTCCCATCTCTCTGTGTGGATGTGCTCAGGGGGGTGTTGGGGTGCTCCAGGCCTTCTGTTACTGGACCTTCTGTCTCCCTGGAGCTTTGCTGGTCAGTGGAGCGAGAGGAAGCACTGAGGCTGAAGAAGCTCAGCAGCTGGCGGCCATCCCACACAGACCTAGCCTGTCACCGTGAATTATTTACACACCAGGAGGAGGTCAGTGGGATGTTTAACAGGCTTGTTCGTAGGAAGGCTGCAGGTACTGCCTCCCATAGCCTAGATTCCTGGGGTGGGGGTGCATAGAAAATGGAGGGCTGGTTCGTTTCCTTCACCACCCCCTAGTGGGGCACCTGCAGCGATCCCTGCCTCCCAGCTCGGAAGCTCTCCTCCATGAGAGGCCCTCAAGGTCTGTTTCCAGACGCAGGCCTCACGTTGTCGCCTTCTCTCTTCTCTCAGCAAATGCTGTGCCAGGCCTCACGCTACACCTGTGCAGCACATGCTCCCTCCTCTGCCCGGAACCCTCCTGCGTGTCAGCAACCTTGGAGAGTGCTCCTACGCCGCCCCTCGCTGTGGCTCTCACTTCCCTTGAAGGTGCATGGCCTCTGAGTGACACCCTGAACTGTACTTCGGGCTGAGGGACGCCATGTTTCTTCACATATAACTCTGGGACCACGACAACGACTTCTTTAAAGCTTTGTGGTGTAGGCTCCAGATATTATTGCTAATGTAACTCTTATTCACCCTGTCCTAATCATGTCTTTTCCTCAAACTCATTTTTTTTTCTAGGAAACTCTAGCTCACAAAAGCACAGGGACCATACTCTCTCCCCTCTCTGACCTTATGTCTTCTAGTCCAGTACCCAGCACACAATAAATGGTACAATAGCATATACAGCCAACAGTAAGTAGCATATATAGACATAGCAGCCTCTCACCAACTTTGTAGGTTGATGGGATAGTAATAAGAGGATACATGAATGGAATACATGTGACAATAACAAGCACACATGAAGTAGTTCGATCGTAGTAGTTATGCATGGACTATACCCAACACTAGCATAGAAGCATACAAGACAGTCACCAGTAGCATACGCACAATGAATACACTTACATACACATAGAGTATGCAGGCCACATCCAACAGTAGCATGCACGTTTGCAGTATACCAAGATGTGGGGAATGTGAGTGGAATATACATCCAACAGTAGCAACAGCTTAACAGTAGCTTACATGTTTAGACCAAAGAGTATCATACACATGGAGAATATACAGAACAGTAGCATGAACACAAAGTATACATCTAACAGTGGCATATGCGCGTAGAATATACCTTACAGCAGCATACATGCATAGAATACACCCAGTAGGGGCATATACACATAGAACATAACTGACAGTAGCAGACATGCTCAGTCAACAGTAGCCTATACCCAGTAGTAGAAAACACCCCAGAGTAGCATATACGTTTAACATAATCCCAACAATATGATACATTAAAAAATATAGCCATTGGCAGCATACACTCATAGAATATACCAAACTGTAGAGTACAATCAGCATTAGTATATGTACATAGAATGCTCCCAACAGTATCATATATGAATTAAATGTACCCAGCAGTAGCATATATGCATAGAATATACCCATCAGTATATGGGCATACAATATGCCAGTGTGTGTGTGTGTATGTGTGTGTGTGTGTGTGTGTGTGTGTGTGTGTGTCTGTGTGTGTGTCTGTGTCTGTGTGTGTATAAAGTATGTGTAATAGTAGCATACACACACACAATTAACCTAATAGTGGCATTCCTGCATAGAATTCACCCACCAGTAACATACAGACATGGAATAACCCAACAGCAATATCCACGCATAGAACACACTCAATAATAGCAAACATGCCTAGAATGTAGCATTTATGCAGCTCTCTCTCTGAAGGTTGCATTCCAAGCTCTTAATTGGGAGTAAGTCATAGTAGTCCTAGTGAGATAGTGGCGCTCAGTACTCAAGCCTGGAGAAACAGGCACGAAGAGGCAAAAGCCCTCATATCAAATCACACATTTAGTGGGCAACCAAGTTGAGATTCAAATCCAGACAGCGCCGGTCAGTCTGTTCTGCTTTCTCTCATTTGGCAATGGTGACACCGACTGGATGTTTCACGGTAAAATCTGGCGCGCAGTAGTTGTTCAGTAAACTCGAGGAAGCGCTCTGGGCCTCTCTGCGTTTTGATCGCCATGTAGCTGGTCACCCCAGCAGCTACTAAAAAGGACAAGCATTTCTATTTGATAAACTTATCTCTGGGAAATTTTTCCTGATGTGTCATCTGGCCATATATCTTTCCCTGACCTGGTCTGTCTTAGATAAAGCATTTGACCTTCCAGGCATGGGAAGCAGCGTAGGCCTGCAGCGGCTCCTTGCTGCTCTCCTGTCAGCTGCAGATGTGATCCTTCTGTCTACACGCTCTGTTCTCTCTCTGTGTCTTCCTCACAGCTCCCAGGGTCCTCTGTGGAAATGGTTCTGTCTTGAGTGACCCTCCTCTTGAGGGGGAGGCTCCTTGAGTGGGAGGCGCCACCAGTATTCCTTAACAGTCCTACATCACATGCATATTGTTTGTGGATAAACACATTCACGACAAGGTAGTGAGCAGCAGAGAGAGCGAATGCCAGGCCTTCTGTTTGACTCTGTCACTGTTCAGATCTCTCTGTTGGTACCTCAGTCTTCCCTATCTGTATAATGGTGCTTACCATAGTCCACACGCCCCAGGGTCGTGTGGAAAAACACAGAGAGCACTTGGATATGATCCTAGCACTAGCACTTGTGCAGTGCTTAGTTATATCAACTCTTCTAGAATCTGATTCTTCCACATTGTGGAGTACCTCCATATGTCTCCCTCCCCCCAAGGCCTCATAAAAGGCCTGGGGCCTGGTGGGGATTCAATTTATGGAAAAGAGCCTAGTTCCACAAAGGCAAGCATTTATATGTAGCAGGAGCTCAGTATGCAAAGATGGGGGAAACTAAAAGGTCAGAATGTGTTTGGGTAAAGATTGCCCAAAGGAGACAGAATGACAGAGCGAGATACGGCAGCTACTGGCTCATTTACTCATTAAGCTCTGGTGTTCTCACTTCGGGGGAGACAGAGGAAAACAAACATACCTCTGGTCCTCCAAGAGATAGCACTGGAAACGTGCAGCACCGACCCTGACTTCTGTCGTCCAAGGGCAGCGCGTCCTTGGGAAGTTTTCCTCTTCCTCCTCCTCCTCTTGCTGTTCTTGGGCTCTGCTCATTTCTGTCCAGAAGAAGGCAGCTAAGATCTCCCGAACCCCAGAGGGCAGGTGCTACGCTCTGCAGCTGGTGTGAGGGGTATCATCAATCTTCTCCCACGCTCCTGCGCCCAGCACTATAACCCTTTTTGCAGACTTCACAACAGGCAGGCACCTTGCCTTTGCCCAAGGTGACCCTCCAGCAGCTGGAAACAGGAATTGGAGTTGGATTCCAGGATGAGCCTCCTCCCCATTCCCATGATGAGCTTCCAGGGCACCAGAAGAGCCAGGTAGGCAAGGGCAGAAGTGGAGCATTTCATTTGCTGCTCCAGGCATTTTCAGCAATAAGTGAGCTCCTTAGATCTAGATAGATCTATGCCCAGGGACTCTTGGCTGCTAAGGATGCTGCACACGGGTTTTCTTCCTGACTCAGCAGCCCCACCTGCAGGGTGTGAGGGAGCACTGCACGCATGACCCTCGGTGAGGATGCTGGAACCTGAAGCATTTCCAGAGATCTTCCGTAAAAAGTGAGAAAGACTGAGAAAGTCACTGACTTAAAGTCATAACACTGCTGGTGGCCGATCAGAAGCTGCATCCTTTCTGCCCTCTCTCTCCCCATTCTTCCATCTGCCCCCCTTCTCCTGGTCCATCTCCTGCCGCCTCCTCCATCACCTCCTTCTATTTCATTTTTTTGGACCTTTTATTGAACACTTGATAGATCTTGGGGATAGTCCCACACTGGGAGATAAAACTTGTTCTGGGGACCATTGTCACACTGCTGGTTGACACAGACAGTGGGACACATACAGCAGGAGGGGTGCAGTGGGCATTGCCATGCGTCAGGCCCAGCAGGCTTACGCTGGGGAGCACACCATGGTTCAGTAGGTGGTAGAGGTGGAACCCTGGTCCTTTCCACTCTCGAACTAGAGGACTTTAATCAATGCAGCACATTTGGTAACCAAGAAATGGCCATTTTCCAACAGCATTTTGCTCCTATTTCAAATGACTACTTATTTCCTAAGAGTCACGGGACTGTGGCCTTTAATGACTTGCTTCTTAAATCCCAAGAGTTTGTATTGAGGTATTGAGGTTCTACTATATACTGGGCTCTCTGCTTGGTGTTAGGGCCAGAAAAGTGATGGTGACACAGATAGAAGCTCCTTGTCTTGTAGGTCTCAGTGTGATACATGTGATACAACACACCTGTTTTTTTTTTTTTTTGGGTCAGTTGTGGGGCTTGAACTCAGGGCCTACGTGTTATCCCTGAGCTTTATTTTTCTTTTGGTGCAAGGCTAGTGCTCTACCACTTTGAGTCACAACTCCACTTCCGGTGTTTGAGTGGTTACTTGGAGATGAGTCTTTCAGAGTTTCCTTCCCTGGCTGGCTTCTAACTGTGAGCCTCAGATCTTAGCCTCCTGAGTAGTTAAGATTACAGGTGTGAGCCACCAGTGCCTGGCTGTGAAGTTTTTTTTAAACATAATTTATTGTTATTAAGGCATTAGACAGAGGGCTTGCCATTTGGTTAGTCAGGTAATGAGTACATTTATTTCTGGACAATGTCACCTCCTCTTCCTTTGCTGTGCTTTTTAAGTTTTACAGAAGCACATTTCTGGGTTTTGACCTAGGGAGTAGGAAATCTACTTTGGGTTCTATTTCTGCATTAACTACCAACTTGTATTTCTTTTACACTCCTAGGAATCTTACCCCCATTCTCTTTTATGGGAGTCCATGGCTAGTTTCTCTCTCTCTCTCTCTCTCTTTCACTTTGGTTGGTTGCTGAAATTAGAGTTCATCAGCTTCAGGTGGCATGCCCCAAGCCAGAAGACCAAGAAAGGTCCCTAGCAACCATGGAAGGAATTTCTCTACCTAAGTCAGAGGGGGGAATTTTAGACATCAGAGCCTGGCTACACAAACATCGCTAATGTAGAGGATGTTTTCACCCTCCCTCAGATCTCTTACCTTTCCCTAAATCATCCTCACTGGCCAAGAACATTGTGTGTATGTGTGTGTGTGTGTGTGTGTGCACGCGCGTGTGCGCGCAAATTTTAGTTTGTTTGATTTACAATAGAAAACAAGAGATTTTTTTCACTTTCCAAATAGAAAACTCATGGTACATCAACTGTATGTTTTCTCTGTTATATACCCTGGAGATATCAATTTAGACTGTCTTAGTGGACGTGTTCTTGCAGGCCAAGCTCAGGATTGGATGAGGAGTGATGAGTAAAGGAAAATCAACCAACCCACCAGCCCCCCAAGGGCTCCCAGTCCATTTGCTGGTGGCTTTTATGGTTATAAGCTCCTCTTCTGGAACCAGGAGAGTGGTCATGATGGGGTTTACCATCCCAGATGAGAGGAAGTTGCTTCTGCTCCAACCTTCATCCTATCAATATCAGAACAAGGGGCAATGGTGGCCTGGGGAGAGTTGTGGTAAGAATTCCCTCTGTCCTTCCTGGGATGTCCCTTGATTTCCCATTAATGCAGAGCCCCGGCAGCTTCGTAATGACAGGGTGATGTAAGAAGACATGCACTCTTAATTCCACTTACTTCTGGAGAAGTACATGGTAGCTCTGGCCCTCCAGGTGGTTTTAAAAAGTGAGAAATATGTGTGACTAGGCTAAGCAAAGTTTGCAACGAGCAAAGATGGGCCTTTAGTGATTCGTGCAAATAGATTGTTGGTGATTCCACCCTAGAGACTTAACATGTTTTCAAAAGTCTTGAAAAGCAGGTGTGCTATAGTGTAAACCGTACTTTCAAACAGAGCTACTCATTTCTCTATAAATACTATATATATATACACACACACTATACATCTATATATATACTATGTATATATATACACACACACTATATCTTCAGGATTGCTAGTTTCAAGAAATGAAAATAGCTAACTACAAAATGTTTTAAAAAATGATTCTTATGCTGGGAATGTGGCCTAGTGGTAGAGTGCTTACCTAGCATGCATGAAGCCCTGGGTTTGATTCCCCAGTACCACAAAAAACAGAAAAAAAAAAAACAAACCAGAAAAAGCTGGAAGTGGTGCTATGGCTCAAGTGGTAGAGTGCTAGCCTTGAATAAAAGCAGCTCAGGGACAGTACCCAGGCCCTGAGTTCAAACACCAGGACTGGCAAAAAAAAGAGATTCTCACATAAAAATAAATATGGATGCATGCATGATAGAGTCAAATGCAAGTGTCACAAGTATTTCCGAGGTAACAGCACATGATGGCTTGGTGATGGTGAGGGGTTGTTGAGCCTGGTCTTCCATCTGTCCCCCTTCTGGTGGTGGGCTGGGTGATACAGAGCCATTGTCCTCTTCTGATGAAGGTATTCTGCTGGAAACTTGTGAGACCCAGTTGTAAAATGTCCAGCAGAGAGGCCTCCCACCGCGGGGAACTTGCATTACTCCCATGGTCCTCCCCTCCTGAGGTCATGCTGTTGTAGAATGTTCTCTTTCTATAGCCAGCAGGACAATCAATAAAAGATGGCAAAGGCCATGGGATGTGCTCCACTTTGATTCCATTACGTTGTGTCACACTCTGCCTCGTCTGGGACTCCTTACGGGTTGGACAAAGCAAGCAGTCACATTGAGACACGAAGCCCACATGCTGAGGAAATCAGACATGAGTGGTAGCTCAGAGATGAAGACAGCTAACAGGAAGCCAGACCTTCCAGGAAACAGCCACAGGAAATGAATTTTGCCAACCTGATTAAGCCCGAACTATGCAGATGGGGGTGAAAATGCACACATAAAAGGGCATAAGTGACAGCCTTAAAACGATCGCAAAGCCCAGGAAAGTTGACTATATAGTTTTCTATAAAAATTGTCTCTTCAGGTTCCAAATATTTACAAGATCTCCCAAAGGACAAAACCCTCAAGGTCAAATTAAGTAACTCTTGGTAGAAACCAGGTCTGTGGAGCCCTCTTGGCCTGAGTCTGGAACATGAAAATTCTATTGAACTATATCAGGGGTCCCCTTATGGTGGAAAGGAGATGGATACCTAGGAAGTAGAGGATACTAATGGGAAAATGTTTTACCTTGGCTAACCAAAGAGTCCCTTCAGATTGTGCAGGAAACTTTGACATAGTGGCCCATACCTGTAATATTTTCTTAGGAGGCAGAGATCAAGAGGATTGTGGTTTGAGGCTAACTTAGGCAAAAAGTTAGCCAGATTCCAGCTCAACCAATAGCTGGGCACAGTGACACATACTGTGACCCCAAACATGTGGGAAGTATAAATAAAAGGATCACTGTCTAGGCTGGCCCGGGAAAAATGTGAGACCATTCCCAAATTAATTTTAAAGAAGCAACAAGTCTGGGGTATGGCTCAAGTTGTAGAGTATCTACTTAGCAAGCTCAAGGTCCTTAGTTCAAACCCCAGTATTAAAAACAAAAAGACTGTGTAAGAAAAGGACTGTGAGGTACTCAGATCTACTTTTTATTCTTCTTTCTTTCCTTTCCCTTCCTTTTCTTTTCTTTTCTTTTCTTTTTTCTTCTTTTCTTTCTTTTTCTTTTCTTTTTTTTCCTGCCAGTCCTGGGGCTTGAATTCTGGGCCTGGGCCCTGTATCTCAGCTTTCTTTTGCTCAAGGCTAGCGCTCTACCACTTGAGCCACAGCACCACTTCTGGTTTTTTCCTCAGTAGTTTATTGGAGATAAGAGGCTCACAGACTTTCCTGCCTAGGCTGGTTTTGAACTGTGATCTTCAGATTTCAGCTTCTCAGTAGCCAGGATTACAGGTGTGAGCCACCAGAGCCCAGCCAGATCTACTTTTTCCTTTTAAGTTTATAAGCTGTAAGGAAAAGGATCAAAGAACATAGTGGGTAGGTGACACTGAGTGGATCACAGAGCAGCTCACTCTTGTTCCTGGAGAGTCCACTCTGCTTAGCACTTTGTGGTTGGTCCATGTTCTTAACTCTCTTCTCCTCTCCTCTCCTTCTTTTCTTTTCTTTGGATTCACATCCCAATCCTAGCTGGGAATAGTATAATAAATATTTTCAGTCTTGTTCTATATTGTATCTCAATACCAACATCTATCTAATATAACAATAGTTACATCATTTGTTCTATTTAAATACAGAAGCTACTTTTTATTTATTTTTATTGTGAAAATACCGTATAGAGGGTTACAATTACATGGGCAAGATAATGAGTACATTTCTTATCAAGCATTGTTGCCTCCTCCTTTGTTCCCCTTCCCATCCCTTCCCATCTCCCCCTTCCCCCTTCCCCCAACTCCCCCTCCGCCAAAGTTGTACAGTTCATTTTTCAACCTAACAACTTGTACATCTCACCGTTGCAATGGGTCCACCTGTATCCCTATTTAAACAATTTGTTTTTTCCCTTCCCCTCCACAAATTATACCAACATCAAATACAGTGAAAGCAGGGGTTATACCATGGGGGAGGGACGTACAAAGCAACAAAGAAATCATCTTATAAATATGTTAGAGACAATCGCATGAAAGCAAAAACATTTGAATACTTATCTTGGCGTTCGTTTCACCTAACATCAACTTATCTGACCTTTTCTGCTTGACTCAGACATATACTAGTTGTTGCAAATAAGGGAAACCATGGGTCCTATGTTTCTTTCGGCCTGGCTTACTTCACTTAATTTTCCAAGTCTTTCCATTTCCTAACAAATGGGGCAATGTCATTCTTTCTGATGGAGACATAGAATTCCATTGTGTATATATACCACATTTTCTTAATCCATTCATCTACTGAGGGGCATCTGGGTTGGTTCCATATGTTAGCTATGGTAAATAATGCTGCAATAAACATAGTTGTGCTGGTAGCTTTAGTGTGATCTTGTTTGTAAACATTTAGGTAAATGCCCAAAAGTGGGATTGCTGGGTCATAGGGGAGCTCTCTGTGGAGTCTTTTGAGGAACCTCCATACTACTTTCCAAAGTGGTTGAACAAGTTTACACTCCCACCAACAATGCAGTAAGGTTCCCCTTCTGTCCACATCCCCTCCAGCATCTGTTGTTATTAGAGTTCTTGATTCTAGCCATTTTAACTGAGTGAGGTGGTATCTCAATGTTGTTTTGTTTGCATTTCTTTTATGGAGAAGCTACTTTTTTTTTAAAAAGAATTTATTATTGATCGTGTTTGCCCAAAAGTAGAGCCTAGGCAAGGACCTGTGGACCACAAGTCAATCTGGAGGAATCCTGGGCAGCTCCAGGAGGGAGATGCAGAAGGAGCCAACAGAAGAGCCAGAGATGGCTGTACAGGGTGTGAGTCAGTGGGCACTGCTGGCCCTGGGACTCACTTGTGCAGAGGGCCTCTGGTGGAGAGACAAGATGGTATTGTCCCAGAATTGCCTCATGGAGAGGACTTGGGTATTACCTGCTGTCTTGTTACTTGAGGGTCATTTTTGGAAGTAATAGTTTCCTGGATTTTCCTAAGAGCCAAGTGCATTGCAGTGAGAAGTGTATGAGAGCCATCACTAAACAGCAGGTGACTTGTGGGATGAAACGTTTGAGATGCGTGAACACTATCAGAAGGGAACAGCCACCTATAGTAGGACATCCCTTCCGAAGGGCACAGAAGGACTAGGGCTTATTTGGAGTCATGGCTTTCTAGGTCAGAAGATAATACATGATACGGTTAGAGTCAAGACCAGACATATGTGTATCACTGTGCACTTGAGTCACAGCCCGTGGCATCTTGGTTAGCTGCCTTAATCAGTTGGGTGCTGGGCCCATTGGTGAAGTGAGATTAGGGATGTGCTAGGAAAGTCTTCAAGAGGATATGTCAAAGCCACTGCATCTGGGTCTTGTCCATGACACTAGACTATTTATGCACAAGTGTCCTCTGTGCTAAGAATACTAGATCACCTCTTGTTTTTAAAACAGGACAAGTATTTGAGATCATCAAGAATAAGAATGAAACTTCCTTGGCCTGGAGGAGAGGGAATGGATCAAATACTAGGATTTGGCTTTAACTCCAGGCTTTGACAGCTGTGAGTAGACTGAATGTGAATTTCTTCTAAGGTTCAGACCATTTGCATAATCAATCCTACTCTTAATTAATTTCTACGATTCCTTTTTTAGCGATTAGTACATTATGGACTTTACCTGACTGTGTACTTTACCTGACTGACTTTTTGGATGATTCTCAAACAAACCTAGGAGAGAATCCAGGAGACCCTGGGTACCAGGGGGCCACTGGTTCGAAGACCACTGTTGAAGAAAAACCACGAATGCTCAGGATGCAGAGTTTGAGTTCAGAGTTGTACTGTGTATATTTTCCAGAACGCTGCCCATTTTCTGCTAAACACATGATACCTTTGAACAAATCTGGACATTTTCACTTTAATTATGTACATTCTTTTTTTACCTTGCTTTTGGAGTTTCATCAGTCTTTTTTTGGTGTGGAGAGGCAGACTTTTCACAAATTAAAGGCAGGGAAGCACTCAAGAGATCACACAATGATTTAAATACAACGGATGGTAACTCGAGGCTGATCAAGACCTTCACTGCATCAGCTCAGCTGCAAAATGAGCATGTGGGAATTTAAAATTAGTTTTGGAAAGTTCTTGTTATTAAAAATGTTTTAACTAGTTGTACAAAGGAGTTTCAATTCATTGAACCAGTTTCTAAGTATCTTTTTTTTTTTGTTGTTGTTGGTCATGGGGCTTGAACTCTGGGGTTGGGTGCTGTCCCTCAGCTCTTTAGCTCCAGGCAAGTGCTCTACCACTTGAGCCACAGAGCCATTTCCAGTTTTCTGGTGGTTTATTGGAGATAAGACTCTCATGACTTTCTTGCCTGGGCTGGTTTTGAACCGTGATCCTCAGATCTCAAGTATAATTCATCTTGATCAATGTAACCCCTTCCATCATTCTCTCTCTTCTCTTCCAGTCCTACCATCTCCTACACTGAATATAATGATATATTTTGGTATCTTTTTATTTTTCAATTAAGTATTGTGCTTGAACTCAGGGCCTGGGCACTGTCCCTTAGCTTTTTTGCTTAAATCTGATGATATACCACTTGAGCCACAGATCCTCTTCCAGCTTTTGGTGGTTAATTGGAGATAAGAGTCTCATGAACTGCTCTGCTGAGGCTAGCTTTGAACCATGATCCTCCAAACTGTGATCTCAGTCTCCTGAATAGCTAAGATTACAGATGTGAGCCACTGATGCTCAGCCCTAATTAATTTTTTGATAGTGTGTAATAAATCCATAAATAAGGTGGGCTTACTGGTTTCCTAGTGTCTCCTATTCACTTAAGTAGGATGGGACCATAATAACTTGTCTCTGTCCCAGAACTTCTATTTGTATCTATGCATAGGGTTAAGAACTTGGAGAAAAGTTCTGTTAGATGACGGTGAAGATTGTGTACTTCCTCAGAAATGGCTTGCATATAGGTGGACCAAAGAGTTAAAAATCTTTGATTGGAGTTTTGGGTTGCACAAAATACTGATGTAAGCGAAGGCTATCAAGACATCTCCTGTTGAGCAAGGCAGATGCCCTATCTCTGTGTGTAGGACAGTGTGTGTGTTGAGTGGATGGAAGAGAAGCTGTGGACCACCCTGCCCCCTGACATTGCAAACATGGCCCAGGATAAGTGGAAACAGACATCTGCTGTGGCCCAAGAGACTTTGGAAGGCCATGTTCTGGGAGTCCAGTGACTGATAAGCTTATGCTGTGTCCCACCCTTTGCTGGCTGTTTGACTTCAGGCAGGGGACTTAGTCACCAGGGAACCTACTTTTCTCATCTGTGAAATGAGGATAATGAGACCTAACTCCTGCCTTCCTCACAGGGAGGAGGAAGTTTCCTGAGATCACCTCCCAGAGCCTTTTGATGTGCTTGAAAGAACCTTCCTTAATTGCCCAGCCAGGCACTCCAACAGCAGGGAGAAAGTTTTATGGCCCAAGATTCCCACAGCCCATAATCTACATGCTCAGAAGCCCTCAGAGGTTTTTGGTGATAGATTTGGCTGGCAAAGTTTCTGCCAGGCCATCAGCAGAGATTTCTCAGAGCCTTAGTCACATAATAGGCGGTTTCTCAGGGGTGTTCTTGCCAATGCTCCACTTATTTATGTCGTGTTTCTGGAGAGTTCTTAGGAGCTCATGGCGATTTCTCAATGCTTCCCAGCCAGGCCCACAGCAGTCCTCTCTGGCATCATGGAGTGCTGTGAGCCTTTAAGGACAGCCCTTGTCTGTGAATACAACAATGTGTTTTCTTCCCCATTTTTGTTTTTGTTTTTGTTGGTGGTCATGGAGCTTGAACTCAGCACCTGGGCGCTGTCCCTGAGGTGCTTTTTTGCTCAAGGCTAGCACTCTACCACTTTGAATCACAGTGTCACATCTGGTTTTCTGGTGGTTTATTGGAGATAAGGGTCTCATGGACTTTCCTGCCTGGATTGACTGACTTTGAACCTCAGTCCTCAGATCTCAGCTTCCTGAGTAGCTAGGATTACAGGTGTGAGACACAGGCACCCTGATCTGGTTTTTACATGGGTGAAATGAGCATTACATTCACTTTCTTACTTTTGTTCTGTACTATCACCAAAGGATCCTGAAGAATTGTACTTTCTCCATTCTGGTTCTTTCTCCACAATCATCCGTGGCCAACTAATAAACAGGACATAGTGTTTAACTCCCCCCAACATATACTGTCCCTCACATTGGCTACAGAATAAGAACTGAACAAATTAACTTGGCATTTACCCCAGCTCAGTATCTGAGCCCAAGTTTCCCTTCTTTCCCCATTCCTCATCTCTTCCCTTGATCTTTCATTTACCACCTTTGGAATGCCAAGTACTCTGTTTAGCTTGGAGGCACAAAGTAGTGCTTCTGCTCCTGGGCAGAACCTCATAAAAGATGCAGACACAGAAACCAGGCAGTATCTGTGGTCTGATGGTACCCAGATGCCAGAGATATGGGTCTACAAGAGTCCATGAGGTGCCCCTACCTCTGCCCGTAGTGAGGTGAAGATGCCAGGCCTCACACTGAATCAGAGGAGGGAGAGTGGGAATCGGAACATGGCCAGACTTGGCATTTGTAAATGCCCTGGTGGCAAGCTGGGGATTTATTCTGAAAGAAAAGGAACCACAGCCATGAGATGATGTGGTCACCACACTCTTTTTAAAAAATGTTTTTTTATTGTAAAAATAGCATACAGAAGGGTTATAGTTACATGAGTAAGGTAATGAGTACATTTCCTATAAAGCATTGTTACCTCCTCCTTTGTTTTCCCCTACCATCCCTTCCTTCCCTACCTCACAACTACCCTCCAACTACCCCTGCCCCCTGCCACCCATGCCAAGTTGTAAAGTTCATTTCCTACATAGTGTCTTATATATCTCATTGTTATAATGGGTCAACCTGTATCCTTGTTTCAGCATTTTGTTATTTCCCTTCCCCTCCCCAAATTAGAAAAATGTATATGTAAGATACAGGGCACTGACATCAAATACAGTTCTAACAGGGGTATACTGTGGGGGAAGTACACACAAGAGAAACAAAAAATATCACATAGTACATTTTAGATATATTAAAAACAATAGCAAGAAAGAAAAAACAAGTTGTGTCCCTATCTTGGGGTTCAGTTTGCTTAACATCATCTTATCTGGTTATATGTACATAGCTTTTGACCTTTTCTGTTTGTCCCAGACATATACTAGTTATTGCAAATAAGGGAAACCATGGGACCTATGTTTCTTTGGGCCTGGCTTACTTCACTTAATATAACTTTTTCCAAGTCTTTCCATTTCCTAACAAATGAGGCAATGTCATTCTTTCTGATGGAGGCATAGAATTCCATTGTGTATATATACCACATTTTCTTGATCCATTCATCTACTGAGGGGCATCTGGGTTGGTTCCATATGTTATCTATGGTAAATAATGCTGCAATAAACATAGTTGTGCTGGACCACACTCTTAACTTGGTACCCTTGGTGCTTTGTGACTCCTGTCTTTGCCTTCTTCCTGACACTCTCCCTGCTTTCCCTCCCTGCCACCACTCCATTTTGTATGATCCCCTTCGATGCCATCTGTTCTTCGAGGATGCAAATCCCAGGGTCAGAATTAATTGTGCCTCTGGGCCCCTAGAGACCATTATGTGTATGCAGTCTTCCTTCTGTCCTGTGTTAGTTAGTTGTACCTGTTTGCGTCCTTCCCAGGAACTAATGCTTCTGAAACATCACATTTACCCTGGAGTGTTTACCTCTGCACTTCCCACAGCATTTAGCCGATAGTGCTTTGAGCCAGCTGCCCTTCAGGCTCCAGCCCCGCTGCTCATTCATTAGTCCTGTGATCTTGGGACAAGTCACTTTATCTCTGAGACCTTGACTTGTCTCATCTGTAAAGTGGGAGCAATGATTTTTTTTATTGCCCAGGATAATTGTGAGGATTAGGCAGAGTATCTAGTTAACACTCAGTAAACATCAGTTGCTTTTCCTCCTTCCTGCTCAAACACCTGGGGAGAGCCTCTGTGGGGGAGGGGGTGGTGCCTCATTCCTCCCATGGGCCCAGTGTAAGTGGCCCCAGCACCATGCCTGCTGGGCCAGGGTGCTGAGCGCCCGGGCAGAGGGGCAGAAGGTGAACATTATTGTGCTCGGAGTCTTGCTTTTCCATGCTAGCCGTCGCCTCCCATTCTAATCTGATTATTTTTTGACACCTTTAGTATATCACTCACCCTTAACGCAGACCAAAAGAAAGTGCTGAAAGTCACGGGCAGAAAGCAGATAGAACGATGCGATTCTCCTTGTCTAGCATTATGGCTTTCACCAAGCCAACATTGCTTCCTTCCATCTTCATAGCCCATAGTTCTTACAGCTACACTGGGAAGCAAGTAGAGTAACTGTTGTTGATTTAATTGAGACGAGAACCGAGGCACAGAGAAGTTGGGTGGCTGGTTCAAGTCCCAGCATAAGTTGAGGAATGGAGTGGTGCAAGGCTAGAATGAAAATACAGACAGTCTGAAGCCTGACAAGTTGTTTGAAAGAGATGATAGTGTTGTTTCTTGGTAGCCACCTCTGGCTTTCTATTGATGTAATGTCACCAAGAAGTTGAAGAAAAATTTTAAGTATTAATTGAAGCTAGTCTCTGTTTTATTTCCCTCTCTCTCTTCCTCCTTCTCTCCTTCCTTCTCTTCCTTCCTCTTTCCCTCCTTGTACCCTCCTTCATTGTCCATCCTTCCTTCCTTCCTCTTTTCCTGTTTCTCTCTCTCTCTCCTTCCTTCCTTCCTTCCTTCCTTCCTTCCTTCCTTCCTTCCTTCCCTCTCCCCTCCCTCCCTCCTTTTTCCTCTCCCTCCCCCAATCCTTTCCTCTCCTGCTTTTATTTGGTTTCATCATGGGAAGAGAAGGAATGGCCCCATATTGGGAGTCTCAGGAGGGCAGGATGTTTACTGGGCATGTTGGTCTACTTGCCAACTATATGTTGATCTAGAAAACAACCAATATGTGTGTATTGAGCACTAATATTGTTATCAGTGTACATTACTTATACAGATCAGTATTTCATTGTGACATTTTCACAGTATATTTCAATGAGTCTCACACTATCACTGGCAGGGCTAATACATTAAGCTTTCCTAGATCTCTCCCTCTTTGGACTATTTGCATTCTGACTTGGTTCTTTTTACTTCTATTTTTTCATGTCTCTTTCATCCTACAGATGTCCTAGGAAAATTGCTGGCTAAAGAATGAAGGTGATTCCATTTTGGTCAGCCTTTAACTTAAACATGCATACACATATAAACAACAACCACAAACCACAACCATAACAACAAAAAGATTTTTCAGGAAGGGCAGAGCCAGGCAGGAAAAGTTTAAAAATCCAAGAACGTATGTTAGCAAAGTCATTTTCTGCTCCAGCTGGAATTACCCCATTAGGAGGTGGTAGCATGGCCTTCTTAAGCCCCCTGATGGACAATTTCTTTTCCTGCAATCGTTTCAAACCATTCTGAACCATGAAACCCCTTCTCTCCACCCTCCGTTCTCAGCCACCACTCCTGTTATGAGAAGGAGACAGACAGAGGTTTCTTCATGCTCCCCTTAATGCTCCTGAGACATAGCCTGGTCATTGCTTGCTCTGGGACAAGGTGACCTACCTCCCACTTTTATACTTGAGATAATTGACATCTGTGACATTCAGGTTATTATTATTTTTTTCTTAGTTGGGTCCCTGCGAGCTCAGTTTCCTCTAATTTCTCATAGATCTTACAAAGCAACCAGCTGGGAAAAAGCCTCATGATTTACTGAGAGATATAAAGACATTGAAGAACACCTCACCTTCCATCCTCTGTAACAGCCTTGAGTTATCTCTTGGCAATGTGGGATCTTCACCTTAAGGATCCATGTTCTCTCAGATATAGTTTGTCAAGTCCCTTTCTTTCTCAAGGAATGATAAGATTTCCTGTGGCAGATGGCCAGGACCCTGGGCTTCCAGGCAGGGACTTCCCAGTCTGCTTGTGTGGGAGGCAGGAAGGCCGATCCACACCTACCACCTTAGCCAGGAATTTGCTGTGAGGGGGGCACTCTCTTTGGGGGGGAAGTAGGTGGGGCCAGGGTGGTCGTCTTCATGAAGCCCAGTCGTATGGTGCATTGGGATCTTTGAAAATATCCCACGGTGATTCTAATATTTGATATAAGGCTTATTCCAAACCTGATTACAAAACATTTAAATGTAATGACAGCGTTAATCTAGACAGATAGTTCTTTCTAGCTCTTACCCAATGGGAATAAGAACTACTGAGTGGAAGAGTTCCCAACGCTGGGGAAGAGGTGCCTAGCGCTGAGTGAGAGAAGAAGGGATGAGAAATGGTACACCCAGTTCCCAAGCCTCCTCAGAGTCAAGCCGAGACTGGATGCTTGGCCATTTCATCACCACACTGATCTTCGAGGCAAGCGCAACTTTTAGATGTCATTCAGATGACGAAAACACAGCTCTGAGAAGTCCAGGGATGTATGTGTTCCTGGACCACCAACTAGCTGACTTAGAGCTGGGATGTGAATGCGGTCTCACTCAGTCTCGAAGTCCAGTTTCGTGGTTCCCTGAGTGTGAGTGGTCCCCTGGGGACCTTCCAGCCCTGTCACAGCCCTTGTGATGGGACAGAAGCCCTCTCTCCTGAGGCCTCAGACCCCAGGACTGGCCATCATTCTAGCCCAAGCCAGGCCTTTCCTCTTACCCCTTCAACTCAAGGAGCATTTGAGACTTTTCCTGTCCATGTCTATTTAAAGTCAGCTGTACAGAAGCTGTATGAGAACACGTGTGCCACAGAGGCACCTGCGATTCTTGGTGTGGTCCTGTGGTATATTCCTGGCTCATCATGTCAAGCTCAACTTGGGAATCAGGGTCAGTTCTGGGCATTCACCTGAGGAAGAGGTGTAGAGAACATGAGCTGCATGGTGAAAGAAGCTGACAAGGGCATATGACAACCACAATAAAAAGTAATGAAAAATCAAAGTGGAAGAACAATCCCTACCAGAAAGAAAAAGTGCATACGCCCGCTATGGTGGTTCCTGCCTATAATCCTAGCACTCAGGAGACCTAGGCAAGGGGATCTTAGTTTCCAGGTCAGCCTGGACTACAGAGAAAGACTGTTTCAACAACAAAATAAACACCAGGAAGCAGGTACTGGAAAGGGATGGGGTGGGATCAAAAGGCAATGGAGTAGATGAGTAAAGAGGAAAATAGGGGGAGAGCAACACAGCCATACTAATGTGTAGCCTACAGAATTAAGAAGAGTGAAGGAGAAAGGGGGTTGGAAGGGGTGGATAAGAATGTTCAAAGGGGTGCCATTGATCAAGAAGCATGGTATTCATAAATCCTTTGTTAAATGGCCACTCCCTTGTACAACTAAAGATAATAAAACAATTTTTAAAAAACAAAAGCTGTAAATTTGAATAAGAAATTTGGAGTGGATAAGAGGAAGAAAGATAATTGCATTCGTGTGGTCTCAACAATTATTAATCATGTATTGGTTAGGCTAGGTGAGGCTGTGCTGTCATAGCAGAATGGCTCACTAACATGTCAGTGGTTTCGCTCATAGTAAGTTTATCTACATTCTGTGATGGTTCAGTGAAGATTGTGATTCTCTTTAGTTGTTTGAGATACGATGTGGAATGCACAGAATTTGGAACCACTAAAACAGGGAGGAGAGAGAGGGAAGAGGTGTATCAGCCTCAAGCTGATTCAGCCTGGGTGTGATTCATGTCAGTTCTGGTCTTAATCCAGTAGAGCTAGTTATGTGGTGGCCTGGTGTAACTGCAAGGGAGGCTGGGAAATAAAGGGCATTGAATAAATGTTTGGTAAATGTTGATTCAGTCTTTCCTTTAAAGTGAAGACGTCATATGCCAAGTACTATTTTACATATTTTATAAATATAAGGCCACCTAGTATTTATAATAACATTATGAAGTGGTTATCTTTATCTCTGTTTTTAAAAATATCTGGAAATTGAGGCTCTTCCAAGACATTAAATAGTTATCCCAGATTACTTATGCATGTATGTGTGTAAGAATGACATTCACACCTATGTACCATTGAGCCAGAATTTCTGCTCTAACCACTGCATTATGCATGCTACCCTAGCTTGTTACAGGTCTGGGGTAGTGAAAGGCTAGGACTGTTAAAGATCACCAGCTTTCAGAGAGGCAGAGCATCAAAAGGGCTCAGAAGCATTGGAGCTAATCACCCAGAGATGGCCAGGTTCTGAGGGGAAACTGAGGACTATAAAGACAAGTGATGTTTAAACTTTCCCAGTAAAGTATGTAAGCTTTGGAGCTCAAAGGCTGGTAAGATAAACTTCAAATTTAACTACAAAGGGCACAAAGACTTATCTTTCTCTTACTTTTCTTTTTTTAATGCTTTAAGACCTATGGCTTTGCATATTCTAGGGGACTCGTGTACCACCAAGCTACACCACCAGCAACAAATAGTTTTCATCATAACCACTTTAAGTCATACAAAAGTAGAAGGGATTGTGTGACAAACTCTGCATACCCCTTGCCTTGATTCAACAGGTGTCCGCATCTGTCTCTTATAATTTCACCTCTACTTCTCAAGACTGAAGGCGTGGCTCGAATGAAGATACACCCACATACCAAGCATGAGACCCTGAGTTCAAAATCCAGTACCCCTAGAAGGAGAAGAAGAAGGAGGAAGAAAAGAAGAAAGAGGAGGTGGTGGAGGAGGAGGAAGAAGAAGAGGGAGATGAAGAAGTAGAAGAAAAAGAAGAAGGAAGAGGCAGCATCCTAAGAATTTTAGGGTGGGGCGCAGAGTTTTTGCAATGAGTCCCAGACATCTTGTTCTCTACATAGGTACTTTGGGGTCCAAATTATTTTAATAGAGGATTGAGGATGGGCAGGGGCTGAGACATAGCTTAGTCCTCTGGAGAGGAATGGTGGCCATGATCAATGGAGGGTGCCATGTTTCTGCCATTAGCAAAAGACCCACACCCATTTCCTGGTCCCAGTCTAGGCCTTTCTCCACTATGAGTAACTGCTCAGCCTGCCAGACCTGGAGGAAAACATCTTGTGAAATGCTGTCTGTAACCAGGATGAGGAAAAAGAAAACACAATGTGTCTTGTAGATCCCTTAGTCGCAAGCATGTAGCTTCTCCAAGTACAGCCTCCTGCTGCTCACTGTGGGCCCCCAGCTCTGTTTGGATGCTGATGTCAGTCGAATCATCTGTGTCATTTCTGTAATCTCACTGACTCTGTTTGTCATTTCCTAGCAGCATGACTCACCCTGGCCTGCCCAGCAGGGAGACAGCCTGGAGAGATGGGCCTTATCAAACACACTCACAGCTCCTCCTTTCGAATCCAAATCCTTTCCCTTCCAAGCCTCATCTGAGCACCCATAAGAAGGACATGAGGTCATGGCCTGGAGCACCTAGATATAAGTACCAGGCTCTGGGAGGATCTCTGAAAATCAAGGAAATGTCTTTTGTCTCCCTGTCTGGTCCTTCTGTTATTCTCTACTATGTCAGAGTGAGCCCTTCCATAGTCTAGCAGAGGAAGATTTCTCCCCAGAAGCCTTCAAAACCAGCCTCCTTGCCTCCAGACAACCAAGGTAGAAGTAGAAGACTACAGCTCTGTCCCTCTGTGCATGCACTCTTCTTGTTCTCAGATTTGCTAATGACAACTGTAATGACGCCGTAAGCTGTCACCTCCTATGTCAGGCATTGTGTTTGGCTTCTGTTGCACACACTTGCTTGGAGGAGAGCCTAGGACACCCTGTCTACCTTCCTTTTAGAGACTGTCTTGCAGGACAGCAGAGCTCAACATTCCTGCTTAGCACTCTCTAGGGGCTTTCTGAGATTTGAATTCCTATAACCAATTTGGTGTTCAAAGAATGGTCCATAGCTTTGGAAAGGACTGGTGGGGAGGGGAAGGAAGGTGAAAGGCAGTCTTTGTTAGAAATACAGATGATCAAAATGTGATAATAAAAAAGAGAGAAAAAGTTCAGGCACAGTGGTTTATGCCTGTAATCCCAACTACTTGGGAAACAGAGAGGAGGAGAGTAACCAGACCAGCCTAGCCCTGGCAAAAAATTAGTGAGATTTCCATCTCAAGCAACATGCTGGATATGGTGGTATATATTTGTCATCCCAGCTCCACAGGTGGGAGACATCAATAGAACTGAGGTCCAGGCCACCCCAGGCAAAAGTGTAAGATTCTATCTGAAAAATAGCTGAAGCAAAAAGGGCTGGGACAAAGCTCAAGTGGTAGAGTGTCTGCCTAGCAAGTGTGAGGCCCTGAGTTCAAACCCAATGACAACCAGAAAAAGAGATATACAGAATCTTAGGTCCTCTCAGATTCCTGGATATTCATAGCAATTCACATGATGAGAAGTGAGAATCCTAAGGCCCAATGGGCCTAATGGATGCAGCCAACTTTGACTGTTAATTAGAATCACCTGGGAAGTTTTACAACTCTCAGGGTCCCGATTCAATCACCCCTCACTACCACCCAGAACAGAGGCATGACTAGTACTGGCTGTGGCTTGAATGTGTTCTTCAGGGCTGTCAACAAGGTGGTGATAGTACTAGAGGGAACCTTGAAGATCTAGAGCCTACTGAGCTAGTTAGATAATTGAGAGTACTTGAAAGCCATTAATGTTGGTCTCTTTGCCTGTGTTGGTTCCCAAGAGAGGGTGTTGTCACCAAAGCTCCTGAACCCCTCTGGCTTCTTGTCTTCATGTGAGACATGAGGTCATGATGATCTCCTCCATATTTAGACATAGCCAGGGAAAGTCCTCACCAGAGGCCAAGTTGATAAGACTGCTTGATCTTAGACTTTTAGCCTCTAGAACTGAGCTAAGTGAAACTCTTCTTTATAAAGTACTCAGCCTCAGGGATGTTGTTATGGCCACAGGAAACCAACCAATACAATTCCACAGCTGCAGATGAAGACATCTAACTTCAGGGAATTAAGAGGATGGGCTCTGGATTTGAACTTCTTGGGATTTGAATCCTGGCAGCACTACACACAAATCAGGAAAACTGATTAATCATCTGAGCTTCACCACCCTTATTTGTAAAACAAGCATGACAAAACACCTGTGTCATTGTGGTGATCAGAGGCTTACATGAGATCATGTGTTTATCACGGTGTGCCTGAGAACCCAGGGAACATTACCTGCCACTATCATCACTGTTGTGATTTACTATTTCTCACTCCCAAGTTTTTGGCAATACATGCTCTAAATGACCTGGCTTCTAGGATTTTTTTCTCTAGTGATTTATTTCATGGCCAGGGTGGCATGATGAAGAAAGCATGACCTTCAGAGGTCTCCCACTTGGTGTGTGATCACACGTGACCTCTCTTCATTTTCTGATTTCCTTGCCTCTGAGATGGATCTTGAGTATGGATGTCCAGGGTGAATAAGTCATGTGATGGCAGGTGCAAGGTGTGATCCTACTGGACCTCAGGACACTGCACTAGAAGGACTCTGATGGTTCCAGAAGGAAACCCATGCCCTGCCATCGAAGCATGTCCCTTGAGCCTCCACTGTAAATATAGCAGGAACCTTGAGCAACGGTGCCCTCAATGGGGAGACCAGTTCCTCTGTCCAGACAGGAGTATAGGATTGACATTGGAGATGGGCTTCATTCAGTTCTGGTGTTGGAGGAAACGGGGGTGTAGAGTAGTGTAGAGTAGATGAGTGATACCCGGGCTGCATGGGAGAGGCAGTGTGGCAGCAGATGGTGTGGGTTCTGTCTACACATTGATTTTAACCCCTACTAGCTATGCGGCTTTAAGCTCGTTACTGAATCTCTCTGTTCTTTATGTTCCTTGCCTGTTCGTTGGGGACACAGCATCTACTTCATAGAGTGGTTGACAGGGTTGAGTGTGCTTCAGAACAAAGAATGTCAAGAGTTGTTTTGAGCCCTAGCAAACATTCTATAATTGTCTATCGCCACCTCCCTGCCCTTAGTTGACTGACTTGTCTTCTTTGTGCTTCCACCCAACATGACTAGTAAGGTTCCAGTCATGAATCTCCTTTCTCCCTGAGCTCATCAATATGTTCCTGGGAGCTAGCAGCAGACTCTACCACATGCTGGGTACTTGAGGGTGAGTGTTATGAATATTTGTGAGGAGAAATGGGAGGACTCAGGGGTCATCTGATGTGAGCCGGAGACCTGCAGATTTCTGCAGTGTTATAGGGGATCAGATGTGAGTCACTGAGGCACGTGGTCATGGCCCCAGGATGCCTGGTCTCAGGCCTGGAACTCTAATCCCTTCAGTGGAAACTGGAAGAGAATTACTCAACACCTGTTCTGTGCCAGGACTTGATGAGTAGACGCCCCTCACTTTGGCCCATGAAGTTTGAAGCTGTCACCAGCCACTGCGCAGTCACCTTCATTCCCCCCTTGACTGTCAGCCAGCCAGGGAGAACCTGGGGTCTTGCTTTGCACACCACACTTTCTATCCATGCTGCTCAGGGCACAGGATGAGACTTGCAGCCTTTGGGAATCTGAAGAGTAGAGTGTCAGGTCAGAAAAACAAGCTCTTCTCTTGCTAAATCTGACTTGGCTGGGTTGTGACGCAATCATGCTGTTTTTTAACCAAATGCAGAATCAGTTAAAAATCCTTTCTCATGAGAAGGCAAGAACATCCCTTCCTTTCCTATTATTTCCCCTACTTTTACTGCCATATATAGGTGTATACATGCACATGATTATATATGTTGTTAATTTTTTCCAAAATAACGGGTTTCAATATGACTTGTGTGTGTGTGTGTGTGTGTGTGTGTGTGTGTGTGTGCGTGCATGCGTGCCAGTCCTGGAGCTTGAATTTAGAACCTGGGTGCTGTCCCTTAGGGTTTTTTTTTTAATTGTGAAAAAACCATACAGAGGGGCTGCAATTACATGGGCAAGGTAATGAGTACATTTCTTATCAAGCATTGTTGCCTCCTTCTTTGTTTCCCCTTCCCATCCCTTCCCATCTCCCACCACCCACCTCTTGGCCAAAGTTGTAAAATTTGATTTTCGACATAATGACTTGTACATCTCATGGTTGCAATGGGTCCCTATTTAAACGGTTTGTTTTTTCCCTTCCCCTCCACAAATTATACCAACATCAAATACAGTGAAAGCAGGGGTTATAGCATGGGGGAGGACATACAAAGCAACAAAGAAATAATCTTATAAATAAGCAAAAACATTTGAATACTTATCTTGGGTTTCATTTCACCTAACATCAACTTATCTGACCTTTTCTGCTTGACTCAGACATATACTAGTTGTTGCAAATAAGGGAAACCATGGGACCTATGTTTCTTTGGGCCTGGCTTACTTCAGTTAATATAATTTTTCCCAAGTCTTTCCATTTCCTAACAAATGAGGCAATGTCATTCTTTCTGATGGAGGCATAGAATTCCATTGTGTATATATACCACACTTTCTTGATCCATTCATCTACTGAGGGGCATCTGAGTTTGTTCCATATGCTAGCTATGGTAAATAAGGCTGCAATAAACATAGTTGTGCTGGTAGCTTTAGTGTGGTCTTGTTTGTGATCATTTGGGTAAATGCCCAAAAGTGAGATTACTGGGTCATAGGAGAGCTCTATGTGGAGTCTTTTGAGGAATGTCCCTTAGTTTTGTTGCTCAAAGTTGGCGTTCTTCTACTTGAACCATAGCTCCACTTCTGGCTTTTTGGTGGTTAATTGGAGAGAAGAGGCTCATAGACTTCCTGCCTAGGCTGGCTTCAAACCTCGATCCTCAGATCTCAGCTTCCTGAATAGCTAGGATTATAGGTGTGCTCCACAGTAACCAACTCTCTATATTTTTATACATGCTTACAGTGTACTTTGATTATATTTACCCCATCCTCCCTTGTCACCCTCCCCTCTCTTGATATTCCCACCAGAGTCCCCCTTTATACTTTTGTTGTTTATATTAATGTATATTTATTATAAAAAATAAGCTTCATTGTGACATTTTGATACATGAATATAGTATAATATATTCACCCATTACCCTATTTTGTACCCCTCCCCTTCCCTTCTATTAATTTTTAATTGACCAAATTACCATACAGCATTATTGTGGTCAGCTGCTAATCTCAGTATGTTTTGAACGTCAGCTCATTCTAACTGTTACAAAGTAGTAGGATTATCTCTGCTTTATGGATAAAGACACAGAGGCACAAAGAAGTCAAGTGAATTACCCAAAGTCTACAAGGGTGAGACTCCACTGGCTTGGCTACAGAATTTGGGCTCAAAATGACTAGGCTCTGCCATCTTTGAAGGCTCATGATCTTTACTTAAGTTCCTCTTTTTTTCTTTCACTCCACTCAGGACTTGAAGACGTCTTGCCCTGCAAGGTTGAATTGTTGCCAAGAACTTAGAGGACACTGAGACTCAGAGAAGATAGCTTTGTCTGTGGCAGCTAGAATTTGCTCTATTTCTGACTCCAGTGTGATGGCAGGTAATGCTAACTGGTCCATTCAATGGAGGAAATGCTACATTGGCAAATACAGAATCAGGGGTATTTCTTCACAGAAACATCAAGATTACCCTGCCCCAACCCATTCCCACACACTTGAAATCTTCTTTCTTTCCTCTTTCCTGTTTTCTCTCTTGACTTTTGCTTGGCAGCACTGGGACTTCTAGTTGGACTTTGGTTGACAGTGCTGACCACAAAGACATCTTTGTTGTGTTTTTTAACTCGAATGAGAACACAGCTCAATTTCCTCTCCTTTTTGGGGCATTTATTTGCTGGAGGTTCTATTGTGTCTGGCCTCATCCTATATCAGCAGTAGGAAGATGGAACATCAACCCATTTCTTGCCTACAGGCTGCACAGTCCTCTGACCCATCAATGTCACAATTTAGAATTGGATAAAATTTATTAATTAAATTTGATTACTATTTTAATTATTATTAAGTAGTTGTACAACAGGATTACAATTTTATAAGTTGTGAGTACATACTTCCTGGTTAAGTTGGATTATTTTATTTTTTTGAATTAAATTTAATTTTATTGTAAAGGTGATGTACAGAGGGGTTACAGTTACTTAAGTAAGGCAGTGAGTACATTTCTTGTTGAATATTGTTACCCCTCCCTTGTTTTTCTTTCACTTTCTCTCCCGCTTCGACTCCTCTGCCTCCAAGTTGTAAAGTTCACTTCCAACATGGTGTCTTGTGAGTATCACTGTTGTATTGGTTCACCCTTTATCCTTTGTCTTGCCGTTTTCTTATTACCCTTCCCTTCCCTAAATCAGATAAACATATATACAAGACACAGGGTACTGAAACCAAAAACAGTGACAACAGAGGATAAACCAAAGTGGGGAAAAAAAGAAAGGAAAAAAAAATGACTTCACACAGTACATGAAAAACAACAACAACAAAGAAAAACCTCTTGTTTCCATATCTTGGAGTTCATTTCTATTTCCTTTCTTTCTTTCGTTCTTTCTTTCTTTCCTTCCTTCCTTCCTTCTTCCTTCCTTCCTTCCTTCTTCTCTCTCTCTCTCTCTCTCTCTCTTTCTTTCTTTCTTTTCTTTCTTGTTGGTTGTGGGGCCTAAACTCTGGGTCTGGGTGCTGTCCCTCAGCTCTTCAGCTCAAGGCTAATGCTCTACCACTTGAGCCACCTTCCAAGCCATGGAGTTCATTTCTCTTAATGTCCTTTTATATGATCATATGTGTATAGCTATATTAAGCTATTGTGATCCTCTGTTCGGACTACCCTAGACATATACTAATTATCACAAATAAGGGAAACCATGGAGCCTATGTTTTTTGGGTCTGGCTTGCATCACTTAATATGATTCTTTCCAAGTCTTTCCATTTGCTTAGGAATGGGGTAATGTCATTCTTTCTGAAAGGAGTACAGAATTCCATTGTATACATATAGTAGATTTCCTTGATCCATTCATCTATTGAGGGGCATCTTGGTTGGTTCTGTATTTTAGCTATGGTAAAAAATGCTGCAATGAGCATAGTTGTGCTGGTAGCTTTAGTGTGGCCTTGTTTGTGATTGTTAGGGTAAATGCCCAGGAGTGTGATAGATGGATCATAGAGTAGTTCTATGTTTAGTCTTTTGAGGAACCTCCATACTGCTTTCCAGAGTGGTTGAACCAGCTTACATTGCCACCAACAGTGTAGTAGCATTCCCTTTGGCCACATCTACTCTCCAGCATCTACTACTATTTGTTTTCTTGATAATTGCCATTCTAACTGGGGTGAGGTGGAATCTCAGTGTGGTTTTGATTTGCATTTAGATACAGTCTTTCTCAGCTTCCCAGGCTAATCTTAAATTTATACTCTTGGCATGCACTACCACACCTCAAGATTAAAATTTTTAATTGACTTTTTTTTAGTTCGATGTTTTTGAGACATCATCTCTGTCTTCCAAGTTCTGGAATTACAGGCATATGTCAGCACATCTAGCTGACATATTTAGTTATTTAGAGCTTCAGAATTAATATAAACAATCTTAGAAGTACCTTTACGTACAAAGTAGCTACTATGTCTGCAGGCAACACGGATGATGATGGGGCTGTAAACTTCATAGTTAGGAAATCACTGAGTTAGGTAATATCAGACTTCACACGATCTTGTGTTGTGAACAGAATCATTGTATTAGTTTCCTGTGGTTGTTATAACAAAGGAACTCCGGTTTGATGGTTTAAAATAACAGGATAATTTTGTCATAGTTCTGGAGGCCAGTATTTGACATTCTAATCATCTACATGGCCAGGCTCTTATGAGACTCTCCAGAGACAGCCCTTCCCTGCCTCTTCCTCAGTGATGCCTGGGTCTGGCAGCCCTGGGCCCAGTTCGGTCTGGCTGCATAGCTCCAATCTGTTTTTGCCGTGATGTCACCTTTGCACTTCTAAGTCTTCTCTTGTCACATTCTTACAAGGATACTGACTGTTGGATGTAAGGTCTACCTGGGTAATTCAAGATGTGCTCATTTTTAAGATCCTTAGCTTAATTACAGGTGCAAAGACCCTTGATTCAAAAAAGTCATGTTCACAGGTCCCATGCATGTGGAGACATGTCTTTTGGGGTGCCATCATAAAAACCAACCAATAACAACTTTTGAACATCTAGTCTGTGCCCAGCACTGTGTTGAATGAACAGTACAGGGAAACAGAGGTGGTGAAGGTGGAGATGCTCTTCTGGGCGTCTCTACTCCCATTTGGAAATCAAGACTTCAATGTCGGTCTTTCCTTCCCATCCACCCCTCACCTCTTTTCTCTTCTTCTCTCCTCCTTCCATTCCCCTTCTTTCCTTTTTCCTTCCCTCCCTTCTCTTTTTTTTTCTGACTTAACTTTCCTTTCACATTCCCTTCTTGTTTTCCTTCTCCTCTCTCCCCTCCTGTTCCCTCCCCCTTTCATCCTTTCTTTTCTTATTCCCTCCCTCCCTCTTTCCTCCTTCCCTTCCTGTTTGCTTTATTGGGCTTGTAATTTGTATACTGAGACATTTGTTCCACTTGGGCATGCAGCTGAGGAAGTAAACTTGGAGAGGTAATACCTGAAGAGGTGTGTGGGTATGCAACACAGAGGAAGTGGACAGAGTCTGGATTTGAGTCTGCATTCTCTATAACAAGAGCCTGTATGCTAAGCTATCAGTCTACAGCCTCCATCCTCCCTCATGATCTCTAAAATCTTCCTAGGATCTTCCTCTGATCTCTTTAATTTCGGAGGCTCACGGGATCTTTTCTTGAATGCTGATGTTTAAGACTCACACAGTGAGTCTGCCCTTAGTTACAGGAACCCTAGGTTGTAAGGAGACTTTTCTGCCCTGAGAACTTGCACACCTCCTCAAAGTGTGTAGCTTACTTGTAAGGGAGGCCTTACCATGTGTTTGCCTGGCAAATTTACAGCTCGTGGCATCTCATTTTAATTTAACTAATCATCACAAAATGGACAACCGAAAGAGTGATTGCTGTGAAGATACGGATAGCTGCAGAGGGGAGGCAGGAGAGGAAGGGGAAAGCAGGGGTGGAGGGAAAGGTGGGAGAGGCAGGGAAGACTGGCTCCATACCCTCTAATTCCTGCTGTCTTGCTGCAGGCCAGATGGACAGCTGTGCTATTGCATCAATCACAACATTTCCCAAAAGTCTTGAAAATTATAATGATCACAGTGGGTCTCTTTGAGTGAGTCTTACCACAGCCAATGAGCATGAAGGCATTGCTTTGGGCGGGACATTAACAACTAAGTTTCTTTCCAACTATGTAAAGTCAGAAAGGTCCTAAATTCAGCCCTTTATGAAACTTGGTTATATAGGATAATTTTGAATATATTATTCAGTCAATAGTGGAAATGAAAACTGTATATACCATTGGTCAAACACGTGTGGTTTATCAAGATAGAAATTGCTGAAGAAATATCTGAAGACTATGAGAAGGTACAAAGACTTTCAGATCACTGTGAAATACTGGAAGATGTCTAGAATTTGCTGCCAAAGAATTGAAAAAACAAATATTGAACAACTTCATGTGAGCCATTCAGTTGCTTGAAAGAACAGAGGTTTTACACATATTTCATCTTAGACTATTAGTAAATTCTTATAATGGACATAGGAAGACCCAATTTTGTGAGTGGTTAGACAAAAAAATGTACTAAAATAGTATTAATAGTCAACGAATTTCTTAACAAAAACGGTGTGTGTGTGTGTGTGTGTGTGTGTGTGTGTGTGTGTGTTTGTGTTAACTGGAATGAAACATGAGGCTGGAATCTCTTGTGTAATTTATTTACTAAGTTGTTCACAGGAAGCTATGGAGTCAAAGAGGCTATGTCACCAAAGGACAAGGTATAGTTACTGAGGGTCACTGTGGAGTGTTAGAATACTGAGGCTACAGCAGAATTTTTTACAATACTTAGATCAGAAGAGAGTGAGCCTGAAATATTCTGTGCAAATAAATATTTCCTCAACTTTGGAAAAATAGTTGAGACAGAGTCAAGAGGAAGGCCACAAGCTTGCTAGGCACTTGCTCTACCATTTTGAATTCCACCCCAAACCAGTTTATATTTGGCTCAGTTTATATTTCAGATAGCTTCTTCTATTTGCCTGGGCCAGATTTGGACTGTTACAATGTTAACTTTACATCCTGAGTAGCTGGGATTACAGAAATGCATCACATGCCCCAATACTTGGTCTTTTTATTTTTTTCTTTTTAAAATGGTGAATGACTGTCTGATATAGTCTACTGTAGATACATCTGAAGATTTACATGCTATTAAGTTGTCTCATAGAGAACATTTATCCAGAAGGTAAATGTTATGATTTAATAATGAGTGAAATGGAACTTATAGACTTCAATGAGATACTCTTATACATGCATCTAAATGACCAAAATGAAAATAAATACCAAGAGTTGTAAGAATGTAATATGACTAGAAATCTTATACTTTACATATGAAGCAGAATGAGTGAACCCAAATCTAATAACCCCGAAATTCCACTGTATCTACTCAACAGAAATGCATCAAGATACTAAATTTAGACACAGGAATGTATGTAACACTGCCATTTCCAATACTCGAATTCTAGAAATGACCCAAATGCTGATTGGAAGTCACATGGATAAATTTATTGTGCACTTATACAAGGAGACACTAGATGAACAAAAGATCTACAATATTTGTCAGCGATCTGACATATCTCACAAATAAAATACAGAGCAAAAGAAGTCAGACACACAAAAGGGTGCCTCTTGAAGGATTCTACTTTTACAGGATTAAAAAGAATACTCAGGGAAAATTAAGATAGTAATTACCCTTGTGGTATGTTGGTGTGGAAATGGCTAGCAAGGAGTGTCATGTACAATATTTTGTATGCATGTGAGTATTCGATAAAAAGCCCATTTGTTCTACGAAGTCTGTGTTTATCACCTGTGCACCGAAACATGATTTCCATGTAAACATCATTGATCCCTGCATGTATAACCTATATCTCTATTTCTGAAAAGGTTGAAATAGAAAATTCTAGCTTGTTCTGAATTTCCACATGAAATATTCTAGGGCATATTGAACCTATTTGTGTTTTAAAGAAAACGACTTCTTCTAAACTGTAAAAAAAACATATGGTCATCAGAAAAGTTGGAAACTGACTGGTCAGATTGCATCAAAACTGTTGCCTAAATAGTGGATGGAATTTAAAAACAAGTATTATGAATGGATGAGTGCACCATTTCTTTCATTTCTGCCTGCATTGCTTTTTAAATTTTATTTTATTTTCATTCCTTTAAAATTTAATTTTTCTTTGTTTGGATGTGGGGGCTGAACTCTGGGCCTGGTGTCCCCCAGCTCTTCAGGCTACCACCCTAGCACTGGAACCACAGCACCACTTCTGGCTTTTTTCTGCTTATGTGGTGCTGAGGAATCCAACCCAGGGTCTTATGCATGTGAGGCAAGCACTACACTGAGCCAAGTTCTCAGCCCTTAGAATTTAATTTTACTGTCAAGGTGATGTACAGGAAGGTTACAGTTACATACATAAGGTAGTGAGTGCATTTCCTGTTCAACATTGTTACCCTTTCCCTCATTTCTCTAAGTAGTTGTACAGTTTCAGTTAAAAAAAAATCAGTTTATAAGTACAACACAGCTTGATCAATGTTCCCTCCCACCCCCCAAGCCCAAGTTCTGTGATTCCATGTTCACATATTTACATTGAATATTATGACTGTGTTTGCTCACCTTTCTTCTTCCCATTCTTCTGCACCTTGACATGTTTCAGCTCCCTGGTATTGATTTTGTTAGACTGTGAGTTGTTCCGAGAAGTCATAGTCTTGGACTCTTCCCTAGAGTACACTGTACTTTGATCACTTTGTGCGTATATGTATATGATATCTGTATAGATTTCATATATGTTTATAATTTAGATTTAACTCTCACATATGATCCAAAAAGGCACCCTTTGTTTCTTTGAGCTTGACTTAATTCACATAACATGATTTTTTTTCAGGTCCAGCCATTTCCCTGCAAATGATGTAAAATCATTCTGCCTGATGGATGACTAAAAAATTCCATTGTGTATATGTCTGTATACATACATAGATAGATATACACACATATACGTATATACATAAATGAGTATGATGGGTGAGTAATATGTATCTATGAGTAAATGATGAGTAATATCTCTATATATCTCTATCTCTCTGTACACATGAATAACATGAGTAAATTCCATTGTGTGTACACACACACACACACACACACATACACACACACACGACTCTGTACATATACTTGGCAATTTGCTGTTTGGTTCTAACAGGATCCATCTATTTTGTTCTGAGTGAGATGCAGGAGGATCCCATATACCAGCAGTGGGGAACAAGCTTTGCATGTTACCCAGGTGGGCTGCTTGGCACGTTCATGTACAGTCAGCATGCAACTGGGCAATCACACCACATCTTCCCTAGCCATTGATGTCCCTGTCTGTTTCTTTCCAGGTCCCTCATCGTGTATCTCCAATGAGAGCTCGCCTGGTTGAGCAGCACTAGGCAAAGCTCTTCTCCAGCCCTGATGCTCTGATGTATCCTGACAGCCCTGTGTTCCTTCAATTGAAGGTGTGGATAATTAAGGTAATGAACATTTTTCCACTAGCTGCTGAAAGCCTCATTAATCTACACACAGGTTGCCAAAGGCAAAATATGGCGTCAAGGGTGGGAGGATCAACAAAAAATAACTTTAGAAATTCATTAATCAGACTTAGTCAAGCACGCTGTTCAGAACGGAGAGTGCTTTTCCTGCAGTGGTCAGAGGATTAGACATGAAAGGAACTTCTTAAGCAATATTTGGGAACATCTAAGTTATTGTACTGGCAGTTATGACTAAAGTGGTTAGTGCTAATGGAATCTGTCCAAAGACCTCAGCATGGAGGATTCCATAAACATTAAATAGGCTAAGCTGGATGATCGAGGCTTCTAAATAGAGAGGAAGGAGAAACAATTGTGAGATCACACAGAAATAGTACACCCAGCTATGGCAGAGATGGCTGAGTGCTACAGATACTCATTTTTCTCCTTAACATTTGTAGTGACCCGAGTCAGGTGGGAGTCATGTGACTATTTGCTGTTGTACCTCCTCCAGCTCTCTCTTTTTCTCTGTCACAGTGGCCTTAGAGGACACTGTTTTGGATGAGAATAAACCACGATGAAGTAGGCTGTTTGAGCCGGGCTGCAAGTGTATGAAACACGAAATTGCATTATGTCAAGCTGCAGAGATTTCCTGACTTGCCTGTTAATGCAGCAGATGCTACCTCATTCTGACAAATACAACAACCACTGAAGGCTACGCATATTTTTTGCTTGAATGAGGGTGTTATTGTCTTATGATATTGTCATGAGCATTGTCTGACCTTCCATGAGATCTTCCTTCCTTCCTTCCTTCCTTCCTTCCTTCCTTCTTTCCTTCCTTCCTTCCTTCCTTCCTTCCTTCCTTCCTTCCTGGCTCCCTCCCTCCCTCCCTCCCTCCCTCCTTTCCTTCTTTCTTTTCTTTCTTTCCCTCTTTCTGCCAGTTCTAGAGCTTGAACTCTAGGTCTGGGCCCTGTCTCTGGGCCCTGTCACTTGACCCACAATTCCACTTCTGGCTTTTTGTGGTTAACTGAAGATAAGAGTGCCAGGATCTTGCTGCTGGGACTGGCTTTGAACTGTGATTCTCAGATCTCAGCTTCTGGAGTAGCTAGGGTGATAGGCATGAGCCACTCCTAGCGTCTTTAAAATGTTATTCATGGTCTGTGAATCTGCTGTTATCTGAACATGTCTCCCAAAGTCCATGTGTTGGACGTTGAATCCCCAGTGCAACAGCTGAGAGATGGAGCTGTAAGCATTCAGCGATTAGACAGAGCTCACATAGGGGATTGATTCTGTTATGGGAATGGGTTTGTTATCACAAAAATGAGTTTATTATGCAACAAGTGTTTGCCATCTGTGGTCCTCGCTAGTGACTCCCGCCTTCTCTGTCTCTCTTCTTTCTGCTCGCCACCATGAGATGATGCAGCTGAAGATCCTTACGAGGTCCTGGACTTCCCAGCCTCCAGAACTGCAAAATAATCACACCAACCAGGCTGTGATACTCTACTATAGCAGCATGAAACAAAAAAGATAACTTTAATTTTGAGTATTTCAGTTACTATTTTGAACAAAATTATACTTTAATGTATTTATACCTTTTTATATAATTTTAACAGAAATATTTGTGTATTTTAAAAATTGTTTGCTTTGGATAGATTCCTAGAAGTTTGTTTGCTAGATTGAATACTTGCATGTAGCATTGAGAATTGAACCTGGAGCCTTGTGCATGCTATGTCAGTGCTCTACCACTCTGGCTACAACACCGGCCACTGGGTTTTATGAGGCAAGAGTCTCTCTGTGTTGCTCAGGTTGGTCTTTAACTCAACATCCTTAGCCTCCTCAGTGCTGGGATGACAGGCCTGTACTATCAGTACTTTGAAAAAGCAATGGCATTGTGAAGATTCGTCGTGTACTTCTCAGGCTAGATTTTTGAGCTTTGTGGTCTTGACCTGTGATTTATCCTGCTTCCCAGATGCATTCTATTTGCTCCTTGAGCGATGTCTCTATTCTTCTTTCTTCTCTTGCTGTTGTCTTCACACCTCTTTGTTATTCCAGATCACAAATTTCTCACCCACATCTATTCTTTGGAGGTTTTCCTTTTTGGGGTCATCACCACTTCTCAGGTAGGAATTGGTTGGGGTGAAGAAACTGGACTCCTTGGAGAACTTTCTGTCTTTTCATCCAAGACCCTTTGGTGTCTCAAGAAACCTGTGGCTTTCTGCTATGTGTGGGTCCGTGCGTGGCCACGTGGGGGTGTTCTGCTCTGTGCATGCCTGGATCTTCAGAGTCATCACTTTCCTTCTTGCCACAGCTCCTCATTTGCTCAACAGCCAGTCGCTATTATAATGGCCCAGTCACTTAATTACCCTTTCTATCCATTTTCCCATCTGCAGAATGGGGACTGTTGTGCTTCTGGGCTGACAAGGTGTTGTGAGCATTAATGACTGTTTTGAGGCACGTTGAGATCTGCAGATAAACAAACCTCAAGTAGTAGAAAGTGCTAATGAGCCTCGGGTTGAGTAAGACCTGGAGAGGTGGCTTTGTTTCCCACAGAGGAGTTGGCTCCTGATCTCTGGACAGGCAGGTGTCTTCTGGTTGCTTCCAGAGGAGTCAACACAGTGAGTTCTGAAGGGAACTCTTCCTACAGACACTCAGCTCTCAAGAAAATAGGAAACTCAAAATTAGGTCTAAGGTCATATCAAAATACCTTCAGGACAGCCTGTCCAGCAAGAGTGTGCCGGAATGGTGTGTGCCAAGTAGGTACCACAGAGAACAATACGTAGGTTTCCTTAGATCAATTCCTAGATAAATTTTTCACAACTTTTCATGTTTTTGCATGCATGCGTTTTTGTGGCTACTTTCTATCTGGAGCAAGTGATACTGTTGTGTTTTTTTTTTTTCCCCCTTTCTTCTCATTCATCACAAGAATATCATTATTATTTCATTTGGTTTTTGTGCTGATCCTGGGCCTCATGGTCCTGCTTGAGCCACAGCGCCACTTCTGGCACGTTACGGTGTAATTGAAGATGGGAGTCTCACTGACTTTCCTGCCTGGGCTGACTTTGAATGGTGATCCTCAGATCTCAGTCTCCCGAGTAGCTAGGATTCCAGGCGTGAATCACTTGTAGCACAAGAATATTATTTACAGACTGTTTGCGATACATTGGACACTGCTGTAGGTATTTTGCATGAAAGCATTTAGTCACGAGTAAAGACAGGAGTAGAGCGTCCTTTGACTCTACTCTTCCTGAGACTCTAAGGAGCTTTGCCAACTCTCCAGACTGACCCAGGTTGTCGGTAGCAGAGAAAGGATCTCAATCAGGTGATTTTGGCTCCACAGCCTAGGTTTCTAATAGCCAGTGGTCCTATTTTTCTGCCACTAGATTTCCATTTGTGATACTGACGTGCGGTGCAGTTGTCTCTGGCTGTCCAAGGAGGAGTAGTTGCCAAGTCCCCCTCAGATACCAAGAGATTTATTTTTATATCCAGATTTATTTGCAGCTTTGCAAATAAATAGCTGTTATATTGTCTTGCTCATGGAATGCCGAAGAGAAAAACATCCTACCTGCTGCATACAAATGTTTGCTTTTCTCTGGATCATTTTTACTGTGGTCTGCAAATATGGAATCTACATATTTGGAGGCTCCATGGCGTACTTCTAAAAAAATCAATTTATTTAAAGTTGTAGAGGTAGGCTGATTGGAATTAGGAATTCTTTTTTTAAAAGTTTTTTTTTAATGTGAAAATACTGTACAGAGGGGTTACAGTTACATGAGCAAGGTCATGAGTACATTTCCTATCCAGCATTGTTGCCTCCTCCTTGGTTTTTCCCCTACCATCCCCACCCTCCTGGAATTAGGAATTCTAAGATACTCAATGTAATTGGATTAGGTACAGAAATTAATTTAAGAATATGGGGGTGGAAAGATGACAGGAAGGCATGGGGAGTCAATGATGGGCTGTGCTCTTTATACGGCTGTTCTGGGTCAGCATGCCAGCATTTCCTAGACTCTAACTGGAAGTCCAGATGTGTTCACCTAGAGACTCCATGGGTGAGGTCAGGAATCTACATCTGCAGCACCCCCTCCCTCCCCAAGGGCATTCCTGTGTATCACAAAGAGGTGACACACCGCTGTCTCACAACCCAATCTCTGTCCAGATGTACACAAACAGCAACAATACTGCTGATTGTCTGATGTTCCTCTGGTTTGACACTCTTTTAGCCAAATGTCAGAGAAAGACCTAGGCGAGCTGCTGCTTGTACCTACTCCAACTGAATTGAGTATCTTAGAATTCCTAATTCCAATCAACCTACCTCTACAACTTTAAACAAATTGATTTTTTAGACCTATGCTGTTGAGCCTCCAAAGAGGTAGGTTCCATATTTGCAGTGTGGTGATGGTGTGATGCTACATGCCTGCAACCCTAGCCACTCAGGGGGCAGCTGTAGGATGTAGAATTTGAGGAGTGCCTAGGATAATGTATGGCATCTGTAGTGAACATTTTCATGTTTCTTTTCCTTGTCAATTTTCTTCAACTGATATAGAATAATGATTTTCACCACATTTTCATTGAAATTAGATATAATCAGTGATCTAGAGATGATGGAAGTATATAGCAGGTCATGAGAAGGTTATATGAAAATATTACATCATTTTATGTGAAGGACTTGCACACTCTTAGATTTTGGTATCTGCTGTAGACTCTGGAACAATCCCCATGGATACTGATGCATGACTGCAGTTAGTATAATACACAGGCCTTTCAGGGACTTAATTACTAGTCATTGATGAACTACTAGTGCATAATCCCTTAGCACTGAGCATTGAGCATTTACTACAGAAACAATAATCATGCTAAAAATAACACCACCAATGCTAGTGGTGATTAAATTAGTGAGGGTTATGGCTGGTCTATTAGTTTAAGTGGCAAACTCTAGATTGTATTAGCAGATCCTTCAAATCTCCCTGGGTAAATGGTTGTTTGATGGTTTGTGGCTGTTTGGGGTGGCTCTTGTACAAAGTGTGGTTTGGGAATCTTCCATTCTGTGACTCTGTCTTCTTCATCAAGTAGTTTCCAAAGTCCTTGTGGAAGGGAAAGAGAAAATGTGGAGTGGATGACCACTTCATTGGCCAGAACCTGACTACTCTGATTTCAAGGAAGCCCAAGAGAGGTGGTCTTGGTGCCTGGGAAGAAGAGGAACAGAGCTGGTGAATGTCTAACCCATTTCTCCCATGCCGAGTGCTGAAGGAGGTCGTGCTTAACACTTGCATTCATTGGAACAATGGCTCACAGAACGATGGGAGCGTGGGAGGGCCAGGATGGGAGGCAGGGGAGGCACAATGGCAGAAACCACGGTCAGCCTCAGACACAACAGCGGTGCCAGCACCGGGAGCAGCGTCTCTGACTCTGCTGTTTCTGGACCCTGGACACCAGTAGGACTCTGAAAAGAGTCAGTGTCCTGCTCTCGAGTGAACCTATCAGTCTTGCAGACAGACTGACGCTTAAGTTCCTTCTAGTGTCCTCAGATGGACTTGGCATTCACTTTCTCCATGAGCTTCCACATGAGGAGCCAACCCTGGGATCTCTGAGGACTGATGGGAATAAAAGTGAGAGAGTGAGACTGAGAGCAAGAGGAGAGGGGGCAGGGAAGACGGAGAGAGAGAACGACTCGATTTCAGCTTATATCCTGTTCAAATTTACAACGTGCATTTTGTTTGCTTTTGCATGACAGAGCTGACACCTGTTGAAATGAATTGGGGCGAAGTGGCCTAACCAGTTGACAGAGCAGATGTGGGGAGCCGTGGGTTATAGTGAGTTTGTTTATTGGTCCATTTACTCACTCTGTGATGGGCTCTGTGATGACTTCAGGGAGATTATGATGAATCTGGTAAAGTTCCTGTCTTAAAGGAGGTCTCAGGTAAATGTTTCCAAATGGAATCTCAAGACCCAGGCACAGGACTGACCACAGGAGGGACCGGGAACGGCAATATCATGACAGGAAGTGTTCAGATGATGCGTGTGACTTGAATCTCAGGGAGGCGAAGGGACTGGAAAATCCAACTGAGCTTACAGTGTATGTCCAGAGCAGCCGCATGCAAAGCAGAGCTAGGGACTGTAGGGGAGATTACAGGCTTTGGAATCCGCACTTGCTACTTGTAAGCTAGGAGATGTTGGTTTAGAGTTACCTTTATGTTCAATTTATGAAAAGTGGAATCTACTACCCAGGGTCTCTGTGGAGATGAAGAGACCCCCAAACTGAAGATAGAAATGCCTTTTAGAGTGCATGACATAGTAGGTGCTCAATAATTGCAGTTGCATGGGAAGAAGGGTGAACTGGGGATCTGCCTTCAGGGAAATTGCTCTTTACCCACTAGGGGGCTGGATTATGGGATGGAATCAGAGACAGAGTATGTGAGAGGAGAAGTTAAATATCTGGGATCTTGGCCACAAACTGGGTCAGAATATAGAGGAACAGTGCTCATGGTGTGGTAGGGGTGAGAGTTTATCACCAGACTCCGAGTTCCTGTCTGAATTCCATCCTCCATATAATAGCAAGTTTTATTTTGTTAAACCTCAGTCTCCTCTGCTGAGAAATGGGGATGACAGTACTACCCACCGATAGGATAGTTATGAGAAAGGAATGAGCAAATCACACAGGGTTTAGCATACTGCCTGGCATCTGGCTGCTAGCACCTTCAATATTATTCCTGTGGAAGTGAAACTTGGACAGTGATCATCAGTACATCAGGAGAAGATTGAATGAGATGTTTACGTTAGGTGTCCTGCACTGCATGTGGCACATGGGTAGGTGTGCTCAGACGTCTGCCCTTGAAGGTAAAACGGATGTCAGCGCCCCAAGCGCAGTTGTGAGCTTGTTAGTTTGATTATGAGGTCAGCTGGGAAGTGGACAGTAAGCTAATAGGCAAAGTGGGGTTATTATGAAAAGAGAAACGGGCAAGGCGAAAACAAAGCAATGAAGTCATGAAAATCAAGGAAGCGGGAAACACTGCTTCCTTCTTCCTGGAGTCACGTCAGCCCCATTGTCTCCCCCTGGTGGTCATCACAAGCAAGCCGTCGCATCTCCCTTTGCAGTTTGAATATTCCTACATTTGAAACATAGCCTGAAAAAAGAAACATAGAAGGAGGGTGTTCTTTTTTTTTTTTTTTTTAAAGGTTTCCAGAATTTCTCCCCAAATCACGTGACCCTTTGTTCACCTCCCATTGCTGAAATTTTGTCACATGGCCCAAACTACCTGCAAGGAAGTCTGGAAAATATGTCTTTACTCAGAACAGCCAAGTTTTTCCAGTTACGGAAGAAATGGAGAAAGTAAAACAGAAAACAACACCAAATCTAGTAGTCTTCATTAACATATTTGCTCAAAACATTACATACCACTTTCCTATGAATTTGTCTAGACTTACGGCACCTGGTAGATGATGAAAGTCGCTTGTTCAAGGCTACACCCAGGAGGCTGCAGAGTCAGAAGAACGGAGAGTGTTTTGGTGCTAACTCTCACTACTGATGATTGTCAATGACCCCATTGATCTTGGTGAATCTGTTGGAGAGAAATGGAGCGGGTACAGTCTTTCTGCTGGGTGGTGAGAGCTTGGAGAACAGGGCCATGGTGTTTTCTGAACACACCATCATCTTTTGCTCTTAGCATGGTACCTGGAACATAGACATACTCCATAATGGAAGAACTGGCAAGTCACTGTGGAGCACCAGTTTTTCTTAATGGTGGTCTCCACACTTCTGTCGTTTCCAACTAGCTTCACAGTTTAAGTAGGAATGTTCAGTTGGAGGCTCTATTGCTCAGGCAGGCTTGTCTTTAGCACACACAAATAAATGTTTTAGTACTGGATGGGACACTCTCCAATGCGGTGTCTCTTAAATCATCCCAGGCTTTTTCAGAGCTTGAGATGATTAACTTCACTAGAGACGCAGAGAAACCGAACTTTGAAGAGGTTTAACAACTTTCAGTAAAGGGTGGAGTTGTGTTCATCCTATGGTGCCCAATGGTGGCTGTGGTTTTGGAATTCCTCCCTTCTTCATTGCTTCTTACACATCAATAAAACCCTAATAATGAGTGAGATGTGATGTTTGGAAAGCAACATGAAGGACGAATCGATGTGAGACCTGCTGTTCTTGAGACTTGGGAAATTCTGACTGTAGAACTAGCAAGTGCTAGGCTAGGGTGTGTGTGTGTGTGTGTGTGTGTGTGTGTGTGTGTGTGTGTGTGTGTGTGTGTGAAGAGATGGCCTATCTGTTGGGGGGAGCACAATTTTTCACCTCCGGAAAGTCAGGATATATACAGGGTACAAAAGGAATACAGGTAGCACAGGAGACAGGCCTTGTACACTTTAAATGCTTCTTTGCTTCCTTTTTCTAAGCTTATTATTAAACCCATGTCAGAATAAGAGTTTGAATTTGTGCCAGTTACTTCCTGGGTACATTACCTCCCTTCTCCAGGTCTCAATTACCAATCTAAAATGCAGATGGCATTAGAACTCAACAAGTAGGGTGGTTGTGAGAATTTAATGAGATAGAATATACAATAAATTCTAAGTGTTATGATATTTATGATGAATATACTCAGATAATTAACTGTACTATAAGAAGACACTTAGCTAAAGAACACGGGCAGGTGGTTAGATGATATTTCAAAATATCTGATTATTTTGCTTACTATTAAGTTTATCAGTCAAGTTGAGGCTATATTTCTCCCTCTAACCAGCAGGTGGTGCTCATGTTGTGTTTAAATTTTGAAAAGGGCTTTAAAAAATCCATACATATTCATATTTTCTATTTTTACCAGAAAGAGTAAGAAAGAAATCTTTTAAAAAAAGGCCATTGTCTATGCCATGGGGAGATAATTAGGGTATGTAAAACAGCTGATACAGTAATTAATAAGAGCAGTGACTCAAGAGTCTGGAAAAGCTTTACTGCAAAACGGCAGGAAAGTAATTGACCTCACGGGCACAGGATAAAAATCAAGAGCTCACACACAGCAGGGAAAAGCTGGCCATGTTCTTCCCTGGGGAGATTTAAAACCAAGGGAGGGGATCCTGGGGCTGTGTTTCTGAGGCTCACAGTTGAAGGTAAGTTCTACAAGGGTGGGTCTCTCCTGCCGGTTCCCATCCACATTCTCCAGGCCTACAGCGATGGCACGAACATAGTAGGTCCTCAACCAATGTGTGAATGAAAGTGCAGCACCTCATGTGCAGAATCTGGAACTGTCTCTTTCCTCACGGCTCCATTAGGTTTGGGGATTCTGGGGACTGGTCTTGATTGGAGGGTGTGGTCCTGCATGTCACCCTTCTCAGACCTGGGGGCCATTTGCCTTCCAAGTGGATGCTGTGTCCTCACTGAATTCTCTACAGAATCATCCTTGGAGTCAGGTAGAAAGAAGAGAGCGTGGATGGATCAGGGGAGTGCCACCATATTGGGTAGACAATCTGCTTCTGTCTGGGGGAAGACAGTCAATGCTAATGGAGAATTTGTGGTCAGGGCTGAGATCTGGAGAATTCTGATTCAAGCTAGGCCTGCTGTGTCTCCTCAAACAAGCTGCGAGGCCCTCCTCCTGTGGTGTCAAAGAGGAATCCTTCATGTTTGTCTCTGTGTGTGTAATAGGGCATCATCTTTCTCTAGAACTCTGTGAAAATAAACATATGTCCTCAGCATATTATATATGTTATAGGTAAGAGGGAGAAGACACGCTCTGGATTTTATCTCTACCATCTGGCCCACTTTCCATATTGTTTTGGGCCTCACAGGGGTGTGTGATTTTCTACCACAAGCTTCGGTACACTGGCGCTTCCCGTACACAAGAGAACCTGGGGCTGAGGGCAGTTGCTTGTTAGCTCTCAAGAGCTTGAAGCTATTCTTCCCCACACCCTTTCATGGCCCGGCAATGACTGATCGTGGTAGGGTTTCTGCTCAACCACACGAGTCCCCCAGGGGACATATTTGGCTTTGGGATGTTTGAACAAACTGGTTGTCATTGTTCATGCAAACCCATCTTAGCATTGCTTCTTGGAAGAGCAGAGCCTGTGTAGGGGGTAGGTAGGGTTAAGTCCGAGCTTTAGTTTTACCCATCATAGGTCTTCTTGCTAACATGGTTGACTTTCTTCTTTATTGGTTTGCAGAAAGCCAAAAGTAAGGCTCCCTCTGCCTACTGTTGAACAGCGAGGACGGATGGTCCAACTCACAGGACATTGGTTACAGCAAGGATGTCTGTTCATCATCTGCGCGTCACAGCTGGGGTCTGCCCTATCCAGCTTTTGCTTGGTTATTCTGGAGTTACAGCCTCAAAGTCCCAGAGGCAACTAAGCCCAGAGGTGTATTTCTCATTTTATTTTGTGTCAGCTGTGATCGATGTGTCTTCTGAATCCCCGCATCCAGGCTGAAGCAGCAACCCTATTGGAGCATACTGTCCTTATAGCAGGGGACAGAGAATGATAAAAAGTGGGAGAAACCATGAAATGGTTCCCAGTGGTTCTTCTCAAAGCGGCATAGGTTCCTGCTTCTGCATCTCATGTGTGGAAGCAAGACTCAGAGCTGGAGTTGATGACAACAGACAGAAAAGTAGACTTTCCCCCTGGGGAGTCATAGTAAGTCACACAGCAGAGAGATCGAGCTGTATAATCCTCTTACTTCAAGGGTGGTGAATAATTAGGAGCTTAGACACAAAGCACTGGGTCCTCACTGTTTGTGGATTCTGTCCTGGTGCATTGTTCTACTTGTTAATATGTCTCCACAGTAAACACATCAATACTCACACGCTTTCATGGTTGTTCATTCAGGCACAGAACTGTGAAAATGTTGGGCTTCCCAATGTATGCACTCCCAGCTGGAGATGAACACAAAACACTCTCCTTCCGTTTTAGCTCTGACCAGAGGCCAGCAGAAAATGCAGAATACTGGGGGATGTGGGGAGAACTTGGCAACATAGGTAGAAGAAGCCTCAATGCTGAGTAATAGGATGGGTGATGGAATTTTACTCATAACATGGGCACCTATTAGAGCAATAACCTCAGAAGAGTCCCCTAACACTTCTGGATGGAGCTTCTCTATTGAATTAGAAGTTAGATTTTAGCCAGGCATGAGGTGCACATCTGCAGTTCCTCTCTCTATTCAGGAGGGTAGAGATTGGGAGGATTACAGTTCCAGGTCAGCCAGGACAAAAGCTTAGTGAGATTCCATCTCAACCAATAGGGTGGGTATGGTGGCATGTGACTGTCATCTCAACTATGCCATTAGCATGAATAGGAGGATCTTGGCTCAGGCTAGCCTGGGTAAAAATATCAGGAGATCCTATTGTGAAAACAATTAAAGCAAGAGGGTGAAGGGAGTGACTCCAATGGTAGTGTGTTGCTTTTTTGCTTCCACTCAAAAAAAGAAGCTAGGAATCTCACAAGTTTCTGGTAGTGAAGCTTTTCATCCGTATGAGGTGTGTGGGGGTTTATTTTATTAGTCAACAGGTAATGGTAGGGAGTGTGTGTTTGAGCAAACTGCTCCTAGGAGGAGCCAGAAAGAAGAGAGACTGTGGGACCTCAGTCACGTGGGGGCATGCCCCACTGACCTACGCACCTCCCGCCTCTTAGGATCCCACCATCTCCCAACAGTACAACCAGGGACTAAGCCTTCAACATACGTATCATTCGGGGTTACTCATTGAAACCACAGTCTGACTGCCTGTCTGCCTGCCTCCTCATTATAGATTTTCTCATCCCCCCGCCCCCCAGGGGAACTGGTTCAGTGTTTGCTAATTCAGCATTTGCAATGACTTTACAGAGCATTGTCATGCATGGTGAGCATCAGGGTTATCAGAGAGCCCAAGAGAAAGCATCTCCTTTGGCCACCCAGTTTCCCAACCAAGTGAAAAAAATCAAATGAATGATAGAGCTGTGGAGAACAAACCCCACCTTTAGGATTGATGCTTGGTGAAGGCTGTGTTACAGAGCTCACATAGGCTCACTTATTCTTATCTGTGGATAAGAATATGTTTTGTTCTGCAGAGCAGACATATTTTCCCTTGTCAGGGTGACCTGTAGGTCTAGGAGGAAGAGGAAAGGGAGAGTGACCAATGATCCTCACTGAGTGATATTGGCAGATTATCTTCTGCTTAGTGGGAATGAAGCTCAATGATATTAAAAAAATTAAAATTGTTATTATAAAGGTGATGTACAGAGGGTTTACAGTGACATAAGTTAGGTAAAGAATACCTTCCTTCCCTTCCTCTCTCCCTCCCTCCTCCCTCTTCCTTCCTTCCTTCCTTTCTTCCTTTCTCTTTCTTTCTTTCTTTCTTTCTTTCTTTCTTTCTTTCTTTCTTTCTTTCTTTCTTTCTTTCTTTCTTTCTTTCTTTCTTTCTTTCTTTCTTCTCTCTCTCTCTCTCTCTCTCTCTCTCTCTCTCTCTCTCTCTCTCTCTCTCTTTCTTTCTTTGTAGTGGGGCTTGAACTTGGGGCCTGGGCGTTGTCCCTAAGCTCTTTTGCTCAAGGCGAGCACTCTACCATTTTGAGCCACAGTGCCATTTCTGGTTTTCTAGTGGTTTATTGGAGATAAGAGTCTCACAGCCTTTTCCTGCTTGGGCTGGCTTTGAACCATGATCCTCAGATCTCAGCCTCCTGAGTAGCTAGGATTACAGGTGAGCCACCTGCACCTGGTTAAGAGTACATTTCTTTTTGGACACTATCACCCCTTCCCTCTCCCTCTCCCTGTTTTTCCCTCCCATCCTACCCACAAAGCCAATGCTGTTTTAGAAGAAGCAGGAAACCTACCCCCATCTGTGGGGAGGAGGAAGTGGCAAGGGCCCATCAATATAGAGACGAGTATTACCGCTCATGGCCAGTTGTGTAGACTTTTATAGCCAAGCCATCAGAGAAAGGCAAAGATACAGACGAGTTCAGTGGATGAGTGAGTTGAGGGCTTTGTGTCTGTGTGGAGCAGTTACTATTGCTCTGGTCTGGGAGTCTCAGTCTGGTGTCTGCTCTGTCTAGTTCCCCCTTAGAGCTTGTTTGTAGAGAATTGAATGCCTCAGGCTGCAAATAAAAATTATTCCTGGCTATTTATTCCTCAGTCAATAGGAGCCTGTGATGGAATTGCTTTCCCAGAGATTTGCAGGAAGGATGACCTCGGGCAGCGAGGAAAGCTGGCGTTGACGGTGTCCACTCTAACCTTGGCAGGCATTATGTATGAGCAGGGAACTGGGGCATGAAGATTGATAAGTGTCATCCAAGGAGCAGGCAGGGGAACAATTCATCTTTGTTCTCTGTATCTTTCCCCAAGAGATTTTTTTTTGGTGGGGGTAGCTTTTTTAAGGCTAAGAAGTAGAGATGTTTCCTTGGTTACAAAGGCTTACTTACTAGGGCAAAGGTGCAGCACGTGCCACTTGGAGATGTGAATTGCGAGGCTGAACTGCAAGTGTGTGCAGGTTAGAGTCTCGGGGCTGCCATGACAAAAGACAGACAAGTAAGGGCGCTTAAGGAAGCACAGATGTGTTATTTTGTCCGTGTGGAGGCTGTTGCTCAAAGGTGAGATGTGGGCAGTGAGTGCTTCCCCGCGTCTTCGTAGCTTTCCTGTGTCTGCTAGCGGCCTTGGCGTTCCTTGGCCTGTTGGCCCATCACGAATCTTGGACTCCATATTCACCTGGCTTCTCGCGTACAAGTTCTTCCCTCTTCTAAATGTGCCAGTCATTGGATGAGGCTTCCGTTTCGTAGTAGCCTCGTTTTAATGTGATGACATTTTCCAAGACCACATTGCTGAATAAGGTCACATTCCTATATCCTAGGAATACTAGAATTTGGGAGGAGCAGTGTCCCGCCATGCATTTAGGTGGAAGGGGCCCGCAGTAGGTTTTGCACAGACCCTCCACTCTCTGCCTCCTTGTTATCACCTCTCTAGTACTTGAAAGATTTATAGATACTTCTTCTTGCAGTGATCATTAAGTCGTTGCACAAAGGAGTTGTCATTGAAAAGAGCAGCTTATGAAAACAACACATCTTGATCGAAGTCATGGGCACTTCTTTATTTGTTAATTTTTTTTTTCAGAACTAGTGTTTGAACTCAGGGTCTCGTGCTTTGCTAAGCAGGCTATCTATCACTAAGTCATGCCTTCAGCCCTGTTTTTGACTGGCTGTTTTGGGAGATAAGATCTTGCTCTCTGTGCTGATATGCACCTGAGCCTCAATCCACTTTAGACTTCTAGTCATCTCTGGGACCACAGGCATGTGCCATCATGTCCAACTTCTCTCTTTGGAGATAAAGTCTCACATACTTTTCCTGGGTTGCCTTGGAACCAACTAATCTTCGCCTCCCACATAGCTTGGGATGGTACACGTGCATCGCTGCATGCAGCTATGGGTTAAGAAGGTTTCTTCCAAACTTTTCTGCTCAGGTGGGCCTTGAACTGTGAGTCCAGCCTTCCAAGTAGGAAGGATTACAGGCGGGATACCCCAGCACCTATCTTAGAAAGACTTTTATGCTTCTTATTTCTTCTGAGTGCATAGATAGCTCAAGGCTGCATTGTGTTTTCCACTGACAGAAATAATCTAAGGCTGTGTTATCTTCCAAAGGCCACACACCTTGTGTGCGGCAGGAACAGTTACACCTGGTTCTATGTTCACTGTACCTAAGGCCCATCCATAACTTTTAGAAAAGCATCATGGCTTCTCCCTGCTTACCAAATCAATTTGACTAGTAAAGCTCAAAGCTGTTCTATGGTGACAAAGTTGTCTGACAGTGTTCCCTATGAAGGGAATTAAACAATCAACCAGGAAATCAGTTAAATGGTATCGACCCCTCCTGTGTCGGAGGTAGCTTGCCAGACTCCCAGGACTGAGCACTGAGGGAAAGAAACTTTATGACCTCGTGGAATCTCCAGGGATGCAATGAAAATGGCGGATCCCAAACAAACATGCAGGACAACAGATTGTGGCAGAAAATTATGGCAGTTATGAAGGGGAGAAGATGACATTAAAAAGGTGGTATTGATGAAGGAGAGTCAGCCTGGGCTTGGGAAAGGGGACATTGGAATGAAGCCTCATAAAAAGGGGTGATGGAATATTCCCAAAAATGTGAGCAAGGAGCTTGGTGGTTGGAAAGGTCAGGGGTCGCTGTTGGGGCAGCTGGCAGTTTAGCAAGAAATCAGGAAGATTAGAAGAGGAGGCAATTATCCAAGCACAGTGGAGAGATGTTGGGACATGTCTTTTGGCCATGGAGATGGAGGCCTGTGAGTGATTTTCAAGAGGAACCCCAAAGGAGGAAACTGGGGTGCTGGCTCCTTTGTCCAGATATGAAGGCACTGACTGACCACCGTAATGAATTTCCTTTCATGGATGGTTTCTTTGCTTAGGTATCCATCTGTCAGGCGAGAAATGACCAGTGCCAACTGGAAGGCCTACCCTGCATCCTGCTGGTGGACATGGGAACCTGGTCTCTGTCGTAGAGAATTCTGTAGCCTGTATATTGAGGTCTGTTTCAGTTGTGGGTATCACAGAATCGTTGTCCAAAGCAACTGGCGGGAGCCACAGCCTCTCAGTGAGGGACAGCCCGTCCATGCTGCTGCTCAGTTCTAAACAGAAGCAGACTTCGGAGAGCTGTTCTTAGGCAGGTCAGAAAGCTCAAAAAGAGGACTCTGGAGACTAAGTCATCTGTTTTAGGGGGCAACACCTTGAATGGGACCTTCTGAGTTACCGTCTGGGTTCTGTTGCGGGTACAGGCCAGGATTTCAGTCCCTCTCACCCTGAGCCTAGAACGTGGTGCTCACAGTGATGGTCTAGTGGATTTTTTTCCTCAGAAATTTAACATGTACAGGAGACTAGACGAATTGTAGGTGTAAATACCTGCCTGAATTTTTCTAACAGAACTGCAGTCTGTCCTCAGTACTCAGACTACAAAAGAAGGTGTACCAGCCTTCCAGAAGACTCTGTTCTCACCATCCAGTCCTCTTCTTATCCTGCCAGTGACAGACAGCCATCACATCTCTGGCCGCACCCCCACAGCTCGGTTTCCAACTGTATGCGAATGGAATTACACACACATTCAAAGTTAAGTTTGCTTGTTTCCGTTCACCACTGTGGCAATATTTCACTCTACATACACATCCTACCTTATTTGTTCATTACTTTTTGGTTTACATAGCCACATTAATTCATGTGTCAGCTGTTATAAGGGTGTATAGGTTAATACATAATTTTAGTGCAATAAATATTTGACTTGATATTGGGGGAAAATCATTCGATAAGTACTTCATCAATGAAGCCACGGGTTCCTGTCTGCAACACGAGGTGATCCTGGGTGTTCTGGACGAGGTTGAGCAGTAGGAGGCTCCCAGAAAGGAGTGAGAAAGGAGGAGGAGCACTGCCGTGAGCCAGCTCTCTGGAAGGTCACTTCCTGGAGGGGCAGGAGTGGAAATAGGGCCAGAGGAGGAGTGGGAAGCTGATGTCTGAAGGCCCCGGACTGGGAGTTGAGCCTTCATCTGACAAGGCAGGAGGGAGCTGTGGATGGGTTTGGAGCTATAGAATCTGGTTAGTGTGGATATTTATTTCCTTAATTTTTAAAAAAAGGCAAATGAAGTTTTCTGTGGTTGCCTTGAAGATCTGGGGGGGGGGGAAGTGACAGGAATTTGGGAACAGGGTAGGAGAAAGGGGCATCAGTTAACTTGTGTGCTAATGAAGTTTTCAGTGGATTGGAAAAGCCTTGCTGGGGGAAACATAGGAAGAAACAACTGAAAATGTATGTTAAGGAAATGGAGGCCAGAAAATGGCATCATACACACCTGGAAGGGGAGGACTTGGAAGAAACCGGTTCAAGGCAGGTAGGTGAGGGACCTTAACAGACCTGGGTGGACTAAGGGAGCTGCTACCCAATGGATTCTATGTCCTCCACAACACTCTTGCTAAGGTTATAAGTCACAATGTGGGTATGTGAAAATGGAGCCAAGTAAATCGAAGGGATGGGTGGGATTGAGAGAGATGGGAGACAGTGTTCATAGAGGTGAGGCTGATCAAGATATATTGTACTCACAAACTGACATGGGGAGTCGAAATCGCTTTGTGCATCTACTTAAGGCTAATAATCGAAAAGGTTCGGAATCAGCTAACTGCGAGGGAGGGCTGGTGGAGGAAGCTGGGTCAGGTTTGAAATAGTAAGTTTCAGAAAAAAAAAAACCCAACACAAAAGAATAACAGGTATGTAGGTAGATGATTGAGAGGGGCCTAGATTTAGTGCCAGCAGTTTGCAAGCAATAGTTAACAAAACATTAGCTTCTGTTCAAATCTTGCTAATCTGTCATTTGCAGCCTTGTAAATGGGAAATGTCTCAGTTTCTGACTCTCTGCAGCGTGGGTGTAACTGAGTCCTTGCTGTGTCTGTTTTATTGTTCTTTTCAGATAATCAGCTTCGGCTCCCTGTTCCCTGTTTTGTGTTTTGCTTTCCAATTTAGTAACTTTTCCTCTTGTTGTTATTATATATATTTTTGGACTTTCTTCAGATTTATTTTGTTCCTTTTGTAAGTGATTGCAAGCTTAGCTCACTAATTTTCAATCTTTCCTCTCTTCTAATGTAATATTAAAGGCTATAGTTTTCTTCTAAGAACCACTTTGGGTGAATCTACAAGTTTGATGTACAATGTTTTTGGTGTCATTTAGTTTGAAATAGTTTTGAATTTTTGCTTTCTGATTCACTTGTTGATCATTAGAAATCAAATATAAAATTCCCCAATATGATTTTCTTTTGCCTTTCAAAACCTTTTAATAAAAACTTAATTGAACAAAGAGAATTCATTGTGCTATTCCTCCATGCCTATAATGTATTTTGATCATATTCACCCCTACTTATCTTCTCTCTTGCTCCCGTTTTTAGTTCTAATGGATTTCATTGTGCTATTTTCATATATAATATGAAAAAATATATTCATTCTCCCCGATTGCCCTCTTCTTTCTGCTTTAAAAAATATTGCTTTTGCAGTAATGAGGTTTGAACTTGCTGGGCAGGTGCTCTAGTACTTGAGCCATACCCCTGTCCCTGTTTTGTTTTTCTTAAATCTTATTGTTCTGGAGAATGCTTGCTCCTTGTGGCTCCATTATTATACTGGCAATGTGCTTTTAGCACACTGGGATAGCCCTGGGGCCAAACGACTGCCTAATTTTGTAAATTAAGTTTTATTGGACTCTAGCCCCTCTCAGATTTTTTTGTTTGTTTTTATAAGCTGTGGTATCTATGAAGGTATAACCTTTTAAGATCTGTCTTGGTATACAATTTGCATTTATACATTACTATTTTTAAAATTTTTATATTTTTATCTTTAAATATTTATACAAAGGGTTTGCAACCTCGATCCTCAGATCTTAGCCTCTTGAGTAGCTAGGATTACAGGTGTAAGTCTTTGGCACCAGCTAGAAAGGAACTGTTACTAAAAAAAAAGTGTGTTTCTCCTTATCTGAGAAATAATTGAATATTTTAAGAAAAATCCCCATCTTGCAAGGACAGGGGCTAAGAATTTAGCAAGCTCTGCAGTTTCTGTCTCTAGGGTCAGATCTCCACGGTGGCAATGCGATCTCTCTAGGATCCTTTCAGGGCTGGGCTGCCTGTGCTGGTTGCCTGGGACCAATTAGAAAGACAATGTAATCCTGACTTGTAGAATACTTTGCAAAGAGCTACGTAATAGATGGGCAGTCCTGTGCTCATTGAGCTTATAGATCAAGTTGCATGGATTACTTCTTTCCTTTGTATTAATAGATGCTTGTTTAATAAATCACTGTATTTAGGAGGCTCTCCAGAGCTGAAGTGGAGCCAATAGGTTCCCTCCCTTCTTCTCTTTTCCCCTCCAAGTCCCAATTCCTTCTCTTTCCTTCCTCTCCCACTCCCTCTTCTCTGATTGTGTTCTTCTCCCTCCTCTCTCTCTCTGTCTCTGTCTCTCTGTCTCTCTCTTTCGCTCCTTGTTTTGAGACAGACAGGTCTTGCTTGACTGTCCAGGCTGGACTTCTACCTCTGCCTTCTGGGTGCTAGGATTCTAGATATGTATCATAGCAGTCAGTTCTGTCCCCCTTTTATCTACAAAAAGAAAAAAAAAAGAAAAGAAAAAGAACCAAACAATTGCACACTTCTAAACTGAGTTATCATATCAGGTAGAAGCCATTACTTTACAGCATCCAGGGATAGGATAAGTTGTCTGTCCCAATTCAGCCCTGAGCTCACTAAGTCTTCACAAATCTGCACATGTCAGTATCTTGAGGTAAATACCCAAGGCTCTGGTACTTAGGACTTGCCATGCAACTTTTACCTGGCCAAGTAGACAGCCACCCCTGTGAGGCTGGGCTACTTCTCAGGTCATGTTTCACATTCTTTATTGTGCTTTATTGATGAGATGAAGAAATGGTCTAGGGTACTTATTGCGAAGGATACCAAGGGCTAAAGAAGAAGGAAGCAATTTCTTGGTGTTCTTGTTCTACTTCAAGCCCAGTGGCTCTTCTCACATGCTGAGGGCCCTGCTCAGCTGGCCGTGCACAGTATTGACTCATAGTTCTGCTCCTGCAAAGATTTTCCAGGAAGGCGGATGGTAAATGCCATGGCCTTACGGGTGGTCCAGGCTCTTGCAGAGACCCAACTAGGCCTTTGTGTAGGAAAACATTATCCACAGACGACACAGAAGCCTGTCAACAAAACCTCATGGACAGAAATGGACATTTGTGTGTTATATAATTTTCATGTGTCACAATGTATTCTTAGTTTCATTTTTTCCCACTAGTGATATGAAAATGTTTTAGCTTGTGGGTCATAGCCAGCAGGAATGGTATGGATTATTTGGCAAACCAGGCCTTATCTTTCTGCATCTCCCTCTCTCCCTTGGTGCCTCCATCAACATTTCCCCGTCTTGACCGCTGTTCTTCAGCATCTCACTTACTTCCCATTGCAAATTAAAGTATCCGAAACAGCAATCTATATTGGCAATGCCAGACACCAGCTTTCACCTGGAAATGTACATTGTCAATTAACAGGAGTATTTTTGTTGTTGTTGTTGTTGGAATTCCACAGTCCAAGATGTCGTAATGGTGAACTTCGCTTTGGATGGGGAAGATGTTTCCTTCTGAGGTGGAACTAGCCCACAATGTGACATTTTGGAATATAGATCCTTTTGGCACAGAGCAGAAGCATGGCCATGCTTTCTATGAACTCCTCCCTCTGCCAGAAGGAGCTTGGTTGTCACCAGTCCCCTCCACCCCGTCTGAGCACTGTGCCCAAAGAGAGGGACTTGGGCCACAGGGGAAGGAACCAGAGCCAACCTCACACCAGGCAGACCTTCATAGCTGTGACATTTCCCACCTCTTCTCCTAGGACACAATTCTTTTTTTTTTTTTTTGCTGATGGGCATCTATCTACCTCAGTACCCACATTTCCTATATCCTTTCGACTTCCTGCTATGAAGAGAGTATAGAAACTCCCAAACCTCACTTCTTTCCCCCCTATACTTTACTTGTGTATGCAGTAAACATGTATGGCTTTCTGCTAGCCATCTTCTTATTGTTACTTTGTCTTATAGACTCAGTTATGAGTCTCACAGGGGAAATGGACCCCCTCCTGACAGTTTTCCAACCACAGCCTTTCCTCAGGAAGGAGGTCTTAGTCAGGGCTCACAGAGCCACAGTCTATATGGCTCTATGTAGTAGAGCTAGCAGATGTCTTAGATAGCCTTCTTTTGTGTAAATTATTTATTCATTCAACACAATCTTATAAACAACCTCAGAGCTATATATCTCTCTGCTCATAGCAGGAATTTTTCAGCAAGTGACAAAGTCTTGCTTTCAGTGTTTTCTAGAACAAATCTGCCTTGGAACAGCCTTTCCAACCCTCCTGGTCTCCACTAAATGCTATTTGTCCTGCTAATCTCAGAGCAGGAGCAGATCCTGGGGTAACCTCTGACCCTTCCTTCTCCCAGGAGCATGAGATAGCTCTTCTGAGTCACTCTGAGCCCATTTTCCCCTGTTTAAGTCTCCATATTACTGATCAATGGCTTTATGCCTTTGTCTCTGGTAATAGACAGCTGGCATCTCAAGAGCTGTACAAATGTTATTTATAGATTCTTAACTGTGATTTAGAGATGACACATAGTAGGTGATCAACAAACATGTCTTGACTTCTTTTATTCATTCAACAGATATTTTTGAGTCCCTGTTCATGCACAAAGCATTGTTTAGAATGGTGAACAAAGAGGACAAAAATCCCTGCTATCATAAAACTTCCTGGCTAGGAGATAGGAGACAGTGAACTAAATAAAGAACAGATTATATTAAAATTATTAATATTAAAATATATAACAAATACATTACATGTATGCAAATATATTATTACAAACATATGTACAAATATATTATTACATTACAATGGAATGTTGTAGAGAAAAATAAATGTGGTCAGGGAAGCCCAGGGAATGGGGATGGGAGAGTAATTATAAATAGGATATAAATTATAAATAGGATAATCAGTGAAGGCTGTGAGAAGACAGAAGAGAGTCATGTTGCTATTAAAGAGGAGGAAAAGCTGCTGTAAAATACCTGACACCTCATTGTGTCTGGCACGTTCTAGATATGACACGAAGGCCGATGAGTCTGAAACTGAGAAAGCCAGGGAAAGAAAGAGATTTTATGGCAATAGCTTAAATGATGGAAGAAAGCATAACTTCTTGAACATTGAAGACAGCAGCTCAAGGTCAGAGAGATGAATACATTTTTAGGATCACACAATACAGGTGGTTAGTGTGTGATCTGCAGCCTTGGGACCATGCCAGAAAAACCCTCGCAGGGCGAATGCAGAGACAAAGACTGCACTGTGCTGAAGGATGTCCCTCCCCCCCTTTTTTGTTTGTTTTAGTTAAGTTTTTTTTTTTGCCTTCTGCCTTAGCTTCCCAAATTCTGGGATTACAGGCCTGCACCACCATGCTCATCTGGAATTATTTCTTTAAGGGGTATCTTGAATAAAAGTAGAGGATAAAATTCATTCAGACATGGTGTCCAAGGAGTGAGTGTCACAGCTTTTCTACTACCAGCACTTTGAAGTTGCCTCTATTTCTGCTCAGGTGGGATGTTTTCTTGCTCTGAAACCTTGTAGCGAGTGACAGGTATGGCTCTGGGATTGTTCCTGCGCAGAAGTCTTTGCTGAAGCCTTTAGACAGTCACTTCATTTCAGAGTCAAGGACTGCCCTGGAGGCAAAACCACTCAGGGAGTGTTTTATATTTGCAAACCGTTGCTTTGACATGTTTTCACTGATTTCTCTCAACAGCTCGGTGAGACTGGTCTCCTGCGCACGGAGCAGCTGGGAGGAAGGGAAGGGCAAGGCACCTTTAGCTGGCAGTCATTATCATCATCAGTGGAGCCACCATCGTCATCAGCATTATCAGCATGTGCTTGTTTCTGTGGTGGTTAGGTACATGCTCTCGTACAAGCTGCTTGTAAGACATTTACAGACAGCTTGGGTAGCCAAATCAATTCCTTCCTTCCTATATTCATCCAAATAATACCTTCACTCATCGCCTTTCCATCATTTTTAGATTCTTGTTATATCCTAGACGAATAATTGGACATGTCTGTGTAAACTCCCAAAGTATAAGGCATAACTCCTGCCAGTAGAAAATGTACCATCATCGAAGAAGGTTTCATTCAGCTCCAGTTACAGTCTAGATAATTATTGGGAGCCCAAATGGACACTCGCAATCCTGAGGCAGGTGTTAGGAGGAAGCTTCAGAGGAAAGATCAGCTTTGCACAGTCTTCCAGAGAGCATGCATGGGATAGTTGAGGGAATAAAATTGGAAAGAGGATGATTAGTTTAGGCCAATGGTGTGAAGAGGGGGACAAGGAAGGGTGTGGCCACTTTCTGGGAGGTGGAGAGTCTTGGGTAGCTGGAATATCAGAGGGCAATGCTGGCGTGGCTGGAGGTGCCATGGATCAGCCAGATAGGGGTGAGGTCTGTGTGCCGCTGCAAAGCAGGCTTCTGCTGGAAGAAAAGGAGCAGGGTAGGGACATGATTGTCTGTGGGGTTTTCAGGAAGACCAACTGAGCGCAGTGCAGAAACGACTGGTAACAAGGTACACAGGTCCACGCACCACGATGGAGACAGAACTACAAAACAACCCGGGAATAATGCAAGAGGTGAAGTCACACAGGGCAGGTAAAGGAGAATGCATCTGCTCACACCGGATATTCCCTTCCACGTGTAGAAGGCCTTTGCCAAACACCCCCGGCACATGCTCTGTTCAGCCCCAGCAGACATGGGGGTAGACCTTATGTCTAGGATACTGAATGGATTGTCTGCTAAGTTATGTGCTTCAGGGTTAGGAATGCCACTTACTCTAATTTATAATATGCATTCTCTACTGGCAGTGTTATTTTCTTTTAGGTTTTTTTTTTAAATTTTTATTTTTTTGTGAACACATTGTACAGAGGGGTTACAATTACATGGGCAGGTTAATGCGTACATTTCTTATCAAGCGGAAGTGGCGCTGTAGCTCAAGCGGTAGAGCACTCACCTTGAGCTGAAGAGCTGAGGGACAACGCCCAGGCCCAGAGTTCAAGCCTCACGACCGACAAAAAAAAAAACACCAACATTTCTTATCAAGCATTGCAGCCTCCTCCTTTATTTACCCTTCACATCCCTTCCCACCCTCCCCCCCCCAATCCCCTCTGCCTTCTCCCCCCCCCCCCCCCCCCCCCCCCGCACCAACATTGTAAAGCTCGTTTTTGACATGGCATCTTGTACTTCTCATTGTTGCAACAGGTCCACCTGTATCCTTAAACGACTTGTTTTTCCCCATCTCCTCTACAAGTTATACTGACATCAAATATAGTGAAAGCAGGGGTTATACTGTGGGGGAGGGACATACAAAGCTACAAAGAGATAATCTTATAAATTCGTTAGAAACAAATGCATGAAAGGAAAAAAAACATTAAAATACATATCTAAGGGTTCATTTTCCTAACATCACATTATCTGACCTTTTCCGCTTGACTCATACATATACTAGATATTGCAAATAAGGGAAACCATGGGACTTATGTTTCTTTGGGCCTGGCTTACTTCACTAGATAGCCCGGGCTGGCAGCATGGGCTGAAACTTCCTATGTAGCCAAGGATGGCCTCATTAAATCCTCCTGTCCTAGCTTCCTGTTCCTGAGTACTAGGATTCCTGGTCATCATTTATCAATTAAAAAAAGATACCTTGGTTTTTCCGAGAAGTGGACTCTTTGTGTTGTTTCTCAACTCATTTAGAACTGGGTAGTGAAGAGAATATTCATACTGGACCTTCTCAAAGAGTTAAAAGGAATGCCTCTGGTACTGGACAGGATACCCTGGAGCATGGAACTAATGTCAGCACCCACTTACCTGCAGCTTACTTGGCACAAGATTATGATAAAGTGATACTTGTTTAGTTCAGGGTGAATGTATTCGTGATATAAGAAGGTCATGACTCCCTTCAATCCAGCCCTCCAGAGAGGGCTGGGTTGAAGATTGGGGATTGAGAGCCATTGCATTCAGAAGAGAGTAGAAATCCTAACACTAGGTATTCAGGGAGCCCCAATCAGGGCACCTGCCCTCAGGTAGCAGCCTGAAGTAAGGTGTTCAGGCACTGGGTTCTTGGGGTAAGTTGAGGTACCCGTCACTGGGCTCTGGCTTTGCTGGGCATTCTGGGAAGCTTCTTGCTCTTCCTGATGGAGAGGGACAGTAGGCACCGTCTCTTTGCTTTTTCTTACTGCCTCATACGTAGGAGCTGCAGGAAACCTTGAAGCATTAAGCAGGAGAAATAGTCAAGAGAACAGCCTTGATTCTAGTCTTGACATTATCGAGCTATTGAACCAACGCCAGCCACTACTTAACCTCCAGACAGTCTGATCTGTGACTGGGGCGATGTTCTGCTTGTTTAAATTGGGGTGGTGGTGGTGGGGCATGCATCAGGCTTTCTAATACATTGATTGCACTCCTAACAGATAAAGGAAGGTTGTCACACCATTAAGTCCAGCCCACCAGCAAGGACAGATCGGAATGGTGGGGGCTGCCCCCCCCAGATTAGATAAAAGTGAAAGTCATGTGGATGAGCACAGAGTGGCAAGAATGGGGGGGGAGGGGTCATGCGTGGAGACAATCTCAAGTAGCAGGATGCCCTCTCGGTGTCAAATCATCCCATTTGTCTTAGCATTTGCCCACAAAGAGAAGACACTTGGCTTGAGAACCAATGGCAGTTTAGCAAGCCGTCTTCTTAGCTGGGCGCCGGAGGCTCACACCTGTAATCCTAGCTACTCAGGAGGCTGAGATCTGCGGATCATAATTTGAAGCCATCAGGGCAAGAAAGTCCCTCGGACTCTTGTCTCCAATTAACCACTAGAAAACCGGAAGTGGCGCTGTCTCTTAACATGGTAGAGTACTACCTTTGGGTGGAAAAAGCTCAAGGATTTGCACCCAGGCTCTGAGGTCAAGCTCCACACCAACAGATAGACAGACAAGCAGAGAGATGGAGGGAGGGAGGGAGGGAGAAGGAGGGGGAGAGAGAGAGACAGACAGACAGACAGACAGAGACAGAGACAGAGAGAGACAGAGACAGAGAGACAGAGAGACAGAGAGAGACAGAGAGAGACAGAGAGAGACAGAGAGAGACATAGAGACAAAGAGAGAGAGAGTCCTCTTGAAAAGGGATTCCTTGACTTGTTGGGATCCCTAAGTAGCATTTGTATTCATGGAGGAGGGGGCTTGCCCCCATCCATCCATCCTTCCTTCCTTCCTTCCTTCCTTCCTTCCTTCCTTCCTTCCTTCCTTCCTTCCTTCCTTCCCTCCCTCCCTCCCCCTTCTTTCCCTCCTTCCCTCCCTCCTTCCTCCTTCCTTCCTTCTTCCTTCCTCCTTCCTTCCCTTTTTCCTTCCTTCCCTCCTTCATTCTTTTCTTTCCTCCTTCCTTCCCTCCCTCCTTTCCTTCTTTCCCTCCCTCTCTCCTTCCTTCCTTCCCTCCCTCCTTTCCTTCTTTCCCTTCCTCCCTCCCTCCTTCCTTCCTTTCTCCTTCTCTCCCTCCCTCCTTCCTTCCTTCCTTTCTCCCTCCCTTCCTCCCTCCTTCCTTCCTTCCCTCCCTCCTTTCTTCCTTCTTTTCCTTTCCTTCTTTCCTTTCCTTCCTTCCTTCCTTCTTTCCTTCCTTCCTTCCTTCCTTCCCTCCTTTCCTTCTTTCTCTCCCTATTTTCCTTTTTCCCTCCATCCTTCCTTCCCACCTTCCTTCCTTTTCTTTCCTTCCCTCCTTCCTTCCCTCCCTTCTTCTTCCTTCTTTTCCTTCCTACCCTCCTTCCTTCCCTTCCTCCTTCCTTTCCTTCTTTCCCTTCCTCCTTCCTTCCTTTTTCCTTCCTTCCTGTCTTCATTCCTTCTCTCCTTCCTTGTTTTCCTTGCCTTCCTTCCTTTTTTCTTTCCTTCCCTCTTTCCCTTCTTCCTTCCCTCTTTCCCTTCTTCCTTCCCTCCTTTCCTTCTTTCTCTCCCTCCCTCCTTTCTTCTTTTCCTTTCCTTCCTTCCCTCCTTCCTTTCCTTCTTTCCCCCCCTCCCTCCTTCCTTCCTTCTTTCTTTTCCTTTCCTTCCTTCCATCCTTCCCTTCTTCCTTCTTTTCCTTTCCCTTCCTTCCTTCCTTCTTTCCTTCTTTCCTTCCTTCCTTCCCTCCTTTCTTCCATCCCTCATTTCCTTCCCTCCTTCTTTCTTTTCCCTCCCTCCTTCCTTGCTTCTTTCCTTCTTTCTTTCCTTCCTTCCCTCCTTTCTTCCATCCCTCCTTTCCTTCTTTCTCTCCCTCCCTCCTTCCCTCCTTCTCTCCTTCCCTCCTTCCTTCCTTCCTTCCTTCCTTCCTTCCTTCCTTCCTTCCTTCCTTCCTTCCTTCCTTCCTCCTCTCCCTCACTCCTTCCTTTCCTCCTTCCCTCCTTCTCTCCTTCCCTCCTTCCCGCCTTCCTGCCTCCCTGGCTTCCCTCTCCTCCTCCTTTTCCTCTTCCTCCTCCTCCTCCTCCTCTTTTTCTTCCTTTTCCTCCTCCTCCTCCTTTTTTCTCTTCTTCCTCTTCCTTTTCCTCTTCTCCTTAGCCTCCTCCCCTCCTCCCCTGTTTTTTGCAGGTAGTAGTGGACTGGTGTATCATTGTCTTATGCTTGATAAGCAGGTGCTCTATGGCTGAGCCACATCTCCAACTCTGTTTTTCACTGGTTATTTTTGAGATAGTCTCACTTCCTGCCTAGGTGTGTGCCTGAACTGTAAGCTGCCTATTTCTGGCTTACATCACATCTAGTGACAGATGCAAGCCAGTTTTCCTCTGTAGAAATGGAGTCCCCGGCTTTTCTGCCCAGGCTGTCTTAGAACTTCCATTTTCCCAATCTTAGTTTCCCACATAGCTTTGAATGCAGTGTAGTGCTACGGTGCTGAGAAGGAGTCTCTCAACATTTTCTGCTTGCACTGGGCTTAACTCAGAACCTCCCCATTCTTGTCCTCCAAAGTGGCTAGGTAGCTAGTAGCTTCACAGAGGACACTCAGAGTAACAAGTTTGGAATTCTTGCTTTCAGCAATCTATTTGGTCTTTTCAAGCCTCCTTTCCCTCCCAGGGCCTAGATTCAGGAATTGATCTTTGAAGGTCCATGATTTGTACTGCTTAGTGTTCTGTTGATATGGTTTTCAAATGCTACTTTACAGTTTGTCTTATTTTTTTTTTTTGCCAGAAGGTGGTGCTATTGAGTCCTCTATCTTACACCAGAGAGCTCTGAATTTGCTTCATGTTCTGGGAGATCCAAGGTGGTCTACCTTAGAGGCTTTGAGCGTGAACTTTTGGTTCCCAACGTCTCCTTGTGGGCTGTGGAGATTCATTGCTTTCTGGCCTTCCCAAGACCTGACAGCTCAGGCTGCAGTCGGTCCATTTCTCTTCAAGTTTCAGAACTGCAATGGCTAGCTCAGGTTAGCCCACAGAAGGAGGGATAGGAGCATGCGGATTGTTGAGAGCGTGGGGCGACGAGGGTTTGAGGCTTGGAGCCCTTTGACCATGGCTGGTGTCGACTATGCGGCTGGTTGGCCTGGCTGAGGACCGCAGCAGAAATGGTGTTCACAGGCCCCCTAAGACTATCCTATTCCCCACCCCAGCTCCCATGTCTCCACACCCCTTGGTTTCCTGCTTGTGGAGCTACTTTTCATGTGTGGAACTCCACTCTGGCTCTCCATCTCTAGTGACAAGACTGTGGCCAAGCCTGAGGCCACAGGAGACTGGGATGTAGCTCAGCGGCAATGTGCTTGCCTAGCCGAGTGCAATGTCCTGAGACTGATCCCCAAAAAGAAAACACAGAAGATACAGTTAACATCCTCCCCCCAACAAAATAAAACAACACCCTTAAACAAAAGTCAAAAACCCTTAGCTGGGCACAGGTGGCTCACACCTGTAAGCCTAACTACTCAAGAAGCTGAGATCTGGGGATCACAGTTCAAATCCAGCCTGGGCAGGAAAGTCTGTGAGATTCTTATCTCCAGAAAAACTGGAAGTGGTGCTGTGGTTTGAAACACCAGCCTCAAGCCAAAGAGCTTAGGGACAGCTCCAAGCCCTGAGTTCAAGCCCCACCACTGACAAAGAAACAAAAAGAAGACCTCATAGGGCCCTGGATTTGGATGGGGAGAGAGAGTCCTTGGGCACAGGGTCCTTCATAATACAGCGGGGTAAGCTCTTGATGGTGAGCCATTCTGTTTCCTATAGCAACAATCAGTGCCACTTTCTCTCAGACAGACAGGAAAGTTGGAGCGGGAAAGCGGAAAGGCATTTGAACAAAAGTGCTCGGCAGGAAGGGCTGCCCACAAGAGACCTGCCTCCAAGGTCCTGTCTTTCTTGGTATTGGTCCCTGAGACTTACCAGTTACCATCTTGTTCAGGGGCCACCCTGCCCTCTGGGAGCCCCTTATTTGCTAGCCCGACTGAGGAACTTGCTGCAGTCCAATCAACCTGTGCCTCCTGGAGCCTTCTAGGGTGAGTCACAAGGCTCTATGGATTTTCCTGTGGGTCAGAGAGAGTGGAAGTTCTGGAAATGCAGGAACTGGATGAAGCATGACCACCTGTTTCCCCTGCTTGGAGCTGTAGCTACCTACGCGCTAGTCATTTAAATTCTCTCTGTGTCAGCCCCGACCAGGCCAACATTGAAGGTGATGAGGAGAGGGTGATGCCTGGGCGTCACCAGGTTTAGACTGTGCAAACCCTGGCCACAGTTTTAGCAAGCCGTTTCTCTCCTACACCAGCTGAGTGAGCAGCACTTGCTTTTCTAGGCAACAGACTCTCAGGTCTAAGTGATTCTATGTAAGTAAATTATGAGCAACATTAAAGATGAAGTGTATGATTTCAATGTCAAATGAACTTAAGAACCAGACAGGTGCCACGGTGAAAAATATTAGCCTGGTCGTGACTGACAAACCAGAGAACATGTATCTTAAAGAGGGGTGGGCATTGTACAAGTTTCAGGCTGTTACTCGGAGGGATAGGCTGGGTAAAGAGTTTGGCCAAGAGTGCTAAATACCTGGCTTGAAGGTCTCTGGTACGAACTCCATCCCTGGTTCCGGTTATCTCTGTATTCAACCCTTGTGAGTTTAACTTGGCAGTGTCTTCCTGTAAGCTATCACAATGGGCTCATTTCTTGGTGAATGCAGAGTCAAACCAGACAGAGCCAAGAAATAGGATTGTGGGAAGAGATTTATTTACTGTAGTGGAAGAGAAGGCTGCAGATGTTATTTCCAAAGTGGTGTCCTCCTCTAGAAAGAGAGCAAAGGGCCTTTGTCTAGGGATCCTATCCATATCCACGCAGGAAAGCATTTTAAGGGTGAGCCCCTTCTGGAGGATGCCTACTTTGAGGTTTCACTGTAAGAAGGAAAGATGGCAGATGCATTTTGAGCATGCTTAAAGTCATAGGGTATATGTTTAATAGGTGAAAATGTAGACAGGAAGGCCTCTAGGTAATCTCAGTTCTTGCACGGTAAATTTTTGTTTGTTTGTTGGTCATGGGGCTTGAACTCTGGGCCTGGGCGCTGTCCCTCAGCTCTTCAGCTCAAGGTTAGCGCTCCACCACTTGAGCTACAGCGCCACTTCGGTTTTCTGGTGGTTAATTGGAGATAAAAGTCTCATGGACTTTCCTTCCCAGGCTGGCTTTGAATTGTGATCCTCAGATCTTATCCTCTTGTGTAGCTAGGATTACAGGCATGAGCCACTGGTGCCTGGCACACCATAAATTTTAAGATGAAAAATAAAAAGGAAAGGATACTGTGAAGGCGCCCTTATATAAGACTTTGCTCCACAGGTGTCTGCTCTGCTTAGGGCCTAATTTTCTTACTATGGCTAGGTATACTTCAGTTCTCAGTTCTCTGATCTTCTCATGCAAATGACTGGTTTTGGCCAATAGGGTGTTAGCCACATGAGGCCAAGATGGAGGTTGGAGATTCCCTTAAATATGCCAGATTGTTCCTGGTACCTCTGTCTTCCCCATGGCCACAAGAACATACTGGATCCCAGAAAGGGAAGGAGAGCTGTATGGGGCTCCTCAACCAGGCAACCCTTGGTTGACTGGAGCTTGTAAGAATATATGATATTTATGATGGTTGTTCTAAGCCCCTAGGTTTTGGGAGGTAGTTGGATTTGTAGTGATGGTGTAACAGAAGAGAAAGCAAAATGGCATTATGAATGGAGTTTCCTTCTCTTTGCATCCTATAGAGAGCTCTGGATCTTTTCTCTACACAAGCTTGCCGCTAATGACTATGAGTCTGTGGGAACGAGGACATCAGGTGCACTGCCCTTCAGACCTTGCAGATTTGGAAGGCCTGTCTAGAGTTTGGGTGCCTCTTCTTCCCTTGCTTTGTTCTGTCTTGACCTGTCCTAAGCCAGAGAAAGCTGGTGCCTCCATCACCAGGAGCTATTCGGCCCTTACAGCGTACACAACTAGTCTCTTTGGTTCCTTTTCTTAGCATTTATATTGTGGGCTTTTCACAACTTCAAAGAGCGTCTCACCCATAAGCACTAATTAATTCATTACTCCTCCGAGTAAAACCTGCAGCAGTGCTATGAAAATGTCATTAGTGAGAATACCGGAGGCTCATTATGGAAGAGAGTGCCCAGAGCCAGGCCCCTCTACCAGACCTGTTAACCCCTTCACGACTGACAGTGCCTTCCCAGGCAAGAGTATCCCAGAGGATCAACAAGCACCCGTGGGTGCTCAGTGACACCAGCACCAGTGGGCTTTAACAAGTTGTAATACATGATTTCCAGCTGTGACCTCTACACCTCTCATGTAAAAATAAGTCTTTAGAGACCCCTTTGGTAACTTTGGAGTCATCTACCACTGAGTTTGAGTCGTGGTAATTTATAAGCTCAGCGATCTTGGGCTACACAGCCCCTTTGAGCCTGAGTTTCCTCATCTTAGAGGAATACTAGCTGGGCGCTGGTGGCTCATGCCTGTAATCCTAGCTATTCAGGAGACTGAGATCCGAGGATCATGGTTTGAAACCAGCCTAGGCAGGAAAGTCTGTGAGACTCTTATCTCTAAGTAGCCACCAGTTACACCAATCTCACTCATATGGTGTTTGATATACCTCTCTAATCCCCTGTCTGGCAAAAGCCTGCAGGATGGAAAAAGATGCCATACAGTGTAGAAGGTGAGGAACACTTTTACAGTTGGGCAGAGCAGAAGGAGGACACAGAAAGACAGAGTGGAGGGGAACCAAGAGAATGCAATAAAAGCACACAGAGGCTGGGAAGGTGGCTCAGTGGTAGAGCGCATGCCTTGCATGCCAGAGGCCCTGGGTTCGATTCCTCAGCACCACATAAGCAAAAAAAAAAAAAAAAAAAAAAAAGAAAAAAAAAAGCACACAGAGGCAAGGGAGAGTTTCAGAATCTTGAGGAAGGGTTGGCCTGCTTCATCCTGGGTTGAAGAGAGATGGATCAGGATGTATCACACCATCCATTTACCTGATAGTTGTGAAGTTCCTGGGATGAAAGTCTTTCCTATCTGGGTTTGGCTGTAATATGCATCTCCTGGGTTGTGACCAGCCAACAATTGAAGAGGGTGGGCTATTCTTATGGGATGGAAGACTTCTATTCTGGGCTCTCTAAAGGCCTGGCTGAAACTTCCTTAGAATTATGCTGCCATTTAGCCTCTTTCAATCCAACTCCTTTTTCTTTTACCTTTCCTTGTTCAGTTCTCAGCGTTATGTTACAGTCCCAAGGCTCTTCTTGCCCTTTCCTTTTATTTTTAATAGATGCATCCCCCAATGCATCTCCTGCATGTCTGATTCCATCTTGACACTGAGTTCCTGAGAGATCCAAAGCAACCCCAGATAACACAGTACCGATTATGTGTCATGCAGTGATTTATGCAGTAGGGCTGTAATGGTGACCAAGATAAACTTCCCTGATGTGCAACTAGTGGTAAAGACGAGGTGATGACAGAGAAAAAACAGGTCAGTAAATACACAGATATACATTCTAGCTTTAGACGGTGAAACTTGCTGCCATGACCACAAAACGGACCAAACCAAACCATGGAGGCTATGTTAGGTTGCATGATGGGAGAGGGCCTCTCAAAAGGTGATGTTGGACTGGAGACCAGAAAGTTGAGGTGCCCATTTTCAAGCCATAGAGCTGGAGTGTTGAATGGTTAATTTTATCTGTCAGTCTGACTGGGTTACAGTGCCCAGATATGGGATCAAATGTTATTTTGGATGTTTCTATAAGCGAGTTTTTGGATGAGCTTAAAACACTGAAATCAGTGGACTTTCAGCTAAGAGATTACTTTTCATGATGTAAGCAGGCCACCTTTAATTTTTGGAGACTGGATACAACAAAAGACTGACTTCCTCTGAGCAAGAGAAAGAATTCTGGCCTTTTCAGCTGAACGGCACCACCAGCTCTTCCTGAGCCTCCAGCCTGCCGACCTTTTGATTCAGACGACCACAGTGGCTTTCCCTGCGTCTGCATCCTGCTGCCCACCCTGCATATCTTGGCATTGCTAATCTCTGTGATCAGAACAGTCATTTTCCAAAGTAAATCTCTTCTCTGTACATACCCACCCAACTGGTCTGACTTTCTCAGAAAGCCCTGAGTGACTCTAGGTAAGAGGAAACAACAAAGGGAGCAGCAAAAAAGAAAAAGAAAAGGAAAGGAAAGAAAAGAAGTGAGCTTTACTCTCATTTTTATTCTTAATTTTTGATAAAATATCGTGGAAGAGGGTCTGTACATGTGGCTTGGTGCCTGCTCACCTGGTACATAATAGTAAGAAATAGCTCATGATTTAAATTCCAGTCACAATGCAGACCTGGCCTCTGGGTTAACCGGGAGGTTAGAAATGAAGGATATCTGGGTTTCTAAATTCCTGGCAGTTCATACACCCACCCTCCTGCATAGAGTAAGATAGAGCCCAGCATGGCCCAGGCCAGAAAGAATTTGAGGCTCCATATTCCTTCACAGTATTTAGACACAGTATTTAGACTCCTGTGGCCAATATTGCTCAATTGATTTTGTGCTTTTTACTCCTGTGATGGTTTTATATTTGTTTTATTCATCTTCTTCTTAAGCAATGCAACTTGAATCTATAGGGAAAATAAAATTAAAATTAAATAACAAAAAGAAAGAAACAAGGCTTCACATCATCAGGAAGATAGGATGGCTGGGACTGAGGGAGGAAGAGGGTCTTGAGGAGGGATGAGGCCTGCTGGGAACAATCAGGGGGCAGAAAACCAAATCTCGATGGTGTTTGAGAGTACTGTTACTCCAGCCAGGTTCCCAAGGATTGAACCCAGGGCCTGGGCCTTGCCAGGAAAGTGCTCTGCCTCTTAAGCCACACCCCCAATCTCTTTTATTTGTATATTTTTAATGCAGATATATATTCGGTTGGTTGTGGGGCTTGAACTCTGGACCTGGGTGCTGTCCTGGAGCTCTTTTGCTCACGGCTAGCACTCTACCACTTTGAGACACAGTGCCATTTCTGGTTATGTGTTGGAGATAAGTCTCATGGACTTTCCTGCCTAGTCTGGCTTTAAACTGTGATCCTCAGATCTCAGCCTCCTGAGTAGCTAGGATTATGGGTGTGAACCACCAGCACCCCATAATATACAGAGATTTAAAAAGTACTTTTAGTAGTTGTACAGATGGGTTTCAATTCCACATGCCCATTTATGAGTACAATACACCCTGATCCATGTCACCCCTTACTTTGACCTGTTCTCAAACTTGGGATTTTCCTGCCTCCACCGCCTCAGTAGCTGACGTTATAGGTATGTACTACTCTAGTTGATCCGATGACTCAGAGAGTACCATAGTATACAGAGAAGCACAGGAGGCTGATTTTTGTTTTAAGAAAAAAGAATCTTACCCTTGGGCATGGCTGGACTTGTGACAGAGATTGGCATAGCAAGGGGATAGAGAAGAAGCAACTGGTAGGACAAAGTCCCAGACCTAGTGAACACATAGGGCGCAACCGTGGGCTGAACAGCGACACCCTGTCCTGAAGTGTATCTATGTCTTACTACGTACATCATGTGAAGATGACTTTAGGTGGGAAAGTTCTCTGCCGATGTAATGAAGCTAAAAATCTCGATGCAAACTCATCTTGGATACCTAGCTGAGTCTTAAATTCAGCAACAACCATTCTTATAAGAGTCAGAAGAAAAGATCTAGGGACCTACAGAGATCAACTGGACCATGAAGGCAGAGAGTAGAGCATGACAGAAAAAATGGATAGCTTGGGGCCACCAGGGATTCCAGAAAGGACACGGGGCTGCTGACAACTTGACAGAGCACTTCCAGGCTCCAGAACCCTGATGCGACACAGCTCGATTGTTTTAGAGCAAGGGAGTTGGTGGCATTTTGCTCTAATAACCCTGGAAAACAAAGGCAGGTGCCTACAGTTAAATCGAAATGACTATCCTTCCTCCTTCCAAGATGAGGTGCCCACCTGTCTGGGATGCTACGGTTCCCATGATCTCTGTTCCTTGGGCACTTGTTCCTGAACATTCCTTTTGTTTCCATAATAGGAGGCCAAGAGTGGTAAGGCCAACATGCCAGACATTGATACACTGCTTCTGGTATGTGGCTGTGTGGTGATATGGGGTCTCAGTTAATTTCAGTCTCCATTGGGTCTTTAGGTTCTAATTTACACAGAACACTTAGCGCAGAGTCTGAGATCTGACATGCACTTGATCAGTGTCCCTCACTTCTCTCAATGGGTCCTATTCATCTTTACACCTCCTTAAGTGTTCCTAGCTGTTGTAAATCCATGATGGCAGTTTGTTGTTGGCTGAGATTTTGGTTTGCCACTGTGTATGGTACAGTTGTCTATTTCTTGAGTGACTGCTGGATGTCAGAAACTCACATCATTTAAATGCCAAGGTTCAGGCATTGCTACCTTTGTTCTACGGGTGAGAAAAAGAAGCTGAAGCTCTGGTTGATGCCCAGAGCTAATTCCTGTGCCGTTGACACTCCGGATGCCCAGGACCATTGAGAGAGAAGTCTGACTGCCTACATCCTTGCCATCAGCTTCCTGAGAGCGAACTTAGGTTCTTCCTTCTGCCATCTGTGTGTCTGCATTCGCTAGCAAGCCCCAGAGCCAAACTCCCTCCTGGCTCCATTCCAGCGTTCCCCACCAGTATTTGTCTTTCTTGTTCTTTTCCCCACAGTGGGTGTAGGGTTAAAGCATGTCGCTGGAAGTGTGTCTCTTCATGGATCTTTTCTCCTAACATTTAATCGCTGGTAATGAGTATGACCTCAGCGGCAGCCATCTAGTGAACTCCAAGTTGGCATTTCAATTAGCTGTACTGATTGCTGGGCTTGGGCATTTCATGTATTTGCGAGGAAGCTTAGCCTAAGAGCACTCACTCAGCTAAGGGACTTATTACACAGTGCTTCTTGGGGGGGAATAAATAACCTCATTACTGCTCCTTTTTTTGCTCTGGTTGCAAGAAAAGAAGCAAAGTTGGAGCTCTCAGGCAGTTTCTTGTGCAGGGAGTCACTCAGTGCCCATAGCTCTGGGAACATGGAGGAGGGATTTCTTTACTCTCTGCTGTCCCTTTTCCCTCCTCACAGTCTCCTCCCCTTCCCTTTTCCCCTTCCTTCCTCTTCTCCTTTCCTTTCTCTACTCCTTTCCCTTTTTCTCTCCTCTTTCTTCCTCCTTCTCCTTCCCTCCCTCCTCACTTCCTTCCTTTGCCCTTTCCCTCCCTCCTTCCCCTCTCCCTCTTCCCCTCCCTTTCTCTTTTCTCTGAATCCCACTAGTCTTCATTTCTTGTTAAAGCTTTTAATGGAATTACAGGAACATAATGTCTTCAGTACTCACTAATCCATGGGGACACATAGTCACTATTGCATATGCTCATACGCAAACACACACACACACACACACACACACACACACACACATGCACACACACACACCCCATCAATTTTACCAAACTTCTTGTTGCATGAGTTTGCTCACTTTGTTCCATTTCCTTTGCTGAGTGTCCCTGGGAGCCTAGCTAGTTCTCATGAACAAGGTGCTCCAGAGCAGCTGCGCTGTGGCTCCTGCCATGTTCTTTCTTTCCTAAGGGTATCCTGTTACAGTATCTCCTTCTTTCTTGGATCCCTGCTGGGTATCACTACAGCCTGAGATGCTGGCATCCTTGTTGGGAGATCAATACTCCTAGGAGCCCTATGTGCCTTGATGCTTGTTCAGCTCACTGGTCCTGCGATGGGGCCACTTGGAGCCCTCAGGAAGTAAAGACAAGTCACTGAGCATTGGAAATGGCCCCTGGTATCCTGATGTTTGGAGATGTCTGTCACTCTCCACTTTCTCTTCTCTCTTCTGGATGCTGAACCTCCCACTGTCTCCTTTCCCTGTACCTTGTTCTCTTCCCCATTCCCCAATAACTGGCAGGTCAGGTGGGTACACAGGCTCCGTGGGGCTCAGCCGGGATACACTGCCACCTCCCAATCATTACAAATGAGAGTTTTTTTTTTTTGATTTTTTTATGTACTCTACTCCACACTCTACTTTCAAAAAGCTTCACTGGAAGCCAGGCACCACTACAAGCTCACGCCTGTAATTCTAGCTACACAGGAGGCTGAGATCTGAGGATTGTGGTTCAAAGCCAGCCCAGGCAGGAGAGTCTGTGAGACTCTTATCTCCAATTAACCACCCGAAAACAGGAAGTGGTGCTGTGGCCCAAGTGGTAGAGTGCTTGCCTTGAGCTGAAGAGCTGAGGGACAGTGCCCAGGCCCAGAGTTCAAGCCTCAAAACTAACTAAAAAATAATGCTTCACTGTAATATAGTGTTATTTTCCCAGATGAGCCCATGCGTGGGCCTTGGTAGAGTGGGAGGCACTGGCTTTAATCCTTACCACCTTAAATTGTAAAACTTGACCTGTTCACCATTCTCCTCTTAACTTCTTCAACTTCAAACCAGTTGAGTTGAATGTGATTATTCAAAATTTTTTTCCTGGTATGTGATAAGAATATGACGTATTTTTTTCAAACATGTTCAAAATTCAGCATATCATTTCAAAAACTTGCATTGGCCTGCTGTCTGGGATCTGACCTCTTCCATCTGGCACCCACACAATGGTCTCCCGGAACCCTTGTATTTGTCTTGGCCCTACCCATCTCATCTTAATCCATGAGTTGAGAAAGGAATAGGATTTGAACAAACCAAAGAGATCAGGCTTTCATTCAGCTCCATTGAATTTATACAGGTTCACAGGAACAGAACTAAGGTCCTATTCCTTTATCTTCAACATCTTCTATATGATGAGGAATGTGGACTCTGTAGTGTGCAGCGAAGGGTTTAGCATCTTCTTTTTTATTTTAGGGAGGTGCCCACCACCTTCTTCAAAGTGTCATTCAAGTTCCATCACATACTGAGGCTGAGTTTCTGGGGCGGTGGCCAGGGAGACAGTTGGGGCTTTCTGGCAAGTTTGTGGGAGATGCTAAAGAGATCTCTTCCTATTTAGCTTGAAAAAGAGAAGCACATATAAGAAGGGAGGAAGGGGATAATGAGGAGAGCCTGGAAAACATTTAGATTCAGAGATGACTCTTTGTCTCTCTTACAGAGCAATCTTCCTGTCTGTTGGCACACTGCACAGTGCAGCAGGAAGATGAAATTGAACTGGATTGGGTTCTATGTCTTATTGGGAGCTCACACAGCAGAGGACTCCTCATGCCTTAACTGAGGAGACTCAGAGAGTTGTCTTCTTGGACTTTCTGAAAATGTTCCCAAGACCACAAATATTGTTTTCATTATAATGGAGAAAGAGAACTGGATCCATCCTTTCCTCCTAGTTACAGCCCCTTTAACACCAACTCCAAATTAATGTTTACTTTAATATTCTCATGAAGGGACCAATTAGAGTCTAACTTATTCCTCTTATAGCTGAGAATCCCAGGTGTCAGGTAAGCAGGCAGTGGCTGCAGGAAATAAAAACACTTCTAGGGCTTTACTTGGTGCCTGGAATGGTGTTGGGCTGTAAATGCAGTTACCTTATTTATCCACACAACTATTTCATGATATTTGTTATTACTATTGTCATTGCTGTTGTTATTATTACTTTATACAGAAGGACAAAGCAGCTTAAAAACACCATCTTAGTCATTTTCTGCTGCTATAATCAAAGACCATAGACAGGGCAATTTGTAAACAATAGAAAATTAGTTTTCTGTTGTTCCAGGGGATGAGAAGGGGAGAACAAGGTGCTTTTGACCAGGTTTGGTGCCTGCTTCCTGGTTAACAGATGGGGCCTTCTTGCTGTGGCCTCACATGTGAGTCTGGGCTGCTGCTCAAGGGCACTAATTGCATTTTCAGGATTCAGTCTTCATGATAGAATTGCTTCCCCAAAGGCCCACCTCCCAATACCATGACCCGGAAGTGAAGATATCAACATATGGATGCTGAGGAGACGCAAATATTCAGATCACAGCAGATAGTACTCCTGGAGCTTATGCATTAAGGAAATTTTAGACATAGACACCTTCCTAGGTCTGTATGACAAAGATTTGCAAGAGTTCTTTACAATAACCAGGTAAGAAGAAAGAGTTCTTTTTGAAACCAAACCACTTCGTGTCCATTTAAATTACTCAATACTGAGGGAGGACTAATCTGAGAGAGAAGCTATCTTTGCTCTGTATTCTTAAGACAAACCAGATAATATCCAGGCTAAGCTTAGCTTCCAGAACAGATATTACCCTAAGTGCTTTCAAGCATTGAATCTTATTTAATTTTCTCAGTATCTTGCAGGAGAGAGATTAACATCTCCATTTTACCGGCAAAGCCACTTGAAGTTCATCTGGAATTAGCTTGCACTAGACTTCCTGAAACCAGGATCAAAATTTTAAGGGAGCAAACTGCTTCAAAACTAAGTAATAGAAAATAACAGCTATGTTACATGATCACATTTTAGGGGTTTTGCATTCAGACAGCTTCCTGATGAATAGGGCGTCCCTAGCCAAGGCCGTACTCAAAGTTGGTTTTGTCTCTATCGGAGGCATTTACCTAGGGCTGGTTCTTGGCTTTTCATTTCATTTCTGCTGGTACTGAGGCTGTTCATCTTCAGCCTAGGAGGGCACGGTTAGCACAGTTGGGGCTGTTCGTGCCTTCTTTTTCTTCTGCCCATCACTGGACATCATGTATTTCCTCACAGCATAGTGGCTTCAGGGAACATGGGATTCTTACCTGGCAATTGGCTATGTTTCTCCAGAGCTGGGTTTCTCAGCCTTGTTACAATGACCTTTTATTATGGTAAAGTATGCATAACAATATTTGCAATTTTGACCATTTTTAAAGGCATGGTTGGCTGCATTAAGGAGGTTACATTTTGGCACAGACATCAAGTTCTGCGCCCATATTGTAACTTTTAATCTTTATGAATTTGACTGTTTGAGTTGTCTCATAGGAGCAGATTTACTCAGCATTTGTTCTTTGATGACTAGTTTATTTCACTTAGCTTAATGTTTTCAGGGTCCATCTATGTGGTAGTACATGTCAGAATTAATTTTTTATTTCTTATTTTTGGTGGTATTGGGACTTAAACTCAGGTCCTTGAGTTTGTTAAGCTGGAACATTACCACTTCAGCCATGCCATTTGCTCTTTTTTTTTTTTTGCTGGTTATTTTGGAAAAGGAGTCTAGTGAACTAGTTTGGTAATTGAATCTTGATCCTCAGATCACAGCCTCCTGAGTAATTAGGATTAATCACAAGCCATTGGTACCTGGTCAAGCATTTATTGTCTTTTTAAGAATCAAAAAACAAATCTACCATATCTATTCAGTTTTAAATTTTCTTTGGCCTGTAAACATTGGGAAGCAACAATTGCAGTGTAACTTAGAATTTTCTCTTAGAAATTCCAACCTTAAATTTTGGATTTGTGCTATATTCGTCATGAGGGTACAGCTCAGGAAGACTTAATAAAATAGTACATGGGATTCTGCGTTTTCTCCTATGATGTGATTTAAATGTATACTAGAATTGGATGGCTCTAGAACAGAGTGCTTTTATTTTATTGTTCTGAAGGAAAATATGCTACACACATTTCACATTTATTATTATTATTATTAGGAGGAGGAGGGGGTGGAGGAAGAAGAGGAGGATGAAGAGGAAGCAAAGGAGGAGAGATATAATAGTCTGAATCTCTATCTTCACCCCAAATTCACATGTTGAGATCTAATCCCCAGGGTTGTAACATCACAAGTGGGAGATAAGTAGGTCATGATGATGGAGCACTTATGAATATGATTAGTATCCTTATCAAAGAGCCCCAATGAGGCTTGTTTGGCTACGTGAAGGGAAATAGAAGGTACCATTTATGGGGAATGGGTTTTACCAACCCCTAAATCTGTTGATGTTTTGGTCTTGGACTGCTAAGAACTCTGGCTCACAAATTGTTGTCTGTAAATTTCCTAGTCTGAGGTGTTTTGTTGTAGCAATTCAAGTAGACTAAGACAAGGAATAGTACAGGAGGAAATAGGCAAAGTGACTGGCTCAAGACCCTGAAGTAACTAAAGGTCTTGAGCTGTAAGATGTTAGAACTTGAAACTAGTTCAGGGCTTATCTAATCTCCATGATTTGCTTTACTGCCATTAATAATAATTAGCAGCATATGTTAGGATATGCTGTGCTAGCTCCAGATTTAAGAGCCAGAGTCATATATAGATACAAGGATATGCCTATAGCTACATGATGACAAGAACCAATCAGTGACTAAAAGAGAACTTGGAACTACTCTCCCAACCTCCACCCTTTCTGCTGTCTGAGCCATTCTTGAATTTGTTTTATTTTTATTTTATTATATTTAAATAGTTGTACTTAAGTGGGTTTCAATTCAACATACTGTACTTGAATTTAAATTCAAAATTCTGGGACTTGGTCCCTAGGACACCACTGTTGAACTTTTCTCGAGGACTCCTTGTTATGGCACACATTACAACTCTTAACAATTCTACAAAGGAGAGTGTAAAAGAACCATTATTTATATGATCCAACATATGACATGCTATTTGGGTGCTTTGTGTGTATGTGATCTTTGAATTTTTTTCCAAGAAATTCTGACATGTTAGAGTTAGTGACACTGAGACTTACAGGTGCAATGACTTGTTCATCTTGGCTAGAGCAATAGATCTTAGAGGGATTCTAGCCCCAAACATATCAGCATCATGAAAAATGTAGTTTAGGAGGTAAAGCAAGAACTCATTCTAGAGCTGCTCTGTCCATTTTCCTGTATGCTACGATTCCTGTTTTATTCTGCCCCTTTCAAAGTCAGGCCTCCATGCAACCTTAGACTCTCTCCTCTGGCTGCCTGATAGCATTTGGGAGTTTGGGAAAACGTTCTGTGACATTTCTATACTCATCAAAGTCACTAGGCAATCATAGCAGGTGTCTGCAGAGTGCAAACCAGACTGGCAATTTGGGGAAGAGTGATGTATGATCTTTAAGGCACTTCTTTCTGGGACAATCTCCTTTCTTGGTGTTGCTCATCATTGGTTGGAAATGGACCAGGGTATGTGTGAGGTTGCGTATGGTGTCAGGGATGTGTATCACCTGAGCTACCAAGAGACAGGGTGGTAATTGTTTTGGGGCATCTGAGAAGGCTTAACTATAAACATTATGGTAGATAGTTCCTCTATAGGTCAGCTCAAGGATGTTTTTCTATTTTCTTATAAAAAAGTGGAAAGGGGCGCTGAAATGAATTTGAGCCATAAAGGATAAAAGTTTGATATTTTACCTCACCACATCTGTCTGGTGACCTCCAGTTCACCCATGTATTCATTTGCAAACAAAAAGTGTCAACATAATACTAGGGATCACAATCTTTGGAGTCTTTAGTAGACAGCTTCCCATGGAAGTTGTGATTCAATTGATTCTGATACCTAGAAGGTACTTAAGAAATATTGCATGAGTGAAGTAAAGAGCTGTGATTTGAAAGCAACCTCAGTTTGATATCTGTGTGCACACCAAAAGATTCAACTGAGAACCTTTTGCACACAATTAAAGGTTCTTGCCTTCCTGGCTTCAACTCTTCCCTTTAATATGCAGGGTACATCCTTGTTCAACTTGGGTGAAAAAATACGCTCTTGGGCTAGCTTAAAATCTCATTTGACAAGAGGCGAAGTCAAGTAATGTGTCTTTAGCACTGGTATATCTTAAGAGTCAGGCACCAGTAGGAAGCGGAGAAAATATACCTGGGAGCCAGGTCATTCTAAGCCTGTTTGGGAGGAATGCGGAACTCTGCATGGCGGGAGGGACAAGCAAGGCAGCTTGATGTGCAGCAATGCACCATCCCAGGGTACCGTGGCCCAGGATGAGGGGAGTGAGGAGGCAGCTTATAAACTCCAAAATTCTAGAATTGTCCTGGAGTTAGCATGTATATTCTATGAGATTCTGCTCTTTCTACCGACAGCAAATTAAGGGTCCTGTCAGTCTAACTAGATTTAAATCATTGGCTTTCCACTTTAACCAGTTGAGGGATTTCAAAGAGCATATCTCTGAGATGGTTACCTTGTCTGTAAAAGGTCTGTTTGTCCTTACTCTAACATAGGGACAGGTGTTAAATTAGTAAATATATAAGTGAATAGTTGGAATATATAATTTCAGTGTTTTTTGTGTGGAAGAATTTGGTTTGTCTTAATGTATTAAATGACCAAAGTGGATTGTTTCTAGCTATAAAAGTAATACATGTTCACTGTAAAAAGCAAACAGATTATATATTATGTTTTAAGAAGTGTATTTGTATGTTGGTGCCATATTTCACTGAAGGTTTTATCGAAATGATAAAAACAATGTTAATGTAAAAATAACTCACTTTATCATCCAGAGAATCATTAGAAATGTGTGTGTATATATACACATATGTATACATATATTTTTTTCTATTTCTATGATTGTGTGAATTCTTTAATTTCTATATAAGAACACATTATATTATTTGTAATGACCTCAAACTCAATGGTATAACTGTTTATTTAATGCAGTATATATAAAACTTTTCTCTCCTTTCACTTATTAAAATAGAGTTTGGTTAAAAAAAAAAAGAGCTGTGATTTGTTCTAAGGGTTAAAATTATACAAGTGTCAGTCATGGAAAATAGAAAAACATTCTTAGTTAGACCTCATTATTTCAAAGACTTACATGGCGTCCTCTCAATTAAGGTTCTTGTTAAAAATTAGTGAAAAAACACACTGAGCAAAGATAATAAAGAAGTCCTCGAATTCATTACGGCTTGAATATGAAATACCCCCCACCGGCTCCCTGCTGAATGTTTTATCCTCAGTTTGTGATGCTATTTTGAGCGGTGATGGAAATTTCAACCTGTGGGCCCTACATCCTATTTGGAGGAAGTAGCTCAAGGTGGGGATGGGAGGACTTTGAGGGCTAAACTTGGTCCTTTCCTGTCTGTGTTATTGGTTGCCATGAGGTGATCAACCTCCACCATAGGCTTCTACCGCTGTAATATTTCGCCTTACCATTGGACCCGACACACAGCACCGAGGGACAGTGCACTGAACCCTCTGAAAACTAACCTTTTCTTATGCAAGTCATTTATTTCAGGTATTTAAAAAATCGTGACTCCAAGTTTAATGGATACAATGTTCCTTCTCTACTTGACCATCTTAGAGGTTAGTGAGGAGGGTCTAGTTCAGTCAGTGAAGTACTGCATCAAGGCCCCATGCCTCAGGGAGCTTTTTCCTTTTTTTTTTTATTGAGAAAATGCTGTACAGAGAGGTTACGGTTACATGAGCAAGGTAATGAGTACATTTCTTTCTTTTTTTTTTTGGGTCCAGTCGTGGGACCTCAACTCTACGCCTGGGCGTTGTCCCTCAGCTCTTCAGCTCAAGGCTAGCGCTCTACCACTTGAGCCACAGTGTCACTTCCGGCTTTTTTCTTTTTGCTTATGTGGTGCTGGGGAATCGAACCCAGGGCCTCATGCATGCAAAGCAAGCGCTCTACCCACTGAGCCACCTTCCCAGCCCCATTTCTTATCAAGCACTGTTGCTTCCTCCTTTGTTTTTCCCCTACCATTCCTTCCCTCCTACCTCCTCAACTACACTCCCAAGCCTTTTCCCAAGCACCCCAGCTTGCAGCTTTCTCTTTCTTCTCTGGAACCTTTATTTTTGCTTCTGATTACATGGAGGCTGATGGTTCTCTTGTTTGATCAAATCATGTCAAATTTCCTATTCACTCACTCATCAAGTACTTAATTGCCTTTCCTATAGGTGAGGCATTGCTCATGTTGCAGGGGATGTAGCAATGAATAATATGGAAAAAAATCTTGTCTTCTTGAAACATGAACTGTGATGGGATGGGGCACAGCAGATGACAAATAAATATGTTATACATCAAATTAGATTGTGACAATTATAGTGGTATCGCTGAAATAAGGAAATATGACAGAGTGCAAATGGAAGGCGGAGGTGATGTTTTTTTTATTGTGAAAATACTGTACATAGGGGTTACAATTACATGGGCAAGATAATGAGTACATTTCTTACCAAGCATTATAGCCTACTCCTTTGTTTCCCCTTCCCATCCCATCCTCCCCCTGGCCCCCCACCCAACTCTCCTCCCCCCACAAACCCTCCTTCCCCCCACCACCGAAGTTGTAAAGTTCATTTTCAACATAACGACTTGTACATCTGTATCCCTATTTAAACAATTTGTTTTTCCCCTTCCCCTCCACAAACTATACCAACATCAAATACAGTGAAAGCAGGGGTTATACTGTGGGGGAGGGACTTACAAAGCAACAAAGAAATAATCTTATAAATGTGTTAGAAACAATCACATGAAAGAATAACAAACATTTGAATACATATCTTAGGGTTCATTTCCCTAACATCAACTTATCTGACCTTTTTGGCTTGACTCAGACATATACTAGTTATTGCAAATAAGGGAAACCATGGGACCTATGTTTCTTTGGGCCTGGCTTACTTCACTTAATATAATTTTTTCCAAGTCTTTCCATTTCCTAACAAATGGGGCAATGTCATTCTTTCTGATGGAGGCATAGAATTCCATTGTGTATATATACCACATTTTCTTGATCCATTCATCTACTGAGGGGCATCTGGGTTGGTTCCATATGTTAGCTATGGTAAATAATGCTGCAATAAACATAGTCGTGCTGGTAGCTTTAGTGTGGTCTTGTTTGTGATCATTTGGGTAAATGCCCAAAAGTGGGATTACTGGGTCATAGGGGAGCTCTATGTAGAGTCTTTTGAGGAACCTCCATACTACTTTTCTAAGTGGTTGAACAAGTTTACACTCCCACCAACAATGCAGTAAGGTTCCCTTCTGTCCACATCCCCTCCAGGATCTGGTGTTATTAGAGTTCTTGATTATAGCCATTCTAACTGGGGTGAGGTGGTATCTCAATGTTGTTTTGATTTGCATTTCTTTTATGGCTAGAGAGGGTAAGCATTTCTTCATGTGTCTATTGGCCTCTTGAGAGAAGTTTCTCTTTAAGTCTCTAGCCCACTTATTTATTGGGCAGTTGTTTCTTTGAAGATTTATTTTTGGGGGATTTAATTTTTTAAGGTCCAGGTATATTTTAGATATGTGACCCTTCAGACCCCATTTTTATAAAGACCAATTATATATAGGATTTAGAGTTGGAATTGGAATCTACATCTTGCAAAGGACAAAGTCCTGTTAAACACTAGTTAAATGAATAAATAAATTAATAAAATAGGTATCTCTGCTTGGATTATTTAGCATTTTTGTAGAGAAAAGTAGCACACTTTTCTTCCTCATTTACTTTTAGAAGCACAACTGATAACCTGGTTTTACTTTTTACTGGATGAGTGCAGTTCATATCAAACAGTAAAGTATAATAAAGAAAATGGTTGTAATGCTGCATTTTCATGGGTCACCTTGCCTGGGCCATGGGTTTCCAGATAGGTGGTCACACATTGTTCTGGAGGTGTTCTTTATTTTTGGAGTCAGATTGATATTTAAATCAATAGATTACAGTGCATTTTCCTTCCCAATATAAGTGGGCTTCCTTCACATGATTGGAGGCCTACACAGAACAAAAGGCTGAATAAGAGAATTTGTTCTCTCTGATTCTGTTTTCAAGCTGGGATATCAGTCTTTTTGCACTGGAACTGCAACTTAAACTATTGGGACTTCTGTTCTCAGGTCTTCTGCATCACCCACTCTCTTGGGTCTCCATTTTGCATCTATAATTATGTGAATCAATTCTTACTTTAGGTTTGGATTCTCTGGAGACTACTGAACAATATGTGTTTATATTTGTGAATGTAGGAAACCAATGCACCACAACTGTATTACGTGGGCTCAAAATAGAGCCAGGCCTGTGTTCTAAATCCCAACCTTGCCACCAATCTTGGGCTAAAGCATTTGAGTTGAGGTTAAAGGAATATTAAGCGGTGTACTCATTGTTGTTTATACTGTGGTGAATAATAAACGATTTCTCTTCTATAAAACACATCATACACTACTTAGCACTTAGTAAAGAATCAATAAATGTTTGTTTTAATAAAAAGATGACTAGATCTATTATGTCTGTCATTGAGGATGGCCTAAAGTATAATTTATATTTGACTTGGTTGTTCCAAAGCTCCTACAAGAGAGAAAAATAAAAGAGATGAGGCCAGCTGCTATGGTCAGAAAAGCTGACAGCTTTTTCTCTATGATAATGTCCCTAGGCTAGATTCCCAGAAGTGATATAACTGGGAACTGGCATTTCAAATTCTCTTCACACACATTGCTGAATTGTTGCCCCCAAGGATTGTACCATTCTTAATATCACCAGCAAATATGGGCAAATACCTCTTTTACTTCATGTTGGCTAGCATTCTAGAATTGTTATTTCAAATAATTTTTTTCTGGTAGGCAAAATGTGGAGTTATAATTTCAATTTCATTTCTTTACTAGTAACTAAAATTATCCTCTGGATATCATAAATCTTCTACGGTTGGTGTAGATTCAGAAATACTTAGTAGAATGAGCTATAGGAATCTGGGAAGTGAGCTTCCCCAGCTCCCTAGTAATTTAAAGTGGTGTAAAGAAATGAGAGAAATTGAGGTCATTTGCCTTCCATTATCCCTTGTTCAGCCAGAATATCCTGGTTATGTTTCTCCTGATATTTTTCTGTCTTCTTCCTGAATGAAAATAGGTAAAGGGTAACTTACCATGTTACCATCAGGGCTGCCCCAGGAAGATAATTATTTTTTCACAGTTTCTCTGTCCACATGAACAGTATGAGCCAATTCCAATTCAATGTGCTAGTATACCATTTTGATGACCAAATATTGCATGATTTTTTTTTTGGCGGTCATGGGGCTTGAACTCTGGGCCTGGGCATTGTCCCTCAGCTCTTCAGCTCAAGGTGAGTGCTCTACCACTTGAGCCACAGCACCACTTCTGGTTTTCTGGTGGTTAATTGTAGATAAGAGTCCACACACTTTCCTGCCTGGGCTGGCTTAGAAGTGTGATCCGCCTATCTCAGGCTCCTGAGTAGTTAGGATTACAGGTGTGAGCCACTGGTGCCTGGGTTCAAGTATGATTTTTGTGAAGTGAATACCCATGCTGGCCCGTGAGAGCCATCTCCTAACCAGGCCACTCTTCTGGAACTGGAGTCTAGTTATTGGAAAATTCACAGGTTCAAGTCCTGAGAGTGCATAGGACATCTGGTCAACCATGTAGAAAAGATAGGAAATTGAGAGTTAAGAAAGCAAAGCAAATGGGAGAAACAACCTGAAAGCTCTATTTTGATCAAGGCTTGGTATATGTTGCCTAATAATGTTGTTTTTTCAAGACCCACTTAGGTGGCAAGAATGTTTTGAGAAAATCAGGATGACAGCCTAAATCCTATGGTTCATGGATGGAGTGTAAAGGCAAGTTGTTATTATGGCACTGACATACAGTGGAGCTGTTTCTATTGGCCAGGACTACCTATGTTAGGTGCATTACAGTGAGCTGGATTTTTACTGTTATTCATCTTCCAAATGCAAAAGTGGTGCATAAATGCAGACAAACTGGCTTGCTCAGGCAATCTGATGTGCACACCAGGCTGCAGCCTGATCCCCAGTTAGCTCTACTTTAGAGCTAATTGAAGGCTTTCTTGGCTCATTGTCTCCATGAAAGAGTCCTTTTTCTACTTGCTCTTTTTTTTTTAACCTCTTTACTTCTCTAGGTTCTTCTTCCTGATCTCTCCCATTAGATATCTGACTTGTATCAACATCCAATGCTATCTAATTTCTTAGTGACCTCTAAACCAGTTCCTTTCCTTGGCAGCATTTTATATTTAAGATGTCTTTGGACATTCAGAGAGAACTTTTCAAGCAGCATTTAATTACAGGTGTTCATTGCAGTAGACTGACTGCACAAACGGCAGGGTAACAACTTAGCTGCAAAGGACCATACTCCTTATGCTCAAACCTGTTAGCACTTAGTTTGAATAGCTACCCCAAAAATCTGAGGAATGTCACCCCTCCAGTATTTTCCTAGGGAAATGTCAAATGAATATATAATTTCAGAAGCATCTCCTCATTAAAATGCAATATAGTTAGCTATTGTGGTTTTTTTCCATGACTTCAGATCTTGTCACAAAGTATCCATTCACATCTTTCCCTGCTGGAGTCTATAACAGTCACAGAAATAGTGGAGCAATTTTGAAGTCTGCAGTCAAAGTGCTACATTTCTCTACTTTTTAAAGGTGATGTTAAGGTGTGGCTGAATCTTTTTCTTTACATTCCACAGCTTAATTAGAAATGCAGCCAGCAGGTGAAATTAGACTATCTATATAAAATTGCATATAATTTTGTGTGTGATTTGCAAATATATGGAAATAATTGGACTGTTAGTCCCACACTGGGCAGGTGTGAGTTCACATTATGTAAGGACCACTAAGAAATCTGTCATTTTCTTATGAAAAGAATATCATTTTATTTGCTTTTCATTGTTAAAGGTGGCATATAAGGGACCAGAAGGCTTGGTGTTCAGCCACAGAACCTGTGGTTTGAATACTTTACATTTGTCAATGGGAATCCTTTTGGCATCTCATCAGAACACAATGAATTTGATTTTGAAGAGGCGGGAGATCCCCTACACTATTTTTCTTGCAACAGAAACATCTATTGTGTGATCCAAAGAGCCAGTTTGAGTTCCTCTAACTCACAATTCTGCCTTCAATTGTCAAACAGTTATGGTTTCTCCAACTTTTGACATTCCCATTTTATGTGATTATATTGAAAGGGAATTGTGGCATCTACGATTTAATTTAAGTCTGTTTATAGTAACAAGCTGACACTGTGAGGGCTACTAGGCTGAATCCATGAAGGCTGAAATGGTTGCATACAGAAAAAAAAATAGAAAGCTTTAGTGAGGACACAATAAGCCAGGGGAATTGTCATCCACAGAGAGAACCAGCTATGGGAAAAGAAGATCCAGGTTATCACAATCCAATCTGCAGCACTATTAAGCACAAGAATGAAATGGTTTTTTTCCCCCCTTTATCATGCACAGTGCAAAATCTAAGCTAAAATTTACTAAGTGCAGAGGAAAATAATTTTCTGTTAATCCAGCAAAAAGTTTTGTATTATTTCCATTTGTCCCACAGTGGAATAGACTGCCTCAAGAAAGTCAAGACCTCAATCCACGATGCCCCTGTTTAGAAAGTAATGTGGTGGCATTTGGCTGGCAAGATATCTTGAGACTCCAAAAGACTAAGAGGTCACTCTGCAATCACATCAATCTTAAGGGTTCGATTTTGATCTCCAGTCTATCAGATCCTGAATCCTTTACTTTCTCTATGCCATGCTATTCTTCTATAAATCCCAGAGAGGCCAGACAGAGACAGGTTAATAGGAAGATTTGTTTTCTGGATAGACATTTAGGCTGAATGACCTTTCAGATCATTTCTTTCAAGGTTGGTAATTCTATGACATTGAGATGGACAGTCTCCTTGCTAAGACAAATGGAAAAGTGGGGGGGGGGGGCGGTCACATTTATTTTAATACTAGTAAAGATGTTCTTCATTTATTCCTTTGAGCTCATTCTTCCTTTCTTGTGGCTGCCATACTCAAAGGCTACCAAGCATCGTTAGCACTTAACATACTAGACCTATAAAGTTTGTTCTCATGTTTGTCTCTCCTGATAGATATTAGCATTCATCTCTCAGAATCAATGTTCTAGACACTTATTCTACAGAAATCCACACTCGTTAGTTTGGAAGAGACCAAGATTTTAGAGAGGGGGAAGACTGATCTCATAGTATAACATACAAGTCACGTGAGGAGGTAGATTTTAGGAAGATGATAAAAGTAACAAATGCAGCATATATTTAAATTGAATTTGGAAAACAAAGAGATCCTCAATTATTCATCAAGTCTTGTTCCTTCAAACTCCTTAACATTTGTGGATCCCATCTTTCTCCTTAAATCTCTATTGGCAATTCCATGCATTCTTCCTAACTTCTAGCCAACTCCTAACTGGTCCCCAGAACCCTCCTCAACTTAGTGGACATGCTTTTCTCCTACACTCTGGCTTAGAGAGAAATGATAAGAGATTCCCTGATGAACTATCTTCTTTCCTTATCTCTACTTTCTGTCTTTTTCTGGATAGAAAGGACAAATTTCTCCAATTCGTTTCTTTGTATTGAACTGGGACCTCCATTATATAAAACTGTTATCTCAATTATGGCAAGTCAGTGTCTGGATAATATTACAGGAGGAAGATAAAAGGAGTTTAGAAAAATCTCCTTGGAAAAACCTATATTTCAATACTATTATCTGGTTGTAACTTTCTGTTTTGCATATCTGTGCAGCAATAATAATTACTTCCTTCAAAGATTGATCTCACTTTTCTTACTTCCATCCCCGACCAGGCAGATGGGTGATGTAGATTGATTACACAGATTATAGACACAGAAATGTAAAAGAGAAAAGCTCATTAATTGGTTTAAAATATTACCCTGGCAATTATCCTTGTTTTATAGCAGAAAAATCTGAAGCTTAGAGAAGTTAAATGACTTTCCTACTCACAGTTAATAAATGACAGTAGCAAGATTGAAATCCCCAGCATATGCTGTTTCCAAGGGGGCACTGTGACATCCAAAAATGCTTTGCCTAATGGGGCAAGAGAACGTGGAGCTCCCAGAGGAGGAGCCAGGGTTTGAGGGACAGTGTCGATGTGAAAAGCAATGGTGTTCTTTGTTCCCCACACTCCTGACCCATCATGCCCTCTGCCGCATTTTAAGTTTGCTAAGTGGGTGGTCTTCTTTCCCTGCTCTAGAAATTTGCAAGGCATTTTAGTGTGGGAATTTTTGGTGTCATGCAACTTTTCTTTCCCATTTTCCTTCCTTTGTTCCTTCCTTCTTTCGGGTTTCTTTCTTTCTTGTCTGCTAGGATTAGAGGATTTATAAAATGGGTGGATTCTCATCTGGGAAACCTAAGTCAAAAGAGCAGGTAGTGACAAAAGTCAAGATTTTGTAGTGAGACTTCTAGAGTCTTTTGTTAGAAAATTTGGGGGAGGATTTAAACCTCCAGAGCAGGTGGGATTGGGCATTATTTTATTCTTTTTGTGTTGGGCTTGAATTCAGAGCATGAGTGCTGTCCCTGACTTTTTTGGCTCTAGGCTAGTGCACTGCCTCTTGAGCCACAGCTCCACCTCTGGCCTTTTTTGGTGGTTAGTTGTAGGTAAGAGTCTCATGGACTTTCCTTCTCTGGCTGGCTTTGAACTGTGATCTTCAGCTCTTAGCCTCCTCAGTAGTCAGGATTACAAGACTGAGCCAGCAGCATCTGTGTGGAATTGAACATTTTGAGCTTCCTGTATCCAACTGTCCTCCAGGCAGGTAAACCCCAGCTGATCTCTGGGTTTTATCTGGCCTCTCTCCCATTATACACATTCCTGGGGTATAAGGACCATAACTATTTTATTCCTCTTCACCTCTAGACTCTACCATGGTCCCTACTTCACAGCAAAAATGAATGAATGGTTTCTTTGATGCCATTGTTCAAGAATTCTGATCTGGTAGAACTTGGTGGAAGTTTCCCTGAATGAAGTTCAGAAGAAAGCCTAAGATGGAAGTTATTGAAGGAAGTGACACTGACCTCATATTTAATCAATTCAATAGCAGTATCTGGAATATGGAGCACAATTGAATTAATGTATAATTACTGATTTAAGGTAAGAACTACATGGCTTAGTGATGTTATTCAGTAGAGGGGATACAAAGGATTTTCTATTAGGAATAAATCATTTTCTTTTTGATTATCATTGTTTCAGTAAAACAATTCATGAAGTCACCTAAACATCACCTCACCTTGTCTGAAAACAATTGTTATCTCGCATTCCTTCTCTAAGTCTGTACAAAGATTTTCCAGAAGCTCCAGTGTATAGTTCATAGTTTACATGGAGACTCTACTGGAACTGACTTCTGATTGCTTCTCCTGCCCTAACTTTCCCTCTCTTCAAGGATGCTATGTTCTACCTATGTTTAACCCCCTGCAGTTTCTAGAAAGTGCCATGCTCTTCTTACAGATTATCTGCTTTCCAATGCTATTCGGTCTGCTTGAAACTTCCTTTTTCACTCCTTTTCTGCATGGCAAAGTTATCTTCTTAGTACAAGTAATGCTTCTTCCCGAAAGCCTTTTCCTGCCTCAGTCACCCCCAAAATCCCTTAGCAGTCTGCACTCTCCTCTTTGCTCACCCCAGGCATTGTTGTTTGATCTTCTGTGTAGAACCTGTCAAGACCTAAGTTTTTGATGGAAGAAGTACTGTCTGCTGCCTCTTGTGTCCAGTTCCTTAGCCTGACTCTTGATAGGACTGCTGTAATTTCCTAGCAGCTGAAAGAAACAAGAGCAAAGAACACTTAGCTATTTGTAGCAGTATTTCAAAAGTCTACTGCTTGTTTCCATTTTATTGCTTTAAAAGATGAATGTTTTATTGTTTGTTATGTTTTTGGCTGCTTGAGTCTAAATTCTACTTTCCCCTGACATCATGGCGTAGTCTATTTCAGATCTGTACAGAGTTCCTGGAAATAGTTATAGTAACGTAAAACACACTAAATATTTTCGTCTCTTCCAATGTGATTACTATAGCTGAGCACCTCATCTTAGTTCTCTGTGTGCCATCTGAGCAGGTTTGTTCATGACTGTATCTGTTTTCAGTTTCAGACAATAATATTTAGGGCAGAGATCTTTATAGAACTCAATATATTTTTTCCTTCAGCACTAATATCTTGGGATAATTTTTTCCAAACTGATATTCCTTGGTTTGGTCAAAATATTTTTTATGAGTCTTTTATATTTTTACTGTTATTATAAATGTGATGTACAAAGGGGTTACATAAATTTATTTTTTGGCCGGGGGAGTCAGTCGTGGGGCCTGAACTCTGGGCCTGGGCGCTGTCGCTCAGCTCTTCAGCTCAAGGCTAGTGCTCTACCACTTGAGCCACTGTGCCACTTCCAGCTTTTTTTGTTTATGTGGTACTGAGGAATAGAACCCAGGGCCTCATGCATGGGAGTCAAGCACTTTACCACTGAGCCACCCTCCCAGCCCTTACACAAGTTTTTATGATTCTTGTCACCATGTTGAGGTGTGATCTGTAGTCAGCTCTTTCTGTCTTAGACTTTGCTGCTTGAAGTGAAAGGTGTGCTAACAGCCCCTAGAGGTAAGAGAGGAGGAAAGGAAGATCTAAGAGGAGGAGAAAGCATAGAAGAAAGAGGAAGAAGAAGAGGAAGAGCAGGAGAAAAAGGAGGAGGAATAAAGGAGGAAGAATAGGATGGGAGGTAGAAGAGGGGGAGATAAAAGAAAAGAAGGAGGAGGAGGGGTAAAGGAGTAAAGGGTAAAGGAGGAAAAGGAAGAGAAGAAAGAGGAGGAGGAGGGGGAGGAGGAGGAGGGGGAGGAGGAGGAGGGGGAGGAGGAAGTGATAAGGCCTGAGCTTTGGCATTGACTTTTTTCCAAATGACAAATCCACACGATGACCCTCAGAGGCAGGGCGTTGCACACATCAGTGCTTTGTCTTCCCCAGAGCTGGCCCTAGTTACTTTCAGGCATTAGCCTCTCTCCAAAGCTACTGCCTGCCAGGGGCCAATTCTCTTGCCCTTTGCCCAGGCTTTTGATCAGAGGGTGCCCAGCACTAAAGCCACAGCTAGGGAGCTGTTCCTTAGGGCTTCCTGGGAAGGCTTCAAAGGTTGGAAAGCAATTTGCAGCTTTTGTGTGGAAGGCCAGGGGATCTGGGGAGGGATTGCTCTAGTCGGTGGGAGAGCTAATTAGGCCCAGTAGCTGTTTGGCCACCTTACAGTCTCCTTTGAAAGTCCTCCAGGATGACGGAGTGAGGACGATGGGGACCACTTTGTGCTCAGCAGGCAGTGTGCTGCTGCAGTTCAAGGGAGCAGGTTTGGGAAAAGACGTCTGGGGAGACCAGTACTTAATAATCCCCAAGAGAGTGGTTGTTTTGCATTTATATCCTGTGGTAGATTGTGTGAAGGCCACAATAGTCTAATGCTGTACATGTTTTTTTTCCTCTTCTTTTCTGGGATGGTTTTCTATGTAGAACTACACATTTTAGATCACATATACTGTTGTATCCTTATTAATAAAAGATACCCTCTCTTATCAATGAATTAACAGTTTCCATAGTGACTAATGTACTTTTCAAGAGGGAAATTGCAATATTCTAAAAGCAGCTCCCCTAAGGAAATGCCAGAGAATTCAAAAGGCATTTGGATTATTTATGAGCTATGATCTGCCAGGTGTTTGTGAGGAGAGGAGTAGGAAGCTGTGGCATTAGATCCACTTTTAGGGGATACGGAGAATATGTTGAACCCTAGTTAGTGAGGGCTTCATTTCTAAGGTAGAAAAGACTCAATCCTGATTTTGAAATCACTGTTTGCCAGCTGTGTAATTCTGCACATTTAGCTCTCATCTTGAGCTTATGGCATCATGAGACTAATTACTGAAGATCATAAGATTGTGAATAACTTACTAAGCCAGGAAGGCACACAGCATGTGTGCAGCGCAGATTGTATCACACAAACAATTCTCTCCTACTAGTTACTAAAGTTAGGACGTAACTACCACAGTTCAGTCACCAGCTTCTCACTCCTTCGCCTTTCCTTTCCTCCCAATAACATAAGAGCTTTCTGTTCATTCCCATCCCATCTCCCGCAAATGATGGAGTCGTTGAGATTTTTAGGTCAGCAGCCATGACTGGATAAACTCATGCCGATTTCTCAAGGAGTTAGGCTAAATGGTGCTGCTTATGCAGGTTTTTTTTTTTTTTTTACCTCTCCCCTTTTATTTCAATAATGTCTTTCATTTCCTGTGGCCTTTGTGTTTTCATGTTTTCCGCTTGTGTTCTTTATATGTGCATTGAAGTGGTTTCATAGGCTGCTTTGAAATACTCAGACCTGAGGTCTAAGTATTCTATTGATGGGGCTTGATCATCTTAAGTTGACGTGCTTCCTTTCTCTCAGGTAGTGTCACGATCCTGTGAGATTGGGTATCGGCATCTATGGACTGTGAATCTGTCAGCAGTGAGCTACGCATTGCTTCTTCTTTACTCATCCCCACCCCCAGTATTAAATTGGGCTTGTACTTGCCAGGTAGGCACTTCAGCCATGCTTCTACCTCCCCCTTATTTTTGCTTTTATTTGTTGACTATGATCACACCTTTCTGCTTGGGCTGTCTTGGACCATGATCCTTCTATTTAGGTGCCTACTGTTTCATCAGTTGAGGGGAGAGGGTAGTAAAATATCATGAAACTTTGGCTCATGCTAGCCTCAAACTGTGATCCTTTTGATTGCTACCTCCTGAGTAGATGGGCTCACAGGTTTGCCAGTACGCTGGACAACTTCCTGAGTTTTAAGTGCCAATCGTGATTAGGATATCAAATATAAAGTACAAGTGAGGTAAAGTAAATATGAATTATTTTTTCCTGCTTAAGGTTGAGCTGAGTGAGTGGTACAGGTATTTTACCTCCTCAGAAGCTGCCCATCTTTGGCTTTTTCTCCTCCATTTCCTATCTTCCTTTTCTAACCTTAAGTGTGAGCCAAATAGAGATTGTGTAGACCTGAAGTCCACATACCTTCTATCACCATGGATTTTAGTAATTTGTTCTAGTCAATTTGCGTTAAGAAAAGTTTAATTTCAAGTTTAATTTTTGTTAAAGAATTGACTTCCTTATAAAGTGTTCCCAGTAAGACTCATTATAGGAAGCTTCATAATTTTTAACGTTCACATTTAGGTATATTATTAATTTAAAAAATTGTTCTTTCAGAGTTGATTTTTGTTTTTATGGTGTTAAATAAAAGTCTAAGATTTCTTATTTCTGTTGTTTCTTATAAATATTCAATTTTCCTCAGCAGTTTTTGAAGAGTCTATACCTTACCATTGAATTTCCCTTTGAGAAATATTATTGATGAAAATAGAGTAGATTTCTGGATCCTCTTCTATTTCTTGGCCTCTAGTTTTATTTTTTTTTATGTCAACACTACACTGTTTTGATTCATGTAGTTTATAGTAAGCTTTGAAATTTAGTCTGAAAAATGGTGGTCCAAAGGATTTTGATGTCTTAATCCCAGGAATCTGTGAATGTTACCTTATATGATTATTTTTTTAAAAGATCTTTTTAGATTAATTCGAATGTCTAGACTTTCTGGGTGTCTTTTAAGTGGCACTGTAATTATTTTATTGAAAGAGGCAGAGAGATGAACACACATACGCAGAGGGAGGGAAAGAAACAGAAATTTGAAAATGTTGGCTAAGAAAATTGGAGTAATTTGGCTACAAGCCAAAGAATGGTAGCAGCCACAAGAATCAGAGTCAAGAAGCAGATTGTCTCCTAGAGTCTGGAGGAAGCAGGCTGATACCTTGTCTGTGGCCCAAGCTGATTGTGAGAGATACCTCTGTTGGCCCAAGCACCCACGTCTGTAATAATTTGTTACATGAGCCATAGAAAAATAATACAGACGGTGTTAAGTTCTCATGAATCTCTCTTTGCTTTTGACTTCCAGTAATGTGACTTTGATATGTTTAGGTGTTGGGTCTTCAATGGTACTGCAGAAGATGGACAGGATCCAAGGAAAGGTAAGTGCGCCACGTGCCCCTTCCCAGCCTCCCTTAGCCTCGGAGACAATCAGATGCAGCAGGGAGTCAAGTCAAGCAGGAACTCGTTTATTACCACATAGCAAGCAGGTTTTAAAGCGGAAAAACCGCGCAGCATAAAAGGGGAGGAAAAGGAACCAACCAATTTCTGTAAACCAATCAAGGGCCTAAGCTTTATCCAATCAGATTTTAATGTAAACAACTTGGGCTCTGCCCATTCAACTTCCTCTCAGCGCCATCTTTGCTACCCATGTGCCCCACAGATTCTCCCTTTTTGTTTTAATGGCAGACCCACCTCCTTGCTGAGGTTCGGGTCAGGGCACCTCTTATGAGGTTCACTCAATTGGCACCTCCTCTTTCCGAGGTTTGCCTAAGGTAGGGGGTAATCTTCGGCAGTGAGCTTATCATAATGGACGTGGAGAGCTATGATTTGGATCTCTTGGGCTCTATCTTTTTTGATATAACCGCAACTCCTACATCCTGACCCCCCCCCCCCCCCCCCCCCGAGTTAGTTATCCTTTTTCCCTCCTCTGTAAAGGTTATTTTAACAGGATTACATCGGTAAGAAGAGCATCGGCCATGCAGGGGGTTCGAGGCAAGTCTGGGGGTCGAGATTCGCTGGACAAGGATAAGGTCCTTGTGCATGATCCAAGAGCCTGTCCCAGTTACTTCACACCCCCACCTAGCACAGTAATAAACATCAGCCCCACCACAGTTAGAAATGTCTGAAGCAGTTCGATTACTTCCGGGGCATATATAAAAGTCAGTATCTCATAAGGTCGCCCTCTTTAAAACATGGGAGCAGCCTGGGCTTTGGGGGTCCCACACAAGAGGCATGGTGCATCCTCGTGGGCCCCCACACTCAGGCTGCCCTTGGTGAAGGGGGGTCCAATCTCCAACCTCCCAGGATCCTCTAGCCAGGTCATAGAAGTCAAAATGAAGGTCAGGCCACCAGGTCAAAGGGACAGCTTCCCTTGTGGTGTTATTGATGATTTCTCCATTGCCAGTGCTGATCACTGCCCAGGTCACCCGTTGAGGTTGATGTAGATTCCGTAGGGTCATTACTGGGACTAGGAGGGCCAGGACAGCCAACAGCCGGAGTATCACCATCTGCAATTGTGAGGGAACACAAGAGTTTCTCAAGGGCTGGTTGTCCTTGGGGATGGTTAGTAGTTATCTTTTTAGCTTTCTCTCTTTTAAACACAAGGCTCAACCACATAACCATTTTTCTTTCCTTGTTGGTTAGTTTAGCCTTGGGCATCCTCCTGTGTAGAGGAAATGGGTAAAAACTTAAGGTTCCTGGCTGGGATCCAAATGGGGGTTGTCTCCCCTATGGGAAAAATGCATCCAAATCCCCTGCCCATGGTAACTAGGGGGTGAGGTCCTCTCCATTGTTGTGTCAGAGGGTCCTTCCACCTGACTTTCACTTGGTGCTTATGGTTTAGTTGTCCCCAGTGCTTCTGAAATCTGGATTCAGTTGCCCCTTTGAAAAAATTTAAAATGTTAATGGTAAACAAAGCTATCTGTAACTATATATGGGGGCTAACTCCCCTTTCTTGTTTTAATAATTGCTCCTTATGACATTGGTGATTTCTTTCTATAATTGCTTGGCCTTGGGGATATAGGGAATTCCTGTAGTACGATTAATATGCCATCTATCAAAAAACGCTGACATTGCTTTACTAACAAAACAGGGTCCATTATCGGTTTTGACTTGTGCTGGTAGACCCAAGGTGGCAAAGCATTGAAGAAAATGTGTTCATGAATGTTTAGTTCTTTCTCCTGTATGTGCTGTGGCCCAACATGCTCCTGAGTCGGTATCTATAGAGACAAAGATATATTTAAACTTACCAAAGGCTTGGAAATGAGTAACATCAGTTTGCCAGAGGACATTGGATTTAAGGTCCCTGGGAGGGGCTCCTCGCCCTTCTAATAGGCCACTAAGGGTACCTTTTAGGGACATTCCTACTAATTCCATCCTTTCATCTTGGAGCATTCGCCAGGCTCCTGAGGCTTTTTGGATAACAAATACATGTGTGTTCCCAGGACTCATAGAAGGGCTTATGTGCCCAAGGTTTATCTGTTCCTCCACTAGAAGGTGGAGGGCTACAAATTTATGTTTGGTAAATGGCCACTGTTCCACCCAAATAGGACCTCCCGGCTTAAAAAAATCCTTTAACTCCCTCTAGATCCCATTTAAGCCTTTGTGCTTCTTCTCCATTCAGGATATCATCGTAGAATGTTTGAGGATCCCTAGTGATCACAGCATCCATTTGTCCTAGTATGTCTTGCCCTAGCAAATTGGTGGTGAGGTTTTTTGCCACTAAAGGGCATATCTTTCCCTGCTCTCCATCTGGGCTAGTCCATTTGATAAGGGTGACCATTTCCTTGGACTGGGAGTTGCTTCCTACCCCCAATATTGGGTGCCCGGGTGCAACTTTCCAGTCCGAGGGCACTTCCTCCTCCCTGAGTACAGTTCAATCTGCCCCCATGTCAATTAGACAGTGAAACCACTTCCCGCCTATAAAAATACTCATTTTAGGGCGGAGTCCTTTCACCAGGGGATGGTCCAATGGGCCTGGGTCATCCTGCCATGAGGCTGCCTGGGCCTTACAGCAGAGGGGGTTCCTCCTTGAGTTAACGAGGCTGGAGGATGCCCCTCCCCTAGTTTAAAGGCTTCCTATCTAAATCAAATTTGGATTGACAATCCTTTTTCCAATGGTACCCCTTCCTGCACCTGGGGTAGGGGGCGGTTTGGACACCCCTGGGCTGGTTGGCAGGGGATTGTTGTGAACAGTCCCTCTTAAAGTGGCCCTCCTGTCTGCATTTAAAACAAGTCCCTCTCCTCGATGGTCTTGGGGTTCCTTGGCCCTGGGCTTCCAGCGCCTGGGTGATAGCCTCAGTCATTGCAGATGTCTGAGCTTGTAAAGCTAAGGCTAGTGATTGTGAAACCAGTAGCTTTACAAACTGATCCTGGAGTTCCCCTGCCAGCAACTTGCCGTGAACACTCTATTGGACTCGGTCTATAAAATCAGGTAGAGGTTCACCTGGTTTTTGTCTCACTCCTGCTATGGGTGACTCAGAGGGCCTTCATCCATTTTGTACCACTCGGCAAGTCCTGCCTGCCTCACCTGGTCACGGTAGGGGCCAGGTATTGCGGCCTGTTGGATGCCAGTGGAGTACCCTTCCCCTGTCCCTGTTAACATGGTGTAAGTAATAGGTATTGCAGGTGGGGCCTGCGGGTGATTTTCTGCCTGCACTCTGCATTCCTCCTTAAAGAAGGCACACCATTTAATAAACTGAGAACTGGTGAGGACAGCTTTGGCCACATGCAGCCAGTCCTTAGGGACACATGGGTGATAAGCAATGTCCTGTAATAGGGTCTGGGCTCAAGGAGAGTTTGGGCCATCCTCTGCCACTGCCTTGTGGAGCTCTTTAAGATCCTTAGCTTCCCATGGATACCATTCCAAGGGTCTGTTAGCTCCTGGTGCCAGATTGACCGGATACGCTTGGGGAAGTGAATCTTGTGGCTCAGGGTCTGGGCTCCCAGGTGGCCCTTCCTTTACAGGGTAGGCCTTCTCATAGGTTACTTTCCTGGCCCTTAGCCCCTCCGTGGAAGGTCAGTAGGGGTCCAGGTCTCGCAGGTCCCTTTGTAGGGCGTGTAAGGTGCCATACCTCCCCCCCAATCGGGTCATTGGGTGGGGGCCTAGGACAGTCAGGGATACCCGAGTGGGGTGTTTTGACTTCCACTGAACATGCTTCTGTCTGATCAGTGCGTTCTCGGTGGAATTTGACCCATTACTTTTCCTCCTCACTTCCCAAGTCCTCCTGCGAGATAGCATTACCCATACTAAGGGTTTCACTTACCCTGAGAGACTGCTTAGCCTCGGCCGGTATATTTTCCTTTCGTGCCCCACGTTGGGCACCAGATGTTGGGTCTTCGTCCATCCCATGGAAGATGGACAGAGTCCAAGGAAAGGTAAGTGTGCCGTTCGCCCATTCCCCAGCCTCCCTTAGCCTCGGAGACAGTCAGATGCAGTGGGGAGTCAAGTCAAACAGGAACTTGTTTATTACCACACAGCAAGCACCTTGTAAAGTGAAAAACCATGCAGCATAAAAGGGGAGGAAAAGGAATCAACCAACTACTGTAAACCTATCATGCGCCTAAGCTTTATCCAATCAGGTTTTAATGTAAACAACTCGGGCTCTGCCCACTCAACTTCCTCTCAGCACCATCTTTGCTGCCCGTATGCCCTACATTTAGGTGTAAATATGTTAATGTTTATTATACTTGTGGTTTGTTGAGAATTTTGGGTTTACATATTAATACATTTTGGGGCATTTTGGCCTTTACTTTCTTTTTTTAAAAATTTTTTTTTTTTTTGGGTCCGGCCGTGGGGCCTGAACTCTGGGCCTGGGCACTGTCCCTCAGCTCTTCAGCTCAAGGATAGCGCTCTACCACTTGAGCCACAGCGCCACTTCCGGCTTTTTTCTTTTTGTTTATGTGGTGCTGAGGAATCCCAGGGCCTCAGGCATGCAAGGCAAGCACTCTACCACTGAGCCACCTTCCCAGCCCATAGCCTTTACTTTTCAAACTTTTTACCTTATTCTCTCTTCTCTCCTTTGTTGACTCCTCTTACAAGTAGGTTGGTAAGTCTGATGGAATCCTTGTAAGGATAACACATAGTCTTGGAGTTCAAGTTCTTCAATTTCTAAAAATTCTTTGATCAGATTGGATAATTTTATTGTCCTATGTTCAAGTTCACTCCTTATTTCTTTTGCTATTTAAAACACACTGTTGAAAGGCTCAATAGCTATCTGCATATGATCACTAACATGATGTATATAAAAATGAACTCCAAGAAATAGAAACAAGGGTTTAAAAAATTTTTTGATTTTTGTCTCCTTTGTCACTGTTTTTGGTTTCTGTATCTTTTTGTCTTGTACATTAGTTTATGTTAGTTTACCTGTCTTAGGGAGGTTAAGGGGGAATACAGAAATGGTAAGACAAAGAGTGAACTCATTCAGCCAGTGATACTCACTAGACACTATGATGAAAATGAACTATACAACTTGTGGATGAGGATAGGAGGGAAAAACCTGGGAGGGAGCAATGGAGGGGATGACATTGTTCAAAAAGAAATGTACTCTTTACCTGATTTCTATAACTGTAACCCCTCTGTACATCACCTTTACAATAACAGAGGAAAAAAACTTGCTGTTAATCTCATGTAGCAAAAATTTTGAATATAGAATTTCCATTTGTTCCCTTTAAGAATTAGTTTCTATTTCTCAATTGTGATGAGTTGGAGTCATTGTCATTACACTTTCCTTTAACTCTTTAAATGCCATTGGAACATCTAGCTACTCGGAAGTCTTGGCTAAATCTAGCATATAGAGACCCTCTGAAATGGCTTCATTGACTTTTTTTCTCCTCTGAGATTTGTTCATATTTACCTGTTTCTTTGCATGTTGATGACTTTTTCTAGATAAACTTATCATTAAAATATTATGATTAAATATCCTATTACAGTCATAATAATCACCATACACATGTGAAAATGAAACAAGGTAACTTGAGGGAATTGGTAGATCTGAAATGAGTATGACACTGATCTAGATGCACTGTACTCATCAACTGATGTGTTGAATTAAAACACCTTCAAACAACTATTTAAAGATAGTAAAAAGTTTAAAAATAAAGTATAGCAGTTCTGATATAGGAATGTTTATTTATTTACTTTTTATAAGGTCAGTCATGGGGCTTGAACTCAGGGCCTGGGCACTGTCCCTGAGCTCTTTTTTTTCAATGCTAGCTCTTTACCACCTCGAGACACAGCTTTGCTTCCAGTTTCCTGGTGGTTAACTGGAGGTAAGAGTCTCATGGAATTTCCTGCCTGTGCTGGCTTTGAACTATGATTCTCAGATCTCAGCCACCTGAGCAGCTAGGATTACAGGCATGAGCCACCAGCACCTGGTTATACGAATGTTTTTGGTAACTTAGCTGAGGAATTTGTTTTTCTATCTCTGCCTCTGCTCAATATTTCATTCTTGTTCTTAACTTTTTAAAAATTTTACTTTTGTATTATCTTTTACTGTATGAAAGTTGCTATTTAACAAAGCAGTTTATGAATGTCATGCATCCTGACCAATCTCATTCCTTTTATAATTCTTATTCAGTTACCAGGATTACCTGTATGTTTGCATTGCTTAGTGGCAAACCAATGATATGGATAAAGATTTTGCTTATACACTTCAATCTCATGAAGCTCCCACCCTCTACTTATGGATATATTTTAGGAATAGAGTGAATAATCACTACAGGCAACTCTCAAGTCTGTGTGTGTGTGTGTATATATGTGTGTGTGTGTGTTTTGTATTTTTTTTGTTGTAAAATGATATACAGAGGGGTTACAGTTATATGACTAGGGTAATGAGGACATTTCCTATCAAGCATTGTTACCTCCTCCTTTATTTTCCCCCTACCATCACTTCCTTCCCCGCCTCCCCAACTCATCCCACCACCCTCCCCTGACATTGTAACATTCGTTTTCAATATAGTGTCCTGTACATCTTGTCATCACAATGGGTTAGCCTGCATCCCATTTAAGAGTTCCGTAATATCCCTTCCCCTCTCCAAATTACAAAAATGTATATAAAAGATGCAGAACACAGGCATCAAATCCAGTGAAAACAGTGGTTATACCATGGGAGGAGAACCTACAATAGAAACAAAAGAATCACATAGTGCATTATAAATACATTAAAAATACTAGCAAGCAAGCAAGAAAAAAAAACACTTGTGTCTCTGTATTGGGGTACATTTTGCTTAACATTATCTCATGTGGTCCCATGTACATGGCCTTTGACCTTCTCTGCTTGTCCTAACATGTATTAGTCACTGAAAACAAAGGAAACCAAGGGACCTATGTTTCTTTGGGCCTGGCTTACTTCACTTAATATAATTTTTTCCAAGTCTTTTCATTTCCTAACAAAAGAGGCAATGTCATTCTTTCTGACAGAGACATAGAATTCACACACACACACACACACACACACACACACACACACACACACATGCCACATTTTCTTGATCCATTCATCCACTGAGGGGCATCTGGGTTGGTTCCATATCTCAGCTATGGTAAATAATGCTGCAATAAATATGGTTGCACTGGTAGCTTTGATATGATCTTGTTTGTCATCATTTAGGTAAATGCCCCCAAATGGGATTACTGGGTCATAAGGGAGCTCTATGTGGAGAATTTGGAGGAACCTCCATACTGCTTTCCAGAGTGGTTGAACAAGTTTACGCTCCCACCAACAATGTAGTAGAGTTCCATTTTGGCCACATCCCCTCCATCATCTGTTGTTACTAGATTTCTTTTCTTTTTTTTTGCCACTAAATTCTTTTTTATTTTTGATATGGACATTTCTTTCCTTTTGCTTAGTATCAGCTGTTCCCTCCTCCTGTCTCATTCCCTCGCTCCCATCGCTGCCCTTGAGTTGCTTAGTTCGTTTTCTTCAATGTCCAGGGCAGCTGATGAGCCCTTCTGTCGTATTCTTTTTCTTACCCACTTTCCATTGATTCTGTGTTCTGCTCCCAGATTCCCTCATTTGCGTGCATGTATACACCATATATGAAGTAAAGAATTCAGACTCATCTAAACACGATAGGACTAATTATAGCCATTCTAGCTGGGGTGAGGTGGAATCTCAGCGTTGTCTTGATTTGCATTTCTTTTATGGCTAGAGAGATTGAGCATTTCTTCATGGCATTGGCCATTCTTATTTCCTTTTCAGAGAAGTCTCTCTTAAAGTCTATAGCCCATTTATTAATCAGGCAGTTGTTTCTTTGAGGATTTGTTGTTGGGGGATTTAGTTTTTTGAGTTCAAGGTATATTTTAGATATGAGACCCTTGTCCGTTGTATGGCTAGTGAAGATCTTCTCTCAGTCTGTGGGCTTTCTGGTGATCTTGCTAACTATGTCCTCCTCAGTCAGTGATGTCGAGAGTATATGTGGTCATCTTATGGCTCTCTCACTTTAGTCTTGTAAAATTTCAGGCTGATTTTCTGCTCACTCCAGTCAGGTTGTCACCTTAGGCTAGCATCACTGCTGGATTGTCCCATTCATGGTGTCATCTGGTCAGATTCATGCCCTCTGCCAGTTTGTCCTAACTGGTAGGATGGTTGCCAGTTTTAGGTTTCTTTTCCCTATCCTGGATGGGGTAACAAGGTTGTTGAGGTGGTTTTGCTCAGTCATTCACTCTTCACTTGGGTCTGAAAATTCTAAGGGGCTACTAAAAGAAATAAGTGGAGTGACTGCCTCTATCTTTCATCTGTCTCCTTTAATCTGAGCCATTCTCTCCTGCAGTCACCTTGGATTTAAGGAACAGTGAATCTGATGGATTCTGATCTGTCCCCGTAGGTAGCAATGACTACCTGGATCAGTCCTGAGAAAATGATCAACCAAACCATAGCTGATCAACTGTTAATGCTTCTTTTTCCACCTCTGTCTCTTCCCCATATAATCTGAGCACTCATATCAGCCCTGAAGATAGTAGTTTGTCCCATTCGCCTTCCCAGAATAATTGTACTGATTAAAGTTCCTTTCTGTTGTCAACATTAGTGTTTCTGTTTGTTTTTGACTTGGTTTGTTTGGGCTCCCTTAGTCAAGCCTATGGTCCAGGACACTGGTAACAAAACACTACTACTCTGGTCAAATTGTCAGGACATGGGTGTCCTTTTGTTTGGAAAGGTCATAAATTCCTGTTGCTCTCAGCCAAAGTTTTTGTCAGTCTTTCAATTGGTTTGATTTCAGATAACTTGCTAGGATGGTTTATGAAAATTTTGTCCAGTACATAGTTTGAGAAAAATTGGCAGAATCTTTACACTACCAAAGCTCAAAATTTCCAGGAACTATTTTTAAATAATAATTTAAAGTTAACAATTTACTATCAGTAATAATTTATATCAGAAATGACACAATCACAATATGCTCCAGAAACAATACTTGGGTTGTAATAAGTTAAGCAAGAAGGACAAGTCTGGGTAGGAGAAACAAGGATGCTGGAATGGGAAGGAAAGTCTTAGAGATCCAGTGGAGGTTGGGCAGAGCTGATCTCATGCACACAGAATAGGGGATTGAAGAGACACATCAAAGGACAATGAATAGATCTGAGGGATGCTAATTTTCTTGTATTCAGAGTGCTTCATATTTGAAAATCCTCTTGTCATATGTAGTTCTTCAGTTTTGTGTGTTATTCACCCCCATTAGAATTTATGGCAAGGAGAGGGGCCTCTTTTACATTAAAATGTAATCCTCAATGGCTACTCTATAGCTAGACCTGTACTAATATATCTAATATATATATATATATTTATAGTATACATATGTGTATGAGTGGTGGGTATGTACATATTTGCACACCACAACAGCTTGATTAAAAACAGTGTGATTAACTCTGAGTCTAGAAATTTCAATTTTGATTCTAACTTGCTTTGAAGCCCAGATAAATCATGTGTTTTTTCTTGACTTTATTACTTTTATCTTGTCAATAGGAATTATAATCATACAGTAATAATGTTAATATGAAATATGCTTCATTTTTACCCAAGGAGTGTGATAAAGAATAATAGGTGAATCTCAAGTGAATATAATGGCAAGATTTAAATGTGCTCCGAGTAAATAATAAATTTCTCCAACAACTGGCTCACAAAGGATGGTTAATACAGGTTATTCCTCATCTTCCTATCATCATGGTGGTATGAGCAGATGCTTGATTTTTATCATGTTTTCAAAAAGGCCTAATGGCTTTCAAAAAGCTATGTGTTATGTGTTGAATGACCATTTCAAAGAGAAGCAATAAACCACAATCTGGTTTCCAATATCTCAACAGAAGCAAGTTGACCTAAGGTTCACATAAAATTAACACATCCATTGTTTTTCACAGCCAGACTCGAGGGAAGTTATTACTCTGTTTTGCTTTGAAGATGTGTTCTTAGAGCATCAAGAAAACTATTCCTAGAAGCAAAAAAGAAAGACAGTGTGGAATAGCGTTCAGATTTTCAGAAGTTTTACAACAAATGACACTTGTTTTTTTCTTCTATATTACCAGGTATAAAAGTCACACGGTCATAAAATAATCTCAGAACCATTTATAGACATGAAGGAAATGTGATTTCCCTAGGTCATTAGAGATGGAGAAGCCCCAAAGCAGATTCTGTATCTGAACTTCACTCTAGGCTCTTCCCAGATAGCTGAGTCTTTGCATCCATTTCTATTCCTCTCACAAAGGTACAAGCCTAAGAACCATTTTTGTTTACATAATATACATCTACCAAAATCAGTTAAGAACACCTGTATATAAGTATCTGAAATAACAAAGTGCTTAAGTTGCTTCTCTGGAGAGTTTTCCAGGTTGGGTTGAAACTGACTTTTCAAGAATGGACAGATAAAGCCAGGCACTGGTGACTCATGCCTAACCCTAGCTACTCAATATGATCTGAGGATCATAGTTCAAAGGAAAGTCCATGAGACTCTTATTTCTAATAAATGACTAGAAAAACCAGAAGTGGTACTGTGGCTCAAGTGGTAGAGCATTAACCTTGAGCTGAAGAGCTGAGGGACAACACCCAGGCCCAGAGTTCAAGCCCCATGACTGACCAAAAAAAAAAGGGACATATATGGAAGAGTTCATACAGCCTGGTCAATTGTCTGGTCAATGACCTGTTACTGTCACAAGCTCAAAATCCCCCATGAAGAAACATACAACCTATGAAGAGGTCCAATGGCCATCTACTTGTGCACAAAAAGACTGAAACTCTTCTCATTAGCCAGGCAACAAAACATTCTGTCCCTTTTCTCATAAATTCTCTTACTACTTTTGGGGAAACATAGCTGAACCTGTAGTTCTTGATGTTGGTGGTTGACTGCACAATAGCGCTCCCCCCCTACAAAAAAAGCTAGTAGCATAGTATTATGATGTGATGTTTGGCAGGGAGTCATTGCTCTGAATCATTATTTCTAATAATTATCTTTGTATTTTTTAGAGGCCCAGGAAGTACTGAATTACAAGCAGAGAAATCAAGGTTGCAGAACTAAAAGGTTTCCACTCCCTTGGATATCTATCTATCTATCTATCTATCTATCTATCTATCTATCTATCTATCTATCTGTCTGTCTGTCTGTCTGTCTGTCTGTCTGTCTGTCTGTCTGTCTGTCTGTCTGTCTGTCTGTCTGTCTGTCTACCTACCTACCTATCTATGTGTTGGTTGTGAAGCTGGAACTCTTGGCCTGCACACTGTCCTTGAGCTCTTTAGCTCTTTAGCTCAAGGCTAGTGCTCTTACCAGGAAAGTCTCACAGACTTTCCTCCCTGGGGCTGGCCTTAATCTGGGATTCTCAGATCTCAGCCTCTTCTGAGTAGCTAGGTTTACAAGCATGAGTCATTGGTACCTGGTGGAGAAATATTTTTAAGTATGGGTAATCTCTGCTCCCCCAAGTTGCAGTGTGGAATCTGAAAGAGAAAACAGGCCAGGCCATTTTAGACCTTGGCTGCCAATGCCTGTTACTGTTGTTGCCAAGTGTCTTCTATGCTTAGTGTGTGCTCCAGCTGGAGCTGAGATGTTTGCATCTGTACAACCGCAGGTGGTTATATAATTAGCCACATCAATTTGTAGATCTATAGAGAGAAGACTAGTAACAAATCCATCCTTGTTGTACATCTGTTGCCTGTTGCAATGGACTAGAAAAGATTCTGCTCTTAAAATGAAGTGATCAAATTGCCTTTGTGTTTGAAATCTTTCTGAGGTTGTCTATTTCATCCAACATAATAGTGAAGCTTAAGTGACAGTGGAAAAATTACTTTAAGTGTATCTGTGTCCTCAGCTACCTACTTGGTTTGCTGGAGCCACTCATGTTGTCAGGAGAGAGCACAGCACAATAGAACCTGTTGCACTTCTTATCTTCTGCCTTGTATTAGGAGTTGTAGAATTGACATAGGATCTGACATATCTTATGCTAGAGTATAGAGATACATGTTTCCATTGCATAGATTTTCTCTAAGTAGACATTTTAATCAAATGTGATTCAAATAAAGTACATGACTTTTAACTAAAGATGCATTGAATAGCTAGGCACTGATGGCTCAGGTGTATAATCCTAACAACTATGGGGGCAGAGACCCGGAGATTCACTTCTCAAAGGCAGCCTGAGCAGAAGTGTCTGCAAGATTCTTATCTTTAAAATAATTGACAAAAATGTCAGGTTGGAGGCATGATTCAAGTGGTTGAGTGTTACCTGAGCAAAGAAGCAGAACAAGTATGACATCCAGAGTTCAAACTCTGGGCCTGGCAAAAAGAATATGCATTGACTACAAAAGGAATATTGACAACATTGTGGAAGATACTTAACAGGCTCTTCTTTAATTTTTTTCTGCATGGTTATTCATTTCTACAGTGCACAAAGAGTACTTAGAACTAAATATCTTGATAATCTCATCATATGTGTTGGATTGGAGGCTGTTTCCACTTGCTACTTTTCACCCTTCAAGACTTGTTCAGAACTATGTGTAGAAAAGAGTTGTTTGGCACATCCTGAAAATCACCAATGAGATTATTTTATTATTTCTGGATGAGCCTGACTTCTCCAGGTATAGTATAAGACCTTGTAATTTTGGATAAACTGGAAAACTGCCACTCAACATGCACCCTACTCTTTATTTAATGGCTGTTTTCTCTGTATGGAAAATGGTTCTGGCAGAAAGCTAGCCAGGCTTCCATCAATAGTGAAAGAAGAATACTAGTTATTGGCCATTGGCTCAATGATTGACATCAAATGGGCCTGGTGATTAAAATTGGAATTTCATTAAGCATTTGGAAAGACTCAGTGTGATTGTTCTTCAATGTTTGCTGAGGTGTTTACCTAAAGACTCTTAGGATTGAGAATTAAATACTTTATTTGGATAAAAGGCATGCTTTCAGAAAATTGGTAAAGGCAGGAGTCAGGCCTTCGTATGTGTGTGTGTGTGTGTGTGTGTGTGTGTGCGCGCACGTGCACGCACATTATATATCCAAGAATGTCTGTTACCCCTGACAAGATGTTTTCATGGTTAACATCTTGGATTACCTGACTCCAGATACAGATTCTGATTTGAAAATTTATCACTGTAGAGATGAAAACCAAAACCACTTTCTCATAGATAGGACAAAGAGACTTCTTGAAAATCTCTTTTGAATTAGAGTATAAGGCAAGAGAAATGAGACTGTTTAGAATTTTATACTTATAAAAGCCAGGAAATTTCCTGAGTGTCTTTTGCCAACAGCAAGTAATTGAAACAGTTGAAAATGTAAGCAAAGCTAGATTGGCTCATCCTTAATTTAAGATACAAAAGGGGAGAGTAATTAACAAAAATTGAAACCTTGGGGACCCAAAGGAAATTTCTAGAAGCTTCAGTGTTTAGATAAGGTGTCCCTCGTTCCAATATTCTCTTTTCTAAATCATTTGGCTCATGATTGTTTGTTTAAGTAATCCTTTTGTATATATTTTCCCTAATCAGACCTTTAAAAAAATGGCATATTGTTCTTGGGAGAACACTGGAGTCAAGTATCTGGCTTTCAAAGATCATCTATTTGTCTGTTTCTTTTCTTGTGGTGCTGGGACTGGAACCTAGGTCTTTTTCTATGCTAAGCAAGTGCTTTACCACTGACATCTCTAACTCTCAAAGGCCAGCTTGTGTTGGTATCTGCCCATCTGCCAGACTCTCTATAGGTATAGTCAAATGATTTTCCGTTTTTCCTGGGCATCTGATGTGTGTTTTACCTGACAGACTGAAGATGTAATTCTCATATTCTGGTATACCTGAAATTTTCTTAGGAAACTTGTTAAAATATAAAGACCATTTGGGCACCAGTGACTCATACCTGTAATCCTAGCTACTCAGGGAAATTGAGATCTGAGGTTCACAGTTAAAAGCTAGCTAGGGCAGGAATGTCCATGAGACTTTTACCTCCATCGAACTACCAAAATATCCAGAAGTGTAGCTGTGGCACAAGTGGTAGAACACTAGCCTTGAACAAAAAATCTCAGGGACAGAACCCAAACCCCAAATTCAAGTCCCAGGATACTCTCTCTGTCTCTGTCTCTGTCTCTCTGTGTCTCTCATCTCTCTCTTCCACCTTCTTTCTCTTCTGTGACTATCTCCTTATATCTAGCTCTGCTTGTGTAAGTCCTAGCCTTGTTTGTAGACTAATTCCAGATTTAACAGCCTTCCAACTTAGATAAGTGAATATAGAAGGCAGGAGAAAAACCAAGCATAAAAGGTTGTATTTGGAAATAATTAAAGCTACTTGGACATAAATTCCTTAAGTGATGGCATGTTCAGATTGTGTCTAAGTGACCTAGGAGTGCCTAATGTGGGTGCCCAGAGGAAGCCCAGTGCTCTTCATGGGAAAGGTGCCAGCTTTGAGGTTAGAGCTGAGTCAAAGCCCTCACTCACTGGAGTGAATGTAATCAAGTGGCTGGCTCAGTGAATGTAATCAAGACTCTATTCCTTTTATGTCTAGTTCATGCACTTGGGAAATGGTCCAGGTCATTTTTTTTCTTGTAGGAAATAGACATTATACTATAGTAATAAGTTCAGTACATATTGGGTACTTAATCTTCGTTGGTTTCTCCCTTCTTTTCTGTCTCTCAGGGCAGCTGAGACAGAACGAGACAAGTTGTTGTGACATGTTGGCAGATGCTGCAAGTGCTTTGTGTCATCCCATATTTCCAATCACTGACCTCTGCATCCCTGTGCTTGAGGAATTTTCTTTCCGAGGAATGCTTTCCTTGCTCATGTGGTGTGATGCAAATGTTAGGGAAGTACCAGTCCTCTGGAGAAGACGTTATTGTGGGGGTTGTTGTGTGAACACCCCAGCTTCCCTTGGTGCAATAACTCAGACACAATTTTATATTGATGCTGAGTGACTCTGTCAAATCAAACTTCAGACATGCAAGGTGGTAGCTGGCATGACAACATATCTTTAATTGGTTGACTCTTTCCCTTGTCTCATCTACTCACTTGCTTGGTGTTTTCTTTAACTCCCAAATAAACAACTTGTCTTTGACTCACAAACCCAGAGAACTGCTTCTTTTGGAAGAATCCAACTAACATAGACTCTTAGTCTTCATTTCTAGTCTAGCTGCTCCCGATTGTTTTATGGATCTGGATGGCAGAATAAGTATATCACCTTAGTCAGTATATGCCGTGCTGTCATCGTGTAACATAAGAAATGCGACAGTGGCAATAACACCTTACATCTTAGTCACTCTAATGTGTAAACTAATATAACCATCGGGCACATTCCACATCTCTGATATTAAATGATGACTGAATTATTGATAACCAGTCCTGCAGTCCCATGAATCAAATATTAATATAGTAATATCTTGCTTGTGGTGTCTGGATTCTTTTTGAGTGATTTCATCACTCAGAAATCCAGCCACGTTGTTCACCTCATACAAGATGAATTGGGTACATTTCAGAAAGACAACTCGAGGAAATGGAACGTTTAAACATGGGCTGTTGTGTTCCATTAGAGTTGACATGAGGCAGGTTTTCCTTGGCACAAGTGTCAACCACCAAAGAAGGATTTCAAGTGTTTGATTCTTCCATTAGGGTCCATTACAGAATTTGCTTTTGCTGACCTATTTCTTAGTAGCCTGGGAAACACAAAACTCAGGCATAGCAAAACTAGATCAGACTTTCCATCATGAGCTTCACACCCAGCAAAGATTTTGGTTCATATAATCTTCCCCACCCCCTGGATTCTGTAGTATGTTTGGTTTATATTGCTCTTAGGGATCTTATTAATGCTCTGTATTTTGTATTTTGGGGGCCTATCTTCTTTTTTTAAAATTCTCTTTGATGTTATGTAACTCACGTTGCTGAGATATTCTCCCACCAGAGATCTTATACCTATTCTTGTATTCTTTGCACTGAAAGAGGATCCTGTTGCATTAAAACTTTCCCTAAATGATTGTTCAGTGACATTTCACACAGACTACCTGAGATACTGAAATCTCTGTAACACGAGGCCTGTGTGCTCAGTACAGTTTGTTTACTGTGGAGTTCTTAGTTACTATCCTCATTATCTCTCTTATGGATCACAGCTGTTCTTTCTAAAGATCTAAGAAGGAAAGAAAATATGCTAAATGATTCCTTTGAGATGTTGAATATTAATAGTACAATGTAAGAGATTTTATTAGGATATTTTCATATAAGCATATGATGTACTTTTATCATATTCACCCTCACTACTACACTTTCTTATCTCTTCTCCCTCTCTCCAACATTTCCTTTCCTCTTTAACATCTCTATCAGACCGCCTTTAACTTTCATGATCTTGTTTTTTTTCCATAAATTCCACATGTGAGATGAAACATACATTCTCCCTTGTAGCTTTCAAAAATCTTTCCTTGTTCTCTGTATGTTAGTATCTTAACTATAGTAAAGCATGGAGATGTTCTATTGTGGTCTTGTCTGTTTCACCGGAAGGCTTGCTATACCAAAATGGGCATTTTCCTTCTCAAGATTTGGAAAGTTTTCTGTCTTTACTTAATCAAATTATGTTTCCTGGATCTTTAGTCTTCACCTCTTTTTCTTCTTTAATGCTCAGGATTTTTATGTTTGGTCTTTTAAATGGAACCTCAGGTTTCTTGGATACAGTATTTCTTCATCATTTTTCCTTATTCTCATCTACTTTTTCTTTTTCTTTTTTAAATGACATCTACTTTGCCTTCAAGACACACAACACTGTATCTTCCACTTGATTCAGATTGTCTTACTCTCCTGGCTTTAGCACTTTCTCCTGCTCCACATCAAAGCTTCCTGTGTCTTTCTTTAGCTACTTGGATAGAACCTGGGCACTTCCACCCCAAGGATTTTTCATATGTGTATTTGCCAGTGCAAATTCTCCCTCTTCAAGCTCAATTTACAGCCCAATCAGAGAATACTCGTGTGAAAAATCGAACAAGAAGCTTTTACTCTATGCTTCATTCCCATAATGTCTTGCACTTTCCCATCATTCATCTTAGCATATTTGTCTGTCATTTCCTGCAAAGCATGATTTCCTTTGGTGAGCAACTGTATTGATCCTGTTTACTTTTATGACATCAGTGCTTAGCAAGTGATACTAAAACCTAGCAGGAACTCAATGACACAGGTGACATAAAACCTAGTAGATAGTCCATAAATGTTCATTCAGTGATTTAATGAATATGAAATCCTGAGACAATTTCTTTTCAAGTAAGGCATAGAACCCATTTCAGCAGCTTTCGATTCACTGATTTGTCAAGCCTCCTTGTTAATGGGCTGGGCTGACTCACATGCCAGCCAGCTAAGATTGTTAACTAAATAGCACATTTCTTTCTTTCCCCTAAAAGTAATTACTGGTTGCTAAATATTCAAACATACATTGAAAAAGCAGCTCATTACATTATGTTAAGAAATAAATTACTCTTCTTAATTGCTTCTAGTAGTTAATTACTTCTAATTATTAGTCTGAGTAGTAAATTACTGCTTCTGATTATGTTGTGGGCACAGTTGGAGCATTCAAAAATGTAATTTTCACTGTTGTTTACATCAGAAAATGTTTACAGAACTATAGAGCCCTAATTACCCTGAATAACTGGTACTGAAAAATAATAAACATTTGATAAATTCAATTGAAATATGTCATTTCTTTGTCAGCTTATTCAAAAGATCAGGCACTAAAATGAAACAACCATGCCTGACTTTTTCAGTCTCTTCAGGGGATAACAATATGTTAAAATTGAAGTTTTTGCTTTGTTTTGGTTGAATGAAAACTGAATTACAGCTTCTTTTGTTATTTAAAACAAGAAAAATAATCAGGCTCCTAATAGCATGAAATTAGTTTATGCCACCAGCATACAACTCAGAGGATGAAATAAATTATGGCTGCTTAAAAGTTCTAAGAAATAGTAAAAACTCCAGAAACATTTTACTAACTCATGACATATCTGGGAGCTCTGCCACTTAAACAATGCCTGTAGCCCCCTTCCACCCTTTTTTTGCTTTTTTATTTTTTCAGATAAGTTCTTGAGTTCTTGCCCAAGTTTTTCTTGGACTGTGAATCTACTGTAGCTGGTATTATAGGCATAAATTACGAGGCTCAGGTGATTTTTGAGATGGCATATATCTAACTTTTTGCTGAGCCTGCTATTGAGCCTCCATCTTCATCTCCATCTCTAAAATAGTTAATTTTCCAGTAAGAGCCACCATGCTTAGCACTCACAGGTATACAGATTTTAAGTGTGGAATTTAAAGACATCAAAACCCTTGGCTTAAATCTGCTATTTTACCTGCCAGTTTGTTAAGACAATGACACAAGTAGATAAGTTATGGCAAACTATGGGATGACTTCTTGAAAGAATTCCTACTAATTCATACGCCTACCTATTATTAAGTAGTTTTAGACTTTTATCATCATCCCCTGTGTGCTAGAAACTTTTTCAAAGGATGTTCCCAGGCTTACCATACCTCTTGTATAAACCCTTCCCAGTGAATGTGGGCCAGATCTGTGACATGCTTCTAACCAATAGAAAATGACTGAGATTGCACAGAAGTGATTGTGTGATTAATTACACAAGCCATAGGGTCTGTCTGTCCTTCTTGGTGGCTTTGAGGAAGCCAAGTGGAAAAACTATGTGCCAAGTAACTACGGTTAGCTTTGGAAGCTGAGCATGATCCCTACTCAACAACCAAAAGGTAGTGAAGGTCTCAGTCCTCCAACTACAAGGAACTGAATTCTGTCATAGCCCCAGTAAACTTTGAACCAGATCTTTCCCAGTATGAACTTGAGACCAAATTTCAGGTCCAGTGCATATCTTAATTGCATACTGGTGAGACCTTAAACAGGGGCCACAAAGCCATGCATGGACTCTTGGTTTACAGAAATTTGGACTTCATTACATATGCTGCTATGTGCTTCTAAATTTGTGATAATATTGAAATTTGGAAGAACCTGTCTTCTCTCTTCCTATGGTCACTAGCAATTATGGGGTCTTAAGAGACAGACCTCCATGCAAAGTTTATTGAAAGTGTCACCACCATTGCCCTCAAATGCTCACATATGGTCAAATGTGTGGAGTAGCCAGTAGAACCCAGAATTTGGAGCAGAAGGCTGCTTGAGTTGAGCCATGTAAAATGGCCATGCAGTGGAACTAAAATGACAGACAAGTTCAGGAACTTAAGCTTCTTGACTCTTCCACTAATAGCAATTAGCTTAGAAAGAGCCATTCAGTTCATTGTTACTTCTTGACTGTGTCAAATCAAGAATAACAAAAACTAGTATGCTTTAGGTTTTTTACCTGCTTTGTTTCACTCTATCTTCAGAGATACCTGTGTTAGTATTAATCACTTCATTTATCAAATGAGATTGAGGCTCTGGGAGGTACACAAACAATAGAAAGTTATACAGCAGTATGGGCTGGATTCAGTCTTGCCAAGCTAACTCAAGAACTTGTGATCTTTAATTCATTATCCTACAATTCTTCTCTAATAACAAAATCAGTGAAGTTGAAGACTATGTTTATCCTGCCAGACAGATATGGGTGTGAAATCTAGTTTTACTTCTTTGTATCATTGGGAGAGTTACTTTACATCCCTTGGTCTGATTTTGCTAAACTAAAACATGGATTTACAGTAGTTGTCTCCTAAAAGTCTTCTGACAACCTATTGAAGTAATATAAGGTAAGAACATGATGAACACTCAAAAAACATTGCTTGCTTAACTAATACTGTGAGAGTAAAATGAGTTTATATGAATTAAATCTAGTAGCATGGTAGTTTTGTTAATAGTTATTGCAAATGTTCAGTCCTTCAATATTTAGAAAGTGGGGAGATACTTGTCAAGTTAGTATGAATTATAATGGCCAACTAATGAAGGAATGTGTCCTACAAAATTAGCCAAAGAAAGAAAAGGAGAAAAGCATTTGGTTGTCATCAGAGCAGAGAATATCTGCAAGCTAAGTTGAACAAATTTGTGATTTGAATAAATCCTACTATTAGGATTTACACAATCCTAATAGTAGGATTTATACAAATATCCCTGAACTCCTTAGTGATCATTGTTTACCAGAATCTACCATTCTTTTCTTCCTTTGGCTTCTAATTAGCTGTGCACACAGAACTTCTCAAATGAATAATTTGGAAGGGACAGTTTGGTGAGTAGAGTGTGACATGATCTAATTTGAATTTTAAAATAACATTGCTCAGTGGGGCTGAGAGTAGACCACAGGGAGACAAGTTCAAAACAAGAGACAAAAGTGGTTATGATCATCTAAGAAAGCAATGGGTTATTGTGGTTGTAAAAGAGAAGAGGGACATAGTCTAAAATTGGATTCACTTCAGAGAGACAGAGGCAGCAAGGTGTACTGGTGGCTTGTATGTGGACAGAAGAAAGAAAAAAACAGGGAGGAAGAAGATAATGAGAGAGTTAAAAAGAAAGATTCTGAGCATGATTCTAGATTTTAGTCTTTGTCATAGGGAGGATAGATTTTCTACTTACTGACATGTCAAAACTCCCCAAATGGTTGATCAGTAGGGAAGAGGAGGAGTTCAAATGTCTGCAACTAGGGTTCAGGTAGCTACTAGAATTCTGTCATAGGCAGAGGAAAAGGTAAGCCTGGTTTGGGTTGGAGAAGTACAAATAGATGGTATTTGGAAGTACAAATAGATGGTATTTGGAAATAGGAGACTTTAGAAAATGTTGAAGGGACTAAGGACACAGGGAAAAGTTACAATGACCTAAAGTAGGGTGGTAGTGGTGGAAGTGATGAGGAGGGGTTGAGTCACAACCAGAGTCTATGGGAAGTAGGAAAAAGTATCAGGGTGCTACTACACCAAGCTGTTTCGATGTGTATGGGGAAGGATGGGGTTTATCATTACAGAGAGGGGATGACTGGAGGGGGACCACAGGTGGAAGAGTTCATCAGGATTTCTCTAGTACCTAAGGGCACAGAATAGGAAGGGGCAGTTGTGAGTGGACAAAGTTGCACAGTGGGTGGGGCGTTCGGCCATTGGAGGCTTCACCAAGGGGTACAATGATCTTGATATTCTAAAGGAAAAACCCAACTGTAGGGCATGGTAGCTTAGCCTGGAGCCTGACTGCTTGCTAAAGGTGTGTGTTCCCCAAATGTAGCTACAAGGTTACTGCTTCCCTTGCCCACTAGCCTCATGTTCACCAAGCAGCCCCGTTGCATCCAGGCCTAATGTACCTCAGGGCACACAGAGTGACACATGATGTTCCCAAGGGTGCTAGATCATGATGGGAAAATAAACAGGTGTGGTATGCTCTGAAGTGGCTCACAGCACCAATCTCATTGCATTGCTCTCTTCTTCATCCAGGTTTGTAGGTGCCACCATCTGGTCCATGGCAGAGATCACCATTGCTCTCTGGCCTGCAGAGTACCACCACCAAGCATGCCATCTTCTAGGGTAAGACTCAGGTGAGGGAAGCACAAAGGAAAATGGAATGATTTATCTACCTTCCTAGCTCTACTTCTCCCACTGGAATCTGGGCCTCTGTGTGACCTGGATCAGGATGTAGTTCACTGTTTTCTTAATGCTATGGGCTTTGTGGTCCTAATCAGACATTAGGAAACCTGGTCTTGGGCAAACATAGCTCACTGTTAGTTTCTATTAACACAACTTACCTGAAACAGTTATATCCATCTGTCCTGGGTGTCCTCAGGCCATAGAGCAGAGGGAAGTGGTTGCAGCAGGAAATATGAAAACTAAGAAGACTACATATTTTGTAATCCAACTCTTCATAGGAAAAAAAAAATTAATCTATCTGGAGTCAAGCTAGTTACCCTAACAGTTTCCCATGCATTATCCTTCCCCCATCCATCCATACAGAAGGAAATAATATTTTTTGGTTTCCTAATAAGAATTGAAATTCACTGAGTGCCATATATATATATATATATATGTATATATATATATATAATTTTAGTGGAGGACAAGTTTCAGCATTTTTCTCTGAGAATATGGTTTATTTGTGTTGTTGTGTCTTTTTGAAAACCAAGTGGACACTGTGTTTGTACAAAAGTCTTCGTGTTCTGCATTTGCTGGCATTGTGAAACATACCGTGGTGTGTGAGGCGTGGGCTGTTTGTGTTATGTTGCTATATTTTGGGAGTCTTTCCAAATCTTAAAGTTGAAGATCTCTCTATTAAGTACAAAATAATACATTGGCCTCAAAATGTGAGAGGGTGGGAAAAGGGACAGGGGGAAGGAAGAGGAAGAAAGCAAGAGGGAGAGAGAGAAGGAGAAGAAGAACTGAGGAAAAGATGGAGAACAGTTGGGCAAAAGGGAAGCCCAGCTGGCTTCACTATTTTGGGATTTGGAAAAAAACTAATGCATCCAAACTCTGGAAATCAGTATATGAAAACGTGTTGGAACACAGGAGAGGGAAATACTGAAGTTGGGTAAAATGCTCATAATAGGAAATTACTGTCACCATCACAGACAACTTGGTTGACCTTTTCAACAAATCTGGCCTTGGGTTATCTTGAGTCCTTTTAGCTGTGCACAAGCTCAGACACATTCTTGTTGTTTTCGTCTCCTGGAATTGCTTTATGTGTACATCATGAATAGTAATCAGTTCAAGCTGTGCAGATGTGGGGCCAGTGAGCTCCTTGCATTGAGGGGTAGTTAGGAAGAGAGTGAGCAGACCCCCATCAAAGATATTATGCTTATTATGCCATTATTGTTTGGTATATACTTGATGCTAAAAAGAGTCACTGGATGGTAAAACAGAGTTAGATTGGGGAACTTATTAGTCTGTTTAAGCCAAACCTCAGATCCTAATCTCAGTGATACCTTTTGCAACATTTAAATTGTGGCAAAGACCATAGAGATATTTAGCCAGTTGTTTCCATTTACTGATATGCAGACTCCCTGAAAGATCTGTGGTTTCTTCTCTTGAATTGCGTATCACTGACCGAGAGAATTTGGCTTCCCTGAGTCATTGCTTTTGTCTTTGCCAGGACCAGGTTTTAAAGGTAGGTCTCATGTTTGCTCAAATGGACTTTAACACTTGAGCCATGACTCTAGCCCTGCTTTTCACTGATGTGTGTGTATATGTATGTGTGTGTGTGTATGTGTGTGCACGCGTGCATGCGTGCATATACATGCGCACATGCTGGTTTTGGAGCTTAAACTCAGAGTGTGGGCACTGTCCTTGAACTTCTTTGGCTCAAGGCTATCACTCTACTACTTGAGCCACAGCACTATTTCTTTTTTTTTTTTCTGAGTAGTTTGTTGGAGATACGAGTCTTATGGCTTTTCCTGCTTGGTCCGGCTTTGAGCTGTGATCCTCAGATCTCAGCCTCATGAGTAGCTAGGATTACAGGCATGAGCCACCATTATGTATATATATATATATATACACACATACATACATATATGTATATATGTATGTATATGGGTGTCATGAACTTTTTTTGCCCAGGATGGTTTTGAATTGTGATTCTCTGGATCACTACTCTCCTGAGTAGCTAGTGTTACTGGTGTGAGCCACCTTAGCCTGGCTCTTGAGACACTTCTTAGAAGAAAGTGGCCCAGCAGAGATGCTCATTTTCATAAACTATGATGTAAATAGAAAAGAAAAAAATTCACCATTCAAATTTGGGGTTGGTAGTAGTAGTAGTTGGTGTTAACTATCTGCCTTAATGTGTTTGTACTATCTGGATAACTTAGATAAAAAGTAATGGCTTTTAGGGATAAATACCTTAAGTTGAAAAATAACATTGTATAGAGCAAAGAAAATAAGGTAACTAGAGCTGCATGCATATAATTACAGCATCAGTAAAAATGTGAATCCAAAATACATCCCATATTACAACATTTATATAAAGCTCAAAATATGAAAGTGAAATGATGTATTATTTAGTAATATGAATAGATGTAGTAAAACAAAAAAGCAAAAAGGAAGATAATGTTAACCTAGGGAATGACAGACAGGAATGCTAGAAGCAAAGGTAATACAGAAGAAACCCAAAACTATTGGCAAAACTTAAAGCAAATTCTTAAAGCTGGATGGAGGTATAAGATCAATTATTTAATAATAACCTTCTTAACAAATATTTATTATATCTGGTTATGGTTTTGATATGATTTTTCCCTAAAGGCTCCTGTGCTTTCACTGGGTCCCAGAGTAGTGTCCAAAGGTATTTGGATCATGAGAGTTGGATTAATGCATTGATAAGCTTATAGCCAAGTGTATTATTAGGAGACAGGATCTAGTGAGAGGACTCGTATCACTGGGACATGTCTTTGGAGGGTTATTTCCTCCTTATACTCATCCTTGGTGACATCCTCTGCTCATTCTCCTTTTCCTGACTCTCTTTCCCTTCCCTCCCTCCCTCCCTCCCTCTTTCTCTGATGTGCATGCACATTTCTCTGCTTCCTGCCTTCGATGAGGTGAGCAGCTTTCCTCCATTATACCATCCATCACAATGTTTCTGTCTTGCCCCCAGCCATGGAACCTAACCCAGTACTGAAACTCTCCAATTGTGAGCCAAGATAAACTTCTTTTCCTTTAAGTACCCCCTCCTCTCACCACCCTGGTGTTATCTCACTGTGATGGAGACTGAATAGCACATGCATATATCTGAATATATGAAATTATGAGATAGACATTATTGCCAATTTAATCACATTTGTATACTGGATTCCATAAACTATATATATTGTATTCAGTTGTGGTTTATACAGATACACTTGATTGTGTGCAGTATATCATTACATCACTCTAGAGATGTGTGGACTCATTACTATAGAAGACTACATATAAAGCTATGAGGTTGGGAGAAGTAATGGACTTTCAAGACTAACTCTGGTCAAATACAGGTGTTCGTTTAGTTGCTAACACTGGAGTCCAAGCTTTCTATAAAAAGCCGCTCTGGTAAACTGTCTGAATCTTGTTAGAGAAATATTTTCTAAGTTGACTCCTCAGATTTCTGTAAGTTCATAAGCTAGTTGTGAACATTTGACATTATAGGAGTTAATGTCCATTCTCTTTTAAGTAAGAGCACCTATACTAACAAGTCATTGTAGTTGTTTTAACTGGAATTAAGCAATGCAGGTTGGTGCCAGTACTTACATATTTCATGCTGATTAGAGGTTCTGGTTAGCAATTTATCTATTTTTGATTAATTAAATGGAGGAAAGCCTAATTTTTCACTAGTCTTTGCTTGGAAGACTAAATTTATCAAAGCATGAGGCCCATAGAAAGAAATTAATAAGAGGAAATTCAGCCTAAGGGACTGGGGAAAGGACTTAGAAACAGTGTCTGTATTAATTTAAATTCATTTGTTTTTGTTATTCATTTGTTAACTTATTCATTCAGCCATCATTTACTGAGGACCAGCTCTGTGCAGGGTGGTTCCAGCGCTGTGGAATGATGATGAGCAGCCCCAGTGCCGGTGCTCTTGTTGAACTTGTAGCCTAAGGGTGGGTCTGGATGTAAGTAAGTTTAGCTGACAAAGGGAAAGGAGGCGTGGAACTTAAAGTTCCAAAACTCCACTCAAGGTATCAGACGCACCTGTATTAACACCTGTCATTGTCATTTAACAATGCAGAACATGGAGCAAGGGACTTAATTTCATGAAGTTTTTCACTTCTGTAAAGCAGAATGTAGGGTCTACCTCAGAAAGTTACTGTGAGGAGTTGATGTGGTTATACCTAGCTGATATAGGCCTATGTGCATAGAAACTGCTCTGGATGCTATCTCCTGTGTTGGTTACTGCATCTCATCCAATCCTCTCAGTAAACAGGTGGGGGGGCATGGTTTGCTTGTCTCTTCTTTGGGCAATGTGACTACTGGGATTAGAGAAGTGAGAAAGTTTAGGTGACACTGGTCCTCAGGAGCAGAGCTGATAGAACTCAAACCCAGGTCCATTCTCCATCAAAGCCTGACTTAACTGCATTGTTTTATGGCTTCTCTGTGATTGGTAATCAAGAAAGCCAAAAGGATAGAAACGTTTTCCTTTTTGTTAAAGGGTCTGGCATGGCCCTTTCCTTCTAGTTATTGATGCTCAGACTTGCAAGTGGAATGGAATTGCACTGCAGGGGTATATTGCAATCCACAAGAGGTTGGGAGAGGCAAGTTTGAATGAACATCTAATTTCTTTTTAAGAAATATAATGCTGTTTATTTTATTGTAAAGGTGATGAAACATACAATACCTTAGCATATACTTTTACCTACGTCATAATTTAATTTGAACTGTCAGATTAAAAAGGAAAAGACACATATTTAGACAAGCAGAGTGTAGTTTATGAAACAGAATGAGATTTTGAACTTCTGGATACCCTTCAAAGATACCCTTGTCTGGGGCTTTTATGCAATTGTTGGGTCTGGCCTAGTAGCTTTCAGAAACATTTAGCGGAACTGCTTATTAAAATCAAAGCTTTCATATGTCAGACAGATCTTGCATGCTAATAAAGATGTCTACTGGAATACCATGTGTGTGGTGTAGAATAGAACTAGCTTCCTTTAATACTGCAGTTAGTCTATTCCCTGGTGAGCAATGGAGAGCAACATTTCTGCTAATTATCATAACCAATTAGTTGAAATCAGAGTGAAAAATCTTCCAGGCACAATCACTAATTCATGCTGCTCACAAGAAGTTATTAAGTCATATATGTTTTGGCCATTTCATAAACCACAGGGAAGAGACCTGGGAAGGATTCTGGCCACGAGGTGCATCTTCACTTGTAGAACAACACCTGGAAGGAACTGATGACAGCTGATAGCCAGTGAATGGACACAGAGCATCAGAACACTGCTTTAGGTGGGAGGACAACAGCAATAGAAAAATTACTTCAAAGTGGAGACTCCAGGAGCTTAGAGTCTGCACTCTGTGGCCTTGAAAATGGGAATGGAAGGTGCCAATGACCTGGAATCTAATGCTAGCGTGGGTCTTGCTTGCAAGGGGAAGTGGAATTCTGAAAACTACAGATGCAGGACATGAAATTCAAAGCTTATAGAAGAGCACGTAAATGTTAATCTTTTTTTAAAGATGACGAAACAGAGACAGAGTGGAAATAAGGACAGCCACAGCAAATAGCCTGAAGAAGTCAAACCTAGACTTTCCTGATGGTAGGACATCGTGTTATTCTTAGGTCTGGGACCAAGGGAGGAAAGTGCATGGCCAGAATGCACAAGCGGTATCATCTGACATGTTTTTGGAAGAAAGATCAGGCAGGAAAAACTGGAGCCAAAGCCAAGGGGTTAAGTGCAGGAAGCTAGAATGTGGAGCTTCCATAAGACTGCTCATTACTTAGGGGAAGTAAATGTCTTTTCTCATAAATATGTACAAGTATTTCTGATGATTGTAAGGGATACATCTAGTGAAGAGTAATTCCTCCTTCAATTTGAACTACTGTTGGCCATACTCAATGATCTGGTCACATATATTCTAGTTGTGGAGGAAGGGAGAGCATTCTCATGTTACTGCCTTTTGAGGGTTCATGTTCAAGGTCACTGACTGTGGTAAATTGAGAACACAGAGGCACAAACAGAGTATTAGTTTGACCACTAGGAATAATTGACTATAAGGATGCACATAGTGCCTGGAGTGAAATACTGGCCATTTATTCATTCATTGTCTTCATATATTTGAATTTTCTCCCATGTGTGAAGCACTTATCTTAATAATACCTTCTCAGAGATATAATAATGATAGTTTTCATTAATGTTTACTATGTGCCAAACACTCTCTTCAGTGATTTAAATGTATAATCTCATTTACCTTTGTAATAGCCCTATGAGATAGTTCCCATCAGGACAGTCATTTTATAGACAAGGAAACGAGCTTCAGAGAGGTGAGATAACTTGCTCATAGTCTTTCATATAGTAAATGACACAAATGATGCACAAGCATGGAGAGTTCTTGTTCTCTGATGGCATAGGAATAAGACCAGGTGCAGAGAAGGCAGTTATATACAGAGAATGTAAAGACCATTCAGAAGAATGAACAGCAGGACCCACAAACTGCTTGTCCCTCTTGGGGTATCTGGGCTGTTGTTTTATGTTAACCCTACCCCCTATCTCTTTTTTTGCCTCCCTTTAGACAATTTGTCAGATTGTGATTGGTTTGGCTAAAACAGGCAAGACCCTCCCTGGGCAGTAGCCACAGGATGGCGCTGGCTGGATACATTATGACATTTTCTCCTTTTCTCTTTCTTCAAAGACAGGATTCAAGGCCAATTGTGTGCTTCAAGATCATGTGCCTTTGTCTTCTACACTACATTCTTCTCCAGATACTTACCTCAGGAATATTCTGTATTCCATTTTTTATTCACTCCATCCCTCGCTGATGTTTGCTCCTTTTGTAGTTATAAAAAGAAGTTGAGTCACTTAAGTTGAGAACACTTAAGTTGAGAACTTAAGTGTTACCCACCAGATAAAACTCACACAATTAGGTTTGCACTCAAGACTTGCTGTCAGTGTAGAAGAGAAGAGCAGGAACCAGAAATGCTTAGTTCCACCATAACAATTCATATAAGGTACAGCCTCATTCATGGAATCTTGGTTCATCTGTCATCTATGTGTATTTTTAATTAGTTTTTAACAACATCAGCATCCTTGGCTTCACAACTAAGTATATACTATACTTAACACGATTTCTGCAAATTCCCCATTGATCCAGGGATACACAGTCTTGTGAATGGGTAGTGATTGTATGCCAACTTCTCATTTATTCATGCTGGGATGGTGAAGTTTTATTGCTACCTATGAGATGAGGCATGGTCTTATTTGAACTTACCTTCACAGTCTTCCACTGTAGATTCTTTTCCAAGTATCTCTGTAGTCCAAAACATTTGTGAAGGTTCATGTATCAACACTAGTACAAGCCTTAACTACGACAGGAATGGGATTCTCAAAATTTTTAGCATGTGTGAGGTTCCCAGGCCTCTGTTAGTTGCAGCAAATATAGAGATAAGGGGAAAAAAAAGAAACCAGGATTTATGTTGTCCCCTTGTGGACTGCAAAATTTCATGGCACATAGATGCCATTATAGATGCAGAACAGGATGTCACAAAGTACTGAAATGTAATGTTTTTCTCAATAATGTCAGGAGATGTGTGGATTCTTGGTCAGCAATGAGAACCTTGTACAGATTTTTCTGTCAGGTTGCCTGCAATGACCTCAACCCTTAGGTGTATTATGGGTAATGAGTCTGTCAGAGGTATTTACCTGTGCACTCACTCTTTCCTGGTATGCAGCAATGTCAGACACGTTGGTTTATCATTTAAATATCTCACTGCCGGCTCTTCTCATCACTGTCAACTTATTCTCCTGAAGAACTGACACATCTAAAAGCTCCATGTCCTTAACACTTGTTAGATTTCTGTGATCAGCTATTGCTGAGGAGGTTAAAGAACATGGCATGGCTTCCCAGAGATGTTTTATGAGCATTTGAAAATTTGTTTGGGATTAAAATTCTCATCATATACAGCCTCAGAAAATTTATACATGTAATTCTTGGCTGTTTTATGATCAATGGAAGCTTTTTCCAACCCAGACCTTCAAATATTTTGCATCATGACATTTGCTAATTTCTGTAGCCTACCATCTAAATATTCATACTCACCTCCAGTATTCACTTCTTTATGGGATAGTCCAGCTGGTTTCATGGTTCACAAATAAATCAGCAACATATATCTACTTTATTGTCATTCAATCTATTATGTCTCAACTGACAGCAGTTTTAATTTCCCCAGTGAAATGTTTCATTGTTTTTTGTTCAGAATTTGGTTATCATTGTCACTGTAAAACATTAACAAATTATCTTTCAGATTTAGTAAATTGTACACATTAAAAATTCCCATATTGCATTTTATGGTAAGATCTCACAGACATGCTATTATTTCTTCAAAACCCTCCATTTTTTGTTGTTGATAAAAAAAGTCTTCTTTCTCTCTGTTCTCTGTTATTCACAGGGGTATCTTGACTTTTTTGTTTGACATGTTTTAGAGGACGATTCAATGCTCCAAAAACCTCTTGGTGCCACAAACCCTCAGCCAGCATTGGAGAGACACATGAGTAAGACAGAACTGAAAGCAGAGATCGGTTATGGTGTAGTTTTGTCACCAAGTTTGGTACCAAACTTGCACACTACAGCATTATATTCAGATCTTTTTGGATTCTGAAATCTGTATCTTCAATTGGCAAACATGGAAATTGAAGATTGACAGAATAATCAGGACTGACATTTATGAGAATTTTTCTTCAGTTAATTTTTGAAGCTAGACTGAGTTTTCTTGCAGACCCAACTTTGCTGTGTGACTTGGGCAAGTTGTTTCTGCTTCAGGTGTCTTTTTCTTCAGTGTTGAAATTAAAACACTAATCCTTACCTTGAAAATTAGCAAGAGAATTGAATCACATAGTGGATTTTACTGTATAATCTGATTAGGGATGGATATAATGTTCTTTGTGTTTACACCTCTTTTTCACACTCAAATCAAAAATGAAAAATTGAAATACACCAATGGATGGTGTTAGGTGAGAAAGCAAAGTAGACTCTGAAAAAACTTGTATTGGGGGCTGGGAAGGTGGCTCAGTGGTAGAGTGCTTGCCTTGCATGCCTGAGGCCCTGGGTTCGATTCCTCAGCACCACATAAGCAAAAAAAAAAAAAAAAGCCGGAAGTTGCGCTGTGGCTCAAGTGGTAGAGTGCTAGCCTTGAGTTGAAGAGCTGACGGACAGCACTCAGGCCCAGAGTACAGGCCCCATGACCAGATCCCCCCCCAAAAAAAACTTGTATTGGATGTGGCAGTTGTAAAAACCAAGATCTTTTGCTGTAGGCACTGGGATTTGGGGAGAGAAGTAGTTTTATTCTAGGCCAGTACCCTAACTTTGAGTACCAAACACCAGATATCCTAGAGGATTCATGGTGGGGTATGGTAGGCTGAAAAATGGCTCTTTAAAGATGTCAACATCCTAATTTCCAGGTTAGTGGGTATCTTTCCCTAATAGCAGAAGAATATTGTAGGTGTGATTAAACACAATGATATTGAGAAGGTTTTTCTGTGTTATCATTGTGACACAATCTTCTCACACGGATTCTTAAGAGTAGAGACTGCTTTCTGTTTTAGATCCGTAGAAGAAATGTGATGATGGAGGCAGTTAGAGCCATGCTACATAGCTGGCTTTGAAAATGGAAGAAGGGGCCATAGGACAAGGGATGAGGATGGGCTAAGAAGATGGAGGAAACAAGTAAATGAAAACCTCCCGGAATCCACCAGATGATGTTTTCTGACGCTTTGAGATTCTTTTAGTTCCTGTGCCACTGGAACTGGAAACATCAGAAAATGTTGGAGTCAGAGTCCTTGAATTACAAGTTTATTATGGTCACCCCTGAGAGACTTAGTGATTATTTTTAATGCAAAACACAGAGACATCTACAAGACAGCATTCTTGGTCTTAGCTCTTTTGTCAACTTCCTGAGTGAGTTTGAATAATTAATTAACCATTTCTTGACCTCTTGGGATTTTCCCCTCTTCTTCAAGAAGATACAATATGTCCATTTCCTTCTCTTCAGTTTTGCTTTTTCTCTTCTTGCCTTTCCTTCATGTTTTACTTCTCAACTCCTGGGAAGGTGGGGATGGTGAACTAGGAACTTGCTGTGAAAGTCTTTGAACTTTTTTGCTTCTTTGGGAGACAGAGCATCTGGAAGGGATGATATCTCTTTGAGGAACACCATGAAATACTGATATACTTAACTCTGGGATATGCAATAGGAACTGTGTTGCTTCCAGTCAATATGGCAATCTGTGTACAATATAAAAACTGCCACCTTGAGAACACATGTCCACGAAGAGAACAAGCTGTTGGTCTAAACATGGCCAGCTGTTTCTGAGTTTTTCTGGTAATATTTGTCTATTGCTTGTTCACTTATTTTTTTCATCTGCCAGTACTTTAGGTAACAGATGTCGAAAAATTTAAGAAAGATGTATCTGGGAAGAAAATTGGAAAAAAAGATCTTAAACCACTTTGTTTTTCTCTTGAGGACAGAAAGACAAAAACAAAGGATACTCTTTGGTTTCAGGGCAGAACAATTCAGAAGGCTTCAGAGTGCTGGCAGTGAGTAGCACTATGTTGGAGAACTCTCATACCACAAGTGTTAATGAGATTCTTTCCAGGAAAGACACTTTCTTGCTCCTCTTTGTACTCTTGGGCATATTTCATTTTTTTTGCACTCTCTGTTCAGTTTTTAATAATAGCTAATATTTATTGAAAACTTGCAGGTACTCAGATATCACGCTAAGTCCTGAGGGCATACTGGGATATTACTATTAGAATCTCAGTCTTAGAGCTGAGACAGTCAACCTCACACAAATTTCTGCTTAGAAGAGCCAAGATCAAATCAAAGTTGGTAGGCCACTGCTTGGGTGCAGAGACTTGTCTCAGTTTTCTACTTCTAACCATACGGCCATCCTTCACTGCCTCATCCTCTTTGAAGCCCCTCTGTCTTTTACCTCCTGCCCTAGGATGCACTGGTGAGTTCTCACAGAGTGAGTTCTCACAGAATGAGTTCTCACAGAATTCATTCAGAGCTTGACTCTGTGCTCTATCTCCTTATGCAATTGTTACCTCCTCTAGTCTGGTCACTGGCAGCTTCTGGAGCACCAATCACTCCAACCTTGTAGGTCCTGTTATGAACTGAAGAACATCACAGAGCATAAGACAGAGAACCCAGAAGGGGGCCCCTAACTCTATTCTTGACCAACATGCCAACTTTTTAGTGAGATAATTCCCTCTTCCTATCATCTGAAATAGACATGTTCCCCCTTCCCCCCCCCCCCGCCCCGCCAGATACCTCTTTGTTTTATTTCCCTAATAGTATGTGTCCCTATCAGATACTAAGTAGTTTACTCACTAATTAGTTTATTGTCTGATCCTTTTCCCCAAGCATGTGAACTCTAGGAAGACAGAACTGTGCATCCCTCTTGCTCACATTGTCAAGAACAATGGTTGCCATATAAAATAATGTGTTGGAAAAGTGCATGAATGACTATCCTAAAATGATCTTAAAATGATAGGTAAATGGAAGTAAATGAATATTGAGTATCTGCTTTGTGGCAGACACCATCCTGACACCTATACAGTAGCAAGCACTGTAAATTAATTAAAAAAATGTGGACTCTTGTCTAAATAATTACTTGGTCAATATGTCAGTGATCCTATGTCTTGTTACAAACATACAAATACACAGTGTATATGACACTTCTGGCCCACAGTTCATTATTTGCAGATATAGTATTTCTTCTGGCAATTCCTCTGATTTTTATGTACAGATGTCTACATCCTCCAGACCTTAGGATGTGTGGTCCTCACATGACTCCATGCTCAGTATAAAGATGGGAAGGACAGGCCATCCCTCTATCAATTAGCACAACATCTTTCCTCAGAGGAGAAGGAAGATGTACCAGTCAGAATAAATATCAGGATTTGCACAATTAACAGTCCCAAACATGCATTTGTGCACATGTTACTGAACATGAGCAGTAAGACAATTCTACTTCTGGACAACCAAGTTCTCAGGTTCCTGTTTTGTTTTTCCTTCTTTTCTTTTTGAGACGAGGGCTCACTATTTCTTATAGGCTGGCCTGAAACTATGCTGAACATCTTGATTGCTACAAATATAGGTATGAACCACCATATCCATCCAGGTGTCTCTGTGAGAATATCATTTTACTAATAAGAATCTAGGATAAAAGGAGAATCATTGAATTAGAAAATATCTGCTGGATTTTGCTTAAGCTTACCCCCAAAGTATGTTATCTTGTTAAGTTTATTCTAAAACTATATGGCTTTCTATTACTGGTTTAAAGTACCTAATATTTTGCTTAACATATTATAAATTTTTTATGTACCACAACTACTTACTCCTTCACAATAGCTTTATTAGATTAACAATTTATGGCTGTACCATAAAGTCTTTAAATGAAACTAGTTTAATTAAGAAAAAAAGAACCTAGAATATCTAGATAGCACATCCTCACATAATTTAGAGTGTGTTTAAACACATGACAAATTCCACATACTGATACTGAAGTTAGGCACAGTGCATGTGAGTTGTGACTTGATGTGAACTGTGTGGTATGGAGGCCATCTTTAGAGAAACTTCCTTAGCACAGACTTTAAAAAGTCAATTGATTTCTTCAAGATCATCCTTTATTTTTACTTAGGGCACCTAGTCTACTCGAAGGAGTAGTATTGTGTTCTTGGAAAAGAGGCAATCAGGGCTGGAAAGGTGGCTCAGTGGTACAGTGCTTGCCTTGCATGCATGAGGCCCTGGGTTCGGTTCCTCAGCACCACATAAGCAACAAGAAAAAAGCTGGAAGTGGCGCTGTGGCTCAAGTGGTAGAGCGCTAGCCTTGAGCTGAAGAGCTGAGGGACAGCACCCAGGCCCAGAGTACAAGCCCCACGACCAACCCCCCCCCCTCCAAAAAAAAAAAGAAAAGAGGCAATCAGTTTTTATTATCAAAAATTTACCCCAAGCTTAAGTAAATACTACTCCTGAAGCCTTGGAATTCATAAGATACACTTATTTTTCATTTATGTAAATTAAGCAAAAAGAGGTTAAAGAAGCAACGTACCATCTGTAATGTTTATACTCCTAAACACAGAAGTCCACAGACATGATTGATTCTCTGAAGAGGATTGGAGGTACGGGGAATTATGGATTTTGCTTGGGTCTGGTTGTTTCCAGTCGAAGCCATTTCACAGTTCTCAATTCAGACAGAATGAAATCTGAGAATTCAAGACTTGTGGCTTTTGAATCTTAGGGCTTTTAAATAATAGTTATGGGCGTTTGTTAAAAAATACAAATTCCCAGCCTTCACTCCAAAAGATTCTGATTCAACTTTGCATTTTCAACAAGCCTACCTCCCCCTGGTGACTACGATGTGATAATCTCCAAAATATTATTTAAGGAGTAGAGATTTTGAAATATAATTGTCCAATAAAAATGAGAGAAGGCATTTGCTGTGTGAATTATTCAATGCTTTCATGGAACACTAAAAGCCAATGATGATCGCAGTTCTAGGAATGCATAGCATTTGGAACCAAAGCAACCTGTCGTCTTCTCTTTAGTGCTCAATCTTGTTATTGGTTTAGAAGAAGTTACCCCTATGAGAAAAGGCAAGCACATAAAGGTTCAGTGTTTCGGGGGGAGGTTTTGGAGCCAAAAGTGTCTTTCCTTCTAAGTTTCCATTAGGATGAAAGAGGCAGGCTGGAGCTCAGACAGCTACTCCTTTGTCTTCATCTAGAAGTGACAATGGAGAGACACTAACGTCGATGTCAGCAAAGAAGAGTTGGAAAATATTCTGGAGCATCAATAATTCACCAGTCTGCTTTCTTACATCCTTGTCAGACTAAAAGGAAGAAATTTTCTTCCTAAGATAGATACACACAACATTAGGTAAAAGAAAAGATAGAGAAGGAATGAACGTACATGCATATATTTGTGACTCCTCTGTGACACTCAGGGAAAGGCTTTGATAGATTAAGTGGCTTCTCAGGGTCATATAGCTATTATTCCTAATTATCCTCCATTTTTAATAAACTGCTCTACGATGCAAGGTCTTTACACAACACTTTATTGCTGTGTTTCAGAGTGTTCTGTGGTGGGGGCAGGCTTAGCCCAGTGGTTGTAACTGGAGGGTCTCTTTCACATGTCTGTACTCAGGTAGCAATGGAGCTTGGAGAGATCCAAAGGCTCAGTGCAGTCAGATGCCCAGGATGCCCTTTTCATTCACATGCTTGCTGTCTTGGGGTTTGGCCTTTTCTCTTCCCGTTTCACAGCTCATACTTTGAGGTCGTGCTGGAGACTTTGTACAGCATAGTAGACTTACATGAGAGTATCAGGTAATTGTATGGCAGCTACATTTCCATGATAGATGACTTCTCAAATGGCAGAGAGAAGCAACTCCCAGGCTAGTGAGTGCCGTATTTAGGACTGGTACATTATTCATACCATATTCTATTGATCAAAGCTGTTTATAAAGTTCTCCCAGATCTAAAGAGCTAGAAAATATATTCTTTATAAAATATACTCTATGGCAAGGTCATATTTCAGAAAAAGTGGAATGGAAAATATCTTTGTATTCACTTTGGTATGAGTTTCTTTTACATGTGGGAAGGATGCACTAGTAAGAACAGCTAGTAATTTATTTAGGCAAGAAATGTATTCATTATCTTACTTATGTAACTGTAGCCCCTCAGTATATCACCTTGACAATAAAATTAAATTTAAAAAGTTAAATATCAGACCTTGTGCTAAGTTTAGCATATATATAGTTCATATGCATATTCATTCCTGGTTTATAAACATATATCAATCCTTACAATGGCCATACTTGACTGAAAGTAAGACTATGATACCATTTTATAGATGTAGACACAGAGGTTTAGAGCCTAAAGTAACTTGATCTGGGAGCCTACAACCTACTATGTGGTAGAACTGGAGTTCACGACAGAAAGGCTGACACCAAGAGCTCACTCTTGTCTGAGGCCAAATCTCACGTTCTCTATTTCACACTTCTGCATCCTTTTCTATTCAGGCTCAAATGACCCCATTAAGACTTTAGTTAATAGAACCAAACCATATCTCAGTGCAATCAAGGAGGAAAAAAGTAGGAAAATTGGTTGGAATACAGGATTGGAGTTGCATGAGAGCTGGGGTTTCAAGTATCATTCCTTCTGTGTTCTAAAATTTCCAGATTGCTTCCTGGGACTGATCTAAGAACAGGTGTCATGCAAAAGTAGGTGGAGGCCAGAAATAGCTAATTTGAGGTGGCGTGTGCAAATGCAATTTCAGTCGAGATGATTTTGGCAAGACCATGGGGTGGCCAGACAGGAGAAGATGAGAGAGCACAAGGTGCTTCTGCCCTTCAGTCACCCGAAGTCCCCAAAACTGCAGTAAGGAATTTTTGCAAGACCTGGATGACTATCTGAGCTGCCTGAACTGGTTCATGCTGTGAGGTAATGTCGAAGCTCCACGTTTTGTGTCAATTCTGTTTACTTAAGGAGAGGAGAGATACTGCCAGACCTACCTACCAGTGAATAATGAGATTACCTGTCCTTGCCATCTGGCCATGCAGCCCTCCCAACTCCAACAGTGGAGGGTGGTTACATCACTTGTCTCTTCTGCTTTTGCTGCCTTTGCCAGCATAATCAAGTACCTAAGAGAATGTCTAGATACTGATGCTCAATAAACATTTGCTTGGTGAATGAACTCCTGAATCCTTTACTCTTCAGTATTTAGTAATATTCATGAGGTAATATGAGAATTTCCCTCTAGTTCCTGAGGCTGATAATTGCTCGGTGGTCCTCAAATCCTTTGTTACATCAAGAATTCTAAATGGGACAATTTCACCCACCCAGTTGATATTCAAGTATTTTGAACATCAACTCTGTCTCTATGCATAAGACCTCGTTGCTCTTCATACATAGCTATTCTCAGTAGCATAACGTTATGTAAAACTTCTTTAAAAGTTTAGCTTAGAGGGGCGATATAGTAATCCAATGGATATACTAGCTGTCCACAACTAATCATGTTTAGTATGTAAAGATTTTGTCATTCACGTACCACCAAGCAGGGAGCCTTTCTGCTCTTTTTGGAGAACAGTATTCTATTTTTAAAAACTGTTCCTAATAGGAACACTATTCAGACTATAGATTAGAACTAAAAGACTATAGATTAGAACTAAAAGTGTTTTTTAAGATAAGCAGAAATGCAAGAGACCCAGGAAGGACTCGTCCCACAACTTCTCAAACCCTCTTCTGATTCCTGCTCACCTCTTCTAGTCTCTTTCTGTGTATGGAGTGGTTTCTGTCTCTCTGTCTAGTACTGGGGATTGAACTCAAGGTCTCACCCTTGCTTTAAGCCATTTTTTTTTAACCTGTTATCTTTTGGTTCGGTTTTTTTTTTTTTTTGGATAGAATCCTATACTTTTGCCAAGGCTGTCCTTCAACTTCCAGAGTAGCTGGGATTACATTGCCTTTCCCAATTGGTCTGTCTCTAGTGACCCAATTTCCTTGATCTAGTTTTCATGCTTACCTTCATTCACCTGGTGGTGGACATTGGAATTTCTTGAGATTTGGTCCTATGTTCTCTTTCTTCTTCCAAAATATTTTACTCTGGCATTCTTTTCAAATATCCCAACTTTGTTACTGCATAAGACAGATGTTACTCAGGTCGTATCTCCAGATTAGATTCTTCACTGAACTCCAGGCTCATGAGAGTTCTGCTTGGATACTATAAAGGTAACTTGAACATCCCAGTGTTGAAGATGAGCTTACGGTTTTTCCTTTACTCTCCACTGTCACATTGTTCTTCTTCCTCTCTTAGCACCTATTAATGAAAAGGAGCTGTGAAGTCTAGAAACTTAGAAATCATGCTTGACACCTCTGCTCTTTCATTCCTATACCTAATCTACTTGCAATTACCACTTAATTTAAACTCCTCAATATTGCTCCAACGATTCCATTTCTCTCCAGTTATACTTCCATCTCATTTGAATACACTATTGTTTTTAAACTCTAATTCACCTTTTTAGTTGACTATTTACAACCATACAGTTCTTGTTTTTAGCAAAATACATTTTCACAAACAACACAGCAACCAAGCAACCACCCATCCATCCACCCCAGTCCCACTTATCACCTCTAACCCTGGCTCACGATGTCTGTATCGCATGTATCACTGTCTGAAATAGTGAATGTTTCTTGTGTGTTTATCTATTAGTTTTTTCTGTATAAGGCAAGAAATACAATGGTGCATCATTTTATGTGTGAACTTGAGTAGTCTACTGGAGGCCTTGATAGTTGGTTGAGTAGTATGTCTGATGTGTTTATGAGGGCAATTCTAGAAGAGATTATCATTTGAATTTGTTCCTGGAGTAAAGCCAACAGCCCTGCTTCCTGCCCACCCTCCCTAACCTCCCCATCCCCACCCCTGCCTCAAGTGAATAGATTTTTCCAATCCATTGAGGGACTGGTTAGAATAGGAAGATGGAGTATGGTTGCATCAACCTTTGCTTAGACTGAGACATTTATCATCTTCTACCTTCTGTGCTCACATTTTTTAGGCCTTCTGATGTAGACTTGACTCTACAGTATTACGTTACAGGCTTTCAGGCATTTGAATTGCATTATCAGTCTTTTTAGATCTCAGACTTAGTCAGTAAGCAATTACCTATAATTGCCTAAGTCAATATCTTATGATACATTTCTTTATATATTTACATCTAATAAATTTATATCTATATTCATCTTACCTAAATCCATCTGTTTGCATTGAGAAACAGAAACAAAAAAACCTCATCCTTTTTCTATCTGTCTGTCTTAAAAAGGATATACTGACTTTGTTTCTAATACAAATTCCATGAGGAAAGAAAGCATGTTTTGTTCACTGTGAAATTCCTCATTCCCAGTAGAGGACATGATTTATAATACATTCCTCATAAATAAATAACAAATGGCTGAATTATGGCAATGGACTGCCAAGTCATTTCCTTAAATACACTGTAATGCTATCCAATCCATCCTTTACTCTTGAGAGTTAAAATTTCCAAGTAGGGATTAGTTTATCTCAGGTCTCTTCTTATTTAAAACACTTCAAACCTTCTCTTTGGTTTTTCAACCAGATAAAAACAAATGTATTTAACAAGTATACAAAAGACTCTTGTCTTTCGTAAAGATGCATGGCAGGTAACAAGGGATTGAATTTTCATTTTGACATTTCTTCTCAGAATAATCTTGAGCAATTAGCTAATTTCTTTTCTTTTCTTTTTGTGCTAGTACTTGGACTTGAATTGAGTCTCATTTGACATTTTTGCACAAGTCTAATGCTCTGCCACTTGATCACACCTCCACTTTTGGCTATTTACTGCATAATTAGGATTGCTCATCTTTGGAATTTGTCTGCTAGGACTGGCTTCAAACTGGAATCTGCAGATCTCAGCTTCTTGAGTAACTAGAATTACAAGTGTGAGCCACCAATGCTTAGTAAATCTCTTAAGGATTGTTTCCAAATTTGTGGAATGGTGGCACTTAGTGTAACGGTGCTGCCTCGTAAAGGTGCTGTGATAATTGTATAAGGGCTCAGAGTAGAAGTGACACATAGAGATGTGTCAGCTGGTCTGTGGTACCTCTCCAGTCACGTCTTTCCATTTACTCAAAATCTTGCTTTAGTTCCCCTTTACTTTTGCTGATTTCATTGTCTCCTAGTCCCCTCTCCCTCCCTGTACCTGCTGAACTCTCATTCACACTTCAGATCCCAGATCAAGAAGTCTTTCCTTGGAGAAATCTTTCTGTATTTCTCCAGGTAAAGGCAGTTCCTAGAGTTAGTAGGAAGAAGAAGCAGAAACTCACTATCATTGTCTTTAGATATGGATAACAGTGGTCAAATTGTATATATAAGGGATACATACACATTAGGTATCCAATTTCAGTTACATACTCATGTATGAATATTGTTTTGTGAGCTTATAAAACTGTACTGACAAATTTTAAAAAATTCCATGTGCTAAAAGAGGCATAACTAACACTTGGGCGAGCTGGAAGAAATAATAAAGGAAATGAATCATTTGAATATAGAAAAGTATCTGGAAGCGACATGGCACCCTGTATGCTAGCACATCTAAGGGGCCTATAAAATCCCTAGACTTATTTCATAAATGAGGTGATGAGCGCAAATGAATGCAAATAAAGTCATGAAGCGAGACCAAATGTGGAAATCTGTGAGGAGCATAAGAGAAATAGGATATCTTGTTTGACGCACCCAGCTAAAAAAACATGGCAACTGATCCACATGCTTGAAAGGGCTCCCGCCTCCCAGTACCTGTGAGAAGGAAACAGTGACTACAAGAATCAACAGAAGTGGTTACAGTTAGTACAGTGGCAGGTCCCTGATCTCTGAGACGATTGGGATAGACATGTTCTCTTATGGTGGTCAAATCTGCAACCATACAACTCCCCTGCAGCATAGGAATGCCAGGGGAAATCATAATTTCAAAGAAATAAAAATCAATGAAGAGTATTCTTCCTTTTTCTCTTGCTGAGATTAAATTGTGTTGACACAAAGTGTAATCCATGGCTTTACGGTCACTCTGTGAATTTGCACTTCATAGATCAGTGGTTTATATACTTTATTTTTTTAAAAACAAGGTAATAGCTAAGAATAAATTTCCCAGTAAAAACACTCAGAAAATTCACATACAGAAAAGAAATACAAAAGATGCTGCTCTGGTTAAGTCAGGGGAGGAGGCCCCGCCCTGTGCCTCACATCCCGGCTCTTGCTCAAGTGTGGTTTGCTTGACAGTGACTCCAAGAATTCCCAGGGCTCTGTGAAACTCTGCTTGAAATTCACCACTCAAGAGCTACTGAGTTCCCACTCTCCACAGTACTTGATAAGGAGGTGCTCAGAATTGAGTGTCTCTGGATACTTTGCCATTCTTTTGGACCTTAGTTTTGATAGTGTTGGCTTCTTAATTCAAGGGGGCAAGTTGGCTATGGACTTTGCAACCTATAGCTCACCCACATTTTCCCACTCTTTAGTTAGGTTGTTGAGTGAACAAACCATACACACATATATGCGTGTGTGTACACACATGCACACGTCTACCCGTAGCTTTCTCCCTGGTGTTCTCTTTGCCTCCAGTGCTGATCTTTGTCCCAAAACTGTTCAAAAATCATCACAATAGTTTCTTTCTAGGCAGCCTTTCCTCTTCTCTACTGTGAGAAATGCTTGTTCTACTTTTCTTTCAACATTGAAGCCTTTGCATAGGCTAGTAGGTATTGTGCTCTGAAAATCTGAAATGTAAAATGTCTAAAATAAGAATTTTTAATAAACATTCTCATACAGTTTGAGATTTTGAAATACTTCAGATTCACATTAAAGAAGAGTTTAAGCAAATATAAAAACCCAAACCAGAAATTCTTCTACTCCCAAGCATTCAGATGGATACTCACCCTGTATTTTACACTGCATGGAAATGATTGTTTATTTGTTCTACCTGTTCATTAATCAAGTGCCTATAATATGCCAGATATCGCTATAGATGTTGGAGACCTGGCGATAAACAAAACATGTAAAACTTATGAGACCAAAGCTTCCTCAAGAGAGCTCTTCTCATTTTCACTTCAGCTACTCCGTAACCCACATGTGGCTCAATGCGCTCAGATGAAATGTCACCAGATCTGTTATTCCAGTACTGATCACAGTTCATATACCTAGACAATAGCATTCCAGTACTGATCACAGTTCATACACCTAGACAATAGCATTAAGCTAGGAAGATAATTATCTACTTCCCATATATTTTGGAAATCCTTATCATGAAGGTCCACATTCTTCTGGCTTCATTTATGTCACACAGGTAGCCTTTGTTGAAGACCAGCTCTCACCATAGTCTACTTGGTGTTGCCATAATGAATTTCATGAAACATCATGAAGAACGCAAAGAGGTTTATTTGGCTCATAATTCTGGCACTATAAAGTCCAATCTGCACATTTGCAGTGTCCTAAGAGGGAGGGCATCTCTAACTATGCCACAACCTGACAAGTGCAAAGGAAACTGGCAGCATGCAGAAAGGGTTTGTGTGCAAACAAGGCAAAGGGAGACCTGAGAGGAGCTAGGCTAGCTCTTTTTGCAATAGCCTGTTCCCTCAGGAGCTCATTGACATGTGCCTAACCTGGCCCACTCCAGAGAGGTAGCATGACTCTGTGTATGAAGGCTGAATCCCCCTGACATGTCCCATCACATCAAGTCTTCCGCCCTGGTCCAGGATCCCCAGCACACGGAGAAAATCCTCACCCACACATCTACAGCACCCTACCTGCCAAAACTGTGTCTTTAGGAAGTCTGAGGAAGAAAGTGCTTTGTTTCCATTACCTTGTGGGTTTCTACGGAAGAGAAAGGCATGCATAGTGCTTCAAGATAGAGGGTGTGCTATTCATCTCCATTGTTCTGTGTAGTAATGCTCCCTTCATCTTTATTGTGGTATAGTTGCTCATTGTGTGAACACACTGCAACCCATTCATTCATTCTGCTACGCTAGGCATTTGAGCTGTTCTCTAGGTAGGATAGTTGTGAATAATGCTGATATGTAAATTTTTATTTGTTTTTTTATACACTTCTATGTTTTTATACATATACACATTTGTTGTATAATGTACCTGAGGGAGCAGAACTCATTCATCACATGCAAGTATTTTATTTGTGAATTACTCCCAGAAAGTTTTTTTTTAAAGTGATTACCCTGATTGATACACCCTGTGAGCCTATGGGAAGTCTAAAGGTTCTATACCCTGCCAACAGTGGTATTGTCTTTCTTCTTCATTTTAGTCACTCCAGTGGGTTTATGAAAGGTTATTATTGTACAGTTAGCTTGCATTCCCTAGATGGCCAACAAGATAAAGTGTTTTACTATGTGCTTGGGGCTATTCAGGAGGGTGAGCCATATATCATTGTCTGTCTAGGTCAGTCCTGGCTTGCTTCTGTTGCCTGGTATGATTATTAGATGGGCCCCTTTTACTCTCAGAAGTCATGTCTGCTTCAACAACACATTGCGGAGCTACACTACATAACATATGCTTTTAAAATGAGTACTTGTTCAAGAATTTTGATCACGTTTCTATTGTGTGGTCTGTTTTATTTTCTCACTTATATTAAGAACTATTTATGTAATCTTTGTGAAAGTTGTAACTTATTTGTTGGTTATATAGACTACAAATGTATTTTACTCTGTGTCACGACAGGATGAATTCTGAATTCATTCATTCATTTTAGTGTTGTTTATCATATGCCTAATTCATTTGGTTTAAACAATAATTAGACTGACTTCTTATTCTTTGTCAGTCATGGGGCTTGAACTAAGGGCGTTGGCACTTTCCTGAGCATTTTTGCTCAAGGCTGGTGCTTTACCTTTTTGAGCCACAGCCCCCTTCCAGTTTTTTGAGTAGTTAATTGGAGATAAGAGTCTCATGGGGACTTTTCTGCCTGGGCTGGTTTTGAACTGTGATCCTCAGATCTTAGCCTCCTGAGTAGCTAGGTTTACCGCTGTGAGTCACCAGCATCTGGCTGACTTTCTTCTTCTTCTTCTTTTTTTTTGTTATGGGTCAGATGCTGAAATCTTGTTTTAGCCCTGGTGGCCTGTGGATGATGATGAGTCATGGTTTGGTGGTTTGTATTGTGTCTATCTGTCCTCTAAGAAAATTCCAAGCAAACTTGAAGGATAGACAGGGGTTTTCAGTCTGTCTCTTCCTGTCCTACAGGACTTTTTTTCTCCTTTATGGCTCTGCTGGAACTGATCTCTGAATTATGCCATTTATTTAATTTTCAAATTAAAAGGAGTAACTTAATTTACAAATGAAAAGAAGAAAGAAGAGTTTGAGTGAATTCTGAAGAGAAAGGAAAACCCAAGTTGGATATCCCATTATGTCATTTTATTTTATAATTAATCTCTTAACCTACAAGATTTTTTTAGATAATGATTAAGTAGCATGTATTATATAAAGACATATGACACCAAACCTGCAGAATAGATGCTTGACATGTGCAAATTTTCATTTTTCTTTCCTTTATCCTCTTCTTTTTTCTTGTCTTCTTTATTACTACTATTAATATTGTTATTTACAATTATTAGTCCTCTTTCCTTTCTGTTTTGAGAGTCATGAATAGAATTCTTTGAGCTGAAGAACATATTTAGTACACATGAAACAATAATAAAGGAATACACAATCAAGTACAAAAGTATGCGCATGTGTATGTACATGTGTGTGTGTGTGTGTGTGTTTGAGAGAGAGAGAGACAGAGAAAGAGAGAGAAAGAGAGAGTAGGAGTGTCACAAGTTAAGAATCTGATAAAAATTCAGAGATAGGGAAAATTGCCCATAAACCATGAAAAAAGCACAAAAGAATGATTTCTTCCAAGCTCATGTGAAAAGATAACATTCATCAACTCTTCGATATAACTGCATGATGAAAGATTGCTCGTTATCCTTGAAATCTTTGAAGTGAGTGTTTTCAAATTTCAGTTGTTCATCCACTAGAAGCAGACATCTGCAATTTGAGGAGTGAAAACAAGCAGCACATCATGTTCTTCAAGTCTTTTCTTCTTTTTGTTATGCACTCATAAAACCAGGCCAGTCAATGACACATCACCCTAATTGATTTTAATTAGTTCCCTTCCCCCAGTCCAGATAAAACAACACTGACAGAACATGTACCCAGGTGGTATCTGTAAGCACTGTTGAACTGGAAGTACCTAGGTTATCTATAGCAAATAAAGATGGATTACCACAGCTTTGATGAAAATATTATATCTTTCCCATTATCACAGTCACTTTCAGTAAAGTATAGCAAAGAATAAGAGCTTGAAGTAGGATCATATTTTTTACCTGACAAGTATAAGAAGAGAGTCTACATATATGATTATTTTTTTGCTGTTATTTGTTACTTTGTGGTGCTGACGATTGAACCCAGGGCATTGCCCAGGCTGGTCAAGAGCTCTACCAAGTGTGGAATTGCTCCTTCCCTCTTGATCAGTTATTGATAACCTCAAAATGGGACATTTGCTTCTGTTCCTCTCTCCTTGCATACACATTGATGCTCCTTAATGTGTAAATGGAATTCAGAGAAATCCCATTTGTCTATGCATAGGAATTTAGGAATTTAGTTTTAAATGATGGATACCAGGTCTATTCATCAGTCAGATTTAATTGGTATGAGATGGGATCTGGAAATTCTAATTCTTTTTAAAATTAAAAAAAATTTTTTTTGGGTCCGGGCGTGGGGCCTGAGCTCTGGGCCTGGGCGCTGTCCCTCTGCTCTTCAGCTCAAGGCTAGCGCTCTACCACTTGAGCCACAGTGTCACTTCCGGCTTTTTTCTTTTTGCTTATGTGGTGCTGGGGAATTGAACCCAGGGCCTCATGCATGCAAAGGCAAGTGCTCTACCACTGAGCCACCTTCCCAGCCCCTGGAAATTCTAATTTTTATAACATTCCTCTCAGTCAGGATTTGGAGCCACTCTTCTACTAAATAAGGACAACATTTCTTAGCATGGCACTGAGGCCCTCTGGAATATTCCCAACACCTTGATTTCTCCTTCCCAGCTTGTGCCTGGCTATTTCTCTTATGTTCAAACAAGGTACCAGGAGCCCTCCAAACATGACAGGTCTAGGGTAAGACTTTTTTGTACCAGCTGCCTGTTTGGTGAACTCGACAACCTTAGAGAGCTAGTTCAATCTACACCTCTGTTTGAGGGCTAGTTCAATCTACACCTCTGTTTCTGGATTCCCCAGTAACCGCCCATGCCCATCTGCCTTCAGGATTAACTGACATCCCTCTTTGTGTTCCCATAATACACCGAACAGTTATTTCATCTGTTATAGTTACAGTGACAAATTTTCCACTCACAGAATTGGCACAAACAGCCAAATAGTGGGATAAAGTATTTTAAAATAGAACGAAGCATTTAAATTTATTTTTCTGCTTAATTTTTTAAAGTTTACAGCCAAGATTAAAAATAATACTTGTTATATCAAGAAATACCAAAGTGAGCTTAACAGTCCCTCCCCCCCCCGCCCCCGCAGAACTCTCCCTAGAGCCATAAAAATACCTCAGGTCTTTCCTTCCTAATCTAGCCCCCTTTTTCTGAGGTAATAGTTTAGAAAAAAAATGAAAAGTTTTGACCAGATGACACAAAATTTGGTAGAATGAGAGGCAGTTCCTGTTTTTGTTGCCAGTTATCTATTAGCCCCACCGTAGGTAAAATCTGTTGCCTGTTTTCTATATTCTAGCAGAGATATTGTGTGTGTGTGTGTGTGTATGTGTATGTGTTGTATTTTCAGTAGTATATTCAAATTCGCACAAACATACAGACTCCATAAATTATGGGTACATATCGCACCTTGCTTTTATTATGTAACAATTTATCTTGAAGATTTATTCCATATCAGTACACAAAGTGATTTCTCATTATTTTTGGTGGCATATTATTTCTTGCCATTGGCTATTCTATAATTTACTTAACAAATTTGGTATGCTGCTTAACTTTTGCTGCTATAAATAATTCTGACACATACGTATATGGGACTTTTTAATTTTATGGTACCAGCACACTTGTGGATAAGTTATCAGAACTGAAATTTTTGCTGTGTAAATTTTTATATTTGGTGGTAGTACTGGGGTTTGAATTCAGGGCCTAATGTTTGCTAGGCAGATACCCTGCCATTTCAGGCCAGAGTTTCAGCCCTTTCTGTTTTAGTTATTTTTCAGATAGAAACTTTTTTTTTAACTTCAGACCACAATTTTCTTACCCTCATTTCCTACATTGCTTAGAATTACAAGTATAAAATATTACATCTGGCTTCTTATTTGATATAGACTTGTTATTGACTTTTGACCAGGCTGGCAAAGAACTGTAATCCTCTTATTTCTACCTCCCAAGTAGCTGGGCTTATAGGCATGAGACACTTGGCTTGTAACTCAGATTTTTCAGGTTGTTCTTCATAGAAAATAGAGGAAGCTTTGTTCCCTCCACAAATACAGTTGGTGAATGCTAGTGTTACTAAGATTTTTTTCCTTTTTGCCAATGTGGTATTTAAGGGATGGCATCTACTCATAGCTTAATTAGTATATGACATTGTAATGAAGGTGCACATCTGTTCATAAGATGAAGCGGTAGCTATGTTTTCTGTAGGAGATTTCACTGTGATTTTCCACACATGCATAGCATGAACCCCCTTAGTTGCTCTCTTATCTCCTTCTAAACCTTTCCTGCTTTTCTCACATTTAAAGGCTGTAGAGGTGGGAGGGAAGGGAGAGTAGAGGAAAAACAAAGGAGGAGGTAACAGTGATTGATAGGAAATGTACTCATTACCTTGATCATGTAACTGTAACCCCTCTGTATGGTATTTTTACAATAAAAACCGTATTTCAAAAAAAAGGTTTTCATTTTTCCACTTTCATAGTTGCATATAACATACTTCGAACACATTTAACCCTGTTGAGCTTTTCTTTTTATTCTCTCCCTCCCACTGGTTTCGATTCCCAAATAAGTCCCAAGTTTATGTTCATGTCATAATTTTTCATAGGTCTACATTCCGCAGCTCCTTTAATTTCTTTTTGTAGTTTCACTTGTTTTTTGTTTTAAACGTTTTGATATGACCCTTCTTTTATGATTGTTTTCTTCCAGAATCAACTCCTGACTTCTATAGGCCGATGATGTGCACTTCTCTTTGTTGTATGGCTATAATGGTGTTGAACAAAGTTTTCCTCTGTTTTGAGAATGAGCTTCATTAGGATAACAATTGGATGCATTTCTATGCTGGTAAGTTTTCAAGACTATGTTTTCCTAGTAGATGCTCTTTTCGATTTGGATTTTCATTGCTGCTTCTTTAAGTAGTAAATATTGTATATGTGGGAGCTATTTTTGATAATTATGAAAACGAATGTGGTGAATTCTTTGGAAAAGTAGCCTTTGATGTCTGATTCATGTGGAAGTGAAGCTCGAGCATTTTCTTAGGAGAGCAAGGATTCCCCTGTTTCAATATTAAAATTTTCTTGACAGCTGGTTGTGTGCATGAGTTCTTTTAGCATAGACTATTCCCAGATCAACAGATAGCAGCCAGTGTTGCAACTTTGGACTCAGATTTCCTTCTAAGCAATCTCATAGTTGTCCTTTGTGATAAGAGGAAAGGCTCAGAGATGATTCCCTCACCAGATTTTAGATTCCTATTCGAATTGTTGCAAAAAGGGGCTAGCTATTATGACTCTCAGGATAAACTAGTTGCTTTTCAAACTGCTCTGCTGTCTCTGAGATTCAGAACCACAGACATTCTTTCTAGATGTTTTTCCAGGCTTGAATTTAAATATACAAGGCAGCTCTTTCTCACACATACGAAGTCCAATTATTGTTCCCATTTTACAATAACAAAAATAAGAGCTCAATGAAACCAAACCAGACCATACAAGGTCACTTAATTAATGAGTGCTAGAATTGAATTTTAAAGCTGAGACCATAGCTGTAGGTGTAGAGGAGTGTGTGTGTGTGTGTGTGTGTGTGTGTGTGTGTGTGTGTGTGTGTGTGTGTGTGTGTGTGTGTGTTGAGTATAGGGATTTCAATTTCTAACTAACTTTTTAGCTTACAACTTCACTCACGTGTCATGGTTTGTTCTCTAGTTGATGTAGGTTGAATCTTTTATGCTCATGAGATGATAAATCCTTGAATTTAAAGAATATGTTTTCTATTTCTAGATTATTAGGAGCATCATATGCTTGGTAGATAATTGATTTGCTTCTGCTACTGGATGAAAAGAAAGAAGGGTAAAAACCAGATAAAACTAGAAATAGGAAAACATCGGAAAGAATGAATTTTACCAGCTTTCTTCCTAAGAAAGCTATCCCCACTTCTATTTGAAAAAGGTCTAAGTGACATGTCATGAGTTCCACATTACAGTCTTCATCCATTCCCATCATTTTATAGTTGCGGAGTCTATCTTTACTTGGAGATCCTACATTGGCAGACTTAATTGCTTTCTCCATAAAATCCTACTTGTGCTATTTTAGAACCAGTCAGGCACCACATGTAAGTGGGGGGACTTACTTGGTGAGGTGGATTCTTGGGAGAGAATTGGTATTCTGGCAAGGATAGTTTTCTCCTTGGTATGTGGACAAAAAACGCTGGTGGCAGGATATAGATTTTCTCCTGAAGGTACTTTCTGTTTGATTTTGTTTCCTTATTTTCTTATTTCCTTGCTTCATGAAGATGTAGAGATAACAGGGGGAAAAGTGCTAGAAGAGTATATTCTTTACAGGCATATTAAAATGACATATGAGCTTTTGATTTATGTTTACATTTTTCTCATCCTTAGTCTTGGACACTAAGAAAAGACTTGATTCTAAACAGGAGTGATTTTTTTGTAAGCCACTTAGGGCTATGTCTAAATTTATTAGAAAATTTTATGTTTATTGATGAAAGGGATATTTTGGTATACTTGGGTTAGAACCATCTTCATGGAAACAAAACCCTCAAAATCTGCAGTCAAAAATCAAAATTAATAGTTTGAAAAGTTACAGAAAGTATTAAGAATTTCCATTCACTTCTTGAATACATTAATTTTCTTTCTTTATATTCCTTTCTAGGTCCTGTTCTAATATAGACCAACTTTAAGAAGGTGGCTTCAAGCAAGGCATACATCTTATTGTCATCTTTACTTACTATGTAATGTATCACAAACATCTTCATAACTTTAAGCTTTAGTGACTTTGTATAAAAAAATCTACTGAGTTTACAGCACCGTAATTTTATCACCTTTCAATGACCAGATTTTAAGGAATTTTTTGCTTGTGATTAATACCACAATAAAGAGCTTCACAGATCTATGTTTTCCTTTGTTAAAGTATTTATGAAAGATAGATTGCTTATAGTAGAATTTATAGACTCAGGAGGGTTGACATTTTCCAATGCATGTTGTCAAATGGTTTCTAGAAGCCTTCTCTCATATCCATACTTCCCCAGAATAGACTGGAGCCATTTGTTTCCTTCACCAAAGGCAGGAGTGTTCAAGCAGAGGCTATTGGTCAATTACAGTGCCACCAGTTTGGCCTAATCACTTGCTAGTCTGATCAATACTAGTAGCTTCTTACATGACTTCTTCCTGTTGTCACCCTTGACCTTCTGACACCTTTTCTTTACACATTTGTTAAAGCACAGGTCTCACAATATTTATTCAGGCCCTTTCTTACTGCAGTTAGAATGCATGTACAATATTTCCCAAAGCCTAGAAGCCACCCATGGTTTGGCTCAGCTTATATTCTCTGAACCCTGCAACTGCTGCTGACTTCTTGCTTCCCAGTCTTACTGTCCTTCTCCTTCTAAAAGTGTTCCAGGATCATTCATGTCTCAAGGCCTTTGCTCTTGGCCTTTGCTCTACCTCTTCATCTTCCTCCAGACACTCACGCACACTTCTTTCTTCTTTTATAGATTTCAGCCTGAGTGATACTTCCTTGGCAATGCCCTTTGATCATGCCTGCGAGAGGAACAACCTGTCTCCCACGTGTTTGCCATACTTGCGCTTTAGTTCAGCACCACAGGATTCAGGCTAGACTTTCTCTTTCCTTATTTATAATTTCTCTCCCACAGTAAGAAATGTGGCTCTCATTACTGATGGTAGATTACTTGCTCAATCCCAGAATACATATAAGCAGTTTCAAAATGATCAACCATACCTTTGTAAAAAATACATTTTCTAATGAAAGTACAACATTTGTGTAGAGTTCAGTTTATGTCCAGTTCAGTTTATGTCCAGCCTGAGGGTTCATGGTTAACACTTTTGAAAGCTATCTTTAAGAAGTCGTACAATGGGTTTTAATTTAACATGCCCATTTACGAGTACGAGGCACTCATTTTCGATGATATGAAAGTCAACTCACATTTCCACAAAACTCATGCCAGGGTATAATATTTTTAGGCAAGTTATTTTTTCATTTAACCTTAGAATACATAGGTAATAGTTATTTTCTTAAAATCACTGTAAATCTAAGGTCAAGCTTCTGTCTGCCTTGGTCAGTATAAATGCAGCCACAGCTATTACTAAGGATTCCTTTCCTCAGTCCTTGGGTGGTGCAGAAAAGCTTTAGCCACCTTCAGATAGGAGACGTGCTCTGGGGACATCTCGCCAGTGTAGGGACTATACTACAGGAGGACTCGCTAGTTTCTGTGTTTGGGAATGCTGGTATTCATACACTTACTTGCTAAGATGTGCCACTAGCCGGGGCCCTATCTGGATGAGTTTTGGAAGTGTGTGCTACCTCTCCTCTGTGAATCTCTCTAACACACTTGGTTGGTTTGCTTGGGAAATAAACTAATTAATTAAGACTGCGTATTCTTCTGACTACAGAGTGTTAGCATGTGGTTGGTTGTTCCACAGTGAATATTTTCCTAATTTTCCTCTCCTCAGGCTTAGTCCACAGTTTTCCTTTGCTTGCACCATTGTACCAGTCTAGAGCTGCAATCCTGAGGGGGATTCTGCCTCAGGATCCAGGGCAGCCTCCTCTGGGCACAGCTTCGCCGAGGGCTCCCTCATGACCTTTCATCCACCACCACGCCTTATGCCTTTGAGGATCAAGAACGCTTAAAAAAATAAAAACCAAATAAAACAAAAAGCAAAAAAACATTTCTCAACCTTTCAGGACTCATTTTTATTTTCTTGCCCTTAGAGGATTCTATTCCTATTTTCTTGGCTAATATTGTTTTGTTTGGTTCCCTGTTTCCTCGACTATTATTATTTTGCTATTATTATTAGTTTATTGAAGGCTGTCAAAGTTAGTGGGTTCAGTGCAGGATCCCGAGTCAGGATTGCAGAATATATATTCATAAAACAATTCAGAATGCTTTACAGCCTTTCATTTTGAATTGTCTTTTGCGTTGTTTCTGAGCCAAATAAAGAACACTTTATGTTATGGTAGGACATTTTCAGACCAGAAGGTTGCTATACTGTCTAGTTACTAACCATATTTGATAGCAAATCATTCAAGTTTCTTACAATAAAGCCTACCATCGAAGTAGATAATGATAAATTTATTTTTCTTCTAAAGGTAATTTCACTCAAAATTTCTGTTTGCTGTAAAAAGTACCTGGCTTTACAGGGTGCATATATCCATAGGTCATGATACTTGTATGACTGTATATTTTCTGGTATATTTGCTACAAAATATTTATAATTGTCCTGTAGTCTTCTTATAGATACTCCTCCCTACCAATGAAGTTATTTTTTGTTTTCGGTACAAAATCTCGGACTTGTTGCCTTTGACTTGTTCTTTTCAAGAAGTAAGACCTCCATGGGAAGAGAGAATTTACCTCACTGTCTTCCAGGAACCTGGGAATTGGCACTGTTTTATTCTACATTAGTTCTAGATTAAAGCCTGGAAGAGTAAGGAAACATAATTATTTAGAATTATTTAGTAATCAAATGCTAGGTATGTACAATAGGGATAGTGGTGTTATTTCTAGGTCTAGATCTCACGCACACACACACACACACACACACACACACACACCACTCCCGCTGACTTTTCAATCAGTCTTCCCTTTCTGCTTTTGCTTTCATCTTCACTTCTAAAAGAACTTTCTAAAGCATCCAAGGAAGAAAAGGGGTGACTCCTTAGTTTGTCCTACCTCTGGTAAAGAGCTCATCTTTTTCAGGACAGCCGTGAATGTGATCACTCATCGTCCTCTTTTCTAGCTTTAATTTATTGTGGTTATCCTGTGTTTTTCTTTGTGTGTATGTTTTGTTTTGTCGTTTTTCATCTATTTAAAGTTCTAAGTAGATTTCTGAGAGACAGGCAGAAGCAAATGTATTTTTCTAGGAAATCTTTAAAAGCATCATACAAGAAGTCTGTAAGAACATATAACTGAAAGGCGAACTGCAGGAAAAGTACTGCTATCCACTGAGTCAATTGATCAATTCAAAGGGAAATGTAGATTATTAAAAAGGTTGAAATTCTATACACAAAAACGAAGCAGTTTATTAAGAAATTTCAGTCTTTATCTAGTTCTATTTGTGTTTCTCAGTAAGATACTACTTCCTGAATGGGGTGTTGGTGCTCATATCTATAATCTTAGCTCCTGAGAAGATTGAGATCTGAGGATAGAGGTCTGAAACCAGACTGGGAAGACAAATCAGTGGGACTTTTATTTCTAATTAATGAACTCAAAAATATTTGTATTATACTACTTGCATACAAATAATAGAGTACTAATAGCATAATACAGATACTATTTCTATTTCATTTTTATACTTTTTTATTGTAAAATTACTGTACAGAAGGGTGACAGTTACATGAGCAAGGGTAATGAGTGCATTTCCTACCCTCCTCCTTTGTTTTTCCCCTACCCTCCCTTCCCTCCCACCTCCACAGCTACACTCCCTCCAACCCCCTCTATTTCATTTCTGTAATACAAATAATATGCTAAAGTGAATGATAAATTGTGTAGATTGTATAGATATTATATGTTGTACAATTATACATAACATGTAAGTATTAACCAATTACTTTAACAATAATACATAGCTAGAGATTAGAGGAAGACAAAAACATGCATGTGTTGTGTACATTTAGGAAGCTATGTCAAGCCACGTTGCATGATTGTGATGAGTGGACATATTTCAGGTCATACAAGTTTGGCAGCCTATTTGAGAACAAGAGCTAAATTGTCACAGCTATCATAGGACAATGAATTAAGTTCTGAATCCCATTCCAACGACATGTTGCAAATCCATATTTTCTGGTCAGTCCAACTCAATTGAAGTAAAGTGAAGAGTGAGAACAATTATTTGCCAAGTTTGGACAAGTATAAAACTAAGTCAAAGAGAAGCTGAGCCTTTACTTAAATAATCCTCAATACTACTGCGGAAAAAATTCCTTTCTTGGGCTGGGAAGGTGGCTCAGTGGTAGAGTGCTTGCCTTGCATGCATGAGGCCCTGGGTTTGATTCCTCAGCACCACATATGCAGAAAAAGCCGGAAGTGGCGCTGTGACTCAAGTGGTAGAGTTCTTGCCTGGAACTGAAGAGCTGAGGGACAGCGCCCAGGCCCAGAGTTCAGGCCCCATGACCAGCAAAAAAAAAAAAGAAAAAGAAAAAATTCCTTTCTTTAGTGGTAGGTTCCTGAAATTGCTGAGACTAAGCTGTGACTAACTGACTAAGTTGTGAGATTTTGGTTTCTTATTGATGACTGAGTCACTATTGCTTCATATCACACAACCACTCACATGCTTACAAATTGGACAATTTGAAACTCTGTGTGTGTGTGTGTAGAATACTGGGGTTTGAACTCAGGACCTCAGGCTTGTTACAACTTGTAGCTTCATCTCCACATCCAGGCATTTTGATTAAGCCCCAGCCCACCTAGACTTTGATCTTTCTATTTACATTTCCCATATAATTATCTCTCTGTTTCTTCATTTCTCTTTTCTTTCCTCCCTCCCTCCCTCTCTCCCTCCTTCTCTCTCTCTCTCTCTCTCTCTGTCTCTTCATCTCTTCCTACCTTCCTCCCCCCATGCACAGAAAAGACATTGGATATGACAAATTATATAGGGCTGGAGACATGTGGACACTGAGACCAAAGGAGAATATGCATAGGTGTGCTTGGCAAAGGCTCGATAGCTATGTGTATATGATCATATAAAATAATATTTTATGGAATGGACTCCAAGAAAAGGAAACAACAGATATTTTTAGTTGGTGTTGTTATTGTTTTTGCTTTCTTTTCCTTTTGTTTTGTTTGTTTGTATTTGGGATGGTAAGGGGGCACAGAAAAGATGGAACAAAGAGTGAACAAATACAACAGTGGTACTTACTAGACACTTTGTGAAAATGAAGTGTATATCTTGTGAGTAGGGACAGGAGAGAAAAACTTGGAGAGAGTGGGGGAAGGGCAGACAAGGTTCAAAGAGAATAGTACTCATTACCTGATACCCTTTGTGTGTCACCTCTACAATAACAGTAAAAATAATAAAAAAGAAATTTTACTAAGTCGGAGTGGAATGACTATCTATAAGCTATGGAAAGTACCTCACCAGAAACGAACTCTAAACACATCTTGACTTCATTTTTGGAGACTTCCAGCCTCTAGAACTATGAAGAAATAGGTTTTTGGGGTTTAAGCAACTTAGTCTGCAGCATGCTATTATGGCAGCCAAGCAAACTAATACAGGTGGGAATAGTCACAACTGAAAATATTCCAAATGCCATTTGTTCAGAGGTCTAGGAGATATTGCATTCATAAAATAAGGATATGCTTCTGGGAAATTGGAAACTTTCTAAGACCCAAAAAATTCTTAGAAAGTTAAATTCTAATTTTCAAAATAAAATATTCAATAGGAAGCCTGGGATATTGAGAAAATCTCTCAGGGCAAAGAGTAAAATGAAAGAGAGAGGAAAAAATATTAAGGAGAAGGCTAGAGATGTACAGGGTCAAGTAGATATCCAATCTAGGATTAACAGGCTTTCCACATAAATCAGGAAAAATGGAGAGGACAAAATTACTTTGAAAAATAGAAAAATAAATCCTAAAGCTAAAGAAATATACAACGTCAAGTAGGAAGAATAAAAAGAGGCACCCACTTAGAAAGGCATTTATAAAACTCCATTGATATTTGAAGAAAGATAACATACTATTACTAACTGCCTATTACTAAACTTATAGGGATATTAGAATAGCAATATTGATGCTCTAAGACAACAAAAAAAATCTTCCAAAATTTTTCAGGCAAACAGTGTGTATATTAATTCCAAGGCTCAACATTGATTGAATGTCAGATCCTAGAAATTGTTCTATGTGATTTATATAACTTTTATTTTCCTCAGAATAATGTTTTAAAATAGATATTTTTGTTATAAACATACTTTTCCAGATAAGGGAATTGAAGTAGAGAGTTTAATGGCATTCTCTAAGCAGAATTATAGAGTGTTCTCAGACTGAATACATTATTCAGGTCTGAGTGAAGAAATAATTCTGATATTCATGATTTTAAACACATGAAATGTGAGCTAAGTGCTTGTGGCTCGACACCTATAATCTTAGCTACTTTAGAGGCTGAAATCTGGAGTATGGTAGTTTAGTGTCAGACTGGGTAGAAAAAGTAACCAAGAGTTTGTCTTAAAACAATCAGCACAAAGCCAGATTCGAGGGAAGCCTTCATTGGTAGAAGAAGAGAGTTCAAGCTCCAGTTAAAATAAAAATCTTCGAAAATTACATTAAAACTCTTCTTAAAACAAATGAAACAACAAGCACATAGACATCAAAGCAAAAGAAAGCACAGAAGTAAGATGAGCTGTTTTTAAAAGCTGATCCACTTAGTTAATGTGAAGAAATCCCAGAATTTCAGCTGTAAAGTTTTAAGAAATAGCTTAGTTTAGTAGTCCATGTTGCATGTCCTTAGTGATACCGTAAAAAAAAGCATGCTTTTCTTTTGTCAGTAAGAAAAAGAAAGCCTGGCTGGGTAGTAGTGGCTCACGCTTGTCATCCTAGCTACTCAGGAGGCTGAGATCTGAGGATCATAGTTCAAATCCAGCCAGGGCAGGAAAGTCTGTGAGACTTTTATCTCCAATTAACCACCAGAAAACTGGAAGTGGCACTGTGGCTCAAGCAGTAGAGTGCTAGCCTTGAGCTGAAAAGCTGAGGGACAGTGCCCAGGCACAGAGTTCAAACCCCACGACTGATTTAAAAAATAAAATAAAATAAAGCCTGTTAGAAACCTCAAGCAAAACGAAGCTCTCTACAAGCAAGTCACTCCCTAAACGTTTCAATCTGCTCTGTGGTATGACAATGGCAATAGCGATGCGTGAGAAGTAGAAGTAATGAGAGAGTCCATTAAACTCTAACTTTAGCCGCTTGGTTCTTTGAGTGACATAGATAATGGCGTTATGGATTAAATAGGGTACTTAGAGATAAATCATATCATTATATTTAAAATATGTGCCATCATACATAGTATTGCAGATGACATTTTTATTACTTTTCAGTGTTTACAACATGTGCATTATATTTACATTTACGTATTTACATGTTTACAACATGTACATAATATATATATATATATATGTATATATATATATATATATATAGCATAAAATTCAAATGTGTGTTTGGAGGCGAACGTGCATAAGGACTGTTAAGATGGAAATACTGATGCAGTAATAAAAATCAGAAGGAGTTGAGAGAAATACAGGAGGAAGAAAGGTAGAAGGTAATTTAAGAGGCCAATTTTGTCACCTCACATCATGTACAAGCAAATACTGTGTTGTCTGCTGGCTTCTCAGGGAGGCAGACATGGAGATGGAGTTAGGGGGTAAGAGGTTTATTGGGGGCAGAGCCTATGGAAGACAAAAGGAGGGGGTGGAGACAGGGGTAGCTTGGGAAAGTCCTCAGGCTGCCATGTGGGTAAGCCATCTGAGGAAGAAAAGTGGAATGGAAGTTCGGTCATGCATGGAAAACTTCATTGCCTGATTCATCGGGTGGATTAAATCAGCCATGTTTTCTGCTCATTGGAGGAGTCCTGAGAGGATGAGCAAACCCTAACATTATTGTTGTGCATTGTCATTGGCTAGGAAAAACCAGGACATGGCCTCAAAACCAATTAAAGATGTTGTAGCTGGAGACTGGACTGTTATATTCAAGGCCAAATTGAGGAGCACGGAACTTGTTCAATGATACACAGCCTCACACTAAGAAGGGCTCTTTGCTTGCCCTAACACTCTGCTCTTGTCAATTACCACCTGGTCTTGGGTGTGTCACCATGGATACAAAACAAACAGTATTATCCTAAAACTGGTTAGAAATAGAAACTGAAGATTATGTCTCACAGTCATAAAGTGAAGTGATTGTTATTAGTGAAAGTGTTTTGTTCTGATTGGGATGTCAGAGATATTTCACACATTCAGTGTGGTGAGGATGAAACAGTTTGGGCCCACCACAAGTGTGGAATAAACTGACCCTTTCATTCTTGTGGAAAGCATGGCACATTTCCCTTCTGCCCCACACTCACACTCTTCAGCAGATACAGCTGAAGTCCTTCATGCAAGGCCATCTCGTCCACCTGGGAAGGCAACAAAAGCTGTCCTCTCCCTTTGTCCAGGCACCACCAGATCTCTAGTTTGATCTGGCTCACAAGTCAGAATTCCAATCAAATCCTTGCTTGTTTTCCCATATATTGTGCTGGTCTCATTTCTACCATCTTCATGCTAGAGACCTGGTCTTGGTGATCTGAGAGTTTCACTAACTGTGAATGTGATATGTTAATAAATATTGAGTAAGTTTCAAGAATGAAAATAGAGGCAGAAGTGGGTTAGAATTCTGGTATAAATGGCCAGGAACACTTAGGTAGTTACTTTTGGAAAATAGAATTGAGTGAAGAACAAGCTTCCATGGTACAAAACTTCTAATCCTTGATTTAATACATTTGGCACAATGTACTTCTCTTCTCCCCTTAATGCACACGTAGCTTACAATTCAGAAATAAAAATCCGTGTTCAAATGATACATTGACCATAGGTTTAACTTTCCCTCTCTAAACCCTCATTAAAATATGAAAAACAATCAAAAGAGTTATTAAGATTTCAAAACTGAAGAGAATAAAAGGAGAGTCATTAGCACATTTCCAGAAAATAGTTGGTAACCCTAGCTCCTCAGGAGACTGAGACCTTGAGTATCCTGGTTCAAAGCCAGCCTAGACAGAAAAGTCTGCAAAACTCCATTTCCAATTAATCAGCAACATGTTGGACTAGAAGCATGGGTCAATTGGTGAGCAAGAAAGCCCAGAGTATGAGGCCCTGGGTTCAAGTCCTAGCACACACACACACACACACACACACAGAGGAAAAAGAAAGAAAGAAGAGAAAGAGAGGAAAAAATGAAAGAAAAAGTGGTAATTTATGCTGAGGGAACATAATCTTCGCAAGAAGATGAGCTTCAGGCAGGAGAGGAGCCAATCAGATGACCTCTGGAATTGGTAGCAGGAGGGAAAGGGTCACAGTCTAAGGCTGAGAATGAGAGATTCTGTGAATGACTGTGTGTAGAGTAGTGGCCCTGCCTACACTTCTCTTTCTGTATGTGCAGGGTTCATTGGTTGAATATTTGTCACAAGCAAGCACCAAACAAGCAAGCAGGCAAACCATCAAATGTAGCCTCCTAAGACTTTATCAACAAGGATAAATTTTAGCAAGATTTCCATATTCTGGTACTTAGGAATCCATTACTATGATTACTAACAACTTAGGATCTCTCATGAAGAGAGGGCTGCTGATCTGTAAGGCTTATGTTCACATGAAGTTACCAGCCAGCTGTTACACTGTACCATTTAACTGTGAACCTAGAGCCAACAAGTACAATGTATAGTTGAAAAAAATCATGAGAAATAGTAGGAAAAATTACTCCCCCAAAACAGATATATTTAAGGAAAAGGAAGATAACCTTAAAACATTAAGCAAGTACAAAATCTTCATTTTATCTTGAACTATTAATAAGAAACTATATTTATAAAGTGAAATAAATGGAAGTAGGGAACAATATAAAGTACTTGGAAGTTCAATAGTAATTTTGGTACCCTGCATCTTGTATATACATTTGTTTAATCTGGGCAGGGTAAGGGAAATAATAAGATGCTGAAGTAAGGACACAGGATGACCCATTGGAACAAGGATATCCACAGGACAGAATATTGGAAACGAACTTTACAACTTTGGGCGAGGGAGGGGGGATGGGGAGGAAGAGTGTGGGAGGTGGGGAAGGGAAGAAATAGTGGGATAACAATAAGGGAAGGGTAACAGTGACCGACAAGTAATGTATTCATTGCTTTACTCATGTAACTGTAACCCCTCTACAGCACTTTTACAATAAAATAAAAATACAAAAAATATCCTCTAAAGATTTGTAAACTCTAAAAAGAGAAGTACAGAAATGAGTGTGTGTGTGTGTGTGTGTGTGTGTGTGTGTGTGTGTGAAAGAGAGAGAGGAAAGAGAAAAGAGGAAAGAGAGAAGGGAAAATCAGAGAGAAAAGGTATTGGTAGAAAAGGTTCATTGAAGAGGTTTAACATCAGGCTAATTCTAGAAAATGAAATAAACTATGTACAATATTTACATTAAAAATTATCTAATACTTTTATGGTTAGGGAGGTTGAGCATTTCTTCATGTGTCTATTGGCCATCTTTCTTTCCTCTTCAGAGAAATTTCTCTTTAAGTCTTTAGCCCACTTATTTATTGGGCAGTTGTTTCTTTGAGGATTTGTTTTTGGGGGATTTAATTTTTTGAGTTCCAAGTATATTTTAGATATGAGACCCTTGTCCATTGTATGGCTAGTAAAGATCTTCTCCCAATCCGTGGGTTTTCTATTGATCTTGCTAGCAGAAGCTCTGCAATTTCATGCAATCTCATTTGTCCAACCTTTCTTTGATTTGTTGTGTTTCTGGGTCTCTATTAAGAAAATTTGGGCCTGTGCCAAGAAGACCTAGGATTTCTCCTATTCCATCCTGTAATGTTTTCAGGGTGTCTGCTTTGACTCCAAGGTTTTTGATGCATTTGGAGTTGATTCTGGTGCAGGGTGATATATAAGGATTTAACTTTAGTTTTCTACAGGTGATTAACCAGTTTTGCCAGCACCATTTACTGAAGAGGCTGTCTTTCTTCCATTCTATTTTTTTAGTTGCCTTATCAAAGATTAGATGGCTATATGTCTGTAGGTTCATTTCTGGGTTTTCAATTCTATTCCATTGGTCCTGAGGTGTGTTCTTGTGCCAGTACCAAGCTGTTTTGATTACTGTGGCTTTGTACACTGAGATACCACCTCACCCCAGTAAGAATGGCTATAATCAAGAATTCTAATAACAACTGGGAGTGTAAATTTGTTCAACCACTTTGGAAACTAGTATGGAAGTTCCTCAAAAGACTCCACATAGAGCTCCTCCTGACCCAGCGATCCCACTTTTGGGCATTTACCCAAATGATCACAAACAAGACCATACTAAAGCTACCAGCGCAACTATGTTTATTGCAGCATTATTTACCATATCTAAGATATGGAACCAACCCCGATGCCCCTCAGTAGATGAACGGATCAAGAAAATGTGGTATATATACACAATGAAATTCTATGCCTCCATCAGAAAGAATGACACTGCCCCATTTGTTAGGAAATGGAAAGACTTGGAAAAAATTCGATGAAGTGAAGTAAGCCAGGCCTAAAGAAATATAGGTCCCATGGTTTCCCTTATTTGCAATAACTAGTATATGTCTGAGACAAGCAGAAAAGGTCAAATAAGTTGATGTTAGGTAAAATGAACCTAAACAAGATAAGGACTCAAATGGTTTTTCTTTCTTGCTATTGTTTCTAACATATTTATAAGATTATTTCTTTGTTGCTTTATATGTCCCTCCCCTGCGGTATAACTCCTGTTTCCACTGTATTTGATGTTGGTATAATTTGTGGAGGGGAAGGGAAAAACCAGTTGTTTAATTAGGGATACAGGTGGACCCATTGCAACAATGAGATGTACAAGACATTATCTGGAAGAATGAACTTTACAATTTTGGTTTTGGGGGGGGGGGTGGGAGACGGGAGGGCAGGGATGGTAAGGGGAAACAGAGGAGGCAAAAATGCTTGATAAGAAATGTACTCATTACCTTGCTCATGTAACTCCTCTGTACTGTATTTTCACAATAGAAACACCTTATTAATAAAAAAATAAAGTAACTTACCTAATACTAAAACTTAAATTTAGGAGGAATATGTTAAAAAGGGAAGTATTTCTGTGAAATGTTTTTACCAAAGATTATAATGTGGGCACCACAACTATATCTAACTTATGTAACACATAAAGACAACTTATTGATATTTCACAGCAACAATAAGAAAGAAGAAAGGAGTGAAACATTGCTTTAGGCAATGGATCTTACAAATAGCAAATACACTGAGGACTAGTCTATTAACCATGAAACCAACCAGGCTATTCCATGAAGGAGTGAACACTGGAGGTGTTTATGAATATTTAGATGGTTGGCTGCTACAGAAATTAATGAATGTCACGGTATAAAATACTTGAAGATTTGGGTTGAAAAACTTCCATTGATCACCAAACAGCCCAGAATCCAATGTATAAATTTGCTAAGATCATATCTGTGGAAAACCTTAATCTTGAACAAATTTGCAAAGGCTGATGAAACATCACTTCTTCTGTCATGTTGGTTAAACTCTTCAGTGATGGTTGACCTCAGACGCCACACAGGTTTTAAGGACACAGAACTGTGAGATGCGTCAGTTCTCCAGGAGAATAAGTTGATAGTGATGGAGAAGAACTGATGTGTGTATGTGTAAATACATAAATAAATAAATTGAAATGATATATCTATTTGTCTGTCATTGCTGGAAACCCATGAGTGAGTGAGCAGAAAAACATCCTTAACAGATTCAGTACCCATGATACATCCCATAGCCTGAGGTCATTGCAGGCAATCTGGACTAGAAGAAGCTGTGGGGTTCTATTGCTCTTGGTCCTGACTCCAAACTCTCTCCTCCTGAACTTTTTGAGGATAATGTTGAGCACTTAACTTTCTGCTCAGTGTTGAGTCAGTAGCACAGCCTTCCACGAAGAGCTTCTCCTATTTTGTTTTTCTTTAATTGCATGTTGCTGAAATTAATAATCCCAAATGTGTTTAAAGAGTTGAGTCCCGAGGGTGTTATTTTGGCAGTAACTAATCTTGGAACAATGCTGATAGAGAATGTAAATGGAGGGTTTCACGATGTGAAGCCAAACTAAAGAACTTAAGTAGGAAAATGGAGGAGAGGGAAGGAGAGGAAATGAAGGAAAGGGCAGGGTTTTAATGTACTTATCTATGAATATTTTTCTCCTTTTTATCATGTGTGTTAATTGTACAAAGGGCTTTCATTGTCATATTTCTTTTTTTAATGTAAAATACCATATAGAGGGGTTACAATTATATGGGCAAGATAATGAGTACATTTCTTATCAAGCATTGTTGCCTCCTCTTCATTGTCATATTTCTATATAGGATTCATATATGCTTAAGACATACTGTTAATATTTGATAAACAATTGTTTAAATTTAAATCTGCTAAATACATTGAAAATATGATATATCTTTGGGGGAAGAAAGAAGCTGGAGTGGTAGCAAGTATATATTTGGAATCAGAAGTGCATTATATTAACAAAATTAGGGTGCCAGATGGCAATAATAAAACACTATGGTCTCCTTCCTATTCCTGTTCATTCCTAGTTGCCCCCCAGTAGAGGACCTAATGTGCCCCTTTAACAACCATATGAGTATATAGAGTTTTGAGTGTGATCTTCAAAATCACACACAAATTTCTAAAGGAAGGCAAAAGTAGAATTTTGGGAAGGGCAGGTTTTTAAGAGAGAAAGAAGATCCTGATAACACAATTTTACGTAAGAATCATGTCATTTTAAGAGCATACTTCTGCAGTATCTATGTTATTTCATCCTCATAGAAATTTTGGAGTCTGGTAGCCTTTATATTTTCAAATTATTTTAAGGATTGAAAAACCAAGCAGAGAAAATGAGTGATTTTCCCAAAGTTCCACAGATAGGAAAGTGTAGATCTTGTCTTCTACTCTCTTACTCCTTTCCTTCCTTCTGAATGTTGGTGGGTCCTGAATACTGGTCTTTGGAATTTGCAGGGACAGCAAGACATTTTTATTCATTCCAGAGCTGTTGCTTCTTTTTTTTTTTTTTTTGTTGGTTGTGGGGCCTGAACTCTGGTCCTGGGCACTGTCCCTCAGCTCTTCAGCTCAAGGCTATCACTCTACCACTTGAGCCACAGCACCACTTCTGGTTTTTGGAGTGATTTATTGGAGATAAGAGTCTCACAGACTTTCCTGCCTGGGCTGGCTTTGAACCCTGGTCCTCAGATCTCAGCTTTCTGAGGAGCTAGGATTACAGGCGTGAGCCACCAGTGCTGGGCTTTGGTCCAGAGATTCTTTTAGGTAAATTCTGGAGTACTACTTTTTGACTTACACCACTCTCAGCTTTGTAGTACTAAGGACAGACAGATAGACTAACTCTAATCTCCTTCTTGAAGCTTTTGTGTCCTCCTCAACTTTTCACCTATCCAGCATTGAAAATATCCAGGATGGAGAGTTGAAGTTTGACCTTCACCTTTTCAAGTATAGTTCTGTCATTTTAGGGGCCAGTTTTTCAGAGATGACTTTTGTGAAGTGTGAATGTCCCGGTGACATTCAGATTTACATTTCTAGTCTCTTAGATGTTCTGGGATTTGTGCTGTGATGATTGTTCTCAAAAGGACATGTCAGTTTCTGAAGATTTGTTGAGATGGCATTTCAGCTTTCTTTCACGGTTTTGGAATTGGACTCTGATTGACAATTTGTTCTTTGAAGTTAAGCACAGATTCAGAATGCACTGTTTCCTGTCCAGCTAAATCCCACATTAAATCCTTGCTATAATTCCTATTGTCCATTTCAATCAAATCATTTTGGTTTTGTCCAATGATGAAAGTCCTAACTTAGGGATTTTGCTGAGAATGCCAGCTTATCTTCTTCCTCTAGAATTCTCTTCTGTCACTGGCAGTGGGTTATTTGTATATTAACATAATAAAAAATTCCCAAATGTGTGATGTATATGCTTTCCTTTTGGAGAAGCAATACAGATATTGATAGTTGATGTATTTTTATGCATTCATACCATTTTCAGAATACTAGTTTATATTTAAGAGTATATGGTTGCTTATTATCTTATCAATGTCAAGAAAATTAGTTACCTAATCTGGGTTTCAGTTTGCTTGGAGGTAAAATCACAATGATATTTTTACTATAGTATGGGTTTGAAATGTCCCATTAAAGCCCATGTGTTAAAGACTTGATACTCAGATTCGGTACTGCTGGAAAATGGTTTAACTTTTAAGGCACCAGGCCTAAAGGAAAAATTCAAGTTGCTTGGGATGTGTCCTGGGAGGAGATTGTGGGTTGTGGGTCTCTTCCTGTCTCTCTTTGCTTCCTGGTTTCCATGAGATAAACAGGTAATTCCAGAATATGCTCCCTACCAGACGTACCCCCTAGGGGTAGGAGTCATCCTACTCACTATCGCATAGGTCTTTTTGATATTTATATTCTAATAATTATTTGACTTACAAGTATGTTTAGGTAATTTAGGTAATTTGCATATATGAACTGACAAACGGATGCCCATCTCCTGCCCAGAATGGCCCTGCCTCTAGTCACTGCCTTCTTGGAATTCCTCTGCAGTCAGCTCTATCCAGTTTTGTTTCAGGCTGCCAACATTCCAGCAAGCCTTGCTGTGAAGACCTTTGGTGTATAAATGCATCGTTTTGAATTTTGTAGGTGGCTATAAACTGAATGCCATTTAATATTCCAAAAGAACTAAAGCTTTCATGGATCTATATGGGGATTTAAATGATGTCAGCAGAATGTGGCCATTATTGTTGTGGATAACCAATTCTTTTTGTAATTGCTATTTCCCAATACTCCGTGCTCTGAACATGTCCAAGACCCGGTCTCAAGACATCAAGAGTGCAGGCTTCTGGGCCTAGCACTATGAGATGATGATTGTTGCTTTATACTTAGTCTCTGTCTTACTGAGAGTTTTCTTTCTAATTTCTCAGTAAAATACATGTGGCAGTGGCAGAGATGGGTTTCCTCTCCAATGTGACCGGGTAACAAATAGAACAGTTTTTGCTTTTAATCCTGTGGTTACTGGTTTAATTAATTACTCTCTGTGAGATGGCTTTATTTGCACAGTCCATAGAGAACTCACTGGGTGGATATTTGGTGGAGATCTCTGAGTTCAGAGGGCTTAACCCAAATTTGTTTAAACTCATCTAAAAATGAAGCAGTTATCGATTTGCTCAGTATCCCAACACCTTATTCATTGGCAGAATCAGCACATGGTTGTACATCTGCTGGCTTATTCGAATCTCATTTGGATATTAATGTGAGTCTGAATCAGCCTCCCTTTCATGTGTCCCTTGAGTATAGCATCCTGGCCTACTCTCAAAACTCTTGAGTAGTCAAGATTTCTGAGCGTTTGTGGACACACTGGTACCTATCTTTTCAGACCCACTTTGCAACACACACTGCCTGAGTCACTTCTGATATCTGTTCAGTGCATGATGGGAGCTAAAGGAGCTGTTGTCAGATTCCATGTGGTGTGCCCAAATCTGGAGAGTTTGCACACTTGGAGAAAGTAGTCTGAGTTCTGGATGTCCAGTCTCGTTCTCAAATGGGGATATAAACAGAGATGCCAACAGTGCAGCTGGGAGGTCCTAAAGAAGAGAAAGATATCAAATTGCCAGGTAGTGCTTCACTCTTCATATAACTGGATAACTTATCCCCTGTAGAGCCTGGGAATTTCTCAGGATCACGGGAGGGAGAGGATCCCCATCTGGGAACCCAAAACATTTTAGCTGGGTGTCAGTGACTTAAGTCTATAATATTAGCTACTCAGGAGGGAGGTTTGAGAACATGGTCGAAGGCAGCCTGGGCAGACAAGTCCTCATGATTCTCATCAGCAACTCCCTGCCCTCCCCCATAACCTAGAAGTGAAGGAGTGGCAAAGAAAAGCTGAATGATAGCAAGAGGGCCTCAGTTCAAGTCCCACTAGCAGCACACACAGACACAGTACTGGGATTTTCAAGTCAAACATCACTGGCTGTTTTGGAGGTGTTCTTATTTTTTTTTTCCGCCTAAGATTATAGCTATGAGCTTTTGCTGACTGTCCCACCTTGTCAGATTCTTATCCTTCATTTCTACATCTATGTGTTCCTGGAATCTGACTCTCCTGTTTACCTATTCTCCAGTTATATCTTTTCTGGATGTTTTCATGACACAGTCAGTTGAGCTTCTCAAGTCTTTAGCATGGCTGATTTCAGAAGCCTCTGAATTAGCTTCTGGCATGGTTGTTTTCTCCTCTAATCTACCTTAAATATCATAGATATGGCCCAGCCAGTTTCCCAAAGACATTGCTTCTCAAAGCTGCTGGGGAAACTGATGGGGAATGGGTTTGACTACTCTGATGCCTAGATCTTTCCCCTCTTACCTGGTGCTCTGGACCAAGTCATTTGATAGCTTATAGACTCAGTTTTCTCATTTGTAAAGTAAGGATAACATTATCTACCTCAATAGGTTTTTCTGAGGATTAAACAGGAATGTCAATGAAGCCCTCAGCTATAGGAAGCACTCAAGTGTCAAATCTTCTTTCTATTCTCATTCATGTCTGAACTCTTAAAATCAGACCCTGAGACAAGGATCAACATGCAAGTAGTTCATTTGGGAAATCATCCTAGAAAAAGATGGTAAAGATGCAGGGTGAGACAAGGAAGAGAATATAAACAGTAAGGCAAAACCTACTTTTATCCAGGTTGTCATTACAGGCAACTGGGGTAAATCTCCCCTCCCCAGAATTCTCCATGGACAATAAATCTTCCCATGTCCACTAACTTGAACCTCTCCCTTTAGTTCCTGAAACTCAATGGCCCCTATTTTACTGGGCCTATTTCTTCTCCTTCTGAGGAGCAACCTCAGAAGAAAGTGTCTGCAACCTTCCATCAAGGCAGATGTAAGAATTATTTCAGGACACTGACAGAATGTGCTTTCTGGTGATGGGCACCAGTCACTGTTGACTCTACTGAGTAATAGTTCAGCTCTTATTGAGCAGGGCTGATGGAGCAGAGACAGGGCATCAATACTAGGTTAGTTCGAGGCTCTTCAGAAAAGAACAACTCTCATCCCTCATGTCCTTAACTTCTGGAGCCACTGTTGACATGGCTCGGTCACTGGGAATCATGTAAGGTATGTGGGACAAGGTCTTCTCCCAGATTGTGCATAGACTTGGCCTCCCTAAGGTGTGTACTGATTAGAGACAATCCCCTCCCTCTTTGCTAATCAGTTCTCTTCTCATTCACAGCCTGAACATATCTGATAGCACCAAAGCCAGCGCAGACTCCAAGTCAATTCATGTTTATTAGCAATGCTGCCCTGTCTCTGTATCACTTCTAGTCTTTACAAACAGAGGCTTTCCTGGTCCCATGTTTAGTGAGCAATTGTGCCTCATAGGACCCTTCTTACGGTTAGGATACTTTGTTCTTCTGTTGTCATCCTTCAATTTCCAATGTAAGCGTTGTGTAATCTCAGCTAGAGATTTTCTATTTGTTCTCACTGTGTCTGTTCTAGGAAGATGATTCCTCCTCATATGTGATTAATCCCCCTTGATCCCTTATTTTTCAACTTCTTTGTCCTCTGTGCCAAGGTGAAAGTCTTTGTTTATTTGTCCTAAACATGTCTAGATGATTAGCAGCAAGAGCTTCATTTCCAATTCCCCCTCCCGCCCCCCCCGCCCCACTGCCAACTGTAATATGCAGTCATACGAGTCACTTTATTGCATCAAGTAGGCATTGACAGTGTTCTGTGTTTATCGACCATAGCTAGGTATGGGGGACCTCAGGGAAGCATAAAACCTGAGGCTGATAGAATCCTCAGCCACTAAACAGTTAAGTAACTGGACACCAATTCAAATTACCCTGTGTGTTACAAGCCATGTTGTGATTTTATGGTGGCTTGGATGCAGAGAACAGCTTGCACTGGAGTGAGGATCAGGGACATTTTTTTTTTTTTGTATGAGGAGAAGCTGTTCACCTTTATTGATACTGCCAAAAGCATGCCTCAGATATGACCATTTTCCAAAGGATGAAAGGAGCTCATAAAAACATACACTTGTAGTGTCAGTACCTTTTAGTGGATAAAGACTGAAGTCATCAGGGGAAAGGGTGCTAAGATGGAGCATAGGTGAAACCAGGTGCAGCATTGCAGTTATCCTCTCTCTGTGGTTCATGGACAGCTCTTGATTCTCCTAGGAAAGAAGAGTGAACATAGACATATAGCAATGTCAAACGAGGAAGTGTGGCCAAGATGTGATATTCATGCTGTGCACCGAAAATGGAGAAGTGGATTTAGTCATATATTCACCAGCTCAAGGACCTCTGTTGCTCAAACTCTAGTCCCTTTAGAGATCAAATGGATACAGTAAGGCCCAATGCTCTAGACATATAAAATAAGGCATCCAATGCAAGTCAGATTGTTGGCATAAATCAGTGTTATCTAAGGCCTTAGGTATTCTAAGATGCTATTATCAGGTGGAATACTCAAAGGTCTTAAGCTTTATTTCTCGTAAGTATAGGTTCAGGGCCATTCTTAAAGAATTTGCTGATTTGGAGCAGTCTTGGTCAGATGAGTTATCCCTTTATTGGATATCACTACTCTTACCCTATATCCTATTATAAATCAGTGCAATAATAGAAGGAAAGATCTCACTCCTCTGGCAAATTTAGTCTAAATCCTAAATTTGCAAAAGGGAGGATCACAAAGGAAAAGTCATCTCTGTTAGAAATATTCTCTCTGTTGTTCTCCAGCTAGAAAGGTGGTTTTTCTGCAAGGAACCCAATAGAACTGGAAATACCACTGTTGAGAGCTTTCTATGATAGGACATTTGCATGTATAATTTTGTTCCTAGCTTCTCTGGAAGATATTTACATTCAACTCTGGTGTCAGACTTGACACCAGGTGGAAGACTCCTTTAAGACAGACACAGTGACATGTTCGTGTTGGTAGCTTTTGGGCCTACTGCCCACCTCATAAAGTATGTGTTCAAAGGGGTTGATAGTATATGGGCATACGTGAAGAAACATTTACCCCTGTGGTAAATGATGTCAAAGCCAGAAATAAAGTCCAGATATTGTTCTACACAATTCCTGTGAGCAATACTGTGAAAACCAGCAGAAAGGATGTCCGCTGTCTCAAAGTCCATACTTTTAAGTACTTTACCATATTTACCCTCCATCACTAATGCATTTTACCCACTCCCTCCTGATGCTACTCACCCCTAAATCTATTTTACATTTGTCATTCATTATCCTCAGCTTTTTAATAGCACCAATTAGTTACAAAAGGGATTTTTATTTTGATAGATCCACCTTTATCACCTTCCGTTACTCTCCTGAATCTTCCCATTTTAAAACCAGTCTAAGAAAGATTTATGTTTCCATTTTCACCCTTGTACATAAAGTATTTTAATTATATTCACCCTTTACTCCTTCTGCTTGCTCTTCCTTACTTCTACTAGTAGTCATATCCCAGATAAAGTGCTTCCAGATGATTCCTTGGGTTGATTTTTTAGTTTCTCAGAAAAAATGACACTGGAATGTTGATGGAGGATGCCCTTGAATCTATAGATTGCCTTTGGAAATATTGCCATTTTTAAAATACTAATTCTGCTGGTCCCTGATGTGAGAGGTCTTTTTATCTTCTGAAACCTTTTTTAATTTTTTTCTTTATGTCTTTCACAGCCTGTTAATTATTTGTATGTAGAAGATATACTGATTAATTATAATAATATAAAATTATTGTTAATTTTACATTATGCTACTTTGCCTAAATTATTTATCAGATTTAAGAATGTTGTTGGCAGAATCTTTACCGCTCTTTAAGTATAGTATCATATAATCTTCAAATAGGATATTTGCCTATTTGTAGCCCTTTCTTTCTCTTGTCTTATTGCTTTGTCTAACAATTCTATCACTATCTTTTTTGTTTTTTGTTTTTGTTTTGTTTTGTTTTCTTTTTTTTTCTTTTATTTGTGAACATACTGTACAGAGGGGTTACAATTACATGGGCAGGATAATGCGTATATTTCTTACCAAGCATTGCAGCCTCCTCCTTTGTTTACCCTTCCCAGCCTCCCCTCTCCTCCCCCCAGTCCCAATCCTTCTCCCCCTCCCCCCCCCCCCCGCACCGACGTTGTAAAGCTCGTTTTGGACATGACAACTTGTACTTCTCATTGTTGCAACAGGTCCACCTGTATCCTTAAATGACTTGTTTTTCCCCATCTCCTCCACAAGTTATACTAACATCAAATATAGTGAAAGCAGGGGTTATACTGTGAGGGAGGGACACACAAAGCAACAAAGAAATAATCTTATAAATGCGTTAGAAACACATGCATGAAAGAAAAAAAACATTAAAATACATATCTAAGGGTTCATTTTCCTGACATCACATTATCTGACCTTTTCCGCTTGACTCATACATATACTAGATATTGCAAATAAGGGAAACCATGGGACCTATGTTTCTTTGGGCCTGGCTTACTTCACTTAATATAATTTTTTCCAAGTCTTTCCATTTCCTAACAAATGGGGCAATGTCATTCTTTCTGATGGAGGCATAGAATTCCATTGTGTATATATACCACATTTTCTTGATCCATTCATCTACTGAGGGACATCTGGGTTGGTTCCATATCTTAGCTATGGTAAATAATGCTGCAATAAACATAGTTGTGCTGGTAGCTTTAGTGTGGTCTTGTTTGTAATCATTTGGGTAAATGCCCAAAAGTGGGATTGCTGGGTCATAGGGGAGTTCTATGTGAAGTCTTTTGAGGAACCTCCATACTGCTTTCCAAAGTGGTTGAACAAGTTTACATTCCCACCAACAATGAAGTAAGGTTCCTTTCTGTCCACATCCCCTCCAGCATCTGTTGTTGTTAGAGTTCTTGATTTTTGCCATTCTAACTGGAGTGAGGTGGTATCTCAATGTTGTTTTGATTTGCATTTCTTAATTCTATCACTATCTTAAATAAGAGTGGAGAGAATGACAATTCTTTGTCTCATTCGTGATTTTAGAGGAAATGGTTTTGGTACTTTTTTGCCCATTTAGTATGATATAGGTTTATTGTACACAACCATTATGTTGCACATTCCTTCTTTTATCATAAAGGGATGATGAACTTTGTGAAAGAGTATTTCTGTATCTATTGAAACAATCTTGTGTGATTTTAGTCCTTTATTCTGCTTATGAAATGTATTATGTTAATAGATTTGCATGTATCAAGCCATCCTTATATTCTTGGAATGAAATCAACTTGATTATGATGTATGATCTCTAAAATATACTGTTGAGGTCACTTTATGTGTGTTTTATTTTCTATGTTTATCAGAAAGCATTTCTTGTAATTTTCTTTTATCATTGTGGGGTTATTTGGTTTCTGTATCAGGTAATCATAGTGGGGCAACTTCAGGCTTGTGGACTAGACTTGGAGATGTGTAGAAGGGTCTTTGAGCTCAGTTGGTGGGACAAGGATCACATTACTAAGTGCTCCCACTTCTTGACAACCACGAAACAGCCCTGGCTTGTCTTCAGTGAGCTTTTCGTTTCCTATCTAGGCCTCTAGTTCAATGTTTCATTTTTAGGGCAAAAGCCAATGTCAGTTGTGTATATACATTAAGTGCTTGCTTAGCCAGTGGATTTGGAGCTGTCATCGCCTGGCTTTCTCATTCTTACATCCATCCTTTGACTTGAGCTGGAGCTGCAGTCACTCAATGGCTTCCTTCCACTATTCAGTGCATGGCTTTCTGGCCTATGCTTGGCTCTCCATGCAATCATTTTGTTTGCATAATGCTACTCATTGGTAGCTCTTACCCCAAACAACAAAATAGAGCAAATAAACAAACAAAAATGGGTCTGGGATTGTCAAAGGATTAAAAAATTCAGTTCGGTACTCTATCTGGAAATCAGTTTCGGGGTCTGCTCTAGCAAATTTTCTCTTTCTTTTTCAGTTGTGGGGCTTGAGCTCAAGGTCTGGGAGTGGTCTCTGAGCTTTTTCCTGTCAGGGTTAGCGCTAACCACTTTGAGCTACTTCTGGTTTGCTAGTGGTTAACCGCAGATGAGTCTTATGAACTTTCCTGCCCAGGATGTCTTTGAGCAGCTATGCTCAGATCCCAGCCTCCTGGGGAGCTAAGATCAAGGGAGTGAGCCATGGTACCCGGCTCTATTTGTTTTTCTTGCAGAATGCATGTTCAGTATTTAACATTTTTTTCTGTCACTATCTTATATTCCCTCTCCCTCCTTAGTTTACAAAATTGATTGCCTTTCCTTGTAGCCAATGTCTTATTTCTGGTTTATGGATAAATGGGAATTGAGTGCCTGCCTGCAATTCACTATTTTTGTTCTCTTCTTTCACTCTTTTATAGTTGTTCGGTCCACCAGTTGATCTTGTTCATCGGTCAATAAACACATGCATTTTGAAACCCAGGCATATGTGAAAAAATTTACTTGTCTTTCAATATAATTAGTTTCCTATAATCCTATGAACTTAATATAATGTATTTAAAAATAGTACTTAAATAATCCTCGTTTTGCTAGACTTTTTTCCAAAAGTGTCAATAGCCCCAAATTGGTTAGAAAGCACCCATTTCTTAGTCGTAGTTCTTTGTGATTCTCCCAACACCTGTGCATTTTTCTAACAAGGTAATTTCTAAGGTGATGGAATAGTCCTTCGAATGTCTGTCTCAATAACCAAGTCAATGTACATTCCAGAGAAGAGCTGAGTTCTGTTTGTTTGACTACTTTGGGGATCAGCAGGTGACCAGTCATGTCTGCGGAATGAATTGCTAAGTGTTGAATAAATGATGCAGAGGACTTTTCAATAAGTATGCTGGCATCAAGGTTGTGGTTGTATATTTTTCACTCGTTCAAAGTACTTGTCTTTGGGGAAGCCATGTATTCACTCTTCTTGGTCTTCCCTTGCTAGTGTTTCCAGAGTCCTCGGTTAGTTACCTTCTTGGCCTGGTTCTGAAAGCACTGCTAAGTAATTCAGTCCATAAAAATCAATCAGATTAGAGTTGTGACCCTCTTTGATTGTCTAGCTTTTTGTTTATGATCAGCTCTGGGTGACTTTCAGCAAAGAGACATCAAAGACAAAACTACTTTTAGAACATTAAAAGTTATGCCAAAGAAGCTACTCAGAAGTATGTGTTTCACACTTGAAAAAGGATTCTAGATAAAGGATGGTAATAGCAACTTTGTTGGAATAAGTTTATAGTTTTCCAAACACATCACATTAAATTGACAAGAACATATGTAAAGGTGATTTTTCTGTTTATAAAATAACATCAGTTTTTGATTTGCTACTCTTTTTCTTTGTAAATTATGCTGCCCTTCAACTCTCAGTCCTCTTGTCTCTGCCTTCTGTAGTGGTGGGCTTGGATTACAGGTACATGCTATCTCTTCCAGGTGACTCTAGACTTCTATTTGTGGCAGTCTTGCAGAAGTTTCAGTAGCCCCTCCATCTGAATCAACAAATTCTATGGTATATTTCAGTCTGGCTGCCACAGTCAACAGTCCCCCAAACACAATGCAGTTACTTTTCTTGCAATTTCTCCTTCTGGAGGTATAAGTGTTGAAGGTCTAATGCTTGAGTCAGTCTATCAGGTATTTTACTGTTGTACAACACATATTCAACCCCATTGACATTTGATCAGAGATTTACATATTCATGAACTCCCTGAAGGGTGAGCATTGCACTGTCCCATATTAAAGATTCCCTTCACTAATCAGGGTTCTTTTATCTCATACTAGATAGGATTAGACACATCTATGGAGAATTATAAGAATTTAGATTGATGCTTTTCCATTAATATCCCTTTTTATTCATTCCTCTGGTGTTCAAGGAATGAAAGCCACAAACAAATCTTTCTTGTAATGCTGCTTTTAATTTCATAGGAAACAAATAAACAACACAAACACTAAGAATTAACAAAGGCCCAATGAAGGTTAACCATAGAACAGTTTCCCTCACTATTCTCTGACCTTTGGCAGATCAATTGTAAAGATCTATCCATTGAAGATTATTAAAGATGTACTTTGTAAAAACTGCTTCTTGAGAGCTCTCTAGGCTTAAAGAAAACAATATTGATTTATTTGGTTTCCAATCCAATAAGCTATGTGTTAATCATCATCCACTGCAGATAGTTCAAAGGAGAAAAAAAACACTGGAAAGAGAAAAGTCTCTATGACAACTTGAGATGTCTCAAAAATCTCCTTTTATATTTAAATTCCCAGGCTGTGGATGTATCAATTTGGAGATTCATATTTGTATAATTTGTTGACATGCTCCTGGGGGCTAGCAGATTTGAATCTGTTAATTATGTAATATAATTATGGCAAGAAACATCTGTGCCTTTTCTCCTGCCCTACATTAATAGAGAGATGCATTTACATAGTAGTGGGGAGCATGATTTTTACTTTTAAAAGTGTATAAAAATGTATTTAGCTGGGAGTCAGTGGCTCACACTTATAGTCCTAGTTACTCTGGAGGCTGAGATCTGAGGATCATAGTTTGTAGCCAGCCCAGGCAAGAAAATTTGTCCAATAAAAGAGCAAAAAGTCCAAAGTGGAGTTGTAGTTCAAGTAGTAGAGTACTAGCCTTGAGCAAAAACAGTTCAGGGACAATGTCCAAGCTCTGAGTTCAAATCCCAGGACTATGACATACAGATAAAAAAGTATATGCTCTTTTGCTATCTTACTTAACTTTAGCAAAAATGTAATTTTTGTTATATGACCTCTCCACTACTTCAAAAGACACAATAAGAGAAAGTACATTTGCAAGGTGATAGCCATAATTATTTGTAATCCAATCATGGAAGTGATATTCCATCATTTTTGTCATGTTTTTGTAAACACTAGGTATAGCTCATAAATTGGATAAGAATTCAGAAGATATGAATTTCAGAAGTTGGGAATCACATATACATGAATCCTACCACGATATTGTTCATGCATAGAAAGTCAATCCTCCTTAATTTCTGCCAGACATTTACAACTAGTGGGTCTTGTTATGACTTTCCCAGGTGCTTTGCCTCTTTGCATTTTTGATGTTGATTTCCACCTCGGAAATGCTCCTCTCTTCATTTCCTGGAAATTGCTTCAGCTTCTTTTTGTCCCCATAGTTTGGCATTTGATGCATGGAGTTCTACCTAACTCCAACAGGGGTTCTTAGTCTCTGTCTCCTCTGTGACACCTGTACCTTTGCACATACAATTTTTCAGGCAAATTGTTGCATATCATTGAACTTCAGTATCTCCATGTGAGGATTTTTTCTTCTATGTTGCTTCTTCTTTGGTTATACAGATTAAATTTTAATTATTCTTTTATTCATGGGCTTTGCTCAGTAATTATCTCAAAGAAAACACTGTACATGGTGCTTTTTTGTGGCCAGATAATAGAAGGCAGTTGATAATTGCACTATATTTTAATTTCTCTATTCAGTCTTTGGAACTTATGACCTGAGTACCTGCTATGTGTTATTCAAATGAAGAGATTCACGAACTCTAGAAAATAAAATACCAAACAAACCTCACAAGGTAGGTATTGTCTCTACTGTCTTTAAAGGTTTGGAAATTGAGGTTTAAAAGAGGTTAATTAACTTTCCTGAGCCTCTTCTCCTCAGCTCTCTTCTAGCTAATGGAGTCATTAAACACACTTTTGGTCAATGACAGGCAATTAGATGTCTGCTGGTGTGGACTCTAGAAAAACTTTTGTTTTCCTGATTAAAAATGGGCCACCTCAGCTGGAACATCTTACTTTTTGTCTTTTTCTTTCTTTCTGTTTTTCTTTAGGACCTGTAGTAATCTTTGGAAGTCCAGTGGACATCTTATAACCACGAGGCTTCAGGCATGAGGACACTCAGGAGAGAAGAGAAACTGAAAAGAGGGAGCCTGGAATCTTGACATCTGTGATCAGCTGCATTGGCCTTCCTAGACTTGTAGTTAAGTGACGAAAAGTATTCCTTTATTGTCTTCCTTCCTTCCTTCCTTCCTTCCTTCCTTCCTTCCTTCCTTCCTTCCTTCCTTCCTTCCTTCCTTCCTTCCTTCCTTCCTTCCTTCCTTCTTTCTTTCCTTCCTTCCTTCCTTCCCTCCTATCAAATCTTAACTAATATTAGTGAGTGTAGAGCTTGTACTCAAATGAAAGTCTTTACACAACATTGAATATTAACTTCACTTTGTCATAATCTATTTTCATATCACATAATTCATCTAACTAATATAAACAGAAAGAGACAGATCAAGGATCCATTGACCAGTTGTACTCTCTGTTCACATTTTTTCATAGGTAGGTGAGATGATCAGAGACTACATTCCTAGTCTTAAGGGCAGAATTTGGATGATCTAAGAGGAAGAGACCAGGGGCAGTGTCATCTTGAGCAGGAAGAATGACTTGAATATCATCAGTGAAGGAGAAATATGAATGCTTGCATTCTTGCCTGCTTCCTTTTACTTTCACATCTTCTGTGGGAAAAGCCATTGTATGCTTTTCCCGAATCTTTAGCAAAGAGTTTGATGAGTCATAACATCATTATAAGTAATGATCAGGAAGTAAAGATCAATGCAAGAGGAATGTTGAGGGTTCTCTGGCAAGAAAAAGCACTACCAAGCTAAGCCAGGCAATGGAGTAGAGTTGAGTTGGGCAGTCAGGATGAGCTGCTGTCTGTGTGCTCACTGGTGGCTCAAATGCACTTAGTGAAGGCTTTGTCCCAATCCTTACACTAAGATACAGTGCTGCTGTCAGGAAATCCCAGGGTTGTCCTCATAATCAGATAGAATTCTGACAAGCATAAGAACCAGCCTCCTGAGCTATTCAGGACCTTTATAAAATACTTTCCTTAGAGTTAGAGGGTGTTTGCACAGATTTCGTGTCCAACAAAGTCTTGACTGGCTAGTCTACATTCCTTCAAATACACAATTTCTTCTGAGGGGGCAATTAGGCCTGGCAATAGTTTTCAGCTTTTTCATTGCCTAACTATTTTTTTTTTTTTTGGTTTTTGCCTACACAGATTAAAAACAGTATCACTATCCTTTGACAGCTTTGCCCAGAAGACTTAACAAAAGCAAGCGCATTTAGGATATTTCCTTAACATCTTTCAAACTTTGCCTGTGCAGTGACTTGGAAGTGATAATTCTTGCTAGATTATGCACTAGTTATTCACATATTGTAGACTCAGGTAGCAATGCCCGTCCTGAATAACTATTGGAACTCATTTTCCTGTAGTAAATTTTGTCACAAAGAATTGTTATTTAGGTTCTTCCTAAATTTCTTTTATCAAGATGGTTTTTATTCACAAACTGCTTTGTTGAATGACATCTCCTTTGTACAACCACTTAAAGATAATAAAAATATATTAAAAAAAACCTCTGCAAAAAATTAATTTTATTTTTAACATTTTACCAGCATATACTAGTTATACAGGGTTCATTATATTTCATGCATCTATACAATATTTTCTGCTAAAATTCATCCCCTCTAATTATTATCCCTTGTATTCATCCCTTTCAATATCAACAAGTTTCATTGTTCTATTTCACACATGTATATAAAGTGTTTCTACCATGTTGCCTTCCATTATCTTTTCTGTTTGTCCTTTTCTTCCCATTGGTCCCACTTCCCCAACAAAACCTGTTTACATTCCTGCCATTCATTTTTAGTGTATATCAATTGTACAATTTGATTCACTATGATATTTCACACACATTTTTAACATTATGACCAGGCGAATCCTTCTATTGCTCTCTCTTCCTCTCATCTTCCCACCTCCCTTATTCACTCACTTCTAGTGAATTTTGTTATGTCATCTTCATATATAGATGCAATGCTATTCTACATTATTTATCACTCACCATTCCTTTACCCTCTCCCCTCTTTCTCATATTCCTTCCCAGTCTCACATTTATAATCATGTTCTCTATGTGTCTGTCTCTGTCTCTCTATGTTTGTATGAATGTATGTATGCATGTATGTGTCTGTCTGTCTGTCTCTATGTATGTATGTATCTGTCTGTTTACTATTTATCTCTTTCAGGCTAAATTTCTTTGATTGGATAATTCTATGTGCTCCTTTGTGGTGGTTTAGTTTCAAAATATCCCCCAAAGGCTGCTGTGTTCAAAGTTTGTTTTCCAGCAGGTGGAGAATGAGATTTTTAACACTAGATCTATAAGGTTTTGCCTCTATCAAGGAGCTGATTTCTTGATGGATTCATAATATGATGACATTATTGGAAGGTGATGGAGCTCAGTCTCAAACACAGGTGTTCTCTCAAGATTACTTCTTGTTATAGGATCCTCTTTCTACTCTCCACACACACACACACACACACACACACACACACAGGGAGCCACAGGATGCCTTTTTTCACTTTCAATAGCCTCAGTGCTAGGGCAGCCACACAAATGCCTGCACTGAGTCTAGGTCTCGTGGGGATGTGTGCATATGTGGCTGGCAGATGGGCAGTTTGCCAGCAGGGCCGTTGCGGTGTCTTATGGTAGTATGGTCAGCTTCCCCTTCTTCTCTTGGGGACCTAGGGATGGGACTTGGGCCCCTCTGCTTCTTTACGTGGGTGACGCTCCTTTCACTGTGATTTTCTGTGTTTGAACATCTGTTCTGTGGTTCCCAATGCTCTTCCCTTCTTCTATCTCTTCAAATACAGTCTTTCCCGAGTTACCTGACTCCTTTCACTCACGGAATCACAACAGGGAACACTTCTAATCTGCCGCCTTGGCTCCTTCCTCCAGCTTTCTCCTTGCCCAGAATTCGTTGGCTATTTAATATCTTTCATCTTGGTATATAAATTTTAGGACTTTTGTCTCTTTGTAACTATTATCCTTGGAATTTGGATCAGGGATGCACCACTTTAAGTCACATGAATTGTTAACAATATTGATTACGGCAGTCATGAACATAGACTATCTCTTTATTTGTGTAATATAATTTCTTTCAGTGTTTTATAGTATCAGCGTATAAGCCTTTCATCTCAATTTATTAATTAGCTCTGACTTTATTATTATTATTATTATTCTTTTAGGCATGGGCTTTGAACTGAGTGTCTCTTGCTTGCATGGTTTGATTGCTCATGGCTATTGCTCTACTAGTTGAGCATACTGCCAACCTGATTTTTTTTTTTTTTTGCTAATTATTTTAAAGATAGGGTCTCAAAGAGTTTCATGCCTTGATTGACTTCAAACCATTCAGATGTTACCCTTCTAAGTAGCTAAGATTGCAAACATGAGCCACCAGTATTAAACTAAGTTCTAAGACTTTGTGTGTGTATAATGGCTTTAGAGTTTTTCACATGTAGAATTATGCCATTTAGAGACATAGGTAATTTTGTGTATTCCTTTTCTAACTTGGATATTTGATTCTCTTTTTTTGACAAATTGGTCTGGTTAAAATTGAAGTCAATCTTAGAGGAAAAGATTTTTAACTTTTTACCATTGAGTATGATTTTTCACTATAGTCTTGTGTGTCCTGAATATTTTAAATCATGAAATTATATTACATTTTGGCAATTTTTATGTATCTGTACCTAAAGTCTTTATCCGTAATGTTTTTTGAAATGATGATGTACCTTTTGTTCTTTGTTCTGTATGCAGTACATCATAAGAGTGTGTTTTGTGTATTGAATTATCCTTTCAGTCAAGGATAAGTTCAGTTTATTCATATTATACAATTCTTTTTATGTGCTGTTGAATTCACGTTAGTGACATTTTGTGAAAGGGGTTTGAATATATGTTCATCAGGGATCTTGGCCAGTATTTTTCTTTTCTTTTTTTCTTTTGCTCACTTTGGTATTATTGTTGTGCTGACTTCCTAAAAGGAGTTAGGAAATACTACCATTTTTTGGAAAGAGTTTTAAAGGATTGATATTACTTCTTCTTTAAGTATTTGTTAAAATTTGCCTGTGAAATCACCTAATCCTGATCTTTTCTTTCTTGGGAAGTTTCTGATCACTAATTCAATCTCCTTATTTACTACTGGTCTGTTTAAACTTCTGTTAATTCTTTTTTAAAAAATAATTATTCTGCTATTCATTTATTTATTTGTCAGTCCTGGGGCTTGAACTCAGGGTCTGGGCACTGTCCCTGAGCTTCATTTGGTCAAGGCTAGCACTTTACCACTTGAGTCACAGTGCCACTTTTGGCTCCCCCCTCCCCCCGCCCCCCGTGTATGTAGTATTGAGGAATTGAACCCAGGGCTTCATGCCTTCTACATAAGCACTCTATCACGAGGCCACATTCCCAGCCCTCTGTTAACTTTTAATTCAGTTTTCATATGTGGAATTTTTTTTCAATTTCTTCATTTCTTTTCTCAGTTTCTTCTGTGTTGTGAAGTTTACTGGATTGAATACTCAGTGAGAATGTAGTTACTCTTACATAGAGATGAAAAGGAAGAGTTCTTATACTACCATCTTCTGAATTGTTCACAGTAAACTCTCCTGACTGTGGTCAGTACCTGTCTTGTGTTACATTCCTTAAGAATGAAAAAATGAGCATGACTGCATTTTGAAAAAGCAAAGAGGTGTGCTTACTCAAAGCACATGCACCAATTGGAGCAATGCAGAGGTTATCATGGTCCCAGCACAAGGAAAAGCAAAGGGGGCTAAGAAAGAAAAAAGAATGACCAGGCAGAAGATGCTGAAGACAAATTTAAGCTAGTGTGAAATTTCTTGGGGGATCATATTCAGTAAGAAATTTTAGATGAGGTTAGATATGACATCAAGATAGCGTTCCACCCTGAAGACAGTTTGTAATTCTTTTTTATTTATTATTCATGTATTCGTTATAATTATTCATTCATCAAGCATTTACTGGGGCCCTAGGCTCTATGCCAGAAAAATGAGGATGACCAGAGAACAATTTCTGCCATTGAGTTGCTAGGAAATTTGAAAGGGAAGGAAATCTGAAGCCGAAATCTTATAGTATATAAATTGGTTATTATGAATTATTATAAATACATTAACAGAGAACTTTGGGAGCTCAGGGGCAAATAGATAACACTTAAAAATGGTATAAATGGGATCTGGAGCTCCAGATTATCTCATTAGTAACTAATTAATTAAGCAAGTCCTCACCCTGGTACCAGACTCTCTGCTGGTGACATGCTGGTGTGAAAATGAGATAGATACATTTTTCTTTTAATTTTTGAGCATTTTGGGGGTATGGGGAAGAAGGCATAAGAAATAGAGGTATGTGTAGTGATTTGAGAAGGTAGAAAATAATTAACTTAGGCTGCCTGGAAAATAGAATGTGGAAGGCTAAACAGGATTTTTCTTTTGGTTTAGTTAAGTCACATTGAATTCAATTGTTGATAAAAGGTCCCTAACACCAAAGGTTCACTAGCTATACATCATTTTTATTTCACTGTACACTTGAAATTCTTTACTGAAATGATCATATAGAGACTACAGACAACAGACTCTTTGATGGTATAAATACAAAAGATATGTTCTCATTTTGTTTTTTTGTTTTTTTTTTTTTTGGGTCCGGTAGTGGGGCCTGAACTCTGGGCCTGGGTGCTGTCCCTCAGCTCTTCAGCTCAAGGCTAGTGCTCTACCACTTGAGCCACAGCGCCACCTCCGGCTTTTTTCTTTTTGCTTATGTGGTGCTGGGAATCGAACTCCGGGCCTCAGACATGCAAGGCAAGCGCTCTACCACTGAGCCATCTTCCCAGCCCAAAAGATATGTTCTCTACATTAGCAATGCTACACTTGAGCGAGAAAGATCATAACAATATTGGCAATAAAGAGATCCTTACTAGAAAAAAAATGGGAATGTTTATAATCTACAAAGTGAATAAGCTTAGCGCTAGGGAATAAGTTGTTATATTTTTGCTATTGCATATATACTATTTTCTCTTATTCCTTTGTTTCCTACAACTTTCTGTTAAGCTACACATTGATTTTTTTAAATCTAAATGACTTTTATGATTAGTATATGCTAATAAAACAGAACAGTGAGCTTGAACTCTTTAGAGATGCTATAGGGTGAGAAAAATTGTATAATCATTTAATCACTATTTATTCTCATTTATATATTTAAGTATCCTATATAATGCAGTAGCTACAATTTCTTTCATTCATTTATTCATGGGTTTATTTGTTTAGTCACTCAGTGCCTTAAAAGAATCTATTCGGATTTGTTTTTGCCCTTCCCCTCCACAAATTATACCATCAAAAACAGTGAAAGCATGGATTATACTGTGGGGGAGGGACATGCAAAGCAACATAGAAATCATCTTATAAATAAGTTAGAAGCAATTGCATGAAAGGAAAAAAAAAAACCAAAAAAATTTGGATACTTATCTTGGACTAGGGATACAGGTGGACCCATTGCAACAATGAGATGTACAAGTCTTTATGTCGAAAAACGAACTTTACAACTTTGGTGGGGGGTGGGGGGAGCATAGGGAGGGGGGGAGGGGGGAAGGGATGGGAAGGGGAAATAAAGAGGAGGCAACAATGCTTGATAAGAAATGTACTCGTTATCTTGCCCATGTAATTGTAACTCCTCTGTACGGTATTCTCACAATAAAAAATAAAATTAAAAAGAAAAGAAAAGAAAAAAAAGAATCTATTCAGAATATTGTATATGGAGGAGCCAATGGTGGAGGGGTAAAGATTAGCTACAAAAAATGTATCCAAGTATCTCTTGTTTGTATGAGGTTTTAAAATCTAGAGAAGAAAAACAAAATTATATTATTTATGTAAAATGTAGATGAAAAAGTATGCTGTAGTGATTCCAGTTGCATTTCAAAGACATTGGTAGAATTAAAGGAAGCTTTCTGGTTAGGGCCTTCACAGTGACATCAGTGGCTCATTAAGAGACAGATGCGGTCATTGCTCTATATGGACACTTTGACCTAACCACAACCATTTTGTGTCACAACTGCCATTTTTGCTTCTCACTCACCCTGGTTAGTTTTCCACAACAGAGTTTTCCAGTATACTTTCATACATAAAACTAACAGAGTGTTACATGAAACTTTAGACCTTGCTTCTATCAGTACCAGGAACATGCTGAATGCCCTTAATAAGCTTGAGATAAAGTAGGTATATTTTAGCTTTGAATTGATTGCTTCTAGACACTTTATAAACTTCCTACTTCTGACCTAATTACAGAGATCCACCTAGCTTTGCAGCTACTGGATTCACGTGTCTACCAGTATTTCCTCCAAAATATTGTATTCTGTACAATTCTCTGACTCATGCAATGCAGCAAGAAGAACCCAGCACGTGCCACACGGATGACTGCCCTACACTCCTAGACGTTTCAGTCTCCAAAACTGTCAGCTAAATATACTCTATTCCGTATATGTTTCTGAGTTTCAAGCATTTAAACATATTTTTATTATAATTAAGTAGTTGTACCAAGGAGTTGCCATGTACCAAACAGTTGATGAATACAGCAATCTTGATCAATATTATTTATCCCTTTCACCATTCGCATCCACCTCTCCTAACCCACCCTTTCTCTCACTTACCTTAATTTTAAGTCATGTATTTATTTTTTGCAATTTAACAAAACAGTTCATGTGTGTGCAATGCATCTTGTTCTGTCACACCACTTCAGCTTCTTTACCCCCTTTTCACTCATCCTTTCCCTTATATTTTTCAATTCTGTGGTATATACAATGAATTCTTGCCTGCATTCTTCCCATTTCCCCTCTTGCAAGTGCCTATTTTCTGGTACTTATTTTGTAGGGCTTTGACTTAGGGATAAAAAAAATTAACCTTCCCCCCAAATAAACTCATAAATAACTAACAACCCAATTAATCAATAGGCTAATGACTGAAAGAGACCTTTCTCAGAAGAAGAAGTAGAAATGCCCAAAAGACACATGAAGAAATGTTCAACATCTCTGGCCATATATGAAATGCAAACATCACTGAGATTCCCCCTCACTTCAGTTCAGATGGCCACTATCAAGAAAACTAACAATAATCTGGGTACTGGTGGCTCATGACTATAATCCTAGCTACTCAAGAGGCTGAAATCTGAGGATCTCAGTTAGAAGCTAGTCTGGGCAGCAAAGTTCATGAGATGCTTATCTCCAATTAAGTACCAAAAAACTGAAAGTGACTGTGTGACTCTAAGTGGTTGTGCACAATCCTCGAGCTTTTTTGCCTTTTAAAAAATTTTTAGCCAACAAAGCTCAAGGATAACGCCCAGGCCTTGGGTTCAAGACCTGTAACTGACCAGAAAAAAAATAAAAGAAGAGAAAACCAACAACCACAAATGCTAGCGTGGATGTGGCCAAAAGGGAATTCTATCACACTGCTGCTGGGAATGTAAGCATGGAAATTCCTCAAGAAACTAAACATAGAGTTACCCTATGACTCAGCAACTCCACTCCTGGACATTTATCCAGTTGAGGCATAAACAAGGCCACATCAAAGCATGATCATATTCACTGCAGCATTATGTACCAGAGCTAAGATACAGGAATCAGCCCAGATGCTCCTCATGGGACAAATGAATCAAGAGAATGTGGTAGATATACACGATGGAATTCTTCCCATCCATCAGAAAGAATGATATTGTACCATTTGTAAAGAAATGGAAAGACGGAAAAATTATATTAAGGGACATAATCCAGACCCAGAGAAATGTAGGTTGCATGGTTTCTCTCATTTATGGTAGTTAGAATGTGCCTATAAATCACACTGCTTGGTAAGCAAGGGGTTACAAAAGAATTAACTGAAGCGTAATAGATGCTATGGAGAACACAAATAGTATAATTCTTTAAAAAAATACTGAATGTCAAGCATTTTTGTCATAGCAATAGGAAGTGGAGTCATACAGACTGGGCAGAAGGCAAGGGTGTGAAACCAACTAATTTTGTCCATTGAAAGATAGGGAGGTTGCTGATAACAAAAGATCATGCACCTTGTGAAGTGTGACCTTTCTGAAGAGTTTAAACCAGAGGAAGAACATGGATTTTTTTTTGAAAGTTATTTCCGGCAAGTAAGAAGAGGTAAAATGAGGTCTTTTCGATAGTTGAAGGTAGAATCTACTGGGTCTATTTTCTACATCTTCCCTCTCATCTTCCTTCTTGTGCTGCCCCCGCTCAAATGCCTACACATTATGAATATACTCTAGTAAGAAATCACTGCCATCCTATCTTTTGGCCAAGAAACCAGAAAATCATTCCAGTCTTAAATCTTCATTGCTGTTTTGATGGCTGTTATACGGAAAGCTGACATCTCTACTGACTTATCTGCTTTTCTCACTCACTACTGCTTTTTTTAAAAGGCATTTTAATTATCTCAAAGATTCCATTAGAATACATGAACAGAATCGTAAGTTCTTCCAAACCAGCATTCTCCAGTGGTTTACATTATTTTTGACAGTGGCGTGGATCTTATAGGCCTATATCTCTGATGAACATTGTCTCTTCATTTCTTGGTTAATATCTTGGTTTACTATTTATCCTTGTGGCCATTCATCTTCCTGATCAATCTGAGTGATTGGTAATCTGCAAATAAATCCCCTTGGCTCCCTGTGCCATTTTACTGATCATTAACCAATAGATTGAATTCCTTTTCAAGGTTAGTTGAGAGTACATTCATTTCCACCTTTTAACCTTGTTTGAATCCAACACAGGAGATGTTCCAATCTAGTTTTGAGGATGACCAGCAAAATATTATTTTTTTGTTATGACATTTTAAGGTATGATTTTCCAATTGCATTTTACTATGCTCTAAAGACTTGCTTATTAGAGCAGGACAGTCCCTTCCCTGCTCTTCCATACCACGATTGAGAAGCTAGGAGGGAGAATGCACATCAAACTGCACCGTAAAAATTAACTCTTGTGGCCTAGTCACATATTTGATTCTTCACGTATTTTCTTTGATCATCACACAAAAATTCTAGGTATTGTTTTGATTTTTTGCAGGTAAATAGATACATAGAGACAATTTGTTCCCAAAAGCTCTTCATGGGTAGGAGAAAAGATTTCAACTCAAGTGTAGCTGACACTAAGGGTGTTATATCCCACTTGTTGACATTTATCTTATTTCTTTAAATATTCGTTTTCTCTTTTCTAGCTCTATCTCCCCATTTCCCTCCCCCTCTCTCTCTCCTCCATGCTTCTCTCCTCTTCCTTCTTTGCCTTTCTGTCTGTCTCTCCTTTTCTCCCATTCTCTTTTGTTCTCCTCTTTTTTACTGAGGAAATGGAGGAAAGATTAAGAACTTCCACAGAAGCCTTTTGCCCTTTGTGTCACTTTCCTTCATTTTTGTTTTCAGGCACTCTTCAGATGAACATGTATTTCAATGGCAATTTGTATAAATGTCAGCTGGTGCCATCTTTGCCATAACTTTCCCAAGGAAAATTAGATTAGGGAAGTTTCCTCTGCCACTATTTCAGATTGAGTCAAATTGATGACCTTTCAAGTGATTTTTTGCTCAGTGTTTAAAAGGGCTTTGTCTCAGGCACAGGACTGGGAGCTCAACTTCAGAGACACAGTAAAGAATCAGTAACTGCTAGAACTTTAGGGAACTAGAAACCATTTTTTGGAAAAGGAGTCAGTTCAAGTCAGTTCCTAGTTCACATCTAAAATGAGATTATTAACAGGGACTTAACAACTGGTTATGAGTATTAAACAAATTAGTATTTGTAAATTAATTAACAGCTGTTCCAAGCACTTGAAAATATCATAGAAAAAAACTTAAAAAAGAATCCAATGTATATTCTACAAGATTGAAAAGAGTAAAGGAGGAGTAGGAAAGGGAGGGCTGGGAGGGAATGTTGAAAGGGGCGGCATTGATCAAGATGTATTGTATTCCTAAACTGCTTTGTTAAGTGGCAGCTCCTTTGTGCAAATACTTAAATATAATTAAAAAATAAAATACAGGAATAAAAAATCATGCAATGTTTGAAATGCAATCATGTGTCCAAGGTCACAGATTTGGAAAGGCACAGTGTTTTTCTGAATAGACATACAGAAGTTTCTAGTCCCAGTTCAATTGTATAATTTGGGGAAACTCATCTAACTTTTAGAAGTACTGTACATTTCGCTGACTACTCAAAATGAGAGAGGATTCTAACGCCACAGAATTTTTGTGAGGTTAAATGAGGTAAGGCTAGCCCAGCCTGTGGGGCCCCGTGTCTGAGCAGTGAGCTGAGCCCCTGGCAAATTCAGTGTGCTTTCTAAATCTTGGGAACATTTTATATGATTGCAAAGGATGGAGATTTCATATCTATACTGTAAGTGTTTCTTGTAGAGGTTGGGGGTGGAATGTTTAATATATCTCATGGCAGCTGAAGGCAACATGTGTAAATGGAAGGAGGAACATGTTCCAGAGACATGTTCCGTTCTTCCTGTTGGCACCAACAGCAGTTAGCACATTGTCATACACTGAGTTTTGTTAGCGTTCTCCAAAACTGGCAAGATTGGTTAAGCCCAGTTCTGCACTTGAGTCTGGAGGAAGATATTCTAAGCAGAGTATTTCATTATCTTGGGTTATTATTCTTTCTTTATCTTACTAGGCTAAGCATCACTTAGATCTCAATACTAACTCAGCTGTCACTAGCTGGATAACCTTGGGAAAGTCAAGTCACCTCCAATGATCTTTTTTTTTTCCATTGGTGGTGGGGCTTGAACCCAGTCCCTGAGTTCTTTTACTCGAGGCTAGCACTCTACCACTTTGAGCCACAGCAGAGCTTTTGGTTTTCTGGTAGTTCATTGGAAATGAGTCTCATGGACTTTCCTGTCCAGGCTAGCTTTGAACCATGATTCTCAGACCTCAGCCTCTTGAATAGCTAGGATTACAAGTGTGAGCCACCAGTGCCTGGAACCTCCAATGTTCTTTAACAGTGAACAGCCTCTACTCCCCTAGCTAACCTTTTCTTCAGACTCTTCCTATTATTTATTTAGTACTTTTCTATTGTATAGCAAGTAGAGATTTAAAGAAAAATAATGAAAGTATCTTGCATTTTCTTTACTAGTTTCCCCAATTACCAGTTCTCTTACATCAACATGGTGCATTTATTTCAGTTCTGATACATTTGCATCACGTTCATTTTTCTTTGGATTTCACTAGTTTTTACCCCCTTTTCTCTTCTATAATCCCATTCTAGATTCTATTATCTGTAGTTTCATATCTTAGACGCTTCTTGGCTGTCAGAAGTGTTTAGACTTTTCTTGTTTTCCATGACGTTGATCTTTTATGAGGTACTGGTTGGTGTTTTGCTTCTTGCCCTTCCAAGGGGGGCTTGTCGGATGCTTTTCTCACGGTTCAGTGGTGGCGTGGTGTCTACAGGAGACCTCAGAGGCAGTGTGTGCTGTTCTCACCAAATCATAGTAAGAATGGTTTTTAACTATAGACAGAATTTACCACCTTTAATGCTGACTTGATCGCTCCTGTCACATTTCCCTTTTGTAAAGACACTCTTCTTCTTTCTCAGGTACATTTTGGAGGTCAGTATGCTCCACCTCCTTAAACGCAAAATGATTACATACATCATTTGGAATTGTTTGGTATTGTAGGTTTGCACTTTTTATTTGTTTATTCATTTGTTCAACAACAATACAAAGTACTCATGAATTTCTACTTTAGATTTGAGTTACAATTCAATACTAATGTAGCTTGCTACTAAAATGATTCTAATTTTGGTCATTAGAAAATCATTGCTTTGTTTTTTGTGTTGCTTTGACCTTATTGCTATGAATGTATTTGGCTCTGGGGTGTTGCTTCTTCCTCATCAGCTTACAGAAGTATAGAAATATTTGTGTTGATTACACACTTAACTTTAATGCTTTCATATAAAATATGTGTATCAAAATGAATTATGAGGTCAGAGAGGTGTCTCCAACTCCAACCTATTACCATCTGAATTTTTCTAAAAATTTCCTTTTGCTTATCTTGAATCTTTCATTCCAGTCATGAAAAACACGTTCCTACAATTTGCCATCTGTTTCCTCAATTTCTCAACTCTAGAGCACAAGGCAGTGGGCTCAGACTGCTACCATGTATATGCATGGGAAAACTTCATCAACTAGAATATGGTGCTTGTGGACACTGGCTTGTGTCTCATAGTCTTAGATTCATATTTAAATATTCCTCTGTGTGTGGCATTGTCAATTAGACTTCAAAAATTGTGTTTTTAATTGTGTAATTGTATAATTTACTTATTGCTGATTGATAACTGACTTTTGTTTCTTAAAAGATAATACTGTGACCCGGATACATAAATTTAGTAATTTGAGGTGAGGGTTATTTTTTATGTGGTACAGAAGTTTGAACTCAGGGTTATACAGCTTGCTACACTGGCACTCTACCACTTGAACCATGCTTCCAACTTCTGATTATTTTTGAGATAGAGTCTGGTTTTCCTTTGCCTAGGCAGACTAGAATCAATATCCCCTTTATGCTGTCCTCTCTAGCTGGAGTGAAAGGCACATACAACCATGCTCAGCTTTTTCTGGTGAGAAGGAGGCTTATGAACATTCCACTAGGACTGGCTTCAAACTCTGCCTCTCAAGTAGTTAGAATTGCAGGTGTGAGACACTGGCATTGGGTGAGGAGGGATTTTTTTCCAAATTATACATAAACAGTCATGCCATCTGTGAGTGGTTTTTATTTTCTTATGTGCATATAATGTATTTTCTTTTATCTTTCTATTTAAAAAATCTAAGATAACATTTATTTCAAGTGATGAGAAAAGACTACCTTTGCTTAGTGTGAGACTCTAGTTTATCTCCATTTATTGTGAGGTTAGCTCTAATTTGATTTGGTTTGATAGATATTCTTTATCAACTTTAAGTAATTGTCTTCCATTCCTAATTTGATAATTTTTTTTGAAAATCATAAATTGCCATTGAATTTTGTCAATAGCTTATTAATCATCAATTGATCCAATCACTTGGTTTTTATTCTTTAATATGTTAATGTAATAGATTACACTGATGTTTGAATGTTCAATCAACATTGTTTATCTGGAGCAAATCACAATTTGCTGTGTTTATTCTTCTTACACATTTAGGGGCTTCTTTTAGATATCTGGGGTTTGTAATTTTGTCATGTGTGTGTGTGTGTGTGTGTGTGTGTGTGCACGTGCACGTGCACGTATTGGTACTAGAGCTTGAACTGAGGGCTTGATCTCTCTTCTTTAACATTTTTCACTCAACACTGGCACTCTGCCACTTGAGCCATAACTCCACTTCTGGTTTTTTGGCTGGGTATTGGAGATCAGAGTCTCACAGATTCTGCCTTGGCTGGCTTAGAACTATAATTCTCATATCTGCACTACTTGAGTAGCTAGGATTACTGGGATGAGTCACTGGCACACAGGTGAAATTTGTCTTTTATTGCAGACCAGAATGGACTACGATCCTACAATGAACCCTGTCTTCCATCATATATCCCAGTTTCTTCAAATTCTACTTTCCTTTAAGATTGGCTTCCATTTGTCTTATCTCTTCTGTTCAATCCTTCCAAATTCTCTTCTACTCTTATTTTTCTTTGTTGGATTCCTCTAATGGTTTGTGTCACTATGTTGTACTTGAATTTTCTCTGCTTTATAGATTTTTTTCAAAGAATGCCATTCTGTTTGACATCTCTATTTATTACAGATAAAATTTAAAACATTTTAATACATTGAATTCAACGAGATAAAACAAATTAAAGATAAGTCTAAGTGGATAAGGATAGTGTGACAGAAGCAATTGGCATAGGAAAGATATCATGAAGTCAGAGGAGGGGTTACTGCATGATGCGAGTCTTGTTTTTCAAGTTGCATTTGAGTTTCTAGCACAACATGATACATTTTCCGAACTACCTTGTAACACTCTTATTTTTTATTTTAAAAATTAACTATATTTACTTTTGCATGTATATACACATACACATATATTTTTGTCAAGTTAAAAAGCCTAGGTTTCAGAAATGCATGAGGTAATGAATAACAGAACAACAAACAAAAAGAATCCCAATTTTCAAAAAATCCCCAATCCTTTTACATATATCCCAATTCACTACAGGATTATGGTATTTGTGGGGAAGACTCCGTGCTTTGCATTCCCAAATTTTTCTCAATTGGAACATTAGCACATTGATTAGAATGCTCTCACTGTTACATTAAAGTTTGAAAACAACATGACAGTGTTTGCTAGTAAGTTCAACAAGAAATGTACTCATTACCTTACTCATGTAACTGTATCTCCCTGTACATCATCTTTAAAATAAAATAAAGTAAAAAAGAAAACAACTAAAAAAAGAAGTTCATGTATGATTTTTTCCAAGTCTTTCCATTTCCTTATGAATGTTACAATATCATTGTTTCTGATGGATGAGTAGAATTGATTGTGTACGTATAGCATATTTTCTTGATCCATCTGTTCACTGAGTGACGTCTAGATTGATTCCATATCTTGGCTATGGTAAACAATGCTGCAATGAACATAGTTGTGCTGGTAGCTTAGTGTGGCCTGGTTTGTGGTCATTGGATAAATGCCCAGGAATGGGATTTCTGTGTCATAGGGAAGCTCTATGTTTAGTCTTTTAAGAAGCCTCTATAGTTTTCCAGAGTGGTTGAATGAGTTTACATTCCTACCAACACTGTAATAGAGCTCCCTTTTGGCCATGTCTCCACCTGTATTGGTTATTGTAGTTTTCCTGATAATGCCATTCTAACTGGAGTGAGGTGGAAAATAACTGGATATGTGGGTGGTGATGGGAAGGAAAAACAAGGAGAGAGTGACAGGAGGGGAGACATGGTTCAAACAATGAGATATACAAGACACTATGTTGAGGGCTGGGAAGGTGGCTCAGTGGTAGAGTACTGGCCTTGCATGCATGAGGGCCTGGGTTCGATTCCTCAGCACCACATAATCAAAAAGAAAAAAGCCGGAAGTGGCGCTGTGGCTCAAGTGGTAGAACGCTAGCTTTGAGCTGAAGAGCTGAGGGACAGCGCCCAAGCCCAGAGTTCAGGCCTCATAACCGCCGCCCCCCCCCCCCAAAAAAAAAGACACTATGATGAAAACAAACTTTACAACTTCAGGGGTGGGGGGGGAAGGGAGGAGTTAGGGAGGGCAGGGAAGGTATGGAAAAAACAAAGGAGGAGGTAACTACGCTTGATAGGAAATGTACTCATTACCTTACTCATGTAACTATAAGCCTTCTGTACAGTAGTTTACCATAAAAATTATATAAAAAAAGAAATGTACTTACTACTCATTACCTGATTCATGTAACTGTAACCCCTCTGTAAAAAATGTTAAAAACTATTACCTCATTAAGAAAAAAAGCACTGGTGCCAAAATTGGTTAATCACTTGGAGAACTATAAAGCTAGATACTTATATATCACTCTGCACCAGAATCAACTCCAAATGGATCAAAGACCTCGGAATCAAAGCAGACACGCTGAAAACATTACAGGATAGAATAGGAGAAAATCTAGGTCTTCTTGTCACAGGCCCAAATTTTCTTAATAGAGCCCCAGCAACACAACAAATCAAAGAAAGATTGGACAAATGGGATTGCATGAAATTGCAGAGCTTCTGCATGGCAAAGGACATAGCTAGCAAGACCAATAGAAAGCCCATGGATTGGGAGAAGATCTTCACTAGCCATACAATAGACAAGGATCTCATATCTAAAATATACCTGGAACTCAAAAAATTAAATCCCCCAACAACAAATCCTCAAAGAAACAACTGCCCAATAAATAAGTGGGATAAAGACTTAAAGAGAAACTTCTCTGAAGAAGAAAGAAGGTTGGCCAATAGACACATGAAGAAATGCTCAACCTTCCTAGACATAAAAGAAATGCAAATCAAAACAACATTGAGATACCACCTCACCCCAGTTAGAATGGCTATAATCAAGAACTCTAATAACAACAGATGCTGGAGGGGATGTGGACAGAAGGGAACCTTACTGCATTGTTGGTGGGAGTGTAAACTTGTTCAGCCACTTTGGAAAGCAGTATAGAGGTTCCTCAAAAGACTCCACAGAAAGCTCCCCTTTGACCCAGCAATCTCACTTTTGGGCATTTACCCAAATATTTACAAACAAGACCACACTAAAGCTACCAGCACAACTATGTTTATTGCAGCATTATTTACTATAGCTAAGATATGGAAACAACCCAGATGCCCCTCAGTAGACGAATGAATCAAGAAAATGTGATATATATATACACAATGGAATTCTATGCCTCCATCAGAAAGAATAACATTGCCCCATTTGTTAGGAAATGGAAAGACTTGGAAAAAATTCTATGAAGTGAAGTAAGTCAGGCCCAAAGAAACATAGGTCCCATGGTTTCCCTTATTTGCAATAACTGGTATATGTCTGAGACAAGCAGAAAAGGTCAGATAAGTTGATGTTAGGTGAAATGAACCACAAGGTAAAAAAACATTCAAATGTTTTTTCTTTCTTGTGATTGTTTCTAACACATTTATAAGATGATTTCTTTGTTGCTTTGTATGTCCCTCCCCCATGGTATAACCCCTGTTTTCGCTGTATTTGATGTTGGTATAATTTGTGGAGGGGAAAGGAAAAAACAAATCGTTTAAATAGGGATACAGGTGGACCCATTGCAACCATGAGATGTACAAGTCATTATGTCGAAAAACGAACTTTACAACTTTGGTGGGGGTGGGGGAGGGGTCGGGAGGTGGGAAGCGATGGGAAGCGGAAACAAAGGAGGCAACAGTGCTTGATAAGAAAAGTACTCATTACCTTCCCCATGTAATTGTAACCACTCTGTACGGTATTTTCACACACACACACACAAAAAGCACTGGGCGTTGGTGGCTCATGCCTGTAATCCTAGCTATTCAGGAGGCTGAGGATTGCCGTTCATAGTCAGCCTGGCCAGGAAAGATGGTGAGACTCTTATCTCCAATTAACCACTGGAAAACCGGAAGTGGCTCTGTGGCTCAAGTGGTATAGCGTTTGTCTTGAGCTGAAGAGCTGAGGGACAGTGTCCAGGCCCAAAGTTCAAGCCCCACAGTCGACAAAAAACAAAACAAAAATGAAAGAAAAGGAAAAGAGAAAAAGAACTTGATATAACACAATATGAGGACTCATTCTTCTTTCCTATCTCTCCCAACTCAACCCATCTCTGTTTACTTAGTACACACACACACACACACACACACACACACACACACACACACACACACACACATGTATTTATATATGCATTGAATACCATTCCTTATTTTTATAAAAGACAGAAGTGCTATTTGATACTTATTGGACCTAAAATATTGTGTGCAGCTTGAATAACTAGTGTAATTTCTAAAGTTCCTTGTAAAAGGAAATGTGGAAGTAATACAAGCAAACAACTGTCTGAGGTTGAAAAGAAGAGCCACTTTGTTTGGTGGCTTCGATGGAGATAAAGGGAGATTCTCTGATATTGGGATGACTGGTTGGACTTTTCAATATCCTTGAGTTTCTGAGAACTATCCATCAGTAGTTTACAGGGAGAGTCAGAATTTTAAAAGGACAGGAATTCAAGATTCATTCTTTTGACTCAGAGCCATAGATATCTTTAGCAAGGGCCAGTGACTGTAGCTTGTACAAATAGGGAAAATTAATGTGTGGGGCAGATTGCGTAATGCTAATGACAGTAAATTAGCCTTAAGAAAAGACCATTGCTAATTTGACTAATCTTTTTTTTTTTTTTTTTTTTTGGGTCCAGTCGTGATGTCTGAACTCTGGGCCTGGGTGCTGTCCCTCAGCTCTTCAGCTCAAGGCTAGCGCTCTACCACTTGAGCCACGGCGCCACTTCCGGCTTTTTTCTTTTTGCTTATGTGGTGCTGAGGAATTGAACCCAGGGCCTCATGCACGCAAGGCAAGCGCTCTACCACTGAGCCACCTTCCCAGCCCTAATTTGACTAATCTTAAATTCATAGCATATTTCAAGATTGTATAAAGAGACCAGTTAGCCAGATTAATACAAGTTTGAATGGAATGCAATTCATTTTCAAATTTTAAGAAACAGGATTACTCTCTCACCTTGGGTATCAAAAAGCAATCTATATCCATTACAACAACCAAGTGTCAAGAATTACTGTTATAAGAAACAACTCATTGCTGGGCGCTGGTGGCTCACGCCTGTAATCCTAGCTACTCAGGAGGCTGAGATCTGAGGATCGCGGTTCAAAGCCAGCCCGGGAAGGAGAGACCGTAAGACTCCTATCTCCAATAAACCACCAGAAAACCGGAAGTGGCGCTGTAGCTCAAGTGGTAGAGCGCTCACCCTGAGCTGAAGAGCTAAAGGACATCGCCCAGGCCCAGAGTTCAAGCCCCACAACCGACAAAAAAAAAAAAAAAAAGAAACAACTCACATGCCAAAAAATAGACATCAAGGAGTGGGATTAAGGGGAGGGGAGTAGAGGAGAGAGGAATGCATATCCTAAAAAAGGAAGAAAATTAAGGGAGGAAGTGAGGCTGAGAAGGATGGGGGAGAACGATGAAAATGGTGACATTAATCAAGATGCATCATACTAAAAAACTGCTTTGTAAATGGCAACTACTTTGTATAACCTCTTAAAGACAATCATAATAGTAATAATAGTAAAAGAAACAATTTGTCTCCTGAGTAGGCAAGAAGTCGCAATCTTCATACCTGTCTGTCCCATGTCATAAACCAGAGCATGTTATAAAACTGAATATGAACTCTACTGCAACTGTGCTAATTAAAATACAGATGCTAGAACAGAGCATGAACATCTGCCTTTTTCTTCTTACCTGTCAGCCCTGTACTAAGTCTGACAGTTGAGAACTGTCAGCTGGTAAAACATGAGCTTTAGGTTCAGGCAAGCCAGAATTTAAATGGAAACAGTCACTAATGATTGACAAGTTGCCTCAGTTGTATGAACTATAGATTCTTTATTTGCACACTGAAAATAAAAATACCAACTTTGGCTGGGTGCTAGTGGCTCCTGTCATCCTAGTTACTCAGGAGGTTGAAATATATGGGGTTATGGTTTGAAGCCAGCTGGGGCAGAAAAGTCCATGAATCTCCATCTCCAACTAACCAGCAAAAATCTGGACTGGAGGTATGGCTGAAGTGGTAGAGTGCCAGCTGTAGTCAACCAAAGTGAGTTCAAGTCCTGGTATAGGCAATGAAACCAAATCAAATTAAACGAAACTGAAAAAAACAACCCTAATTCTAATATGATTCCAAACCTAACTCTAATGATTCCATGAGGTGTGACATCTGGAATTCTCACTTCAGCATTCTTAATTTTTCTACTTGGTTCCAGGGCATCACTTAGGCTGACAAATGTTTGTGGAGTTTCTAAGTCAGTCCATTTCTTTTGTGTCTAGTCTAAAAGTTCTCCTGCTTCACAAGCCTGCCTATGGTTCCACGTGAAATCATTTTGGACTGTGACTGGCAGAGCAGAACACTGAGAATGACACTTTTGAAATGACAATGTGTCCTTAATCTTCATTCCACTTGAAGCCATCTTGAAGACGGTGGCACAAATGAAAATGATTAAAAGATTGCTTTTTCCAAGGCTGAACTTTCTTTGACAACCTAAAATGAAAAAGTCTTTGTTATGTTTACCAGGGATCATACAGTAGCTAGATTAAGCCATTAATCAAGTTAAGTTGGTAAAGTAATGCGTAGTCTGCTTGTGCTAACATTTAGTCACATGGTTGCAGAGGCATACTTTCTTTTATGTGCAAGGATATATAGAAAAAAAATTGGCCGTTGATTTAGAAGATCTTGTCTCCCTGTCTGCCTCCTTCTCTCCTTCTTTCCTTCCCTTATTTCCTGCATCTCTCTGATTTTACCTTTATCACTTCTTTTATTATACGGAGTTAAATAAGGAAAATTACTTCTCTTGTTCTTACTTAATTTTTTAAATAAAATGTAAATAATGACTCCTTGTCTGATCTATTTTTCAAAGACATTCATGAAGATCAAATGAAATAGGTAAAGTCTCCTTTGATAAACTATAAACTCCTATTTTTTATGTGCATGACTTGGATGAATCTAGAATGAGGATGTATATGAATAACATCCATCGATTTGCTTATGGTTGATTGCTAGCTAGTGCAATCACTTATCATTAGCAAATCCATATTGAGAAGTTACAATTAAAATATAGATTCTGCTAAATCCTATCACTTGTATTGTTTCATTCAGTCTTTGCCTTGATCTTAAAAGCTAGCTATTATTTTCTTTATTGAAAAATTTTGAGCATGAGGTTGGGATCAGACCTCAGGAAGCAGAGTCTTGCAAGTACAATGCCTTAAATTCAAATACCAGTATTGCCAAAAGATCAAAAGTAAATGGGAAGGAAAGAAAGGAAGGAAAATAATCTAGAAAAATGTCACAAACGTAGGCTCAAGGTTGAGGTCGCTCCTTAGCTCAGTCTGACTATGAGTAAGATGAGGCAGTAAATGAATATATGAAAAGAAGCTGATTTTTAAAAAGATGTGAAAGCTTTCTGACGTGCTTGATACCTCAGCAAGATCTCTTTTCTGAGTAATAAGGATTTTGTGTCTCTCATTACCTCTGTAATTTTCCATCTAATAACGTAGTGGGACTCCTAACCCTTTTCTTAGATTGGCAAAATCATGCAGACCAAGTCTGACATGATGACAATTCAGCTTTCTGCCAGCCACAGCTCATCCACCAGTTATGGTTAGAATGAAATTCAGGCAGCCCCGGGGGATGGGATAGCAAAACACTTAAAACAGAGACAACTTCTAATGACTCAGTTAGTTTCCATGTATTTTACCTTTTGTGGTTCTTTTTCTTTTGTTTTCCCCCTTTTATCACTGTTTTATTTTTTTATTTCTGCACCCTTCGTCTTGTATGTAAGTTTATCTGATTTAGGGAGGGGAAGGGAAAACACGGAAATGGTGAGACAAAGGTGAACTAATTCAGCAGACACGAATTCACTAGATACTATGTTGGAAATGAACTATATAACTTGGGGGAGTGGGTGTTGGGAGGGAAAAAATGGGAGAAAATGAGGGAGGGGGTGACACTGTTCAAAAAGAAATGTACTTAATACCTGACTTAAGTAACTGTAACCTCTCTGTACATCACCTTTACAATAAAAATTTAAAAAATAAAGTAGATTTTTTTAAAAAGGACAGAGGCTGAAGCAACTTCTTCTTCTTCTTCTTCTTCTTCTTCTTCTTCTTCTTCTTCTTCTTCTTCTTCTTCTTCTTCTTCTTCTTCTTCTTCTTCTTCTTCTTCTTCTTCTTCTTCTCTTCCTCCTCCTCCTCCTTCTTCTTATTCTTATTCTTTTTCTTTCTTCTTTCTTTTTTCTTCTTTCTTCTTTTTGGGTCGATCATGGGGCTTGAACTCTAGTCTTGGGTGCTGTCCCTCAGCTCTTCAGCTCAAGGTCAACGCTCTACCACTTGAGCAACAACACCACTTCTGGTTTTCTGGTGGTTAATTGGAGATAAGAATCTCATGGACTTTCTTGCCTGGGCTGGCTTTGAAGCATGATCCTTAGATCTTAGCCTTCTGAGTAGCTAGGATTACAGGCATGAGCAGCAACTTCAATTTTACAGGTAAACTCTTCAGAATAACTGCAACACCGTAAGTGTCAGAGTGGTGGGGTCATGCTGCAATTTCAAAATTATAACTTAGGCTGCATGCAGGTGGCTCACACCTGGAATCCTAGCGACTCAGGAGGCTGAGATCTAAGGATCACAGTTTAAAGCCAACTTGGGCAGAAAAGTCCCCATGAGACTCTTGTCTCCAATTAGCCACTCAAAAGTGAAGCTGTAGCTCAAAGTGGTAGAGTACTAGACTTGAGCAAAAGAGCTCAGGGACTATACCCTGGCCCCAAGTTCAAGCCCATGAACATCCAAGAAAAAAATTGTAGCTTAGGTTCTTGCATAACTTCAGAGTCCAGGATCCCATTTCCTATTGTTTTCCTCTGATCCTTCTCATTGTCTCACTGTCTCACGGTGGAGAGGCTGCAGAAACGTTCTTTCTGGAACTCATGTCAATTTGGGTCTCAACTCACATGCTGAGTGCCGCCAGCCCTGAGTCTCCATTCTCTCTATGCCCTGTGGATGATCATTCCCATCATTGCTGCCTCCTTGCTTCCAAGTTCTTGACTTCACTTCCCTGTATTCTTCTGACAGAACCACTAGTACAGCTTCTCCCTGGTGGGGCCACATGGTTACTGCCACCAAGGCTCTTTGCTTAAGATCACTTAAAGGATTTCTACGGGAAGCCACTCCTCTATCCTCGTGGGGCTTGGTGGCTAAGAGCCAAGCTGGGGTTCTTGGAATTACTGTGGGATAGTAGAAAGACAATAGATCTCATCACTTCATTTTATACAATAGAATGGACCAAGGAACAAATGTCTCATGGTATTTTTTGCTGATTGAACTCCAAAATTTCATTATTCTTTGATTTATATGTAATCCTTTTACCAGTCCATGGGGGTTTTTGTGACAAGTTCAAGAAACATTTTCCTCATAACTCTGTAAGGATTATTTCCTATTCCAACTCTTGGGGTCTAAATGGAATTTTGCTGGTTTTTTCCTTTTGACATTTCATATGGTGACTATACATGAGCATGCTAGATGTTGAAAATAGAATAATTCATGCTTTTTCCCCCCTTTGGTGCTAGTCCTGGGGCTGAAACTCAGGGCTTGGGTTCTGCCCTAAGCTTTCTTGTGCTCAAGGCTAACACTCTACCACTTGAGCCACAGCTCTACTTCTGGCCTTTTGGTGGTTAATTAGAGATAAGAGTCCCATGGCCTTTCCTGTCCAGGCTGGGCATTGAACAGAGATCCTCAGCCCCAGCCTCCTGAGTAGCTAAGATTACAGGCATGGATCACTGGTGCCTGGGCCAAATCGTCCCAGTTTTCATAAGAGATTACCCATGAAGGACCTGGGGCAAGACAGAGTGCGTGTTCTTTGGAACTGCCAACTATTGAAGTATGAAATAAGGTAGATTTGGAGACTAGAATGTAAGCTTTGTGAAGACTGGGGTTATTTTCTGCTCATTTTCTATTCCCAGTGTTTAGAACAGGGCTAATCTAATAAAAAGTTCTCAATAATGATCTGTCAAGGGAATAATAAATAAATAATGCATGATCAATTATTGACTTAGGGATCAGAGAAGGAAATATGAGAAGCTGGAGATTGGGCTGTTCAGAAAGGAAGCAGCAGCAGTCTATGGTAGTTCAGAAGGGAAGAAGGCAGAAGAAATATCCCTGACCTGGTGGAGAGCGGCAGGTAGGAGCATGTCTCATTCTAGCTGTGTGTAGTGACAAAGCAAGCAATAATAGATCTCGTAGTGCAGTGACATCCTAGGTTTTTACACAATACTCTTTATTTTACCTGAAACACTCATCTTAGAGATCTAGGTCCAGGTACAATATGTGTCTGATTCTAGAAGCTCTTCTAATCTTGCCAAGCAATCCTACTGATGAGACTTACACACATCTTCGAGTGTCCTTGTGAGTCTAGATGTGGCTGGGGAATTAGGCTATGACATAGGACTCAGAGTCTTCCATCTCTTGTGACCATGGTAGGGATGTTGAGAATAAATTGCTGTCTCCCTAGAACAGTATACCTTCTACCCAAACCAATGGCAGTAGTTGTGTCTCAGCCATTGTGGCAGAGGTTCTGTTGAACTGTGTGGGACACTATAGACTCATGACTATAATGGTGGCTAAGGTGAAGAAGGAATCCTGGCACAGTGGGCACATTTTAAATATTCTCTCATCAACATGATGATAACTTCTTGGAACAGAAGAAAGAAAGCCAGACTGGTGTTTATATAGTGACCTTGAGAAAGAGGGAAAGAAAGATATGCTTTAGTCATAGGTGTGTTCTATGGTCTCAGGGTTACTCATTGTTCATATTAAGAAGAATGTGCTCCTGAGCAGAAGGAGCAGGACCTGGTGAGGATTCAAAAAAAATCATCTCACAAGTTCCTGCAGTCTTCAGTTGACTTTCTTGTAGAGCAGCCATTTGTTATTCTTTGTCAGAGTCCCATTATTGCACCTTTTTCTGTTTGCCCTGGAGACCTGTCAGCACCTGTTTAAATCAATGGAGGTTCTGTCAGGGATTGGCAGTTGAGATCAGAGTCTTATGACTATAGTTCACTTCATGGCCAGTATTCCTGTGACATTATTAGCTACTGTATGCACTTCTGTGTTCTATCTATATGATGATTGAATGTGTATTAAGTAAGAATGGATATACACATATTATTTTGGTGGAGGAGACCAAGACTTAGAAGGTCTGGATGTGGGCAAAACTTCCTAAGGCAGGAACTGCTTAGAACCTGGATTGGCAGAATGGGCAGTGCTTGGTCTTCTAACACATCTAGTGCTGCTTCTATGACCAAGGGTGGTTTCTACACCAGAATCAACACAGAATTTGGAATCAAGTTGAATCTAAGCGGGACAGATTTTGTGGGCTTAAAACCTGGGTGTTTGTGTGTCATGCCACCTTCAAAGCTCTATGTGCTTTGCCTACTGCCCTTGTGTTTCTGTCTTAGAATTCTTTTTGTTGTTGTTGTTATTGGTCGTGGGGCCTGAACTCTGGGCCTGGGCGCTGTCCCTCAGCTCTTCAGCTCAAGGCTAGTGCTCTACCACTTGAGCCACAGCACCACTTCTGGCTTTTTCTGCTTTTGTGGTACTGAGGAATTGAACCCAAGGCCTCATGCATGCAAGGCATGCTACTGAGTCACCTTCCCAGCTCCAGTCTTAGAAATTCTTAATACTTTATTGAAAGAGAGGCCCTGATTTTCGTTTTGCCCTCAGCCCTGAAAATTAGGTAGCAGGTGTATAGTTCAAGCTTATGACTTTGGTTGGATACTTTCCTTAACTTCCTGTAAATCTCAAGTTTTCTCATCTAACAGTCAAAAACAATAAAACAACACGCATGTCAACACAATAGTAAGCAGGCCAACAAGCTTTTGGTGCATGTGTTATCCTGGAGAAATTTTAACTTCATTGCTATTAATACCAGAAAAAACCCTCTTCATTAACATCTCATTAAGTCAGCATTAGAATATGGGTCACAAGTGCACAAGCTTAGTTTTGTGCTGAAGAAGATAGTTATTTGGATTTTGCTTTTGTGAGAGAGGATAAAAGGTAACAGCTACTACGGAACAAGAGCAAACTCGGGAAGCAGGTTGATAGGAGAGATACCTGAATCAGAAGCATAGGTTATGTCGTGAGTCTTTCCCATGGTTAGCCAGCAATTCCAGGAGCACTGGTGCGTCTCAGAGCAGCACAGAGCTGGGTCAGCTGTAGATGCTAGGTAAGATGGATGATGCTGGGTGATAAGAAAAAAATAAGTAAAGAGTGCAGGAATGAATGCTCCTGACATTTAAGAAATTTGATGGGTAGCAATGATAGAGCTGCTTGAATTATATCAACTTAGTTAAGCTTTTAACAACTGTACAAGGTGTGCAAGGTTAGCAACATTTTGTGAATGTGGAGACTAAGTCCACCGGATGCTTACTGTACTAGAGGATCCTTTAGAATAGATAGTATTTATAACACATCCTGGTCAAGAAGGAAAGAGCTAGGTGACATCATTGGAATTGTCTAGAAAGCCATGACAAATAGGTTTTGTTTCATGCTGTAGCCATTATGTTTCTGGTAGGGTTGTGTTTCGAAGGATTTTGTGACTGTCTAGATTGGGTAGCAATGCCTTCCTCGGGTTCTGGAAGAATGGTAGTGGCATGCAAGTTAGATTTTACTATCTCAATACAGTCTTCACGTATTTCAAATTGCGTATGTATAATAGGGTTACAATTCATAGAGTCCGCTATTGCCAGAGCCTGTTTTAATCTTAGTTACTGATCTTTAGGATAAGGCATGTTTCGTTACTAAAAAAACAAACAAACACAAAAAACCTAACCAAATAACAAAACAGAATAAAACAGGAAGACATTGATTTCAATAGAACAGAAAAAGAATTAGTCCTAGAGGAGTCTTCTCAAGATCCATACAATTGTATCTTAGGGTGTTTTCAACTTGAGCATGCATCAAGGCTTTTGAAACACAGGTTGCCAAGCCCCAGACACAGCATTTTTATTTGATAGGTGAGGGAAAGGAGCTGGGACTTGAGAAAAGGTTGAGGCTCTCTATGGTCTACAACCACCCTTTGGAAGCTGCTATCCTTTGAGATCTGCCCAGTAGTAACTTTCCTTGATTACTGATTGGGTTGCTCTTAAAGCAAAATTAATTATTTAAATTACAATAAAAAAAAGGTTATCTGAGAGACTGTTTCCCATCCCCACTGGATTTATTAGTAGGAAATTGTGAACATTGTATCAAGATTTATTTAATTAATGTTTGTTTTGGCAGCACATTTACAAAAATAGGAAGTACATGCTCCCTTGGGCATGGATGTTCCCTGAGTTCTTGAAATATTCCCTACTTTCTGGAACCCTTGTGTGCTGTTAGTGGGAATGGAAACTGGTTTTCTGATGTGGAAAGCAGTATGGATTTCCCCCTAAAATTGAAAAAGTAAATATAACAAATGATCAGTAATCTTTTTTTGAGAATATGTGCAAAGGAATTTAATGAAGAATCTTGAAAAGATATTTGCATACTCATGTTGATTGCAAAATATCACAATATCCAGGAGGTAGAAGTAACTTAAATGTCCACTGACACATGAATGCGTAAAGATACATTTTACACACACACACACACACACACACACACACACACACACACACACACACACATTCAATAGATTTTTGTTCAGTTCTTAAAAGGAACAAAATCATATGGTGGGCAGCAACATCAGTGATTCTTGAAGGCATCTTGCCATATTTATGCTAAGCAAAATATGCCAGTCACAAAAAGACAAATACTGTATCATACTATTTATGTGAGGTACCAAAAGTAACTCACAGAAACAGGAAGCAGAATGCTGGCTTCCAGGAGCTGATAGGAAAAGAACATGATAATTGAACTCAGTGGATAGAGAGTTTCAGTTTTGCACAATGGAAGAGTTCCAGAGATCTGTTGCAAAAACAAAATGAATATATGACTTACTTAACTCTAAACTGCATAACTTAAGATGATGAAGATGGCAAATTTTGTCATGTGTGTTTTCCCACCATTTAAATAAACTTGTTTATTTAAGCATAACTTTTTCTGGGATCACAGCAATACTTAGAGCTACAGATGGCTATATAGAGATGGAGGCCACCCTCTTTGAGTTCACGCTGGCTAGGTACTTGTTCTGGCTTCCAGCTTAGCCAATCCTATCTTCTTTGTAGGCCCAACTTCTTTTAAGTGATTCTTTCAAGTACTAGTGCTGGAGCTATTACAAGAGAAGCTGGCTTCTCCTGTGGTGTGAGTTGGTGAGCAAGGGTATTTGAAGGTTCCCCAGATGGTAGCCAAAACTACAAAAGCATTGGTGAATCAGTGATTTGCAACTTGAGGACCATTACACAGGAACTCTTTGAACATGTTGTCAAACTATGTAGGCTTAAGATGCTTCCATTTCTGCCATTACTGCCCTTGCTAATGTTCATTATCAATGTAATGCTGCCCTGTCTCCTCCTAAAAATTTGAGAAATACAGCACTAGTTGATCTTTACTGCTTTCTTTGGATAAAATAGGTTATGAACCTCAGTGCCAGGAAGTTAAGTTCCTCATCAGCTGCTATGTATGTGACCAAATTCTATGCCGAGACGGATGAGACCTGCTTAGCTTTGATGGCCGATGTTGATGTGGACACCTCGTCTTTTCAACCTTCAGTTAAAGCAGACCATCGAAGCTGACATGATGATGCTAAATTATAACATGTAAGTTCCATCATTTTGTTTGTATATTGAATCTGACAGACTATGAATAACTTGTGTGACTGAACGATAAAGGGATAACAGAAGTTAAGATGTGTGTGCTGGGATTAGACCTTGCCAAGAGTGATTTCTTTCCAGTTTTCTAAAAATCCATGGTATCAGAGGGTAAGTGGACTCTCCCGAAGCATTAGAGCTACTGTTAAGATGTGTTCTATATCAAAGAACACCAAGGGGAACAACTCCCCCACAGTCATTTATTGGAAACCAATTTAGATACTTATGAGATCAGAAATTTGGCAGTGCACAATACAGGGGAGTTGCCAACATAATGCTGTTTAATATTAATTAAACTTAATATAGTTCAGTATCTGCTCTTCAGATAATCCCCGGAAGGATATCAGAGAGGAGAAAAATAAATCTATGATTGTATTACCTATATTTAGATTACATAATCATAAACTTATTCATAATTATACATTCAGATGATGTAATGCATGATCATCATATCAACCAACTTTCTGAATGATTCTAGAATAACCGAGGAGAATGAACAGATTTGCCAAACGATTTATTCTTGTGAAATAAGCTCCCTGGAGAAACTCACATGAGCACCTACTGATGTAGGTCTTATGTGTAATTGCCCACATTTTCAGTATCATGAGCAGGCTAAAATGGTGATACATGCTCTGCACAGTGGGCGTTCAAGACAGGGTGTAATGGAAGTTGCCTCAAAATTTGTAAGTGAATACTCAGGTTTTAATTCATGTCTAAGAATTAACCAATACCATTAAAATACATGGTCACGGGAAGGGATGGTGGGAGAACAACAAGGGAGGGGTAACAATGTTCGACAAGAAATGTACTCACTGCCTTACTCATGTAACTGTAACCCCTCTGTACAGCATCTTTACAATAAAATAAAAAAAAAACACATGTTCACAGAGATGGGGTTACCTTGGACAGGCATCCAATTACATTTAAAAGATAAAAATGGAAAGCCAAGTGTTGGTGGCTCATGCTTGCAATCTTAGTTACTCAGGAGGTTGAGATTTGAGGATTATGGGTCAAAGCCAGCCCAGGCAGGAAAGTCTCAAGAATCTTGTCTCTAATTAACTACCCAAAACTCAAAAATGAAGCTTTGGCTCAAAGTGGGGTTGTGAGCCTTGAATACACAAGCACATCGTCCAGGACCTGAGTTCCAGCTTCAGGACAGGCACCAAAGGAAAATAAAAGGACAAAAATAGATAATATTTTCAGCATTAAAGCTTCAGTAGCTTTCCCTTTTGGGAAGACAATTACATTTTGCACCTGATTAGAAGCTGATTGTCCCTTCCTCATGTGGCACAAGCGTGTGGTAGTTATAGCAGGGCAAGAATCAGTCCATTTTTATGAAACAATCCAGTTTTATTTCAATAGTCTTTCAAATATTTATGCTATAATTAAGATTCTGACACGAGATATACATGTGGATGACAGAAGAAGTCAAGGCTAGAGGGTTAGATAACCTGGGTCCAGAGTCCTAGTCATGCTGCAAAATATTCCACAGACCTCAGGTTTCATTAGATGTAAAATGGGAGGTTGCTTTGTACTTTGCAAGCCAAGATCACCAATGAATAAATTGGGGAGGTTTGAAAGTATACAGATTCCTAAGATTGGCCCATAATTTATATAGAAAGCAAAAACCATGTACAAAAACCATACTTTATATAGAATGCAAGAACCATGTACAAAAACCATACTTTATATAGAACTCAAGAACCATGTACAAAAACCATACTTCCAACCAAGGTGGAACAATCAGAGTTACATTAACGTGCCCAAAGAAACAATGAGAAAACAAGACAAAATACACAACAGAATATCTTTTGAAGGCATTGTATGTCAGAAAGCAAAAGACAACGTATCTCTGAGAGATAAGAAAGAAGTGTGTGATTTTTTTGTTTCTTTTGTCTGTTCTTCCCCCTATGGTATAACCCCTGTTTTCACTGTATTTGTTTCTGGTGCCCTGCATCTGGTATATACATATTTCTTATTTCAGGAGGGGAAGGGAAATAACAAAATGCTTAAATAAGGATACAGGTTGACCCATTGTAACAATGAGACGTACAAGAGACAATGTTGAAAATGAGCTTTACAACTTGGCGGGGAGGGGAGGGGGGAGGGAGAGAAGCTGGGGATAGGGGGAGGGAAGGGATGGTAAAGGAAAAACAAATGACGAGGTAACAATGCTTGATAGGAAATGTACTCATTACCTTACTCATGCAACTGTAACCCCTCTGCACAGTATTTCTATAATAAAAAAGAAAGAAGAGTGATGAACCCTGTGGCCATCCCAGGTCATTACTTGAGGGAGTATCTGGGTCATGTTGCTGGCAGGTGGTGCTCACACTGAGCCTGAGGTTCTCCCTGTAGTGAGGAAATGTCCATAGAAATCTGAGGAAGCTAGAGAGGCTCAAGTTTAGGAGGTTAAGTATTGGAGAAGACAGAGCAATGGCAAGAGAGAAAACCCTACAAACTGCAGAAGATCTCCCCTCTTGTCAGCCACAAAGTACTTTAGAACTTTAAACTCAACTTGACAATTAGATGCGTTGTGGGGGAATGGGGCGAGGAAGTGCAGCATCACTTTTTGTCAAAAATTCTCAGCAAACTAGGGAAAGAGAACCTCAGTTTGATAAAAGCCATGTTTGAAAACTATCAGGCCTAATGGCGAGTGATGGGATGATTTCCTTGAGGGATCTGGACTAAGGCAGAGATACTTGCTCTCCCCATTTCTCTTCAACATTGTACTGGATGTCCTAACTAAGGTGATTCATCAAGAAAAGGAACAAAACTTGCAGACTGCTAAGAATGAAGTAAGTTCATATTTACATGGCTTAATTTTGCAAATAGAAAATCCAGTGGAATTTACAGAACTGTTAGAATAGTTCAATGGAGCAAAGTTGTAGGATATGGAATTAATATACAGAACTTAGTTGTACTTAAATATGTCAGCAATAAATACTTGGAATTTAAACAAATGCCATTTGAAAGAACATAAATATGAAATATTTAGGGATAGATTTAGTAAATGAACATGGAATCTCTGTGCATTGAAAATGGCAAAATAACGCTGAGAAAAATTACACAAGACTTAAATGGAGAAAGCTTGTCTGTATATTGGAAGATTATTAAAATGTCTATCTCCAAATTGATCTAAAGCATATTATCATAATCCCAATCAAAGTACTAGCAAGTTTTTTTTGTGGATAGAAGATGTCAAGTTGATTTTAAAGTTCTGAAGACACTAGACAGGGTCTAAAACAGGCAAATCAACTTTGGAAATAAAGAATAAACTTAAGACTAACATAGTGGATGAGTAAACAGACTAGACTGGATCTGCTTAAAGTTATATATATGGCAGTACCTTAGGGAAACTAGACATGATATTGTCATTGGTTCCCTATGTGACAAATGATTAATATGATGAGTTAAACAATACCCTAGACATATGTTAGTTATAGTTCAGTTGGAATATTATATACTAAAAGGAAAGAAACACAGGTATGGGTATTGGGGGTTGAAACCCCTCAAATTGCATTGTAACAGAATCTACAAATATTACATAGAAATGGACAAGAGATATTTACCTACCTGCTCTTATTCTTGTAGGAATTAACAAATACAAATAAGTTTTTTCAAGCACAAAATATTATACAGCTCTTAAATTGTTAGGATGAAATTTTGAGTCCTTCCAAAATGGGAAAGTTACCCAGATATTATCAATTCTGAAAGGAAAATGTGCCCAAAGAAAGATTTGTTAATTACTACTTGTAAGTTGTGAAAACATTGTGTTCAGCCCCAGAATTTAAGCTTTGGATATTAATCTAGGGGACAACAGTGGAAAAGAAGGAAATCTAATTTAGATAAATAGCAATGGATAGATATTGTGTGCTAATAATAAGTCTTGAGGACTAAAAGAGAGAAAAATATGAAGACTAGGAAGTAGAAAATATGGTACTTAGTATAGAATTTTATAATGTTAGTGAGAACTCATGTGGTTTTCAAGCAACACCCATTCCCCATACAACAACAACAGTAGCATTTTCTGTTAGAAAACAGGGTAGTAAAAGCATTCAATTCTGTAGGAAATAATTTAGGCCGTGCAATTTTTCTATTTCTGCTATTGCCATGGTTACTTGGAAGCTCAGAACCAATTACGAAACACAGTCCTTACAAGTGTAAAATCTCTATCAGTTTTTAGCTTTGATTTATCTTCCCTTGGATGCTCTTTTATTTCCAATTATATTTCTCATAAACAAACTTTTTTTTGAAAAGAGGAAGAAAGATCCAATGAATGAATAAATATTTTGTATGTATGCGTCAAGGTGCATAAGTACTTCTATATGATTGATGCATATGGCAAAACTCTTGCTATATATTTATTTACATTCATGCATGAACTACTGAGTCAGATTTTATGTAAGGCTCACCTGAAAACTCAAGTCCTTATTCTGTAATTACCCAGCATTGTGAGTGCATTTGAATCAATCTGTGTCTGTGTCTCTCCTCATTCCATCGAATCATACTCTTTAGAAAGTCTGAGTTGAAAGAAAATCTATTCTTTTTTGGCCAAGGAGGATGAAGCATTAGCTAATTAAATTCCTTATAGGCATCTATTCCTGATGCAGTAATACTAAATCCAAGGATAAGTTGTCCTGGCAACGGCTTTGGTGGCTGCTCCCAGCCTGCTTTTCCAGCTTGTGAATAAAGATATTTGAGAATGTAAATCACTAGCTGAGGTGAACTTTTTCCCCCTCTTCCTCTTCCAAAGAAGCTGGACACTAATTGATAACACACTGTCCTGCACTTTCGTTTATGTGAGTGTAATAAAGCAGCATTCGTGGCTCAGCCGTTGGACGATTACATATATTATTCATGCTTTCAAAATGTAATAAAGATACATACTTAATATCAGTTTTCCAATTAAAGTTTATGACCAAGCTCAGTGATGGTTATAGTTTTTGGCAGAGGTTTTTAATTTTCCTCAAATGCTTTCTTGAGATTCACAAAACAGCTTCCAGAATAAACATGGTTAGCTGGGGTGTCGGGGGAGGGGGGAGCGGGGGAGGAGACAGAAACAAGCATATGCATGCAAAGATGCCACCAGCACACAAAGATAATTCAATTTGGCAAAAGAATCGACACAGTGCTTTCTAAAAAAAAGTAATTTCCTTTTAATAAAATTTAAACCCCTTTAGTGTTCAAGGCACTGGAAAAATTGGCAAGTGAGTCCATCTGTTAACTATCTATTTTGTGGCTACTTAATGTGCACTGGCATTCTTAGCACTGAAAGAATATGTGCTGATAAAAACCATCTGACTCGGTGATTCAGCAGGCCTCTCTTAGGCATCACACAGAATTCCACGTAGAAACCTATCAGATTAAAACAGTTATGCAGGTAGAAGGGGGCCTAGAAATTCTTCACTTCACAGTGAGAAGTGTCCTGGTTTACAGAGAAATCATGGAGGTCCTAAGTCTGTTGGAAAGTGAGCTGAGGACATGTGTCCTCCTATGGGACCACAGTGACATGGGGTCTTGCGGAGGTGGCCTTGCCTGAGCATTCATTATGGCTGAAACAGCTCTCTGAGGAGACATTGCTAATCAGCAACAGAATAGCTGCTTCATGGTTACTTTTATGTCAGCAACAAGAAAAGACAACAACATTTCTCTTCTCGTCTCTTTTCCCCTTCCCCATCCTCTCTCTTTTCGATCCTGATTATTTTATTTAAAGTAGTTTTCCCCATACAAGACAAAAGGAAATCCAGTACCTTCTGTATAGACCAGTAGGGGAATCCCAACGATTCATAGAATCATTTCTCAATAGTCTACTAATCATGGATCAATGAAGCTAGGTAGGCATATAGCCTATCATAATATTAGAAAGATATTTCCATTTACGTACAAAATGGAAAGGAGGTGTACCATTAGACTCTGTTCTGTAAACCAGGGGTGACTTCAGCTTTGAGGTTTTGCTCATCTGTTCCTAGTCTTCCCATGCTGTGTGAGTCAAGATCATAACCCATGGTATCACAGGTTCTCTAAGTGTGTGATCTTCCTTGGTGTAAAGCCCTCCTTCATTCTCCTGGTGCTGTAGGAAAACAAACAAGATGCGCACAGGCATTTGTACTCAAAGATGGAAGGTGAGATAAACTCTTTCTGAGATAGTCCGTAGGAAGGTTTCTTATTTCCCATCAAACTTCTCTTAGGTGTGTGGTGTTTGAAGACTTTGTTGTGGGGAGTCTGCATCTCAGCTTCTGAAGTCACATGTTCCTACAGTGATTTTGGAAGGCAAGACCTAGAGCAACTGAAGCCTGGCTCGCTTGCTTTATGATTTGACTTTGTAGACACCACTGGGCTCTTTACCCATTTGGTGGAGCCTTCCTGGTAGCTGAGTACAAGGCTGCTTTTAAAAGCTAGTGTTTCAGTGCAATACTTCCCAAAATTGTCCTCTAATTCCCAACTAAATTCATTAACATAAAATTGTAATGGTCATTTGATAAGCTTTCCAATTCCTTTCAACTGCTTGAAATCTTTTTGTTTTTGTTGTTGTTGTTTTTCTAGTGGTACAACCACTTTGTTTCTCAGACCCTCAAAAAATCATTGACTTCTAGAGCGGTGCAGTATCAATATAATTTGTGTTCCATTTGATTTAAGAAACAGCTGGTGCTGGTGGCTCACATCTATAATCCTAGCTACTCAAAAGGCTGAGTTTCGAAATCAGCCTGCGCTGTGAAGTCTGTGTGACTCCAGCTCCAAAATAACCAGCAAGAAGCAGGGCTGGTTCAAGAGGTAGAGTGCCAGTTTAGCAAGCATGGGGTCCTAAGTCCAAACCCTGGTACTGGCGAAAGAAAAAGAAAAATGAAGAAAGATAAAGGAAAAAAGAACCGAGAAAAAAAGTGTAAATAAGGAAAATATTTGTATTTATTCAATTAATATTTTAGTGCTTTTTGTTTAAGACCTTTTGTCTGTGTTTTCATTTCATAGCAATAACAATCCTAAGAAAGCCTAGCATCAGTGACTCATACCTGTAATCTTAGCTACTTGGGAGTCTGAGATCTAAGGTGGTTCAAAGCCAGCCTGGGGAAGGAAAGTTCTTGAGACCCTTATCTCCAATTAACCACCCAAAATGCCAGAACTGAAGCTGTGGCTCAAGTGAGTTCATATACTAACTGGAGGCTGTCTGGCCCCAGTAAATTCTATCAAATTTTCACACATTTACCACCCTTGAAAAAACAGGCTGGTGTGTTGTATGAAACTCATACTTCATATCTAGATTCCAGGTTCCTTTGCTTGAGAGTTTTATCTACTCATTATAGTAAATGTGACAAAACTTAAAAATTAGATATTTATTTGAATCAGTTTGTGTCTTGGAGGAAACTGTGTGTCTTTGGAGTAAATGTTTTTTTCATCCAATTAATTATTTCTTATTACATAATTTAAAAACACGTGTGCTGAGCAGTATTATTCAGTCATGAAAAAAAGAATGAAATTATGTCATTTGTATAGAGATGGATGGAACTGGAGATCATCACATGAAGCAAAATAAATCAGACTCAGAAAGACAAATATTTCATGCTTTCTCTCATATGCAGAATCTAGAAGCTTAAAAAAGATATAAAAGCAAGAGGAAACTTTTTGGATAGATGAAGAGACTGGCAAAGGTGTGGGGGAGAATGGTAAATATTCAACAGGGGTTAATATAATCAAAGCAAATTATATACAATATGAAACGTCATAATGAAGCCTATTTTTGTACAATTATCACACACTAATAAAATAAGAAAGAAAAAAGTATCTTCATACCCACATGTATGTATTTTGTTCCCTCAATTAAGTCCAGTCATAAAATTTGTCATTTGTTGTTGAATTTTCCTTTTAGGATGGAGAGGAATCTCATTTTCTGAAGATACTGTCTGAGAAAGCTGATTGTCAATCTGACTTTATCTACAGTCATTCCATGCAGCTTTGGCCAAAAGAAGTAACTCATTTCCCTCCTCTTGGTCAATGAGAATGAAGGCTGTTTCACAGCTCTTACTCTTTTTTGAACATTCAAAGATAGTTTTATAATTATGAGTCCATTATCTAGAAGTAGTTGTACAAAGGGGTTTTACTTCAACAAATCAGTTTATGGGTACAATACATCTTGATCAAGGCTAGGTTTAGTAGATGACAAACAGAATTTCCTAGCAATTGAAGTGGCCTGAGAATTGGAGGAGCTTCTTAATAACAAGGCCAATAAACTGCAAAGAAGAACTGAAGAGACAGTCCTTCATAGTTCAAGACAGTGAAGATTTAGAAATGGATTTGACTTGACCAAGGTTTTTGTTGCTGAGTACCTTGTCCTTTCTTGACCTCTGTCACTTGCTATTCAACAGGGAATACGTGTGCACCTGTAGCCTGCATATCATGCCTAGTGTCTATGTCTGTATCATTATCTTCACTGGGAAGCATCCAGAGACTTCCTTTCCTTACAGAATATTTCCTTTCCAGAAAGTAGGCTTGCTCACTCAATCTGTTTTAAGGAAGCTGCTGTAATAGTCACTGTAGAGTGACCACAAGGTGGCAGCCACTTAGAATGTTAACCCTTGTAGAAGTCCTGAGAGCCCTCTTGGTGTAGCATTCTTGCTTGGGAGCTTAGTTTTATTAATTTAATAGGGTCAAGGGTCAGTCCAGAGGTCCATCAGCTTCCACTCTTAGAAACACCTTTTTGACTTTTCCTCATGCTCATTTTACATTCATATTTTTATAGCAAAAGAATATGAAGTAAAATTAGCAAAGGGATAAGCAACAAAAGGCAAAGTCTATAGGAAACCAGGGACAAGTGGTCCTCTAGATTCACAGGGGGACATTTAATTCTTCCAGCATTGACTTCCAGGCATTGACAGTCTTGTCTGAAAAACACCAATACCATACCATCACTCTTCATTTTAGAGCACTCTAGCTTTCAGAAAGATTTGTTCCCTCTCAAGAATGTAAACTCCAACTTGTTTATGAGAAAAATAAATAGGAGAGAGAGACTCTTCCTTCTGTTTTCCTATTATTCAGAGTCATTGGTTCTCACCTTGGATATACATTAGAATATCCAGAGGAACTTCTAAATAACTCTCTGGGGCAACATCCTGGAGATTAATTTTTAAAGGACTGCAGGTGATTCTCAAATGTATTCTGGTTGAGAGCCATCTCTTCAGGTCCTCTCAATTTATTCATTCATTCCCTCACCATTTACTGCACACTTCCTCATGTCAGCTTTGAGTAAGGCGATGGTGATGATGTAAAATGAGATTCTACAATTGCCCTTGATGACCTTGCAAGTCAGTAATTCAATTCGATGGAAGTCAATTCAGCAAACATTTATCAAGCTCCCAGTACAGGACAGGTATGATGGCAGATACTTAGCAGGCAGAAGCGAAGGCAATTCCTGTTGTCCATCATTTATATTTTAGCGAGTTGTGTGTGCAATGAATTATCATACAGGAAGAATGTGGTATTATTCATATCTTACCTTTCTAAAGCATTTCACAGGAACACATTTTCACCAACATATATAGTGTGAGGTTCCCTGAGTACTTCCTGACACTGGTGAGTAGCCTGTTCTCAGTATCTGAAGTTTAGAACAGAGACTAGCATGGCTTCCCAATTAGAAGTAGTTAGCCCTCACACCCACATTTGTGGATTCTCTGAAGTGCTTCGTACCTCCTTTCAAGCTATTTGTGGAACCCTGGAAATAATGGCTAATTTGACTGCAGATATAAAAGTGTCTATTTGGGCACTTTCCCATGGGAATTCTATTTCCTGGAGAAGAGAAGAGGGCTGTTTCTGTCCACACATCTCCAAAGATACTTTCTCTGTCCAATACAAAGCCATCTTCTGGGCTTGTCTTTCTGTAATGTCCCTGTAAAAACTATAATCGCCTCCTTTCACTGAATGTTGATCTCTGAAATGGCCCTGACTGTCTATTATCTTGAAGAGAAAACTGAAAATATTTGCTTCCATCATGAGATCTGCTTATCATCAGCTTCTGCCAGTTACAGAGAGGTTTAATTAGGGAGCTAAGTATTAGTCCAAATGTACATTAGAGGAGCCAGATACATTTCATTTTCAGAGATCTCCATTATGACAGTTAATAGAGTGTGGCGCTAAATGCCATATGGATGAGACTGGCACGGAAGATGGTTGAGGATGAACATGTATTCAGGATTAACCTTATGGTCGATTTGGAGAGTTGATTCTTAAGGGAGCAGAGGATGAGTAAATATGTTCCTTAGATGAAGAACTAAAGTCTGAACAACCCTTAGGAGTAATAAGAACAGGACAATATTCCTGGACAAATGACTCTGTGTTTCCATAATAGTAGATGGATTGCCAGATGACCTATAGACTTCCTATCACATAGAGTTGTTGCTCAGACCTGTCTTGGGGCTGTGTAACTATCAATCCATTCTCTAAAGGCTTGGCACTCCCAGAATTGTACATGTTTTGTCACCATAGCCTTAAAAAATGGATACATGGAAGTATGTCCAGCAAAATGCCATCCTATAGCAAAGAATCTGAAAGGTCAGTTGAAGAAATGTAAACTTTTAGGCTAAAGAAGCAAGGACACAAATGCAAGTGAAAGCACGAGGAAATCCTCAGTTACGCAAATATCTCTTTATGGAAAGAGGATTGATGTCACTCCTTTCAACATTCCCACCCATTCCTCCCCACCGCACCCCTTCCCTCACTCTTCTTGATTTTGTAGGCTTTGCATTGGATACTGACTACATTCTCACCTTCTTCTCCTCTTCCTTCGTCTACCCTCTTCCCTTAACCCACCCCAACCCTTTTGAGTACCACCTTCATGGTGTTTGATTTGGCTGAATTTTGATTTGGCTTTCTAAGAAATTACACCATTTGTGATCTCCCTTGAATCTGCCATATTTCAGTTCACATATGTATACGCTTACATGTCATGCAGCATATTTACTTACAAGTTTATAAGCTAAATCTAGATTTCACATACACAATAGAAGTCTGCTTATCCATTTGAAAGAAAATAATTGTAGCATTTGTGAAGAAATAGAATCACCTTGGTATTTTTAAATTTTATTTTATTGTAAAGATGCTGTACAGAGGAGTTACAGTTACACGTAAGGTAATAGGTACATTTCTTGTTGCACTGTGGGGGAGGGAAGGGATAGTGGAAAAAAAAACAAAGGAGGGGGTAACAATGTTCCACTTTTGAATCTTAAGGTGCCCAGTGGATCACCAGAGTTCTTCCTTCCTTCACACAGGTATTTCTTCCATCTGCCACTAGGGGCACTCAACTCATCTCTGGTCCATCTCTACTATCAGCCATAGCCTCTGCTCTCCATCCATCCACCAATACCTTCCAGGTCTTTCTTTCTGCTCCATGCAATGAGTTTGCGTTTTAGGAACTTTTCTTCAGGAAGCTTTTGACACTGACCTTCCAACCTAGCCAGGGACTCAGGATGTAGCAGAGGCAGGCTCTCAGTGGTAAGGCACAGGTGGCAGGCAGGAACAGTTCTGCATCCCCTGTAAGTTTGGAAAGATGCTAAATGCTAATCAGAGTTCTTATTTTAAAAAGATTATTTTAAATGACTGTACTCGCCTCATATGGTTTTTGGGAGGATTACATGCTGTACCCTTAGAGACAAGAGCTTATTAACTTTTTCTAAGTAATTTCGTAAGAGTTCCAAAAGCGATTCTGAATCTAAAGATGAAAGTGGGGCTAATTTGATTTTCATTAGAGGAAGTGCCGAACAACTTCACGGGGAATGGGTTTTGAATAGACTGGCATAGCAGTAGCTAAGTAGATCATTCCCCAGGGGGAAGAAATGACATTTACCAACGTCAGAGGTTGGGAACTGGGATAAAGTTGCGATGGCATGAGGTGCTGGAGAGGGGAAAGCAGTAGCAAATACGGTGGAGGAGATAAGCAGAGGTCAATCTGGAATAAAGCTTGAAGCATGAACTCGAGGATTTGGACTGAATTGTGGTTTTGCTTTCTGCGGAGGATAGGAGAGGCACTGGGAAGTGTAGAAGGTGTTCTAAGAAAATTGCATTTGAATCAGACTTGGAACTGGATTGTATCAAATATTTTATTAGGATAGTAACATCTTAAATTTTGTTATTATGCTTATCTGCTGATGAGTTAGCAAGTGGTTTAAAACATAGGCTAGAGGTGAAGAAAAAAACTAGTCTTCAATTTTGTGTGTGTGTGTGTGTGTGTGGTGGTACGGAAGTAGAAAACTAGCAGTCTGAGGTCAGATCCATTTTGCCAGGACTCTGGAGATCACCTAGACTTCCTACTCGCTTCATTATCTATAAAATGGGGTTGGTAAATACCTTCCTTTTGTGTTGTTGTACAGATGGAAGAGGGTAACAGATATAAACACTTGACTTTCTAACTGAAACATGCTGCTCTGGACTCTTTTTTTCACACTCCTGTTCCTCATGTCTTTTTTCTTTCTTTCTTGTCTTCTTCTTCCTACTCCTTTCTACTCTCCCCTTCTCTTACTCTCTCTGTTCTCATTACTATCCACAACTTTCTTCTTGTCAAGAATTGGCTTTGTTGTAGGATAATAGAGTTAAGTTGAAAACCAAACACCTAGTGCAGACTTCACTCTGACATAGATTATCTCTGTCTTATGAAATCCAGTCTGTCCCAGTAGGATATCAAACTATTAAGGGCCACAAAGTGTGACCCTTGACTTAGATGGTAAAATCAAACCGGCAAGATATGTGGACTCAGGTACTTTTGGCTATGGAATTGGTGTAATATCTGGATTCTCTTTTGATAAAAGAATACAAAATTTAGGTACAAATGGGATTCTGTCACAGATGTTTAAGTTGGATTAAATCAGGTTGTATAACATGTAACTTGTTGGTTTTTTTCTCATTTTCACTTAATCAGAATCATCCCCACTCCTGAATTCATTCTTCATCTTGTAGTTGAGTCAAAGCCAGAATTTGTCGGCTGTCTTCTAATGTAATAAGCATGGAATTATGGAAATAGATAGGGCTGTTTCTACCTTAGCTTTGTTTTTGTATGTTTGTGATTAAAAACCTTCTTGATCAGAAGAAGGGAAAGTGCTGATAAGTGGAGAGTGTTCGTGCCTGTGACAATAATTAAATGTTGGCTATTTTCTGGGACAGTTAGGATGTAATATGTGGCCATAGTGGGGAGAAACCAGCAATTCATGATACTAATCTTACACATCGCTACCTGGGCATTAAGAAAATAATCTGTCCTCCTAACTGGGATAACCTTCCCGAGTAGGCTGAGAATGTCAATTTCTTAGATATGCTAAACAGAAAGATTTTCTATTGCATCTTTTGGCTTCCCTTCCTCCTGTGTCAGTGGGAACTTATGCTGACTCCTGCCAGAGTATTGTGGGAAAGATTAATTAGCTAATATTGGTAAAGGGCCTTTGATGATGACTGCTAAGTGTTTGCACCATGTAATTGCCACTTTCCAAGAAAATGTCCATAGAGTTACTAATTAGACATTGTTGAAGCCACCTCATGCCCCATTATTTTACAGTTGTCTTGCAATTAACTAGCATCACTACCATTTCAAATGACATTTATTGCCCATTTCCCTGGTTTAATTTTTGGAAATTTTATGGGAAGCCTGGGTTTTGTTTCTTATTCAATGCAACTTGAATAATTAACAACGTAAATATGGCTTTGGGTGGTGATATTGTCAACAACAACAGTTCTTTAGAGATTTTAATTAAGAACAGTGCTGCTGTACTTTGTGGGAAAGTTTATTATAATGCCTAAGTACTGTAAGTGCTACTCCCTGTGGACTGTGACTCATGCCTGTGTGTGTGTGTGTGTGTGTGTGTGCGTGTGTGTGTGTGTGTGTGTGTGTGTGTGTGTGTGTGTGTGTGTGTGTGTATCACCGTAGTGTACATGTGGAAACCTATGTTTTCATGTCCATCATTTGTCTTAGCTTTCTAGCAGGCAACTAACTTGATTCACCTTTTTCCTGCTACAACTTAGAGATTTGACTTGGCTCAAGTCAAACATCATTTATGTGTTCCAGCTACTGAACTAGTTATGTTTCTTGCTTTCTTCAATCTTTATGTCACATCAATGAACTCTCATAAATGACAAAACAAAGGCTCTGTGAGGTTAAGATGCCCAGGGTCATACAGCTAGTTGTAGATGAAGACAGGACTTCAATTCAAGTCTTTGGGGTTCCAGTCTTTTCTCTTTCTGCTCCACTGTTCAAATATGATTACTGAGCTTTCTACCTAGAAATTTAAATTATACGCTTACCCCAAGGGGCAATTGGCACTTTTCCCTAGCAGTCTTGCAGGGCTATTTATCTAAATTCATCTTTTTTTCTATACTTTATTATTACTATCTATCACTTTTAACAGTTTAATTCTAATTTTTCTATGTACTGGGGAAGAAAACCATGAATTTTGGAGTCAATTGTATTGTATTTCTTACTCTTCTCCTTTTCATCTGAGTTAGTTATTTTCTCATGGCTGTGACAGAATGCTCAACACAAACAACGTAAAGGAAATAATTATTCATTTGACTCACAGTTTCATTGGTTCTATTCGTAACACCTTGACCCTACAGGCTTAGGAAAAATCTCATGATGGCAGGAACATGTGTTGGGAGAGAGGGAGACAGGAAAGAGGCCAGGGACAAGATACCAAAGACCTGGTCCCAGTAAACAACTTCCTCCAGTTAGTTAGGCTTTACTTCCTAATGTTTTCAGAACCTCCCCAGTTCATCTCATCAGCTAGAGTACTAGGCGTAAGCATAGGAGCCAGTGGAGGACATTTTATATTCACAGTGCTACCTAAATCATTGTGGACAGAGTTTAGAACCCTTTAAGCATCATATTGTTGTCATAAGGCAAAAGGATAGGATGTGTAGAAACTCCTTGGAATGCTTTATGGTACATAAAAAATGAACACAATACATATAGGTTGAATTGAGAGGCTGAGGTTGCGATGGCAAAGGTTCAAGGCCAGCTCAGACAGATAAGCCAGAAAGACTCTATCTCCTGCAAGGAAATCTGGACTTGGGCAGGAGTGTGTTCCTGTCATGTGAAGCCTAAAGTAGGCAGATTGTAGCTTAGCTCAGGTGTATAGCTGGGTGGGAAGTGAGATCTATCACAAAATAAACAGCAAAACACAGGGCTGGAGGCTTGCTGTAATGGTAGAGTGTCATCCTAGCATGCATGAGGCTAGAATTTCTACAAAATGGAATTAAATACATAAATGAATGTCTCTGACATTTTCTGTCACTCAAAGTCCAGTGTATGTTCATGTCTTCAATATTGCTTATCATTTCAGTTTATAGTCAGTATTGTTTCAACAAATAATTTAGAAATGAAACTGAGTTTTAAGGAGATTTGAGAAAGCCAAGTGTATAAGACTGAGGTCCGGGCAAATCTCTGTGGTGGGAAAACTAGATTATCTTTATTATCATACATATAAATGCTTGAAAACAGTTGCCACTAAACATGAATTGATTATTTAATGCAATTAATTAATTAACAAATTAATAACTGATTAATTAATGTTCTGAAATACAAAGACCCATATCTGCTAGGAAAGGTGGAGTTTCACTCTAGTCACTTACTTTTTCTTCAGTTTTTGCTCTTTTCAGCCTTGGGTCCTCAGGTTCTATATAACTTCAACAGGCACAAGAACTTCTCCCAGTTCTCCCTGTCCCAGTGAAATGTGAGAATCGAGTCTCATGGACAGGATTTATAAGCAAGGCTAAATGGGTTTAAGCTCTGATTCTATCACTTGGCAACTAGCTGACTACTCATCTTCTCAGGATTTGGCTTTATTTTCATCTGAAAAATGAAATGAGAATAGGGGATGTTGTAACCATGCCACAATTGTGTGCAAATGTCTGTTTCTTAAAAGGGGGGGCATGAACTGAGGCTTTTGAGCTGGAGGGCTCTGCAGACTCTTCCACTTGAAAGAGAATGATTTGCTTTTATTTGTATAATCAAAGCTGATGAGATTCCTTCTTAAGTTAGACTAGCAATGTCCACACCCCTCCTCTTTTCCCCTGGCTCCACTTCATCCTATTTCCATGTCCAAATTCAATCTAGATCATAGCAAACTATTTCCTCCTACTAGTGCATAGCTCAACCATGCATTAGGATAACTGAGAAAGACATAATTAGTTATTTCATTATCTTCCCACGTTACCCCATGCCATGAAGCATAGGCCTTGCAAAATTCCATGAGTGTAGTACATGCAAACAATGGCTATTTCCTCTACCTTACATTCTCAACAGACTTAATTCAAGGGCTGAGATGATCTTAGTTGAATGTATGTCAAGCCAGTAATTTAGAACTTTTTTAGCTGAAAATGTCCATTATCTATCACTAAATGCCTAGTTTTGACCTAGAGATTGATAACGAAAATCCTTGTCAGGTAGTTGAGAAAATGTGGCTTTTCACTATTTTACATAAGCAATTTCTTCTGTTACTAATACCCTTCCTTCTTAGTTGGTGAAGTCAGGTCCCAAGGTTCAAATCTAGCTCAGATGACACCTCTAAGGGAAGTTTTTTTGACCTTTGCACAAATAGTAGAGTCTCAGCTGTACAGTCTCCTCCCCACCCCCTGACCATTTAAATTTTTTGTAGCATCTCAGCTCTGATTCTGCTGTTACGTAGTTAAAAGTCTCTCTCTTCTGCAGACGCTGAAGTCCTTGAAGGGAGATACTAAATTTTATTTATATTTTTGATTCAGTACATAGAATGAGTCCACAATTGTAAATTGAATAGATGATTAGATGCATATAAATATAGAAAGAAATAATTCCCAAGTGTTTTTCTTTCCAACTGGAATATTTATAATTCATTGTTTTTTTGGAGACATATATTTTTTGAGCTCAGGCAAAATTAGGCTATTTTTTTCAAGGAATAAAACAATTAAAAAATCATGACAGAAACACCACGTTCGTTTTTCTTCAGTTCCTCCTTTCTCTACTTTGGAGAAGGTCATGACTTTTTAAATTTCTGCCTTTTAAATAGGCTGCTCCTACATGCATGATTATCTAGTGAACTACTGGGCTGATTTAGTGATGACCTCTGTCTGATATATAGGGTCAGTACCTTAGAACTATTGCTCTGCTGAGTTGGGTGAAAGATGTAGCCCAAAGTGAATTAAATTGTCACTTTCTGGACATTTACAAAAAAAACACAGATGAAATGCTGGAAAAATTACATTCATTATCTTAATAATAAATCAACCCTACCATTCCTTTTGGGTAGTTAAAAAAAAGGAAGATCATCGAGTAGGTTAATTTGCTGGACTTCGTTAGCCTGAGCTGATAGTTTCCTACAGACTGGAGACTCAGTGGGATTCAGGCAGGACAAAGGAAGGCTTTCACTGGGATGGGTTGTGTGTGGATGATGTCCAGTTTCTGCCAACCCTGATATTCTATGCTGAGGGTGGCTTGGCAGAGAACGCTACAGGCAGAACTGTGCATACTGGCGAGAAGTTGATGAGGTTGGAGGTGAAGGAGATGGATGAAGGATCTGAATTTCATTATTTATATGGTGTCTAACTGAGAGCACTAGGTGCTCTGTCATTTGGGTCCCTGCTCAGTTGCCTTCCAGGCTCTGTGAAAGATCTCTCTTCTGTGTAAGCGTATCTGTTTTGGGAGGGTAAGTGGGAGAACAGAAAAGGTGGGACCAAAGGTGAACAAAACGCAGCAGGCATACTCATTGGACACTATGTTGAAAATGAACTATACAACTTGTGAGGGGGAGGCTGGGAGGGAAAAAACTGGAAGAAAACAAGGGAAGAGGTGACACTGTTCAAAAAGAAACGTACTCATTACCTGACTTAAGTTGCTATAAGTCCTCTGTACATCACCTTTACAATAAATAAATAAATAAATGTATGTGTAAATGTTTTTTAAAAGGATCTCTCTTCACCCAGAGATTGGACCCTGTAGGGGCTGCAGCGCTTGCCTCTCATAGTTTTAATTCTCTCCCTAACATTTCCCTGCCCTGGGTTTGACCACACTGGGTGGCTTCTGCACCTGCTCTCTTGTTATGACAAGTGCTGTTTCATCTGCCTAAACGCTTCACCTCATTTCTCAAGTGACTCTTACCTGCTGAAGACTCTTATCTTCCAACTCCCAGCCAAGCATCTCCTTCAGGTAGATGTTGCTGTTGCCCCAGAGCCAGCTCAGCTTGCTTTGTGAGTCACTAACACAGACCTCTCTTCCTTCCTTTAAGAATATCACACACACTTTGCTGCTGCTCACTAGCTGATGGACTGGATGATTGAAAGCTGTCTTTCCTTTTAGACGGTAAGTTCTGTAAGAAGAGGGACATCCTTCCATGACTGGCATAGAGCCTACATATCAGCCGATCCCATGCACCCTCTGTGGATAAATTCAGATGTCCTACCGAATCCCAGATGGTCCCCAGTATGTGAAGCTAGTGTACAGTAGGTGTTAAATCAGTATTTGTGACTCACTATTAAAAGAGTTCCATTCATTTAGAATATGTAGTAAATTAATTCATAGCTTTACATTCCTTAGCGGCCAAATGACTAATAATGAATGAGTGGAGAAAGGAAGGGATGATATAAGTGTTACTTAGCGAGAAGGCTTCAGTTTCAGAATGCTGTAATTTTACAGGCTTCTGATCTCTGCTGGAGATCTTGGGAGTGAGTCTTGCCTTACCTGATCAGGAGCCTACGTCCATAGTAAAAATATTTATAGCATTGTGGGGAGTTGAGACAGTGATACCATTGACTTTGGAGGAAGATCACATGCAGCTAAAACCCAAATCCATTACTAATTGTCTCTGTGAATTTAAGTAAGTTTTTAAACCTGACTCTGCCTCAGTTTTGCCATGTGTAAAATAGGCCAATGATAATATTTGTGTTGTAGGCTTGCTGTGAAGTTAAGCAATTTATATGCATTTTATAGCATTCAGAAAAGCTCCAAACATACAATGAATAACATAAAACACCTTCAATTACTTTTATTTTCTTATGAGACAGAACATGCCGTGCCTTCTCAGATGACAATGCTGTGTAACTTCTTACTAGTTTTCTTGCCATTTCTTTTTTTTCCTGGTAATTGTAGTGTTTGCCTCCTTTCTGACCTAATCTAAGATCCGAGCATGTCTTGCCCTGGATTCTACCTATGTTTTATCATCATGATTGTTTTCCTTTGTGTTTCCATGGAAAAATGCCAGTTCTTTACTGATAGGAAATAATCTTACCATTTCACGGTGTGTAGTTGAGACGATCCCAAGAAAATTTGGTGTAGCAGGTTCAAAAAGAATCAGCTGGTCAGATGTAAGGGAGTTGTAGAAAGATGTATTGTGTCATAAGCTTAGTTCACTAACTGAGTTCTGGATCCAATGTGAGTTTCTATGCCAGCCAGCTTGACCTTTTCTCACCCTGTGGGCCCCTTGGGTAGCAAGCTGGCATTAAACAAACAGAAATGCTAACGAAAGTCCTCATCTAGATGGCTCCCAGTGCCATTTACTGAAAAGAGTATTCAAATCCTCTAATGTCATAAAAATGTTGAACCTTGGAAATCTGAGCTTGCCAAGACAGAGGATATTTTCTGGTGTGGAGGACAAAACTCGAGTCCAGAGTTTTGAGTTCAGTCCAGACTCCACCACTTATGACTTCAATGACCTTGGGGCAAGTCCCTGCTGCTCTCCAGGGCTCCCTATCTGTAAAGGAAAATGTCCATTCATTCATTTATCCAACATCTATGGAATTCCTACTATGTTCTTGATGTGGCTGGACAGATGAACTTTTGGATGCCTTGCAGTAATTCATTCTGGGAAGTGTATCTATGTATGAAACCTTAACTAGGGTGAATACAAGGACAGGAAAACACCAGGATGCACTGTTTTAATCTGCTTGATTAACATATACTATAGAGTCTGGAAATAGTGTTCTTTTTATAAAAACAATCCTCCTTTTGCATTTATCCTTTGCTGAGAGTTTTACATATGATTTTACTAACTTATATTTTAAACTTATTATCTCTTTTCTTTGTTCTTATTTTACGTTCCCTGAAAAATAGAAACTCAAACTTTTTTTGGGACGGGGTCTGGTCTAAATATAACTATATAAAGTTGTAAATTTCCCCCCTGGTGTTTCATTGGCTGAGCCCTGAAAATTTTGAAATGTACAATTCCATGATTAAAATGTACTATTTCATAATGATGATTTTATTATTTTATTATTTGAACTATTGTAATGTCCCATTTGATTTCTTTGACTCATGTGGCATTGAGACACATACCATTTAGTTTCTAAATATTTGCGAACCTATGCATCACAGTTATTGCATTCCTACGTGTTTCCATCCTTCATACTCTCAAATCTAGGCTACACCTCCAGCCAGCTCTAGAGGAGGTGATGTTTATTATATTACAGCTTGGTCTGGGACAAGGATTCATGGAGACTTCCCTAGGGGGCAGTTTGGGAACTACTGTATTCATTGTTTCCTCTTTGTAACTCTGCCTTGCAAACTCCAGGTGCATTAGTAATCTTTGACATGCATCTCTGTCTCCCTGGGTTCTTTTCCTTCCTTGGGTTTTAACTGTTTGTGATGTATAGGGATCTTCATCTATGAGGTATCTATTCATTTGCATAGGTTTATCAATCAGCTAAACTTTCACAAGGGGAGCACTTTGGGGCAAAGGATCCTGCTGCATACTATATGGACTATAAAATAACAAAAGCTTCCTGCCCACATGCTCAAGACATGAGTGGGAAGCTCAGGCACGGTGATGTGCAAATGACTACTTAAATGTTAAAAATGAAAAAAAAGAGTAAAATTGTATGAGGAACAAATGGCTAGAAGGTAATAGCTTTTTCAGAGAAGAATCTGTGAACTGGAGTTAACTGGGAAATGTTTTTACAGACAGATTGTATTATGAAGGGAAGATTGTAAAACATAGATATTCTTATGCCCTGAAAACTCTTGCTGTTTAAAGCCAGTGGTTGTGGTTTGATACAAAGATTCAGGAACCTTCTTGTTCTCTAAAACACAGTAAGATGTTGTCTAATTTGACATCCTTTGTCACTGCTGCTTCCTTTGGGATACAAGTCATCTTGGTTCTGATCTTTTATTCTTAATAGAATTAAAGATTTGCTCATTTAGTTTCTTGACCTTCCATCCTTCATTCCGATCATTGCCTCTTCACTTGGAAGTTAGTCCAAGGTGCCTTTGCTTCCAGTAATGAGACTGCCTCATATTCTGAGACTAAACATGGTTAGAGACCCCTGTGGACTTCTATAAGTGAATGAGGTACAACAGGCTTGAAAGAACATCTTTGAAAATACCCAATACTCCATAATTGTTTTATATAGAGACCCTTGGAACTGAAGCATTGCAAATATGGTACTGTAAAGATATTATTGCTTTGAGGCCAGATCTGAACATTTTCCATTCCCTGGTCATGTGGCAGCTTATACTAAAGAAAACCTCTCTTCCCGGAACATGACATGGGAATGGTGATCGTATTGCCTTCAGTCAAGGTGAACTTAGCCATATGGCTTTCAGGAAGGATAGACAAGCAAGCACAAATTCCAACGTATAGCTCAGCTACCCTCCACAGTGGGGATGAAAGCATTTTCCCATCCCTGTTTGAAACGGACTGAGAAGTGATACAAGCTTCTACAAAAGAACAAATAATTGAATCGACCAACAAGCAAGGCAAATGAATTCCAAATGAAATACAAACGACAAACATATAAAAAAATTCAACATTCCCAGACACCAAGAAGATGCAAATCAAAACGACATTGAGTTTCTACCTCATCCCAGTCAGTACAGCTAATATCAAGAAAACGTAAGAACAAATGCTGACAAGGATGTAGGGAAAAGGAGCCTCTACCTACTGCTGGGAGGAATGTAAATCAGTGCTGCCAATAGGGAAATCAGTGTCGAGTTTCCTCAAAAATTAGAAATACTGCTTCCATATGGACCTAGTCATACCACCTCTGGGACTACACTCTCCCAAATCAAAGTCAGCTTACCAGAGCAATATCTGCACTCTCCCCCCCCCCCCCCACCGTGTTTCTCATGGCACTATTCAATAACAGCTGAATGGTGAAATTAGCTGACATGTCCACCAGTGACTGAATAGATAAAAGAAAATGTGCTAGGCTATATATATACAAGGGAATTTGGCTCAGCCATACAGAATAAAGAGGTGGTATCGTTTGCTGGAAAATAAATTGAACTGGAGCTGAGCATGTCCTGATGTATTCCCAATAAAGAGACTGACAGAGGGAAGAGACAGTAACCATACCCAGTGACATGGGAGGGACACAATCAAGACTTGGGTGTTGCGAAGTCTAATGAAGAAAGTAAAACAAACAAACAAAAGAACTAGTTATGGTAGTACTGATATGAAATTCCAACATCTGGGAGATGATTGCCAGTTTGTAAAGATTGTAAGTTTGGAGCCAGTTTGAGCTAGACAGTGAGACTCTGTCACAAGCAAAGAGAAATCTACTGACAGCTTAAATCAGAATATAACAGAATTGACCTGTATCATATGCAGTGTGGTTACAGCTGACTCACCTGAGTCTTCGTTCTCATTTTTTCCCTTCTATGCTACACAGTATTAGGTACTTCTTAGTGATAGTAAATGTAATTAAATGGTCCTCCAAGGAATTTATGACTATTCAATCAATTAAACAAGATTTACTGCACAATTACTACATGTAAGGCGTTCCACGAGGAATAGAAACATGACAAGGGACACATGTCTGATTTAATTGGAAACACAAGACACAAACACACAGACTGTTCAACTGGAGCACAAGAAAATCCTACAAGATATGTCACAATCCAATGAAGGCTGCAAGAAATGGCAGTATATAAGGGTATGTACTTTATGGCAAAGTGATATGCAACCCAAATTAGAGAAATCTGGAAAAGCTTCATGAAAAGGCACATAAAAGTAGAAACATGGGAAACATTGGAGGTTAAGAAACATTGTTTCCACAAACAATTTTGAAAAAGGATCTGGATATAAAAAGTAAACATGACAACATAGATGAAGGTGAGGGAGATTTTGCTGTGTGAAACAAACCAACCACAGGGCTTGGCGGGGGACAGATACTTCCTACTATTAGTCGATTATTATAAATTTTCTGAGAGACTTTGAAGATTAAGGTAAAAAGTACTACATTGGGTTAAATGCTGTCTTTCCTCAGAGAATAGCAAGAGTAAACGTGAGTGGTGCCGGTAAAAGGGTTGGGTATATGTAAGTGGTAGGTAAGTGTGAGTCTTACAGTGTGTTTTTGTCTTCTGTCCACACACGTCCCGTTGGAAGTCAGCTGTGCCCTGCATGTTCTTAGAACAAGCTGATGTAAGTGACAGATTCGCCTTAATTCCCCAAAGCCTGACATGGACCCCCATGGTTCCTCCACTCTGTATTCTCCAAGTCAGCTGTAGCCTAGAAGTTAAAGGGAAAGGTCGTCATGTACAAATAAAGTCCACAACAAATTAGGAACTGTTGTGGAGGTTCAAGAAAATGAATCTCAGACCGACTGGAACAAATGGCAAGCCACCAGCCTACTAGTGATAGGCATTCCTGAGGCTATACTTCAGTTAGACTCTGGCTTGTAGCTGCTGAGCTGAAAGGTCCTACTTTCTTCTTTTCTCCCAGCTTGCCCTTCCTCTACTTTCCTTTATATAGTGATTTGGTAAATGCAAAATGAGAGTCTACTTGAAGTGTAAATCTCTACAACTGCAAGAAGAGAGAAGAAAAATCCATCCTTTCTCCAAGACTGGGCAAAGCTGTGCTACATGCTTATTAAACCTTTGGGGGAATAGACAGTTTCATATTTTTACATTGTTAATCCACCATAGAGTTACTCTTTTACACAACATATAGAAATTAATTAGAAGAAAAAATTTAAACAAAGAAGAAAATGCAATTATCAACTATTTCATTAGATTCAATAGATACGGCATTTTTCCCCTGTCAAACTGCTAAGAAAGTTTCTATAACTGTACTCTCAATTTCATGGTTCATCTTATTATAGATGGAAAACTAACATCTCCTTGGGTCTGGAATGTCTTGGAGTATTGCTTTCTTACAGTTAAATATTCTAAAAGAATATTGTGATTAATTTTTAAGTTGGAATTTGACTCTGATAATCTATCTATCTATCTATCTATCTATCTATCTATCTATCTATCTATCTATGATTATAGTCACCTTAAAAAGTGGATCTGTTCATATTGCAAGTTTTTTAAATCCTCCTTTAATTGTTGATATAAATCTTTAGGGTAATGTTTTGGTTATCAAAAATACTTTTGAATTTTTTTGTATCTCAAAGGATTTTACAATAAAATATCCAACAGGTCAATCTTTTTTTTTCAAATTTTTTATTGTGATTAAGTGGTTACAAAATTCCCCAAATTTCACAGTATTGTGGGATAATGAAGCTTAGTTAAAGTCACAAACACATTCTAACTTTCATAGGATAAATGGTCTATCACATTTATGAGTTCTATGAGCTTTGGAATACAGTTATTTCTTCTACATCGGGTGATATGTACATTTCTTTTGCTTTGCATAGCATCAGCTGTTCCGTCTTTCCCACTTGTTCCCTCCCTCCCATCGCTGCCATTGACCAACAGGTCAATCTTTTACTTCAGATATGTTTCTGCTTCCTTATAAAAACATGCTATTTATTTTTAGAAATTATATTCCATTTAGTCTTATTCTTATTCTTGAACATCTTCTTACTTCTATGTTTTTAAGGCAAGGGAGTTAGGCAATAGTAGTTTTCAATTCCTGTTTAAAATCTAGTTCTATGTCCTATAGACTCAAATCTATATATCTGGGACCTAATGAGCGTTATGCTTATTTTACTTATCCTAGCTTTATTTGATTGTATCAAAAGTATTGTCTTCTTTTTTTGCATGTGGTATATTCTTTATTATATGTAAAAAATAAAATAAAGTTCTCATTTTATGAAGAAATTTGCTAAATCCTTTCTTTTTTAAAATTTTGTATCTCTTTTTACTCATTAGAATTTCCTTCAAAAGATTTAATATTCTTTGAAAGAGAAGTATGATATTTCATTGTATGGATATACTCTTTTAATATAAAATATGTGTTTGGTTTCCAGTCCCATTTCCTGACTTATGGCTCCTAAGACCTTTTTTGTATGTTTTTTATTGTAAAAATGCTGTATAGGGGGGTTACAGTTATATGAGCAAGGTAATGAGTACATTTCCTATTGATCATTGTTGCCTCCTAAGTCTTGTCTTCTTTAAGTCTAAAAGGCAAAATCTGGAGTCATTCAGTGTTGGGTTTTAAATATTACTTTATCTCCTCCTGGAACCATGCACTGGTAGGTATCCTTGCACTTGTAGGTGAAGAAAAATAAAAGTGTTTTCTCATCTTCATTTATTAGATCTCAGATGGAGCTCTGTAGCAAAAGACACTGTAACAGAGTAAAGTGAATAGAAGGCTTTTAAAAACTTCGCATCTATACATCTCATCTATACAGGGAGAGACCCAAGAGATGAATGACTACAAGGTTTGTTTAAGGGTAGAGTTATTTAGTGTTTCCATCAAGGGCACTACAAATTTTTAGAGAAGTATGGGACAAGGCACTATTATGTTTTGCCTTAAAGCAAATAGGAAGATGATAGAGAGCTCTTGGTTTATAACTTCACCATCATCTTTAGTGCAGAATAATCATGACACCACTTCACCCTACTTTGAAAGAGCAACTTCTGCCATACCAAATATTCAAAGTTACAAAACTCTACTCCTAGAAAAATAGTCAAGGTAAACTGGTATTAATGTATATATTAGATTTAATACCTTGGTGTTTAAAAGTAGTTTGCAATGAAAGTCATTTGTTCAATTGTACAAAAATAGATTATCACGGAATGAAAACAAGAGTTGAAGGGAAAAAAGAGATAAGGAATATCTCTCTATAAATCTACCACTATTTACCTATCATCCATCTATCAATCTATCATATGCCTATTATAAAACAGACCATATTTAAGAAGAAAATTAACTGCCTTTGTGCATAGCCTAGTTGTTAAGTGCATACATCCTTGAGTCAGACTACTTAGGCTCAAGTCTATCTGACATGATTGATGGAATTGTGATTGGAGTAAAAAAAAACCAAAACCTCCCTTAAGTATGACATAAGTACAGGTAAGAAAAAAAGGCCATCTTCCTTACAATGTGGTGAAGATTAAATGAGACCATTCATTTAAACATTTATATAGTGGCCTTGGAACTGTGGGGATCAAGAGGCATGGGGAATACTTCAATTCTTTGACAGCTACCAGTAATCCTTACAAGCTAAGTATGAAACAGGGAAAGCTGAATGCTGTAAGAAGAATGACTGAATGGATGACTGGACGGGGGCAGTAAGTAGTGTGACCATTCACTAACCAGGAAGGTAAGACTCAAGATACTGGCTGGTTATTCTTACTTCCCTGATATCCAGAACCAGGTCTGAGACAATTTAGCCAATCAAGTCCAAAAAATAGAGAAGCAGGCTTGATGGAATCTACTCACAGCTTCTCTGCTTATTAGCTACATGGTCTTTGGCAAAGTGAGTCAGATTCGAGGAGCCTTTAATATCTGTATTTGTTAAGCTGAGATAATACCACCTATCTTGGAAAATTGCTATGGGTTTTAGATGAGATGATGCATTAAAGAGCTGTATGGGGTGCCTGGCTCACAGCAAGTATCCAATATATCTTAACCTTTATTAATAGTAATATAAATACTCTCCTTCATCCTAGGGCTGCTGTAAATTACTTAGTTCTATTTTTGTATCCAATTTTTACTTCTAAATAGCTCATACAAGACAGGAACAATCAGAAATAATAGATACATTGAGATAAATGCTACAATTATGAGCCAAAGTCTTCCCAGAAGAAGGAATTAATTGTGAAATGAGGTGGTTGGAGTTTTCTTCCTTCCTCTCTAATCTCCCACAAGAGGTTCAAAACACTCCAGCTCTTGAGAAAAGGAGGACAGAAATCTCTGGACAATGCAGTCTGAATTAAGCATCTTGGGCAATTCCTGGCACCCAAAAGATGTCCATTACACATTGCATTGTGGCTTTTTATGACGACTAGAAACATTTGGTATGACTGCTCCACAGACACCTCACATCCTTAAACAAAGTAGACCTGGCAGTTTCAAGCTCTGAGTAATGCTAGAAGAGGAAAATCTCTCTGTGTGGGAAAAAAAGTTATGGCTTTCATTTGCAAGTCATTTGTAATGAAGTCTCTAAAAATACGTGCTTTTAAGGATTTGGGTTTCTTTTAAAATGTGAAGTGGTTAAACCTCTCAAAGCTGTCTCTTTTTGTTTGAAAGATGATTGTGGACGGAATGATAATGAATGCCATTGAAAACCAAATAAGCTAGGGAACTCAAGGAAGCCCGAGCTGTGATGAGAAAATCACTATCCGAACCCAGGGTGCAGATAGGCCGTCTGTATGCTACTCAGTCACGCCTGAGTTCACCAAGCTCTGGCATGCACAGAAATACATACTAGGCCCTAGAGGAGGCCTGTGAAGTGTAAGTCAAATCTGTGTTCCATTGCCATTGGGAAGACAAGACATATAGGATAATGAAGTGGTGTCCAGGATTTAATAAAAATTCTGTCATAAGGACTCAAATGCAAAATGTGGTTCAGTCCAGATGAGAGACATAAGCAGGGAGGAAAAGAAAGGAAAAAAGAAAAAAAAAACTCTGAAGGCTGAAAAGATCAGGGAAGACTTCATGGAAGAGGTGCAATCTTGGTTTGAAACTCAAGTGGATGGTGAACCCCAGGAGCTGGGTAAAAGAACAGAGCACAGTATTATTTACCATAGCTAAGATATGGAACCAACCCAGATGCCCCTCAGTAGATGAATGGATCAAGAAAATGTGGTGTGTATACACAATGGAATTCTATGCCTCCATCAGAAAGAATGACATTGACCCATTTGTTAGGAAATGGAAAGACTTGGACAAAATTCTATGAAGTGAAGTAAGACAGTCCCAAAGAAACATAGGTCCCATGGTTTCCCTTATTTGCAATAACTAGTGTAAGTCAAGGACAAGCAGAAAATGTCAAAAGCTATTTACATATGATCATATAAGATGATGTTAAGTGAAATGAACCCCAAGATAGGGACACAACTTGGTTTTTCTTTCTTGCTATTGTTTTTTAACATACCTAAAATGTACTGTGTGATTTTTTTGTTTCTCTTGTATGTTCTTCCCCCACGGTATAACTCCTCTTTTCACTGTATTTGACGTCAGTGCCCTACACCTTATATATACATTTTTCTAATTTGGTGAGGGGAAGGGATAAAAACAACATGCTGAAACAAGAATACAGGTTTAGAGGGGAGCGGGGGGAGGCTGGGAAGGGATGGGAAGGGTAAACAAAGGAGGAGGCTACAATGCTTGATAAGAAATGTACTCATTATCTTGCCATGTAATTGTAACCCCTCTGTACAGTATTTCCACAATAAAAAAAAGAATACAGGTTGACCCATTGTAACAATGAGATGTACTGTACAAGACACTATGTAGAAAACAAACTCTACAACTTGGGAAAAGAGAAGTTGGGGAAGAGGGGAGGAAAGGGATAGTAGGGAAAAACAAAGGAGGAAGTAACAATGTACTCATTACTCATGTAACTGTAACCCCTCTGTTCACTATTTTTACAATAAAAAAACATAAAAAAGAACAGAGCTACTCTAGGGCCATGAGCAAGAATTGATGGGCTTCTGTGAGAGCAGGCAGGAATAGTCTCTCTCTCTCTCTCTCTCTCTCTCTTCCTCTCCTCTCTCTCTCTCTCTCTCTCTCTAACACACACTCACACATGTTATATCCTCATGTAATGGCAGGCATTGGTTCAGATTCTTTAGGAATGGAGATTCTGAGAGAAAATATAAAAGAATGATAGAGGGGTGAGGAGGATCACTTAGGCCTCAATCCCAGTGCAAAAGCAGGAGATTCATTTATTGCACCGAGTTTCTTCCTATAAATTTCCACTCAGAATTTGTGACCATCTTAAAATGGGAGACTCTGTGATAGATAGAGGAAACTTCATGCCTGCTTTAAAGTTGTGCAGGGGGGCCTGCTCTCAATATCTGACTGAATGCAATAGATTAGCTCCTATCTTATGACAAAACTACCATCAAGGTACAATTTATACCCCACAGCTCCATGCAGGACAGGCTAGAGTCTGAGGCCTCCTGAGAAATCACACTCTTGCTTGGGTTGCTCTTTACCTGCTTCTTCCTCTCCTTTCCTGATTTATTGTAGGTACTTTTCCTTAATTATCACTTGCTCTAGAATTCTGCTTCTGCATTCATGAGAAAAAGGTATTTAAGAATATGAATGAAGGCTTAAAGGAGAAAATAAAACACATGAAGTTTGCTTGTGGTGACCAGTCTCACTTAGTTAGAAAAAGTTTGAATTAAAAATTCTAGAAAATTGGGTTAGGAATGTGACCTAGAGATAGAGTGCTTGCCTAGCATGCTTGAAGCCCTAGGTTCAATTCCTCAGTACCACATAAACAGAAAAAGCCAGAAGTGGTGCTGTGGATCAAGTGGCAGAGTGCTAGCCTTGAATAACTGAAGCTAAGGGACAGTGTCCAGGCTCTGAGTTCAAGCTCCAGGACTGGCGATAAAATTCTAGAAAAAGTATTCACATAACATTTTTTCAAAATTTAATGAAGTGAAACAAATTCATAATTTTTCTTTGCCTGCGTATCAATGGAGGCAACTTATTACTGATGGGATTTCCTAGATTCAACCAGAACGTGGTAGAATCTATGTCCCAACAATCCATCTTAAGATTTAGAACTGAGTTCAAGAGCAGCTTCCACATACTTGTCCAGGCTCCTCACTCATCTCTTCCTGTGTCAGTGGTCCAGGAAGTTGATTCTTGCCACAAGAACTCATATATTCTCATACCTGAAGATACCCTCTGACATGGCTTGATATCTGATACGAGGTGGGCTGAAAATACAGAGGAGCTAATATTCTCAGAGCATCTTTCACTGAGTAAGTAACAAATATACTAGATCTCTTATTGCTCAGGTAAGCCAGCTCTGAAGCATGTTTCACAGAATCTCATGGAAACTGAGAGCCACTTGTGCACCATAGAGTTCTCCTGCAGTTCCCTTTCTGATCTGTCTCTATTCTCCATCCCATTAGTGGTGCTTTTTGAGACCCCATTCCAAATCTACTTCCTATAATCCTTGTGACAAGGTATTTTTTTTGGGCGTGGGGGAAGAGATCAAAGCCTGAATTTTTATAAGGACCTTTCTAGTTTCCATGCATGCTCTCTCCTGAGACACTGGGTCTTTAAGAGACAATTTACCTGCAGAACTGCTCAGTAAATTTGAGGCATGCTCTTTTAGAATAAAAAAGGTATGTTCTATAACACATTTATGAATATTATTAGTAAACATATCATTTTTAAAAGGAAATTGTGACTATGGCTTGAATAATCATGAATAATATTGCAAGCAGAATACTTCTAGAGAAAATGAAATCATGACTCATATACAGGCCTTATCCTGGAAGGGATGGAGATCTATGTTTCATGTCACTGATTCACCCGGTGTTTACCAAGTCTTGGTTGTGCACAATGAACCACACAGGAGGCACGTTAACTATGCATGGAGATTTGACTTTGTGGAGAGGAACATGTCTCTTCATTCTGAAAACAGGAGGGGGTTCAAGTTGGTTAACCAGGGAGTGAAAGTGATTTCAGTAGCACTCAGAAGCTGTTGCAGGAGTCATATTCTACCATGAAGATTTCCTTCTTGGTTCTGAGTAAAGAAATGGAACTTGGAATAAATGCATGTCTAGTCTTTTATGACTAGCTGGTTAGCAGCTTCTAACAGTCATTAGTCTATGAGACAAAAATTTTAAAAACTAAAATTAATTCTAAACTAAATGATTCCATCCTCTACCGCATACAGTCTTCGCAGAGAATCTAATTTCTTTATGTTAGTCTGTCTTGTTTCTACAATAAGAGTGTGGGATGTGTTGGATCAGCCCTATATGTTATGCAATTGTAAAGGCATGATACGTTCACCTATTATTAATTTCATGAGCGTTTATAGAGTGCTTAAAGTGTGCCAGGCCCACTGCCTTTTGGGAACAGATGCCTGTTATCTACTGAAACCTTTCATCTCTGGCTGTGCAGAGGCAATAAAGAGCACAGAGCACATGGTCCTGGGAGTTCCTGGCTTAGTGGCAGAGAAAAACCAAGAAAGAGAAACTTGCTGACTGCAGTGGTGAGTGCCATGATAGAGAAGGGTATGGAATGGGAGAATTTCAGCCAACTCAGCCTCAAGAAGGTAGAAAAAATGGGAGCAAAATTGGGGCTGGATGAAGACAAAATATGTTGAAAAGTCCTACTGGTAGGTATTGAGGATAAAAACTGAGTTCCACTATGAACCCCATCTCCAAACATAGAATAGCTTTGATATTATGACTGTGTAAGTCATAAGAGAGAAATGTCTTACAGTTTCCTTTCCCCACTGTAGTAGTTCAAACAAGATCTCCCTTGCTGAGGCTTTTTTTATTTAGTCTTAATTTTTTAAAATCATTCCCCAATAATTTTAAAATTGTTATTGTAAAGGTGATGTATGGATGAGTTATAGTTACATAAGTCAGATAATTAGTTCATTGTTTTGAACAGTGTCACTTCTACTTTCATTTTATCCTAGTTTTTTTTCCCTCCTGAACCTTCCCCCATAAGTTCAGCATAGTGTCTAGAGAGTATCACTGCTGTATTTGTTCACCATTTGTCCCACCATTTCTGTGCTCCCCCTTACACTCCCAAACAGATAAACTTACATACAAGACAAAAAGTACAGAAGTCAAAAAACAGCAAAAAAGGAGAAAAACAAAACAAGGAGTACAATAACATAAAAACTCTTATTTTCACTTCTCAAAAGTCATTTAGATAAACATCATTTTATATGATCATATGCCCATAGCTATTGAACATTTATTCTGGAAAGCAGTATGGAGGTTCCTCAAAAAAAGGCTAAACATAGAGTTTTCTGATAACCCAGCAATTCCATTCCTGGGCATTTATCCTAAAGATCACAAACAAGGACACACTAAAGCTACCAGCACAACCATGTTCATTGCAGCATTGTTTATCATAGCCAGAATTTGGAAACAATCCAGATGCCCCTTAGTAGATGAATCAATTAAGAAAATGTGGTAAATGCATACAATGGAAATCTACTCTTCCATCAGAAAGAATGATATTGTATCACTTATAAGGAAATGGAAAAACTTGGAAAAAATTATATTAGGCAAAGTAAGCTAGACCCAAAGAAACATAGGTTGCATGGTTTCCCTCATTTGTGGTAACTAGAATATTCCTATGAGTTACAAATAAATACATTGGATGGTAAAAAAAGAAAAAAAAACACACTTGGGCATGAAAAATTACACAGGATTCTAGATAGGATGTACATTGAATTCTTGATTGCATTCTCTCCTGTCCTTTATTTTTTCAGTTTTGGTGATCAGACTTGGTGCCTTGTGCAAAGATGAGTTCTTCTAGATTTGTAACAACTTCTTCAGGCTTTATCTTGCAGTAATTCTTCAGAGTAGGAGGTCAGCCAGAAGGGAAACAGTTGTCTCAATAAGGATCTAAGAAGATAGGTTTTTATTTTCAGAATAAAGAGGAAGAGAGAAAAATAACAGTATAGTTTAGAGAGTTGCACACAAATGTTAGTTAAAAGAAAGACTTCTAAGTTTGATGAAGGAGGGCAATTACTAAATAGGTCAACAGGACTCAAAATGACTTGACTAGAGTGGAAAAGGAAGTCAAGTAAATTCTCTCAGACAGGGCAGAATTGCCTATCTGTCAGTTACATGCAATCGACAGAGATACAAAATAACTCAAATAAAAAAGAATAGAATCTGATAATCCCATGAAAATGAAAAATTTCCTCTCCCTTTTGATCAAAAACAATCTCAGTGAAAGATGATTCTTTGTCCTTAAGTAAGGTTGGTCTCAGAAATTTGTCCTTACTATTTACCCAGCTGCCAAGAATGGCAATTCACATATTGGTCTTTTTCCATTTGCTCTGCTGGAAGTTTTCATTTTAAAAAAGATCTCAAACTGCATTTCTGAAAGCGTCTTGAGTGTAAGAAGCCAAGACAAACCTTCACCTTTACACTTCATCTGCAGAACCTATTGATTTGGCAGGAAATTGTTTCGCTTCTTGAGGTAACCAAACCAAATTTGCTGAGCCTGCTGAGAAGTCACTTTCTTGTGTACCCACCATGCTGAGAATTCTGTGAAGCCAGGAATCAGGCCAGGTTCTCCAAGAGGAACTTTGTAAGCATTGGCTCCATAAAATCAACCTTATTTCTTAAAAGTGTCTTCCCAAATCTGATTAAATAAGAGTCACTCTCAGATATGGCCTTCCAGGCAGAACTTGATTGGATTGCCAATGTTTCCAATTATGTCCTGTTAACAAGGAGAACCAACTCCTTGAATCTCTCTCTGCAAATGACTGTATTGCCACGAAGATGCGAACACTCATTAAGAATATCTGAACTTTGAAAGGGTCAGTCAGGGAAGAAGAAAGAAAAGTTTTGTTTCTGTTTGCAAGAAATGAGCACAATGTATGAAGTTATTTTTTCGATAGTTAAGGAGAAAAGTGAAAGGAATTCCTGACATCCAGAAAATAGACTGTTAATATTTCAGAGAAAAGTCACAATTGTCCTCATTTGCCTATTTAGTTCTCTCGACACTAGTACCCCTTACACATTATTTCACCTCCAATTTGGTTTTAGTTACTTGCAGCCAAGACCAGTACAATGGGAGATTCCAGTAATAAGTAATTTTGTATTATTTGTTTTTGCTTGAACTCAGGTCCTGGACACTGTCCCTGAGCTTCTTTTGCTCAAGGCTAGCAATCTGTCCCTTGAGCCATAGGGCCACTGTACAGCATTTAAAAAATTCTCTTTAAATAAATAAATAAACCAATATTTACTTACTAAAACTTTAAATAAACATATTTAAGTGAATATTAAATAAAATGTAAAATAAACAAATATTTATTAAATATTTAAATAAGTAAATAATTATCTTTAATGTTGCTCCATCTGTCTTTATTCTACTAGTATGTGGAGCATCCCTCTGTTCAAAGTATCCACATTGTGGGCACAACCCACTTGAGCACAATCTGTGGTAGTATTTTGAGTTTTAAGTAGTTTGGGAGAAAGGGATTCCTTATATCTCAAATGTAGAATATTCTATCAATACTACCACTGCAAAGAAAACCCATAACCATCCACCATTAGTTTATTCCATCCTATGCAATTAATCCCTGTTCTTCATGACCTTGCATTAGCAGACTTGTGAACCTATGCCTTTAGTTTAAATCCTGGCTCAGTGCACTGGTACAGTTCCTTAATCAATGTTCCCAGAGGCTTTTACCTATAGAATCTGGCATAGTTTTTTCCATGGGTCTCCGATGAAATATTTAAATTTTTTAAAATGTTTTTTCAAGACAAAGCCCTCCAGCTGGTAGCTGATTTTTAGTACCCCCAGGGAAGAATCAAAGTACAACACAAAGTCATTTCTAGAAGACAAGACTTAAAATGGATGTGGTTGACATATTTTGCTAATTTTCAAAAGTAAAAGATCTGTTGAAAGTTAACTACAAAATAATGCAACTGACAGGGAAATTTGATGATGTGGCACTTAGAAGTCAGTCAAAAAGTTTTAGATAAAGTATATATATATATGTAAAGATTAAGTTCTATTTTAAAAGAAGAGTAGGTATTGCATCTAACTTAGGAAGGTGGATCAGCATAATTTTAACAGAGGAAGAAAATTTCAGATGTTATTAGCATGAGAAAAGGTGCCATGAATATATCAAGCATGCAGTTAGAAAAAACCAAGAATGGATTTAGCTTATCAGGCAAAAAGAAGCAAAAATGCATTTACTTAGAATGCCCTCTTGCAAAGATCACAACAAGATCTTATTCCTTTCATCATGGCCTCACTTTATAATTTTTGTGAGGATTTTTTTTTGTCTTTGTTTTTTTTTTTTTGGTCAGTCGTGGGGCCTGAACTCTGGGTCTGGGCACCATCCCTGAGCTCTTCAGCTCAAGGTTAGCGCTCTACCACTTGAGACACAGTGCCACTTCTGGCTTTTTCTGCTTATGTGGTGCTGAGGAATTGAACCCAGGGCCTCACGCATGCAAGGCAAGCATTCTTACCACTGAGCCACCTTCCCAGCCCCGAGGATTTTTTTTTGTCAATGAGTAAAGTTAAAGTGGCAAGCGCAATATGAGGGCTGAAGCTCTAGTGATATGTATGTTGGGGTCTTTACACTGCCCTGTGCCCAGGTGTGGAATGTTTTCTATGAATACTGTGGACTCAATTTTAGGGGAGGGATGGAGAGAAGACAAAACAACAATCTGGTGTCCCTCAGATCTACCTGCAAGGATAAAATATCTAGCCTGTTTCCAATTAGTCTTTGCTTCAGGCCATTCTTGTTGTCCATGAGCTCTTCTAGAGTTACCAACAAGGTCAGAAGGACTAACAGTTTAAATAAGCATAAGGAATTGAGTGTGGGAAAGTCAGCTAGAGGTAGCCAGGGAGATGGCACAGGTCAGGCTGTTGAAGTGGGAGAGATGCAAGTGTTATATGAGAAATTGATAGGGAGTTACAGAGAAGTTACATTTTGAGAGGTCACATTGGGAGTCATTATTAGAAAGTCAGCCCCCCAAAACTTATAGCCTCGAATACACACAGTACTGTAGGAAGCTGATTCAATAGGGTAGTAAAGAAAGAGTAGAAAATCAGTCTTAATAAAACAGATCAACCCTAATGGAGAGTTGAAGAAGGACACCATGGTGACCTGAGGAGAGTCAGGAGACATGAGGCTGGCACAAAATGGCGGCAGAGGTGCTGGGGCCTAAACAGAGTCATGGTTGGGGGGCAGGATCACAGAGAACTTGACAGGTCAAAGAGTTTATGGTACAGGTCTGGCAGGTCTGGCACACCTATCACCTGGGGGCAGAGGGTGGGATTTCAACTCTAAGAGTTTTTGGAAATTCCTTATCATCCACCATGTTGGTGGATAACATCAGTTAGACCCAGTATCCATATTTCAAAAGGACTTAAGGTAGTTAAAGAGGACTTTGGAAGGGAGGAGATGTCAGAATAAGTGATGAGGGAAGACAGGTTGCAGAAGGTAACAGTGCTCGACAAGAAATGTACTCATTGCCTAACTCATGTAACTGCAATTCCTCTGTACAGCATCTTTACAATAAAATAAATTTTTTTTAAAAAGAGAAGGCATTGGTATAGAATGGTGGCCTTTGAGGGCAGCAATGGAATTTGAAAAGCTTTTGTGGAAGAGGCATTGTTCCTAACAAGAAATAAAATTCCAACAGTAACAACCAAAAAAAAAAAGAAAGAAAGAAAAACAAAAGAAAAGAAAAAAGAAAAAGAGGCAATGTATGGCTGTAAGTGAAATCTTGAAGGTATGGGATGCACAAACCTTCAGAGAGTGAAACAATTTGTAAAGATCCTCAGTTTCTCTAAGAAGATCATGGAAGTTTTAAGTTGTGTAATTTTGTCACTTTAAAGAAATTAGACAGTATTTTCACAATAAAAAAAATTAGAAACTAGATTGAGTTAGCATTTCAGTGGCAGAGCATGTAGTGTACAATCGAAGGGTGTGGAGAAGAGGGAGCTACTGACAGTTTGCTCCAATAATGGAAGGAATACTTTGCCATACGAAAGGCCTTGGGACTTTTGGAGAGAGGCATGATTTTCTGGAAGAGAAAAAAAGGCAGAAGAACAAGACAAAGATGAGAGATGAATAAATTCAGTCCTTTCTGTGCTACAACAGGAAAATAAATGGCTGGAACAATGGATTGGAAGTCACGACTGATTTCCCCAGCCATGTACCGGGTGAAGATGGCATCTGCTGAGAAGCAGCGAGCCTCCCCTCCGAGTCACAACATCATTACTGTCAAAGAAAAAGTGGTTTCACTTCACTTAATATAACTTTGTCCAAGGGTTTCCATTTCTTTACAAATGGCACAGTATCATTTTTTTCTAATAGAGGGGTAAAATTCCACTGGTGGCTTTACTGTCACCATGATTGTGATCTATTGGATAACTGCCCAGGAGTGGGATTGGTGGGTCATAGGGTAGTTCTATGTTTAGTTTTTTGAGGAAGCTTCAATCTGCTTTTCAGCGTGGTTGAACGATTTTACATTCCCATTAGAGTTCCTTTTTTGCCTCTTATTCACCAACATTTGTTGTTTGTTTTCTTGATAATGGGATTTAGGAGACTCCCAGTGCTGTTTTGATTTGCACTTCCTTTATGGCCAGAGATGATGAGTATTTCTTCATGTATCTATTGATTATTTATACTTCTTCTGGAAAGTAATTATCGTAAGCCAGACTCAGAGAAACAAAGATCTCATCCTTTCCTTCATTTGAGGTAGATAAAATGTACCTGTAAATCTATAAGTAGACATATTTGGCATTGTGCAAGTGGTTACAAATAAATTAACTGACGTATAATAGACTCTATGGAGAGCTCAAATGCTATAATCTTTTAGAAAGTCTAGGTCAAAACCCATGAAAATCAACACCAGGAAATGTGTACATCTAGGAGGTGGGATGGAGCAAAGGGTAGGGAGGTAGATGACTGATGGGGGAAAAAGGGAGACTGCAACCAAGATTTCACTGTATGTACCACAAAACTAAGAAAAGTAAGGGAAGGGGTGGGTTAAAGGAGGAAGTGAGAATGTTGAAGAGAGTGACACTGATCAAGATGCACTGTACACATAAATTCCTTTGTTATAGGGAACCTCCTTTGGACAACCACTTAAAGTTAATAATAAATTAAAAAAATAAAAACTTATAACCTGTACTTGGATATGGTCAACTACCATTAAAGGGGATCTGCAATAGAGGAAGAAAAATGTTATATCAGAAGGATGCTGACTGCTTAAGTTAGAAATCTATCCGAGAAAGAATGAGAGAGAAAAGTCATAAAAATACAGATATTGTGGGAAAAAAAGGGGAATCTGAGAACTGCTGATCAAGGGAGCAAGGAGGGTCTTGCAACCTAGCAAACACCATCAAATGTTGCTAAGAACAGTAAAGTCAAGGATGCGGTAAAGAAAAAAGAATGATGAGTTGGAAAGTTATTTCAAGCCTCCCATGCTGGAAGACTCTTGGACTTGCCTACAACAAATATCTGTAGTGGTCATATGCCAATAATACAGCAATACTCAAACATTTGCAGGCAAAAATAGAAGAAATTTTGGCTAATAGTTTGGAAAGTCAACTGGAAGCTTTTTGTGTCAGGACTAGCTTTGATAGAAGTTTTACTTGTGTGATTAAATTGAGCCTAAAATGATTTGGAGTCATTACTAATAGGACCTTTCCTTCTTAGTGTTTATCATTGTATCCATTATTTTTGTTGTTAGAGAGGAAGGTGGGTTAATTTACAGAATTTTCCTCTCTGGAAGTACACATTATGTTTAGAAGGTGGACAGTTTCCATATATTTAACAGCTCTGTTAACTGATAAGAAATTGTCTTTTAATGTTTTCCTAATATTTTGATATCAAACATTTTTTATTTCGAGCTACAAGAGAAGTGATTTGAATTATCTAAACTTTTATGAATGATAAGATGCGTTAGGAGCATTGTTAACTCTAAAGAGGTGCCAAGAATTCCTTCACTTACATATGGATGGAAAAGCTTATTAATATATAGATAAATGCTAATCTGTATGGGAAAGATATTCACAATTGTGTCAGAATCTTGATGTGGCTTTACCTAATACTAGACAAAAGTATAATGTCATTATTACTAATTTCTGTTATTAAAAATATCATTAACGTGGTTTCCAGTTCAGTTCTTTAATTTAAACCCAGTATAATTAGGCCAGTAGTTTTCTCTTGGGAATTCATTGTTTAGGCATTTTAATTGTACAGATTGTTTAGGCATTTTATTGTACAGATGCTTACAGCGTAATACAGATTTATTGAGTGTTTACTCATTTATTAATGTTTGAGTCTTATTTATTAAAGATTTTCATTCTTGCTGAAATCTTTATGATTTTGGTAAATTCTAAGATGTATCAGCTAAAGTCTCAGGATTTTTGTATCTGAAATAATTTTTCTGCAAAGCTTGCATGTATCTATTTTCATAAATTACATGTACTATTCACTCTTCACTGAAAATGTTGTTGAAATATTATGTTTGAAGATGATTTGTTAATGCTTTTTGTTGATTGACTTGAAACAACCAGATGTGCCTGTCAATTGCATTATTCTTGTAATGAACTATATTTAGATTGCTTTGAAAAAAATACCATTAAGTGGCATAGGCATCTTTAGTCTACAGGTGGAATTTCTTATTTTTGCTGTGCAATTATTGAATAAACACACATTTCAAGAACAACAATGTGACTGAAATTACATTGAACTTGAAACTACATTGGAAAATACATACATATTATATACACATACCTAATATATAGAGTATATGTATATATACTAGGTTTCTAATATTTATATATAGTGATATTACATATTACTACATATATATTATAAATGCATTCGATCACATACATAATGATTTCTGAAGAAAAAGTTATGGAGCATATAAGGACATACAGATAGAATTTTTTTGCTTGCTTTGTTTCACTGTGGTGCTTCCATGAAGTCTTTGCACTCAATTGTATATCAGTTTTCTATCTTCAATGAAGAGGAAGTCATAGAACCCAGTGGAAAAAGACCATAGCAGACACTCTGGGATACAGATTCTGATTACATTATTTAAACAACAATGAGATTGACTCTTCTATTGAGTCAGAGGGTCTAGATATCTAAAGAACAATTAAATATGTTTGTGAGACAACCAATCCAAGGCTGAGTGGAATAAAAATGAATTAACATAGTTCTGTACTCATTGGGTATGTTTCCAGAACCACAGTTGATGTCAGAAACTGAAGATCCAACCAAAGCCTACCAGTTAATACTGCTACATGCACTATTGCCATGACTTGTATAGCTTGAGATACAACAGCAAAAGTAGCATGGATTTGCTTTTCCTCCTTTACAATTTCACAAATAAATGTGTGCCTAATTGTTGGTTTTAATTTCAGTCTTTTCTTCTTATTAAGTAGAGATCTTTTACCTTTCTGTTTAATAGAACTTCTTTGCATCATATGTTGAATTGCTGATACAGGTTCTTCAGCTTTGGAGTCATTAAGAAGTAAGAGAATTGAATGTTAGTATCATATTACATGACTGTTGATCTGGGAGCAGATGGGTGAGTAGCAGGTGGGTTGTGTATACAGTGTGGCTACATTGGACAAAGGGATCATTCATATCCTGGGTGTGATAGCTCCAGATGGTCCAGTATCTCATCATGCTACTCAGAACTCCATGCAACTAAAGATTTCTGAATGGCTCAACACTGGAGCTTCCACTTCACTGCGGTTGACTGCAGGTGACTACAGAAAGTAAAACTACGTGTGAACAGAGACAATGCACAGTGAACTAAATGAGCAAATCAGGGCCAATTTTGACTGTTCTCTGAAATATCATTATGTTAATGGCCTAATTTCTGGATGTCAAGCATTCCTTTCACTTTTTTCCTTGGCTATCATCCAAAATAATTCCATACATTGTGCTCATTTCTTGTAAACAGAAACAAAACTTTTCCTCCCTGACTCATCCTTTCAAAGTTCAGAAATTCTTAGTATTCTCATCTTCAGTGTATATAGTCATTTGCAGAGATTCAAGGAGTTGGCTCTCCTTGTTAACAGGACATAATTGGAAACATTGGCAATCCAATCAAGTTCTGCCTGGAAGGCCATATCTAACAGTGACTCTTATTTAATCAGATTTGGGAAGACACTTTTAAGAAATAAGGTTGATTTTATGGAGCCAATGCTTACAAAGTTCCTCTTGGGGAACCTGGCCTGATTCCTGGCTTCACAGAGTTCTTAGTGTGGTAGGTGAGCAAGGAAGTGACGTCCCAACAGGCTTAGGAAATGTTGGCTGCTTTATTACCTCAAGAAAAAGAAGAAAGCAAGTCCTGCTAAATCAGTAAGTTCTGGAGGTGAGATGTGAGGGCAAGGTTATTGTCTTGGATTCTTAAACTCAAGGGACATTGAAAAGTAAAACCTGATATTTTAAATAAAAACTTCCTGCAGGAGCAAGTGTAAGAAGATCAACATGCAAATTGCCATTCTTGCTGCAGCTGTATAAATAGCCAGACTTATTTGGTGATCAAGAATAATCTTTCTTAGGGGTTTCCTTTGATCAAAATAGGTGACAGAAAACCACAGAAGGTAAGTTTCCATTCCAGTGAAAAATTAAAACAAATGCATCCTTCTAGATTATCAGATCCTAACAATATGTCTTACTGTGTTAGCTATTTTTTTTAATCTTTTTTAAAATTGCATTTAACCAATGAATATGCAAGCTCTCTTGTTCAATTGCTGAGCTCTCTCACTGTGGAAAACTAAGCAAAGCTTGAGAACCTACTGTAAATTCGATTATATACTTACCTTGAATATAGTGCTAACTCTTACTAGGTTTTCTACTCTTTTTGCTTCTGAACTATCTGTCTAAAAATGAACAGCCTTCAAACTAATCTTTCAAATTTTTTAAAATGACTCTTGACTTTAATTTAGTGAGAGATAAACCCACGCTTCTCAGATTCTATTGTGACTTGGCTGTTTTATAGATCATTTTTCTCCTTTAGGAAAAGCACAAGCCTAAGGGCTTATAAACCTAGACGAACTTACCTTCCCATCTGACTGTATGTGGTCAGCAGTCACCCTAGGTAAGTGACTACTGAGACTTCTGGAAATTCTCAGGTCATGGATTCCCTTACTGCCCTTTTCGACACTGTGGACCACAGACCAATATAATTGATATCCATCATCAGAAACTCAGTGAGTGTTGAGACACATGAATTGGTAGGATTTGGATATGGTTTGATTTTAACCCCCAAAGCTTCCTGGGGTGGAAGCTTGGGCCTCGGTACATCAGGATGGAGGTGTTATAGCCCTTTAAGAAGTTGGGTCTACATTTGGGTAAATGCCCAAAAGTGGGATTGCTGGGTCATAGGGGAGCTCTTGTGGAGTCTTTTGAGGAACCTCCATACTACTTTCCAAATGTTCACAAACAAGACCACACTAAAGCTACCAGCAGGACTATGTTTATTGCAGTATTATATACTATAGCTAACATATGGAACCAACCCAGATGCCCCTCAGTAGATGAATGGATCAAGAAAATGTGGTATATATACACAATGGAATTCTATGCCTCCATCAGAAAGAATGACATTGGCCCATTTATTAGGAAATGGAAAGACTTGGACAAAATTCTATGAAGTGAAGTAAGCCAGGCCCAAAGAAACATAGGTCCTATGGTTTCCCTTATTTGCAATAACTAGTATATGTCTGAGTCAAGCAGAAAAGGTCAGATAAGTTGATGTTAGAGAAATATGTATTCAAATGTTTTTTTCTTTCATGCGATTGTTTCTAACACATTTATAAGATTATTTCTTTGTGGACCCATTGCAACAATGAGACGTACAAGTCGTATGTCGAAAACAAACTTTACAACTTTGGTGGGGGGGGAGGAGGTTTGGGTGGGGGAGGATGGGATGGGAAGGGGAAAAATAGGAGGAGGCTACAATGCTTGATAAGAAATGTACTCATTATCTTGCCCATGTAATTGTAACCCCTCTGTACAGTATTTTCACAATAAAAAAATAAAATAAAATAAATAAAATAAAAAAAGAAGTTGTGTCTAAATGGAAAGTGGTTAGATCATGGGACACCAACCTCAGAAGAAATTTTGCTGGTATTGAGGATTATACTAGTTCTTGAGAGAATGAGTTCTTATAAAGCAAGTTCAGTTGACTGGGATCCTATTATTTCCTATCATACCATGTGATCTCACTCTGTGGCTTGTACTTCCCCCATGATGTCTCCCTCACAAGACCCTCATGAAAACCAAGTAGATGCTAGCACCATATTCTGGCGCCACCTCTGAGTCAAATGAACACTTTTTAATTAAAAAATCACTATTAGGTATTTCGTTATGGCAATAGAAAATGGACTGACAGATGATAGCTCTTCCATAAATATAAGTTTAACTCCAGTCATAGCCTCTGTATTACTTCTAGTCTAAGAACCTACCTAGAACCTTCTGAGCACTGATTTCTCTATCAGTCAGGACCTAGTCAATAATTTGCCAGATCCTTTAACTTTTGTCCACTTTGAATTCAAAACTCACTATAGAAAATCTGGCTATGTAAGGCTAACCAATCACATTGGTTAATCTGTTTTAGTTAGCCTGCATCTAACTTTTCTATAGCTATCATCTTGAGTTAGGCAGCAGTGACACCTTCCCTCTTTTCTGATTACTGAGTTTCCCTGCTGCTCTACCTACATTTGAGTCACTCAGAAACAGAAGGGACAGATGATGACTGAGTCTATTAATAAAGAAGCTATTGAACAAATAGCATTTGTTCTCAGTTCAATGATCTTCACTTATTTCCAGTTTTTCTGGAAGTTTTTCTAAGAGATAGCCTGCACTGCCATGACCAGAGTGCAGCTCCCAACCTGTGGTGGAATCCTCAGCTTTCCTGCTTATCAGGTAGACTGATGTAATCCATATGTTAATTTCCTACTATATTAAGTTCTTAGTCTGGATCCCTGCTTTTGTTATCAGTTTCCATTTGTTTTGCATTTTTTGGTAAAAATTCATCCATGTTTTTAATCCTTTGTGTTACTCTTTGGTGTCAAAGTGTGGTTCATTGTAGGGAGAATCCCAAGGTTCAACAGAGGCATAGACATTGTGAGCCAGACCCCCAGAACAGTGAGCTTGCATTCTTTCCTCCAACATGGTCTTCTTCTCAGTTCTGTGTATTGCCTTGCTTCCATGTGGTGACCTGTGCACTGGTTTTTTTCATGTGCTCTAAACCAATAGACACTTCTTTGTCCTTGCCTGGCTAGGACAGTAATGGATTTTGGCAGGCATGCCTTAGGCATTGATTGGAACCCTTCCTATTTCTCCAAGGTTCTTCACTAAGAAATATCAGAATTACAAATGTCCCTTTGGGTTCATTGTTAATATGTAGATATTTCCTACTTTGTCTGGTGAACAAGGAAGCGCACAAAATCAAATTCCATTTACTTGCTCTCAGCCCTAGCTAAAAAAGGTATCATATTTCAAAAGATAAATTATAAAATTTCCAGGACACAGTTCATTATTTGAGACATGGCCTATTTAAGCAGGGGAAGGAAAGCACACTCTGCTGATAGATTGAACTAAAAAACTTTGCCCCGGACTCTTTTCACAATGACATCTGAAGAGATTTAGACTATGTGCTGCAGGCAGAGGTGCAAGTTTGCTGTGATTTTTAACATCTCCTTTATGATAACTAAGTCCTCACTCAGAGACTTTGATCTGGGAACCCAAACAAGAAATGGCCTTCCACAAATAATGTTTGCTCCCCAAATAAAATCACTAATCCTAAAAAAACTAATTTTTTTTTAGCAATTCATGCACAAGAAATCTGGGCCTGCCCTTAGTGTTTCAATTCAGTTTCATAGAAACCATCAAAAACCACTTGCTTTCTATTGCTCAGCAATAGAAATGTTCTAAATGTGTGTCCCTTTAAGCTTAGGGCAATAGGTACAGCTGCAAACCTGATGATTCAGCAGAACGAATTCTAGGTTCTCTGTGCAATCTCACTTATTCTTGTGAAACACACATGATATGAGTGCACCCAGCAGCTTATTATCTTGTGACCTCACTATTTACCCATGTGACACATCAGATCCCACTCCTCTCCTAAAATAAGAGCAATATCAAAATCATCTTCAATTAGAAAGCTTTCTGTGCCTTTCATATGTGATTTAGGGACCTCGCTGAGAAACCTGACCTAGCATCCTATTGATGGCTTGTTTCCCACAACTGACATCAGAGGCTATTAAGTAGGATATGTTATCAGTCATTGAAAATCGATTTGTACTTGGTACTGGCACAACATCAGGATTGACAATCAATAGAGTAAAGTAGAAGGCCCAGAAATAAAGCCATATACTTAGAGTTATCTGATATTTGACAAAGGAAACAAAGATATGCAGTAGAAAAAAGATAGCCTCTTAAATAACTTGTGTTGGGTAAACTGAATATCCATATGTTGAAAACTAAAATTGAATCCCTGTTTGTTACCATGTACTGATATCAACTAAGTGGATCAAACCTCAACATTAGACTTGAAACTTTGAAATTACTGCGGTCGAGTAGGAGAAACATTAGATCTAATAGGCATAGGCAGAAACTTTTTGAATAGAATCCCAGGGGCACAGCAAATAGGAGAGTGACTTAAAAGTGGGATTACATAAAAATAAAATAATTCTGCATAGCAAAGGACATAGTTACTAAACCAGAAAGGCAGCCAATAGACAGGGAGAATATCTTTACCAGCAATACATCAGACAAAGGCTTAATATCCAAAATATACAAGGAGCCCCAAATCCTAACAGTCCCTCAAAACAAATAAACCAATCAACAAATGGGCAAAGGAGCTAAAGAGAGACTTCTCAGAAGAAGTAAAAATAGCAAATAAACACATGAGGAAATGCTCAATATCACTATCATAAAGGAAATGTGAATCAAAACAACGTTGGGATTCCATCTCACTCCAGACAGATTGGTCAACATTAAGAAGCTAAACAACAACAAATGCTAGTGGGGATGAGGGGAAAAGGAATCCTGATACACTGCTGGTTGGAATGTAAACTAGTACAAACACTCTGGAAGGAGGTTTGGAGGTTCCAAAAATCTGAAGATAGGACTTCTCAATGATGAAGCCATATCACTCTTGGAGGCCTACCCAGAACAGTACAAGTCAAGGTATGGTAGACACCTGCATATCCATGTTCATTGCTACACTATTTAGCCAAATTATGGAAACACACGCACACACACACACACACACACACACACACACACACACACACACACACACACACACACACACACACACAATGGAATTTTACTCATCCATTAGAAAGAATGAGATTTTAGAGAAATGAGTGAACCTAGAACAAATGTTAAGTGAGGTAAGCCAAGGTCAGAGAAACTACACCTTTTGTCTAGATCTAAAATATAACTGGATATGGTTACCTATACAGGGCTCTAGGTATTCACATATAGCCAGACTACATGAGGATATCCTGAGGGGAGGAACCCAAAGGTGCAACTTCTCTGAACATTGAAAACAGCATTTATCAAAATGAATTACAAAGATGGAAACCTGTTTGTGTTATTTGTAGTGGTGGTTATGGCTGTGATGGTGTTAGTTTTTGCTGTTGGATGTTTTTTCTTTCTTCTAGAGGGCTTAGTGAGAGAATCTCAGCAAGAACAGGAGACGGTGAACAAATGCAGTCATGCTGTCAGTATACAATATGTGGAAGATGAACTATAGGAAGTGGTGCTCTGGCTCAAGCGGTAGAGCGCTAGCCTGGAGCTGAAGATCTGAGGGACAGTGCCCAGGCCCAGAGTTCAGGCCCCATGACCGACAAAAAAAATATGAACTATGTAACTTGTGGGCAGGGATGGGCAGCTGCTGGCAAGCAAAGGAAGGAGTGATATTGTCCAAAAAAGGGGCAATGTATGCATTACCCGAATTATGAAATGGCTTCCTCTCTGTATAACACCTTAATTACAACAAAATTACATTAAAGAAAATAGATCCATAAAATATAATTTTCTGCCTGAATGAAAATCAGCCTGATGAGAAAATCTTCTACACTGACTAGAGTTTGTCAACTTGCCAAATACATTGCAAAGTAACCATCCATGTAGATGGTAGAGGCTTTTGGAGTAGTATGTGACCTATGGAGTAGTATGACCTATATGGAGTAGTATGATAAAGGGTTTGTCAGCTCACAAAAGTCAAGAGGTGACCTTTCCAAAAAAATGGTTAACAGGTTAAGGAACTTTGAGATGCAATCCTGCTTCTTCAGGAGATGGCAGTTAGAAAGAGTATGCTGTTTTAATTTATCGTTATGCTAAACAAGGGGTCCTAACCAAGGTTGTACTATCTATGCCCTCAAAGGAACTCTCTAGTGAGATTTTGAAAAGAAAGAACGGGGGAAAATTATCTCTGACATACTCACAAAGGCCTTCTTGCTGTCCTTCAATCATTTCAAGGAGAAGTTAAGTAAACTTCTCCATGAAACTACTCATTGTGGACTGGACACCTTGATGGATGACTTAAAGTCATCCAGAGAATGGAGACTAACGAAGAAACAGAAGTTATTTCCCGTCATGTCATGTCAATAACATAATCATGGAAGAACTAAAAGTAGGACATGGCCCGGACTCAGAACATAAATGACACATTGAACACCTTCAGATAAATTTTCTCCAGCTCTCAACCTGCATAGGATTTGAATATGTATGAGTTATTATCTTTATTTCAGGATGGGGTACAGTACTGATAAATATAGCCCTTACAGTGACAGCTTAATATGATGATTCCAACTTGGGACATTTTAAGTTTTATCCCAAATGATGGGCACTCACCGAACAAAAGTAACTATGAAAGAACTCTGATGACCCTTTACTTGGAAAGCAATTTGATCCTTACCACCTGTGCTTTTCTGGAAAGACCAACAGCTTCCCTAATCGAAACTGAAAAACTCTCAGAAACCCCTGAATTCAGCCAAATGTGTTCCCACGAGCTCTTCAGTTACACTATCCACCCACTCAAGAATGTATCTGTTATCTCTCCATGAAGGAGTCCTGGGGGCTCATGCAATTATAAATTTTTACCCCTGCTACTGATTGTGAGTGTCAAAGGGTTAAGTCACTGTGCCCAGTCCTAATAGGTTCAAACTAGTTTCCTAAATTACCTCTTCACAAGGTTCAACCATTGCATCTGTTGCAGTGATTTAAAAGAAAAAATTATTCTTCATTTTATGGGAGACGGTTTTCTAGGACTTGGTAGCAACAAACGTAATAGTAAAACTCTAAAATAGAGTTAATGCCTGGGGCAATCTGGAATTCCATACAGTTGGGAGAATATTCCATCAACTAGGGGAGTTTCAGAAAGCCAGTAGACATAGCTGATACTGGAAAAGAAATGGTGGTTCTCAATCATTGTAAAAAGAAAATAGCATAACATAGTGGGCAGAGCTGGCAAAAATGTTGAGTGATTGGTGAGTGTTTTCCTGCTCTTAAGTTTATGAAAACATGCTTTACCAAAAGCAACTATCTCCCCCAAACAAGGTAAGAGTGAATGTGATTAATTGAAGTGATAAAGTGAAAAGTTTAGAGTTGTTGAAAGGCATTGTGTCTTTAGCAGAGCTTGAGCAACATTATTGTAAAAATAAATTAAGAATCTCCAGCACAGTACTAAACTCTGTATCCTTATAAGTTTTTCCCTGAAGGATAATACAAGATTCCAATGGCCTACTGAAGTTATTCTTCCTTTCATTTTCTACACATCTTTGGTTGTCATTCACTTATAATAAACAATTTTCTCCTTTCTTCCCTCTTTAGCATAATCATTCTCTACAAAAATACTCATTTACATTTTAGTTTTAGTTTACCCTAAACATATAATGGCATTATATAGTGAACAATGAACCTCAGGTTGCTAGGCTTGTACTCTACCACTTGAGCCACACCTCCAGACCTCTTTTTATTTTACTGGTTATATTTGAGATAAGGTATTGCTTTGCATCAGGGCATTTGCCTGAGTCTCAATCTGCCTATTTTAAGCTTTCTGTCATTGCTAAGATCACAGGCATGAAGCACTGCCATGGAGAAAGAATCTGTTAAAACTTTTTCTTTTTTGGCCAGGACTAGCATAGAGCTAAGATATTCCCAACCTCAGACTCTCACATAGCTTCAGATGAAGGGTGCATTCCCCTGCACACGTCTGTAAGTTTCTCATAGACTTTTCTTTTCCAGCAGTCCTTGAACTACAATACTTCCAATCTCAACATACCAAGTAGTAGGATTACATTTGTGAGTCACTGGCCCATGGCTTCTCTGTGGCCTTACTGATGGATATTCCATTCATCCCCTGATCTTATTATAAAAACCCCTGGGCAATTCCTATCTTACAGTGTAAGACCATAAGGAGTTGTGGCAGATAGTGTTTTTACTGCAATCCACGTGAAGAGATGATCTTAAGTAAATCAACCTATAACTGTACTCATGTCTCTCCTGTCCTACAAGAGTTATTTTTACAATTTATTGACACTATATAATTCTAAATTGAACTCAACAGACTTCTTAGAGAGATAGATGAAATATTTGTAATCTGGAAAAGATTATTCTAGGTCTAGATATCAACCCAATCTTACAATCTAGCAGTTCTAAAGTGATGTTGCTTATATTAAAAGAATTTCACTCATCAACCTCTTGGAATCTCTTAGAATCGTGATCCCTAGGGTTTGACTTCTGATTGCCTTAATTGAACTTTTTTACCAAGTTATTTCTCTCCAACATGTTTGCTTAAGGCATCTACTTTTCAGGATTCTAAAACAATTGACCTCTTATTTATTTAGTTATTTTTATTTTTTATTTGTTGGTCATGGGGTTTGAACTCTGGGCTTTGGTGCTGTCCCTGCACTCTTCAGCTCAGGGCGAGTGCCACAGCGCTTGAGCCACAGCGCCGTCCCCGTTTTCTGGTGTTTTTTTTTTTTTTTTAATTGGAGATAAGAGTCTCATGGACTTTTCTGCCTGGGCTGGCTTTGAACCAGGATCCTCAGATCTCAGCCTCCTGAGTAGCTAAGATTAGAGGCATGAGCCACCAATGCTCAGCTGGGCTTTTATTATTATTTTTATCATATCTCATCAGATAGTTCAATTTATGTTACAGGAACAGTACTCATGACAGCCTCATAATATTTATTAAAACCTGCTTTTCCCCACACAGGATTTTTATGATTGTTTCTGAGTTGTTCAATAATTGTATTCATTCGTGTTGAACAAAACACGAACTTTGTTGAACTTTGTCTCAGCTATGTATTCCTGGGAAGCAGTGATGGTTAAGATATCTACCCATGATTTTTGATCTAATAATGGTCTTCCATCAACCATTCTTCTCTATAAGATTTAGATAAGATTCTCTGTCCATTTTTCCTCATGACTTCAGTAAGACGAATAGACAGAGATGTCTGTGGTCCACTGACGTTTAGGAAGGATGTTATGAGTGCTCACGGGGAAAGCATAATCTTTTCAATAAATAATGGTTCTGGGACAACTGGGTAGTCAGAGGCTAAAAAAATGAAGTTTAAGTTTTATTTAATAATACATAAAATAAATGAATCAAAATAAAAGAAATCAAATAAGTAGACAAGAACATAGATTTCTGAGAAGGAAATAGGTACTTCTTTTAAAAATAATATTAGACATTTTTAGATGGGACACCAAAAGTACAAGTAGCAGCAGAAAGTAAAACCCCCAAATTGAGTTTCATCAAAAGCAAAAACAGTGTAATTCAGAGTATACACAAGCAAATGATAGTTGGTAGTTGTAACTCAGTGACAGAATACTTTCTTAGCATCTATAAAGCCCTGAGTTCAAATCCTAGTACTTCTAAAGGAGAGAGAGGGAGGGAGAGTGTATGTGTGTGTGTGTGTGTGTGTGTGTGTGAGAGAGAGAGAGAGAGAGAGAGAGACAGACAGACAGACAGACAGACAGAGAAAGAGACAGAGACAGACAGAGACACACACACAGAGTTAGAAATGTTTACACATTATGCATCAGATAAGGAATTACCTAAAAAGTAGCGCAGGACTTAAAAAAAACAATCTAACAGTTATTTCAAATAACTAAATGTTGATTTATCATTTGGTCCAGAAGTTCCAACTGTAAATATATAGTCAAGAGAAATGAAAATATATATCTACATAAAACTTGAGCACAAGTGCTTACTGTAACTTTATTCGTGACAACTGCATGGTAAAATCAGTCTAACTGTCCTTCATCTGGCAAATGGATGAACACGATCTGGAATACCCATATGGTTGAATAATTTTTGACCACATGAAAAATGAAGTGCCCATATATGATACAGTACGGGTGAAGCTTAGGCTGCCCTACCCCTTCATGTCTATAGAGGGCAGAAGTAACCATGTTAATATGAAAATATAAATACAATTATACTGCCGGTCTAATAGTTGGCTTTGTGTATATTGGAAAGTACTTAGGACTCTCTTTTTGAAAACTATGTTTGCCCACACATTTCCCCTCCAAGCCTTTCATGAGGACTTTTATATTCATAATGTAATGAATACATTATGCTAAGTGAACCACGCCAGTCACAAAAGAGCACATATTACACAATTCATTTGTATGTAATGTCCAGAATAAGAAAGCCTACAGAGACAAAAGTAGGTTAAAGGTTGCTTACAGAAGGGAAGGGTGAAGAGGATGCAGTGTGTGCCCAAGGATAATTAATTTTGAGATGGTGATGATTCTCCAGAGTGATAATTAGGTTTAAAAATACATGACTATATCACTATAAGATGTCCTTTAAATGAGTGAGTTACATATTATGTAAATTATATCTTACTGAAACAGTTGCAAATGAAAGAAAACATCACCCATGTTGGCAAATATTTAGCTATTTTGTATTAGATGGACAGTTATTTAAATTACTTTTCTACATGGTTCTGTTTTTATTTCAGATCCCTGTGTGTGTCTGTTGGGTGAGCTCCAGAGCGACATCGTGTGAGTGGTCTGCATGATTGGTTTCTGCTGGTGATCTAATAAACTGGAAGGTATGGGAGGGCCTTTCTCACTTGTTTGGCCATGATGTTGCCTTGGACTAGTAAACTTTGGTAGTTGAATTTTGATTCTTCTTCTTGTCTGTCTTAAAGAAGTACAGTTTCTTAAGTCCAATCTAAGAAATAAAACATCACATTTTTATTTCTGCTACTTTCAACTGATAAAATTTTAAAGCTAGCTTAGACTTCAGAAAATGGAGAACGAGATTCCACAACTGAATGGGAGTTACATGGTAATATAGCTCTCGCTTACTGGGATGGGACGTTGATGGACACTAAAAAATGCCTAGCACAATCTTGTAAAACATTATAGTTTATCCTTTGATGGTCAAGACATCTCTGGAAGATATTAAGCAGGGTAATTTGTGTTTTAGAAAGATGGGTAAGGCCGTGTGGAAGATGAACTGAGATCAAGAAAAATTGAAGTGAGGTCAAATATATTTGGAGTCATAATATAGTCTATTTAAAGATGACAAGGACTTACACAAAGACTGAATGAAGAAAAACATGCATTTGTGACACTCTGTTTAGGGTCCAGCAAGTATCAACCCCACTTACAGAAAGCTAAGCCACCGTACTGTGATTACTGTATTGTGAGCAGTTCATTATGTACCATTGTAATAATACAAAAATATATCAGGCGAAAGAAAGCAAAAAAATTTAATGAGAATAGAAAAGGCACAGGAGTGGGGGACAGAGGGCGCGGTGCGGGGCGGGGAGACCGGATGGGAAACAAAGGAGGAGGCTACAATGCTTGATAAGAAATGTACTCATTACCTTGCTCATGTAATTGTAACCCCTGTGTACGGTACTTTCACAATAAAAAAGAAAGAAAAGAATCTAGGGTGATTTTCTTTGCCAGGTGTATGAGTTACTATAAAATTCCAGATTTTGTATTAAGTGATGGGCTCCTATTTGCTTATGAGATTGTTTTAAAATACGAATGAGAAAAGAAGGTAGTTACAGACCACAGATGAAAGCAGAAGAAGAGGCCAGACTTGTTTTGCATGTCTAACCCAGAAATGAAAGAAAATATGAGTGTGTACAGCAAATCTCCGGTGAGCTAGATGACATGCAGTGTTCTCCAAACTTGCTGACTATCAGCTCGTGGATCTTGAGAAGTGTCTACAAACTCATCATTACCATTCACAAAAGAGGAACTCAAATTGAGATGTAAAATAAACTTGTTCTGTCTTATACCAAACCTAACTTTTTTCTTCTTTTATTTATATTGGCTTTTATCAATTTATTTAGCTAATAAGCATTTAATAACAATTATATGTTACAAAGAATATGTTTCTGCTAAGGTTTTGGGAATTCTATAAAATATATAAAAGCTATATCCTATCTTCTAGGGTTGAATTATCCTGTAGAATGACTAAGTCTTTGTGCTTGAAATTCAGGTAAAATATAAGAGATACTAAATTTTTAAATGAAATGAGCTTTAATTCGAAGTTAGAATATTTTCCATTAGATATAACTCTAGTGCTTTGGTGAGATTACATTTTGCTTAAACTATTGAAAAATCAGCATCCAAATTGAGATGTTCAGTGTACATTGTGTTTGGAAGACTTGGGATGAAAAAAATGTAAAATGTCTCACTAATAATCTTTATTTTGTCAGTCATAAGGCTTGAGCTCAGGACCTGGGCACTGTCCTGAGCTCTTCTGCTCAAGGCTAGCTCTTTACTTGATTGAAACACAGCTCCACTTCTGCATTTCTTACAGTAGTTGGAGATGCGAGTGTCACAGACTTTTCCTGCTTGGGCTGGCTTTTAGCCGCGGTCCTCAGATCTCAGCTTCCTGAGTAGTTAGGATTATAGGAGTGAGCCACCAAAGCCCAGATTGGTGTTGCTGTTTTTTAACTGTATTTTTTTTGTCTTTTCTTTTTTGGTACTGGGGATTGAACCCAGGACCTTGCTATTGCTAGGTAAGCACTTTGCCACTGAGCTACATTCCAGCCCTGATAATCTTTATATTTATTATGCATAAAAGTGATCATTTTCATATACTTATTATTATCTATCATAATAATTTACTTGGAAGCAAATGAAATACATTATTGAAACCAATCTTACCTATTTTTTATCACTTTAAAATGCCTGCTAGAAAATTAATGAGCCACGGACAGACCAAAGTGACAACATTATTCTAGGGTAATTGTTCTCAGGTAAAATGCAGAGCCTGGACTTTGAGCAGTGAACCTGGTCAGGTGGAAGATTCCCTTCCATGGCTTTCTGAGTGGTAAGTTATTACTGGCTATTGATTCTTCCCAACTTCTATCACAGTCTGTGGTCTGCAGGTCTCTTGGCAGCACTGTGAGCCAGGCAGAGCGTGGGAAGGCTGGCAGGTGTCTGTGCTCTGTGTCAGTGTAATCTGGAGAGGCAGCACTCATGACTAATTAGTGGCCTCTACTTGACTTGTCTGTTTAACCAATTTTGAAAGCCATGTATCATTTGCCTGACTAAAAATGTAGTAGAGGATATTGCTTTAAAGGACCTTTCACTGAAGCTTTTTTTTTTTGTCAGAGCAGAGTTATCCTCAGGGCCATACAAACTGCTCATGTATCTGCCAATGACAAAAAAAAGATAGAAAGGATGGGAAAGTACTGAGAAAAAACACTGAAAGCTCGAAGGTGCCCAAGCCTTCGTCACGGTGTTATGCAAAACTGTATTCTGGGACAGAAAGCCTGGGGCTCATTCCTTTCAGAGGGAAGCTCTGATTCCTGAAAGACATGTGAGGATGACAGAAAAAAACGGTCTAGAAAGGAGTGTGTTGATACAATATATGTAATGTACGACGCTTTCCCTTCCAAATGTAGCTCAGAGGTACAGCACTTGCCAAGCCCCCACCAAACCCCTGGACTTCCATCCCAGTACAGCAAAACCAAAACAACAACAACAATAAAAGCCAAATATTTTCCCCTTACAGATCAGCATCCAGACGGAGATGCACACAGTAAACATATGCATTTCTTCATTTAGCAAACATTTATTTAATAGTTGACCCATGCTAATAGATTATGTGTAGATGAACAGAACAGAGGAGTCACTAATACATTATTGGTTTCTTGACTGACCAATTGGGTGGTGTCACTTATTGCCCTGTAAGAATTTTTGGGTACAGTTTGCTTTGGTTTCTTTGGGTAGACAAGGTAGAGATGAAGAGAGCTATTGTATATATGTTAAGTTTGAGAAACTTATAATCTGTTTAATATATACAGTTCTGATTCCACCAAGAATAAAATATTTAAAAGTATATTGAGCTGGGCACTGGTGGTTCAGGTCTTTTATCCTAGCTATTCAAGAGGCTGAAATACAAGGATCATGGTTCAAAGTCTGCCAGGAAAGAAGTATGTGAGACTTTTCTCTCCAATTAAACACCATAAAGCTTGAGCTGTGAGCAGTAGCTCTGAGCCAACAAACAAAAAACTCAAGGACAGTTCCCAGGCCTTCAGTTCAAGCCCCTACACCAGCACACACACCACACACACACACACACACACACACACACACACACACACACACACGAGTGACATAAGGGCCTTCATGTGTTATAGTTATAGTGGCTTTGGTAGTAAATAAAATTTCCTCATGACTCTAGGGTGCACATAAAGTCAGCTTCCACTAGAATAGATTGCTGTGTTGATAAGAGTTCTGGTGTGTGACAGGGCAAAGAGGTTTTATAAAGAAAGAAGATCCATTCCATTTTGGATAAGTGAGAAAGAAGAAACAATGCTTTCCCATTTTAGATTTACTTTCATATCTTTTTTGTATATATTTTTATTGTAAAAATACTGTATAGAGAGTTACAGTTGCATGAGTAAGGTAATGAGTACATTTCTTATCAAACATTGTTACCTCCTCCTTTGTTTTTCCCCTACCATCCCTCCCCCATCTTCCCAACTTCCCTCCCCTCTCCCCCAAAGTTGTAAAGTTCATTTTCAACATAGTATCTTGTTTATGGAAGACATATAAAATTAGTCAGTTGCTATGTAAGTACTAGGAACCTCAATGGCTATGGGCGCTGAACAATACATGGTATAACAAAGGAGGTAAAAATGCCTAGTTAGATCCAGCATTGCTGTTACCTAACACTGAGCTTAGACAGGTCATTAACCTCTCTTATGATTAATTCCCATAGCTGGAAAATATGAATCACATACCTACCGCTCTAAGTCATTAAAATCATTAAACAATTGAGCATCCATGAAGTAAGGTACTTGTCAACTTGGCATTACTATAAAAGAATACTTAAGACAGAGAACTTATAAATTATTTTTTAAAAAAGATTTTTTTAGCTCACAATTTGGTAAATTTAAAGTTCAAGAAGGGACAAGAGGTTTGCCATCTAGTGAGCATGGTGGATGGTAGTGTGTCATTGTGGAGGCATGTGTAGAAGCAAATGGTTACGTCTTGAACTGAGATGATGGAAAGGGGAGAGAGAGAAAAAAATGAGAAGGAGAAAGAGGAGGAGGAGGAGGAAGGAAGAGAAGGAGAAAGAGGAGGAAGAGGAAGGAGAAGAAGGAGGAGGAGGAAGAGGAGGAAGAGGAGGGGAAGAAGAAGAAGGAGGAAGAGGGGAAGAAGGAGGAGAAGGAGGGGAAGAAGAAGAAGAAGAAGGAGAAGAAGGAGAAGAAGGAGAAGAAGGAGAGGAAGAAGAGGAAGAAGAGGAAGAAGAGGAAGAAGAGGAAGAAGAAGAGGCGAAGGAGGAAGAGGCAGAGGAGGAGGAGGAGGAGGAGGAGGAGGAGGAGGAGGAGGAGGAGGAAAAGGAGGAGGAGGAAAAGGAGGAGGAGGAGGAGGAGGAGGAGGAAGCAGCCAGCAGCAGACTAGGAAGAGGAGGAAGTAAACGATAAGGAGGAGGAGGAAGCAGGGGTACTGGAGTCTCTCAGACCCCTTCAGGAGTACATTTCCCACCAGGCTTTACCTCCCAAAGATTCAACTTTCTCCCAAGAGTGTCGGCCTGAGGCCAAGCTTTAAAATTTCACAGGTCTTTGGGGCTGTTTAACATGCAGACTGTAACTACTAGTCACCCCAATGGCTTACCTATGAGCTTCTCTGTAAATGTAACCATTATTATACTTTCCTTTTATGTGTTTGGAATTTCTTATTTTAATGCAGAGTTCTGGGGCTATCAGGAGAAAGGCACATAAACGCATAATTTAGTTGCTTTCAGTTGTTTCCCTAATTTCTTGATAGGCTCATGCAGATATATTTCCCCTTCATGCTTACAAATACCTTCACATGTCAGAGCAAAATATTACTCATTTTCCACCTGCAGAATCTGTAAGATTGGGTGTGAATAGTGGAATTATCCCTGGGAGCCTTCCCCAGCACTTGTAGTAATAAAAGTGTAGAATTAGCCTCCTGTACAAATACTTCATTTGGAGACTACAGCAGTCATAATTGTTTTATTTGCTTCTTATTTTTACTGTCCCCAAACTTCTTCACGAATCCAACGAATCCATCTTTCTATCTGGCTGCTGCTACGGGAGAGTTGGTTTACATACTTTGAGGAGAGCTGAACCAAAGAAGTCGACAACTAGTATATTAGGCTTCATGGGCTTTTTAAATTAAACTTCTTTTTAAACACCTAGCCAGCATTTTAAACACATAGAATATAGCTTGAATTTTTTAATACCTAGTGGAGGCCCATATGTATTGGGGTATGTAATTCTTAAAGCTCAGTGTTGGGTACACAAAGATGTATTCTGTCACCTCTAGTGTGTCCAAAATATTTCTTGAAATCTTGCTTTGGCAGCAGTATAGCCTCATGACCTCAAAGCCTTGGAAGGAATGATTTTGTGCCCTCACATTACTTGCAGCCTCTCTTGTGCCTGGAGTTTTTCCACATATATGGGATATAAGCACTTTGTTGCTTGTCTTCTATAAATTTTTTTGCCACTGCTTTTTTTTTTTTTTAATACCCAAAGAGAGCAATTCCCCAGTTCCACAAAGAGCAGAAGGAAGAATGGTTTTGTTAAAACTTCTTTTTTTTTGCTAAATTAATACTGATACCAAAATATATAACTAAAGTTCTCATTAATAAATATTCTGCATACTTATTTATGCAAAAAGTATCCTTCTGGGAGAGAAGGAAGGCCAAGAAGGAAAGGCTTTCTTTCTCCTTCCAAGAGTATTTTGAACTTTGTCTTCTTTGTTAACCCTTGAAAATGGATGCTCATTTGCTTTTTCATTTTTGGTGCCCTGATTTAATTCCTTCTACCTGTCACTGCATGTTAGAATAATTTCAAATGGGATATTCTGATTTCTGATTTTCAATGGCTGAACAGGATTGTGAACATCCACAAGAGCTCCTAAAACAATAGGAACTAGGATCCTGTCTTGCAGAGTAAGGGTCTGCCAGTCGAACCTCCAGTCAAGGGCATGGGACCGCCAGCACTAGAACAGTTGGTGTGTCCTGGAGGGGGTGTCTAAAGACATGCTACCATGAGGGCTCAGACCTAATCAATGAGTTAGTCACAGATGTAGTTAAAATCTCAATTGACAACTTGGTGATGTTGGAACTATGGAGTAGCCATCTAGTTGGAAGAAGTGGGTTCCTAGGAAAGTGCCCTTGTGTGTGTAAGTTTGTGTGTGTGGAGTGGGGGTATGTCTTGTCCCTGGATTCTTCCTGTCTCCCTCACTGCTTTCTGACAATAAGCAAAATAAATCCTTCCTCCTTTATAATTGTTTCTCAAGTATTTGTCACAGAGATGACAATCTGACTAACAACAGCCAAAGAATCCAGTTAAAGAAGATGATGGGTTGGATTTAGTAAAAAAAAAAAAAAAGAGAGAGAGAGAAAATGGATTTGGAACTTACGGACTATATTGCGTGTGAAAATCTTGAATTTTGCTCAAGGAGAGACAGATGATGGTACAGAAAGGAGAGACAAGAGAGAAGATGAAGGCAGGCCAATAGATGACTGTGTTCTCTATTATTTCTTATTATTGTTATTTTAATGTTGTGCATCACAAAAAGAAAGATCTACAAAGCTTCAGGCTTAGTGGCTGAACAGGTGGTGTTCCCTGACTGAGAAGACTCTGAGATAACAGTATGGATCTTCTAACTTCAGTTAAAACCACACTGGGAAGTGGAAGAAACCTTATTGCCATTCTCCATGCTGAAGCATGGCTGGAGTAAGTAGCTTTGTATTAAAAAAGACTCTTACCCATCAGGAAGAGTGGAGTGGCCCGCAGCCAGTGTGTTGCACAAAAGACAAAGGTTCTTCAGCAACAGGCCTGTCAGCCAGTGAATAGACCTGATATGTAGGCATCTATTGTTCCAGGTGCTCTAGGAAGTCTAAGTTGAGGTCTAGGCACAATTACAGCATGTAGTGGGAGCTTTTAATAAGCTCTAGGAGAAGAAGGTGGTTTAAAAACACATTGCCTGCAGTTAGGCTGCACCAAGAGGCTAATGTTAAAATTTATGAGAAAGGGGCTTGAGGAAGACATGAGCCATAATAAAAGCTAGACATAATTTCTATTTTGGAAAAAGAATTAGATTATTCTTTCATAAGAAGTGTCTACCCTAGTGTTTATTAAGTTTTCATAGTACTCAGGCTTTCCCCCCCCCACCCTTTCCTCCCAGTGATGCTTGAAGTTTAGGCTGAGAACAGCCCAATGGAATATATGATGATCTGGTGAATGTCTTTGTGAACTCTTTACCTATAGAAAGATGCCACTGGATGAAGTGTAAATGTAAGGTGGTTTGCTCCAATCATCTAACTAAGGTCAGTTGACTATCATATTTCTATCAAACTCATTCATTTATGTCTTCACTCAGACATGTTGTTATTCAACACATTTTTCAACATTTACCTAGATTAACTATGTATGTTGCCCACAGATGGGAAACTTACATGATACAAAGGGGGTATAATTATTACTGCTTTGATTATCAAAGGCTAGGTATAAACTACCTTCAACCTCACTGACCTAAAACATCACTACTATTCTCGTCTCTGTTGACTGGGCTTGGCTGAATGGTCTCATTTGTGGCTATTCATGTGGCTACTGGGTGTGGGTGGTGTCATTTAAGTGTCAACAAGGTTAGAGGGTAGATGGTCTAGATAAACCCTCCTATGGCTGTCACCATGAAATCCAATTGAGTTGTTAACCTGAACATCTATGTGTGACCTCTTGGTGTGGCTTGTGTTTGACATTCCATGACCCTGGGGACAGAAAGAAGGTATCAACAGGAACAGGTGGAAAATCAAAATCCTCTAAAAGATGATGTTACAGTGCCATGCATAGGGAGGAGTCTACTGACCATTCTGTGGACCAAAAAGAGTCCTAGCACCACTTGGGGCCAAGGTATGGAGTGAACATACCCTTCATCTTGACAAGGCAATGGGATTCACAGATAAGAAGAAGGGGTGGTCATCTCAGAGAAGCTATTTCGATATGACCTTAGGACAAGACATAGAACTCAGAACTATTCCAGGGACTGCCATGAAACTCAATCCCACTCTACTTCTTACCTTATGAAATAGGTTTGATAATAACAAAAATGTCTAATGGCTAATTTAATAAAGATTAGGTGAAATAATTCCTATGAAACTTGAAACCTTGTGTTGGACACATGATTTCTCTCCGCTTTTTTAGTTTCAGGTGGATCATGCTCTTCTCTACCTTTATTTTCTTTTAACATAACTTAGATCCTAAATATCATTCACCTAATAGGTACAAATATAGCTTCACTGTTGTTAGTGTCCAAAGCCAAGCATACTCACTTTCAACCTTGTTTGCCATGTACTACAATGCTGTCATTGTCTTTGGGATTCAATTCCCAGTACTGTCAAAGGAAAAATAAAATGCCTACAAGCAGCAAAGACTACATAAGGACACAACAACATTTGGATTAGGCTTTGTAGAAAAGAAATGAGTAGATGAAAAAGGAACACATTTGTAATTTTGGGGATTCTTTAATTTGTTCTCCTGCTTTTCTGTCAGGGGTACAATACCAAATGGAAGCCAAATTCAAGGTACATCCCCATCATATGAGCCTTGGAAGTCCACCCCACATTGGTGCACACTCGCATGGGAGAATGCACTCTGCACTGACAGTGGTTTGAAACCTGGCTGGACAAATGTGTCATCTGTGATGAGCATGAACACTCTCTATGCCTGTTTTCCCATCTACAAAGCGGGAGGCAGTTGTCCCCGCATTGTAGCTTCCCCATTTGTAATTTACTCTGAGAGACAATAGTTTTTAAAATCCTTAAAACAATAGTCAATGCATATTTACTTTTTGTTTGGTCAGTCGTGGGGCTTGAACTCTGGGCCTGGGTACTATCCCTCAGCTCTTCAGCTCAAGGCGAGTGCTCTACCACTTGAGCCACAGTGCCACTTTCTGGTGGTTAATCAGAGATAAGAGTCTCAAGGACTTTCCTGCCTGGGTTGACTTTGAACCATGATCTCAGCTTCCTGAGTAGCTAGGTATGAGCCACCTGCACCCAGTTGCATATTTACTTTTTAAAGAATCAAAGAGATCAGTTTGTTTTTAAAGCTAGGCAAGTATGTCTAAAGGTAAAATGCATTTGTGCTTAGTATTTCAAGAGGTCCTAACTCAGCTTTGAAAATAATCAAAGCCATCAGTTCCCTCTCTTCCAACATCTGAAAGTCACTTTTTTTCTGCTGCTGATCAACACCAAAAAATGTGTTATTAGTCTATTTCAACAAATGGAAATCTAATATATATCCTGAATATGTATTAAAATTTCCTCTAATAGAGCCAAAACTCTGATTTCCACAGGTGAATCATTGTTCACCTCCAAGTTTTGCCCACCTCAATGACATTCTTCCTACAGCCCTGGTAGAATGACTTTAATACAATTCTGAACAATACTGACATTAATCAGTGAGTAGCCTTGACACATGTATATTACCCAGTCAACACATATTCATTTTATTGTGAATTTTGTCCATAAAATATATGAATTTATTTACAATAAAATACATGACCAATTCGCTTTTTAGACAATGACAGTCTAGTCTTTAAGCATATCTCTTTCCTTTGAATATACTGAGTAACTTGGTTTAGCCTTCGTTGAAGATGCCATCACTGTCATGAATATCCTGATTTTCCACTTTGAAGTTTGCCATTCGTTCCCTGCAGACCCATGACCTGCAGGCCATGACCAGCAGCAGCTTTCCCAACTTCATCTCTGCTGCACAAACCACAATCAGTTCTCCGGGGAATCGGAAATCACTTTCGTATGAATCCTATCTCTATCCACACCCCTTTCATCTTTGTAGGTTTAGGTAAGCTGTCTGCTCTGCTTCAAAACTCTACTTTCTTCTTTTTATTCTCCTGCCTGCATCCCTTTGTTATCATCATTCATAGCCCATCTCAGCATCCCCTCTGTCTTCTCTCTCATGACACAAGGTTAGCCCTGGCTCCCTGGTGCTCCTGTGAAAGCCGGGGCATGTCTCGGTAATGACACTTGTCACAAATATCATATTCTTCCTTATCTTTCTATGCAGATCACCATTGGATTCTGACCTTGATGAACTATTTTACATTAATCTTTGATTTCCACTGTCTATCAGAAAAAAACTACTACTTAATATCATTTTAAACTTAAATAAGAATCATAAGTCCGTGCACATTGAGGTTTCTCTTCTGTTGGAGCAAAAGTAAGACAGAGCTGGGCTTAATGAATTAACCATAATAAGGTCTTTGAGGACCATTCTTTGACTTGGTTTACTATTTCATGGATGTTTATTGAACACATAACTGTATGCAAAGTATCGAGTTTATTTTGGTGAGTGAAGGGTAAAAACAATGTATACTTCCATGAGATGGCAAAGGTTGGACACTGAGAAAATAGGGGTATATATTTGAGATTTTCTGGGCTTCTGACTGTATCACCAAAAGAATAATGAAAGTTATTTCTCCAGAAGAGAAAAGACACATATATGTATATATATGTATAACATATATATATGTCCTCTAACATTTAGGATTTAATAAATCTTTATAAAATTAAGGTGAATGAGAAAGGTAGTTATATAAGTTTCTTAAGGTAGCTTTAACAATAAACTGGCTAGCTTTTAAATTATCTTTTATATTATTTTAGTGTTAACGTGTATTTATAATAAAATGTTTCACTGTGATATTTCCATACATATGCTTTGTACATTAGGAACAATTTCACACCCCTCTATCACATTCACATTCATCTGCTACCTTCTCCCACCTTTTCAAACAATATTTGGTGGGGTTCCTGATCTTGTATTCATGTATGTGTTATTTAATGGATGAGTAATAGTCCATCCCTTGATATTATATTTTCTTTAAAAGCGCACTGGTTGTTGGCACTTTATCTGACTACGCACTTTGGTTATTATCAATAGAGCTGTGATCGATGTAGATAAGAGGAGGGGAGCTCAGGAGGGAAAAACTGGGAGAAAGCAAGGGAAGGGGTGACATGGTTCAAAAAGACATGTACTCATTACTTGACTTACCTAACTTTAGCCCTGCTATAGATCACCACCTTTTCAATAATAATACAAATAATAAAAATTTAAAAATAGCTGGAAGTAAAAAAAAGAATATTTTCATATGCTCATTAAAGCGATTGGTCCACAAGTTCTTTTCCTGTGTTCTTGTTTGCCTTGTGACCTTTTGGAATGATTATAATAGCTGCAGTATAGAATGAATTTGGTAGTGCTACTTTCCTTTCTAGTTCATGGAAAAGTTTTGGTATTGCTTCTAATAAGTGGTCGAATTTGGCAGTAAATCCACTGTGTCTTGGACTTTTCTTTGTTGGGAAACTATTTACTACTGTTTTAACCTCATTGCTTATTATAGATCAGTTTAAGTAGTTCATACCTTCTTGCTTCAAGTTTGGGAGGTCAAATGTTTTGCCCCATTGTATTTAGTGAGCCCCAAATGGGTCAAAATTGATTTCATGTCTGAGAGAATTTAAGATAAAAAATGTATGCAAAGAAATATCCTTTTCTTTCCTCAAAGGAAAGAAAATTTGTAAAAACAGTTACCAACCTCAAAATGTCATGTATAAATAATGCTTCCAAACTTTCCAAGGCGAAAAACTGTCGGACATAAAAAAATTATAAAGATGCAGGAAATGTATGACTCAATGGTGTCATTCAGTGTTTTCTGGCTAAGGCAATATATTCCTTTATTTGGGTATAAAAAGTAGGGCAAATCAGCTCCATGTGTTTTATTAATTTTCAATTAATTGAACATATTTCATAAAAATAAAAGTATTTGTTGAAACTTATTAGAAAGAGTACAGATTAAAAAAATTCTATATCTTAAGGCCAAAGAGAAACAAAACAAAAACTTGTCATTTAAAAAATTTTATAATTAAAATCTAACTTAACTCTTCTGTATTTTTTTAGAAAGTTTACTTAGTAATCCAGAGCCATTTTGCTCTCATTAATATGATAAAAACAATATGGACCAAGCTTGATTTAAAAGATACATATTTAAGGGCTGTTCAGTACTTGCCTGGTTTGATTCTTCAACACCACCTAAGCAGAAAAAGCCAGAAGTGGAGCTGTGGCTTAAGTAGAGCACTAGCCTTGAGCTGAAGAGCTGAGGGACAGTGCCCAGGCCCAGAGTTCAGGCCCCACAACCGATTAAAAAAAAAAAAAAGATACACATTTAAGACAATAAAGGAGACATCATGAAATTTTAAACTGCAAAATTGTAGCAGCGTAGTATTTATATCAAAATCATTACCTAACCCTAATATGTGCCTTGCTCATAGTAGATAGCCTATGGTTGCTTGTCAAATGAATTAAAAAGCAAATAGTCTTAAATATCTGAGTAGGAGTAACTAAGAGAATGTGCTTGAATTCCATGCTGAATAGCTTATATCTTGAGATGAGAACTTTTTAAAAAATCAAAATTGATATGGTAGTGGTGAATGCAAAGCTAAGAGTTGAAACTGGTGTGGGATATCTTGTTGGAAATGTGATCTGCAGAAATTAAGAGTGAGAAGGATGTCATCATCCTTGCTGCAGAAACTGAGCAAGGAGTAGAGGTTTGTGTTCATGCTGGGTGATTTCAAATGGCCTGAGTATTTTCTCATCACCACATTAGCTGAATGTGAGAAACCATGACCCATTATCCTTTTGAATGAAGGAAGTGACATCAAGATAGTGAAACATCTTCACATACCACTCCAACTAGTGAGAAAAAGGAGGGATATTTACAGCAAGGCTTATATGTTACCAAACCTCCTCTCCTGTTAAATCACCCTTCCTTTTCATACAGAATAAAAAGAAATAAGACTTCTCAGAATTGCACTCAATATTGTCCAACACTCTGTAAAGCATGGATGACAGCGAAGAACCAGCTATTACTCTTAGAAAACTGGGCCAAATCTATCCCTGCTCTTCATCCCTTCCTCTTAGTTAGGAATATGGTTATGTGCTTTCCTTCATTTTTCTCAATTCTATAAGTACCTTTATGATGCTCCGAAGAACACCCCATTTCTCTGCAGAATTACATTCATTGATCCTGCCACTGTAGTCTAACCCAGTCTCTTTTTACCCTCCTTGGCTATGTCTAACTAAGAGAGCCTGACATTTTCCATGATTGCTAGTTGTGGGACCTCTGCCAACATCAAAGCAGAAATGAAGCATTCGTTTGTTCTTGAGAGAAGAATCTTATTCTTTCATAACCTCAGGCCCCAAACGCAGTCATGGAATCCATCTTTCTTCCTTATTCTCCACTGGCCTCCATAGAGAATACAGATGCTAACAGGTTCTATCCACATTCAAATTACCCGGAGGTTCTTATTAGTGAATAGGTGCGTGGGAGTGAGGAGCTCACAAGGAATACTGGGTTATGATTAAAAAAAAAACAAAGATGGAAGACCTGAAGTGAAAAGCGCACCTGACAGGTAGACATATGGAATAACAATCTAAATGAGGTTGACAGTACTTTTTTTTCTTACCTCAAAGTACAAGAGAGCAAACTATTGAAGAAGTCTTTGCAAGAGGCGGTCCCCAGGTGTCATTTCTGAGGGTTGTTTTGACCTCCCTGGTTTCCTGGCTCTCAAATTACTATGCTTCCAGGAACTCTCACTCTCTGACACCTCACTGAAAAAAAGAGAGGTGTCTCTAATGTCATTACCAAAGTGAAGAATGCCGACCTTTCTGAGAGAAAGAAGGCTAGACATTTATCAACTAAAAGGAACAAGGGTTTGTATACGTGGGACTTCAGTGTGTCAGCTTACGTTTGAGCCTAACGATCAAACACTGAATTTCAGTGCTGTGACAGGCAATCCCTTTACACACATGCAAGTTCAATGTATGTTTAATAAAAGAATAACTTCCCCTTATTAGATCATGGCTCAGATTTTCAAGCCCCGCTGCTAGAAATCTTCATTAAAATTCATCTTATGACTTGGTTGTGCTGTCATTCTTATTGCCAACTACATTAAAAATAATGATAACGCATTGCATTATTGTGGTTTTTAAGTAAAATAGAAAAGATGAGTGCCAAATTTCTATATTGTATACTAAACTTTTAAAATAGTCCATACACTACATATGGAATAATGTATTTTCTTAGAAACGGGGCTAAAGTTGTATATTGTGTGGTATGGGGTCTCATATTGAAGAATACTCTGATCTGAGAATGATTTGAATCCACCATTAGAACTAGCTTTGTGACTTGAGGTCAACAATATTTACTGGCCTGTTCTTGATTTGTAACATTAGGGCTTTCTTCTGTGAAAGCCGGTAATGGGAAGGAAAAAAAGGGCATTCTAAATCCCGGTATCTATGAATCTGAGTTTTTATAAAAAAGTGAATTGATCTGTAGACAGAATGACAATTGCTCAGTGGTTGACCTTAAGTTGTAGAAACCATCCTAGATTATCCAGATCGATTTTGTAATCCTGGGGGTTCTTGTCAAAGAAGAGAGGGGCAGAAGAGCGAAGAGATTGAGGAGACAATGCTGGGCGAATGACTGCCCCCAACTTGCCTGGCTTTGAGGATGGAGGAAGCAGACACCAGTGCAGTGATGTGGACAGGCTGTGGAAACTGGAGAGGTTAGAGTATGGACTCTCTCCTAGAGCCTAGGAACACAGCTTTGCCTACTCTTTGATTTTTATTTTACCCCAATCCTGGCTTCTCATTTCTGTCTTCTCACTTGTGGCTTCACAAGTGTGAAATGAGAAAGTCATGTTTCTCAGAACCATTAAGATGGTGGTAATTTGCTATAGTAGCAACACTGACTTCTGTGAAATACATTTTCTGATCAGAAAATGTTTTTCCACATAGCTCTACAAACAGGATGGATGACATTAACTAAATTCTAAATACTGAACCATCTTTGCCTTCTTGGAGTAAAACATATCTGCCTGAAAGTTAAAAAAAAAATCCTTCAGTTCTGTTTTTGTCATATTTTATTTGAAAAATTTAGTACTAGTATTCACTGATTGCACTGGTGCCCCTCAATGGATGAATGGATCAAGAAAATGTGATACACACACACACACACACACACACACACACACACACACAAACACACACAATGGAATTTTACACGTCATTTAGAAAGAATGATATTGTATCATATGCAAAGAAACTATGTGAATGTATGCAAAATATATCAACTTAAGTAAGGCAGATTCGAAGAGAGCTCAAATTGCACTTTCTTAGAAAGGCTCAATCAAAGTTCAGCAAAATAAACACCAGTAAATGTACTTTTGAAAGGGGTACGGTGAGGCCAAGGGGAGAGGTTAGATAAATGAAGAGAAGAAAGAAGTGTGGGGGAATGCTGTTAAAAATTCAATGCATATTTTATAAACTTAAGAAAAGGAAGGGAAGGGTGGGTTGGGAGGGATGGGTGAGATTGATGAATGGGATGAATTGTTCAAGATGCATTGTATTTTTAAACTGTTTCATTGAATCACAACTCCTTTGTGTAACTAGTAAAGGTAATAAAATTATACTTTAAAATCATTTGTTTATTCATTTACTTATTTTCAATTTTTGAGCTAGAGTCTCATTTTGGACCCCAGGTTGGCCAAAAACCTTGTGACACTTCTGCCTTAGTCTTCTGAGCGCTTGGAATGATTAGCAAGAGTCATCATGCCTGGCTTGAAAGGCATTTTATTCTCCATGCTTTGCTTAAGGACCGTTCCTGCAGAGAAAAAGCATACTTTGTACTTAAGCACATTTGCACCTCTGAAGACTGAAGTAACTGGAAGTCACCTCACAGCACAAAGTCATCTTACAGATCTTTAGACCTGAAGAGCTAGTGCCCAGCTATATATTTTCATTTTTTGATAAAGGCAATTTAACATCCATTTTCTCTTTGAATGTATTCAGTTATTCCACAAATTCTGATGTATCCTACGGCATAATCATTGATTTTGAGAAAATTTTGTTTTTCATAATTATTTATTTATTGTCTGTAAGTAATTGTACAAATGACTTGCCTCTTAACAAAGCAGTTTATGAATATAATATATCATGATTAATGTCACCTCTTTTAACATTCCCACTCAGACCTCCCCTCCCCTTGCCTTCCCTCACTCTTGATTTTGTAGGCTATATATTTGATTCTTAACTGAATTCCCCCTCTCTCTTCCTCTTCATTTGTCTACCCTTTCCTCTTGACTCCCACCCCTTTCAAATACCTGCTTCTGGGTGTTTTATTTTGCTGATATCTGGCTTCGTCATTCCTTAGAATGGACCCCTCAATGGACAAATGGATCAAGAAAATACATACACAATGGAATTTTATTCATCCACTAGAAAGAGTGCTATTATACTATTGGTTAAGAAATGGAAAGACTTGGAAAAATTATGTTAAGGGAAATAAGTCAGGGCCAGAGAGAGAAAAGATATACATTTTCCCTTGTATGTGGAAGCTGGACTTAGTTTATAAGTAAATATGCAAGTATATGAACTGAAATATGGTAGATTCAAGTTTTTACAGTTTTGCTTTTTAAATTAATAAGTTTTTTATTGTGAAAATACCGTACAGAGGGGTTACAATTACATAAGCAAGGTAATGAGTACATTTCTTATCAAGCATTGTTGCATACTCCTTTGTTTCCCCTTACCATCCCTGCCCTCCCATCTCCCCCTCCATCCGCCCCCAGTTTTGCTTTTTAAGTATAACAATATCATACGTTTTTAAAGTTTTTACTTTTTCAAAAAATCTGATGTAAAAACAAGAATAAGTGAAAGCATCATCTTTCAGATAACTGGTTTTAGAAATGGGAGTATACTTCCATTTTTAAGGCCTGAAAGTTGTGATAAGTGCAATACAAATACTTTTTGAGAACAAATGGCAAGTTCATGTATTACTTTCTTTAATGCCCAGTAGGGAAAGAGTAGAATGTAGCTTGCAGTAATTTGTTATCCACACATACATATAAGCTACCCACTGGTAAATATGGTAAAAAATAATCTACTCATCAGATTCACAAAAATAATTTCTTGGTGTATTTAATAAAGTTTTAATGTATAAAATAAAACCTAAAAACCTCTTGAATCTGGGCATGGTGGTACACCTATAACCCCAGAATCTGTGATGATGTAGCCTGGACTACTTAGTGAGGCCCTGCATCAAAAATTAAGGCAAAGAAAGAAAAAAGGCTTGAGGAAAGTATGATCCTGGGAAAGAAAGAATATCGGAAATAAGATCTTTCCAAAATGGATAGAAAACTGCAAAGAAAAGTTAGATTTTTCAAATCTTACATATTTTTGTAGAACCTCCACATATTATAAAAATGAGAAGCAATAGACTAGGAGAAGATTTTGCTGCACATATAACGGAGATATAACTGATAACGATTTTGTATCTAGAATGAAAGTCAGGATGGCTCCTAGTTAGAAGAAAAAGATAGGTAAAAAGGAAAAAGTAACCAGTATGAAGTCATCCCCAGGAAACTAAAAACCTTCATAGCCAATGAACAAATAAAGATGTTCAACTTCATGACTCCCCAGGGAAGCAAAATTACACTATAATGAGATACACTTTATGTAGCAACAGAATGGTCAAAACAAGAAATTCAGACAAAACCATAGATCATCAGGGATGTGAATGAAGCTGGAAACTACCCTGGCTCATGGGAATGCAAATGGCTTGGGAAGAGTTCTGTATATTGGCTTTAGTTGCAACAAATACCACAAAAAAGAAGGGAAGGGGTAACAATGATCTACAAGTAATGTACTCATTGCCTTACTCATGTAACTGTAACCCCTTCTGTACAGCATTTCAACAATAAAATAAAATAAAATAAACATTTAAAAAAGTTGTGGAAAGCTGCTCCTAAATTTAACATCAATATGCCTATAAACCTTCTTTTAAAAATGAGTTAGAAGACTGAACAATATCAAAGAAAAAAGACTGTGGGATAGGTAAACTACCAGATTTTACAGCTCACTATTAGGCTATCTTAATCACAACTGATTTGTATTGGCATAAAGGTAAATCCATGAGGGATGAGGGGGTCAGGAGATATGAACAGTAGATGACCACATACACATTCAAATGATTTTCAACACAGTGCCAAAACACTGGAAAAGAGAGGGCTTTCTAATAAAAGGCACTAAAGCAATGGGCCATTCATATTTAAAATCAGCAGCATCCACAACAGTAGAAACCAGTACAGAATGAAAGTGTGGGCTTTGTTTAAAAAATATTAAGAAATCTGTTTGAACAAGTTTACACTCCCACCAACAAAGGGTACCCCTTTGGCCACATCCCCTCTAGCATCTGTTGTTATTAGATTTCTTGATTATAGCCATTCTAACTGGGGTGAGGTGGAATCTCAATGTTGTTTTGATTTGCATTTCTTTTATGGCTAAAAATGTTGAGTATTTCCTCATGTCTATTGGCTAAAAATGTTGAGTATTTCCTCATGTCTATTGGCCATTCTTATTTCCTCTTCAGAGAAGTCTCTCTTTAATTTTTAGCCCACTTTTTAATGGGGTGATTGTTTCTTTGAGGATTTGTTGTTGGGTGGTTTAATTTTTTGAGTTGTAAGTATATTTTAGATATGAGGCACTTGTCTGTTGTATGGCTAGTTATGATCTTTTCCCAGTCCATGGGCTTTCTATTGATCTCGCTAGCTATGTCCTTTGCCATGCAGAAGCTCTGCAATTTCATGCAATCCCATTTGTCCAACTTTTCTTTGATTTGTTGTGTTTTTGGGTCTTTATTAAGAAAATTTCAGCCTGTGCCAAGGAGCCCTAGAGTTTCTCTTATATTTCCCTGTAATATTTCAGGGTGTCTGCTTTGACTTCAAGGTCTTTGATCCATTTGGAGTTGATTCTGGTGCAGGGTGATATACAAGGATCTGGCTTTAGTTTTCTATAGGTGTTTAACTAATTTTTGCCAGCACCATTTACTGAAGAGGCTATCTTTCTTCCATTCTATTTTTTTAACTCCCTTATCAAAGAGTAGGTGGCTATAGGTCTGTGGGTTCATTTCTGGGTCTTCAGTTCTATTCCATTGGTCCTCAGGTCTGTTCTTGTGCCAGTAGCATATCACTGGAGCATGAACAAAGGATGATACTTTTCTGTGTTGGACCCATGTGTCTGAGCAGGTGGTGCATCTGTAACATTGGCTCTTCCCATGGACTCTGGAAAGTTATCACATGGCCAAAACAGGTCCCAGATTTATAATATACTAGACATGCAATAGAAGCAAATGAACATATTGTCTTAAAAAAAACACGTCTGATTCATGTTCCTTATGCTTCCTATGGCCCAAATTGAGCCAAGTTTCAGCTTAAAATAAAGAAAATATTTATAAAATTCACATTTAAAAAGTCCTCAAGGGAGACATAGCAATGAAAAATCAGAACAGCAGAATTATCCTTAAAGACATCTGATACTAGAATTATAATATACATGTCTTTTAACTATATTTCATTATCTTTAATTCTACAAAGAAGTTAGCTTTCAACAAGTTTATGAATACAACACATCGTGTCCTGTCCTCACTCATACTCTCCTTTCCTTCTTCCCAACCTATTTTTTCTCCTCTATGTGTGTGTGTGTGTGTGTGTGTGTGTGTGTGTGTGTATGTGTGTCTGTCTGTCTGTCTGTGTCTGTGTTTGTGTGTGTATGTGTTTTGGTTGCTGCCATTGGTTGTGGGCTTGAGCTCGGGGCCTGGGCACTGTCCCTTAGCTCTTTTGCTCAAGGTTAGCATTGTACCACTTTGAGCCACGGTGCCACTTCCTCTTTCCTAGAGGTTAATTGGAGATTAGAGTTGCATGTACTTTCCTACCCCTGCTGGCTTTCCAACCCTGATTCTCAGATCTCAGAATCCCGAGTAGCTATGAAAACAGGCGTGAGCTACTAGTGCCCAGCATAGGTGTTTTGTTTTTTATTTCTATTTTTTATTTTAAAAGATATGCATTGAATAATATGACTGCCTTCTCCCCATCTTTATTTGTCTACCCCTTGCATGCACCTTTTATGTACCTGTTTTCTGTTATTGGACTGACTTATGTTGTTTATATTCAACCCCGCAAATACAAAACTTCAGATAATACATTTACCTACATTTGTATGCGACCCCATACATGTTTACTTGTACATTTCTACATTCATTCTAGTTTCCATTTCTGAGAGAAAACATGTGTAATTTGTCTTTCTGGGCCTGACTTACTTAACAGATTTTTTTTCAGGTCCATTCATTTCTTTGCAAATTGATCGATTCATCTTTTGAGGGACATCTGGTGTATAGAGCTTTAAAAAGTATAAGTGACCAGAAAAAATATTTAAACATCCAAATGAAAATTCTAGGTGAAAGATATTGTAAAGCATAAAACTTAACAGTGGAGGTTTTTTGCTTCTGTTTAAGACAGAATAATTTCTTGGTAGTAGCTCAGTCCACCTACAGCTAATAGTCATAACCTCTGAAAAAAATATTGGAAGCCACTATCAAATGTGGACTTTGGAGGTGAGATGATACTTAGAAGAAGAGATAGAGGGTGAAATCTATGTGTTTGTAGCTTTAGCCTGAGGCAGGCTCTAGGCCATTGCAAATGACTGAGGCTCTAAGAGAAAACATTGCATTTATTTTGTACACAATTGGAAAGCAACTGGCATGATAAACATATCTGTCCTAAAGTGTGAAAGTAATCTCTGAAAGACGGGCACAGGAAATGAAACCAAGACAGGTAGTATTCCGTATATAAATGTTACCCAATCTGTATTCCTGAATTACTCGTGAACAGGACAGATAGCAAACAGCTGAAGTAGCCACCCCATATATTATAGACCTCATGCTACCATTTGCTTCAGATGCTACTGCTGAGACCACATACAGACCTGTAGATGAGAGAAACTTTGCCATTCACACAACTGGGCTTTCTAGGAGCTCATTGAAGTTTCCCTCAAGAAATCTAAAGATAGAGTGAGATTCTTTATTTAGGCACAGGTCTGGGCTGAGGTGTATATGGGGTAGGTTTACTCTGCCTCTTCTTTCTAGACAGTCAGTGTAAGAACACAGCCTGTGTAAGCACCCGGAGGCCAGTGAGATTCTTTATTATAAATGCTAATTAAAAGAACAGAGTCCTACTGACTGAGAAGCACATGGTTGACTTGAGTTTTATAAGCTGTCATAGTTGTAATTATAAGCAATTGAAATTTATGAAAGAAATTAAAAATGCAAATGGGACAATGCCAAGCTTACTATTGCTATGCATAGAAGGACTAATGGAATTAGTAAGATAATATGAATATAAAAAATATGGGTATTAGTGTCAATACCAGTGAAATGAAAAACTGTGTTGATTTCTAATAACAGTGTTTTATAGTATTTAGTAGATGCAATAATCAACTATCAGGAGATTAGAGGCACATTTTGTTATCAGTCAAACTCAAAATGTTGCTTAAAAGATCTGATGTCATCATTGGGTTTTCTTGGTTCTTGCTGTTATAATTACATTGAAAAAGAATTTCAGACAGTAAGGAAACATGAATAAAATCAATTCTAGATTTGTGTTAACTTCTGACATTTGAACAATTGTTCATTCTCTAGTGTGTACTAAAACTATGGAAACCATCCGTTATTTGAGAATTTGAATGGAAGTTTGTGATATTTCAAATATTGTTTTCTTCAGAATTTTTTTCAGAGTATCATTAACCTGAGTAAAATTTCACTTATATTGTCTTCTTTATCTTCTCTTCTTGACTTGCTGACACCTTTGATTGTTGTTTAAAACACTTACCTGTGTAGTTTAAAATATATTACAGAGCAACAAGAGACTACCTATGTGAACACACACACACACACACACACACACACACACTTTTCTTCTAATTGAATGACTCTCAATAAGATCCCTTTCTTCCCTCCTTAAAAGTGTTTCTGTTAAAAAATATTAAGATGGTAGGGGAAAAACAAAGGAGCAGGTAATGATGCTCAATAGGAAATGTACTTATCACCTTACTCGTGTAACTGTAACCCCTCTGTACAGTATCTTTACAATAAAAATATATATACTAAAAAGAATTAAGTTAAAATAGATGTGAAATTGCAATTAAAGAAACTTGATATCTAAAAAAAATCCTAGATTGTAAATGTTTTCACAATTTCACCAGGTGTATATGAGATAATGCATATCTTAACTTGCTTAATACAGCCATTTAACAAGTAGTACATACCTTAAGACAATATGCTATATATAAAATAAATATGTGCAATTTTTATTTGTCAGTAAGATTTAAACTGGTAAAAGAAAGGAGACTGTCTGGATCTTCTGCCAATGCTGAAATTTAAGCTCTTCAACTCCATGTCTTGGTTTTTGTCCTCCACTAGGAGGTAATTAGGAGCCTGTCTATATTCCATTTCTTGCTCAGTCACTATGCTTACGTACTCTTTATGAAGGAGCCTCCAAGTCTGTTATGCAAATCTCAATCATTCTGATTTCTTAGCATTCCTTTTTCCTTATAAAAAGAAGTGTACCTGTGTATTATGCCTATCTGAGGGGAAAAGGCATAAGCTTACAAAGCAATAGTAGGAATGCCTTGAAGGAAATAAAGCAAGTTAAGGGGACAAGGACATCATGAGACATACATAGAACAAGAATGCCAAAGAAATATCTTCATTTTTTATCCATCCATGAGTTGGTCAATCCACCTATCAATTCAACAGGTAATTCCTGAGCATCCTCTACATATGGCAGACACCGTAATATATGATTACATGAAGATAAAGAAGTAATAGTATTTGTCCTCAAGGTGGTCACATCTAGAATTTCATATTTTCAGTGGTCATGTAGTGATTCAAAATCAGAGCTCTGATTTGCTCTTTATGCTTGTCTACATCGAGAAATATTTTCTGATTTCATCATGAGTTTTAAGGAAGTTCTAGCTTGTGGAAAATGGAAGTCTTAACTTTATATTTGCTTTAAGTGATATTAACAGAGGTTAATAAGATGATAGGGCACCTTGGACATCATTAAGTCAACACTTCATCTTGTGACAAGGAAACAAAATCCTAGAAAAGTGAAAAATAATTTGATCAAGCTAACTCACGCCAATCATGTTGAGAGCTAAAGTGTTAGAGCACGTGTTGAAGTCCTGAGTTTGAGCCAAGGTTGATATTGGTTTGTCAAGTATTTCTCAGAGGATTGTCATGGAAACTCTATGAGTTCCTTGCTTAAGAATTAACTTCATGGGCTGGGAAGGTGGCTCAGTGGTACAACGCTTGCCTTGCATGCTCGAAGCCCTGGGTTCGATTCCTCAACACCACATAAGCAAAAAGAGAAAAGCCGGAAGTGGTGCTGTGGCTCAAGTGGTAGAGCGCTAGCCTTGAGCTGAAGAGCTGAGGGACAGCGCCCAGGCCCAGAGTTCAGGCCCCACGACCGGACTCAAACAAACAAAAAAAAGAATTAACTTCATTTCTTATCAATGCTTGATAAGAAATGTGTTCATTATGTTGCCCATGTAATTGTAACCCCTCTGTACAGTATTTTCACAATAAAAACAATATGAAGGAAACCGGAATCAAAACAGTGAAAAAGAAAGAATTAACTTCACCAATCCAGACGAATCTCTTGGAGAAGGAGTTCACATTTCATTATAGAATCAGATAGCCCATGTTGATTACTTGTTCATGCATGAAGGAGTAATGTACTAGATTCTCCAGGAAGCCCTGGATATTTTACAGTGTATAATTTGAGAATAACACCTTTCACTAATAATAGCATATGTCTTCTTAGTCACCCCTGCAAACTGACTACTGGTAAAGCTACCAGCAATTTACTCTGTGGTTTCTAGTGGCAATCTCAGAGTCTTCATTGAGCAATGAAGTTCTGTTTCTTACTCGTGCAATGTCTGCAGTGGGTCTGGTCCTCTTCGCATGATGATACTTAGCAAGTTGAGGCTCAGCATCCAAGTGACACTGAGCTCAATCCAGCTGAGCAGGAGGTGCTGGAGACTGAGACATCAACAGCTAAATATTTCCAAACAGAGATACTAACCATCATTTTCATTTACATTACCCTGGCCAGGTTATTATATAGCCACATGAAGAACATGCTTGAAACAACAGTAACCGTTTGCCATCCTCAACCTTACTTAATGAAGAAATGGATATATCTCTTAAAAAGAATAATTAATGAAATTAGTTTACATTTCTAACCCTACTGAGGAAAAACGTAATTATTTAAAAAAAAACATATAAGCCAAAAACAAAATCAAAGCCAATTAGTCAACCTAAGGTTGTTACCGTTCTTACTCTGGGCCATGCACCTTATAATGGGCTTTGCCATTGTTATGGAAGGAAACGCATATGACATCTTAAAAGGTTAGTGCTATTTTTACCATTTTGTAACTTAACAAACTGAGGTTCTATGATTTCCTCAAGTTGTGATAACTAGGTCAATAATAGGATTTTTTTAAAGCTTAAAAGAAAATGGAAACAATCAGTAACAAAACCAAACTACACAAAACCTACAGAAAACAAAAGAAAGCATATAAGCTTTAAAGAAAACAAAATCTGTCAGTAACAAAACCAAACCAGACTAGCCTTCCCCAATAATTAATGTAATAACATTCAAAAAATTTAAACCTGTTAACAAATAGCAGTTACACAGATTAAAAAGTAGTCACTTGCATTTTATGCCTAAGAGAAAATTTCTGTTTGACCTTCTCAAATGACCAGGAATGCTAAAAAAATCTAAATTCTAATACTTTTCATAACATTGATTGGTGTTCTTTCTTTTTCATTTTTCTATAATTCTTGTCTTGGCTTTACAAATGTCCACCATCTTTACCTTAAACTATTATTAGTACCATGTTGAGAGTAAGAATCATATCTACTTTTATCTTGTGTTCCCATCAATAATGAATAAAGTTCTTGGCACATAGAGAGTGCCTCATCAATTTATTTTTAAAGGACTGTCATTGTTGCTTTAAGGGGAGAAAATAGCATTGTAAGGATATCGAAATGACGGATAGGGCACATTTGGGTGTTCTCTCTGTGTTTTTGCAGTATGTTTCCAAGAATTTTAAATGGTCTCTCTTGGCATGATACTTATTGTTTGTTAATCACAAAAAACATAGAGAAGGAGCTGGGAGCTGGGGAAAATTTTACCATGGAAATACTCAGCTTGAGCCACGTAGTACTTAATCTTCATCTTGGTGGATGTGAGAGCATTGAGGTTGGGCTAACATTTGCATTGGGTGTCAGGTTTGTTAGACAAACCAGCATTTCATCCTGACATTCTTCAAGTCAGATTTAGCAGACTGAAACTGTAAGTAGATACTGCCAAAAAAAATATCATGAAACCTAAAGGCTCAGACCGTCTTCAAGAAAGGACAAATAGGAACAATAATTAATTTCCTGGAAGGTCACGTACCTTGAAGAGTAAGAATGATGCAGCGCCCTGAAAATTCTGACAAGTGGATGTCCTCCAGAGAGCCCCAAAGCATTCCTAACAAATGTTTGATTGATTGTGCTGCTCAGAACACGGCTTGCTTTGGAAATTTTCATAGGAGGTAATATTACCTCCAAATACTTTTTCCTATTTTCAGTTGATGCAGATAATGAAGAATAATGCAGATATTTTATATATGCAAGAGAAAGTAAGTTCTAGAGTAAGAGCTTGTCCAGGGAAGTTACCATAATTAGGATTCACCCAAAATGTCCTATTGTAGACAATGTCTTCATTGTCTACTCATTCATTGGATCTACAGATAGGCCTCATCTTTAAAAAAAATGGGATGGGAAGGGGAAACAATGTTTGATAAGAAATGTACTCGTTATCTTGCCCATGTAATTGTAACTCCTCTGTATGGTATTCTCACAATAAAAAAAAAATTTCTTCTCTCTAAGCTTAAGTGACCACTTCTTTCTGTATAGAATGATGTCATCCTTTCTTCAATTTCCTAACTCCCTGCACTGGCATGATTTCACCCAATGCTAAGTAGGAGATTTCTCCTTAGTCTTGAACCCATGAGTATATTTGGTATTAAAAGACAGCCAAATTGACTTGAGTGTCATATTTGCTTGTTTTGAAGTATAAATGATTGAAAACAATGTTACAAAGTTAGAACAGGTAAAAATATAAGGAATATATACAAGGACTTAGTGACTAGTTTTGCAAAAACAGTGACTTGTTATATGGACCTACAAAAGTCCAATTGGTTAGAATAAGAACATAGTATATCTACTTCAACTTTGCACTCTCTTCTGTAGTCACCTTGGATTCCAGAAGTAAAAAGTCAAATGGATAAACATCTTCTGACAAGAGTCTATTCTATTCTGTGTATCAATGACATTGGCTAATCTTTTGTGAGTGTGTTGGTAGCAGGGCTTGAACTCAAGGCCTGGGCGCTTTCCTTTCCCATAGCTTTATTCATCAAGGCTAGCCCTCTACTACTTGGACCCCAACTCTACTTCTGTACTTAAGCAATTAACTAGAGATAAGAGACTCACCAATGTTTTTCCCATGCTGGCTTCAAACCATGATCTTCCTACCTCAGCCTCTTGAGTAACTAGGATTACAAATGTGAGCCACTGCTGCAGAGCTTTCCCTGCTAATCCTGAAACAGGGATCAAGCAGACAATGGTGTGACAATGACTGATGAACTACACATGATTTTTGTCCCATTTCTCTGAGAACTCAAAGGTGAGCTTGAAAGACAAAGAGAAGGAGGTGAGACAGACCCAAATCTTCTTGGGTTGTGAAAACCTGAGTAGAAAGGAACTGATGTCTTCCCCTTGCCTACATGTATCTTCTGTGCTGTGGCCTCAGATGATTAGAATTTATTGGGAATAAAATATGTGTCTGGTCTGGGAGTAGCCCCTAAGTATTCTGTTTCAGATTGCTGTAAATGGGATGTCACATAAGACACACTCTTGGGAAGTTGTGCTGCTGCGGCTATCAAGATAGAAGGATCTATCTTCTTTGTACCCTAAGGTGAAGTAAACAAGTCAGAAAAGATGTTCCCTTAGTGCAACACTTTTTTCAACTGCTCTTAAGAACACAGGGCCCTGAGATAGAAGGGGGCCATTTTTCTCCCAGCACGCTTGCATCACAGAGGACAATCCTCCCTTCTTCCCCGCCCTATTCTCTGAGGGATTTAGACTGAAGAAAAGCAACAGTGAAGCAATAGCTCCAAGGATAAAATTATCATGAAAGAATAAAGTGGGAGTCGCCAAGGGGAGGCCTCTTTAAGAAGTCAATGAGAGGACCCTCAGAATGCAGTTTCTAATGTTTGCATGAATTTTTAGAGTTCTCAAAATAAAACCTCCTAGTTTCCAACTGCTTGAGGAAGTTTGACTAGTCAAATGATGTTTCACCTTATAAGGAAATGTTGGTAAACCCTTAATTCATCACATTTAGTATCATCTTCCTTGGAAGATGACTGGAGCAGCTTCATACACTGGAGCTTTAGCATGAATTATGCTTCCCTTCAGAAGCCCTGAGCAAATCTCCACTCTAGACCAGGATTTCTGACCTCAGGACTGTTGACATTTGGGACCCATTATTCTTCGCTGTGGAGGCTGCCCTGTGCATTGTAAACTGTTTAACAACATCCTTCTCATCTACTTAATAAATGGAACATCTGGAAAATCTGGAAATAATAACATAATATGTATCTTAAGAAACAAAAATTCCTTTGGTTAATAACCACCGCTCTAGATGTTACTTCTTCTTTTTCAAACAGAGCTAGAGCTTAAAAAAAAGGAAGCATACATTGACAGCAGTTTCTTGGCCAGTGTAGACTAAGGGATATTTTGAAGGGAAAAAGAAAATGTAGAATACCAAGGAAATAGGGATAAAACTAATTAGAAGAACACTGTGAAAAGGGTTCAAAACAAAAGCATGAACAGCACCACCGCAGAATTACAGAGCCCAGGAGTGATTGGTTCTGCCTTTGGGAACAGATCGGCATAGAAGTACTTAGCAGGGAATGTGAAATTTGATTTGGTCCAAGAAGGGTGACTAGGTAAGGAATATAAAGTCATCACAAGCTAAAAGAAAAAAAATACAAAAAGCTGTAGAGCTGTGGAGATCACTGGTAGAAGTATGTACAGAGCCTGGATTAGGAATGGAGTGGTGTGTAATTAAATAACAATAAAGAGCATACTATCTGCAGTATGTAACACTTCCTTGTCTATATGCTGAAGTTGGTTTCAAGTTTTACTTCCACAATTTCCCTTATCTTCCTAGCATGGGAACAAAAATATGACAATTAGAAGGGATCCTTAAGTCTATTTTATAAAATCAGGCAGGTTCCAGAGAAACAGCTCAACATAAGGAGGGGCTTTTCCCTTTGAATTTCTGCCTGAGAGCAGAAAGGATTTTTTTTTCTACTTTCTTATTTTCTTGATCCCCTGAGAAATTTAAAATCCTCTTGAGCAAATGTTTGCTAGGCCCTGGAAGAAAGTAATCTTAATTGGCTCTTTCCGAGCTGTATTTGTAAGAATGGGCAGGAATGTTCCACATCCATTAAAATCTGATGGTATTTTTAATTTGGGTAATTAAATGAATGATAATAGGTGCATGAAGATTTTTCTCTTTCGTTCTTGTTATAAGCAATCACATTTGAAGTTATTCCAATATAGGAAAAATTAATTTTTTAAGAAAATTGTCAAGCTGGCTGTGGACAAAGCCTCATTTTAATTGGAAAACTAGATCTTGACTCTTATAAATGAGGACAATAGGTATTATAGCTGCTCTACCAACTTCCACATCCCAATGATTGCAATCCTTGCATTTTGTCTGTTAGTAATACGGTATGAACACAGTAAATATATGATAATAGGTTATACACTATGGAGTACAAAGAGAAAACAAGACAGGGACACAGCCGTTGTGTCAACACTGTTGTGTATGACATAACTGCACCAATTTTCTAACAAAAATATGTCAAGTGTATATCCAGTGTCCAGTTGTATCTGGTTTCAAGAAAGAGGTAGTTTGAGTCAGGGTTAAGAGCACAAACCTCGAAATAAAAAAGAGCCTCGATTCAATCCTAGCTTCCCAGTCATTAACATGCAATCTGGGACTTGTTAACTTAAATTTGCCAAGCCTCACTGCTCACATTTACAACGTGAGGATTTTAAGTCGATGTATCTCTTGGGACTGTGGTCAGAATAAATTGGATATAATGCCTATAAAGTGTTTTAAGTTTCTTATTGTAGACCTTTATTAGTACTTGGGACAAGAGCTGAAATCGGAGTTGCCATTTGATTAAATTGATGATAATATGCTGTTGGTTTTCAAAATTCATTCGTCTTCTGCACAGGACAGTCATGAGAGCTAAATGGGAATGTGCTAGAAATCACCACCTTTGAGTCAGTCAAATCCTCCTGGCAACACTCAACTCTCCATCCCTGCCAGGGAAGTAATATCGTGTGGTTTCCATTTGGCATCTTACACCTTCACTCTGCAAGTCAGCGAGCCCAAGTGAAAATTCTGTTCACTGCTAAGTATGACTAGTCAGATTATGCACACTGGAACTTGCAAGATAACCACAGGATGGATTTGGGAGCCACATGTACCCACTGTGAACTGGACCTGAACTGAAACCCCATTAATCGTTTGACCTTCTTAAGCAACCGTTCTGATGGGAAGAGCATGGTGGCATTTTTATCCTTCTGGATTCAGCTCAGAACCAGTGAGCAACAGGTCTTCAAAAGTCTGAGTATTCCCTTTCTTCTAACGCACAGTCATCCTGAGGAGAAGGCTGTAGACTCCTGTGTGGAACTCTCGGTTAAACACAACTATGCCTTTTCAGTTGTATACTGGATTACCTCTTCCAAACAGTCATGCTGATTTTGGTTAGTAAAATAGGAATCGTTAGAAGGGCCATAATGCTGTAAAATTCAAATTACACTCTTACTGTTTTAAAATTCTTATTTTCTTGTAAAGATGCTGTACAGAGAGGTTGCTACACTCTTACTTGACCTATAATGTTGTGTTTATACAGCTCAGGTAAGAATTTGATAGCCTTCCTATTTCCCTTCTAGGAGCACAGCACTTATCTAGTAAATATAATAGGTCTGTGGAAGTCACGTGATTATGAGTTTTACTTGGATTCTGTTTTACATTACAGAACACATCATCCTTGTGTTTACCAGAGTAGTTGAAACTGGAAATCTTTTGCTATCCCTTCCCTTCCCTTCCCTTCCCTTCCCTTCCCTTCCCTTCCCTTCCCTTCCCTTCCCTTCCCTTCCCTTCCCTTCCTTTCCTTCCTTCCTTCCTTCCTTCCTTCCTTCCTTCCTTCCTTCCTTCCTTCCTTCCTTCCTTCCTTCCTTCCTTCCTTCCATCCTTCCTTCCTTCCTTCCTTCCGTCCTTCCTTCCATCCTTCCTTCCTTCCTTCTTTCTTTTCTTCTTTCTTTCTTTTTCTTGTTGGTCGTGGGGCTTGAACTCTGGGCTTGCGTGCTGACTCTGAGCTCTTCAGCTCAAGGTGAGTGCTCTACCACTTGAGCTACAGTGCCCCTTCCGGTTTTCTGGTGGTTTATTAGAGATAAAAGTTTCACGGACTTTCCTGCCCGGGCTGGCTTTGAACCTTGATTCTCAGATCTCAGCCTCCTGAGTAGCTCAAATTACAGGTGGGAACCACCAGTGCCTGGCACTCTTTTGCTATTTCTGAAGGTCCTCTGTAGAGAATTACTTCCCACAGCAGTACATTGGGTAAAATATTTGGGTAAGAATCATACTCAGGCTTCAAATGCTTCTCCATAAGTGTCTATATCTTTTTACAAAACTTTAAATAATCACATTCTTCAAAATGCTAATATAAGCCTCTCAGCTCCTTCTGATCCCTTGGAAGCTGTGTGCAAATGCGATGCAACTGTGCTGTGTTAGAGCTGAGAAAATGCATCAAATGTGCTGGTGAGACACAGCTCTGGGAATTCGACCCCGGGAGCCTCAGAAGTTAGAAAGCAAAGCAAAGCTCATGCTTGAAAATAAAGTTCTGTGACTGCAGCCTTCACTTTTAATTATAATGCTCTAAAAGCCATAATTCTATTTTGCTATCTCACCAGGTGTTTAGAAAAGAGGAATGCTGCAACTTGGTTTGAAAGAGTATGTCACCATCAAAACAGGACATGTCTCTACCTCCTGTGGAATCACCTAGTAATTCAAAGGTGTATTTCATCCGAGTTGTCTAGACTGTCATTGCCATTGGAAAATTAAAAAAAAAAAGTTCCGTTCTTGCTTTGCTGGGTAATGAAGGGACAGAGTTCCTTGGAGAGACGACAGCTTTTAATAGTACAGGCTCCCATTCTGCCTTGAAAACAAAACAAGCCCAAGTGTTTTCTGGGACTTTACAAAGAAGCCTTTAAAGATTTAGAGTTAAAATAAAACATCTCTTCCAGAAATGGAGGTGTGGGATTCATAAGCGGTGTTTGCCTCATCTGTCTTCTCCGTCTCGTCTTGCAGGGAGAGCTGTTCGGTGAGGAAGGTCACATAAAATCCCACCGGAATCAACTTCTTGGTTTGTCCGAATTATTTGGTTGTAATAGGATTTGGGGACAATTATTGGGTGACTAGAAATCACCTTTGAAGACTCTTAAGGCCAGAGATGAAATAGAACGTATCGAGCCTCTGCGTAGTTAAATCAGCAAGAGAAGGACCCAGCGCCTAATCCATTCTGCAAACTGACATGCTCAGACAACCTGGGCCTGGCTCCAGCTTTGAAATGAAAAGAACCTGGGCTCATATCTCAGCTCTGCCAGTTTCTAACAAGTTCTTTAAACTCTCTGGGCCTTACTTTTCTCAATAGGGAAAATGGATATGTTAGAATACAGTAATGATGACTAAGTCAATCACATATTTAGAACCATTTTCTTGCTAAGTTACATGGCAAATGCACACAAATGACAAGCATGGACCATTGGAGTGACGGCACACACAGTAGTTTCAAGATACTTCCCATCTTTTAGCTTGTGACAAGTGAGGAAAGATGCTATTGCATTAAACAAAATTTTGAATTCAGTAGTTAAGATTCTGGTTGGAAGGTTGGCATGAAGATGGAAGAAGTTTGAAAGGTAATTGTTGGCAATTGGGATAATTTTTTTTGGGGGGGTGGGGGATGATCCTGGGGCTTGAGCACTCTCCCTGAGCCTCTTTGTGTTCAAGGCTACCACTCTACTACCTGAGCCACAGCACCACTTCTGGCTTTTTCTGAGTAGTTTATTAGAGATAAGAGTCTCACAGACTTTCTTGCCTGGGCTGGCTTGGAACCACAATCCTCAGATCTCAGCTTCCTGAGATTACTGGTGTGAGCCACAGATGCCTGGTGACAATTGGGATAATAGTTTCATTATATTCAAGTGTAATTTTTTTGTGCCAGTCCTGAGGCTTAAACTCAGGGCCTGGGCCCTGTCCCTGAGCCTCTGTGCTCAAGACTAGGGCTCTTCCCAGTTGAGCCACAGTGCCACTTCTGGCTTTTTCTGTGTTTGTGGTACTGAGGAATCAAACCCAGGGCTTCATGCCTGGTAGGCAAACACTCTACCACTAAACCACACTCCCAGCTCACATTCAAGTGTATGTGAAAATACTTAGGTTGTGAAAATAGTATTGGCAACACTCTGTGTTACTTCTAGGGATATAGACGATAATAATCTGGAGACGGTCTTCGGCAGGTGGCAAAGATGCTGCCCAAGTAATTATACAAACAATAATGCAAAACTACAATAAACACTACAGAAAAAATCCAGAGCGCTATCAGGGTATACAATAGGGGAAATCTAGCCAAAAAATGTTCTACTTTCTTAAGTTTCTACTTTCTGAAGAGAAATTCATATGCAATAGAAATGTGAAATTTGTGGCTGGAGATGTGGCTTAAGTTGTAGAGTGCCTGCCTGATATAAGTCTAAAACCATGAATTCAAACCCCAGTTATACTAAAAGAAAAAAAAAATAAATGAAATTAGGTCAGGAGCTGGTGGCTCACACGTAATCACAACTCTTCAGGAGGCTAAGATCCAGTGGATCTTAATTCAAAGCCAGTGTTGGCAGAAAAGTCTGAGGGACTGACTCCAAAATAACCATCAGAAAGCTAAGCCAGAGGCATGGCTTACCCCTTGAGTGGAAACCCCTGCTACTACAAAACAAGGGAACAGCTTAATAAATCTATCGATAAATAGATATAGAAACAGATGAACAGATGAAATTTGTTTTTTTCTTCCTCACAATTTGCTTTCCAAAATCATGTAGTCTTCTCCCTAGTTGAGGGGATGCACCCCTTACACGCCCATCAATAACTCTGTATCACAATTGTACTCACTGAACTTTATAAAAGTGCTGGTTGTGTAACATTTGTTTATCTAATATTTGTTATGAAGGAAACAGATATGTGACTAAAACTTGTCCACCTCCATTTAGACTTGTTTGCTTTTAACCAGGTCTAACCCTCACAGTGGGGACTGATCTCAGCACCAAAAAGTCCTTCTCACCCCTACCCCAAGGAAGAGGGGTTCAGTACAACTACCCCTTTGTCAATGCCCTGTGAGTCATCCCACTGAATTTCTAAATAGGGCACCAGATCTCTAACCAAGGCAGTAAGCATACTTAAGCCTTCTTTAAAGTTGCCAAACTAAATATCCTATGCCTGATTTAGGACACTGTTCTCTCTTTATGGTTGGTCAACCAAGAAGAGGTTAGGGATAAAGCTAGGATTAAAGGGAAGAAAAAGAATACATTCCTGAGCTTGACCTAGGTCAATCTTGTTTAATATAGCATGTCCTCCCCACAAAGGTTTTGTAGCAAAATAAAATGAGTGATAATGCCTAACCATTGGACAAAACCTAGACATGTCTATCAATTTTGACTAGTGATATAAAACAGTACAGATTGGCTTAAGCCCAACCTGAATCAAGAGTTTTTATCTTGAAGATCTGGAAGTCCCATTTTATAATATATAATCCAGGGAATGAAGCTGTATCTCAATTGTGGAGTCCCTGGGTTCAATTCCTAGCACTCCAAGAAAAAAAGTAGTATGTAATTTTAGGTTACAATAAAAAATCTAGTTTTTGGTTATCTTTTATCCATATTGAAAACTGTAGAACTATCTAAAAACTTAGATGATCAATGTGCAAATTTTCTTCTAGAGGAAATTTAATTTCCATAAGTCAGTAAATATAAATTCTCAAACTGTACTTCTAGCCTTTGATGAGTAGAGAAGACTGAAGTAGTGCCAGTCCCTGTCTTTTAAAAAAATTATTATTTTGTGCCAGTCCTGGGCCTAGAACTCAGAGCCTGGACACTGTCCTTGACCTCCTTCTCCCTCCCTCCCTCCCTCCCTCCCTCCCTCCCTCCCTCCCTCCCTCCCTCCCTCCCTTCCTTCCTTCCTTCCTTCCTTCCTTCCTTCCTTCCTTCCTTCTTTTCTTCTTCCTTTTGCTAAGGCCTGTTCTCTATCACTTGAGCAAGAGCTTCACATCAGTATTTTGGGGACTTTACTGGACATAAGAGTCTCACAGGCTTTCTTGCCCAGGCTGGCTTCTAGTTGTGATCCTCAGATCTTAGTCTCTTGAGTAACTAGGATTACAGATGTGAGCCACTGGACCCTGGCAGTCCATGACATTTTTCTGAGACTCAGCTATGGAGGCGGAAGATGAGTAGATAGGGTAACTGTGTGAGCCATTCTGCTGTGTACAGTGGCTGAGGCAATGCAGTTCTTCAGAAGTCACATCCAAGTCCATAATTCTCTGTAGTAGAGGTGTGAGCCTTCCTGCACCTTGGTCTGTGGTTAAAGGCTTCCCAATTTAGCATTTTCCCACTGTAGTAATGAACATTCTTGGAACTGTAGCAGACATTGTGATGCTTAAGATGAGGAATTTTTCTTACAAGTTCACAGTCTAGAGTCCACTCTGATCATTTCCAGTGGTTTTCTAAACCATTGCACACTTGGGAGGAGTTGATATCCCTTCCACCCCAAACCAGTTGTAGTGGTCTCTGTTGTCTGCCACAGACTCTGGAGTGATACACGTTCATTCTTCATTCTTAGACATTCTTCATTCTAAGGAGAGTAGTGCTGTAACCAGCAGGAGACACTCACACTCTTAAGGTTCAGCTCCATAGGCAAAGCACATCCTTGCACATCTTTCACTCTTTTCTTTTTTCTTCTTACATTTAAGTACTGTTTGACAAATCTGTAAAACTTGCAACATTAAAATTTACTTTTAATGCAACTCAGCAGACTTACCCCTAACATTCAATACAAAATGCATTGTGCTACCGTAAGCTGTTTAGAGAGGGAAGTTGGGAGTTGGTACTCTGACATTTATCATAAGAAATGCAGGGTAGGGGCTGAGAAGGAGGCTCAGTGGTAGAGCGCTTGCCTTGCACGCATGAGGCCCTGGCTTCAATTCCTTAGCACCACATAAGCAGAAAAAAAAGCTGGAAGTGGTGCTGTGGCTCAAGTGGTAGAGCACTAGCCTTGAGCTGAAATGCTGAGGGACAGCGCCCAGGCCCAGAGTTCAGGCCCCACAACTGACCAAAAAGACCAAAGAGAGAGAGAGAGAGAGAGAGAGAGAGAGAGAGAGAGAGAGAGAGAGAGAGAGAGAGAGAGAGAGAGAGAGAGAGAGAAAAGAAATGCATGTAGTCAATCTAATCTAGTTTCTTACAAGTTTCTTAGGAGTTGTGGTATAACTGTGACTTTATTTTTTTTCACCCATTTTCCTCTGATTCTGTGTCTTCCTCTTATGTACACATGGATATACCATATGTGAGGTCAAGAATATCCACTCTCATTTCCTCTCAAAGTCTGAACAAAATTTTTATTTGAACTAATTTCCTCTGCATGGGTCATGTTCTCATATTTGAATAAATCACTGGTGACACAGGACAGTACTGTCACTTGACTCATACATTCATTATTAGAGAAAGGGCAAATGACATTTCATTTGGCAAAGCACTGAGGCCTGAGCATCCTTAACTGATTTCTTAAAAGGAGCATTATAAGCCAGCAGACCACAGACTACCACTAAGGCATAGATGACTACTTACTTATTCTTTGCAAGTTGATAGAGTGCAAAGCTGAATAAGTGTTAATGAGTATAAAGCACTCAAGTGTGACCTATCAAGACAATAGGGCCTTCTGAAATCCTCTTCACTCATCATCCAACACTTAATTCTCCATTTGACAACATTTTCTAAAAAGCTCCTTTATTACTCATCCTTGATTTGGACAAGTCTTATCATTATTTGAGACTCTTTGTAATAATCTTGCCATCTTTAAATGTAAGTATTATTGACTGAGCAATATCTATATTCCAGGAACTGTGCACAGTCTTTATTAATTGCATCTATATTAGTCCTCAAAATAAACCATGGGAACAATGATTTAGGATTTCTTTTTTCAGAAATACACATCAGTGACAATGACAGGATTAGCTTGAGACACTTAGAGTCTAAATATCCTACAATTTACAATCAGTTAAATTAGATTTTGTTTGTGAAGATTTTCAAAATTAGTTTTTTAGAAAGGTGATTTTTATTTATGGGAAAGATATTATTAAAATTTATGCATTATTTTAGAAAAATAAAATGGAACTATAATTTATTTGGAAAGTATACAAGCCAGGATATGAAACAATAAAGTGTGATCTCACACGCACACACACACACACACACACACACACACACACACACACACACACACACATATATATTCTACATATGTATATTTATATTTAAGTACATCTATTTAAGCACAAATACATTATTGTATTATTAAATTTTTATTATCTTGTTATAGACTATTAAAATATTAACCTGAATGTTGAAATGAAACCAGATTTGCAATCCATTTAACACATCCAAAGAACAATTCACTTGCTTTTCAAAACAAAATTCGAGAGGATTATAGGATATGAAATCATTCAGTCTCTGAAAAGGTGAAGTTCACATCTTTTGACACATGGCTTGGCTTACACATAAGCAAGAAAATACAACTTGTGAGAAGAAAAACAATTGATTCAACCTAATCCAGAAGTCACACTGATGAAAAAGTTACTAGACAAGAAAGTGCTTTAACAGAGAAAGGAATCAAGTAGAATGAGGAGGTTCTAATGACTATCAGATTAAAAAATCTAGAGCTAAAAACTTTGCATATTTATATTCATTTTGGAAGATGAAAAAAGTAAAAGTGAGAAAACTGTCATCCCTTTGGCCCACCATAGTTAGCATGCCAAGGTGACATACATTCTTTTGTATTTGCAAGTATTTGTAACTTTTTAATTTATATGTTATAATTTACAAAGTGTAAATATGATCTTGTATGCATCTATTGTTTCTCCAAATATTCACTGCTTACTATCATGAGCTGAATAATTTCCTCTCGTCTCAAATTCCTGTGTTGCATCTCCAATCCTTGAATGTAACTATATTTAGAGAGAAGAGTTTAAAGAGATGATTATTAGGCTAGAAGACACAGATCAGTGGTAAAATACTTCAGTAGCCTCACAAAGACCTAGGTTTGGTCCACATAATTTCCTGAAATGAAGTGAATGAAATTAAGCCATTTTCTAGGTCTAAATCAACTTGGACCAATGCACTTAGAAGTAAAAAAAAAAATCATGTCAGAAATAGTGACTCTTGCCTATAAATCTCAGCAACTTAAGAAATGCAGGTAGGATGATCTCAAGTTTAAAACCAGCTTGGACAAACTTTGCAAGTTTCTGTCTCAAGAAAATAATGAATGAAAGGCTGGAGACATAGCTCAGATGGCAGAGTGCTCATCCAGCCAGACTGAGTTACTGGGTTCAATTGTTTATACTACAAAAACAGATAGCACATGAAAGGAAAACCACGTGAAGACACTGGGGAGAAGATGGCCAGCTGATAGTTAAGGAAAGGAATCAGTGAGGTAGCCCTCACTGACTGATACACTTAACTCATCACACATGCATAATGCTCAGGGAGACTAAAACTGCACAGCAAGGGCACAGAACACCAGGTGGTCATATCTGTATCTTCACAGATGAGAGCAAAGAAGATAGCAGAGCTCTATTTCATGTTTCCTACCTGTCTTTCCCTTTCAGCTCCATACACCGCTTCTCCTTATTTATGTTAAATTCTTGGTGTTTGCCAACCATAGCTTAAATATGTTATTGATTTTTAAAGCAGATTTATTGAACTATAAAACTCAGTACTGCATAACTCATTTACAGCTCAGTGTTAGGAGCATATTTAGAGTCCTATCAAACTATCACAACAACCCAATTTTTGAATACTTTGGACCATCTGAAAAAAGAAGCCCTGTACATATCAGTAATCACTCTTAATATCCTCAAACTCAGCCTTCCTAGCCCTTGACTGACTCTAGGCTACTATTAATCTTGTGGCTTCAAAACACTTCAAAACAAATCATACAATATATGGTGTTGTGACCAGATTTCTACTTAGCATAAGGTTTTGTTTTGTTTTTTGTTTTTTGTTTTGTCGGTGGTGGGGCCTGAACTCTGGGCCTGGGCACTGTCCCTTAGCTCTTCAGCCCAAGGCTAACGCTCTACCACTAAAGCCACAGTGCCACTTCTGGCTTTTTCTGCTTATGTGGTGCTGAGGAATGGAAGCCAGGGCCTCATGCATGCAAGGCAAGCACTCTACCACTGAGCTACCTTCCTAGCCCTAGCACAAGGTTTTTAAAGCTCATCTTGTAGCCTGTATCAGTACTTGATTCATTTTTATTCAGATGACACCAACACACCAGAATTAACCATTTTAACATGTGTGGTTAAGTAGTATTCAGTATATTTACAATGTTATAAGGCATCACTTAAAATTTGTTTTGTTGGTTGTGGGGCTTGAACTCAGGATCTGGGCACTGTCCCTGAACTCTTTTTTTGCTCAAGGCTAGTGCTTTACCACTTTGAGCCACAGCACCATTTCTGGTTTTTGAGTGGTTGATTGTTGATTAATCTTACCAGGAGTTTTCTGCCCTGGCTGGTTTGGAACTGTGATCCTTGGAACTCAGCCTCCTATATAGCTAGGATTACAGGTGTGAACCACCAGGGCCCAGCTAAAGCATCACTTTTGTTTAGCTTCAAATCATGTTAATCATTCCTTCTAAAAGAGATCTATTAGGCAGTCATTCCCCATCTCATCCTCTGAACAAAAGCAATTGCAAATTACCAGAAAGTAGATTAGATTTCTGTATCTAAAAATGTAACTATGTCAGGTTTTTTTCATATAAATCATACAATGTATGACTTTTGGTCAGGCTTCTTTTTACTCAGCATTATGTTTTGAAAGTTCATCTGTATTGTTGCATGTGACCTTCATGACCAAATAATATTCCATTGTATGAGTATATCATGCTTCCTTTCCTCATTAGTATATATCTGGGTTGCTTCTTTCTTCCAGCTATACGAATAGACCAAAGAGGCATTCCTGTACAAGGTTCTCTTGAATACCTTTTTTTCCTATTTTGGGGATACAGGTGTAGGAACGCCTTCACTTGATGATTTTCCATTGAAGTTATTGACAAAGCACCATTTTTTTTCAAAGTGCTCTGCCATTCAGATAATGGGTTCAAGCAACTCTGGACAAGAATCTCTCAATTGTTTTGTCATTGCCTTATTTACATGCTGAAAGATGTGGCTGAATTAATCTTGTAATGTGTTTCTTTTGCAACTTGCATTTCTATTTGCGGCAATCGTGGCCACTGGAAGTCTTCCTTTAGATTTTATCTTATAGACTAGCTTCTTGGAATTTACCTCTACTCAGCATAAGCCATTTACTCACCAAAGAATGTGCTTGAGCTTTCTTAGCCAGTCCCATTATTGCCATTTACCACTGAATCCCTACATGACATAAAAGCAGCTGTCATTGCTCCAGAGGTTTATGCTGTGGACCTGGAATCTGGAGGCTCCTTTGATGATTGCTTTCAGCAGGGCCAAGCCTTGTGTTGGGACACAATCTTCAAGACTGCCAGAAATGGTTAGGATTCTATTTTGAGGTTTACATTTTAGCAGCTTTTCCTGGGGGTTGGGGGATTTGAGTAGCTCTTTGTTCAGTGCTGGTTCACAAGTGGATTATAAGCTCTTTGTGTCAGTGATATTGTTCCTTGTGTTGATGGGTCTACTTGACTTACAGAATTCCTTTAAAAAGCTATTTCTATTAGGCTATATTAGTTATACAAAGTGGTGTTCATGGTGGAATTTTCATATATGCCCCAATCAAACTCATCCATTCTTCTTTCTGCCCCATCTCATCATTCCCTTTTAAAAATACTTTGAAGTAACCCATCTATCCACAGCTTATTTTTATTTCTCCTGAGTCTCTGTAACTTGTGCATGTACATAGTCTTGAACCTTATGGTTTAATAGCTGTGATCCATGAATGGGCCTCCCTTGACTGTGCCTTTTCCTAGTTGTCTCTAATAAATTTCAAACTGTTACGTCATTTCGCTCTCATTGACCTACCAGCTTCCTTTAAGTTGCTCTCCTCTAAGATCTCCAGTTTTGTATTGTTTTAATGGTATAGTGTTCCCCAAGTCTCCTTCCAAATCAAATCGTGCCATCTTATATTCCTTACCCTTAGGAAATGCCTTTACCTTGTATTGCACCCCTGTACTATTGCACCAAAGTTGAGAGTGGGCAGCTTTTTCTGATGAGCAATGGGAGATGAATCAAAATCATTGTTCTTGGCTTTCTCCTAGTAATGGGGCAATCTTCTCCTACTAACAAGCCAGGGATGGGAAATGTCAGATGCCAGTGTTATTTGCGTGCCGTACTTGTTAAGACTGGACGAGTAAAAGGAAAGCCCTCTTCTAGGCTGAAATTAGATGGGGTAGTGCGTTTGTGTCATGGACCTAAGGAATGATCAGTGCTTCTGAAAGACTGCCCCTTGGAGATTGAAACTGTAGCTCCAGAATAGTAGCTGGAAGGAACAGGATACCCTCTTTGTTTGACCATACTTTAAAGAATAAAACATCTAGTGTAGCACTTCCTTAACATAGAGGAGGGCTAGGGAGTAAAAGAAGAGAAAATGGAGTTGTTTGTGCACACATCACAGGCTCTTGCTGCATTGCTAAGAATTAATAGATTTTTCTGGAAGCAGTTTATCTCTAGCAGGACAATTTATAAGGACATATTACTGTTTCTTTTTTTTCTGCTACAAATTTCACTGGTTAAATTGTTCTAGGAGGAAATGTCTGGCCTACTGAGTTTCTTACTCTATCATTCAGAAGTCTTACCTCCTATCCACTGAGTCTTAACTTGGAGTCCAAGGACTACTTTCGAAAAGTTCTAGGATCCCTAAGTGGAAAGCAGCGTTTGGATAGAGGCATGTGTAATTTGGTGACAGATGCCAAGATAAAAACAACTGTTAGCTCTATATTCTCTGTTGGCAGGTATCTCATCTAAACCTCTTGGAATTCCCCCATCAAATGTGGATAAGTGACTTTCAAACACAACAGTTGTGATGCAGGCACATTGCCTTGCACAAATTTCTAGATCTACCTGGAAAAACGCTATTGTTAATACTTTTTAACACCAAGATCTGATACCGCATCTTGAATGTAAAAATTTGAACTAGGCTGACATTTTTCCAAATGGAAGACATCAATAGCATGGCATGAGAACTCAGTGTTTGCCCAAGTGAAGCACTGATGGCAAAGACCTGGCATCAAAGATGTCTTGTTGGGCAACGTACTGTACAGTAGCATCTAGGTTGATAGGAGACAGAAACCATTGCTAGAAGTTGCATTGTGACCTCCCAGTTGGTAGGTTGAATCCTACCTAGTTTCTCAGAATGTGACATGATTTGTATTGTTGTTTTCAATTGTTTACTAGCCCCAATTTCACTACCCTTTGCAGATATAATTGGCTATGATGATGTTATACTGCAGGAGAATGAGGCCTAACCCACTATTACCAGTGTTCCTATAAGAAGGTGGGCATTTGAAGAAGAAGCCAAAGTAGAATGCTGGTCCACGAGTCCACAAGTCAAGGAATGTCAAAGATTGCGAGAGAGCCACTAGAATAAGAACACAGAACAAGTCGAGGTTTCTCCTCCAGACCTCAGAAGGAGGATTACTCTACTATTATATTTCAGGTATCTAGTTTTCTAATCTGTGAGACAATACGTTTCTGTTTTCTGGAGCCAGCTAGTTTATCACACTTTGCTACAGCACCTTGGGAATGGAATCCACCTTTGAAGAATATAGATATTGTAAGATAATAAACAAAAACAATACCTGAAATGATAGGGTAGTGTAATTGGAGACTAGTATGTAAAAAGTTCAGACTTTAATAAGAATCAACTTTAATTAAAAAAAATAGTTTAAAAGCATGTTCCTGATAATATCTAATTGAAGTGCAGTGTAAATGAAAGCTAGAAACTATGAGATTATGAAGAGTGGCCTTTCCAGGAAAAATCCTATGATAAAACAGGCTGGGACAGGGAGAACTGTGAGCCGGGTAATAACGAGGGAAGGGCCAGCTGATCAGAGGGTGGTAAATACAAAAGACAAGGAAAGGCGACCTTTTGCATAGTGACAAAGTCTCGGCTACTTATTCTACCTATTTAACAATTCATTAGTGACCAGTAAAAACAAAGATTTGGAGACAATAGTAAGATATAGAAGGCTCACTCATTTGGCTTCTTAAAGAACAAGAAGTGGCTAAGTAAGTACCTTCCACCAGAGAGTATTTTGTAGCAATTTAGAAGCTGTGGTCAACAGAAGGGCAGATTCAGGGATGACAAATATGGGGAGAGAGAATTCTTGGAGATTTTGAGATTGAGTTTCTTTTCCTTGGGCCAGTGTTTGAGAAGAATATAAGTATTACTTGGCTTATGATGATTCTGAAAAACATACCATAAATTCAAAATATCATAATTGAAGTTGTCAAAGATACATCCAACCTCCTGAACATCCAAGTGCACCAACACAGTCCACTGTAGTGTCATTTTTCCATTGATTGTTGGCAGGAGCTAAAGAGCACTGTTGCTATCCAGCATTATCAGAGAAGATGAGACCAGACATCATTACCCAGGAAAAGATCAAGTTTCAACATTTGAAGTAAGGTTTCTAATGAATGCACATCACTTTTATGTGATCAAAAAATAAAAAAGATGTTAACCTTATCATAAATTGGGGACTGGCTGAGATTGGAAATAATTGATGGAGTTGGGCTGAGAGTAAATAAGGTAAGGGTGCAGATGCACAGAATAATGAGGGCATGCTGGTGTGAGAGAAGATAGAAATGTACACAGCTTATTTACAGTCTGATATGGAAGGTGGAGACATGGTTGTATGACTGTCCTCAGGTTTATTGCAAATCTTTACCATTTCCGGAGTCACTATATATGACCATTTGGTTCAAATTCTCATTCTTACTGGTGCAGAGTGAAACAAGTAAACTTCTTATGCCCGGCTTTCCTTGTTGTCACAATGGACATAGAGTAGGTCAGCAGCTACTGTTAATAAAAAGTGATTTCTCCTTACTCTCTCTACTGGAGCAAATGACTAGATAATATTTCCCAGTCTGCCTTGCAGCTAGACGGGCTCTTGGGTTCTAACCAATGAAATTTCAGAGAAATTGATAACTAGATGCCCATATTTTCCTATATGCACTTTCCTTCTCCAGAGTGTTCTCAATGGCTATTTCCAGAAAGGCTGGTTAAAGGTAGCTGAATCTTCATCAGTCTTTCACATGAGTAAAATTACCATCAGGGTCAAGTCATTCCACATTTTGATTTATTTTCTCATAGCAGTGAACCTATGTAAAACAATACATTGAGAGTAATAACAGCACCTTTGTGATAGTGCTCTCCTAACCAGATGAGTCAAGATGTGTAGAATGCTTGGAATGGCTAAAGGTAGAATGAAAGAGGCACGAATTAGTCCTCATGACTCCAAGCAGGAACTTCTTACTGAATATTGCATTTGTGTGAGGTCCTTGGTCTGGGCTTGGTCTCTTCTAGACAGAGATAAAGAGGAGACTCCATTCTCTATAAGATAATCTCTGTGTGTGGGAGTGAGTAAGGACTAACTGGAAACTGTTTAAAACTCTATTGTCCCAATTCCAGCAAATGTTGTTCCAGTTGCATTATTTGTATTCTAATAAAATATTCAGAGAACACATCCTCATTACCTTGTGGGAAGTCTTAATGATGGAGACCACTGGTTAATTCTGGAGAGATTAGGGGAGCCAGAGTACTGATTTAGTGCCGACCTCATTAGAACAGAGACATCGAAAGAGAGGATTAACTGCAGGATGAGGTGCATCATTAAATATCAAATTGTTACCCAATTAGATGTTCTTCATATGAATTGTGTATTATTTCCAGATATCAGATACCAAATCTCAGGTAGTAGCTCCTTCTTTTTATTTCTAAAATGTGTGATTAACCTTGCTCATACTATTGTTCATAATTTAAATTCTGTACCAATGAAGCTGGAAATTTAAGAAAAACACACCTTTATTTTTTTAGGCATACAAGGGTTTCTGAGGCACATTGGTGAAGACAAACAGTAGCAGACAGTGTACAGGTGTTCCGCTGGTCTTACTGAGGTGGGCCAGGAGCAGAGCACAGGGCAAACAAGGCTGTTTGCTGGTGATGTCTGAAGGGTTCATCTGATTGAATAGCACATACTCTCTTCTGGCAATGCTCCTAGTCTTCATTCATTTACTCTTTCAAGTGTTTATTTTCTCATTTATTCATTCTATACATACATTCATCCTATGAGTCAGAATGAGTCATGGAGAATTAACAAATGTGAGATGGGAATGGAGACTAGGGAGAAATATATTCTAGGAATTCAGGGAAGTAATACAGAAGCTTAATAGACAGAAGTCCATTCAGGAAACAATTCAGCTATGGTGGGGTAAAAAGCTTGTTTCAGAACAGGACCTTCTAATACTACCTGTTTTTCTTCTGTCTGTTTTATTTAAAGTTGGTTCAATTATAACTCATAGAACATTATAATCCACTAGGTAGATTTAGTCATTTTCAGTTAATCCTTTCATTGTCTAAAGGCCTGAATTAAAACTCTCCAGGTAATTATGTGGGTCTTAAAAATATGACTTTTAATTTAAACTAAGTAAATCTAACAGAATTAAAATATTAGTGCCAGCTTATTACTTAAGAACTTGTCCAAGTTATTTAGCCTCTTTGTTTTATTTTTAATGTAAAAATGGAAATAATGATAGCTCCTATATTATCAAGTGTTATGAAGAATAAATGCTGTATCTTATGGAAAATATTTAAAGCAATCATGGTACACAGGAAACATTCAAAAACAGAAGTCAATATTATTTAGAATTGCTTTACATATGATTATCTTCTGTATCAAAATTGGAATGGAGCTACTCAGGAGGCTGAGATCTGAGGATCTCAATTCAAAGCTAGACTGGACAGGAAAGCCCATGATACTCTTTTCTACAATTAACTACCAAAAGCTGGAAGTAGATCTGTGGTTCAAGTGTTAGAACACTAGCCTTAAGCAGTAAAGCTCAGGTACAGCACTTAGGCTCAGCGTTCAAGATACACACACACACACACACACACACACACACACACACACACACACACACACACACACAATTAACATGGAAGTACTCAGAATATTATGACCAAGCCTCTGTGGAAATTCATTACTACCTGGTTATAACCTCGGTTGTCTTTAAAACTCTACTTACCAAACAAGATTACGTGGTAAGATAGTCAACCTCCATTCTATTTTCTGGAAAATTAAAAAAAACAGGCGAATCTATGTGTTTTTATGTATGTTTATATTTTAGATACAACTTCCACAGATGAGATTAAACATGTTGTCTTTATCTCTGAGTCTGACTCAACCTCACTCAACATAATTTTTCCAAGTCCATCCATTTTCCAGCATATGACATAATATTCTTTCTGATGGATGAATAAATTCCACTGTGTGATACCACAGTCAACATAGGGCACCAGGTTTGGGGTGGATTTCTATGGTCCAATCATTTTGATAATTAGTAGACAACTTAACAAAATGAATACCAAGAATCTGAAACATGTCTTGGTGGTGGGGAGGGTATCCAGGAAAGGGGAGAGGATGAGTGGAGAGAGGGACGGTGGGGAAATATAATAGTCAATGTACAGACATGAAAATGGAACTAGGAAACTTGAATAGATGGGTGGGGTTGAACCAGATGAGAAGGTGAAAGTAGAATAATGGAAGGTATGATATTGCTCAAGATGCATTTTACACATACATTGATGTGTTGAAATCCCTTCATACAACTATTTAAAGTTAATGAAAATAATTTGAAAAAATAAAATATATACTTGTTTTTTAAAAAGATTACTGAGTTAGTAAGTCTGAGAAGTGTTTACTGTCAGCTAAACCAGCTTTCTCAAACTTTTTGCTATAAATCATTTTGTCTGTGTGTGATATGCAGGTAAGTTGACTATACCTGTTAGAACTAGATGAATAAATGCATCAAGGGGAATTATTTCTGAGAATAGCTAATCTAGGAGATAAGAACATAGAATCTGCTTGGAGGAAAATTGTATTTATTTGGTTTACAGATAGCTAATACTGCGCCCTTTAGTAATTATTTTTGTGTGCTTCTGTTTTCTCATGGGTATTATGAGAACAATAATTATGCCATTCATACAGGAATTTTAGCATTAAATAGCTTAGTATTTTACACCCAGTGGCAACACAACATGCATTTACTATTGTTAGTAAATTTTATTTGAATTTATATCCATATAAAATTGAAGAGTTTTGAATAAAAGAGTGAGCTTTTCTTTTTTGCTTAGGATATTGAGCATTCTACCTTTAATCAGAGATTTATCTTGTAGGAAGTACTAATTTCAAGCAAAAGGACAAAGTTAACTCCTCCTGGCACTTACAGCATTGTTCCAAATCTCAGTGTATCAAATGTGGTGCATTAATTCTCCACATTTGTCTGATCTCTAGAACTGGATTTCCTAAATTCCCAATCTTGCTGCCTTTCTGTGTATTCCCCCTCTCTAACACGTAGGACCCCAGAAATGGAAGATTCCAGTCCCTTCATTGGTGCCAAGGTAAAGTTCATGTTAGGTGATAGTAAGAGGCAGCAAAATGAGATGAGTTTCTAGGGATCAGGATGGCATTTGAAAACGATCAATTGGTCATCATACTTGGACACTGCTCTTACTAGAAATATTGCTCTCATTTAGCGTGCTGGCTTCCCTGGGGATGAACTCTGTCCATTTGTGGGGTATGTTATTGGGGTTGTTGGCAGTGACAGTGAACGTGAAAAGAATTCTCTTTCTTCTTATTACTCTTTATTCTCATCTTCTGTGTTGTCAGCAAATAAGTGAAACTAACTGCTTCAGAGACTTCTCTGAACTCCTGCCTTCTGGAACACTCTCAGGGAAAGGAGTTGTTCTCTGTGTCTCCAGGAACCTGTAGAATATAATTTGAATGGGGAGAAAAAACCCCAGAAATATTTAGATCCATTTCCATAATAAACAGGGTGTTTTTTTTCTAGTAGTCACCACACACCTTTGCATTTTATAAAAATTTGATTTGATTCAAAGCTATTGCTTTCCCTATGAAATAAATCATTATGAGTAGAAACAAACAATAAAATTGTCCAATTCCTTTTTTGTCAGATATCGACTTTTTCAGATTCTTTTGCAATGAAAAGTGGCCATTGATATCTCTATGATTTGTAAAAGCATTTTTAAGAATTGACTTACGAAATGAGAGGCAATGACAAAGATACTCCCTCTTTCCTTTCGCTCTTCCCTCTCATATCTTGGCCTTGAAAATGATAATAATACCATTTGCACTTCAAGAGGAGAAAGTGTACCAGTGATAAAGCAGAAAGAAGAGGGCAGGAGTGATTCTGGATTTCTATGGAGATTGTTGGGTGATTAAACCAACCCTGTATCTCCTGCTGTACTGATTCCCAATGGTGAAATTCTTAACACTACTACTTGTTAGTCGAACTGTACAATGTTTGCAGTATTTTCAGTTGCTTCTCAATGAAATATAAAAGACCCTTATGAAAGTTGTAGAAAGCATGCAACTTAAGGCATGGGGCAGAGTATCAGCTTCAGATCTAAACTTAACTGATTTCAAGCTTCAGGTCCTATAAGCCTTGTGCTCTTAACATCTTGGTAACTTTCTGTATATCATTAAAGTGGGCACTGTGGTAGTTGGGAGGAGTGCTGGATGAATTAAATGGCATGTCAAAGAAGATACCTAATATATGGAAACTCTCCAGAGTTTTGTCCCACAGTTCACTTTACCTCTAAATTCAGGTTCATGAGGTGATGTGGTTTGTGACATGAGATAGGTATCTGTGGAAAATATTTTAAATCGAACAGGATGTAGACTCTTTTGCCTTGAAATTGGTTTAGAAGCCAGAAAGTTCTGGCACCACGCATTCTGAGTCAGAGGGGGAGGCAGGTTAAGTGCTTTCTGACGCATTTGGTTCTTGTTCTTTTTGTGTCTTGGGCTCACAGTTCTATCACATTGCTGCTGCTGTTCGGTGTGTCATCCACCAGGGTATTTTTCTGAAACTACCCGAGAATTCTAGAACTAGTGAGTAACTGTTGTCCACCAAATATCCCTAGTGAAACCTGACTCTGGATCCCACTCTGTGAGCATCATCCTATACCAGGCCTTGGTGGATTCAAATCCCAGGAAACAGGTGATCTGCTCTCTTAATATGAATTTACTAGAAAACAATCCTGATGTAGGAATTCATGATCAAGTGATTTCTTTAGAAAATACAATCCTAATGAAGTAGTAAAAGATAGTGGAATAAAGTCCTGGAAGTGTGCAACTTTCAGTTGAGTATCAACCTCAGCCTAATACTTGAAGGGTGCCCTGCAGAATAATTACATATCAACGTCCTGCCCTACTAGACAGGAAGCTGAACTCTGCACTACCACATAGCCACTTGCTAGGGACTCTATGGGAGGTACCTGGGGAGTACACATCCAGACACTCACATAACACAGATGATTCTAGTCATCCTTAGGCCGCACTCTGGGAAGGGGTACCGAAAAGGGCAATAGAAAAGAACTACACCCCAGCTGGCATTTGTGTGAAGAGAATGGTTAAGTAGGACAAGAGGAAATCTGCTCTAGAGCAGACTGTGTTCTCTGAATCTAGTTCCCTGATTCTCAGAGAAGTATACTTACTTTGTTATGAAAAAAGAAATAACCACCTTCAACCCTAAACCCAAATTCAAGTTTTCTCACGATGCTGGCTGTGGGCTGCTAGATAAGAAGTTAATGGCGTTGAAATGTTTTTACAGCTAAGATTCAATAATAGAGTTAGAATTTGAACCTGGGGTATTTTAAAAACTTTCCACTACAGCGTGCCATAAAACTCACTAAATCATGAAATTAAAAGTGAACTTGAATGGATAGGCACCTTCTCTGTACTCAGAACAGACAGCTACCTATCTCAGGGAGGTGAGCACACCTTTCCTTTTGTCATTCTCCCTACTAGTACCTCTCCTGACTTTAGGGATGTCTAACAGCAATAACAAAATAATTTATCTATAACAAGAAAACAGGTACATTTTTAGGGCCACTGAATCATTTACTTGAGAAATTATTTGCTATTCTTCCACTGATAAATTCCCGCAGTTATATTATCTCCTGATATGAATACTTCCCTATTCACCTTCTTATCTTCACACTTACACAGTGACACACGCTAGATATGTTGTACAAAGTTGGCCAGTTAAATTTAGCAAAGCATAAGCTTAGGGTCAGAGGACTTGGGTTCTTATCACAATTTAGTCAAGAACTATTTATTCATACCAGAAAGTTCCCTCATGACTTCTGTAAGTTAATCTCCCTTTTGTTCAATAGCAACTCTTTTGTATTGACTTTTGTATTTTCTTGAAGTTCATGCATATTGAAATACATAGTAGAGACGCTTCAATGTTGAAGTGTCTATATGTGTTTTCAATCTTTATGCTTCTTGGTATATCAGTACCTCATTATTTTAATCCATTGATGACCATTTGGTCTGTCTCTATTTGTTGGCTGCTTTGGATAAAGCTGTCATGAAGCGCACATATATTATTGTACAAGTATCTGTGTGAATATATTATTAGTACTTAACCATATAAAAAACTGTAAAGCATTCTACATTCTCAGGAGCAGCATATGAGTTTTCTAGTTGTTCCTTTCCCTTATCTTTAATTTCATTAATAATATAGAAGTTCATTATCAAGTAGGTATGCAGTATTTTCCTCTACATGTAATTTTACATTTCCCAAATAATTGGTGATGTCTCTAATTTTCAATATGTTCATTGTCTTATTAAAATTCTCATTTAAATATTTTGCCATTTTCTCATTGTATTTCAGCTATTGTTTATGTTTTGATTACTAGGACCTCTTTATGAATTCTTAATATCAGCTATATGCCAGATAGATATTTCAGGGGTATTTTAGACCAGCTAATACAGGAATGTACATATCTATATAATCTATATTTGTTTATTTTAAAATAATATTTCCTATATCATGTAAAACTTCTCATTCTTTCTTTTAATCTTGTATGCTGTTTTGTGATATGCTTACTTTTATATGTGCTATAAATCAGCAATACATCATTGCTAATTTTACATTACAAACAGATAGATATTAGTGATAATTATTATTACTATGACTACACTTATGAGGCAAAACATTTAATATTTACCTTATTATTATCTTTTTCATCCTTGATGATATCCTTCCAAAGTTCCATTTGACTTTCCTCCTATCTAAAGATTTTAACAATTCCTATAACACAGGTGTGCTGACAATGAATTCTCTGTGTTAAAAAATAACACAATTCCTTTTCATGCTTCAAAAGCATTTTCAGTGAGTATGGAAACAAGCATTGTCAGTATATTGCAGTACTTTAAAGATTTTGCTCTGGCAGAACCATAGTTTCTACTGGGAGACCTACTACATTTTTTTATCTTTGTTTCTGGTATAATGTCTTTTTTTTCCTCTACTTCTTTGACTTTGGTTTCTGAAGTTTGACTTCCTAGTGACTCGAGGTGGCTTTACTATTTCAGTGTTCGGGTTCCTCTCAGATTACTGAGTCTTTGATTTGCTAGCTTCCCTTATTTTTGGAAAGTATTTAGCTGTTATTTCCTCTGTGCCTTTATGCTTTCTTCTCCTCATGGGATACCAAGTGCACTTATATTAGACTTTGCTCCTACTCTCAGATCTTGAATGCTTTCTTCTGCTTCTTCAATCTTTTTTTTTTTTTTTTAGAATTGTAAGATCTGTGTTAATCTTTCTTAAAGTTCTTACCTGTTTTCCTCAAATACCTTGAATCCAATAAAGGAATTCCTCATCTCTTCTTGACCTCCTGCATTTATGTCTTATATTATCCTGAAAACCATCTGCTCATCATTTTCATGTTTTAGTAAAATGTGACATCTGTTTGTCCATCACTGGAACTCCGCTGGTATTTTCCTTCCATAAACAATGAACACTGCCTGACATATACCCAAAAAGAGTTGTCTTTCACCTTTTCTTCATTATTTTGATTATATTCAGCAAGAAAACAAGTCCTAGTTGTGCTCTATCATAATGAGAAATACACTTGGAACTACTGTTTATAAGATGACAATCTTAAATAGTTTAACCTCTCTTGTTTTTCATTTTTCAATTTGAAATAAAATAAATTAAAACATTAACACTATTGAATAATGTTAAGTGCTCAGACTAATCTAGCAGGACTGCTGTCCAAGGAAGCATTACATGAATTCTTGAAATTCAAGTATGTGGATTTAAATTCATATCCTTTCATTTATTTTGATTATATGCATTTAATTAAATCTATACTTGTCTCCATTTTAAAATTAGTGCATGTTAATTGTATTAATTAGTCTTACTGAGATATTTCCATATATATAATATATATATATATATATATATGTGCACACACAATGCAATTCGATCATGTTCATCTTTCTATTACTCTTTCTTGTCCTCTCTTGTTCCTTTTTCCTCAGTGGGCCCCTTTTTACTCTCATGTCTAGAGACATGCAGAAAGTACCACACTTGTTTTCTTCTTTGTAGAAAATATTGACTTTTCAAAAAGTAAGTCATTTACCAAATGGGTAGAACCAGACATCATCTTGTTAAGTGAAATAAGTAAAGTTCTGAGGGACAAATATCACACATGTTCTTACTGATCTGTGGAATCCAGACCTAAATCAAATGATAACATGACCTGGTTCTAAAAGGCAGATTGCTCAGGGATACACAAGTGGGTGGATGTAGATGGATGAAACAGGGTCTATGACCTCTTGTAAGACTGGCCTGTAGATCTGCGCTGTTTGAGGACTACTCCAAAACCCCTCCTAATTCCCTCTGTCATAGCCATCTGAAAATACAGATAAGCTGCGTGTGGGCCAGGGGAATGAGCATCACATCTTGATAACAAGGATGTTTGTTCAGCAAAATACAATTCCCTCTTATGACATATGTACAGCACTGGCCTTGGCTATATTTAAATGGAAGTTCAAGAGAAACCCCTTAATTAAGGCTCCGTGGTTATAGCCTGCAGATCACTAATATCGTAACAGAATGCTTTGCTGAAAGGGAGACGCACAGTTGGAAATCTATTATATAATCACCACTGTCACTTAAAACTCTCCATTGTGAGGGACCTCTCCTGTGGCAGGGACACTAGGATCTTTCCCTCAACTCCAAAAGCCGTCAGTTTTCCCACACGCCATTCCTTGGGGTGATGGAACTCTCACTCCTGCACTGTGGAGTATAGTCCCCCGTTACTCTCACTTTACTCTCACTTGATAAAGCAGGAACCTTCCCAGCTCTGGCATCCTCTTCATCACTGACACCTGACCCTTGGCAGTGAGCTTGAGCTTATCCAGAACTCTCCATCCTTTGATGTCCTGGAGGTTCCATATTTAACCATAACTGTAGCGATGAAAGTAAAACTTTTTCCCCTAACCATAAAGGAGGAGGCAACTGTGCTTGATAAGAAATGTACTCATTACCTTGCTCATGTAATTGTAGTCCCTCTGTATAGTATTTTCACAATAAAAATCTTATTAAAAGAAGAAAGTAAAAGTTTTGCAGCCTAGCATAGCTTGAAAAATATTTTACAACTATAAACCCACATGAAGATGGGTATCAATCATAGGAGTCAGGCTGCTTTCGCTGGAAGAAAGTTGGCTGGAGTCAGTGTTGCCTAAGGTCACATAATCAGTCAATGTGGATTTGAATTAATCTTCTTGTGTTTTCTCCATGACCAACATGTTTAATTCTGGAAGTTTCAGTAACAATCAATTTCTGTCTTTTGACTTTTAATTAATTTAATAGAGTAAACTTTATTCAAGTTAATAAAAAAGTCATTATATGGTATATTGACTATCTTGGATTTCTTTTCTAAAATAAAGTTTTGATAAAATTAGCATATATATATTCCAAAGTAGGGATTGAAAGTTGATACCATTCATTTCATTTCTCATGATGTTTACATTATAATGATTCGACTATATTTTAGACTCTGTGCAGACTAATTTCCAATTTTTTTCCCTTTTTCTACCTTCTTATACTTCCATACAGACCTCCATGTTTTCTGTTTTACGTATTTTTTTCCCTAGGGACAAAAGTAATCTGTTAAATAAATTCCCACTAAAAATAAAGGATCAGAAAGTTTAAAGAAACAATCCAAATTACTAACTATGTTGACCAAGGTTTGAACCTGGGTAGGTTTGAGTGAAATCTCACTCTGTATCATTGTGTTCCGTAATGAGATTTTCAATATCACCCTGCATAGGACAGTTTTCAGTATTTTTAACATAGATATTATCATGTTAATCATTAAATCTTATAATGACCATCTTCTCTTTTCTAGATGTGGCTTAGCCAAAGTCAAATAGATTCTGAAGTCATTATCTTACAGTGAACAGTGACCCAGATATGGTTCTTGTATGACTCTTGCTTAAAATTCACTAGCTTTATAATTAGTGAGGATATTTTTGTTTCAAATACCAATCTAATAATTAGCCAAATTCCTTGGATATTATTCCTCAACTTTGGTTAAGTGAGGCTTTCTCATCCATTTTATTTATACTAAAATGTAGGAGATAGATATCAGTCAACATTCATCCAATTTCTTGAAGTCATCCTATCATTTTAATGTATGAGAAACTGAAAATTGTCACTGTGCTTTGTTATAAATTCTCTATATTTATTCCCCTTATTCTGCTTTTACATTAACAGCAAATGAGTCCCAACTGTATATCTATTTTTCATCTTAAAAACAGAATATGAGGAATAAGTGGGGATGCTAGTTTAATATATTATTTTATATAGTTCTGTCTAGCACTGCTTTAATTTAAACAGAATAATTTTGCAAAAACAATGCAACTGAAGGGACAAACTTTTCTTATAATACCACTATGGTACAACATTGTGTCCACTGTCAAACCCCATGTGTGTTGCAAAAGGGATTTAATAACACAGAACAAACTATAATAGGTTAAAAATGGGAATCAAAGACTAAAGAGAAACAAGGAATGATCTGAAAAGAGCAAGGCTCAGATTAATGTGCATATTATAAATACATTCTAAAAAATCTTATGAAAGTTTACAACTAAAAAGATGTTTCAAAATCCCTCCTTACATAGTTCATAGTTCACAGTCTTAACAAGAAAGAAAGTGACTCTATTCTTATTCCTGGGAGCAGATAGGAATCCTCAAGATGGGCAGAGTAACTGATAGACAATCAATAACAGTGCAAACCAGTAAAAATACTTCTGAGTCACTGGTGACAATCAGGAATATGCTTCAGTTGACTGAGTTTCTTGGCTGAATCCTTCAGAAGAGGTTTGATACATATTAGGTATCAGTGCATTCTCTGTTGCATCAATTGATAATCTCTTGGAAAGCAGTTCTAATCAGTGACCAGTTAAAAAACAGACAAGTGCCTTGGAGGGAACTGAGTTTGAATCTTGACTGACTTAAATCTTACTTGTTAATTTGTAGGAAGCCAAAAATGGTTATGCAAAGTGGAGGTGGTGACCGTGCCTGAAAACCTTAATACCGGGTATCTACCCTGTGTCAGGTGAGCTGCAGCGCTACTTTGCAGCCATGCATGTTACAGATGGCTTACAGGAACTCGTGGCTGTAATTGGGGCAAATGGTTAATCCCCTGCTTGTGAAAGCCTCTGCCCTGTATTATTTGCCCTGGATACATTCTGGCTAGATCCCCACTTAGGTTTGCCTAGTTCTGCGTTTCACTGGGTGGGCATTGGCCCTTCAATTAGGGTGGATCTTGTATATCCCTTCTATACACAGGTTTGCATTCCTCACATAACCATGTACTGCCACCCCTCTCCCTAGGACCTCCCAGATCCACCAGACATGCATAATCTCTAGAGCCTAAGGGTCTGTGTAGCCTGATACACACAGGCATGTTCACTGTACTGTCAGAGCAAAGAGGTCTGAATGTTTGATGGATTCCAGAAAGCCTTTAGAGACAGAATTGGAACAGATCCTCAAAATTTCAGTAGTCATTTAGCCAGCAAGGAAGGGGAGGTGGAGTGTAGTAAAAACTCTATGATCATTGTAAAAAGCAATGAGGAATAGAAGCATAAGAGGCATAATGAATTTGGAGGAATCATGTAATGCGGCTGAGTCTGACATGTATGAAGGAGGATGAGTCTGGGAAGAGACCGTGGTCACATTGTGATGGCTCTGGAGGCTATCAGTTCTGTTGCGAATATCTGCTTTCCATGTACTAGGCAACGTTCCAACCACTTTCCCACAGACTTTATGACCAAGATCCATTTTTCACATATTGCTGGAATCGGCTTGCTTCAAAATGTACGGGGTCCATGAGAAGATGCCTGGTAGGTGAAGAGCATAGGAATGGAGTATGGGTTTCCACATTTCTTATTTGAACACATTTCAGATTCCAGCAAATATCTTCACACCGTTACTGAGCTGCAGCGAGCTATGCACCCTCTGCATTGTTATACCTGCATGGTCCTTGCTCTCTCTCTCTTGCTGGGTCAGATTCCACTGTAGCTGCAGAAATGACAGATGATAGGGCTGGGAATTTTCAGGTGGGAGAACAAATGTGCCTGAGGCTAACTCAGATGAAAATTGAAATATGTAAACCAAGTTGAGCTGCAAGGGAGCAGTTGGAGTACAAATAGCTGTAGGCACTAGAACAACACAATAAGGCTGAAAGCAATGCAGGAGCACATACATTATTCCTAGCTAAAAAAAAAAACAGAAGTCAAGACGAAGGGAAAAATAACACGGTAGAAATGCATTAGGGAAACACGTGCTCTATCTGTGCACACTGCATCTTTCTGAGCCACTGACAAGTGATTTCCCCAGGCTGCGTTTTAAGCTGTTTATGATTATCCTCACCTTGCTTTTGTGGTTAATTAATTTTACCTTTGCTGAGTAGGGCCACCAGTATGAGGAGTGTCAGGGGTTGAGGGGAAAGGATGATTAAAAGCTACTTGCAAACTCAAAAACGGAACTAAGTAAGCATCACAGGAAAGAATGAATTAGAAACAAATGTTGAATTAGAAATAGTCCTGGCCTTGGAACTAAGCGAGTTAGACATGCTGTGAATGGAAAAACAAGACAAAACAACATGAAACAGTACCATAGTCATCTCATCGTGGTTTTTCCTAGTGTTTCTAGTTTTAAAAGAGAAAATCCTGTATGCCACAGTGGCTCCCAGTCACCCTAGGGATGGGTGGTTAGAGGATTCAGTAGGTCAAGAGGCAGGTCAACATTTGGGCAGAGCGAAGGATATACAAACTCATCCAGAGTTGAAGAAGACAATACCCAGCGAGACACAGAGCGAAACAAAGTGGGGAATCCAGGACAAATGATAGTCTGTATCAGAGCAGGTTCCTCATGGCCCTAACCAAATCTGGATAGAGATTCCTGCTAGGCTGAGGTGAGGAAAGGATGTTAATTATTTTTTTTTTCAGGTAAGGGGTAGGTTTATTCATTGTTTCGCCTGGCACCAAGCCATCCTGGTCCTCCATGCAGTGGGGAAAGGCCTGGGAAAGAGAGCTGGGAGAGCTGGGAAAGAGAGAGAGCTGGGAAAGAGAGAAAAGAGCTAGAAAAGAGAGCGTCTGGGAAAGGTGGGAAAGAGAGAGCTAGGAAAGAGAAGAGAGCTGGGAAAGAGAAGAGAAGGAAAGAGCTGAGAAAGAGCTAGAAAAGAGCAGAGAGCGAAGGATGTTAATTGTTAAAGAAGGAACTTCGGGTGACAGTCAAAGATTCACTGCTGGAATGAGGGTCTTTTCTGGATTAGTTTTAGAGAGAAAGAAATGTAAATAAACTAGAAGTGCCCATGGACTTTTATAGATCTGAGGAGAACCCAAACTCTTTACTTAGTAATGAAGGTCTTCGTTTGCATTTCTTTATGAGACAAAGGACAAAGGTGAACGAATGCATCAGCAATACTCACAAGACAATATGTTGGAAATGAACTGTACAACTTGGGGGTGGGGCTGGAGAGAGAGGAAAAGTGGGAGAAAAATGAGGGAGGGGTAACAAGTTTGACAAGAAATATACTCACTACCTTACGTATATAACTGTAACCCCTCTGTACATCACCTTGACAATAAAATTAAATTAAAAAAAAGAAATGAAGAACTTTCTTATCTGATCCCCATTCTCTTCTCATCATGTAGCTCACCCTTGACCCATTCCAGTCATATTTAGTTTACTCTGGCTCCCCAGCCAGATTCTTCTTCTCTCGTATTTTTGTCTATGGTGGTTGGCCTTCCCCACAATCCACCTTCTCTTTCTCTTTTGGATATGGAATGGATGTCCCTTCTCTACACTCAGTTTCCCTAACCACAACACTGAGTCTGAAACTCCCTCCATTCACTGGCTAGAATGTAGAGAGATTATTTCTTACTTTTGGTTACAGATGCTCTTAGCAGCCCAAATAATGTCCCAGAAGGTCAAATTACCTGTTAAGTCTATTTGGGGTTCTCTGTGGTCTGTAGATACACATAGCTTCAAATGAGCCTGTATAATAAACCCATAGCTAGGCCATGGCAGCTCCAGATTCTTTTCATTTATTAATTAGGAATCACAGCTCTCTCACGTGGCTTTTTCTCAGCATTGGGGCTACTTTGTCAAGAGCAGAGGTAGAGAGTGTGGAAGAGGAAGATGCATATGATAGGAACAGCATTCCTGACCTCTTCCCAAGAGAGACAGATGACTAGACAAAGTATCTCTAGCAGGTAAGCAACAGGGGTGGGGTCAAAGGGAAAGGAGTAGACTAGAATGAAGAAGAGAAGAGGCGAAAAATACAGATAAGGATCCAATGTATACCATACAAGACTGAGAAGAGGGAAGGAAGGGGTGGGTAGGGCAGGGATGGGTGAGAATGTTGAAAGCGATGACACTGATCAAGATTGTTTTCATAATCTGCTTTGTTAAATGGCAACTCCTCTGTACAACTACTTAAAGGCAATTAACAACAACAACAACAACAACAACAACAATTTTCTCCAGACTTTTTCAAATATTCCCTTGGAAAAAATTCGCTTATTAGAACTACTGATGTTGTGTGAAAGAACCCCTTTTACAACTTTTGGCAAGACATGTATAAAATCCCTGTGTCCTCTGCACCCAGGTGCAGTTAGTATTTATGGTGGGTGGGAGAATGAAGATCTGGAGAATGTGGAGAATGTGGGGTGATTAGCACACCCCCCTTTGCAACTCTTTCAGAGGACATGTGATCTGCCTTGGTCCAACTATACAGCCACCCTTTACTATGTAGAGGATCTTTCCTCAGCTCGCTGAAATACAAATCTAAGGCATACCCTAAGCTCAGCCTACAGCTGAGGTACATGGTATACTACACTGAATATGGCTGATTCTCCATTGTTTCTTCTAGACTATGTACTCCAGTGTTGCAAGCGGTACTTTTTTCCTGTAATTTTTGTGTTTCTCCTATCCAGTGTCTAGAATATCGATTTTCACAGTGTAGGGTAAACTCAATACTGTTTATCAAATCACAAGAGGAAGTCTCAGAGAATGCAAGCGGTTTGGCCACCAGAAACAAGAGGAAGCCAAGTGCCTTGAACCAATGGAACAGAACAGCCTTCTTGCTGTGAAGTGTGTCCTTTGAAGCTAAGGCTGCTTCTTGAGACCAAATTACAAGCTTTACCTGTGAGAAATGCAGACACTCAATCCCATCTCACACCTCTTGAAACCTAACCCAGACTTTAAGTGATCTTCAAGTGATTCTGTGTACATTTTTCTTTAAATAGCCTGGGTTCAAAGCCCAGGCTTGATATGCCTGGAAGCAAGAGCCAAATACTTCTCTTACTATCTGTTCAAACTTAGGCAAGATATTTACATTTTTTGGAGAGTGAGAGAAAGAGAGAGAGAGAGACAGAGACAGAGACACACACACACACAGAGACAGAGAGAGAAAGAGAGAGGGTTCATAGAATTAAACCTAGAGCCTCACAGTTGCTAGACAAGTGTTCTACCATTCAAGCTACACCCTCCGCCCAGTTGTTTCCATTTTGTCTGGGATAAGAACAAGCTGGACTCAAAATCATAATTCTCCTACCCCTACCCCTACCTCCTTGGTGGTGCGAACTATAGACAACATACCATTATGCGTACTGAAATGATTTTTAATAGCAGAGTCTCCCTGCTAGAATGGGGGAGGGGTTCAAATGAGGACAAAATGAAGGACCCATCACAGTCCCTAATTTCGTGCAGTAAGAATTCAATTGTTAAATGGTATTTTTTGAAACTTTTCAAATCTTTTCACTCAGGAGAAATTGGAGCCTCGACTATGGGTAATCTATCACTTTTATTTGAGGGTTGACCAAACTATTTCCTATGCAACCAGAGATGGAACATTTTCAAATCAGTCTAGGACTTAAAAAAGAAGTAATAGTCATCCTTTTATAAAGATATCTTTAAGAAGTGTGTACCTGTGGGACACAGCCATAATATAAGGTTAATGAGAAAAGAAGCAGCAGAAATCTTTTCTTCACCACTGGTAACAGGGCTTAAATCACAGCGCAGGGCGGGAACAGCTGCTCCGAAATGCATTATCCGAATCTATTAATGAGAGGGGTTTAGAGGCAAGAGACAAGCCTGGTGGAAAACCCTCCACACAGTTCTGTAAGCCAGCCACCGAAGTGGCTGCGTGTATGAATCACTTGATTGATGTAGAAAATTCAAAATAAATTCCTTCTAGCATCCTGGAGTCTGTCATCCATCACTGCTCTCTTATCTGTTCATGAGAAGGAAGTCAGATCCTTCAGTGAGTAAATGTGGGTAGTATTTAATTAAACCCACTGCTGGGCAGCTTGTGTGGGGGGGTGTCTGGTTCTCTCCTGTTCCCGTCTTCTGGTACTTGTGCCTATAGCTCACAGTGCTAGAGAGTTATGCTATATGGAGTTTCATGGCAAGTGCTTTAGTATTATTTTTATTATACTCATATTTTAGATCAGGAAATTGAGGCTCAGAGAGTTTAAGTCACTTGTCCAAGAGATTCTACCTTGGAGAACTGAGATTTAAATATAGGTTCTGGGGACTCTTAGCTTATACTCCTAACCATTATGAGTATATAATATGCATTTTCAATCATATTTAACTATACTGGGTAACGGTGGTTCTCCAAGCTTACCTGCAGCGTGACCACATCAGCATCACCTGGGAACTTGCTAGCTGTGTCACTTCTTAGGCCCTTCCACAGACCTATTGGTAATTTTGAGGAGGCAGGAAGTCTTCTAGGTGACTCAAATGGGTGCTAAAGAATCCTAAGCATGTTGACTGTATTCTAGGCACTCAGAATTAAAAAGAAAAATGGTATGCTCTTTGGAATTGTGGGTATAGAAAAGAAGATGTACATATAAAGAAGGAAAGGAGTGAATTTTAAGTGTAAGGACAAAGTATTCCCCCTGAAATTGGGAAAGTATAGAGACACAGAACTTACCTGGATGGGGCAGGAAAAGCGCATTTTTTTTTTGAAAGTGATGATTGGATTGACTTTATGCCGGGAAAGGCTCTGACCAGTGACAAGGAGAGGGAATTCTGGGAAGATGGGCAACACGCACAGCATCTGGAGCCTACGCAGCAGCAGTCTCTGGGAGGTGGAGGGAGAGCAAGGTGTGGTGGGGAAGCAGAGAGAAGGAGGCTCAGTGGCAGTGTGCTGCTCCTGCCACTCTGCAGCAAGACTCCCATCTGCTGATCCACAGGGCTTTGACTTCTGGAGGCCTGGATGGGAGGGTTTGTAGTCATTCATCAATTCATGGCATTTACAACTACCCTATACTCCCAGATGAGGGGTCCTGTTGATCTCAAGAGCTTGTTCTACATGAGCTATTGGGCACCCAGTAATTCAGGCACATTATTTATACCACGAATTCACGTCTCAGCCCCTCTTAGGATGTTTCTCACACCACTGACATCAGCTCATAGACGTCAACCTGTCTCCCAGATAAAATGTTGTTTGACAAAGCCTCAGCAGCTAGGGATGGCTTATATCATGAATTCTGACTCAATTCTTTGTTTCCCCCGGATGATCTATCAGTGAATAATATATCTACAGCAGAAGACTCTAGTCTAGGGCTTGAGTCTATTTTCCAGAGCAGTAGTTTAACCTGGGCATGAGTTATGCTTTGAACCTCAATAAACGAATGGTCATACATTCAACCTGACAGAAGGAAAGAATGTGTGATTGGAATGAGAGAAGCAAGAGTTCTGGTATCCATTATGGGGTTTCTAGCTTTGTGTCCATTAAATCACATTTGAAGTATTTGAAGAAATCACACTGAATGTATTCAACCTTGCAACATCTCAATCCTCCCTATCTGTGGTAGTTTCTCAGGGCATTACTGGAGGCTGCTACTCCTAGTCTGCAGCCATGAAGTAATTTTGCAGGGTGGGGCTGGGAAACTGCTGTGATGTTCATGTAGGCATATTTACCAATGCCACCAGCTCCTGAAAACAAAGCTTTGGCTCACTTTTACTTTCTGGGCATCATAGCTACTTCTCCGCACAGAAACAACAAACACATCGGTTAGAACTAAACACCGACAGTGACTGAGAAATTTAGTTGCTGACCTCAGAAAAGCGTGGGGATCTTAAATGACCATCTTACATGATGACATCCACTTGGCAACATCCACCCAGCCACCATCTGCTGTGCGGCAAAGGATGTTCCTTTCATCCTAAAATGGAGTATTTTACAATTACGCTTAGAATGGTTCAGTGGTTGCTATTCTGACTGGGGTGAGATGGACTCATAGTTCAGTTTTGATTTGCATTTATTTTATAGCTAAAAATATTGAACTTTTCCCCATGTATTCATTAGCCATTTGTCCTTCTGCTGAGAACTATCTTGCAATCTGTTTGTCAATTTATTAATTGGATTATTTGGGGGTTTTATGCACATTGTGTATTTTGGATGTTAATCCTTCATCCATTGACATGCTGATGAAGACTTTTTGAAAATTGTTTTACCGTTTTGTGGGGTATCTCTATCTTTTTCTGGTAATTCTTTATGTGCAGAAACTTTTCAATCTGGTGCTATTCCATCTGTTCTTTTTTTGTTTATATTTCCTGAGCAATAGGAGCTTTATTCAGAAAATGCTTTACCTATTCTCTACCTTCCAGAGTTTTCTGTTTTTCTAATTTTTTATTCTTTAGGTAGTTATACAAAGGAGGTGCCATATCACAAAGCAGTTTATGATTATGATTTTGATCAGAATCACCCCCTTCAAAATCACCCACTGTTGCAAATGGATGAAACTGGGTATCTGAAGATTAGCATGCTGAATGATTCCATGTTGAGTGATTCCACTCCTTTGTGGAATCTAGATCTAACATGATAATGATGATGACTGATGTGATGATGGTGATGATCATGACAATAGAACATATACTAGCTGGGGAACAGCAGGAGGAACAGCAGGAGGGAAGGGGACAAAGGAGAGGATGCTGAGGAATTTAGATAAAGCACATTACATATTATATATTTACATAGTCGTGTATGTATGAATACACACATACGTGGAGAGAGCATAATAAAACCCATCAAACACTGTCTAAAGTAGCAGAAGGAAGAAGGGTGTGTGGCAATGGTTGTATTATATGTAATATAATATATAATATGTATTATTATGATATGTAATATATAATAAATAATATAATTATTATAATATGTTATATAATGTATAATATAAATATATAATTATATATTATATACATGCTCAAAAATACAGTGTGCATGTCTATGTGATTATCACATGAAGTTCCTCTATTATTGATGTGTACTCCTTCAAAATACAACATAATTTAAAAAGCCAAATGAAGGAAGGTTCAATGATGTCCACTTCTCTAAGGACAAACCTCAGACTCATCCCCTTGATCTACACAGCTGACTAGTTCTCCTGCCTACCTGTTCAGTTTCATCCAATTCCAGCTTGCCCTTTATGGCTGTTGCAATGTTTTGGGGTTTTTTTTGGTTGTTGTTGGTTTTGGGCTTTAACTCTGGGCCTGGGCACTATCCTCCCTCAGCTCTTCAGCTCAAAGTGAACACTCTACCACTTGAGCCACACACCACTTCTGACTTTCTGGTGGTTTATTGGAGATAAGAGTCTCATGGATTTTCCTGCCAGGGCTGGCTTTGAACTGTGATCCTCAGATCTCAGCCTCCTGAGTAGCTAGGATGACAGGTGTGAGCCACTGGCACCCAGCAGTTACAATAGTTTTTGTACTGCTTTTAAAATTCTCTTTCTGGATTTTATTCTGCTTCTTCACCATGTCAAATGTTTTGTCATCTAGGAATTCTTTCACTTCTTCTCTCTCTAGAGGACCCACTTCCTCCTTGATTTTTCGCATTCTTCTTTCGCATTGCTACATGTGATGTCCTCTCTTTTCTCTACAACTCTGCTATTGCTATTGCTATTTCTTCTTCCAGTGTTGCCATCTGCTCTTTCCTCTTTGTTATCTGTTATGTCCACTGGAATAGAAACTCAATGAAATCTGCTACCATATTGTCAATTATCTGTCTCACTCCCTCCCCTCACTTAATTACCAGTGATCTCTTGGAACCCATTTCACAGCTCATCTCAGAGTTCCTACCAGAATGAACTCACTATGTCACACAATTCCAGGGCACTTCTTCTGTAATGTCCAGCAGCCTGTCATCATCACACCACACTCATGAACCTGTGAAAGAGATGAGGAGAGGACTTGTCCACGGCCCTGCTTTCACAGTCTCAGTACCTGTCAGGCCAAGTATCCTAATTTCTGAGATAGCTCCTTGTCTTAACTAAGGTTTTCATTTAACTTTACCTTTGCTTCCCAATCTGTCAAAACCTTTTCATCACCACCTAGTTTAAATACATTCCATCCATTTATTTATTTTATTTTATATGTTCTCACAGCTCTTTGATATTATCATAATGTAGCCCATTAATCAATTAGCTTGTACTTTTGGCTGAAGCTGCCACTAGATTTTGTACTAGTTGAGAGACTACAGCCTACATTTGGTCTATGTCATCTTCTCAATGGTGAGCACATGCAAGTGACTCAGAAATCTGAATTACCTTTGAAATCAAAGTTCTGAATAGTTTCTACTTAATTATAATACCTTGGAAATACCTTAGCCACACTGCTTGTAGGTCTATACTGCAGAACGCTAGCTTTCTCCCCCAATTAATGTTGTTTTCCAATCATTCATCTTATCTTTCTATTTACCCCATGCTGTGCTGTGGTCCTGTCCTGCACATTATGCAAAGTACCTGCCAGCCAGTGTTCTCAATGAATCCCCATAAATTGGACCTATCTCAGTGGCATCTGGCTAGCTTAGCATTAATGCCCATCTGCAAAGCTGACTGGCTTTGTTACTTTCAAATATTTGTATGAACATAACATTCATTTGTCCCTCTAAAGTCGAATTGGAACTAATTAACAGATTAATCAAACTAAATTTCCTAATAAATATACTTCAATTCATGTTCGTAATTACAGGTTCACATTGGGTAGAGGAAAATAGGAATGAGAAACATGAACAATTTTTTTTTCTTGTAAATAAAATAAGACATTTCAACTTGGAGGAGCAGTATGTTTAAATTCCTTTGGTAATGGCTAATGGATCCTGATGCCTGACAAAAGAATATAATCCTGATGCCTAAAGAAGAATATAATCACAATGATAAGTACCAATGATTATTATATGTCATATGATGTGATAAATTGTATATAAGCCTCACGATATTTTGTGTCAAGTGCTTAATTCCATTTCCACTTCAGAAGGATGATTGTTATAAGACTTAAACTTAAGTAATTTGTAAAGTAACTATATTTTACCAGGTAATTTGAGTCTAAATTAGTATTTAAATCTTGGGCAGTCTGAATGTAAAAAGACTTACCTTTTTATCTATGTAGCATTTTAGAACTCACTTAGACTAATAATGGATTGTGATTAGTTTTTATTAATATGTATTAGTTATACATATTAATGGAGTTCAGTGTGATATCTCAATGCACATATCCAGTGCACACTGAGCTTACTTACCATTACCCTCTCATTATTTCTTTGTTTGGAGCCTTTAAGCTCCTCTATTCTAGATCTTCATAAAATACATGTGTAGCTTATTCTGAATTTCAGTCATCCCGCTGTGGTGAGGAATGGATTCTGTTTCTATCTCATCCTGTACAGCAGACCATTCGTATCTACAGACATTTAGTTCCAAGGAGGTTACTACCTGGAAAAAAGCTGAATTCTCAGTATGCATATGCAGTATGCAGATGGAACTATGGATATTTGGTTCATTTATGCCACAACACTGACTTCTGCTAAAAACATGCTGCCTTTCAAGAAATCTATAATTTTCTACTTGTCACTTATATTAAATAAATTAGCTTTTACCTTGCTTTTGGGTACCATTTTCTTTTGGCAAGGCATATTTTCAAAAAATCAAGATCAGGGAAGCACTCCACAGATGATACCACCATTTAACACAACTGACAACTTGACTCCTACTGAGAGTTTCTCATCCACTGAGCTATGCAATGCTTGCTTGGGAATCCATTTTTTTAAATATTAACTTTATTTATTTATTATATGGCATCAAAGAATTGAACCCAGGGCCGCATGATAAACTGTATCTCTTGATTTGGGATTAAGCTGTGGGATTCGCTTTGGGGACAGGTCTAGGTTTGAGCTACAGCCTTCAGAGACTCACAGGGATCTATGCATCTTTGGTGCTTCCACTAGAGCCATGAGAAGAGAATGTCAACCAGCCCTTTGGTCTCAAGAGACAATGAGAGAGACATGGACAAGCACCCGGCCATGATCGTCAACTCTTAGCCGTCTATGCATATATGAGTGAGCCCAGCCAAAGACAAGAACAGCTTAGCTGAGCCCAGCCAAGATGAACTAAACTTCAGCCAAGTTGATTCTAGCTTAGAGGAGTCACCTTTCATCAATCTATACATTCAAGAAAAAATTAACTACCATATTCTAGGATTACTTCTTTTATAGTAATAGCTAATTGATAAAGTCATTAATTAATGCTATTAGTGTATTTACCAATAATGCTTACAATAATTGTTTTTTGCAAATTACATTTTCTATTGTGAAAATACCGTACAGAGGGGTTACAATTACATGGGCATTGTTGCCTCCTCCTTTGTTTCCCTTACCATCTCTTCTCATTCCCCACCCCCACGCCCCCCACGCCAAAGTTGTAAAGTTCGTTTTTCAACATAACATCTTGTACAACTCATTCCTCAATAGTTAACTGACATAGTGCCAATCATTGCGTTCATTATGCCTTTAGACCACTTTCATCAAAATTCTTCATGGTTTTGTAGATAGAAAAGAAATGAAATGAATAGGGGAAGATGACATGACTTACTTGATATAATTTGTTAATGGCAGAGCTGTGATTTCAATCCTAAGTCTATCTTGATCCAAGTTATTTATGTCCTATCAAGCCTACTTCATTCGTAATCTATGACTCAACTGGAAAATGATTATCTGGGTGAATGGAGCCATCCATTAATTTCCCTGGCCTTATTTTTTTTTTCAACTGCAAAACAGAGCGACCTCATTAAATAATATCTAGTAATCTTTTTACAATTGATTACTTCCATATTCCCTGTTATTGAGAACAAAGTTGATGTGAAGTATGTTCATAATTTGATCATGATGATGATGATATAAAGAGAAATTTGGTATATAAATATATAGAGCAGAGACACATATTGCCAGCATGAGACCTATGATGATTTCTGCAAATGAGCATGAAATTTACATCTGAAAGCATTTAGGTAAGATAAAAGAGTAAATTAAGGCCTCACAACTCCTTCCAATTACCTATGGCAATGAAAAACAACAAGACAACAATAAATGTCAGTTAAAACATCCACAGCAGCAAACAAGCTAAAAATCATATATTCTGTTAAGCCCTGAAGAAACAAAAGTGCCCACTGAGGAAGACACTGCATATTTTTGTCAGCTTCCTCTCCTGATCTTACTGCTACAAAGTGTCACAGGAAAAGAGGGTAAGTAAATAAAATTGTGAGAAATCTTATCCTCTAATTTGAGGTTACTAGGAGGTACATAAAGGTGTTCTAAGTCAATTTTTCCTCACTATGAAAGAATACTTGAGGCAATCAGTTTATGAAGAGAAAAGGGTTATTTTGTCTCACAGTTTTGCTAGCAAACCTTTAAAGGCAGGGTGTTTGAGGAACATTCAACTTCCAAACCATAGCACGAAAAACAACATTTTTCATTTGCCAAGATTATTAAAAAGTTCTATGTAGCCTTGAAGATGCAAACATGTACCTTCTCTCTCCCTCTACACACACACACACACACACACACACACACACACACACACACACACACACACACACACACACAGAAACTCATACACCCAAACAGGCACACAGACACATTCATTGCCATAACTCAGTGTTTTCCCCAGAGATCCTTTGTGAACTGGGATAGTAGCATTTCCATTTATGGAAATGAGATGCCTATATCTAACTATGGAAAACAAATGGTGATGTAGGGATTCAAAATATTTCAGAAAAGCAAGCCACAATTTGTCAAGGAGAGTATGCAAAGATCTTTCCCTCTTGCTGAAGTACCCTGACATTAGAATATATCTATGAAAAGAGAAATTCTGGATAACTTAGAAACTCAATAGGAATGTGAGGTTTACTATAATAGACTGAAGAACTTGAATATAATTCAAAGACAATTATATTTATAAGAATTTAGGTCATAAAAGAATATTATTATACAACTGATATGTAGTACATAAATCAGGAAGGAAAGATAAGATGTATCAGAAAATTAAAATTGATCACAAGAGGAAACTGTGGTATCCCAGTAGTTATAAATAAAAGAGAAATTTTTGTAGATTTGACAATAGATGGTATGGAGAGAGACATGAAATCATAGAATATTGTGTGATTTTGAAATATAAGAATTTCAAATGTTTTTTGTTTTTTCCTTTCATGCAATAGTTTCTAACATATTTATAAGATGATTTCTATGTTGCTTTGTATGTCCCTCCCCCATGGTATAACCCATTCTTTCACTGTATTTGATGTTGGTATAATTTGTGGAGGGGAAAGGAAGAAACAAATTGTTTAACTAGGGATACAGGTGGACCCATTGCAACAATGAGATGTACAAGTCATTATGTCGAAAAATGAACTTTGGTGGGGTGGGGGGGAGGACTGGATGGGAGGAGGGGAGGAGTATGGGAGAGATGGGAAGGGGAAACAAAGAGGAGGCAACAATGCTTGATAAGAAATGTACTTTTTATCTTGCCCATGTAATTGTAACTCCTCTGTATGGTATTCTCACAATAAAAATAAAATAAAATAAAGAAAAGAAGAAAAAAAAGATAGAAAAAAAGAATTTTAAATAATGGAAGAATTGAATATTTAGGGTAAAAGTTTACTTTTGATCTCAGAAAGAAAACATTTATGTGAGATGGTTTGCTTCAGAGTTTTCCATGCCAATCAACACCAGGAGACAATGGAGCTGTTAACACACTTCTAAAAGTAAAAGAAACATGAAATAACACCTAGAACACAAAGTGGATATTTTCTTTTTTTTTTTTTTTTTTGTCGGTCATGGGGCTTGAACTCTGGGCCTGGGCACTGTCCCTCAGCTCTTCAGCTCAAGGCGAGCGCTCTACCACTTGAGCTACAGCGCCACTTCCCAAAGTGGATATTTTCAAACATGAGTCCCTTCCCAAAATCAGTTGATGGAGTTCTGTCAATTAGAGAGACATGAAATCATCATGTTCAGGAAGTGAAATACAATATATCATTTTAAAATTTACTTGGATGACATGGGTATTATTTTACTTTATTGTTTTATGCTGGTCCTGCGGCTTGAAGTTCTGTCCCTGAGCTTCGTTTAGTCAAGGCTAGAGCTCTATCACTTGAGCTGCAGCTCCATGTTCAGATTTTTAGTAGCTTATTAGAGAAAAGAATCCCATGGACTTCCCTACTGGAGCTGGCTTCAAACAGTAATCAGATCTCAGCTTCTTGAATAACAATGATGCAACTATGATTCAACTATCTAGGTTCCTGCAGCTTGTGACTTCATTAATAAAATGCTGAACAGACCATTTCCAGGCTTCTGCTTACAAGACTCTTAGTTGCGAAAGTTATGCATTCTTTTCCGCTAATGCAGGTCCTTTGTCCTCAATAAATTCCCAAACCGGCATCTCATCTTCCCCAAGTGCCATTGCTAACCTCTGTTGCACCAAGGAGGTGCCTGTGTTTCATGGTACCCCACTCTTACTGTTCATCACACCTGCTAGGTGGTAAAATGGCATCTACCGCTAGGCTCCAAGCTCCCAAAATCTAGGGATTCACTCACACATCTTATGTTCACCTCCCCAAGTCTATTCTCTCTGCTAGTTCACCTTGCCCTCCTTCTCCAAGACGGTTTGTATAGGTTGTATGTGTTTCACATTTGGGTCACACTGTGGAATTCCATTATGGAATTTACATTACAACAACCAGGAGATGGAAAGGTAAAATAAGGTAGGGATGTTTTTCCATGGACTTTTCCCAATCTACCCACTGTGATTTGTTTCTGTCTCTCCCTTTAGGAGGATAGAGCCCTCTCAGGACTACAGGTATCAGTCTTTTGAGACTTGAAGTATTAAAGACGTCTGTTTCTAGCTCCAAGGCACTGTGCTAGCCTTTGTTCATTTTTATTAGCCTTGGGCACATCTTTGTTAGACTCTCATACAGTTTCAAACTCTTTCCTATTAGGCTCTGAGTATGGGTAGGTAGATATATAGCTGGATGGGTAGATAATGCACATATATTAGAATGTATTTTATTGTTTAACTGAAAAAGAGTGGAAGTAATGGACAATTGTTGCAGAATAATAGTTAGGATGAGTCCTGTATTTGCCTTTATTGCACGGTGCGTATGTATGTATGTGTGTGTGTGTGTGTGTGTGTGTGCGTGCGCATGTGTATGTGTGTGTGTCCTTGATTGGCTAATGGCTACAACATGAGATGTAAATAGGCTTTCCACAGATATTTACATTTGCTTAGGTGAAGAATAAGGAATATTCAGGAGGGTCCTGAATGCAGACAGATTTCAGGTGCTGAATGTTAGATTGTTTGCTCAGATAACAGAATGAGATAAGGTGCGAACAGGACTTATCAAAGAAGGCTGAGGCACTGAAAATCAAGATCAAAGCAAACGACAGAAGTAAGGAAAGGCCAAGCTTGGATTTAGATATAGCAAAAGATGAATACAAGTTTAGATTTAGAATGGAAATTGCTATGGCAGACTTCATGAACATTGGTTGTCTCTCTGAATCTTTTCATGTGAGATTTGATGAAGTGTGTGTGTGTGTGTGTGTGTGTGTGTGTGTGTGTATGTATGTGTGTGTGATGTTTGAATAAATTTACTTACATACTTTTAACTTTTTATCACCACCACCACTCAAATTATCTTTTACAATTTTTTATAATTATCTTTTACAATTATAATTCTCTCTCTCCCTCCCTCCTTCTCTCTCTCTCTCTCTCTCTCTCTCTCTCTCCTTCACACATACATATAGGATTGTCTTCTACATATTTATAATTGTCACACATCTCTTGGAGTCCTGGTTTGCAGGGAATTCTCTTAAGAATGCATTGTGTTTATTCCTTAAGAACTTTTAATTCAATTCTATGCTTCCCGGATGCCCCTGTCGTGATGCTGTTTTGCTTTCTGTAGCTCGATCAACTTGTTTTGACTCAAGGAAGTGACCTTCTGCCCTGCTGCTGCCGCTGTCAGAGAGTCTGTGTGAGGCAGAGTGGGCAAGGCAATGGCACCTTCTGTCATTTTGTTATGGAGGGTTTCTTTGTCATTAATGACCCCTCACACTTTTGCAGACCTTCTGAGAGTCATTTTCTCCTTAGCTTCCTTTCTAATGGTGCTCCTGACTGAACTATTTAAATAAACTCAATTTTAAGCTTGCTTTTTGCCCAAATCACTCTTAATAACTGTTATTACCCTTTATAATTACAATAATCACTTTGCCCCAGAATGGCTCACAATATTAGTCTGCAGTCCAATAAACTCTGGCAATTGTATCTAGTGGAAAATCGAGGGTACTGGTGAGAAAATAGCTCTGATGGCTGAATGGCCAAGAATCCTTAGGTTTTTTTTTCAAGGTAGTAGCATTAAAGGTTCAAAACAACCCTATTGCAATCCTGAGATTGAGAAGTAGTGTAGAAAAAACTTTAGTCTGTGATAAATGGAAAGAGGAGTGGTAAGCAAATAGAGTCATAATGAAGCAGGATAACTTAAGGAAAATGAGGTGTAATACTGGATGTGTATGTACAAAAATGGAAGCAGGTGATTTGAGAGGATGGGTGGGTTTGAGAGAGATGGATGGAGATAGTTTGGATAGAGGGATGGAGAACGAGGGGGGGTGACACTGATCAATGTATTGTTCTCATAAGTTGATGCTGAGTTGAAATCCCTTTGTGCAACTACTTAAAGAAAATAAAAATAAAATTAAGTAAGAAAAGAAAAGAAAAAAAGAGCCCATAAAGTCGGATTGAATGTGATGAAATCTTACATCTTCCTCCTAAAGTTAATTTCACATTTCTCGGCTTTACTATCCCTCTTTGTGAAGACAGTTATGTGAACGCTGTATTCCCACAACTGTCTTTGCTGCTCCCATACTGGCTGATGGTTTTTAAGTTGTGATTTTTTTTTACGTGTTTTGACTAACACTTCTGACATCTTACCTCAATGTAACTATGTCTTATCATTTTCATGTTAAAAATTACATGGATAACCAATGCAGGGCCTTTATTACTATGCAAGATATACAGAACAAGCCAGGTGCCAGTAGCTCATGCCTGTAATCCTAGCTACTCAGGAGGCTGAGGTCTCAGGATCACAGTTCAAAGCCAGACTGGGCAGAAAAGTCCCTGTGAGACTCTTATTTCCAATTAACCACTCAAAAAAAGGAAGCGGAACTGTGTGGTAGAGTACCTTGAGCACAAAGAGGTTCAGGGACAGTTCTCAGGCCTTGAGTTTAAGCCTCACAACTGCTAAAAAAAAAAGAAGAAAAAAAGAAAGGAAAGAAATACTAAACACACTTGATAATAGTGGCTATTATTCAATTTTTTAAAAATTATTTTTCTCCAAAGTCAGAGAGATTCCATCTGAGTTACAGATAAGTTATCTAACAAAACCCTTACACCAGCTATTAAAATCCCCAGATATCCCATTTCTCAGATGAAGAAATCAAGATCCCTACTCTGAATTGCCAGTCTTCCAGAATGGCAGAGATGAGATTTAAGCCCTGACCTGATTCTTGTACCTTTGCACTGCATTGCATTACTTTTGAGTACAGAGTACATTTATAAAAACCTGAACAAAAAAATTGGGGTTATTATATCCATAATGGTGATATTAGTAGGTGACCTGAGGTGAGATTAGAAGAGGATTGGGAAACAATTCCCCCATGCTGTACATTTGCAGTGCTTAGTTTTAATTTGATAGTTGGATCTCAAATTCCTTAGGATCAACCTTACGTGTGGGAGCAAAGGCTGCAAAAGGCACATCAAATGGCCCTTCAGCAAAACACAAGAAGGAGAAAGCAAGGAAAACTCACAACCTTCTCTTTTTTTTTTTTCAGAGATGCGGTGAGGGCTGAGTTATGTGATCCAGACACATCAGGTACTTCTGCACCAAGGTTCCCATTGTCACAACTGCTACAGATGCTGGACTGCTGGCCAAACTCAGTTAAACCCTTCCAATTAGGTCCATGCACTCAAAGAGAACCAACAGGCCCCAGAACAATCTTTACACCCCATGACTGGCCAAGATAGAAGTATTAAGGACTATTCTCCTTAGAAAGGTAAATAATTCTGTAAGCTATGCGATTCAGAGTTGAGTGCAATCAGCTGAGAACTTCATTCTGACTGCTTCACTTTCAACTGTCTTGGCTCAATATGGCTTCCTTCCTTCCCTGCAAATGTCCATCCTAACATCACAACGCAGTGAATTTCCTGCACACAGATCAATGACACAGAGTCTTTTCTCCAGGAAGCCTGGATTACAATATGGACTGAAATTGCAAAATGGACTGACTGCCACAGCAGCCAAATCCAGTTCATCTTCATATTTCTAAGACGATTCCAGTGATTTGTCAAATATTTTCTGCAGTACCAGTAAATCTGTCAGGATGCAATAAATATCAGGAATGTTTTCAAAAGTGTCAGAATGGAACTATTTTATTGATTTTTTTCAAGGGAGCAATTTAGCTGTTGTTGGAGGCTAAGGTAGTAGTCTAGGCTGAGGTCCAGGTCAGAGTGAGCACATCCATTAACAGCATTTGATCTCCAGGGTCTTGAATGCTCAGGTCAGTATGCAAACATCTTAATTACTGATAAGCATATGGTGAAGTGTTAGGCCGATGCTCCATGTTTTTTCCTGCTCCCCTGCATTTGTTTTTCAGTCTCTGAAAATCTTCAGGAGGATCCGCTTTGGAGTAGAGTCACTGTGGGCAGAGATTTTCCTCTACCCAGTGAGCGGATATTCCTGAAGGTACTGGGTATGGGGGTCCCCATATTACTGCACATTTGTAAGGTTGTGATATGTGAAGGACCAAGCATGCCCATCTCAGCAGTTGGAAAATGAGATGGACATCATCCTTGCAGCGACATGTCTGATCAGAGCACCACACCTTCACTCATATCAACAATGGCTTCAAGCAACACATTCTGCCTTCTTGTAAGGCAGTGAGTGGGAACTCACCCATTTACCCTTCAATGATCTTCTCCCCTGGAAATCCTTCAAGTACTCTAAGATATCAAATAAATGAGACCCTGCATGCTATCTCCGTGGAATCAGCTAATGTTCATATCCTTAGATAAAAGCACTTCACCTCTAAAATTCTGTCCTGTCTTGCAATCTGTGTACTTCTGATCTGTATGATAAGCAAGTCCGTTTCTTTCACTACTCCATTTCTACTGCCTAAAAGAGAACTTGGGAAACGGAAAATGTGCAGGAGATAGTTGACAAATGAGTCTTCAAAGGTGAAGAAGGTAGCTGGAAGAAAAGAAAACAAAAAAGTTGCTGAGATGTAAAGGAGTTTTGCCGAAAAAGAGAGTTCTTACTTCATTTTTTGGTTGGAAGAAGTTAATGTGGCAATGATGCCAGAATCTTGCATTCATCAACAGCGTGTTCACTTTCCGTCTAACATATAAATGGAAGGAGTAATGAAATATCATTTTCTTTTGAAGAAAAAAATAGGAGAGGTACGCATGCATATATACATCTATCAGATTGCAATTATTAAAGGAATATTCAGCCCAAGCCCACTCAGACATTGTTCTCCAAAGTTCATCCTTCATCCACCCTTCAGTTCTCCTGACATCATGGTGGAATGTATTGTGAGGCCCACAAACCCATATTTGCAACCGCTAGTGAGGAAGTTAGTGAACTAGAATGAATCTTTGTCCATCCAGGCCTGACAGGTACCTTCGCAGTGACTCAGATCAGCCATTTCTCGTGTAAGTCAGAAAACAGATTGAGCCTTTTAACACCTTTCTGAAGATGCTCATGCCACATTAACTCACCCCAGGAGTGAAGGAGATAAAACAAAAGACATTGAATCATGAGCATTTACCATGTTTTCTCTCTGACTTTTAAGAGGGCAATGTTCTCTCTCAGAATCTCAGAGGGCAATGTCAAGGGAAGGGAAGGGGAATTTAGGCTAGGGTGAAAGATCTTTGGCAGCCCATGTATTGGGAGAAACAAGAGATCTGAGACAATCATAGCAAGTGCAAGAGAAAAGGAAAGAAAGTAATGTGGGAAAAGAAAAGCATTCAAAGGAATTTGTTGGCTGCCTCACATGGGTACAATTCATTACTGTTTTGAGAGATAAGTTATAAACCACATTCAACATATTAATGTGTTCAGCAGCTGGATGCTTTGTTGATGTGTGGCTTTGTATGGTAGCAGTTACAAAGCACTTGGATAATATGGACCATACAAGAAATTGCATTCACCAAAAACGCCCTGTGTGTTTTGGCCAAGAAGAATTATTCTGAATGTGTATGATCTCTTGGTGTGTAGAGAGTGAATTGATGATCGTTGAATGACTACTTTTGTGCTTCTCCAAAAGTTACCTAGAGCAAGTTCTTCAGTGAAATGATTTAAGATGGGGGGCCAGTGACTCATGCCTGTAATCCTAGCTGCTCACTAGGCTGAAATGGCAGTTGGAAGCTGTTCAGGCAGAAAAGATCACATGATTTTGTCTTTGAAAATCACCAGCACAAAGCTGAACTGGAGGCATAGCGTAAGAGGTAGAGCACCAGCTCAGTAAACCAGCTCAAATGGAGTGTCTGAGTTCAAGCCCTGATACCAGCAAAACAACAACAACACCACCACCATTTCAGTTCTAAATAGGCCTGCATTTTACTCAGAAATCTTAAGTTCATACTCTAGCTTTATTTTACAAGCTGCCCAACTACATGGTAAACATTTTGAAGTCAGGGAGGATGAATTATCATTCTTTTGTATTGTTGAAGGCAATTATTAATATTTGTATACCTGGGATTCAGAGTAAAACATGAGTGTATATAGCTCTAGCCATTTCTAAGAAATCTTTTGTCTTTATAAAGCACTGGATTTAGTAAAAATCCTTCTGATATCACTATGAAATCATGGAAATTCTTTTTTTTGGGGGGTCTGGTCGTGGGGCCTGAACTCTGGGCCTGGGCGCTGTCCCTCAGCTCTTCAGCTCAAGGCTAGCGCTCTACCACTTGAGCCATAGCACCAATTCCGGCTTTTTTCTTTTTGCTTATGTGGTGCTGAGGAATCGAACCCAGGGCCTCATGCATGCAAGGCAAGCGTTCTACCACTGAGCTTCTTTCCCAGCCCCAAGTCATGGAAATTCTTGAAAAATTGTAATTACCTAACTTTAGGAACTGTGACTCCTCTTCAAGTAGACATATAAACAGCCCTAGGTTTGTTTCTTGCCCTGGGATGTTGCTTTTCATAAAGCTTAATGTTTTCTGAGTTTGCTTGATTACATGACAAAGTGAAAGAGAAAGAAGAAGAAAGAATGGAAATAAGATGTCAATTTATGGAAATTACTTAGAGGAAAAAAATCTATTCTAGTAGTAACTTCTTGGTTCATGTAACCATTCAACATATCCAAGAAGGCTGAAAATACATTTTGCATGCTAAAACTATGTCTGGATGTTTCAGAGAAACTACTAAAATATAGGAAAGTGGTTAACATAAAGGCTTCCTTGCATTTCTACATTTTTTCTCTTATCACCATAGTTACTCTCATTTAAATTCATTAGCATTGATGGACATTTCGTATTGTTCTCATATTGAAGAGGTTGGTGTATTTGCTCAGTACGATGATTGCTAAACTGCTTTTCCCAACTGATCAAAGTGTTAAGAGTTGTTCCATTTTTCATAGAAAGGGAAACACATCATGTGCCTTCAGAATCTTCCTGTTCCATCCCAAAGGAGCTCCACACTAATGTTCTTTCATCATTAATTACTGGATATTCTGAAGTGTTTCTCCCCTAAAGTCATAAGTTGCAAGTTCCTGGGCTGGGAAGGTGGCTCAGTGGTAGAGCACTTGCCTTGCATGCCTGAGGCCCTGGGTTTGATGCCTCAGCAAAAAGAAAAAAGCCGGAAGTGGTGCTGTGGCTCAAGTGGTAGAGTCCTAGCAGGGTTCAGGCCCCACGACCGGACCACCCCCCAAAAAAAAATAAGTTGCAAGTTCCTGATATTTTGTCTAATCTCTGTGTATGTGTGTGTGTGTGTGTGTGTGTGTGTGTGTGTGTGTGTGTGTGTGTGTGTGTCTCAGCATCCAGGTTCCTTGGGGACATAGTGTCATAGAAATGCATTGGATAGATAAAAATGCATTCATACCTTAATCCCCACTGACCTTAGTGTTTGCTAAGCAAATATCTATAAAGATGGCAGGTGCATTAGCCAAAATATGGATTCTTTTCCTCTCCTGGTATTGAAATTATTGATGTCTTGAACTTTGCCTGCTACATCTGTCATACTAAGATTTTCCTTGAAAATCCATTGCCCAAGTCTAGTGCTCATGAGTCAAGCTCAACAAATAATAGAAACCATTTGTTAAATACTTACTGTGGAGCATTTACTCTTTTAAAAGCTTTTTGTGTAACTGTCTTTTCAATCCCTACCACAACCCCAGGAGGTCCATTCTAGTAAGATCTCTACTTCATAAGCAAGGAAAAGAAGCTGTGGAGGGGAAAGGTCATGTCCCAAGGTCTCATATATAGTCAACCATAGGGCAAGGACTTGCCTTGTGGGCATATGTTTAACCCTTATGTCATGCTGAATCTGATTAACAGGAAATGGTGAATACACATGCTTCTTAACCTATGTTTAGGCTTCATTGAACCAAGGAGAATTGCATGCAAATAAGCATTCATTTTTATCTCATATGTTTGTGGTTATATGTGTATTTTATGTGAAATGATGTGATTGCTTTCATTACATGCTCAGAGTAGTTCAAGTCTCCACAAAAGGAGCCTAAACAAGAACATGATTGGGGAAAAATAAAACATAGTATTTGAAATCTAACAACTCACGTTTAAATCCTGACTCTGATACCCAGCAGGAAAAAAATTGAGCTCTATTAAGTCATTAACAGTTTTAATTTTCCTGATGTACTATGCAGAATAACAATGCCAACTAGCAGTTGTTGTGAAGCCAAGGAGGTGTTGCATATCCAGCATCCAGAAGTAGGTGGCAGAGAGAGAAAGAGAGAGAGAGAGAGGAGAGAGAGAGAGAGAGAGAGAGCAAATAAACATAGCTCCCTCCCTGTTCCCCCTGGAAGCCTGGAGGCAAGCATGATGCTCCCCATCAATCACGATTAGCAGTGATGTCTTCATCTGCCTCTTCCCCCCCAGATCCCAATGATCTCTCCCAAATGGTTGCAGCCAGGAGCAGCAGCTATGAATGAAGCCCAGAGGTACCATTCTGGATTTGGTGATACCCAGTTCTCACCTTCACACAAATGATGCTCAAATGTTCTCCAACCCCAGTGGGGTCTTTTAATCCAGATACATATATATGTTTTTTGGTTTTTTTTGGTGTTATTTTTTTGGCAAAATACCAATGTGTGAAAAAAGAAAGAAACAACATGAACAGTGCCCACAGGCTGTGTTTCTGTCCGGATGCTCTAGGGAAGCTCCATTCCCTGTCTTCTAATGACTGCCTGAATTATTTGACTGTGATCCCTCCTATCTTCAAGGTCAACAGTGGCTAGTTGTGAAATAATTTTAATAATTAGATATAATACAAACACACGTGAATCTCTGCCTCCAGTCTCTGGCTCAGTGTTCCTAAATTCCTTGTATTTTTCAAAATAATAAGGTTATCAGTTGAATCTTTCAATATTTTGCCAGTGACCTCAGATTTTGACAGTGATCCTATGTCTTTTTTTTGGGGGGGGGGCGGGACGACAGAAGAATCTGACACAGAGCTCTTGGGTCCCTGGATTTCTGGGGTGACAAGAGTATCTCTTGTCCTAGTGAGGTGACTTTTAGGAACGGGGACTGCTTACTAGAGTGACTAGGCCAGGGTTAGAAGCTTGGGACCTTTATTTTCCCCTCACATCCTCCATTCAGGAGCAGAACTGGAAATGTAGATAAAGATGGGTCTTGTTACTACGATGTAGCCTCCCTGAAAATCTCCTCACTATGAGATTCATAGGGTCTTGGGGAACCTACACGTGGGCATGCTCAGCTCAGTTCAAGAAGGAAAGATGTACATGCATAGATAGAGTGAGCACATTTTCCAAAGGACAAAAGGATTTCTGAACATAGTAAGCCTGCACCACAAAAATAGAGACTAAAATACTTCTGGGCATGCTCAGTATCTTTCCCAAGAAACTTTATCTGAAGCTAAAGGAAAGGACTCTTTGAAGACCTATTAATATTAGGGACAGCTGCTTCACCTAGCTGCTAACACCATCTGGATACCAATCTAATCTTTCTCTCATCACATCACTTTGACATTTATTAGTCTTCTGCCTCAAACTTTAGAGGATTCTGGTGAAGGCATGGGGTAATCCTTGATACTCTGAGTTGGTATTCAGGCTTCCAAGAATATGAGTGTTTCCTCTTACACAGCTGTAGGTAGATTAGGAGCTTTCAGTATGAGATGACCATGAACATTGTGTTAAAAGCAGTTGGAAGGGCTTGGAAAAACTATATTAAGTGAAGTAAGCCAAACCCAAAGAAACATAGGTCCCATGGTTTCCCTTATTTGCAATATCTAGTATATGTCTGAGTCAAGCAGAAAAGATCAGATAAGGTGATGTTAGGGAAATGAACCCTAAGATATATATTCAAATGTTTTTTTCTTTTATGCGATTGTTTCTAACACATTTATCAGATTATTTCTTTGTTGCTTTCTATGTCCCTCCCCCACAGTATAACCCCTGCTTTCACTGTATTTGATGTCTGTATAATTTGTGGAGGGGGAGGGGAAAGACAAATCATTTAAATAGGGATATAGGTGGACCCATTGCAACAATGAGGTGTACAAGTCGTTATGTCGAAAAGGAACTTTACAATTTGGTGGTGGTGAGGGGTCCAGGGAGGATTGGGTGGGGGAAGGGGGGGGAGGATGGGAAGGGAAACAAAGGAGGAGGCTACAATGCTTGATAAGAAATGTACTCATTATCTTGCCCATGTAATTGTAACCCCTTTGTACAGTATTTTCACAATAAAAAAATAAAAAATAAAAAAGCAGTTATACTTTATTCATTAGGCAACAGAGAGCCACTGATAGTTTTTAAGCAATAGAGTGACTTGTTACCATGTTCTGAATTAATAAATTTGATTTGTGTTATCCTCTGAGGAGAAGTATACTGTGACTGTCTTTTTGGAAGAGTGGGTGGAGCAGAAGCAATGTAGATGAATATTAAATAAACAAAAGAAAATGGACAACTACAGACAGCGAGTCACCTTCTATCCTCCCACAATAAACAACCCCTAACTCCCCAAACAACAAAGCTAAGCAGACAAATGTAAAAAAAGAAATAAGACGCGTACGTTATGTAAAAATTAAAACCAATCAGAAATACCTGAAGTCCAAGTATTGACATTGTCACTAATCAGCAGTAAGGAAAGTTTTATTAGAGATTGTATTTACACAATAAAATATTCATTCTATAAAAAACAATCAGAATCATTTTTCCTTGCCAAAGTTCTTGATATATTTTAAGTAGGATATTATTTTGTAGCTAATTTTACTTATCCTTTAATCTTGATTTTGTGAGTTATTTTACCATCCAATTTGTGATCGTAGCATATAGGGATATGTATATATATATATATATATATATATATATACATATATATATATATACATACATATATCCATTATTTTTCTTATAGCAAGGGAAGAGAGATTGCAGAGTGTTGGCTCTAGACAGCTAAAAGATTTACAGTAAGATCTATTGGATAATTCTGAAAACATAATTTAGGTCTCCCAAGCTTTCTGCTTTTTTTTATAGTTAACAGTTAGAGGTAGAAATACATATATTAGATCTGACTGAAAAATATTACAGGCATATTATTTAAAAGTCACAGTTCAGTTGAGTCTACCAGGTTTCCCAGTTTAAATGTATTCATTTTGCAATACTAATAAGGCAGAATTTCATTAACAATACATTTAAAAATATATTAGTCTATCATTTCCTCATCTTTCCTGCCGAGTTTTGCCAACTTGTTGGAAGGTAACGATAACACAGATTTTCCTCTGAACCACATTACAGCATAGCTTATGACAAACTTGTCTCTGCCTAAACAAATCATTTTCACCCTGCTTGATTTGTTTCCATGTTCATAATTCAACTGCAATTTGTTCTTTCCCATGGCTAAATAAAAATGTGATCACTAGGTCCCATGCTTCCTCTCAGGGCATCATAAATAATAGGTTTCTGGTGTGTAATAAATAAATATTTCACTAGCCATGAAGTAGATTTTAAGAAGTGGTAGAATGAACATGGTGGAGAAGAGATTTCCTGTAGATTCATTTTGCAGTATTTAGAACTTTTGGTGCATTTTAAACTTTGGTGCATTCATTAGTCTCTTTAAGAAGAAGCTTCTCACCCAAAGATACAGAATCATATAAACATGTGATTCCTAATTCCTTGACATATCAGGTTTAAATTTTCTTTCTGGTTGAGTTGAGGTGTAATATGTCATTATGCATTCCCACACCTTATTTTAATTTCACTGATTGCCTTTTTAATTTTCTTTCTCCTACATTGGAGTGTTATCTCCTTAGCAAATGAAGAACCATTGTAGAATAATGAATTTTATACCAAAGATAAATTTTTCTAACACCTGCTGGCTGAGCCACCTAAAACTATAAAAGGGAAAAAATATAGGTGGAAGTTGAAGGGAACTGAAGAGTTACTGTAAACATAATCTTTTTTTTTTATTTCAAGTTAAAAGACTTTTGCTTAAGAATATATTCCCTTTGGCCTGAAAACCTATTTCCCATATCCTGTGGTTTCTGTTCGGTAGGTGTCTTGAAAATAATTGGGTATTTAAAGAACCTCAAAATATTGTGGATCACAGAGCCAACTGCCTCTTGATACTTTCCCTCTGAGGGTCTTATTAATTTTTAATCAGTTGCTGCTGTTTTGGGTCTTTAGGACTCCTGTAAATAAGGGAAAGCACTATGTGGGCGGCTGAGGAGGAGAGTAAATATATGAGAGGGGAAACAAAGGCCTCTTTTCTGTGCTCAGAGTCAAAGGCTGGTGTGATTCCAGCAAAGATAGGGAGGGTTAAGGCACTTTTAGGGGGTGACACCACTCCCCCAGTCTGACCCCACATAGGAATTAGAATCCCATTTCCCTGCAGCTAGTTAACTGGTATGGGTGCAGCATACTGCAGATGGATGCCAGCCTGTGCTTCCCCTTACAGAAGGCTATAATGACTTGCTTTTCTACAACATTTTCTGGCTTTTCCACTTTTTCTTTTGATCATAATAAACAATAACCTTGCATAAAGTTATTAAAGCAGAGACATAACTGCACATTTTTACCCATGCACTTAAGTCCACAGGTATATCTGATACCTCAAATTCAGTCTTTTGTTGACTTAGCCCAAGCGATAACTGGCATTTCAGATTTATGATGTAAAAATCCACCTATGTCAGAAAAATTGCTGGAGAAGTCATTTTATTTGTCCTTTGGTTTCTAGGTGCATTTTGCTTTCTTTATTTTTTGTGCATTTCCTTTCTGGTAATGGCTGTGGGTTGAATGAACTGGCTTGTCAGACGAATGAACCATGCTCCTAAATTGAGAATATTCTGACTTTTAACATTAAAAAATCTTCACCACAGGCAGCCTATAATAAACTCTCCTTGGTTAGGCATATGCATGCAAAAGGTTCTGGAAATCTTGATTGTTCTAAAAGGAGAACATCGTAATACCATGGTTCCCTACTTCCTTCAAAGCGAAGCCAACGTTCCCGAAGAGAACCACATATCTCCCATAGTCTAGACTCCACCTGTGTCTCCACCCTTCTTTCAGTCCCATCCTCACCTGCCCGGCCTCAAACCTCACAGAATTCTCTAATGGCAACTCTTGACATCATTATTTTGAACATCCAAGCTGCCAAAATCTCCTCCTTGAGGCTTTGCTCTTGCTCAGTTGCATTAACTTCCAGGAAGCTTGTAGAACTTCCTCCTCCAGGATGCACAACATGACCCTTCTCTGTGCCCCTTACCTACAATGTGCATGTTCATTTGATCACACTGCATTACCTGTAAATTCTTTGTCAGTTTTTTTTTTTTTAGCTCTAAACCATGCACAGTGACTGTCATAATCCAGGGACCCAATACATTAATGTTCTGTCAATTGTAGGGGCATCAGTATAGGCCATAATCAGCATCTTGGCCATTCTCAGGGTAATCTGACCAAACCCAATGTAGGAGTACAAGTCAGGCTAGAATTCTTTTTTTTTTTTTTTGGGTCCAATAGTGGGGCCTGAACTCTGGGCTTGGGCGCTGTCCCTCAGCTCTTCAGCTCAAGGCTAACGCTCTACCACTTGAGCCACAGCGCCACTTCCGGCTTTTTTTCTTTTTGCTTATGTGGTGCTGAGGAATCGAACCCAGGGCCTCATGCATGCAAGGCAAGCACTCTACCACTGAGCCACCTTCCCAGCCCATGAATTCTTGATACCAATAAAAAAGTTCATTTACATAGTATTCATCTTTTCTTTGCTTTTTTTCTTCTTTTTAGGCTTTCAGATGGTATAAATGATTTCAAAAAAGAGTAAACTATTGGACAACACAAGAACTGGTGAAAGACAGATAAGTAATTTCAAACTAAGCAATCATATGCATAACTTTTCAATTCATTGCACATTGGGGTACAAAATACACAGTGCTTTTCCAAAACTGAGGATACATTTTTAATGTTTTTGGAATTATAACTATAATACATCATGATTCAGCAATACTACTCTTGGTCATTTATCCAAATGATGCTCCATGGTTACAAATCAGGGTAAAGATACTTGTACACCCATGTTCACTGTTGCACTATTCATCATAACCAACTTAGAGAAACTGCCCAGATATGGACTAAGAAAACGTGAGACATTATATGTGTGTATACATACTGTGTATTTTGCTATTATTAGGTTGAATGTTTTGCATAGGTTTATGATGCTTTATATTATTCAAGTCTGCTGTTTTCTTAATGATTTTCTATTTTGATGATCTATCCATCATTGCAAGTGGGGTATTAAGCTCTCCTTTTTATTGCATTGCTCTCCATTTCTTTCTTTGCTTCTATTAGTATTTGCTTCATACACTTAGATGCTCCAATATTGGATGTATATATATTTGCAATTATGACATCTTCTTGATGGATTTACTTCTCCACTATAAATATATAGAGACTTTTGTTGCCTCTTATAACAGATTTTGAGTGAAATTCTATTTTTATTTTTGGTGCCACACCTGGGCTTGAACTCAGGGTCTAAGCACTGTCTTTCAGCATTGCTCAAGGCTAGCACTCTACCACAACTGGCTCCACAAATGGAGCCACAACTCCACTTCCGTTTTTCTTTTTTTTTTTTGGTGGCTAATTGGAGAGAAGAATTACACCACTTTCCTGCCGAGGATGGTGTTGAACTGCAATCTTCAGATCTCGTCTTCCTGAGTTACTAGAATAACAAGCATGAGCCACCAGTGCTCAGAAAACTTCTATTTTTAGTGTAAATTATTCCCAATGTGTTTTTTGTTACTATTTTCCTAAAATATGTAATTCTTCTAGCCCTTCCTTTTCATTCTTTGTGTACCTTTAAAAGGTGAAATGATTCTGCACCAACCATCATATTATTCAATATTTTAAAATCCATTCAGTCACTCTGTGTCTTTGGATTGGAGTATTTAATTCATTTGTATTTAAATGTAAGACTTTTACTAATATTTAATGAATGGTCTTTAGTTGTTTTATAGATACTCTGTTCTTTCTCTCTTGCCATTTTCCTCTAATTTAGTATGTTCTGCTGTAATGGTATGCTTCATTTCTCTTTATCTTTTATGTATATATTAGGGTGTTATTTCTTTTATACTGCATCAAAGATAAATCAAATATCTCATAATTATAACATTCTATGTTAAGCTTGTATCAAATTTTGATAATATATACCACCTATACTTTTTTCCCTGTTTTTAATTCATTGACATCTGACTTTACATCTTTTTACATTGTAGGTCAATTAAGAAATGGTTGCATGTACTGCTATTTTAATGTCCTGTCTTTTAACCTTTACATTATTATTAAAACTGATTTATACATCATCATCACAATATTTGGATATTCTGAGTTTAACTGTAGCTTTACCTGTACCATTAAATTTTATTCTTCCATATGGTTTCATGTTATTTAGTGCTTTTTCATTTCAACTAAAATGATTTCCTTTAGAATGTCTTCATAGCCAGGCTGAACAGTAGAAAACTCCCTGAGCTTTTGTTCATCTGGTAGTTCTTTTATTTTTGTCTTTTTCATTTCTGAAGAACAGCTTTGTTAGGTATAATATTCCTGGTTGGCAGCTTTTTAAGAAAAAACCCAGCACTTTGAATACGTAATCCCACTCCCTGCTGCATTAAAAGGTTTCTGCTGAGAAATTTACTTGTATCCATAAGGAAATTTCCTTGTGTGTGAAGTTCTGTTTTGTTTCCTCCTGCAGCTTTTAAGATTATTTCTTACTCTTTGACTTTTGAAATGTTGATTTAAAGTATCTCAACAGATTTTTCTTTGATTTATCTATTTTTTTTGTGATCCTTTGAGCTTCTGGATGTACATATCCCTGCCATGATGTAGAATTTTTCCCATATTATTTATTTAAATCAAGTTTTATCTCTTTATTCTTTTTTTTTTTTTTGTGCCAATCCTAGGGCTTGAACTCAGGGCCTGGGCCCCGTCTCAAGCTTCTTTTTAACTCAAGACTAGTGCTCTACCACTTGAGCCGCAGCACCACTTCCAGCTTTTTGGTAGTTTACTGGAGACAAACTACGAAATGGCATTTTCTGCCCAAGCTGGCTATGAATCCCAATTTTCAGATCTCAGCCACCAGAGTAGCTAGCATTATAGATATGAGCCAGCTACAGTTGCCTGGCTTTATTCTTATAAAATACTCTTAATTTGTATTTATTCATATTTTCTTGTGCCCTATCTACCCTTTATGCATTTTTCACTCCTTTTGATTTCTTTTTCTTTATGTCTTTCTAACTGACTAATTTATTCCTTTTTTTTCTTGATTGAATTCTACTGTTAGATTTACAAGTTCTCTCATTGTGTTTATAATCAGTAAGATGTCTATTTGGTATTTTCTCAAACTTAGTTTTTATTTCTCCTTTAAACTTCTTATTTAACAGTGTCCTATTTGCCTGATTCTTTGTTATCCTGCAAATTTGTGTTGCTGTTGCAAATAAGGGAATAGATACCTCTTACAATTTTTGGAATGTTTTCAGCAGACGAAGATCTGTGTCCTCAGGCTGATCAGATTGCCACAGAATTAAATTCAAGTGTAGTTAAAGCTGGGTTATATGGATGCTTCTGGGACCTAATGAAGGTCTGTCCTTGATGAGCCTATTTCTAGTGCGTTAATTGGATAGATATTCTGCTGCTCCTTGGGGGAGATTGAACTATTTCCAGGATCTTGGTCAGTAGAATTGGCACGGAGATAAGGGTCTACCTCAGGATCTTCAGATAATATGGCTGTTAACTCTATGCTTAGAAGGTTGTAATTTCATCTAGGTCTTTAGGAAAGATTCTTGAAAAAGCAACAACTGGATGAATGCCTTGGTGAGCAAGCTGAGTCTGAGAGGGATCACAAATTGAGTCAGGGTTGACAATAAGGACCAAATCATCATTACAGTTTAGATGGGAAGTGTCTGCATTAAAATGTTCATATGATGAGGGCCTTCTCTCTAGTTGGTGAGTCAAATCATTGAAAAGTGAGAGGATCATGAGGGTGGTGACCTAATTAATGGGTTAATTCGCTGACATAATTTGATGAGATTATTGGGATGTGATAGAAACTTTCATGGTGAAACATGATTGGAGGAAGCAGGAAAACTACTGATTTTTGTGTCCCACTATTTTTCTGGAAGTATTTTTCAGTTTTAAGAGTCCTGTGTGGAATCTCTAAGCTTTTCCAAGACTACAATCATATCATTTATAAACAGAGACAATTTCATTTCTCCCTTTCCTCATAACCCATTTTTATTCTTCTCTCCCAGTGCCAGGGCTTGACCTCAAGTCTTCACATTTTCTCAGTTTCTTTGCTCAGCTGACATTCTACCACTTGAGACAGATTTCAAGCTTAGTTTTTTGCTGTTTATTTTGGAGATGGAGTCAAGGATTTTTCCAACCTGGCTGGCTTCAAGCCTAGATCCCCTGGACTTCAGTCTCCTGTGTAACCAGGAGTACAGGCATGAGCATTGACACCCAGCTTATATCTTTTATAATTTTTTGGCATACTTGATTCCTCTACTTAAAATTTCAGGTTCTCAATTAAATACGAGTGGCAAGAATAAATAGTTTTGTCATGTTTCTAATTTTAGAGGAATTACTTTCATTTTTCGTCATTCCGTGTGATATGGCTATGCATCGGTTGGATGCATGCACTTTATTATGTTGAAGTATGGTCCTTCTGCACAGATGATTTTTATCATAAGGTGATATTGAGATTTATCAAAAGATTTTCTGCAGGAACTGAAATAAACATAGTATCCAGAATGCTCATGAAAGCTCTAAAATGGACATTGTACCTGATAAAGTAACCTGGATGCTTTCCTGTCTGATTCAGAATGAAGACAGGTATCACTGTCACCATTTCAATGAACAGGCATTAAAGGGTCTGAGAGGTGTAATATTCATAAGAAATAAACAATTTAAATGTTATAAAGGACAAGAAAAGAAGAAACAATCATGTTTTTAGTTCTGTGCTCTACAAAGTGGTCCCTGCAGTGGGATCTCAGTTCAGTGTCAGGAATGGTTTCTCTAGACCACCGAGGGAGGTACGTGCTCAGCACATGTGGACCAGAGACTGGAGAAGGGGCCAGCTCAGGGGAAGTGTCCCTGGATTCCTGGTACAATATATGCAGGGATTCAAATCAGAGCTGGGATCTCATCCTTGAAGTGTCATGATCAAACATAAGGCCTTCACTCAATACAGTTCCTTCCTCTCTCTTATCAAAAGAGAACCATTTTCCTCATGTTGACTGATGGAGAACAGCATCTTCTAACACACTGAAAACAAAACTTGAGAATTCTCAGACTGTTTAACCCATTGTTTTAGAGGGCAATGGAGATATAAAGCAATCTTATTAATCTATGCCTATCTTCTGCAAGGTAGAGCGTCTTCAGACATAGGGTAAGAAAAGCAAATATCTGTTTTCCAGGATCTCATTTTTCTCTTTTTCTAATTTGACAAGTTCTACAGTGAGATTTCAGGATCTATTTGATTATTAAGCTAGCTTGTTAAAAATCTGGCCACTTCAGAAAATATTGCCATTCCAATTTTTCTAAGCACCAAACAACAATTACCTTTCACCTGCGTTTGAACCTTCTTCCCAAATGCTTGGAAGATAAGTGGCCACTCATTTATTTGCTTGCTTTCAGATTCACTTCATTTGCTTGCTGTGCTCTATATAGAGGAGGAAGTATTCCTGAGGCATGCAGGGATAGTAGAGAGGCAGTGGGAATCCCTGGGTGCTGAATAAATGGAGGAGGAGAAGGGGGCCAAGGCACTTCTCCCTTTTTCTTTTTGCCTTCCTTTCTGGCAGGGGCTATGCGGAGTTTGCCTGGGTACTTTATTCCTCTCCAAATCGTCCACTGGACACTCAGCGCTGCTGCAGTCACCATGATGCCAACTTCTGTTGTCTTGTCCTGGCTCTGCCCTGGTACCCCAGTTCCCAGCTCACTTGTCCTCTCCCTATTGGAATGAGTCTTTCTAGAGTTCCCAGTCTGCATCTTTTCACTCCCCCTTTGCTCTTTCATGCATTCCTCCCTCTTGGTGAATAATGCCTGCTATTAATGTGCATATCTATTTACTTTACCTAAATAGGCTTTTGTTTTCTGGAGGGTTCCATACTAAATCACCAACTTAAATTGGTTTGTGTTTCTATGAAAGAAGACGTAAATAGATAAATCCTTCAGGATTCTGTATCCTTGGAAAATGTTGATTGCCTTTAATATAGTACAGCTTTGGAAGACTTACTCTAATATAAATATAAGCAATATTGGAGTACATTGAGTCTTACTTTCTCTCCCCCCTCCCTCTCTCTCTTCTCTCTCTCTCCTTCTCTCTCACTCTCCAGTATACTTAGAAATCATTTATAAAAGCAAATATCTCAGAGGTGTCAGTGGTTGATAGGTAGCATGAAGAAGCATATGGTATGTTGAGTCTTTCTTGGAGATTAGAATGTCTATAGTGTCTATACTAGAATGTACATGATCATAGTGTGCTCTTGAATCTCCTGACCGGTGAACACATATTTTTCCCACAAAACTCAGCCTCGGAGATAAGCCACTGCCAAGTACTTACCATACTTCACGTTCTTCTCTGCATGGTTATACAGGTATGATATATTGTTCAGCAGTGATACACATAGCCTTGTGCCTCAGTTCTAGGCATAGAAGTGATAATAACATTTGTGGGCATATTTGACAAAAGCCCTTGAGTTCTGTGTTTTTTCCTCATCTGCTAACAAGGTAAAACACATGATGATTCTGGAAGCTATGTGGTGGTAGGAGAGAGTTGCATCCACTTAGGTTTCTGAAACACTCAAAGGTGGAGAGTCTATATGCTGATCCATTGAACAATCCAATATTGCTGAGTTCTAAGCCACTATATTGTTGAGCTCTATACATTCTGGTATCAAGAATATCGATCACATATCCGAATTCCAAAGAACTATGTTGGAAACAAAGATGGACACCTATGTCTTTCCAGAATGTCAGACTATTTTGGAATAGTAATAAATTCACGAGCTAAATCAATTTCCATGGCTTTAGTTTAGTCTACTATTAGTTTCACTTGGTAATAGTCATGGTCACTGGCAATAATATGTTCTTGTTTTCTAATCTTTTTTTTAATTGTGAAAATACTGTACAGAGGAGGGGTTACAATTACATGGGCAAGATAATGAGTACATTTCTTATCAAGCATTGTTGTCTCCTCCTTTGTTTCCCCTTCCCATTCTCTCCCCCATCTCCCCCTGTTCCTGTCCCCCCTCCTCCTCACACCAAAGTTATATTTTTATTGTAAAACTACTGTACAGGGGGTTACAGTTACATGAGTAAGGTAATGAGTACATTTCCTCTCAAGCATTGTTACCTCCTATTTTGCTTTTCCCCTACCATCCCTTCCCTCCCCACCTCCCCAACTCCTCCCTCCCCCATCCCCGAAGTTGTAAAGTTAGTTTTCAACATAAAGTTTTGTACATCTCACTGTTGCAATGGGTCAATCTGTATCCTTATTCTAATCTTACTTACTAATTTAACTCTGTCACACATGAACCTCTCCAATCAGAAAGGCTAGCTAAGAAAGGAGTGAAGCTCACATAGAGATCAGAGTGGTTGTACTGAAGGCACAGACAGAGCAGTGGACCAGGTAAGTTTTAGTAAAGGTACATACAGAATCCTTCAAGCTACAGGCTTGTCAAATGCAGACCCAGGTGGCAGGTCCCTTCTAGTGTCAGTCTGCGATGGATTGTGTGTCACAGCCAGAAGGAACTATACCTGAGCTGGTGCCCAGGGACAGAGGGAGAGGTCCTTTGCAGTAGCAAGTATCCTGGACAGGGTTTCTGATGAGTGACTGTGTTGCCTACCACATCTCAGGCAAGTTTACTTTATAATCTCAGATAGTGAGATTCTATCTAGTGTGATTGATAAGCTTCTTTGATTAGTATTTCTGAAAAAGTGTATTTTTGGTCAGTTTTTGCCTCATAGTGTATTGGCAGGCAGTGGTTTGTTTATTTGTCTAAACAAGTTTAGAACCATTCTCTCTAGGTGCTTACCCAATATGAAGTAACATGTTATCAGTGTTGCTTCATAAACTGGAGTAAATGAAGGCAATAGAGTAACGAACAGCCTGAAAGCTGTTTACTCACTATAGAGTAGCCCAGAGCAGTCACGGTGTTCTCCCTTTATTTTCTTCTGTTTACCGTTGCTCATAATTCTAGGTCAGACTTCATGGTATTGGGTTAGAGTGATTTGCTCATAAGGTTCTTTCTTTTTCTCAGCAGAATGTAAGCTTCACATGAGCAGACAAGGGGTTTCATTAAGCTTTCTGTCCTCATTTTCAAGCATTAGCTATGGAATGAGCATACAAAGTGTCAAGAACATCCTTTCCTGGCCTGTCACCCCTTTCTTGGGCCTTCCCAGGATGTAAACCGGGTCCTTGAGCCTTGACCTTTTTAAACCAATGATCACCATTGGTTGTTAAACCCATTATCCTGACAACTTGCCTCTCTATTTGTAACTCTAACTTGAAATTTGTATATGTTACCACCTCATCTCCATTGAACTCTTTGATCTCTGGACCCTACAGGTCTGTCTTAGCATATCAATAATATTTATAATACTTTAGAGGATAAAAATAAGTACATTTTAATGAACACATGATAAAATATTCTAGAGCTAGCCTATTTAATTGGAAGAATTATCCTACTAATCTGAAACTTCTTGCTCCTAAAATAAACCCTTGTTAGTTATAATCTAGGATTAAACAAAGTAACATCCTTGAAAATTCATGACTCATGGGGTTAGACTAAGATCTTCACAAATAAAATAATGTGACTATTTTGGAGAAGAGTGATTTCAATTACTGAAGAGCAGAATATTTCTTTATATTTTCCAATCAAAAAGAACAAGGGTAGTCGGTGTATGCTCAATTTCTATTTACCTCAACTGATACTTTGACATTAAGAACTGTATGACTCTTGTGATCTTCCCCTGCAAAGTAACTGGATCATAAAATATTAGGGCTGGGAGATGCCTCTCTATCCATGTAGAATAGTACTTACTGCTATGCTGAGGTGTGTTGATGTTTTGAAATGCATTTTAAAAGTTGTAGATGAACATACTTTACACTTATTTTAATGATATAACTATTCCCTGGAGAACATCTATGATCTCTTTCATCTATCCACGGAAGCCCATTAAATAACTTCTTTTATGAAGTGAAAAACATGGGTGAGAATTGGCTATGAATTTTACTCTCGACAACATGAAAGTGCCAGAAATGGCACATTCACTCATTTATGTGTCTCCAAATCAAGTTTTATCTTTTATCTTTGAGCTCCTACATACTGGGCTCACACAAAAACTCTATCTTCATCAAAAGCGTGCCTCATCCACTCCTCTGGGATTATGTAATGATCTCAAGGAATACAAAAGCAGAATGTTAGGGAGTTCATGCCACATAAAGCTGACACTCTGCACCAGACACCTGTCCCTCTGAGGTACGAATGTTTCAGTTATCTTTCAGTGTAGCTTTAGTTGCTCCCTATCCGGTGTTCTGCCACTTTCGTACCATTGTGTCACTCCACTGGAAGCACTGTCACCTGTTGGGGACAGGGAGAATTGTGATCATATGTAAAAGTGAGAACATGCTCCAGTTCCATTCCCAGTTCTGGTGGAGAACTCAAAAGATGATCATTTTTTATAGCTATCACCTAGAAGGAGTCAAGACCCTTCTTTACATCTCTTGAGACTTGCAGAATATCATCACAGATACCAAGATTGTGGAACTACTTCTGCTCAGGTTCAAGTCCCATCTTTTAATATTTCCCAGCTCTTACCAGCAGTTAGCATCCTAGAGGTGTGGTAGAAATTACCATATATCTGCTGACTTACAGTAGCAGATCTTTGTTATCTCTCATAAGTCCAAGATCAAAGTGTTATCATGGGTGTTTCTATCTGGCCTGGCAGGAGATTATTACATGATTTTCATGGCTTCTGGTGGTTCTGACTATCCTTGTGTTTCCTTTTTTGTAGAAGTGTTCTAAGCTCTACCTAAATCTTCTAATCATTTCACACCCTTGTGTTTTCCTTTCTTTTTTTTCTTCTATAAAGATGCTTGTTTAATGTAAAATCTACTCTGGTCCAAAGTCATCTCATTTTGAGCTTTTTAATTTCATGTGCAAAGCCAATTTTCAAAATAAACTCATATCCATGGGTTCTGGTGGAGATGGACAACAAATTTGTTAGCCTCGTTGGTCCACTGTATAATGGAAATGATGATGATGATGATGATGATGATGATGATGATGATGATGATGATAGTGAGCTCATAAGTTTATTGAGGAGTAAATGAATTCACATATGTAAAACATTTTAAACAGTCTCTGTTAAATAGTAAATATTCTTAGCTAAACAGTATTTTCTATAATGTGAATTTATTTCTGAATAGCTATTACTTTCTTCCTTTGGTCATCCAATTCACAATTCCATTAAAATATGCAAAGTAAGAGCATAAGGACTAATAAACCAAGGCCTATGAAGATTGAGAAAATATGCATGCCAGAAAACCACAACTTGTTCTGCTATATTTCAATAGTTATTCTGCCTATTGCTAGGAGATGGTTTTAGTAAGGGAAATATCAACTATCAGATATCCTTTAATTTATCTCAAATAATAATAAAATTTGAAATACCAGTTTCTAGTGATATGATGCCAGGGTCTTTTTAAAAAGTATATTGAAGAAATTATAACCACATGAGTTTTTACATAAAGGATTTGATGCAGGGAATTGGCAAACTGAGGAAGACTGAAAAGCTAAGAAGACCATACTGAGAAGACACAAAGACAGTAATTTCTGAAACAGCCATCAGTCCCAGCAACATGAATAAAGGGGAAGGGCTCCTGTCACTGAAATGTAGAAGCACAGAGGAGGAGCCTTGGGGACAGGAAGGAGATTAAGAAGGAGAGTAAGTGCCAAAGTGGTATCTTATCCTAGAAGCCTGAAAAAGAGCCTTTAAGCTAGGACTTCCTGTCCATCTAAGGCCTCTGTCCATCTTGAACAGCAGAGGTTGATCTACAATGCTTCTACTAAGCCTGATTGCCCCTCCTTGGATGAGGAACTCTTGGTGAAGTGATGAGGGTAAACAGAAATGAAGAGGATCCTTCTTCCTCCACTGGTTTCCAAGCCTCTTCTAGTGCCCTTGATGAGCAAAGCCTGACAGAAAGCCAGATGGAAAGTAGGGTTGGCTGTCCCAGCTGTAGTGTTTTAATACCTATGTGGCAAACATCTTCTATGTATTGTTTCCATTGTATACAACACAGTAATATATACCTCTATGTGTGTGTGATTATAAGGGCTGTAGGATGAACTTCAACTATATGTAGGTGACATAAGCACATTTGTATTCTAGAAAGATCACCCTGTTGCAAGTGGGTAATGAAATGGCTGGTCAGGCTGAGGCAGGGAGGGTCTAGTTGGGAGATTTGAACACTAAAGTCATCTGAAATGGCTGAAGACAGGGAATATATTATATATATATGTGTGTGTGTGTATACGCATATATATGCATGCTTATATACATATATATCCACTGTATTATATATAGCTATATGATATATTACTTATATAATATTAATTATATTACATAACATCGTAATATGTTATGTATTACTAAATGTAATAGAATAAACTTTGAATGACACAAAAAATCTTTTATTAAAAAAGTTAAGTTCCCTAGTGAGAAAAAGCTAAAAAGTAGTCAGACAGATATTTGAGCTAAGATTTCGGAGACTTAAACTCATAGCAGTTTTAAAAAAATTTGAATACAAAAGCTAACAATCTCAAATCTAGGCAGCCTGAAATGCCAGGTTGCTATGGTGTGTGTACAGATTTTCCCCTATGAAACTCATGTGGGAGTTTAATCCTCATTAATATAAATAGGGTGAAAAGTCAATCCATCATAATTGAACTGACTACCACCACCATTATGGTAGAGCACTCGTGATTACCTATGGTGAGTTTGAGAGATGAAGAGGGACATTACAATACATAGAGAGCATGCTACAGTGTCTCAGCACATGCTGCTCTGCACTGCCTTGAGTCTCTGCTGGGAAGAAGGCCCTCATCAAACATGGTCCCTCAATCTTGGGCCTCCAGAACTGTGAGCCAAATTAAACCTCATTTTGTGAAAACTTAGTCTGGGGTGTTACTAGCAACTGAAAACAGTTGTTTTTTTACATAGGTAAAAATCTAAAAACTAACACATTATGCCAAATATCAATGCAACACTTGCACTAAATAATTAGCAGAATATAAGAAAAATAATATTTGTGTCAATACAGTGCAAGAAAGGCTTCATTTATTTAGCCCATTGCAATCCTGACATGAATCAACAATGTGATACAGCTCAAGCTATCTAGTCTTTGAGAGAGGTAAAAAACATATAACTCATCTCTAATTTTGCAGTGGCCAGGTTAATTTTGGATTTGTTTTTCAGTTGGGTATTTTGTTTCAGAGGAACTTTCAAAAACCAGATTTAATGAGACAGAGGTGACTGACATGATGTAGGTAATCGCGTGCTCTGGCACCATCCTGTTTGGGCTTCCATGTTGGAGTAATAGCCTCCCAACTGGGCTCCCTGCCTCGGCCTGCCTGACAGCAGTACCCCCTGCAGCAGACTGGCTTTTTGAAGATGCAAATGTGCTCCTGTCACACAAACACCTGGCTGGAAAGGACCTCAGGATTAATGAGAACCTATGGTGACACAGCCCGCGTTGCTTCTTAAAGTATAGGGAAAATTTTCATGGTCACTGTCCTTTCTTTCATTTGGAAAGTGAGTGGCTCCAAAACGGTTGACACATCCTGATTCATGATGGGTTTTGTCCTTGACAAGAAATAGAGTGAAGTGGGTGCGCTGCCATAGACAAAAAGTTGTGCTAGGAATTTATGGATAAAGCACATCCTGGCAGCTCACAACCCAGAAGCAGCATCTAAGAGGATTAGTGGATTTGGCACCACGTTGGGCTTTATAAGGTTAGTGTATGGGAGAACAGAAAACATGCCCCAGCACGAGGTATTTAAAATCTACCCTTCTTAGGAAAATAGAATCCAGCTAAGCATCATCTTGTTAAAGGCCCAAACCATCTGCTGGGGTTGAAGGATCATTCTGGGTGTCTGTGTATTGTTAATTAAATAAAGATCTTGAAGCAGTTAAAAAGTGACTGTTTTATTACCCATGTTGTTATTCTCTTTTTAGTGCTGCCTTTCTTTCCACATTAATCTTCAGTGTGCTGCTAGTGTCTTTTCTGCATTAAAGTCTGGTTAATGGAAGGGTAGTGAACTGTGAATTGCCTGAGTGGGTGATATGTGCTAAGTGGCCTCCTTTTACTTGTTAGGGAAATGGAATGCATAGATACATGTATATCATGTAGACCTGATAAGATACTAAACATTAAAACAAATACTAGTTTCCTCAGTGAACATAATATATATCAAATACTATATATAATTTATCAAATTAAATACATTATGTATGAATGAATACAATATATACATACTTAAATACATTGTTATGTGTAATAGATACATATAAATACTGATATGTAACAAATATTTTCTATAATAGACATAAATTACATATTATATTATAATATACATGATATATACATTACATTATACATCATCACACTTTATGTGTATGTTATATGATATATATGTGTCAGAACATATAGAATATACATGTACTATATAATATATAAGATATATGTATAGTATAATATACAGTATATAGTAGAATATATTATATAATAAAATATACATAAGATATATATAATATATAGTTACGACTTAGTATCTAATCATATGCTATATAATATTAGGAAATATTATCTAATATCTAATATATTATTATATATATAATGAATAAACCATATTATATATTATATATACTTAGGATATAATATATAGTATATCATATATAAGAAATACATGATATTTAGTGTAAAAACTTACATTATAGATATATAATACAAATATATTCATACATATGTGCATACATGTTCTTGTGTGCTATTTGTCAAATACTCTATCTCAAAGTTCTGCTTCTAGGAGAGGACCTTCCATTTATTACCTCAGGAATACAGGGTCAAGTACATGTTTTGGAACCACACACTTGAGCTTGGATCCTCCTTAATCTACTCTTTATATGAGCTTGACCAAGTTACTTGTTTTCTACATCCCTAGTTAGTATGTGAACTAAGTAAGGTGCTGCATGCACTGAACCTCAACAATCAATAGTTCCTGGAACAGGTAAGAACCTCTTAAAACAAAATTAGTGTATTATTTTACCTTGGGCTTCTAATTTAAAGATCAGGATTAAAATGGGTTTATTTCGTGAGGAAATAGCCAACATGGTAAGATAATGTTTCAACAAACGAGATCATTATTATTACCAAAGTACCAGTTGTTCAAGGAAGAAAAATGATCTCATATTTAAATTCATAATAATCTCAATGTTGATTATTCATTAAGCCAAAATCATAATGCAACAATTGTAGGAAAATGAGGTTGGGGTATAGGAAGTATTTTATGTAGTTCTAAAATGGTCAAAATGTTACATCAGTTGTCAATGTTAAAAGTTGATCAAAAGAAACAACTGAAAGAATAAAGTCAATCAGCTCCTTGGAATAAAAATTGAAGGGTAATGGAGTGTTGGAAAATGCTATTTTTCCATATATTTGAGAAAATCCTTCAACTGCTCAAAGTGAAAGGAAAGTTGAAATCAGAGATAAAGGGGAGTAAAATGGCGAAGGGAAGCTGGACATTGGTGGCTCATGCCTCTAATCCTAGCTCCTCCGGAGGCTGGGATCTGAGGAGAATGGTTCGATGTCAACATGGGCAGGAAAAGTCCTAAGACTCTAATTTCTGATTAATCAAAAAAAAAAAATGGAGTTGTGGCTCAAGTGGTAGAGTGTGAGCCTTGAACAAAATAATTTATGAATAACCCTCCAGGTCCTGAGTTCAAGGGTCAATACCAGCATAGAAAGGAAGAAAGGAAGAAAGCAATCTATTATTAGAAAATAGTTTCTCCAATTTGGGTTATCTTTAGATTTATGTTTATATAAACTCAGTCATATAAATGCCATTTGTAGAATGGCAACATGTAAAGGTGCTTAGAGTTTAATCTCATATGCTTTAACAAAATCTTCATATTGTGATGGTATGTGGACAGTGAAAGTTAAATTACTTTATGTCATATTTTCATTCAGATAGAAATATTTTAAATATTTTTATTGTAAAGATACTGTACAGAGAGGTTATAGTTACATGAATAAGGTAATGAGTACATTTCCTACCCAACACCGTTACTCCTTCCTCTGTTTTTCCCCTGCTATCCCTGACTTCCCCACCTCCCTGACTCCTCCCTCCCATCCCTCAATTTGTAAAGTTCCTTTCCAACATAATGTCTCTGTTACAATGGGTCAACCTGTATCCTTACTTAAGCATTTTGTTATTTCCCTTCTCCTCTTCAAATCAGAAAAATGTATATAAAAGATGCAGGGCACCAGAATCAAATACATAAAAACAGGGGTTATACCACAGGGGGAAGAACGTACAAAAGAAACAAAACAAATCACATACTACATTATAAGTACATTAAAAACAACAGCAACAAAGAAAAAAGCCTCCTGTGTTCATATCTTGGGGTTCGTTTCGCTTAGCATTATCTTATATGGCCATATGTACTTTTGACTTTTTTTGACCATTATAACTTTTTGACCTTTTTTACTTGTCCAGTAATATTATCCTAGATGTACACTAGTTATTGAAAATAAGGGAAATCATGGGACCTATGTTTCTTTGGGTCTGGCTTACTTCACTTAATATAATTTTTTCCAAGTCTTTCCATTTCCTAATAAATGGGGCAGTGTCATTCTTTCTGATGGAGGAATAGAATTTCACCATATATATATATATATATATATATATATCATGTATATATATCATATATATGATATATATATATCATATATATGATATATATATATATACATAATACTTACTTGATCCATTCATCTACTGAGGGACATTATTCATCATAACTAAGATATGGAGCCAACCAAGAAATAATTTTAAGTCCCATAGTTATCTTCTTTGACCAGCAAGTTAGTGATGAAGTATATTGTTCCAAATATTTGATTTTTTTTCAATAGATCTTTGTGTTACTGATGTTTGATATAGCTTCATTGTGGTAGGGCAAGATGACTTTTGAATGAACTCAGAAAATTTTACAACTGTATTATATAAATTGGTTTTGTGAGCACAGAATATAATATAGATCAGTAAATGTTTCACATACACTTGAGAAAGATGAATATTCAGCTCTTATTGAAGATATTGTTCTGTAAATGTCAATTAGGTCAAATTTGTGGATAATTTTCCTAGCACGTTTCCTTATTTTCAACTACTTATTTTTTGCCTGTAAATTATTGATGACTAGAAATGCAGCTCAATAGTAGAACGTGTGTTTCATATACTCATAACCCTGGGTTCAATCTCTGTACCAAAAAATAAACAAATGTAAACAGAGAGGTATAGTAAAATCTATTCATATGATTGTAACTTTGTCTAATTTTTTGTCTTTTTCTTATATTACATAAGGTTTGAGTCTTGTACTTTATTTTACTAGGTGCGCACTTTTATATTTTTATGACTTTTGATGACCTGACTCCATTTATTGTTATAAAATGACTTTCTTTGTTCCTGATAATATTCTAATTTTTAGTATTCATAGCATTGAAGATTGAACTCAGGGTCTCATACTTGCATGGCATGTGTTCTTATTGGTCATATTCTTTGTCCTCAATCTATTTCATTTCCTCTCAATAGAACTACTCTACTCTTTTTAAACTAGTATTACCATGTTTATTTTTAGCATTCTTTAACTTGTGTATTGTATATTTAAAGTATGTTTCTTGCAGGTGCAATTTAGTTGGTATTTACCTATTCTCCATCTGCTGGTCTGCCTTTTAATCGGGGTACACGTATCTTTTACATTTATTTGGTTATTGATATATTTGGGTTCAGGTCTATTATCTTGGTTTTTGTTTTCCCTTTGTCTTACCTGGTATTTTTCTCCGTACTGGGTTAGTGGAATAGGTTTATGTTTTACATCATCACTTCATTGAGTAAGTAGCCACCTCATTGCTTTGTTGTTTTACTGGTTGCAATGTGGTTTAAAGCAGATATACTTCAATTATCACATTTGACATTCAAATATTATCATACTACTTCATATATAATAACACTTGACAATAGTATCCTGTTTCTCTCTTCTTTGGTTTTGGATCATTTTTGTCATACATCATATATATCTCAGAATATATCTTTATAATATGTGTTTAGTCAATAATCTTCTAGACATTTTTAGAAACATTTTATATATTTGCTCATGTCATTACTATTCCCAGTATCCTTTTTCTTATTGTATAGGTCTTTATTTCCAGTTGGTGCCATTTTCCTTATCCTTGAAAGGTTCCTTCAACATTTCTTCCAGGATCAATAACAGCTTTCATGTATCTGGAAATATCTATATTGCCAATATCTTCAGAATGGAAAAGGCCAACACACTGTGTTCTTGTTTGTTCTGTTTCTGGCAAGGAATACACTGATACCACACCTTTGTTTCTCTGTACACATGTTTATTTCCAAGTACATTTCAAACTTCCTTTTTTTCAGACGTTTGCTTTATGTGTGATTTGATGTGACTTGTGCTTCTCTGTCTTGGGCATGGTGAACATTGGATGTCCACTTCTTGTTTAAGGTCAACATCTAGCACTCTTCACATATGGTATTAATTATTTGGGGTGTCAATATTTATAGGTACTACTGATGCACCCCTTACTTGGACATCCATCTATGGCAACTCTTATCCAAACCAAGACAGAATTTTTTATGCATCGTTGGGCTCTGGATTTTTGAGCCAAATTTGTATCCCATTGTCAGGTCTGTGACCCATCTTCTGATGTGGTCTTGTGGTCCTGACATACCTAACTTCTAGTTACAGACATGGGGTGAGTTTTGTTCTTGGTGAAAATATTCTTGCACAAAGAAATTCCTGTCAGACTCAGTAAGTTGTCTGGCTAAAACTTCTCAGGCTGTCTTAATTTATAGATAAAAATATAACAACAACAACAAGCAAAAAAAAAGGTCAACAAAGTTTAATTGAAATTCCTAACATCACAGAGCTAATTAATGTCAAATGTAGTCCTCAGACCCAAGTTTTCTGCATGTTAATTGAAATTTCTTTTCTCAAATATGGCTGCAAATATTTAGACAGTTCTTTAGGTGAGTTACATAATAATGTTCCTGGTTGAAAGCCCTCACCACCCTAATTATTGTGCCACTGGAATTATTATTATTTTTTTTTACAAATCACACCGAGATAGCGGAAAGTTGTTAAAAATCTAGTACAAACCACCTTTCAAGATTTTTCAGAATGCCACTTCTTCCTATCACATGAAAATCTATAAAGGAGACCAGCAGGGAACTCGGCTTTTATTCTTTTTCTTAACTCCTCTTCTCTTGCGAAGAGCTATGATGGGCATGTATATTTCTGGGAGTCATTTCTGGCACTGGAAGCTCCAAAGTTTCACATCTTCCCACTAATACATGTCAGAAGAGCTAGATGGACTTAGACTGAAAATTGTGCAGTGCAGATTAGCATTTTGTCCAATTTGAGAAAACATATCCAGTGAGGACCTTTGAACTTCCTGTTGTCTCTTGATGGCGATGCATATGGCTAAGCATTGTGTTCATGGGGTTGATGTACATGGCACTCCTGGGGAGGTGTGGAACTTCCTATGGGAAGTCATAAACCTAAGGAGATCAGGAGATGGTTGTGTAGGAGTTGAGCAACGGTGATCAGTCTCCACCTGGATTTATTCTGGTAGATCTGAAAGCAGAGTGAGCACAGTGATCCTGGGACTCTCCTGCCATCTCCCACCTTTCAACCTGAGTGGTCCAGAGTGGACATTATGGGCAGATAGCCCTAGTGTGTGAAAGGCACAGAGATGGGGTTAGGTATAAGCCTGTGTTTCCTTATAGCTAGGAGTTATTACATGTAAGAGTCTCCATAGACTATTCAATGTCTCACTAGATTCACAGGAGAAATATGGCAGAAGCATTTCCAATGTCATAGCAGATGTGACCGTCCATAGCCCACAGAACATCTGCATTAAAGAAATGAGAGTTGATGCCAGTGGTTCATTATGAAATAAGAAATTATTAAATCTTGAGTACATGATAGCCTTCTTTTAGGCATACACACACAAATGCTTAAGAAGATTTCTTGTCCATCACCTTGGTTCTTTCCTACTCTTTTTTCCATTTTAAAATTTAATTAGGATCTGTTGGCTGCTGCAGCATCAAACATTGGAAACCTTATTCATTAATATTCCACTAACACTGGCAATGACAATGTCGTAATTGCATAAGTACCAGCAATGTGCCAGGCACTACCTAAGTCCTTTAAATCACTGCTAATTTGACAGTATCTGGAAAAGTGTAATTACCCTATTTTTTCAGTTGAGCAAGTAAAATTTCAGAGAGGCTAAGTAATTTGCAGAAGGGCACACAGCTGACAGGTGACAGTCAAGTCTCTGATATCAACATCCTTGCTCACGTTCTTATTAGAATGATAGCTGAAGCTGAATTACTCCTTCCTGCTCAGTCTTTGCTCCCTGTGTCCAGGCGTCATCATTGTTATAATCTGAGAGCCGCTTCAAAGACAGGGCGAGGTGGCCCTGCAGTTTCAGCCACGGTTTGAGAAAAGCAAATAAAGTGAGCATTTTAGGCTTTGTATGGGTCTTTTCAGCTTCAAAGTCTTTTGTGAATATTAAACAATTAATCCCACTGGAAGCTCTTGGCATTGGGGAAAGTAGAGCTTCCATTAATATGGATAAATTCTTCTTGCTGTTGGGGAAATTTTACCTTTCAGATTTTGCTTCTGAAGCCTGAAAGACTTTCCAGAGGCATGAAGTATATTTCATTTTTATGTCTCTCCCAGGTTGGATGAGGGAATTTCCAGGATAGCTAAACCCAGAGCTTTCTGCACATCTTTGAGGAGTTAGAAAGGTTTGTTGGCACCATTCTCTAAGTATACACCCACTTATGTGTACATGTGCACACCCATACACCCACACACACACACTGAGTTATGTTGTGCATATACAGTTATTCTAAAAAATAAGATAAGTGGATAAGGGATGTGTGGTGCTCAGTGCATGTCAACTATTTCAACATAACGGTCCAGAGAGACTTCTCCGTGCTAGCTGACATGTGGTTTTCTTTGGAGGAGTATGCACTAACCTAGTCTGCAGTGCTTCACCCTAGGTGCTTCTTAAAACCCAGGCACCAGGACCTTGACATTCTGATCCTTTGTTCTAGAGGGTGCCTGAGAATCTACATTTTAATGACTTGTCCTTCATACTTGAAAAATTATCATTATCCGTCATGTTTGCACAGAAGTTGTGTGTGAGATAGAAGAATTGATTCTATAACCAGGCTACTTGTTTGAATTTCTGCTTTCCCATTTGCCAGCTCTGATAATTTTTCTGACTTAAAAAAGAAGAAACAACAAATAACTCAATAAAAATTCTGCAAATTAAAAACAATTGGTAAAGAAAAAAGAAAAATTGCAAAATCTAAGTACAAATAAAATGTGAAGATGAGCCAAAAGAAGATTAAATACATTACTCTTGTAATAACTATAAATATGTAAGTTTTATAATAATTATAAGTTTAAAATAAATCTAAGATATTATTCATTAAAGAATTAATTAAAGATGAAATAATAATTGCTAAATATGGAGCATAATGCAAGGCCTTAGGATCGACAATTATAGTCCATTTCCAGAAAAATTTGGTATGTAGGTAATAGGGAAGGTCACAGAGAGGGAAGGATACCTTACTTATCTTTTAAAAGATTGGCAAGATTTACTATATAGTAAACAAGTTTCAGGGCAATCTATGAAGGGAAAAGACATTAAGATAGTAAAGATGGCTGATATTTGTAAATGCAAATGTGTGATATTGTGAAGAGTAATCAGAATCTGAGAAGAGCTTAAAGAGAACTAGAAACTCTAAGCTAACACATGTTAGACTTTTGGACTACCAGCAATGGAAGATCTTGGAAGGAGTCCTGATTATCCTTGCCATGGAATTAGAATGTTCCATTCTGATTCTCTGCTTCCCTAGATAGTCAAGCCTTGCATACAGAATTGCAATGCCTTCTTTACTAATGCACCTGGAAGAATTGTGTCATTCCCAGGAGAAGGTGCCGTCTACGGGAGATGGAGTCTGGTCAAATATGTTGCACAACATTCTGAGCTGTGTCTTTTCGTGTAAACCCTTAGGCTAATTTAGAGATAGTGTCTGCTGCTGTTATTTTATTTCACACTCTCCTCTTTTCCTTTATCAATGTTGTTTGATTTAGATGAATATTCTTTAATATCTTATACTACCACCCTTCTCCTACTTTTTAGTGTGTATGGATCTAACGATCAGATGGTTGTGGACCATGGATTGAAGAGGGAAAAGCTGAACTCTGTAAGGCAAGAGAGAAGGGTGATAAAGCATACAGAAAGAGGTGAAGGTGTTGTGGAGGGCTTGGAGGGAAAGGAGGGGGTGATTTGAAGTAGTCGCTACATGCATGTGAGCCAGGATAAATAAATACCATTGGGGGTCTGTGTATCACGAAGCAGGTAGCATATGCTCTGAGAGCAACTTCAGCCATGTGGAGTCTTTAAACTACATTTGGAATTAACTTTCCAGACTCAGTAAATTTACAATATGCCTGCTCTATCCATCCCTACCCCCTCGCTCTTCAGCTCAATGAAGTAGCTAAATAATTAAATCCTAAAATGCTTTCAGGATATGCTTTGTTGTTGAAACACATCTGCTACATGTTGGAGGAGCCCTTCCCAGCAGATGTTCTTTCCTTTGGCTTGTTTATCTATGGAAATGAATATCTTAAACTTCCTCCTCTGCTATGTTTAATAAAAAGAAAATCTTACCACAAGTATCCTTTCACTCTGCCCCTGGTGGTCCTTTATCAAACCATGAAGAACATATGCCGGGCAGCTAATTGACCCCTCCCCCAATGCAATGCATGAATGCAAAGCAAGGCCACCCAGTGGCTCACAACACAATACATAGGTGCTCATCTGCACAGTTTTCTCTCCCAGAGTAAATGGTTTCTGTCATGTATGAATGGAGGCTGGAAACCAAGAGTCTCAGGGACTGTGGCCTTTCTTGATATTCCAAGACAGTACAGAGTCTTCTTTGAAAAATTACTCAATGGATTTCAGTTAAAGTACTACCCAGCCATGAACATGATGTTAGAAAAAGTTAACAAATAACAGAGACAATAGAATTGAATGATGGACCAAGGGGAGCCCATTCATCCAATTTAGGCAAGATTGTAGAAGCAGGTAGATGGGCTTCTGTGTGCTGTTCACACATGAAGGAGAAATTTAGGAAGTATCAGGAGATATTAGTTGTCTCTCAGTATCCTTAACCTTCTGTGAAAGTGTTACTAGGGAGCCTTTAAGAGAGAGATTTGCTTTCTAGTTATGAATGGAGATTGTCAAGATTATATCAACTCAATAAGAAGACATAACAGAGTCATCTTTGAAATACAGATGAAGACTGCAGGCGTACAACCCTGCCTGATCCCATCTGAAATACAGATGAGGAGGAAGAAAAGAAAATTTTAAGTAGAAAGTAGGATGCGATAGAGTAACATGGAAGACCATGAAGGCTATTTTTAAATGACTTCCAGTGTACTGACATCAAAATAAAAAAGTGTTTTACTCAGATGTAGTAAAATGATATATATATATATATTTCCATTTCCTGTAGCATTTCATATTACAAACTTCCCAGAAAGAAGGATTTTAATCATGGTTGAATTTCCTGAGAGTAATTAGCTTATATTTTGCTGATTAATTGCCTCATTATAGAAATCTTATAGAAAAAGAAGCTAGCTTATTTTTGTTCCTATGGAAAAGATTCCTTTTGTCTCATGCCTGCATATTTATGGAATGTATTTTTCCCTAGGGAAAAAACCCACATATCTTACAGGTTGTGTCTATATGTGTGTGTATGCATGAATATATAGATATAGATATAGATAGACAGACAGACAGACAGACAGACAGACAGACAGACAGACAGACAGACAGACAGACAGATAGATAGATAGATAGATAGATAGATAGATAGATAGATAGATAGATTGATTGATTTTTCTATGTGGCCTCTATCTACCTGAATATTTATATCATTGTCTCTCTTAAACATTCAGTCATTCTTAGAGCATTTGTAGATTTATTCTTCATATATAACCATTATCCAAGTATTAGTATGATGGTCCTTATCAACCTTAAGTGATTGTATTCTCTTTGGAGTTGTGCATTTCTTTGCCTTTGCTTTCTCTAATTTCTCCACAGTCCTGATTTGATTTCTCACATCTGTCTCTGTCTGCTTTAAATTATTGTCTTTATTTGTGCCATTATAATTTTGGTCTTTTGCATGTTTTTATGTTTGCATTATCTGTCAGTAGTTGTACAAAGGGGTTGCCATCGCCAAAGCAGTTTATGAATACAGTGTGTTTTGATCAGTGTTACTCAATTCAACATTCTCACTCACCCCTCCCAACATCTCTTCCCTTACATATCTTGATTTTAGGTAATGCATTTAATATTTTTGCCTTTTTTGTCAGTTGTGGGACCTGGACTCTGGGCCTGGGTGCTGACCCTCAGCTCTTCAGCTCAAACCTAGCGTTCTACCACTTGATCCATAGCGCCACTTCCAACTTTTTCTGCTTATATGGTGCTGAGGAATCGATCCCAGGGCCTCATGCATGCAAGGTAAGCAGTCTACCACTAAGCCACCTTCCCAGCCCTATTTTTGCCTTTTAACAAAGCAGTTTATGTGCACAGGGCATCTTGATCTGCATCATCACGGTGTCTTCATCCCCTTTCAACCAATTCCTTCCCTTATAGTTCTCAATTCTGTGGTATATACAATGAATGTTTGCCTGTATTCCCTTCCTTTCCCCCTACATTCTCTTCCTTTTGGCTTCACCCTACCCTCTTGCAAAGTACTCATTTCCTGGTACTTATTTTGCTGGACTTTGACTTAGTCTTTTCAAAGAATTATATTACTTGTGTTCTCCATAGGGTCAATTACGTAAGGTCCATTCCTGGATGGTGAGCAGACCCCACCCAGTACCTGTGTTAGTTACCTAGGCAACTGGGACACCTGGAAGAGGTCACATCCCATCTGCTGAGGTCACATCTGGATCTGATGTGGCCATACTTTCTCCCACCTGGTCCCACCTCCCTTTACCTGGACATATCTTTCCCTGCCCTTACCCTAGATAAGGCCTAGCCCAGGGCCAGACACCCTCTTTGCCAGCTCAGTGGAGTGCCAACCTGGCCTGGTCCCAGCAGCTCTACTGTCTACTGAATAAAACTGCGCCTTACCTGAATACCACGTGTGTGGTGCTGTTCTTACTCAGCTACCTCTTTTTAAAAACCTAACGTAAATGGTGCCGTTTGAACCCGGGAAGGTCTTAAAGTCAGGATAGGTGGGATTCTTCTGTTTTTTTTTTTTTTCTCTTTTTTTCTTTTTTTTGTTTGTTTTTCCCCTTTTCTCTGAGGAATACCCACAGTTCTGATGGCCTTTTGTGAACCCATCTGTCTGCTGTGGACACAGCACATCAATACCATTGCTGGTCTCTGCATCTTCCTCCACACTCCTACATTTTGGTGAGAGAACTACTCTACATTTTGGTGAGTGAATTACTCTCTAAGGGTTCTCTGTCGCCCAGTCTCTCTCCAGATGTGGTACCATGCTGGAGAACCTGTTAGGCCTTTAACTGAAAGGCCGGTCACCTCTGGAGCCAAGGACACTTGGCTCTGGTTGCTTGGCCACTTCTCCCTAGAGGGCTCGATGGTAAGTCAGGAAGCTGCTTCCATTCGGTAAGCCCTCCTTCACTCACTGAATTTTCCCTCCTACGTTTTTCTCTTTTGCATTTCTTTTTTTTTTTAAATTGTGAAAATACTGTACAGAGGGGTTACAATTACATAGGCAAGATAATGAGTACATTTCTTATCAAGCATTGTAGCCTCCTCCTTTGTTTCCCCTTCCTATCCCTTCCTATCTTCCCCTACTCCCCATCCTCTCCCCCCCCCCACACACACCAAAGTTGTAAAGTTCGTTTTCGACATAAGGACTTGTACATCTTATTGTTGCAATGGGTCCACCTGTATCCCTATTTGTTTTTTCCCTTCCCCTCCACAAATTATACTGACATCAAATACAGTGAAAGCAGGGGTTATACTGTGGGGGAGGGACATACAAAGCAACAAAGAAATAATCTTATAAGATTGTTTCTCTTTTGCATTTCTAATGGGTTGTTGTAAGTCACGCCCAAAGGAGGAAACTCCATTGGAATGCCTCCTGCGTTCCCTGGATGTCTTGTCCATTGACTGCATCAACAAGGAACGCCTGATTTATTATTGCACTCAAGTTTGGCGACAGTACCAACTGGATAGTCGCTCTCGATGGCCCAAAGACAGGACTCTTGACTATGTCATTCTCAGAGATTTAGATGATTTTTGCCATCCTCAATGGTAAGTGGTCTGAGGTCATTCATATTCAGCCATTCTTTGCTCTTCGGAACGACCCTGCCCTATGTCAATCATTCCCGGCCTTTTCACTCCTCCAGAACCCAACTCTGATAGCGCAGGGCCCCCCGTCGGGAGCCTGATGTGCCTGACCCTCTTTTTGACTCTGCCCCTCTTCCTGGGGAGCATCTGGTGCCTTCCCCATCTTCACTCTCCTCCCCTTCACCCTCTCTCTCTTCCCCCCCTGCAGCTCACACCCGGTCTCGCACTGGTGGCACACAACCTCCACCAGACCCCATGTGCCCTTTGCGAGAGGTGGCAGGGGCTGAAGGTGTAATTAGGGTGCATGCGCCATTCTCAATGTTTGATATTGCTCAGATTGAGAAGCAGCTGGGATCTTATGCCCAAGATTCTAATAATTACGTCAAGCAGTTTAAGAACCTGGCTCAGACCTATGACCTTACTTGGCAGGACATATATCTAATACTATCCTCCACCCTTACCGCTGAGGAAAAGGAAAGGGTGTGGACTGCAGCCCAGGCACATGCAGATGATGCTCACCGCCTAGATATTAACTTTCCAGTGGGAGCAACAGCTGTGCCTAGGGAAGAGCCTAGTTGGAATTATCAACATGATGCTCCTGGGCGGGAAAGCAGAAATAGGATGATAACTTGCTTAGTGGCTGGCCTTCAAAAGGCAGCCTATCTCCCTGTTAATTATGACAAATTAAACCACATTACTTAAAGGCCCAATGAAAACCCGGTGGAATTTCTTGAACACCTTACAGTAGCGCTCCAGCGCTATACAAGGCTGGACCCAGAGTCAGCAGAGGCTAAGGTGGTTCTTAATACTCATTTTATTGCCCAATCAGCCCCCGATATTAGGAAAAAGTTAAAAAAGGCTGAGGACGGTCCTCAGACCCCTCAACGAGATCTGATGAGTATGGCATTTAAGGTTTTCAATAATTGAGAAGAGCAGGAGATTGCCAATCAGACTGCCGTGAGAGGAAGGACTATCAAATCCTGGCTGCTGCCATCTGGCCTCCTCCAAGAAGAGGCACCCAACATGCACCATCTGGAGCATGCTTCAAGTGTGGGCAAGTGGGCCACTGGGCAAAATTCTGCCCTTCACCACGACCTCCACCGGGACCCTGCTCAAGGTGTGGGCAACATGGACACCGGGGAGTCGACTGCCCCTCCTCACCTCCACAAGGTAGGCCAGCCCTTCCCCGGCCCCGCCCACCCAGGCAGGTGGAGCCAGACATGTAGGAGATTTTCTGCTTGGCTACACAATGAGGGTGCCCAGGGCGGCCTGCTCCCAACAACCAGACCATCACAATGACAGAGCATATGGTGTGTTTCTATGTAGCAGGTAAGTTAATATCTTTTCTCTTGGATACAGGAGCAACTTATTCGGTGTTATGTCAATATACAGGCAAGACTTTTCCCTTCCAGATCTGGGTGGTGGGTGTAGATGGCCTACTTACCTGTCCCCCAACTAGGGAATGAGTACCATGTAAAATAGAAGACTTTCCCTTTTCACACTCTTTCCTAATCCTACCTCTTTTTAAAAACCTAACAAATTACACTTTAGTTAACTCATTTTCAATCCCTTGTTACCACACAGTAAGTTGGCTTGTAGATTTATGGTCATATTCTAGCTACCACAGATGTGGGAAACCATGCAATCTGTTTCTTTGAGTTTGGCTTACTTCGCTACTATATTTTTCCAAGTTTTTCCATTTCCTTATAATATAATGATATCATTCTGATAATGTATGGATTAAATAGAATTTCACTCTGTGTATATACCACATTTTCTTCATTCATCCATTGAGAAGCATCTAAGCTGATTGCATGTCTTGGCTATGGTAAATAATGCTGTAGTGAACACGGTTGTGCTAGTAGCTTTAATGTGATCTTGCTTGTGCTTTATTGGATAAATGTCCAGGAATGCAATTGCTGGATCAAAGGGTAGTTCTATGTTTAGTTTTTTTGAGGAACCTCCACACTGCTTTCCAGAGGGGTTGAAGAAGCTTACATTCTTACCAAGAGTGTAGTAATGTTCCCTTTTGGCCACATCCACCAGCATTTGTTACTGTTAGTTTTCGTGGTATTGGCCATTCTAACTGGGGTGAAATGGAATCTCAGTGTTGTTTTGATTTGCATTTCCTTTATTACTGGAGATGTCAAACATTTTTACATGTGTCTATTGGCCATTTTTACTTCTTTTGAGAAGTCTGTCTTTAAGTCATTAGTTCATTTTTTAAATTGGGTTGTTGTTTCTCAAGTATTTATTTTTGGGGGCTTAAGTTTTTGAGCTTGATGTATATTTTGAATATTAGACCCTTCACCGATGGAACGTAATAGAAGACCCAGAAATAAACTCATGGCCTATAGCCATCTAATCTTTGATAAAGAAGCCAAAAACATAATTGGCAGAAAGATAACCTCTTCAAAAATGGTGCCAGGAAAAAAAAGACTATCCACATGCAGAAAATGAAGTTAGATTCTTATATATCACTTTGTACCAGAATCAACTCAAAATGGAGCATGACCTAAATGTAAGGTCAGAAACCATGAAAATATCACAAGGAGGGGTAGGGGCAATATTAGGGCTCTTGGATATATGTAGAAAATTTTAAAATAAAGATACAGAATCACAACAAATCAAAAACCAAATAAATGCTATTGCATCAGACTTAAAAGTTTCTGCATGGCAAAAGACATAACCAAATAGAAAGTTCAAAGTATGGGAGAAGATTTTTACCAGCTAGACATCAGATATTTGTATTTTTTAGTTTATCCAACTTTTGTTGGATTTAAAATTTTGTTTTAATTTCATTTAGACATTCTTTTACTTCATTCTACTTTTTGGAAACTTTTTCTATTTAATAAATAGAAGCAAATAGAATTAATACATTTAATAAACATTTCTTCTTGGTTTACTTTATTGAATATTCAAAGTGATATTTAATTTTTTAATTAAAATTTTTATTGTGAAAATACTGTACAAAGGGGTTACAGTTACATGAGCAAGGTAATGAGTACATTTCTTATCCAGCATTGTTGCCTCCTCCTTTGTTTTTCCCCTACCATCCCTTCCCTCACACCTCCTTAGCTACACTCCCCACCCCCATCCCCCCTGCCTAAATTGTAAATAGTGTTTTGTACATTTCATTGTTGCAATGGGTCAATCTGTATCCTTATTTAAATAATTTGTTTTTTCCCTTCTCCTCCTCAAATTATACCAACATCAAATACAGTGAAAACCGGGGTTATACCATGGGGGGAGGGACATACAAAGCAACAACAAAAAAATCACATGATACTTTATACATACGTTAGAAACAATAGCAAGAAAGAAAAAACAAGTTGTGTTCCTATCTTGGGGTTCATTTCACCTAAAATCATCTTATATGGTCATATGTACACACCTTTTGAACTTTTCTGCTTGTCCTTGACTTATACTAGTTATTGCAAATAAGGGAAACCATGGGACCTATGTTTCTTTGGGCCTAGCTTACTTTACTTAATTTAATTTTTTCCAAGTCTTTCCATTTCCTAACAAATGGGGGCAATGTCATTTTTTCTGATGGAGGCATAGAATTCCATTGTGTGTGTGTGTGTGTGTGTGTGTGTGTGTATTATATATATATTATATACACATACACACACACACACACACACACACACACACACACACACATATATATATATATATGTATATATATATATATATATATATATCACATTTTCTTGATCCATTCTTCTACTGAGGGGCATCTAGGTTGGTTCCATATCTTAACTATGGTAAATGATGCTGCAATACACATAGTTGTGCTAGTAGCTTTAGTATGGTCTTGTTTGTAATCATTTGGGTAAATGCCCAAAAGTGGGATTGCTGGGTCATAGGGGAGCTCTATGAGGAGTCTTTTGAGGAACCTCCATACTACTTTCGAAAGTGGTTGAACAAGTTTGCATTCCCACCAACAATGCAGTAGGGTTCCCTTCTGTCCACATCCCCTCCAGCATCTGTAGTTATTGGAGTTCTTGATTTTATAGCCATCTAACTGGGGTGAGATGGTATCTCAATGTTGTTTTGATTTGTCTTTCTTTTATGGTTAGAGAGGTTGAGCATTTCTTCATGTGTCTATTGGCCATCCTTATTTCCACTTCAGAGAAATTTCTCTTTAAGTCTTTAGCCCACTTATTTATTGGGCAGTTGTTTCTTTGAGGATTTGTTGTTGAGGGATTTAATTTTTTGAGTTCCAAGTATATTTTAGATATGAGACCCTTGTCCATTGTACTTCTCCCAATCCGTAGGCTTTCTATTGATCTTGCTAGCTATGTCTTTTGCCATGCAGAAGCTCTGCAATTTCATGCAATCCCATTTGTCCAACCTTTCTTTGATTTGTTGTGTTTCCGGGTCTCTATTAAGAAAATTTTGGCCCATGCCAAGGAGACCTAGTGTTTCCCCATTCCATCCTGTAATGTTTTCAGGGTGTCTGCTTTGACTATAAGGTCTTTGACCATTTGGAGTTCATTCTGGTACAGGGTGATATATAAGGATCTAGCTTTAGTTTTCTATGGGTAATTAACCAATTTTGCCAACACCATTTACTGAAGAGGTTGTCTTTCTTCCATTCTATTTTTTTTTAGCTCCCTTATTGAAGATTAGATGGCTATAGGTCTGTGGGTTCATTTCTGGGTTTTCAATTCTATTTCATTGGTCCTGAGGTCTGTTCTTGTGCCAGTACCAAGATGTTTTGATTACTATGGCTTTGTAGTAGATATTTAGTTTTTTTAGGTTGTAATATATCATTTCCAAACACATTGCCCAAATTTCCTTAATTCTGTCTACTCAGCCTTGAATGGCTGAGTTGACTCCTGGCTAAGGGAGTCTGCCAATGCATGGACTTCCTTTCACCTCCTATCCATTTGTCTAATGCCAGATTCTTACCTCCAACCTTTAGCCAGAAGGTAAAAGGAGGAGCAAGGTTCCAGCCCATATCCTGATTTCTGTGGTATGTTTAGATTCCCTGGGTCTATTTCATTAGGCTGAGTTCTGCTGTATGCATAACACACATGTGGCAGAGTCTTCATAATCCTTCACAAATTCATATCTTTATTTCAAGGAAGGTGGGCTTTTTTCTTGTTTGCTGCCTTCCTAGGCATCTTAAGGATAGAAGGACAGGGCTATATTAGGAGCTTCTGGAATGCCAGATGGCAATTTCAGCTGGAAGCCACCAAGCAGTTAACATCTGTTCAGGCTTGGGATATGGTTGAGGGTATACATACAAATGAACTTTTAGAACACAATCCATTCATAATGCAGGGACTAGCCATACTGTACATCACCTAATTTCTTCCAGATCTGTCTATGTTTTGATTCTGAATGAAAAAAAAAATGTTAGTTTAAAAAAATGTCATCTTGGGGCTGAGAAGGTGGCTCAGTGGTAGAGGGCTTGCCTTGCATGCATGAGGCTCTGAGTTTGATTCCTCAGCGCCACATAAGCAGAAAAAGCTGGAAGTAGCACTGTGGCTCTAGTGGTAGAGTGCTGGCCTTGAGCTGAAGAGCTGAGGGTCAGTGCCCAGGCCCGGAGTTCAGGCCCGATGACCAACAAAGAAAAAAAAAATGTCGTCTTAATTTTGAAGGTGCGAAGAGAATAAAGGGAAAGAATTGAATCCTTCTACACACACACATATAACTCCCTCATAAACGAAGAGAAACAAAATTGCAGTCAGTGAATAATACAAGTGAGGAGACAGCTGCAATGATACTATCTGTCAAGTTTTGACATTCAATAGATATAATTAAAAATCAGTTTTGACCTTGGGTTTAGTTTGTGTGATAGATGTATGTCAGGACACAAGTGAAGTCAGTGGAAAAACATAGAGGTCAGTGGCTTAGACCTGCAATATTAACTATTTAAGAGGCTAAGATCCGAGGATCATAGTTCAAAGGCAACCAAGTCATAAAATTTTGTGAGACTCATTTCCAATTAACCAGTGAAAAATTAAAAGTGGAGCTGTGGCTCAAGTGGTAGAGCACTAGTCCTATGCAAAAAACTATGGGTCCTAATCCCTGAGTTTAAGCCCAGTACTTGAGTTTAGTCCTCAGTACCTGCAGAAAATAGTGACTGGTGTTGGAAAGAACAAGGAACTTAACTTTAGCCAAGCATGAGACATGATTTCCAGCAACATGAGTTTCTAATTAGCAGCTTCTAATTAAACAAAAGAGTAGTTTCCGTAAAGTACTAGCTCCTCAACAAACAGGATGGTCATTGACGTTTATGAAGTGCTGAGAGGACTGTTATGCCGTACAAACAATATCATTTATAAACACGTCTCCAGCAAATCATGGGTGAGAATATCTGAAACACTCAATAAATGTCCCCTGCATTTTGAAGAAGTTTTGGCTCTGGTTTATGCAATTACTTCTGAGTTGTAGGAAATGAATGCAGAAGTTGTAGACCAGAAGAGATTTTACCTTAGAAGCTGATTGCAGACTATTAGACTCACAGAGAGTCAAACAAGCAGAGCACATGTTGGGATTAAGATGCAGGAGGTCCCAGAGATTCCCAACATGGTTTCTAGGATGAATGGGAATCTTAGTAGTTTTTTGATATTTTCTTGACTCTAATTCAAATTCTATAAGAAAATTGTTTGACAGACTCTTCTTCTTGGCTAGCAAGCAAGAGACACGCAGGACACAACTGACAAGCCAGAATGTATGAATTGAAGAGAAAATGACAATGCTGTTATCAACGTGTGTGTGTGTGTGTGTGTGTGTGTGTGTGTGTGTGTGTATGTGTGTGTGTGTGTGTGTGTGTGTGTGTGTGTGTGTGTGTGTGTGTGTTGGATATAGGATGAGTAAAAAGCAAAGAAGGCCTACTTTATATTCTTAGTTCCAAATGGATCTATGGTACCTATATGATATCAGGTAAGAACTCTGAGGGCCTAAGATCAATGATCTGACTTGGTCCACGAGTGTATTGTGGTTGATGTGCCCGTGGCTTAATATTCCTGTCTGGTAATGACAAGAGACTCAAAGCCCCAATACAGCTGACTGTTTCCTACCTGTGCATCTCCTTTCTGAGAAGAAGTCATCAGTCTGGAAAGTGTTCGAGGCTGAAGTTGACTTCATTAACTGTCTTGACTGTGAATCCTGTGTCAGCCACTTTCTGGCTGTAAACATATGCAGATTATCAATCTTTATACAGACATTAATTCTCTCATTTCACCCACCATCAAGGCTTAGGGTGTACATTAAAATCAAAGTTGGTAATAGAGTCCAACAGGCCAGCACCAATTCAACCTTTACATTAGAAAATAGCTGATTTCTTAAAATCTAGTCTAATGTTACAATTTCTGCTATTGTGTCCCAACAGGATTCATGTCACACACCAAAGGTGCTATGAGGCATATGCACAAAGATGACCGCAGGTCTCCCAGTCACTGTTCTTTCTGAAGGCAGGAAGCATATGTAAGTCATAAGCAAGATGAGACCTAATTGAAGAGGATCCCAATATCCACTGTTCTTACATAGAACACTTTGGAAAGCCCCAAAGTACAGTGATCAAGAATAATCACAGAGCTGGGTGCTAGTGACCCATGCCTTTAATATTAGCTACTCAGTAGGTTGAGATCTGGGTAAGTGTGGTTTGAAGGTAGCCTGGGCAGAAAAGTTTGCTATACACTATCTTCAAAATAACAAGCAAGAAGTCATGCTGGCAGAGTGCCAGCTTTGAGCAAGAGTGTAAAGTGAGCATGAGGCTGAGTTCAAATCCTACTATTAGTTTAAACCCTGTTTCTAGGTATAAAGACACTAATCCACTTTAAATGAAACAGAATAAAATATATGAAAACTAAAACAAACATTCACAGCATGATTTTTCTTCTCTTTTCAATCAGGAAATCACCTTTAGAAGGTGTTCTTCTCATTCTAAAATACTGTCCCTCAGCTAGGCACCCATGGCTCTTGCCTGTAATCCTAGATACTCAGCAGGCTGAGATCTGAAGGTCATGGTTTGAAGCCAGCCCATGCAGGAAAATCCATGAGTCTCTTATCTCCAATAAACTACTCAGAAAAAGCTGGAATGGTGTATGGCTCAATTGGTGGACTGCTACCCTTAAGCACAAAGAGGCTCAGGGACAGCACCCAGGCTCTGATTTTGAGCCCCAAAACCAGCAAAAAATAAAACACCCTCTTTCTGTGAAAACGGAAAGAATCACTGGACTGTGTAACTCCTCACACCATCACGCTAACCAGTCACTGATGGCACCTGGGTTTGTATTTGTCCAGTGTGGCTTTCTACATATGTCCATTTTTATAGAATAAAATAACTTGGAATGGAATGTCACTGAACCTCTCTCAGGTATCAGGGGAGTACAGGTTTCCTCACTGAATGAATGATCTCTAGGCCCCCCAAGAAGTGAATGAACAGTTAGGACACAGATCATCTTTCCAACTATAAAAAGCCAGACACCCCCTCCCCCCCCCCCCCCGGCACCAATGTGGTAGGAGTTAGTACACAATTCTCTCACCTCGTGTGTCCTAAGGTAGTACTGCTGGGTTCCTACACATGACCCTGAATGACAGGAGGAAATCTCTACATCCAGTCTTCTATTACCCTTATGTCGCCAGTGTTTAATGGAGTCAAATGCTTCAGCTGTGTAGGGGTGATGAAAATGTTTGGTTCCTGTGACCGATGACATAATGAGATCTATTGTATATTCTCCACTTAGTACTTACATAAAAACAAACTCTGTGAGAGAGAAACTCATAAAATTCATTTAGCAGATGCAGAGTGTAACTCAGAGAGAACAGAACATTTGTCCCATTTCACACATCTCCTCAGTGGTACCATCCAACCAGGATCCTACCTTTTGATATTAAAGCTTTGTTCCTTATCTTCCCACACTGCTGTTTCACTGTTCTGAGACAGAAGTTACCATTATTTTCCAAAAAAATCATCTGTTCCTGAAATAAGTTTTCCAGGGTGTTGATCTTAATGATTCTGTTTTGAAATCAGAAACCAGCGAGGTGAGAAACTGAACAGCTGAGATACAAGAGGTTGCAAGATGACAGAAGAAAAGGAAAAAAAAGGAGTGTGTCTGGGCTCTATGCCCATTCTCTGAATCATTCAGAGGGGTCAGGAAGGAGAGAGAGATGGGGGGGGGTGGGGGGAGAAGGGGAGGGATAGAGGGAAGGAGGGAGGGAGGGGGAGAGAGAGAAGAGAGAGAGAGGAGACAACATGGTCCAATTCTATTTCACTGCTAATGGATTTTAACTCACTTTTAATTCAGCAGCAAATGGAAGCATCTATGGTTCTTCACAGATCTAGCATCTCATTACTTCTCTGAAGTACCATTGGCTGACTGCTTTAGTCAATGTTGGCATGGATACAGATATGGTGAAGTGCAGAGTATCTTAATACAATTTACATTTATTTCTAATTATCATTTAATTCTTCTGATATTTGCCACATGGTGAAATTGCCCATATTTTTATACAAAAGCTCTGGTGATTTTAATTTTATGAATAATATTTACTTCTCTTTCTTAATTGAAAAAAATAATATATGTGGCACTCAAGGACATTTGGAAAACATAGAAATTAATAATAAATGAAATGAAGATCATTGTGGTACAGCAATTCTGAGACAAAGACAATCAACAGTATATGGTGTATACTTTTTGTATATATGTATATAAATGCCTACATTTTAAATAAAATTAAATTAAACCTGCCTTTTCATCAGGAGACTTCTAAAACTCCTTTAGAAAGCTGCATATTTAGTTGCATAGCATAATTTTAAGCACTTAAATTTTTATTGTTGGATGTTTATACTTTTCTAACTTTTCAAATCTTGTAATTATACTACTACTGTACCATTGAGCATAAGTTTTTTATTTTTCTCTGAGAAATGCCTTTGGTTACGAGTTTGGAACAACTAATAGCGTTTTAAATAATGCATACATTTTCCCACTTTAACAAGATTACAGAAGTAGAACATCAGAAGTAATGCGGAAGATAAGTGATAACGAAGATACAGTCTCTTATTCTTTTACTAAACTTGCAATGGCCATTTGCTTTTTCTGCTTATGTTTTGGAACTCATTATAGCAATGTAGTTACTGCAGCTCCAGGCATCACGTTGGTACTTAAGGCAGGAATAAATGTATGGCAACGACGTCAGACACACTCCAGCAAATTTCCAGCAATAAATTATTGGCTGTATTCATGGAATACGTCCATTCATGGTAGAGCGAAGTCTAGCAAAGTCTCTTCTGACCACCATATTGAGTGTGGTCCATGGGGAAAGTTGTTGGAAACAGATATAAGGCTAGTGTCTACCATATGTCTCTAATATAAAACATGAATTTACCAAAAGTTCTTAAACATGATATAGTTTTAGAAATGTATTTTTATGTGATACAAAATTACGTTACAGAAGTAGATGAAAAACTCAGAGAATCATAAAGTAGAAAATACTTTTCCTATACTGGAACAGACAATTCTGTTTTGAGACAGAGCAAGGGGCTCATCTAATAGACATGATAAATAATCCCTATGTGAACATCTAATAGACAGAAATCCAAGTTCAATTCATCCAACTCTTTTTCTTCTTCATCTTTTGTCAGCTAAAGGATATCTCATTGAGAACTAAGGAAGACAGGCATTAAAATAAATGAATGGGTATTATGCGATGTTTAGTACTAGTGTTACAGGTAATAGTTAAAGTATAGAGTAGAAGTCGTTCTTTTGGGGGAAAGAAACAAAATAAAAAACCTGTTAAATACATATCTAAGGGTTCATTTTCCTAACATCACCTTATCTGACCTTTTTTAAATGTTTTTTTCTTTCATGCATTTGTTTCTAATGCATTTATAAGATGATTTCTTTGTTGCTTTGTATGTCCCTTTCCTACAGTATAACCCCTGCTTTCACTGTATTTGATGTAGGTATAATTTGTGGAGGGGAAGGGGAAAAACAAGTCGTTTAAATAAGGATACAGGTGGACCCGTTGCAACAATGAGATGTACAAATTGTCATGTCGAAAATGAACTTTACAACTTTGGTGGGGGGGGGGGAGGATTGGGTGGGGGGGGGCGGGGAGAGGCTGGGAAGGGATGGGAAGGGTAAACAAAGGAGGAGGCTACAATGCTTGATAAGAAATGTACTCATTATCTTGCCCATGTAATTGTAACCCCTCTGTACAGTATGTTCACAATAAAAAATAAAAAAAGAATTGTACTCATTAAAAAAAAAAACTGTTAAAAATACAAAGTGATTCTGAAATTGAATTAAAGTTGATTTTTTTTTCCTGTTGGGTGAGGGCCGGTTGCACTGACAAGAA